>NC_071985.2:89927500-91177500 GCF_028885655.2 Pongo abelii | reverse complement strand
CAGCAAGGTTTGTTCAATATTCATGCTGTTACCTCCTGTACTCCTTGTGAGGTGAGACCAGAGCGGGCTTCCTGGGAAGTGTCTCAGAATTCTAGGGAAGCCGGATGTCCAACTCCAGTTCTCTTTTCCCACTGTTGAAACTGAGTCTTGGGGAATCCTCTCTGTGTGGTACTTTGCTGACTCATGGGATGGGCAGGGGTGATGGGGTGATGCAATCAGTGAGGCCATTTTACTTAACCCCTTTTGTGGTCTTTATTTAGTTCTGTTGTCCAGACTGTTTTCTCAGGCTTATTCTCAAGTACTGGAGTTTTCACAAAGGCATCCTTGTCTGTGGATAATTGTTAGTTGAACTTTCTATGGGGGATAGTGAAGCCTGTGACCTCTTATTCTGCTATCTTGCTGATGTCACCAGCTAAATATTTATTAATTAATCAATGAATAAAATATATATAGAGTGAGACAAAGGGAAAAAATTAAGCAGAAAGTATGTAGCGAGGGGAGAAGCAAAGAGGGAAGAGTTGAGTTGCCCACATGGAAGACTTGTAGAACTGCTATTAGTTTATTGCACCTAGTTTGAAATGAGTACGTTTGTTGTTGTATTTTGAAGTAGTAATGAATAATGTGTCAGCCACTCGTGGGGTACAAATGTTTGGCTGCTTTATCCTCTTCTTCCTTCTCACCTATTCTTAAAATAATAATCTATAAATTGAGGTGATCCGGACATACCCCTGTCCTGAAAACCTGATGAAGCCTCACTATCATCACAAAAAAAAAAAAAAAAAAAAAAAAAATTGCAAACCTTGGACCACCCTAAGTATTAAATTTAATATTTCCCATTTGTGTAGTATACAGGTATGATAGCACAACTAGGGATATGATGGTTGTATAAAATATTTTGCCTTTCATGAAAAGCTTATATTTAAAGAGACAGCCCATCTATCCAAAAACATTAGTCAAATATTACTAGATAGTAGTTGGTTAAGTGAAAGTTGAGTGAAAAAAAAAACAAAAAAAAATAGAATTTGGACCCAAACAGAAATGAGCTCAGTGTGAGCTGAAGACTTCAAATAAAGCTTCAAAGAAGAAGTGATGTTAACAGAAACTCTGAAATTATTGTATTATTTGTACTGATTTGATATCTTTCCTTGGATTTTATTCTAAGAAAAAGCTAGCCTGTGCCAACTTGCAGAGTGCCTCACAAAGTCTGAATGTATGTCCCTGCCAAATCTCATGTTGAAACATAATCCTTAGTGTTGGAGGTGGAGCCTGGAGGGAGGTGTTTGGATTGTGGGGGTGGATCCCTCATGAATGGCTTAGGCTATCCCCTTGGTGATAAGTGAGCTCTTGCTCTGAGTTCCCATGAGATCTGATCATTTAAAAGTGTGTGACATCTCCTCCCCCAGCTGACTCTCTCTGTTTTCCTCCTGCTTGTGCCATGTGGAGTGCCTGCTCCCACTTTACCTTCTGCCATAATTGTGCTTCCTGAGGCCTCCCCAGAAGCTGAGCAGATGCTAGTGCCATGCTTCCTGTAAAGCCTATAGAACCAATTAAACCTCTTTTCTTTATAAATTACCCAGTCTCAGGTATTTCTTTATAGCAATGCAAGAAAAGCCTAATACAGCACCCTTTAAAAAGGTAGTAAAAAATCTGGTCTTCAAAAGTAGATTCTCTGGCTTTCAGTTCCAACATGCAAAGAGCTTAGAAGTCATCAGTTCCATTCTATCAACAACAACAACAACAAAGAAGATAAATAAACAAAATTAGCAGCTTTTCATGAATACCTCCAAAAACTGAGATTGCAGGGCAAATTGCCACTCCTAAATCTGGAAAAACAGGTGAATCCAGAGAACCACATGAAGACAGCTTACTGCTGGGGAAGGCTTGGAGCCATAAACTGGAACACTTAAACAACAATTTTGACAAATTTCAGAAGGCTAATGTGAGAACTATCCTGAGAATGAGAAACTCCTAGGTGCTGCAATCTTAGGGGCACCCACATACTTTTGTGAATTTTATCTGCAGACACCACACAGTGTTCTTATGGTGAAGAGCGATCAGAAACAACTATTCATGGCTCAGGTAGAAGGAGGGAAAGAATAACTTGTAGAATACAACCTGACTGTTCTTCATAGCAAAGACTTACTCTCCAGGGGTAAAGACTTATCAGAGCCTTATCCCACCTAGGGGAAAATAATTTCTCTCACTCTAGCCCTCTCTAGCATTCCTATTTCACCTGAGTGAGGAGAGAGGGCAAGACACCCTTGTGAAGGTCACATTCCAGGAACACAGGCCCACTAAAAGAGTGAGACTTAATAATAAGATTACAGAATGCTCCTCACTCCCACACCTTACCTTCAGATCAAAAAGACTCTGGTATAAGGATGGGTCACAGTTAAGAGAGCTGCAAGATTTAAACTCTCTCTGAAGAGGAGTACTTAGAGAATCTCAAAGTTAACAGAGTAGAAAAAACAAGGATACTAGAGGAATTTAGTCTCTGGCCTCTACCAATATAGCAAACATTAAATATAGCCCAACTCTTAGCCAGATTAACATAAAACTTCACATTAAATGCATGTTTACCTCAGTTTCTATTGCCCAATATATCATGTGCAGCTTTCAACAAATATTGCGAAATGTGCCAGAAGACAAGGAAAAATGCAGTTTGAAGAGACAAAGCAAGAATCAGAAAGAAAGTCAGATATAACATAGATTTTGGAATTATCAGTTAACATAATTATCTGTCTGATAATTATCTAACATAATTAATATGTTAAGAGTTATAATGACAAAAGTAGACAACTTGCCAAACAGATGGGTAATATAAAAGCAGAGATTAAAACTCTAAGAACAATAATAGGCAATCCTAGAAATCAAAAACATTGTAACAGAGATTAAAAAAATGTCTTTGATCAGTAGACTGGACATGAGTAAGAAAAGAACCAGTGAACCTATAGATAGACCAACTTCTCATACTGAAGTACAAAAAGAAAAAAATGAAGAAAACAAAAAACAAAACAGAATATTCAAGAACTTTGGAACGATTTCAAAAGGTATAACATATGTGTAATTGGGATATTTGAAGGAGAAGAAAGAGACAGAAATCTTTGAAGTAATAATAGAGAGAAGTTTTCAAAGTTAACGACAAACCTCAAACTACAGATTCAGTAAGCTCAGATAACTACAAGCTGAAGAAATACCAAAAAATATACAAGAGGTGTGCATATCATTCAGATTGCAGAAAACCAAAGACAAAGAAAAAAATCTTAGAAAAAGCCAGGAGAAAAAATCGTATCATCTGACCTATACAAGAACATGATAAGAATTATAGCAGACTTCTTGTCAGAAACTATGCAAGCAAGAAAAGAGTGAAGACAAATATTTAAAACTTTGAAAGAAAAAAAGCCACCCAACTAGAATAATGAATTCATCAAAAATACACTTCAAAGATGAAAGATCTTTTTCAATAAAATCACAAAGAATTTACTGCCAAGAAATTGGCCCCAAAATAATTTTAAAAGCAGTTCTCTAGGCATAAGGGCAAATTGTGTTTCAGGAACCGGGATCTACCTAAAAAGAGGAAGAACAGGAGGGTGGCCAAGATGGCTGACTAGAAGCAGTTAGTGTGCATGGGTTGCCCAGAGACGAACAGAAGGGGAGAGTAAACACAACACCTTCAACTGAAACACACAGGTACTTGCACTGGAACTAATCAAGGAAACAACTTAACCCAGGAAGAATGAAGAAAAGCAAGAGAGGACAACGGCCCACCAGGGAGCAGCACAGAGCCAGGGAAACTTCCCCACTCAGGGAAGTGGTGAATGTGCGACCCCAGGAAACCATGCTTCTCTCAGGGATCTTTGCAACCTTCCTTGTGAGCCCATCCCAGCAGAGCCTTCAATCTGACAGACAGAGCTATGTGGAGTTTAGGCAGAGCAGCCGCTGAGGCATGTATGGAGACCCTGGAGCCTTAAATACTCCGGCTTTCCATCAAAAGTAGCTGCAGCTCCAGCAAAGTGAAAGATTAGACCCCCATACATACCCCTAGGAAAGAGGCTGAATCCAGAGGCTGAGCAGCGACAGGCTGCGGGCCCTACTTCCACAGCACCTCCCAAGATAAGACCCACTGGCTTGGAATTCCAGCCAGCCACTGGTAGCAGCATTGCACCTCTCTAAGAAGGAGCTGAGTTGTAGGGGAGGGCTGCCATCTTTGCTGTTTCGGTGCCTTAGCCATTCTAGCCTTCAGGCTTTGAAGAGTCCAAGCCGACTGGGGGCAGAAGGGATCCCTGAGAACAGCACAACACAGCTGCTCTAACAAAATGTGGCCAGACTGCTTCTTTAAGTGGGTCCCCAATCCCATGCCTCTTCACTGGACAGGATCTCCCAGCTGGGGTCTCCAGCCACTCCCACTCATGTTCGCCCCCAACAGAGATTTTATTTTTTTATTTAATTTATTAATTTATTTATTTTTGAGACGGAGTCTTGCTCTGTCGCTCAGGCTGGAGAGCAATGGCGCGATCTTGGCTCACTGCAACCTCCCCTTCCCAGGTTCAAGCCATTTTCCTGCCTCAGCCTCCCAGGTAGCCAGGACTACAGGTATGTGCCACCATGCCAGGCCAATTTTTTTTTGTATTTTTAGCGGAGATGGGGTTTCACCATGCTGTTCAGACTGGTCTCGAACTCCTGACTTCAAGTGATCTGCCTGCCTCGGACTCCCACAGTGCTGGGATTACAGACGTGAGCCACTGCACTCTGCCTCAACAGATATTTTATTCCCCCTGGGATGGCACTCCCAGAGGGAGGGACAGGCTGCCATCTTTGCTGTTTGGGCAACTTAGCCAATTCAGCCTTCAGACTTTGGAGAGTCTGAGCTGCCCAGGGGCAGAAGGGATCCTCCAACACAGTGCAGCTGCTCTACCAAAACATGGCCAGACTGCTTTTTTAAGTGGGTCCCTAATCCCATTCCTCCTCACTGGGCAGGACCTCCCAACCAGGGCCTCCAGCCACCCCCACTGGTGTTGTCTGGCAGACAGAGATTTGTAATCTCCCTGGGACAGAGCTCCCAGAGGGATGGGTGGGCCACCATCTTTGCTGTTTGGACAACTTAGCCATTCCAGACTTCAGACTTTGGAGTTTTTAACGTGACCAGGGGTTGAAGCAGATCCCCAGCACAGCACAGCTGCTCTACCAAAACATGGCCAGTGTTTTTAAGTGGGCCCCCAATCCAGTTCCTCCTCAGTGGGCAGGACCTCCCAACTGGGGTCTCCAGCAACCTCCTATAGGTGCCTTTGGGCTTGCAACCTCCCTGGGACAAAGCTTCCAGAGGGAGGAACAGGCTGCCATCTTTGCTGTTTTGTAGGCTTCACTGGTGATACTTCCAGTTACTGGAAAATCCAAGTTGACTAGGGACTGGAATGGGCCCTAAGCATACCATGGCAGCCCTGCAGAAAAGTGGTCAGACTGTTATGTGGATTCCCATTCCCATATCTCCTCACCAGGCAGGTCCATCACGCCTGGGCCTCCAGCCACCCCCAGCCAGAGCTACTGAGCCAATAACAACTTGGCAATGCTCTGGACAGAACCTCCAGGAGCAACTGAAAGCCTCTGCCATTACCTCTGCAATGGAACTGCCCTTTCCATCCTTAGACAAAGGAGCAAAGACCCTAAGTGCCTTATCCATATCTCCAAAAAGCTGTGGTCAACCCAAGGAGGGGAGGCCAGTCCATCTCCCATAGGTTCCCTACACCCCTGACTGGTTGTCATAAGACAGGGAACCCCTGGCACACATTTCCCTCTATAACCCTCCACCTTGGGCTGATTGCACTGAGCTATTGCTGACCTGCATCTCTCTTGGGTGGAGCCCCCAGGAGACAAGCAAATGACACTTTACAGATAGCAATGAAGAGCATTGAGATTCAGGAGATGGCAAAACCCAGTCTAAGGAAAATAAGAATCACAATAAAGCAATACAGGAGCTGAAGGATGAATAGCTGGTGTTAAAAAGAACCTAACAGGTCTGACAGAGCTCCATAACACAATACAATGATTTCACAATGCAAACACATGTATTAACAGCAGAATAAACCAAGTAGAGGAAAGAATATCACTACTTGAAGACTAGTTCTCTGAAATAAGACAGACAGTTCTTAAAAGTACAGTTCTTATAAGTAAAAACATGTAGCAGTTGGCTTTCTGTTAAGAAACCAAAATTTGGTTAAGAATCAAATACTGCATGTTCTTACTTATAAGTGATAGCTAAATGATGAGGACACATGAACACATAGAGGGGAACAAGGCACACTGGGGCCTACTGGAAAGCAGAGTGTGGGAGAAGGGAGAGGATTAGGAAAATCGGGAAAAATAAATAATGGGTACTAGGCTTAATACCAGGATGATGAAATAATCTGTCCAAAAAAGCCCCATGACATACATTTAACTGTGTAACAAACCTGCACATCCTGCATATGTACCACTGAGCTTAAAATAAAAGTTTAAAAAAAGAATAAAAAATAATGAACAAAAGCTCTGAGAAGTATGGGAGTATGTAAAGAGGACCATACTATGAATCATTGGCATCCCTGAAAGGGAGGGGGAGAAAGCGAACAACTTGGAAAACATATTTCAGGATATCATTCATGAAGACTTCCCCAACCTTGCTAGAGAGGCCAAAGTCAAATTCAGGAAATACAGAGGACTTCTCCAAGATTCTACACAAGATCATCCCCAAGACACATAATGACCAGAAATACAAGAATGTTAAAGGCAGCTAGAGAGAAAGGGCAGGTCACCTACAAAGGGAACCCCATCAGGCTTACAGCAGATGTCTCAGCTGAAACAAGCCAGAAGAGATTGGGAACTTTATATTCAATATTCTTATAGAAAAAAATCTTTAACCAAGAATTTCATATTAAGCTTCCTAAGTGAAGGAGAAATAAGGTGTTTTTCAGGTAAGCAAATTTGAGGGAATTCATTGCCACCAGATCTGCTTTACAAGAGATCTTGAAAGGAGCACAAAATATAGAAAGAAAAAACCGCTACCAGCTAATACAAAATACACTTAAACACACAGTCTGGTGTTACCATAAAGCAACCACACAAACAAGCCAAAATAATAACCAGCTAACAGCACAATGACAGGATCAAATCCACACATATTAATACTAACCTTGAATGTAAACAGGCTAAATGTCCCACTTGAAAGGCAGAGTGAGGCTGGGCATGGTAGCTTATGCCTGTAATTCCAGCATTTTGGGAGGTTGAGGAAGGTGGATCACTTGAGGCCAGAAATTCAAGACCAGCCTTGCCAACATGGTGAAACCCCATCTCTACTAAAAGTAGAAAAAAATTAGCTGAGTGTGGAGGTGCGTGCCTGAAATCCTGGCTACTAGGGAGACTGAGGCATGAGAATCACTTGAACCCAGGAGGCAGAGGTTGCAGTAAGCTGAGATCATGCCACTGCACTGCAGCCAGGGTGACAGAGTGAGACTCTGTCAAAAAACAGAAAGAAAAGAAAAAGGCATAGAGTGACAAGTTGAATAAAAAAACAAGACCTAATGCCAATGGTATGCTGTCTTCAGGAAACCCATCTCACACATAATGATACTTATAGGCTCAAAATAAAGGGATGGAGGAAAACTTACCAAGCAAAATGGAAAACAGAAAAAAAAAGCAGAGATTGCAATCATAATTTCAGACAAAACAAATTTTAAACCAAAAAACACAAAAGAAGACAAAGAAGGGCATTACATAATGGTTCAATTCAACAAGATGACCTATCCTAAATATATGTGCACCCAACACAGGAGCACCCAGATTCATAAAGCAAGTTCTTAGAGTCCTACAAGGAGACATAGATGTCTCCTAATAATAGTGGAAGACCTCAACACTCCACTGACAGTATTAGACAGATCACTGAGGCAGAAAATTAACAAAGATATTCAAAACCTAAACTCATCTTGAGTGGACCAGATGAATCTGATCGACCTTTACAGAACTCTCCACCCAAAACAAGAAATATGTATTCTTCTCATCACCACATAACACATGCTCTAAAATCAACCACATACTTGGATGCAACACAATCCTCAACAAATGTAAAAGAACTGAAATCATAACAAACACACTCTCAGACTACAGCACAATAAAAATAGAAGCCAAGGCTATGAAAATCACTCAAAACCATGCAATTACAGAAACATTAAACAACTACTGCTAAATGAAGTTTGGATAAATAATAAAATTAAGGCAGAAATTAAGAAGTTATTTGAAAATAATGAGAACAAAGATACAACATACCAGAATCTCTGGGACATAGCTAAGGCAGTGTTAAGAGGGAAATTCATAGCATTTAATACCCACATCGAAAAGTTAGATTTCAAATTAACACTCTGACTTCACAACTGAAAGAGAAGAAACCTCAAAGCTAGCAGAAGGTGAGAAATAACAAAATCAGAGCTGAACAGAAGGAATTGAGACACAAAAAAAAAAAATTCAAAAGATCAACAAATCCAGGAGTTGGTTTTTTGAAAAAATTAATAAAATAGACCACTAGCTAGGCTAATAAAGAAGAAAAGACAGAAGATTCAAGTAAACACAATTAGAAATGATGAAGAGAATGTTACACTGACCCCACAGAAATAAAAACAACCATCAGAAATTACTATGAACACCTCTGTGCACACAAGCTGGAAGTGATGGATAAGTTCCGGGACACATACATCCTCCTGAGACTGAGCCAGGAAGAAATTCATTCCCTGAATAGACCAATAACAAGTTCCAAAATTGAGTCAGTAGTAAATAGCCTGACAACTGAAAAAAACCTGGGACCTAATGGATTCACAGCTGAATTCCACCAGATGTACAAAGAAGAGCTGGGACCATTCCTACAGAAAATATTCCAAAAAATCAAGGATGAGGAACTCCTCCCCTTGTCTATGTGACCAGCATTATCTTTATACCAAAGCCTGGCAGAGACAAAACAAAAAAGAAAACTTCAGACAAATATCCTTGATGAACATCAATGGAAAAATTCTCAACAAAATAGTTACAAACCAAATCCAACAGCAGATCAAAAAGCTAATCCACCATGATCAAGTAGGCATCATCCCTGAATGCAAGGTTGCTTGAACATATGTAAAGGAATAAACACAATTCATGACATAAACAGAACTAAAGAAAAAAACACATGATTATCTCAATAGATGCAGAAAAGGCCTTCAATAAATTCAATATCCCTTCATGTTAAAAAACTCTCAATAAACTAGATATTGAAGGAACATACCTCAAAATAATTAGGGCCATCTATGACAAACCCATAGCCAATGTTATACTGAATGGGCAAAAACAGGAAGCATTCTGCTTGAAAGCTGGCACAAGAAAAAATGCCCTCTCTCATCACTTTTGTTCAACATAGTATTGGAAGTCCTAGCTGGAACAATCAGGCAAGAGAAAGAAATAAAGGCCATCCAAAAAGGAAGAGAGAAAGTCAAACTCTCTGAGTTTGCAGATGACATGATTGTATATCAAGAAAACCACATAGTCTCGGCCCAAAAGCTCCTCCAGCTGATAAACAACTTCAGCAAAGTTGCAGGATACAAAATCAATGTACAAAAGTCACTAGCATTCTTATACACCAGCAATAGTGTATAGGCTCTCAAAAACACAAACAAACAAACAAACAAAACACAAAACCTGAGAGCCATATCAGAAAGGCAATGCCATTCACAGTTGCCACAAAAAGAATAAAATATGTAGGAATACAGCTAACTAGGGGCAAGAAAGATCTCTACCATGAGAATTATAAAACACTCCTCAAGGAAATCAGAAGATGCAAACAAATGGAAAAATATCCCATGCTCATGGATTGGAAGTATCAATGTCATTAAAACGGCCATGCTGACCAAAGTAATTTCCAGATTCAATGCTATTCCTATCAAACTCAATGGCATTATTCACAGAAGTAGAAAAAAACTTTTAAAAATTCATATAGAACCAACAAAGAGCACAAATAGGCAAGGAAATCCTAAGCAAAAAGAACAGAGCTGGAGGCATCACATTACCTGACTTCAAACTGTACTACAAGGCTAAAGTAACCAAAACAGCATGACACCAGTACAAAAACAGGCACATAGACAAACGGAACAGAATAGAGAGCCTAGAAATAAGGTCACACATCTACCACCATCTGATCTTCGACAAAACTGACAAAAACAAGCAATGAGGAAAAGACTCCCTATTCAATAAATGGTGCTGGGATAACTGGCTAGACATAGAAAATTGAAGCTGGAAACCTTGATATAAAAAATCAACTCAAGCTGGATTAAAGACGTAAATGTAAAACCCAAAACTATAAAAACCTTGGAAGACAATCTAGGCAATGATAGACTGGATAAAGAAAATGTGCTACATATAAAACATGGAATACTCTGCAGCCATAAAAAGAATGAGATCTTTTTTTTTTTTTTTTTGAGGGAACATGGATGAGGCTGGGGACTATTATCCTTAGCAAACTAACACAGAAACAGAAAACCAAATACCGCATGTTATTACTTATAAGTGGGAGCTTAATGATAAGGATTTATCAACCAAAGAAGGAAAGAACAGACACTGGAGCCTACCCAAGGGTGGATGGTGGGAGGAGGAGAGAAGCAGGAAAGATTGGGTACTGGGATTAATACCTGGGTGATGAAATAATATGTAAAACAAACTCCCCGTGACATGTGTTTACCTATGTAACAAACCTTCACATGTACCCCCAAACCTAAAAGTTTTTCAAAAAGAGGAAGAACATCAAAGACTGAACAAATGAACACAAAATAAAATATTCTATTTTTCTTAATTCTAAATTATCTAAAAGATGACTGCTTAAAAGAATAATAGTAACAATGTATTAACTGATTATAGCATATTACTGAAATAAATGACAACAATGTCATAAGAGGAATTGGAAATACTCAGCTATAAAGTACCATACCACATGTGAAGTGTTATTTTCTTACTTGCAAGATGGACTTAGGTTAGTAAAAATTTATATTGCAAATTCTATTGACAACCATTAAAAGATTTTTAAAAGAAACAATTGATATGCTAAAAGAGGAGATAAAATGCTCAATTAAAACTAGACAAAGCAGAAAAATTGGAAAAAAAAGAAACAAAAACAAATGAAACAAGCAGAAAACAGATGAAAGTATCGTAGACATTAACCCCAATTTGTAAATAATTACTTTAATAGCAATACACCAATGACAAAACAGAAGTTATCTTTCAATATCAGCAAAAATATTAACTTTTCCCACATTGCTCTATAGATTCATCTCAATTTCAATCAAGATTTCAGCAAGATATTTTGTAGGAAACTGAACTTTGACAAAGGAGTAAAGGCAATTCAAAGCGTAAAGGATACTCTTTTCAACTAATGATGATGCCACAACAGCTGGATGTCCATATACAAAACATTGGGCCTAATATAAGACCTTGCATCTTTTAAAAAAAGTAGTTCAAAGTGGATCATAAATCTAAATATAAAATGCCAAACTATAAAACTTCTAAAAGAAAACAGGAGAAAATCTACATGACCTTGGGTTTGGCGATGAGTTTGTAGATTCAGCAGAAAACACATGATTCTTGAGAATAAATACTGATAAATTTGAATTCATTAAAATTTTAAAAAACTCTGATAATTTGAAAGTTGTGATTAAGAGAATGAAAAACAGGCAGCCACATATTGGGAAAAAGTATTTGCAAAGCCCATATCTGATAAAGAATTTTATGCAAATTACATAAAAATTCTTAAAACTCAACAATAAGAAAACAAACCACCCAATTACAAAATTGACCAAATATCTGAAGAGATCTATTACCAAAGAAGATGGAACATAACTCTCTACTCCTAAAGTGTGGGCTAAGCATAATGACTTCCTTCCAAACACTAGAATATGTAAAGAGAGGAAAAAGAGGAACTTTACTGTGGAAAAACTTGACAAACTCTTGCTCTTCACATGGCCTTCTTCTCATGTTTGTCTATGTCTTCATTTCTGTCTCTTAGAAGGACACTAGTCATTAGATTTAGAGCCCACCTTAATCCAGGATAAACCTTATTCCAGGTCCTTCACTTAATTATATCTGCAAAGACCCTTATTCCAAATAAGGCACATTCTGAGGTGGCCCTATCTTTTAGATAACCACCATTCAAACCACTATAGTAATTATTGTAAGTTCTGGCTCTGATTTAGAGTCCAGAGGTTTTGCCTGGTGAAGACCACAAAATTATTTTCTATATATTAAGTGTCCTGAAAGAATTTGTATTTTTATCTTCTGCAAGGTAGCATAAACTAAACAGATGTTAACTTTTCCAGGAGGAAATACAGGCATACCTCAGAGAGATTGCAGGCTTGGTTCCAGACCACTATAATAAGGCAAATATCATAATAAAGTAAGCCACATTTTGTTTTGGTTTCTCAGTGCATACAAAAGTTATGCTTACATTATACTGTATTCTATTAGGTGAGCATTATGTCTAGGAAATGTGTATAGCTTAATTAAAATATGCACTATTACTAAAAAATGCTAGCAATAATCTAAGCCTTCAGTGGGTTGTTATCTTTTTGTTAGTGGAGTGCCTTGCTTCAGTGTTGATGGCTGCTGACTGATCAGACTGGTGGCCCCTGAAGGCTGATCTGGCTGTGGCAATTTCTTAAAATAAGACAAGAATAAAGTTTGTCTCATTGATTGACTTCCTTTCATGAAAGATTTCTCTGTAGCATATGATGCTGTTTGATAGCATTTTACCCACAGTAGAATTTCTTTCTAAATTGGAGTCCATCCTCTCAAATCCTGCCACTGCTTTATAACCCAAGTTTATGTACTGTTCTAAATCATGTGTTGTCATTTCAACAATGTTCACAGCATCTTCACCAGGAGTAGTTTTCATCTCAAGAAACTACTTTCTTTGATCATCCATAAAAAGCAACTCTTCTTTCATTAAAGTTTAGTCATGACACTGCAGCAATTCAGTCACATTTTTAGGCTTCACTTCTAATTCTTGCTGTCTTGCTTTTTCTACCACATCTTCAGTGACTTCCTCCACTGAAGTCTTGAACCTTTCAAAGTCATCTATGATGATTGCAATAAACTTCTTTAAAACTGCTATTAATGCTGGTATTTTGACTTCCTCCTCCTAATCAAAAATGCTTTTAATGGCACTTAGAATGGTGAATCCTTTCCAGAAAATTTGCAATTTACTTTGCCCAGATCTATCAGAGGAATCAGTAGCTATGGCAGCTATAACCTTACAAAATGTTTTTCTTAAATAATGGGACTTGAAAGTAAAAAAGTATTCCTTGATTCATTGGCTGCAGAATGAATATTGTGTTAGCAGGCATGAAAACAACATTAATCTCTTTGAAATGACCCCATCAGAGCTCTTGGGTAAACAGGTTCATTGTCAAGGAGCAGTAATATTTTGAAAGGCATCTGATTTTTTTTTCGTGAGCAGTAGGTCTCAACAGTGGGCGTAAAATATTTTTATTTATTTATTTATTTATTTATTATTATTATACTTTAGGTTTTAGGGTACATGTGCACAATCTGCAGGTTAGTTACATATGTATACATGTGCCATGCTGGTGCGCTGTACCCACTAACTCGTCATCTAGCATTAGGTATATCTCCCAATGCTATCCCTCCCCCATCCCCCCACCCCACAACAGTCCCCAGAGTGTGATGTTCCCCTTCCTGTGTCCATGTGTTCTCATTGTTCAATTCCCACCTATGAGTGAGAATATGCGGTGTTTGGTTTTTGTTCTTGCAATAGTTTACTGAGAATGATGATTTCCAGTTTCATCCCTGTCCCCACAAAGGACATGAACTCATCATTTTTTGTGGCTGCATAGTATTCCATGGTGTATATGTGCCACATTTTCTTAATCCAGTCTATCATTGTTGGACATTTGGATTGGTTCCAAGTCTTTGCTATTGTGAATAATGCTGCAATCAACATATGTGTGCATGTGTCTTTATAGCAGCATGATTTATAGTCCTTTGGGTATATAGCCAGTAATGGGATGGCTGGGTCAAATGGAATTTCTAGTTCTAGATCCCTGAGGAATCGCCACACTGACTTCCACAAGGGTTGAACTAGTTTACAGTCCCACCAACAGTGTAAAAGTGTTCCTATTTCTCCACATCCTCTCCAGCACCTGTTATTTCCTGACTTTTTAATGATTGCCATTCTAACTGGTGTGAGATGGTATCTCATTGTGGTTTTGATTTGCATTTCTCTGATGGCCAGTGATGGTGAGCATTTTTTCATGTGTTTTTTGGCTGCATAAATGTCTTCTTTTGAGAAGTGTCTGTTCATGTCCTTTGCCCACTTTTCAATGGGGTTGTTTGTGTTTTTCTTGTAAATTTGTTTGAGTTCATTGTAGATTCTGGATATTATCCCTTTCTCAGATGAGTAGGTTGTGAAAATTTTCTCCCATTTTGTAGGTTGCCTGTTCACTCTGATGGTAGTTTCTTTTGCTGTGCAGAAGCTCTTTAGTTTAATTAGATCCCATTTGTCAATTTTGGCTTTTGTTGCCATTGCTTTTGGTGTTTTAGACATGAAGCCCTTGCCCATGCCTATGTCCTGAATGGTAATGCCTAGGTTTTCTTCTAGGGTTTTTATGGTTTTAGGTCTAACATGTAAGTCTTTAATCCATCTTGAATTGATTTTTGTATAAGGTGTAAGGAAGGGATCCAGTTTCAGCTTTCTACATATGGCTAGCCAGTTTTCCCAGCACCATTTATTGAACAGGGAATCCTTTCCCCATTGCTTGTTTTTGTCAGGTTTGTCAAAGATCAGATAGTTGCAGATATGTGGTGTTATTTCTGAGGGCTCTGTTCTGTTCCATTGATCTATATCTCTGTTTTTGTACCAGTACCATGCTGTTTTGGTTACTGTAGCCTTGTAGTATAGTTTGAAGTCAGGTAGCGTGATGCCTCCAGCTTTGTTCTTTTGGCTTAGGATTGACTTGGTGATGCGGGCTCTTTTTAGGTTCCATATGAACTTTAAGGTAGTTTTTTCAAGTTCTGTGAAGAAAGTCATTGGTAGCTTGATGGGGATGGCATTGAATCTGTAAATTACCTTGGGCAATATGGCCATTTTCATGATATTGATTTTTCCTACCCATGAGCATGGAATGTTCTTCCATTTGTTTGTATCCTCTTTTATTTCCTTGAGCAGTGGTTTGTAGTTCTCCTTGAAGAGGTCCTTCACATTCCTTCTAAGTTGGATTCCTAGGTATTTTATTCTCTTTGAAGCAATTGTGAATGGGAGTTCACTCATGATTTGGCTTCTGTTTGTCTGTTATTGATGTATAAGAATGCTTGTGATTTTTGTAAATTAATTTTGTATCCTGAGACTTTGCTGAAGTTGCTTATCAGCTTAAGGAGATTTTGGGCTGGGACAATGGGGTTTTCTAGATATACAATCTTGTCATCTGCAAACAGGGACAATTTGACTTCCTCTTTTCCTAATTGAATACCCTTTATTTCCTTCTCCTGCCTAATTGCCCTGGCCAGAACTTCCAACACTATGTTGAATAGGAGTGGTGAGAGAGGGCATCCCTGTCTTGTGCCAGTTTTCAAAGGGAATGCTTCCAGTTTTTGCCCATTCAGTAAGTTATTGGCTGTGGGTTTGTCATAGATAGCTCTTATTATTTTGAGATATGTCCCATCAATACCTAATTTATTGAGAGTTTTTAGCATGAAGGGTTGTTGAATTTTGTCAAAGGCCTTTTCTGCATCTATTGAGATAATCATGTGGTTTTTGTCTTTGGTTCTGTTTATATGCTGGATTACATTTAATGATTTGCATATATTGAACCAGCCTTGCATCCGAGGGATGAAGCCCACTTGATCATGGTGGATAAGCTTTTTGATGTGCTGCTGGATTCTGTTTGCCAGTATTTTATTGAGAATTTTTGCATCAATGTTCATCAGGGATATTGGTCTAAAATTCTCTTTTTTGGTTGTGTCTCTGCCAGGCTTTGGTATCAGGATGATGCTGGCCTCATAAAATGAGTTAGGGAGGATTCTCTCTTTTTCTATTGATTGGAATAGTTTCAGAAGGAATGGTACCAGTTCCTCCTTGTACCTCTGGTAGAATTCAGCTGTAAATCCACCTGGTCCTGGACTCTCTTTGGTTGGTAAGCTATTGATTATTGCCACAATTTCAGAGCCTGTTATTGGTCTATTCAGAGATTCAACTTCTTCCTGGTTTAGTCTTGGGAGAGTGTATGTGTCAAGGAATTTATCCATTTCTTCTAGATTTTCTAGTTTATTTGTGTAGAGGTGTTTGCAGTATTCTCTGATGGTAGTTTGTATTTCTGTGGGATTGGTGGTGATATCCGCTTATCATTTTTTATTGCGTCTATTTGATTCTTCTCTCTTTTTTTCTTTATTAGTCTTGCTAGCGGTCTATCAATTTTGTTGATCCTTTCAAAAAACCAGCTCCTGGATTCATTACTTTTTTGAAGGGTTTTTTGTGTCTCTGTTTCCTTCAGTTCTGTTCTGATTTTAGTTATTTCTTGCCTTCTGCTAGCTTTTGAATGTGTTTGCTCTCGCTTTTCTTGTTCTTTCAATTGTGATGTTAGGGTGTCAATTTTGAATCTTTCCTGCTTTCTCTTGTGGGCATTTAGTGCTATAAATTTGCCTCTACACACTGCTTTGAATGTATCCCAGAGATTCTAGTATGTTGTGTCTTGGTTCTCGTTGGTTTCAAAGAACATCTTTATTTCTGCCTTCATTTCGTTATGTACCCAGTAGTCATTCAGGAGCAGGTTGTTCAGTTTCCATGTAGTTGAGCGGTTCTGAGTGAGATTCTTAATCCTGAGTTCTAGCTTGATTGCACTGTGATCTGAGAGATAGTTTGTTATAACTTCTGTTCTTTTACATTTGCTGAGGAGAGCTTTACTTCCAAGTATGTGGTCAATTTTGGAATAGGTGTGGTGTGGTGCTGAAAAAAATGTATATTCTATTGATTTGCGGTGGAGAGTTCTGTAGATGTCTATTAGGTCTGCTTGGTGCAGAGCTGAGTTCAATTCCTGGGTATCCTTATTGACTTTCTGTCTCATTGATCTGTCTAATGTTGACAGTGGGATGTTAAAGTCTCCCATTATTAATGTGTGGGAGTCTAAGTCTCTTTGTAGGTCACTCAGGACTTGCTTTATGAATCTGGGTGCTCCTGTATTGGTTGCATATATATTTAGGATAGTTAGCTCTTCTTGTTTAATTGATCCCTTTTCCATTATGTAATGGCCTTCTTTGTCTCTTTTGATCTTTGTTGGTTTAAAGTCTGTTTTATCAGAGACTAGGATTGCAACTCCTGCCTTTTTTTGTTTTCCATTTGCTTGGTAGATCTTCCTCCATCCTTTTATTTTGAGCCTATGTGTGTCTCTGCACGTGAGATGGGTTTCCTGAATATAGCACACTGATGGGTCTTGTCTCTTTATCCAATTTGCCAGTCTGTGTCTTTTAATCGGAGCATTTAGTCCATTTACATTTAAAATTAATATTGTTATGTGTGAATTTGATCCTGTGATTATGACATTAGCTGGTTATTTTGCTCGTTAGTTGATGCAGTCTCTTCCTAGCCTCAATGGTCTTTACATTTTGGCATGATTTTGCAGTGGCTGGTACCAGTTGTTCCTTTCATGTTTAGCACTTCCTTCAGGAGCTCTTTTAGGGCAGGCCTGGTGGTGACAAAATCTCTCAGCATTTGCTTGTCTGTAAAGTATTTTATTTCTCCTTCACTTATGAAGCTTAGTTTGGCTGGATATGAGTTTCTGGGTTGAAAATTCTTTTCTTTAAGAATGTTGAATACTGGCCTCCACTCTCTTCTGGCTTGTAGACTTTCTGCTGAGAGATCAGCTGTTAGTCTGATGGGCTTCCCTTTGAGGGTAACCCGACCTTTCTCTCTAGCTGCCCTTAGCATTTTTTCCTTCATTTCAACTTTGGTGAATCTGACAATTATGTGTCTTTCAGTTGCTCTTCTCAAGGAGTATCTTTGTGGCATTATCTGCATTTCCCGAATCTGAATGTTGGCCTGCCTTGCTAGATTGGGGAAATTCTCTGGATAATATCCTGCAGAGTGTTTTCCAACTTGGTTCCATTCTCCCCGTCACTTTCAGGTACACCAATCAGACGTAGATTTGGTCTTTTCACATAGTCCCATATTCTTGGAGGCTTTGCTCATTTCTTTTTATTCTTTTTTCTCTAAACTTCCCTTCTTGCTTCATTTCATTCATTTCATCTTCCATCACTGATACCCTTTCTTTCAGTTGATCGCATCAGCTCCTGAGGCTTCTGCATTCTTCACGTAGTTCTCGAGCCTTGGTTTTCAGCTCCATCAGCTCCTTTAAGTACTTCTCTGTATTGGTTATTCTAGTTATACATTCTTCTAAATTTTTTTCAAAGTTTTCAACTTCTTTGCCTTTGGTTTGAATATCCTCCCATAGCTCAGAGTAATTTGATCATGTGAAGCCTCCTTCTCTCAGCTCGTCAAAGTCATTCTCCATCCAGCTTTGTTCCGTTGCTGGTGAGGAGCTGAGTTCCTTTGGAGGAGGAGAGGCACTCTGCTTTTTAGAGTTTCCAGTTTTTCTGCTCTGTTTTTTCCCCATCTTTGTGGTTTTATCTACTTTTGGTCTTTGATGATGGTGATGTACAGATGGGTTTTTGGTGTGGATGTCCTTTCTGTTTGTTAGTTTTCCTTCTAAGAGACAGGACCCTCAGCTGCAGGTCTGTTGGAGTACCCGGCCATGTGAGGTGTCAGTCTGCCCCTGCTGTGGGATGCCTCCAGGTTAGGCTGCTCATGGGTCAAGGGTCAGGGACCCACTTGAAGAGGCAGTCTGCCCGTTCTCAGATCTCCAGCTGTGTGCTGGGAGAACCACAGCTCTCTTCAAAGCTGTGAGACAGGTACATTTAAGTCTGCAGAGGTTACTGCTGTCTTTTTGTTTGTCTGTGTCCTGCCCCCAGATGTGGAGCCTACAGAGGTAGGCAGGCCTCCTTGAGCTGTGGTGGGCTCCACCCAGTTTGAGCTTCCTGGCTGCTTTGTTTACCTAAGCAAGCCTGGGCAATGGCAGGAGCCCCTCCCCCAGCCTCGCTGCCGCCTTGCAGTTTGATCTCAGACTGCTGTGCTAGCAATCAGTGAGACTCCGTGGGCGTAGGACCCTCTGATCCAGGTTCTGGACATAATCTCCTGGTGTGCCATTTTTTAAGCCTGTCAGAAAAGGGCAGTATTCGGGTGGGAGTGACCCAATTTTCCAGGTGCCGTCTGTCACCCCTTTCTTTGACTAGGAAAGGGAACTCCCTGACCCCTTGCACTTCCCCAGTGAGGCAATGCCTTGCCCTTCTTAGGCTCGTGCTTGGTGCACACACCCACTGACCTGCGCCCACTGTCTGGCACTCCCTAGTGAGATGAACCTGGTACCTCAGATGGAAATGCAGAAATCACCGGTCTTCTGTGTCGCTCACCCTGGGAACTGTAGACCAGAGCTATTCCTATTCAGCCATCTTGGCTCCCAGGCTTAAAATATTTAGTGAACCATGGTGTAAACAGATGCACTATTGGTCAGGCCTTGTTCCATTTATAGAGCACTGGCAGAGTAGATTTGGCATAATTCCTAAAAGCTCTAGAATATTCAGAATGGTAAATAAGCATTGGCTTCAGCTTAAAATCACCAGTTGTATTAGCTTCTAACAAGAGTGCCTGCCTCTTCTTGAAAGCATTGAAGTTGGGCATTAACATCTCATCTCTAGCTATGAAAGTCCTCTATTAAATTTTCTTCCCATGTAAGGTTGTTTGTCTACATTGAACATCTGTTGGTTAGTGTAGCCACCTTCAATTATTCAATTAGCTAGATTTTCTTGATCACTTGCTGCAGCTTCTATATCAGTACTTGCTGCTTCATCTTGCACTTTTGTGTTATAGACACAGATTGAAAAACAAACAAAAATAAAACCAGAAAGCTCATGTACCAACCTCCGCTGCCTTCAGACTTTCTACTGTAGCTTTCCCTCCTCTCTTGGCCTTCACAGAATTAAAGTTAGGGTCTTGTCCGGGATTAGGTTTTGGCTTAAGGGAATGCTATGGCTGGTTTGATATTCTATGTTGACCACTAAAAGTTTCATCATATCAGCAATAAAGCTGCTTTGCTTTATTTTCATTTGTGCGTGCACTGGAGTAGCACTTTTAATTTCCTTCAAGAACTTTTTCTTTGCATTCACAACATTGCTAACTGTTTGGCACAGGAGACCTAGCTTTTGACCTGTCTTAGCTGTTGACATGCTTTCCTCACTAAGCTTAATTATTTCCAGCTTTTAAGTTAAAGTTAAAGAAGTGCTATTCTTGCTTTAAGTTGAACTCTTAGAGGCCATTGTGGGGTTAATTGGCTAATTTCAATATTGTTGTGTCTCAGAAAATAACTAGGCTGGGGAAGAAGGAGAGAGATGGGGGAAATACACACAACATTCATTGATTAAGTTTGCTGTCTTACCTGGATACAGTTCGTGGTGCCCCAAAACAATTACAATAGTAACATCAAAGATCATTGATCACAGACCACCATAACAGACATAACAATAATGAAAACATCTGAAATACTATGAGAATTACCAGAACATGTAACAGAGACATGAAGTGAGCACATACTGTTGGGAAAATGGTGCCAAAAACTTGCTTTATGAATTGCCACAAACCTTCAATTTGTAAAAAGCACAATATCTGCAAAGTGAATCACAATAAAATAAGGAATGCCTGTAATAAACAGAACCCTTTTCTAAAGGTAATAAACCCAAGATAACAATTTGATAAGCATACTATCTATATTTTATACTAGCACTTAACAACTAATTCTTGTCAATATAAAAAATGTAAAGGAACTCCCAGTAAAATAAAACAGTTACCTGATACAATGGTAGCCAATTCATCTTAACTGCAAAGCTGAATGAGAACATGTGTGTTTAATCCGTAATTTCTATGAATTTTGATCTTACTGATAAGAAACCTTTTATGACTTGGTTGCTAGTCTACACCAACCTCATTTTGGGTAATCTCTGATCCTTACTAAATACTTTCCCCTCCCACCCCTGAAGTTAATAAACTCATTTGAAACAAAAACTTTTAGTAGGAGTTTTGGATATTTGAGAGACATAGTTATCTTCAAAGTCTGGTATGCTTCTCTGTCAATGGAAGTTGGTGGCAACAGGTTTCTCTGCTAAGGACTTAACTGAGATGAAGAATCAGGAAGACCCTGAAGAATTAGCATTCTCTCTGGATAGGGGAAAAATCATATTCAGGGTAATCAAAGAGATTTTTTTTGGGGAAAAAAAAGGCAATACTTTGGAATGCCAAAAAAAGAGTGTATTATATATAGTCAGTAAGCCATGGCTATGATCAAAACCACTTACTGATGACAGAACTAATAGACCACATACTGAAAGCAAAATAAAACAAAAATGGATGTCCTGTAAGAAAAATAAACGGAAGGGCTCAGTCCTAAAAGGCTGGCCAGCATTTGAGAGATAGTGGTTTGAACATTTTGCGTGTAAAGAATTTAAACCATAAACTTCTCAGAGTCACTTTGTATTAATGGAAGAGCTGTCACTTGAACCAAAGTCTCCCAGCTTTTACTGATCATTCTGTTTTTCCATGCTGTGGCTACTTTACATCTTTCCAAAGACGAAGACCATTTCCTCTCCCCAATGCTCATTGATATCCCCTCCAGTACCCCAGGGAAGGTAATCTCAACATTTACTAAACTATATGCTGGTTGTTAAATGTATGCTTATTCTTTCACATACATAGTCATCACAAATGTCAGTTGAAATCAACCTGTCCTTTGACATACACATATAATTCCTTAAAATTGGTTCAAATCTACTAATCTATGTCGGATGTGAAGTAAAAAATCCTCTTATAATTTTCAAAAATTCACTAGAAGTTTTATTTGTGTGCTTCCTTCTAGTTCTGATTTATTGATTTCACTTCACCTCCCTTCACCTTACTTCCTGCGGCTATTGTCTTTTTTTAATCCCACTCCAACACAGAAGAGGAAATCAGCCTATTTTCCTCATTTGCCACAAAGCAGCAGTCCAGCAGATACTTGTTTGTTTTTTTTTTTTTGAGATGGAGTCTCTCTCTGTCTCCCAGGCTGGAGTGCAGTGGCATGATCTTAGCTCACTGCAAGCTCCACCTCCCGGGTTCAAGCCATTCTCCTGCCTCAGCCTCCTGACTAGCTGGGACTATAGGCACCACCATGCCTGGCTGATTTTTTGTATTTTTAGTAGAGACAGGGTTTCACCGTGTTAGCTAGGATGGTCTCGATCTTCTGACCTCGTGATCTGCCCACCTTGGCCTCCCAAAGTGCTGAGATTACAGGCATGAGCCACTACGCCTGGCCAGATACTTGTTTTTAATAGCAGAATTTGTAGGAGGAAAGGATAAAGAAAGGTTACATTACAGCACCACACTGCAAACTGTTTCTGTATTAATATATGATAATTCTTAAAATTCTTTAACCATCACCACTCATTACAATCTCTCATTGTACTACATTTCTCCATAAGTTGTCATCTATGTCACGTTACTCAACTTCTTCCTGAACCTCTTCCTCTCTTATTTTCTCTACTTCCAGAGGACCACCAAAATCCAGGTTAATTTTTGTGCAGAGAAACTTAAAATCTCTTTGTATATTTATTACTCTATAAACAAGGACTTGGGTGTGCAGGAGGGAGAGGAAGGGGGAGCTCAATATTATAACACAGTGGCCTAAATAGGCATTTTGTTATAGAAAAGATAATTTGCTCCAAAGAGGAGAGACAAGTGGTTGAAGAAAGAAATTTCTTTAAGTGGCAGTGTTTTTGTGATATTATTATTTTTTAATATATCACATCATAAAATTCTGAGACAAGAGCCTAAGATAAAATCCTAAAACCGGGATTTTTCTCTCATCAAGTAAAATAGGCAGACCAGAATTTGACTTCAGTTCTCTGTACAGGTACCTGCAAAGGGTGAATTCAGATTTTGAATACATGAATATTTAGTTAGAATGAGAAAAGATGATTTTGTATAAGTGGTCTATGCCAATGAGAGAGAAGTTTTATTAGCTTCTCATTACATCCACCTCTGAGCCTAACCAGAACCTTAAGTCTATAAGTTCATGTAAGGCTCAGCCAGATGCGTACATTTAACTACAATAAAAATAAGTCATCTTCTCAACTGATCTAACCCAGGGCACCCAGGTGCCCTATTGTACTTTCAGAAAGCTATTCTGTATACAACTTTGACACTGATTAATTTTTAAAAAGTAAATTAAAAATTCATACAGTTGGAATAGAACTTAACATTAGTACAACCCCCCTCCCCATGCTGGCCTTGCTTTTAAAGACCTAGTTTAGTGAACAATCTTCTTAATTAACTGATTTTCAACAAAGGTCCCAAAACAATGGAGAAAGGACAGTGCTTTCAATAAATGGTACAGGTAATACCAGAGATACATGAAAAATAATGAAGTCCAACATCATATACAAAATTTGAATAGATGGAAGACCCAAGTGTAATAGCTAAAACTATAAAATTCTTAGAAAAAGATGAAGTAAATCTTCATAACATTGGATTAGGCAATGATTTCATAGACATTCACTGAAAGTACAGGCAACAGAAAAGAAAACAGACAAATTGGAATTCATCAAGATTAAATACTTTTGTGCATCAAAGGACACTAACAAGAGAGTGGAAAGACAACCTACAGAAAGGGGGGAAATATTTGCATATCATACATCTCAATATCTGATAAGAGATTAATATCCAGAATATGTAAAGAACTCCTACAACTAACTTTTTTAAAAAGCAAAAAAAAATTCCAGCAGTTAAAATGTGAGCAAATAACTCAAATATGTATTTCTCCAATGAAAATATACAAATAGCCAATACAAGCACATGACATGATGTGCAGCATCACCAGCCATCAGGAAAATACAAATCAAAACCACAATAATATACCACTTCTTTGGCATTAGGATCATTATTATATTAATAGCAACAGAAACAATAGAAAATAGTAAGTGTTGGGGAGGAAGTGGAGAAATTAGAACCCTTGTGTGTACCTGATGGGAATGTAAAATGATACAGCAACTGTGAAAAACAGTCTGGTGGTTCCTCAAACAGTTAAAAATAGAATTACCATATAATTCGGCAGTGCTACTCTTGGGTATATACCCAAAAGAATTGAGAACAGAGAATCAAACAGACACTTGTACACCAATGTTCATAGCATACTCACAGAAGCCAAAAGGTAGAAACAAACCAAATGTCCATCAAAAGATGAATGAATAAATAAAATGTGCTACATACACAATGGAATATTATTCTACCTTAAAAAAATGAAATTCTGGTACATGCTGCAACACGGATAAACTCTAAAAATATTATGCTATGTGAAGTAAGCCAGACACAAAAAGACAAATATTTTATGATTCATTTAAATGAAATGTTCAGAGTAGGCAAATCCATAGAGACAGAATGCAGGTTAGTGCTTGCCCAGGACTGGCAGTCAAGAAGAAATGGAGAGTTATTATTTAGTAGGTACATATTTTCTGTTTGAGATTATGAAAATGTTATGGAAATAGTGATGGTTATACAACACTATGAATGTACTTAACATCACTGATGTACACTTAGAAATTGTTAAAATGATACATTTCATATTATGTATATTTTATCACAATAAAAATTAAGTATCTGAGAAGTTTTTTTTTATTATTTCTGCCACTTTTCTGTAAATCCAAAGTTATGTCAAAAGAAAAGGTTGGAGTGTTGTGGGGCTAGAGTCAAGATGGCCGAATAGGAACAGCTCCGGTCTACAGATCCCAGCCTGAGCGACGCAGAAGATGGGTGATTTCTGCATTTCCATCTGAGGTACCGGGTTCATCTCATTAGGGAGTGCCAGACTGTGGGTGCAGGACAGTGGGTGCAGTGCACTGTGCGTGAGCCAAAGCAGGGTGAGGCATAGCCTCACTGGGGAAAGGCAAGGGGTCAGGGAGTTCCCTTTCCTAGTCAAAGAAAGGGGTTACAGACACCTGGAAAATCGGGTCACTTCCACCCCAATACTGCCCTTTTCTGACGGGCTTAAAAAATGACGCACCAGGAGATTATATCCTGCACCTGGATCAGAGGGTCCTACACCCACGGAGTCTCGCTGATTGCTAGCACAGCAGTCTGAGATCAAACTGCAAGGTGGCAGTGAGGCTGGGGGAGGGGCGCCCACCATTGCCCAGGCTTGCTTAGGTAAACAAAGCAGCCAGGAAGCTCAAACTGGGTGGAGCCCACCACAGCTCAAGGAGGCCTGCCTGCTTCTGTAGGCTCCACCTCTGGGGGCAGGGCACAGACAAACAAAAAGACAGCAGTAACCTCTGCAGACTTAAATGTCCCTGTCTGACAGCTTTGAGGAGAGCAGTGCTTCTCCCAGCACACAGCTGGAGATCTGAGAACGGGCAGACTGCCTCCTCAAGTGGGTCCCTGACCCCTGACCCCCAAGCAGCCTAACTGGGAGGCACCCCACAGTAGGGGCAGACTGACACCCCACATGGCCGGGTACTCCTCTAGACAAAACCTCCAGAGGAATGATCAGACAGCAGCATTCACGGTTCATGAAAATCCACTGTTCTGCAGCCACGGCTGCTGGTACCCAGGCAAACAGGGCCTGGAGTGGACCTCTAGCAAACTCCAACAGACCTGCAGCTGAGGGTCCTGTCTGTTAGAAGGAAAACTAACAAACAGAAGGGATATCCACACCAAAAACCCATCTGTACGTCACCATCATCAAAGACCAAAAGTAGATAAAACCACAAAGATGGGGAAAAAACAGAGCAGAAAAACTGGAAACTCTAAAAAGCAGAGTGCCTCTCCTCCTACAAAGGAAGGCAGTTCCTCACCAGCAATGGAACAAAGCTGGATGGAGAATGACTTCGACGAGTTGACAGAAGAAGGCTTCAGATAATCAAACTACTCCGAGCTACAGGAGGAAATTCAAACCAAAGGCAAAGAAGTTGAAAACTTTGAAAAAAATTTAGACGAATGTATAACTAGAATAACCAATACAGAGAAGTGCTTAAAGGAGCTGATGGAGCTGAAAGCCAAGGCTCAAGAACTACGTGAACAATGCAGAAACCACAGGAGCCGATGTGATCAACTGGAAGAAAGGGTATCAGTGATGGAAGATGAAATGAATGAAATGAAGTGAGAAGGGAAGTTTAGAGAAAAAAGAATAAAAAGAAATGAACAAAGCCTCCAAGAAATATGGGACTATGTGAAAAGACCAAATCTACGTCTGATTGGTGTACCTGAAAGTGATGGGGAGAATGGAAACAAGTTGGAAAACACTCTGCAGGATATTATCCAGGAGAACTTCCCCAATCTAGAAGGCAGGCCAACATTCAGATTCAGGAAATACAGAAAATGCCACAAAGATACTCCTCAAGAAGAGCAACTCCAAGACACATAATTGTCAGATTCACCAAAGTCGGAATGAAGGAAAAAATGTTAAGGGCAGCCAGAGAGAAAGGTCGGGTTACCCACAAAGGGAAGTCCATCAGACTAACAGCGGATTTTTTGGCAGAAACTCTACAAGCCAGAAGAGAGTGGGGGCCAATATTCAACATTCTTAAAGAAAAGAATTTTCAGCCCAGAATTTCATATCCAGCCAAACTAAGCTTCATAAGTGAAGGAGAAATAAAATACTTTACAGACAAGCAAATGCTGAGAGATTTTGTCACCACCAGGCCTGCCCTAAAAGAGCTCCTGAAGGAAGCACTAAACATGGAAAGGAACAACTGGTAGCAGCCACTGCAAAATCTTGCCAAATTGTAAAGACCATTGAGGCTAGGAAGAGACTGCATCAACTAATGAGCAAAATAACCAGCTAATATCATAATGACAGGATCAAATTCACACATAACAATATTAACTTTAAATGTAAATGGACTAAATGCTCCAATTAAAAGACACAGACTGGCAAATTGGATAAAGAGTCAAAACCCATCAGTGTGCTGTGTTCAGGAAACCCATCTCACGTGCAGAGACACACATAGGCTTAAAATAAAAGGATGGAGGAAGATCTACCAAGCAAATGGAAAACAAAAAAAGGCAGGAGTTGCAATCCTAGCCTCTGATAAAACAGACTTTAAACCAACAAAGATCAAAAGAGACAAAGAAGGCCACTACATAATGGTAAAGGGATCAATTCAACAAGAAGAGCTAACTATCCTAAATATATACGCACCCAACACAAGAGCACCCAGATTCATAAAGCAAGTCCTGAGTGACCTAGAAAGAGATTTTGACTCCCACACAATAATAATGGGAGGCTTTAACACCCCACTGTCAACATTAGACAGATCAATGAGACAGAAAGTTAACAAGGATACCCAGGAATTGAACTCAACTCTCCACCAAGCGGACCTAATAGACATCTACAGAACTCTCCACCCCAAATCAACAGAATATACATATTTTTCAGCACCACACCACACCTATTCCAAAATTGACCACATAGTTGGAAGTAAAGCTCTCTTCAGCAAATGTAAAAGATCAGAAATTGTAACAAACTGTCTTTCAGACCCCAGTGCAATCAAACTATAACTCAGGATTAAGAAACTCACTCAAAACCGCTCAACTACATGGAAACTGAACAACCTGCTCCTGAATGACTACTGGGTACATAGCGAAATGAAGGCAGAAATAAAGATGTTCTTTGAAACCAACGAGAAACAAGACACAACATACCAGAATCTCTGGGACATATTCAAAGCAGTGTGTAGAGGGAAATTGATAGCACTAAATGCCCACAAGAGAAAGCAGGAAAGATCCAAAATTGACCCCTTAACATCACCATTAAAAGAACTAGAAAAGCAAGAGCAAATACATTCAAAAGCTAGCAGAAGGCAAGAAATAACTAAAATCAGAGCAGAACTGAAGGAAATAGAGACACAAAAAACCCTTCAAAAAAATTAATGAATCCAGGAGCTGGTTTTTTGAAAGGATCAACAAAATTGATAGACCGTTAGCAAGACTAATAAAGAAGAAAAGAGAGAAGAATCAAAGAGATGCAATAAAAAATGATAAAGGGGATATCACCACCGATCCCACAGAAATACAAACTACCATCAGAGAATACTACAAACACCTCTACGCAAATAAACTAGAAAATCTAGAAGAAATGGATAAATTCCTTGACACATACACTCTCCCAAGACTAAACCAGGAAGAGGTTGACTCTCTGAATAGACCAATAACAGGCTCTGAAATTGTGGCAATAATCAATAGCTTCCCAACCAAAATGAGTCCAGGACCAGATGGATTCACAGCTGAATTCCACCCGAGGTACAAGGAGGAACTGGTACCATTCCTTCTGAAACTATTCCAATTGATAGAAAAAGAGGGAATCCTCCCTAACTTATTTTATGAGGCCAGCATCATCCTGATACCAAAGCCTGGCAGAGACACAACAAAAAGAGAGAATTTTAGACCAATATCCCTGATGAACATTGATGCAAAAATTCTCAATAAAATACTGGCAAACAGAATGCAGCAGCACATCAAAAAGCTTATCCACCATGATCAAGTGGGCTTCATCCCTGGGATGCAAGACTGGTTCAATATCCGCAAGTCAATAAATGTAATCCAGCATATAAACAGAACCAAAGACAAAAACCACATGATTATCTCAATAGATGCAGAAAAGGCCTTTGACAAAATTCAACAACCCTTCATGCTAAAAACTCTCAATAAATTAGGTATTGATGGGACGTATCTCAAAATAATAAGAGCTATCTATCACAAACCCACAGCCAATAACTTACTGAATGGGCAAAAACTGGAAGCATTCCCTTTGAAAACTGGCACAAGACAGGGATGCCCTCTCTCACCACTGCCATTCAACATAGTGTTGGAAGTTCTGGCCAGGGCAATTCGGCAGGAGAAGGAAATAAAGGGTATTCAATTAGGAAAAGAGGAAGTCAAATTGTCCCTGTTTGCAGATGACATGATTGTATATCTAGAAAACCCCATTGTCTCAGCCCAAAATCTCCTTAAGCTGATAAGCAACTTCAGCAAAGTCTCAGGATACAAAATCAATGTACAAAAATCACAATCATTCTTATACACCAATAACAGACAGCGAGCCAAATCATGAGTGAACTCCCATTCACAATTGCTTCAAAGAGAATAAAACACCTAGGAATCCAACTTACAAGGGATGTGAAGGACCTCTTCAAGGAGAACTGCAAACCACTGCTCAACAAAATAAAAGAGGATACAAACAAATGGAAGAATATTCCATGCTCATGGGTAGGAAGAATCAATATCATGAAAATGGCCATACTTCCCAAGGTAATTTATAGATTCAATGCCATCCCCATCAAGCTACCAATGACTTTCTTCACAGAATTGGAAAAAACTACTTTAAAGTTCATACGGAACCAAAAAGAGCCCACATCGCCAAGTCAATCCTAAGTCAAAAGAACCAAGCTGGAGGCATCACGCTACCTGACTTCAAACTATACTACTAGGCTTCAGTAACCAAAACAGCATGGTACTGGTACCAAAACAGAGACAGAGATCAATGGAACAGAACAGAGCCCTCAGAAATAATGCCGCATATCTACAACTATCTGATCTTTGACAAACCTGAGAAAAACAAGCAATGGGGAAAGGATTCCCTATTTAATAAACGGTGCTGGGAAAACTGGCTAGCCATATGGAGAAAGCTGAAACTCGATCTCTTCCTTACACCTTATACAAAAATCAATTCAAGATGGATTAAAGACTTAAACGTTAGACCTAAAACCATAAAAACCCTAGAAGAAAACCTAGGCATTAACATTCAGGACATAGGCATGGGCAAGGACTTCATGTCTAAAACACCAAAAGCAATGGCTACAAAAGCCAAAATTGACAAATGGGATCTAATTAAACTAAAGAGCTTCTGCACAGCAAAAGAAACTGCCATCAGAGTGAACAGGCAACCTACAAAATGGGAGAAAATTTTCACAACCTACTCATCTGAGAAAGGGGTAATATCCAGAATCTACAATGAACTCAAACAAATTTACAAGAAAAACACAAACAACCCCATCAAAAAGTGGGCGAAGGACATGAACAGACACTTCTCAAAAGAAGACATTTATGCAGCCAAAAAACACATGAAAAAATGCTCACCATCACTGGCCATCAGAGAAATGCAAATCAAAACTACAATGAGATACCATCTCACACCAGTTAGAATGGCAATCATTAAAAAGTCAGGAAATAACAGGTGCTGGAGAGGATGTGGAGAAATAGGAACACTTTTACACTGTTGGTGGGACTGTAAACTAGTTCAACCGTTGTGGAAGTCAGTGTGGCGATTCCTCAGGGATCTAGAACTAGAAATACCATTTGACCCAGCCATCTCATTACTGGCTATATACCCAAAGGACTATAAATCATGCTGCTATAAAGACATATGCACGTGTATGTTTATTGTGGCACTATTCACAATAGCAAAGACTTGGAACCAACCCAAATGTCCAACGATGATAGACTGGATCAAGAAAATGTGGCACATATACACCATGGAATACTATGCAGCCATAAAAAATGATGAGTTCATGTCCTTTGTGGGGACATGGATGAAATTGGAAATCATCATTCTCAGTAAACTATCTCAAGAACAAAAATCCAAACACCGCATGTTCTCACTCATAGGTGGGAATTGAACAATGAGAACACATGGACACAGGAAGGAGAACATCACACACTGGGGACTTTTGTGGGATGGGAGGAGTGGGGAGGGATAGCTTTAGGAGATATACCTAATGCTAAATGACTAGTTAATGGGTGCAGCACACCAGCATGGCACATGTGTACATATGTAACTAACCTGCACATTGTGCACATGTACCCTAAAACTTAAAGTATAATAATAATGAAATAAAAAAAGAAAAGGTCGTAAGAATAAAAGAAAATGTAATAGTTTAAGATGATGTCATCACAATAGGTGGTGCATACCTCCTTTGACAAGAGCACATAATTCTACAGAGCTAATCCCAAATCTCTCCATTAAAAGACTATCTCTACCAAACTTGCCCCCAAGCGAATGCTGCTTTCACTTCAGGGTGATGTTTGTTTTCTGTTCAATTGAGTATCCCTTTCTCCCCTGGGGCTTCTCTTTTACCTAGGAGTTCTACAGTGCCTCCAGCTGGTGCACATGGATTGAAACAAGAGTCTTAGGATGGCTTAACAATGCTCTTTCCATAGCCAGTAGACAGACTGTAGGCTTCAGTTTTATATGGATATAGAAAGACCTTATTGTCTTGGTCCAAGTGCTGTAGAACAAGGGGCTTTAACCATATGTGAGGTTGATATGTAAGATTTCCCTAGAACGAGGAGAAATACTATAAAATTTATATTGATCATATGTTAACATCTGACTATCTCTGCATAGGGCTTATTACATATAGGGCTTGCAAATATGGGGTATTTACATATGATATTGCAATGAAAGATCTTATATGGTGAATTCTTTTTCCTAACTTACTTTTTTGGTTCTGTCAACTCTATTCCAGGGACATAAAAAAGGTTAGTTTATTGAGTGTAATGAGCAAAGGTTGTGAAGCCCTATCTATTCTTTTTTTCCTTTCATACCTAGTCCCTGGGCATTTTACCCTTATACTCAAAAAATTCTTCCTGTGGAGTTGGATGTGGCTAATGATAAATGCATTGATTATTTCTGTTGGTCTATAATTTGGTTTTCCTGAGTGTCTATCATTCCTCTTCAGGTAAGAAATAGAAAAAACTTGAATTAACAGGTGTAAATATTACTTTTTGGTGTCATATCCTCCCCAATCCCTGGTTATCTGTTCATAAGAAAGGGGTCAAATCCCTGTTTGTTCAATGTACTTGAAGCTGTCATCTTAGATGCGGAGGCTCAATCTCATGGACTTACCCCCTTTTAAGGCAGAGGTGGGTTTGTAATCAATTTGTGCTCATCCACTTAATTTTGTTTAGCAGGAATAGAAGGAATACAACTTTCTTCGAGCCAATTGTGACTGGAAGTATACATTCATCTATAATTTGCTAAACCAACGTGTTCCCTTTCAAATGAAGCATATTTAGTGAGTTTTTTTCTCCTTTCCCTAAAATGAGATAATCATAGCAAGAGTTGTTTTTGAGAGAACAGAAAGTTATATTCATTATCCTGCTTTACAAACGAGAAAATTAACACACGGAGATGAAATGACTGACTCAAGGTCACATAGTGAGTCAGTGGCAGGGCTGGAAATAAAATGCAAGTAATATAGAATAGGCATGCTATTATCCTTTCTGCTTTGAAAAATTTTTCCTCCCCTCACCTCCCTCATTTTTTATTGTACAGATTTAGGGTATACAAAAAGATATTTTGATATACATATACATGGTGAAATCATTACTACATGTACACAACTAAACATACCCATCACCTTCCATAGTTACCTCTTTCCCGCATGCACGCGCGCATGCATGCATGTGTGTGTATGTGTGTGTAACGGCACCTAAAATCTACTCTCTTAGCAAATTTTATGTATAAAATTTAATATTATTAACTATAGTCCTCCTGCTGTACATTAAATCCCTAGACTTATTTATCTTACATAACTGAACGTTTGTACTCTTTGACTTACATCTCCTCATTTTCTCCCCCTCCCTTTCCCTAGTAACTAACTACTGCTCTATTCTCTGTTTCTTTGTATTTGACTTAAAAATATTCCATATGTGAGATTGCACAGTATTTTTCTTTCTGCATCTGGCTAATTTCACTTAGCATAATGTCCTCTAGCTTGATTCATGTTGTCACAAAGGGCAGTATCTTTTTTTAAGGCTGAGTAATATTCTATTTTGTGTGTGTAGGTGTGTGTGTGTATCACAATATCTTTATTCATCCATCGACAGACACTTAGACTATTTTCATATCTTGGTTATTGTGAATTATATTGTAATAAACATGAAAGTGCAGATATCTCTTTGAGGCATTGATTTCATTTCCCCTAATACCCAGAAAGGGACTGCTGCATTATACGGTAGTTCAATTTTTATTTTTTTGAGGAACCGCTATACTTTTTTGCATAATGTATGTCCAAATTATAGTTCCACAAATAGTGTACAAGGGTCTTCCTTTCTCCCAATCCTCACCTCCATATCTTTCATTTTTTGGTAGTAGCCATCATAACAGATATGAAGTAACATCTCATTGTGGTTTTGATTCCCATTTCCTCAATGATTAATAATATCAAGCACCTCTTCATATACTTGCAGGACATTTTTATGTCTTCTTTGGAGAAGTATCTATTCAGGTTCTTTGCCCACTTTAAAATTTGATTATTATTATTATTTTTGGCTAGTGAGTATTGTGAGTTCCTTATATGTTTTGAATATTAGCCCTTATCAGATATATGGTTCACAAATATTTTCCCCCAATCCATAGGCTGCCTTTTGATTTTTTTGATTGTTTCCTTTGCTGTGCAGAAGCTTTTTTAGTTTGTTGTAGTCCCACCTGTTTATTTTTGCTTTTGTTGCCTGTGCTTTTAGTGTGATATTCAAAAATATCATTGCCAAAGTCAGTATCAAGGACCTTTCCCCCTATGTTTTCTTCTAGGAGTCTTTTTTCTTTTTAATACTTTAACTTTTAGAGTACATGTGCACAATGTGCAGGTTAGTTACATATGTATACATGTGCCATGTCGGTGTGCTGCACCCATTAACTCATCATTTAACATTAGGTATATCTCCTAATGCTATCCCTCCCTCCTCCCCCCACCCCACAACAGGCCCTGGTGTGTGATGTTCCCCTTCCAGTGTCCATGTGTTCTCATTGTTCAATTCCCACCTATGAGTGAGAACATGCGGTGTTTGGTTTTTTGTCCTTGTGATAGTTTGCTGAGAATGATGGTTTCCAGCTTCATCCATGTCCCTACAAAGGACATGAACTCATCATTTTTTATGGCTCCATAGTATTCCATGATGTATATGTGCCACATTTTCTTAATCCAGTCTATCATCGTTGGACATTTGGGTTGGTTCCAAGTCTTTGCTATTGTGAATAGTGCCGCAATAAACATATGTGTGCATGTGTCTTTATAGCAGCATGATTTATAATCCTTTGGGTATATACCCAGTAATGGGATTGCTGGGTCAAATGGTATTTCTAGTTCTAGATCCCTGAAGAATCACCACACTGACATCCACAATGGTTGAACTAGTTTACAGTCCCACCAACAGTGTAAAAGTGTTCCTATTTCTCCACATCTTCTCTAGCACCTGTTCTTTCCTGACTTTTTAACGATCGCCATTCTAACTGGTATGAGATGGTATCTCATTGTGGTTTTGATTTGCATTTCTCTGATGGCCATTGATGATGAGCATTTTTTCATGTGTCTTTTAGGAGTTTTATGGTGTCCCGTCTTACATTTAGGGCTTTTGTCCATTTTGTGTTGATTTTTGTATATGATGTAAGATAAGGGCCCAGTTTCATTCTTCTGCATATGGAGATCCCGTTTTCCTAAGACCATTTATAGCAAGATTCTGAGGAATATTTTCCACACTAAGATGAAATCAGTTCTTCTTTCCTTATCTCCTGAAAGCAGATCATCATGAGTGGTATTTTCAGAACATTCTAATTATTTTTTATGTTACTAATTGTTTCCCTGGAAGAGTTTGTGCACCAGTCAGAGTTCCCATTTGAAGGAAAGCCAGAAATGGTAGCTGTTTTGGGAAACATACGATGTGGGAAAAGAGTAGCTCATTTCTGAGCAGATAGTACAGAAATATTAAAGCTTTTAAAACTACTAATATTTTATAACTTTTAAATATCTAATGTCATAATTAATCTCATTCAACATTTATAAAATTTTATGAGGTAGCTTTCTTTTTTTTTAATAAAAAATCCCATTTTACAAATGAAGAAACTGAGGCTTATGGAAGTATATAACTTCCTGAAGTTCACACAATTAGAAAGTGCCTAGCCAAGGCTGTTAGCTCTGCAGCATCATCTCTCCTTCTGGCAAATAGGCCTCAGACCTTTTCTCATTCTCATAAAGTAGGGGTGATGGTGTTCCCTTTGTGCAGGTAAACCAGCTCTCCTTTCTCTGGCCCTAGGGATTTCTGGTATTTGAAAAATCATTTCTCCCATTTTCTACCACCCCTCACTCTTCCCACCCTAACTCTCTCTCCCCATAAAGAACCCTTTAGTCTACCTCTACCACTGTTTTTCTAGGTTGGGGGCATCCACCTAACTGAACTCAGCAACTACTTGACTGTGCCATTCCTCCCAAGTAAACATGGAGAGCTGGGGGACTCTTGGGGACTGCAAAAGTCCTAGAATGGGAGAGACACCTACCACCTAGCTTCCTACACTCTTCTTTGCAGGACAAAGTCTTTGTTCCAGCTGATAGGATTCAAGTTTATATATAAATGAATAGAAATGCTTTTTCCTCCTCGAGCACTTGTTTCAGGTATTGTGACTGCACCACTTCCTGTGACTTCTCATCTCCTGTTTTCCTCTGAGAAAGCCTAACATGTTAGACAAGGAAACAGGCTCTATGTCTTCATGAGGGTACAGCCTCTCTAATACTTACTATCTGTGTTTCCAGATCTTGGGAAAAAGTGAATATGAAGGACTACTATCTTCTCAGAAAGATGACATAATTCCCTACGTAAGGCCACTGTGGGCTTTGAAATGGAAGAGAGAGATAAGTGCCTCTATTTCTTGACCTTGCTCCTTTAATATGGAACCTACTAAAGACATCCAAGTGCATATCAGTTGAGCAAGTCTGTTAGTGGAGATCAGAAGTGCCAGCTCATGACTAAGCCACTTGGAGAGTTTACCACAGCAAGGTGGTTTTGACTGTTATACCACTTTACATGGTTTTTATTCTTATTCATACATTTGTTTCATATATGTCCATAATAGGTCATTGATTAAGGTTATAGATCATAAAGAATATTCATGTTGAAATATAAGTTAATGAAGAGGGGAACATGTTCTCAGAACCTCCTGAAGGCTGTGTCATGGGCAAAAAAATTATATTTTAAAGAAAAAAGTTAATAAGGAACATAAAAATGATCACTTAGAAAATCCATGTGATGATTAAAATTAAAATTGAAAATAACAATTATAAAAATTTTAAATTTCCAAAAAGTAAAGTTATAAAACTATATATTAGATACTATGTATTCACCATGCCATATTTGTCATAATTGTTTCCTACCTCTTTTTTTATAAGTAGTAATATTTATAGATGTAGTCAGAAATTCACCTCCATCCTTTCCCCTTCCTTACTTCCTCCTTTCTCAGAGGTAACTACTATATTGAGTGTATATAGATTATTTCTTTTCATGTTTATACCTTAGTACATATGTCTATATCTATAAATATTCGATCTTATTTTAAGTTTATGTATGTATTCTATTTTCTAAAATTTTTCCATATTGATTGTCAAAAATATCTTAATCTAAAAAATATTTTATAGTACATCAAGATGTTAACACTTAACTAAACGCTAGTAAATTAAGCACTTGAAAACTCAGCATGAATATTATTAAATAAAATTGTGTAGGCTCTAAATGCCAGAAACAAAAATCAAAATCCTCAAAGAAATTTGTGTACATTTCTGAGATAATACAAAGTAGTTACATTTCAATCTTCATTTTAATGCATATATTTTTATCCCCAAACTTCACAGATACCTTATTTGAGTCCCTGATTTCCTAGCTTATGGCCCAATTCTAGGTGAAGAACACCACCTTAACTCCCAACAACCAGGAACTCCTGTATTGAGAAGTGGGCAACTTCAACATCAAGAGCTCAAGAGCTAGATCTCCATTCTGTCATGAGCCAAGATGTCTCCATCTCACAACTATGTTGAACTCCACAACCATCTAAATCAGTTAATGTCCTTAGTCTACTGATGATACCCAAGCCCCTAAACACATGTTGGAAATTGATTCCTCCAGTGGGTCCACAAGTATGCTTATCTTATAGTCCTAACATAGACTGCCATGATTTCCTTACACACATAAGGTAATAAAATGTCTTTCAGGAGAACATAGGGCCTTTCTTTGAAGGGGAAGGGCAGTGGAGTAGGAAATAGAATAATTAAAAGAGAAAGGAAAGATCCAGTAATGAAAACAATAGATCAAAAGGTAAACAAATTAGTTTTTTAACCATATCCTGGTTCAGTTAATATTTACCATCTATAACTTTGTGTTTTGTTGCTAGAACAAAGGCCTTGCCTGTAACAACACAATATAAGAAGCCAAACTGTGAGTGTCTCTCCACTGTGATAACTGCTGCTATCCCCCTCAGTACTCCTGAAAACCCACGGAGAGTGTGATGGAGAGGCATCTTCTGGGTATCCTGCTCCTTACCACTCTCTTGAGAGGTGTGACAATGAGGTAGGAACTGAGCTAATGAGATAATTGGGAAGTTTCCTCCACGTCCCAAGAGAACTACAGTATAAGACCTATTGTTGATTTTGTTGCTGCTGCTGCTACAGTTTCAGAAAGGTATGAATGAAGGTTGGCATATGAGTAACCTATTGTTCCAAAACAATCTGCCACAAAATTTAACAGCTTCAAACAACAAATATTTATTAACTCTGGTTTTCTATGGGTCAAGAAATATAGAGTAGCAGGGCTAATGATTCTGAGTGAAGATCTTTCATGAAGTTGAAGTCAATAAACTAGAGCTGTAGTCTCATCTGAATGCTCGACTGGAGAAGAATTTGCTTCCAAGCTCACTTACGTGGTTGCTGTCAGGATTCAGCTCTTTACACGATGTTGGATTGAAGGCCTAATTTTATCACTTACTATTGGCCATAATCTCCCTTAGTTGCTGGCCACATGGGTCTTCCCATAGAGCAGCCTGCAACATGGCAGCTGGCTTCTGCAATGGTGAATGATTTGACATAGGGAGAGAAAATGCCCAGCACAGAAGCCTCAGCATTTTCATAATCTAATCTTAGAAATCACACACTTCACTCCTGCTATATTCTATTCATTAGAAGTGAATCAGCCCAGCATCAGGCCAGTGCCCCTCTGGAATGAAGCTTTCAGAGGAAGGAGAAGGCAGCAATCTTTGCTGTTCTGCAGCGTCTACTGGTGATACCCCAGCAAACAGGGTCTGGAGTGGACCTCCAGCAAACTGCAGCAGACAGACCTACAGAAGAGGGGCCTGATGATTAGAAGAAAAACTAACAAACAAAGCAACAGCATCAACATCAACATCAACATCAAGGATCCCCACACAAAAACCCCATCCAAAAATCATCATCCTCAAAGATCAAAGGTAGATAAATCCATAAAGATGAGGAAAAACCAAGGCAAAAACAGTGAAAATTCCAAAAACCAGAATGCCTCTACTCCTCCAAATGATCGCAAATCCTCTCCAGGAAGGGCACAAAACTGGATGGAGAATGAGATTGATGAATTGACAGAAGTAGGCTTTGGAAGGTGGGTAATAACAAACTCCTCTGAGCTAAAGGAGCATGTTCTAACCCAAAGCAAGAAAGCCAAGAACCTTGATAAAAGATTACAGGAACTGTTAACTAGAATAACAGTTTTGAGAGGAAAATAAATGACCTGATGAAGCTGAAAAACACAGCAGGAGATCTTCGTAAAGCATACACAAGTATCAATAGCTGAATTGATCAAGTAGAAGAAAGGATATCAGAGACTGAAGATCAACTTACTGAAATAAGGTGTGAAGCCAAGATTAGAGAAAAAAAGAATGAAAAGGAATGAACAAAGCTTCCCCAAAATATGGAACTATGTGAAAAGACCAAACTTATAATTGATTGGTGTACCTGAAAGTAACAGGGAGAATGGAACCAAGTCAGAAAACACACTTCAGGATATTATCTGGGAGAACTTCCCCAATCTAGCAAGATAGTCCAACATTCAAATTCAGGAAATACAGAGAACATTACCAAGATACTCCTCAAGAAGAGCAACCCCAAGACAGATAATTGTCAGATTCTCCAAGGTTGAAACAAAGGAAAAAATATTAAGGGAAGCCAGAGAGAAAGGTAAGGTGACCTACAAAGGGAAGCCCATCAGACTAACAGCAGGTCTCTCTACAGAAACCCTACAAGCCAGAAGAGAGTGGGGACCAATATTCAACATTCTTAATCAAAAGAATTTTCAACCCAGAATTTTATACCCAGCCACAAGCTTCGTAAGTGAAGGAGAAATAAAATCCTTTCAAGACAAGCAAATGCTGAGGGATTTTGTCACCACCAGGCCTGCATTACAAGAGCTCCTGAAGGAAGCACTAAATATGGAAAGGAAAAACTGTACCAGCCACTGCAAAAATACCAAAATATAAAGACCGATGATACTGTGAAGAAATTACATCAACTAATGTTCAAAATAACCAGCTAGCATGATGATGACAGGATCAAATTCACACATAACAATATTAACCTTAAATGTAAATGGGCTAAATACCCCAATTAAAAGACACAGGTTAGCAAATTGGATAAAAAGTCAAGACCCATTGGTCAGGAGACTGATCTCACATGAAAAGACAAACATAGGCTCAAAATAAAGGGATGGAGGAATATTTACCAAGCAAATTGAAAGGAAAAAAAAAGCAGAAGTTGCAATGCTAGTTTCTGATAAAACAGACTTTAAACCAACAAAGATCAAAAGAGACAAAGAAGGGCATTGCATAATGGTAAAGGGATCAATGCAACGAGAAGAGCTGACTATCCTAAATATATATCCACCCAATACAGGAGCACCCAGATTCTTAAAGCAAGTTCTTAGAGACCTACAAAGAGATTTAGACTCTCACACAATAATAGTGGGAGACTTTAACACCCCACTGTCAATATTAGATCAATGAGACAGAAAATTAACAAGGGTATTCAGGACTTGAACTCAGCTACAGATCTCTCCACCCCAAATAAACAGAATATACATTCTTCTCAGCATCACACTGCACTTATTCTAAAATTGACCACGTAATTGGAAGTAATACACGCCTCAGCAAATACAAAAGAACAGAAATCATAACAGTCTCTCAGACCACAGTGCAATCAAATTAGAACTCAGGATTAAAAAACACTATCACAATGGTGCAACTACATGGAAAATGAACTACCTGCTCCTGAGTGACTATTGGGTACATAACGAAATTAAGACACAAATAAAGAAGTTCTTTGAAATCAATGAGAATAAAGAGACAATGTATTAGAATCTCTGGGACACAGCTAAAGCAGTGGGAAATTTATAGCACTAAATACCCACAACAGAAAGCTGGAAAGATCTAAAATCAACACCCTAACATCACAGTGAAAAGAACTAGAGAAACAAGAGATAACAAATTCAAAAGCTAGCATAAGACAGGAAATAACTAAGATCAGAACAGAAGTGAAGGAGATAGAGACACGAAAAGCCCTTCAAAAAATCAAAGAATCCAGGAGCTGATTCTTTGAAAAAATGAACAAAATAGATAGACTGCTAGCTAGACTAAAAAAGAAGAGAGAAGAATCAAATAGACAAAATAAAAAATGATAAAGGGGATATCACTACTGATTCCACAGAAATACAAAATACCATCAGAGAATACTATAAACACCTCTAAGCAAATAAATTGGAAAACCTAGAAGAAATGCATAAATTCCTGGACACATACACCCTCCCAAGACTAAACCAGGAAGAAGTTGAATCCCTGAATAGACCAATAACAAGTTCTGAAATTGAGGCAGTAATTAGTAGTCTACCAACCAAAAAAAGCCCAGGACCAGATGGATTCACAACCAAATCCTACCAAAGTTACAAATAGGAGCTGGTACAATTTCTTCTGAAACTATTCCAAACGACAGAAAAAGAGGGACTCTTCCCTAACTCATTTTATGAGGCCAGTGTCATCCTGATACCAAAACCTGGCAGAGACACAACAAAAAATAAAAGGAAATTTCAGGCCAATATCCCTGAAGAACATCGATGTGAAAATCTTCAATAAAATACTGGCAAACCAAATCCAACAGCACATCTAACAGTTTATCCACCACGAACAATTTGGCTTCATCCCTGGGATGCAAGGCTGGTTTAACATATGAATATCAATAAACGTAATCCATCACATAAATAGAACCAATGACAAAACCACATGATGATCTCAATAGATGCAGAAAAGGCCTTCGATAAAATTCAACGTCCTTTATGCTAAAAACTCTCAATAAACTAGGTATTAATGGAGCATATCTTAAAATAATAAGAGCAATTTATGACAAACCCATAGCCAATATCATATTGAATGGACAAAAGCTGGAAGCATTCCCTTTGAAAATTGGCACAAGTCAAGGATGCCCTCTCTCACCACTCCTATTCAACATACTATTGGAAATTCTAGCCAGGACAATCAGGCAAGAGAAAGAAATAAAGCATATTCAAATAGGAAGACAGAAAGTCAAATTGTCTGTGTTTGCAGATGACATGATTGTATATTTAGAAAGTCCCATCATCTCAGTCCAAAAACTCCATAAGCTGGTAAGCTACTTCAGCAAATTCTCAGGATACAGAATCAATGTGCAAAAATCACAAGCATTCCTATACACCAACAATAGACAAGCAGAGAGCCAAATCATGAGTGAACTCCCATTCATAATTGCTACAAAAAGAATAAAATACCTAGGAATACAACTTATAAGGGACACAAAGGACCTCTTCAAAGAGAAGTACAAACCACTGCTAAAGGAAATAAGAGAGTACACTAACAAATGGAAAAGCATTTCTTGCTCATGGATAGGAAGAATCAATATCATGAAAATTGCCATACTGCCCAAAGTAATTTACATATTATATGCTATTCCCATCAATCTACCAGTGGACTTTCTTCACAGAATTAGAAAAAACTACTTTAAATTTCATATGGAACAAAAAAAGAGCTCGTATAGCCAAGACAATCCTAAGCAAAAAGAACAAAGCTGGAGGCATCACACTACCTGTCTCCAAACCATACTGCAAGGCTACAGTAACCAAAACAGCATAGTACTGGTACCAAAACAGACACATGGACCAATGGAACAGAACAGAGACCTCAGAAATAACATCACACATTTACAACCATCTGATCTTCAACAAACATGACAAAAAAAGCAATAAGGAAGGGATTCTGTATTTAATAAATGGTGCTGGGAAAATTGGCTAGCCATATGCAGAAAATTGAAACTGGACCCCTTCCTTACACTTATACAAAAATTAATTCAAGATAGATTAAAGACTTAAATGTAAAACCCAAAACCATAAAAATCTTAGAAGAAAACCTAGGCAATACCATTCAGGACATAGGCACGGGCAAAGACTTCATGACTAAAACACCAAGAGCAATTGCAACAAAAGCCAGAATTGACAAATAGTACCTAATCAAACTAAAGAGCTTCTGCACAGCAAAAGGAACTATCATCAGAGTGAACAGACAACCTACAGAAGGGAGGAAAACTTTTACAAGCTACCCATCTGACAAAGGTCTAATATCCAGAATCTATAAAGAACTTAAACAAATTTACAAGAAAAAAACCAAAAACCCCATCAAAAAAGTGGGCAAAGGATATGAACAGACACTTCTCAAAAGAAGGCATTATTGTGGTCAACAAACATATGAAAAAAAGCTCATTGCCACTCGTCGTCAGAGAAATGCGAATCAAAACCACAATGAGATACCATCTCTTGCCAGTTAGAATGGCAATTATTAAATAGTCAGGAAACAAGAGGTGCTGGTGAGGCTGTGGAGAAATAGGAACACTTTTATACTGTTGGTGGGAGTGTAAATTAGTTTAACCATTGTGGAAGACAGTGTAGTGATTCCTCAAGGATCTAGAACCAGAAATACCATTTGACCCAGCAATCCCGTTACTGGGTGTATACCCAAAGGATTATAAATCATTCTACTATAAAGACACAAGCACACGTATGTTATTGTGGCACTGTTCACAATAGCAAAGACTTGCAACCATCCCAGATGCCCATCAATGATAAGACTGGATAAAGAAAATGTGGCACATATACACCATGGAATACTATGCAAGCATAAAAAAGAACGAGTTCATGTCCTTTGTAGGGATGTGGATGAAGCTGGAAGCCATCATTCTCAGCAAACTAACACAGGAACAGAAGGCCAAACACTGCATATTCTCACTCACAAGTGGGATTTGGACAATGAGAACACATGGACACAGAGAGGGGAACACTACACACCAGGGCCTATTGGGGGGTGGGGTGCAAGGGGACGGAGAGCATTAGGACAAATATCTAATGCATGCAGGGCTTAAAACCTAAATGATGGATTGATAGGTGCAGCCAAGCACCATGGCACATGTATACCTATGTAACAAACCTGCATGCTCTGCACATGTATTCCAGAACTTAAAGTAAAATTAAAAAAAAAAAAAAGAAGTGAGTCAGACCACACCCAAGGGGAAGAAAATTATTTTTTGACTTATGTTTTAGAACCACCACAGATGCTGTTGAATAAGGATATGCCTCACATAAGGAACTCTTACGGCTGGAGAAAGGAGAACTGGCTTTGCTTGTATGGAAATGTTATTACCTCTCAACTGAGAAAATAAGAAGAGGTATGTGGTATTGGCTGGAAAAGAGAATTTGTTACAGTGGTTGGGGCATTATCTTTCTGATCCTTCTCAAGTGCTCAGTCTGGATAACATGAGAGAAAATATGAAATCTAAAAGGTAGGTTGGAGTCTAAATCAGATAACCAGTTTCTACCAAACTGAATTGAATAATCTTTGTGAAATTGCTGAACTTTGATCCTCAGAATCTTCATCTATACAGTGGGAATGAAAACAACATCCATTTAGCAAAGAGTTGTCATGAAGATTGGGTGAGATGAATTAAAGGCAATATGTACTTTGTGATACGTACATGTTACAAAATTATTTTTTATTAGCCATAAAAAGCCTTAATGTTTCAGTACCATTTTTTTTCCTTTTTATTACTGCCACTAAGGACAACCTCATCTTCTCAAGTTTGAGACATCATTTCTTTATAGCATTACTATCAGTAATGAGTTTTTCAAAATCTCACTCTCTGGCTAAGCATGCTATTTTGCTCTAGGTTTGTATACTGACAAGCTTACAAATCACAAGCAGGTAGATAATTAGATCACAGGGTGCAAATGCATGGTTTACCTTTCCATCCTCCTAGTTCCTGTTGTACTGACTAAAGTTCTCCCTCTCTTTCTCTCTATCTTTATTAAAGTGTGTCATCTCTTCCTAGCTTCCTCTCCTTAAGTGCTCTGTTAACTATTTTTCATCCAGGATGAGCATTCTAAAAAAGGCCTGTATCTAAGGAAATAGAAATTCATGCTGTTTTTCCATTTCCTGAAATGAAGCAAAACTAACTCAATTCAAGACACCATAGTGCTTCTAGGTTCTGTCTCCCTTAATTCAGTTAGTCATTTTTCTCTAGTTTATTTTCTAGACTGTAGTATTTGTTAAATTTGCTTTCCTAAGCAAGAAAAAAAATAGTTGATTTTATAATGATTAAGCCCTTCTCTTCTCTTATGGATCTTAAGAGGAAATAAGTCAATGATAAGTAATTCCATGATCCTAGTGTTGCAGCTGCAGGTAAACAAACAGTGGAAAACTGGTCCTGCCTTAATTGGCATACAAGAGCAAACAGGGATTGGAGAAGAAGGCAAGAATACTATAATGGTCTGGGCCATGTGGTTTGCACGCTATTCTATTCCTCAGACTTGGCACTGACCACAAGTGTTGGTTCATCATTGCCAAGCCAGGAATCAAGATGAGCCATTAAAAGTCTATCTAACTTCAGCCACAACTGTGCCATGGGAGAATCTCAGAATCTGATCAGTGGTGGGAGAATGGAATACTATCCATTACACTCAATGAGTTAGCTGTGTTTCATTTTCTGTGACTGGTGTTTGCTATTTTATCTGGATAAAATCTTCAAGGAAGATGGAGCTAGGAGTTGATACAGAACATCTTTAACTTACCCTTCTAACAGGACAAGTGGACCAAAACACGGCTTTTTAACACTGGTATTTTGCTTATACGGTCATTGACATAATGCACTCACAGGCACTTTGCAAACTCTAGCATGCTAACTTCACTCTGTTAGGAGACAGCCTAGGGTCCACAATGAGAGCAAATCCGAGTTCACTAAATTTTTTTACATTATCTTTTCTCCACAGACATGTGAGGGAAGGCATTTATTTTCCCTCAAGAATCAGCTACAGTCTATGTGTCCCTGATCCCCAAGGTGAAGAAGCCCCTGAAGAACTTCACGCTTTGCCTGAAAACCTTCACAGACTTCACCTGCCCTTATAGCCTCTTCTACAGCACTCGGTCCCAGGACAATGAACTGCTTCTCCTTGTCAACAAAATGGGAATGTATCTGCTGCACATTGGAAATGCTGCGGTCACTTTCAATGGCCCCACCCCCTGCCCTCGATCTCCTTATGCTTCAACCCATGTCAGTGTGAGCTGGGAGTCTGCCTCTGGAATTGCTGCACTCTGGGCAAATGGGAAGCTGGTGGGGATGAAGGGTGTGTGGAAGGGGTACTCTGTGGGGGAAGAGGCTAAGATCATCCTGGGACAAGAGCAGGATTCCTTTGGGGGACATTTTGATGAAAATCAATCCTTTGTTGGGGTGATGTGGGATGTGTTTTTGTGGGATCATGTGCTCCCTCCAAAGGAGATGTGTGACTCCTGTTACAGTGGCAGCCTCCTGAATCGGCATACCCTGACTTATGAAGATAATGGCTATGTGGTAACTAAGCTCAAGGTGTAGGCTTGTCTCATTCTCTTCGGTCATGATTTGTGTTTTGTGATAATCACATACTCTTTGAAATTAATGTATTGATTTTGTTTTCTTTTTCTGGCTCTGTTACGATAGTGTAAACTATATTTTAAAAAGACAAGGGATAAGTAGGATTTCAATATACATTGTTTATTGTTGCAAAAATTATTTTGGGTGAATTGCACCATAATTTTCTGCAGTGCCAAACTACAGGAACTCAGGGCAACACACTACTTTCAGTACTGGTCACCAATCTTACAGAGCCCTGTACCACTGTGGGAGGTCCTATGGGGGTTCTGTGCACTCACATTCAGCAATCTACAAAACTGATGTGACTACTGGGAGAGGCTTTCAGAAGTGGGCTAATATAGTGAGCAGGAACCCCAAAGAGGGAGTCTCAAAAGGGGTTTTCACAGGAGCAGGTTTGTGAGAGTATTTCCTTGGTACTCACTGCAAGGGGACTCAGAGGTGTCCCCGGAAAACACCTAGATAAAGGCAAAGATAAGCTGCCCTGGAGGTTTCTCATTATACCCACTCAGCGTGCTCTCCTGCAGGTAGTACTCTGAAGGAGCAAATCTTTTACTGTCTCAGGCAATGTTTCATAAACATGAAGGTTTCCTTTCTTGGGCCTTCCACCTTTAGGGATTCCCAGATCCTTTATTTTACAGGCACTTTCAATGAATTTTCAAAGGGGACACTTGGACAGTTTTGGTAGGTGACAGATACAGATTGATGTTTTTTCACCAGCCCTTTATGGACTGGAAGGCATATGGCAAATTCTGTCTTTTTTTCTCCAGGCCAAATAAATCTAAAATCTTAATCCTTTCTCACAAATCAAAATAACTTTCTCCTTTAGAAGACAATAAACTCCCAGACTCTTGTTTAGAACTGTATTTAAACTTAGAATTTAAACTAGGTACCCAACTATACATAGAAAATAAATTCATCCATGTAGACATGAAAAGGGTAAAGGCAAGGCATGGATTGCCTTGTAGCATGTATTTCCATGAAAAGGGTAAAGGCAAGGCATGGACTTCTGTGTAGAAATGAAAAGGGTAAAGGCAAGGCATGGATCAGATTATGTTCTACACAGAGAAGAATGAAAATCATGGGCTAATGTTCAAAGTCAGCAAGCATTAGTTGGAAGGTGATAAAAATAAACTCAATTACAAAAAATCCTCAGATATCAGATATCCCTATACTTGTGAATTCAGTATAGCATGTGTTACTCCCACAGAAAGCATATATAAGCACAGTGAAATTCAGAGGTTGGATGTGACCATGTTGCTTACTAACACTGAACATACTGGTAACAGAGTCTCACCGAGGAAATAGTTCTAATGTGAGCCTCAACAAAATTGGAAAACAATTTCATGGGTTTCCAAGGCAGATGAGAATGTTTAAAGCTTAGAATATTTTTTCTGGAATGTCAAGATCTGCTACTCTTGTCAATGCTTAAAGTAGAAAGTGATGATAAGTGGGAAGGTGGTTTTGACTGTGTTTTGAAGACATCCTGTATACCAACCATGTCCTCTTTAAAGTTTCAGAGCTCAATATCTATAAGACATTTAGGTTGATCTGTCAACCTAGTACTTCAAATAGATGTTATGCAACCCACTTTTCTGCTTTCAACAAACTGATAACAATCAGCTACTCCTTGCTTACGATTCCCTACAGCTTTGCACCTGTGAGCAGCAACTGACCACTCCCCTGGTGGTAACCTGTGTGGTTAGTAGAAGGTACAGGAGAATGATGGTAAAAACAAAGTCAAGTCATGGAGACTCTTGGTTCCTTAATGTCGCATTACCACCAAATTTTGCAACTCTCTTTGGTTAGAGGATGAATGATAGGATTCAGTTTTCTCGAGCTTAAAAAAATACCCAGACTATGATTGACTGTATGTCAAACTGACAAAGATTCTAGGCAAAAGGTTTTTTGCCAATAGCACGGTGAAGGGCATTCTTGACCTCCTTGTTCCTCAAAGTGTACACAACAGGATTAAGTAGAGGAGTAAAGACGGTGTATGTCACTGAAATTAGCTGGTCGTGATCCCTGGTGTTCTCTGACTTGGGCTTGAGGTAGGCAATGGAGGCACAGCCATAGTGGATGATAACCACAGTGAGGTGGGAGGCACAAGTTGCAAAAGCCTTCTTCTGGCCCTCAGGAGAGGTGACCTTGAGGATGGTAGAGATGATGAGGATGTAGGAGATGAAGACCAAACCCAGTGGCACCACAATAACCAGGGAACTAACAACAAAATTAATTAGGTCATGTAGAGTGGTATCAACACAGGAAAGTTTCAAAACTGGGCGGATATCACAGAAATAATGGGCCACCTGTTTATCACAAAACGGCAGCCTGAACACAGATGAAATCTGAACTATGGCCACAAGCAGCCCAACACTGCAGGCCCCACATACCAGCTGGGCACACACTTTCTTGTTCATGATGATCATGTACCTCAAAGGGTTACAGATGGCCACATAGCGATCATACCCCATTGCTGTGAGCAGAAAGCAGTTGTTGATGGCCAAGGTAATAAAAAAAAACATCCGGGTGGCACAGCCAGCCAAAGAGATAGGTTGGCTTAGACTTAAGAGACTGGAGAGCATCCGTGGTACAATGACTAATGTGTAGACAGTCTCTGAAGTGGAAAGCACACTAAGAAAGACGTACATGGGGGTGTGAAGGTGACGATCAATGCTGATAATTGTCACAATTATGACATTGCCAGCCAGGGTTAAAAGATACAAGGTAAAAAATACCACAAAGAGGGTGAGCTTGTGTTCATGAAAGCTGGAGAAACCCTGGAAAACAAACTCCCTTATCACTGTGTGGTTCTCTCTCTTCATTGGGTAAATAAACAGATTGAAAATACAGAGACTTAGGTCAATTAGTCAGAAGATATCAGTGCCCAATGCTTTAAGCAGGTGAATCATCTAAGAAGATAATAAGGGTTCTGTTCGTGGATGGATGCCAAGTTATTGGGGACGACTGTTCACCTATAGATATAGATAGAAAAACACAATAAGAAAACAATTTCATGCATGGCAATGTGTGTGTGTGTGTGTGTGTGTATATATATATATATATATATATATATATATATATATATATATATATATGATTAAATAGGGATGAAAAAATGGAAGAAAAGACACCTGGGGTAAGTTTGAAAAAGATTTCTTGGTGACCCAGCACATAAGTGTTAGAGAAAAATTAGGCTAAAGAAATAGGAAATGCATAGTTAAATTTGAAAGGAATTTTCTTTTAGATTACAGATTCAGATTTTGTTTACCTAAAACAAATTTTTCAGCCTCTTCCACTTTGTTTAAACCACAATTTCAATTGTCTCTTTAAAGATCTTTCTTTCTGGGTTGCCAAACAAGACAATGCTCTCTGCTCCAACATAACATAAGTGTTTACTTTCTCCCTGTTGCTCTTGTCTGCATGTTTCACAAACTCTTTTCATAAGTCATCAAACAGCTTCAAACCTGACTGTCCCCCCAGATTTTTTAAAACAAGAGATGTTCCTCTCTTTTTTCAATGCTTGACTTGAATCTCCTCCTCCTCAGAAAGTGTTCTCAGGACTAAATACAACCTGTCAATCCAGTTCCCCATGGTGTTGGTAAGTGTTTCCCAGTAGCTTGGTTCCGGGGACTGTGTTTATTTCTATGCATTTTCTAGCTTATACTTAGAGGAGAATTTTCACAGGTACTCTGCCTCACTAGTAGAGTAAACTATCTTTTACAATTTCTTCCGAATTTTAAACTTTAGGGAAACCAGTTTACACATTTCTCCCTCTGTCCCCTATCTGGGGAGTTATTGGGCATCAAAACTCTCATTTTCAAAAAAAGTATAACAATAATAAATAGTTCCTATGGCACTTTTTAGTTTATAGAGTTTTTACATGTATTATATAGCATCATAACAATCCTGTGTTTTAGGTAATTATTATCCCTTTCTTGGTAAGACACCCAGGGTTAGATGATTGCACAAATTAACTTGATCTTTTAATTCTAAGACTAGTGTGATTTGCCCTATGCCACAAGTGCCTAAGAAGCAACATAATCACAAAATAAATGAGAAGGAAGATACTTTTTGTTGCTTTTATCAAAAAGAATTAATGCATTTCCCCTTGCTCTGAGAATGAGATTACATTGGGAAAAAAATGAAAAACTGGAGAAACTTAGAATGCTTTCTCTAGATAAATAAATATTATTACATAGTGACAATCCATGTCCATTCTTCTTGGCTTGATATTTTCACTTCCAATTATTTATTTTAAGGAAATAATCAGAGATACATATTAGGATGTATATCTAAAGACATTTTTATATTATTTATTGGTGAAGTCTAGAAACAATGTAAATGAATAAAGGAATAATTGAATTAATTATAAAATATCCATCTGATGGGAACTATGCAGCCATTAAGAATCTACAAAGTGCTGACATGAAAAAATGCACTATATAAGTAGATTGATTGACTGATTGAGAAATAAATTACAGACTACAAGTTTGTAAAAATAAAAAGAACCAGAAAAGAGAGGAAAGGACAAGAAAGGAAAAATATTCAATGACACATATGCCATTAAAAAAGTAAATACAACAGAATGCTAAAAATATGTTTTTCGAGTAGTGCATGGAGAATCTATCATCTATCATCTATCTATCTATCTATCTATCTATCTATCTATCTATCTATCTATCTGTCTAATATCTTCTCTATTATAAATACTATCATAAATATTTTTAATACATACATACTAATATATTATGAATCTAATATTTAATGAAATATTTAAACATTAAATATAATGCAAAAATTAATAATAAACCCTATTGTAAGAAAGTATTAATGCTGACTATTATTTACTACAGTGGGATGCAAGTACTTGAGTGAAGGCAAATTTCGGAGTTTTCTTACTAAAGATTTTGAAGAACCAAAAAATATTAAATAGTTTCAAAATACTGAGAAAAATATGAAGCAAAATACGTGTTAATTTTCCTTGAAGATGTAGGAACGGGCCAGTTCTTAACCATTCCTATGTAACTGATATTCATGGTGTATTACTGAGCAAGATAAACTTCAAATGTCTATGTAACTAGAAAGTCAGTCCTACCTACACTAAGGAGAATGAAAAAAATACATAGGTGACAGAAGAGAAAATATTGCACTAAGCTTGTGCATTCCTGCAATTGCAACTCCTTTCTCATCATCCCCTTAGGTAAACAATGACTCACCAAAATAGCAAAGGTCTTCATGAGTGATAACACTAGATTAGTAGGATCATGATAGCCGAAACAAAATGCCAACTTCCTTCTGTGGAATCCTTGTCACTGAGAAAAACAGCATTTTGCAACACTTTCTGTTCCCTTGTATTTTGGATTGTTAGCTAAAAATATCTCTCTAACCCTAAAATTTTTTTTTTAAATGTTCTTCTAGAGAAATCATTTTCTGCCTAGACCTGACAATGAATTCTGGGCCAGAGGTTAAAATTATTCACTTCATTGTTCAACTCTTTCCAATTGGAAGCAAGCTAGAAAAGCCCAGGTGCTTCATAGTTTTCAGTCCTTTGAATATAACTGAATCATAGGACCTTAGCGTTAGGTGGTAATTTTAAAAGCACAGCATTTCTCATGAGCAGTCCCTCAAATTCTGCTTCAATGCTTCCAATGATTGGAAATTCATTACCTTGTAAATAAGCATTTTCTCTCTTTTTTTTTTTTTTTTAAGATACAGACTCTTCTTGAAAAATAAAACCAGGCTTTTTAAATTATAAAAGTGCTCATAGGGGAAAAACTATGGGTACAGAAGGATATAAATGGAAAAGTTCATTTCTCCTCTACATTTTCTTGGTCAGAGGTAAAGATGTTTCATGGGTTTTTGTTGTTAGTATTGCTGTTTATTTCTGTCCAGAAACATTTTATGTACAATCATGCATATTTTCATATCATTTCAATTTTACGCAAATGGAATTAGGCAGTACATACCAATTCACAACTAGGTTTTCCCATATATTATATCCTGACTGCTTTCCATAACAGTATTGTGATCTATCTCACTCTTTCTATTTCCAATGGTGCATATTATTTCATTATATAGATTAATATAGCTGTACTATCATCAATTCTATTTTGATTGACTTTAATTCTTAGAAAATATTAATTCCTATCAACTCGATATTTATCTCCTTTCAACTTACCACCTCCCACATCATTCCACTTTCTATTTTCTCTTCAATATGATTGTATTTCAAATATTTGAAGATCATTATTGTGTCTCTGCTAAATTTCATGTCCTTCAATCCATTACCACAGCAAGACAAGCATGAAGAAATATAATATTAATGGACATGAGATTCAATATAACCAATCAAATACTGAAAACCATACAGGGAAAATAGTAAGATTTTGAAAAATGCACATGGTATTTCATTTTCATTTACTTCTGCCAAAAGCACTCGCTGCTTCTGACCTTGGCAATAGGAAGGAGAAGGAAGCACTTTCCAGATAGTGATCTTTAAAAGGCATGAAAGGACTGAGTCTACTCAGAGAAAGCAGGCGAAAAAATCTTATATTCAAGAGACATTTACAACAGAAGCAAAAACACACAAAATGAGAAAAATCCAGTTCTCTCTAATATCAAAGAGAGCCTCAAATTGTTGCTATGTTCCTGAGGCTCGGAGCATTGGCTCATTTGGCCTGAGAAGTGGCCCAGGGAAAAAATACAGTCTCTTAAACTGCAGATTTCAAGAGCTGTGTATATTTATTTTCCCCAAGGAGAAGAGAATCCCTCTGCCCCAAGTCTTCTGAGATCATCCTTTTGAGAATTCCTCCATGCTACTAAGAGGTAAGGAAGGTAGAACCTGAAGGCTGGTCTCAAGGGTTTCATTAGAAATGTGGGTCGCTGATGAAGGAGTTGTTTTCATTTGCCTACTGACTGTTGGGGATTGTTGGAGTGTAGAAACTAATACTGCATTGAGTTTTGATAAAGTAAACCACATGAATACTGGGTACACGTACAAAGGGAGGACCTTAAATTTAAGTTTCTCAGTATTGGAGAGCAGCTAGCTTCCTGAAACTTATTTATATAAATACTATCAGGGTAATCAAAAGGTTATAGGGGCCGGGACATCTGTCATCCCACTTCAGCCTACAGCAAATTTCCTTGAGTCTCACTGACATACATCTCAGCCTTACTTTTCCATTTAGGGAGACCCATCACCCACACCACATTGGGAAAGGGGAGAAGACACTGTCAGAGCCCTTCCTTGTGCTCCCTTTGGTTCATTCTCTGATCCTGCTGGAGGGGGAATGAAACAGCCATGAACTTCCAATAAGTTTAATTTCTGGCTCAGCACATCCTTCTCCATTCATACAGTCTCTGCACCCATGTGAGATGTTTGAGTAACATTTCAACCACTCTGTAAAAGGGGACAAGGCCACAAGGGCCTTCAACCCAAACTAAGAATTTTTAAATTCTGAATTGGCCATGTTTTCTCTCTGATTACAAACATAATGCTTGTTCATTATAGAAAAAACAGAAAAGGAAAAATAATGTAACGTAAATCACTTGTGATTTCCAATTTAGAAATCAACATCATTAACAGTTTGATGAATAGGTTTCTAATCTTTTTTGCATTCATATGTGTGCACCTGTCTATACACACATGTATTTATGTTTATGGTAAAAATGGGATGATTATTACTTTTGTAGCCTTTCTTCTTTTTAATAATATGAGATCATGCTATACAAACTTCCTTATATCCAGTTTATTTTTTCTCTTAGCAATGCATTTTGAAACTTTCCCATATCAATAAACATTTTCCTACATTATAATTTTTAAACAGTTGCCTTGCCTTTTATTACAGGAATGCTCTTTATAATAATATGGTTTGTTTGAATCAAGATTCAAATGAGCACTGCTTATTGCATTTGATTGTAACTCGTTAAAGTTTTTTTGAGTCTAGACTAGGGTTTCTCAATAGTGGCGCTGTTGACACTTTGAACCTGCTAATTTTTGTTGTGTGGGTGTGGGGTGAGTTAGGAGGGGAGATGGTCTTCCATGTTACAAGATGTTTAGCAGGATCACTGGCCTCTACCCACCCAGAGGACAGATGCCAGTAGCATCCTTCTCTCTTTTCCCACTGTATTGGAGAAAATAAAAAATGTCTCTAAACGTTACCAAATATTGCCTGGAGGGCAAGGGTATTTCAACATCCCATTTCCCCCATATTTTAAAAAGTCTCATTTACACATTAAAAAGCCAGGTCAAAATCTTACTTTCTAGATGGCATCTGCTCATAGTATCATTAAATTTGCTGTATCTTCTGTACTTTTTATAAATTGGAAATTAGTTTTAAAGGCTTAATTAGATTCAGGTTCAACTTATTAAATTATATTAGATATATTAAACTGGATATACTATAACCTGTAATATAGTATATTAAACTATGGACTATTAAACTATATGTAAAACACACATAAAATTTGGCATATGTATCAGTTTAATATATATATATAAATTATAAATTCATAATCAAGTAAAGTTGTCTGATTTAACAAAAATACAGGACATCCAGTTAAATTTTATTTTTAAATAAATAGCATAATTTTTAGGATAAGTATATTACAAATATTGCATGGAATATACAAAATAAACAAATTATTTATTGTTTTTTGAAATTCAAATTTAGTGCAGCATTCTGTATTTTATCTGGGAACTCTAATCAGGAGACACATACTGTTTTGTTGTCTTACTCTAAGCAAAGCTGATTTCAAAATACTACATTGTACCTCATAAATACAAACAATTATTATTTGTCAATTAAAAAATAAAATTTAGTCCAGGCACGGTGGCTCATGCCTGTAATCCCAGCACTTTGGGAGGCCAAGGCAGCCAGATCACTTGAGATCAGGAGTGCAAGACCAGCCTGGCCAAACCAACATGGTGAAACACAATCTCTACCAAAAATACAAAAATTAGCAGGATGTGGTGGTGTGCCCCTGTAATTCCAGCTACTCAGGAGGCTGAGGCAGGAGAATTGCTTGAACCCGGGAGGCAGAGGTTGCAGTGACCCGAGATCATGCCACTGCACTCCAGCCTGGGCGACAGAGTGAGACCCTGCCACCAAAATAAATAAATAAATAAATAAAATTTAAATGCATGCACAAAAGCTAATTGATCAATATTTCAGGTGGCAACAGCTTGCTCCTCCATTCAAATGGATCCCATTCACCTTTATCATTTAATTTATTGATAACTTTTGTCTAAATCATTTTTTTTTTTTGAGACGGAGTCTGTCTCTGTCGCCCAGGCTGGAGTGCAGTGGCACAGTCTCGGCTCACTGCAAGCTCCGCCTCCGGGGTTCATGCCATTCTCCCGCCTCAGCCTCCCGAGTAGCTGGGACTACAGGCACCCGCCACCACACCCGGCTAATTTTTTGTATTTTTAGTAGAGACGGGGTTTCACCATGTTAGCCAGGATGGTCTCTATCTCCTGACCTCGTGATCCGCCCGCCTCGGCCTCCCAAAGTGCTGGGATTACAGGCGTGAGTCATTGTGCCCAGCCTAAATCATTTTTTAAAATTAGGAGTTGCAAAACAGTGCTTTCTTAATCATGCCATTTCTTTTACATTTAGTCAATGGAATTATTTTATATAGAAGAAGTTTCTTTCATCGTTTAGCTTGGGGTGCAAGCTAAAAATGAGTAAAATTGGAATTTAAGCCTCAATCTTCTAATTCTGATCTAGTGTATATTCTATTACATCCAGTGAAAGAAACTATTCTGACTACAAATAGTCATAATCCAGCAAGCCTGTGTCCTATAATTAGAAGATATATGAGATATCAGGAATATATTATAGGGGGAGGAGGCAGTACCTGCAAACTGAAGCAAGTTTATAAGTGATTTCCTAAGTAAAAAAGATTAATTCTCTAGAAATAAGGGGTAAACGATGGTGCCCAAAAGAGAAAAGAATGATGCACAATTAAAAAATCTAGGGCATTTTTTCATTTCCCTCTATGCTGGCCACAAATTCTGAATAACACATTTCAAAATAACCCATGCTTCCAACTACCTAGCCATGGATGTGCCGTGTAAAATCAAATTGCTTGTGGCTTCTGAGAGGACAAGAGTTTTGGTTCACAAACACACTGTAAAAGGCAGGGCAAAGAAGACTCTCTTTTCTTTAGCCATGTGACTAAGGTGGCACAAAGAATTTCAGCTTCCTTTTTACTCATTGACTTTATTATACTGTATTTCTAGTTAATTAAATTTACAGTCAAATATTCTGTGGTTAGAATTGTAGAAAGAGTATTAGAAGTCCATCTCTTTCCCATACTTTACATATTCTCAAGAGGGCTGGCATGCCATCGGTCATAAAAGAAAATATTCTGTGATACTAATTACCATAGAAATTAACTAAAGAGTATGTCCTGGATGCTGGTTTTCCTAAGTACAGATGCAAAGACAAGATTGGTGGTTTCCACAAAAGATGAATAATTGGAGATAAAGAGTTGTCCAGCATTCTGTAGTGCTCTTTTAGAAATATATATATATAAATATGTATATGTAGATAAACATATTTATAGATGTCTATATATACATAGTTATATATATTATTTCATATATTGTATATTATATATAAATATATAATATATACATATATAGGCATATTTATATATGTATGTATATTTATATATAAATATATAATTATATATGTGTGTTACATATGTGTATGTGTGCAGATAGATAGATAAAGATTTGCCTCTGAGGAAGGAAAGGATAATTTATTAGGTTGTAACATCTTGATATAATAATCAATGAGTTAATTGCTCATTTGCCTCTCTAATAAATACATATTAAAAATCTAAGCATGCTCTCTGCTGTGCTAAGTATCAGATAAAGAGCAATGAATTAAACTAATATAGTCATTGACTTCAGTGAGGATGTGATAAGGAGCTAGACCAGGAAAGATGCAATTTTCATATATTGTGATACATACTATGATAAGGTAAGAATGGATTAATATGGGAACAATAAGTAATCTTCTGGCATGCATTTTAATATATGAATTGCTTACATTCACCAGAAAGTGAAAGCCATATGGAAATGACTGGTCTGGTACATTTACTGTTAAAAATGAATACATTCACATTCTAAGTTATTTTATAAGTTTGAGTAATGTCTCAGAGACTGGTCAGCTCCAGTGAGTTTACCATTGAGATCTAGGGCTTGCATGGTAGAGACACAGACCCTGGATCATGGGGGCTACACCAAGATTTTTCTAATTACCAAATTCATCGGACTGTTCTTGGTTCTTTCCCTACTTCATAACTGAAACATTTAACACTATTAATCACTCTCCCTCTTGAAATGCTCTTCTGCCTTGGTTTTGTGACACTACTATCTCCTGGTGTTTCTATTAGAGTTTACTAGATGTGGTCGTTTAGCATGTACTGTGCATCTGTCAGTCTGCGCTGCAGAGGAGATGGTGAATGTCATTTACTCTGGTAATTCAGTTAACCTGGGTTGTCAACAGAGCTCTACTGCACTCTTATCATTTCAGTATGTGATTAACCTAAATATTTTAACCATCCACTCACTCTATCTCATCATTATAATTTAATTCTCTCTGTGTTACTACCTGGTATATTTTGTTCAATAATTTATTCACTTTTTAATTGACTTTCTCCCCATGATGGACTATAATAATCCTTAAGGGCACCTGTTCTCTCATCCTTTCCTCGGTCCTGTATCTTCAACTAAAGCAGCAGCAGAAACAACAACAGGAGCCTCATAATTTAATACTGTATTTTCCACTAATTAATTGCTTAGATATATAATTCTCACAAAACATTCTGAGGGGTTCGGGCTTCTCAATCCCTAAAATGAAGAAATTTAAATTGATTGTGTCTATGGTCCTTTTCTTTTTAACAATTTTTCCTGTACTTTAAGACTTATGATAAAAACTGATTAGGAAACTGGAAATAACATGTCTTCCTCAAGTCACTTCTAACAAATATCCCATGGTTATCGTCAGTCCTGCCATCTTTCCACTATTCTGCTTACGACTCCTTTCTTTCTTTGACTTCCACTTTCAAATCTATCACCACCTCCTGCTGCTCTTTCTTTTCTGCCAGCTCAGAGTCAGAGGCACAGAAGGCAAGGTTACTATAGATCTTGAACTGTCAACCTGGCAGGCCAGAGAGGAGAATGAAGGACTCATCAACTAGCCAGTAGCAGTCACTGCTCTTTAGAAGCCCCCTTAGGACCAAATTGTTCAAGTAACTGAACTCTTATCTTCTTGAACTCCTGCAATGCTAATTGCCAGAAAACATCTAGATGTTGGGCCTGCAGAGGACCTTAGCACACTTGTAGTACAATCTTTCCATTTCATACATGCAACTGTGTTGAAAGAAGTCTCAACTTGTGAGGTGTAAACACGAAATCATCAAGTTTTGAAATTACTGCTACTGCTGTGGACCCATTCTTCTTGGGCAGGAGGCTCCCTTAATGACTTCTTAGACTAATTCCATAACTTTTAATCACTTTATGCTACTAAAACAGTCTCATTGGAGTTATTAGACACAATCAAATCTAATTAATTTTGATTTTATAAAATTAATCAATTTAATTTTATCTTCTATTCAAAATTCTTTTCAGTCTCCAGCATCCTCCACCTGTCTACCACCGAGCATGGGGTAAGTTTATGGCTCCAGTGGCTTGTTATGTATTGGGAGGAAAAGGGTGATGGCCACACTACTCACATCCCTCCCTCTTCCAGATATCAGCCCCTTCCTTGAGAGTAGGAAGAAGAAAGCAACTCTCCATGCTGTATTAGCTGTCGGCTCCTTGTTTTGTTTTAACTGCTATTCCTGTATGAACACTACCTCATAAGTGGAGGTCAGATTGTGGTAGTGTAACCTTTGCTAGTTGTCACCATTTCTCTAGCACTATTCATTGTTCTTTCTCATTTGCAGTGATTCAAATATAGGTGCTCTCATGGGAATACCTTTGTAGGTTCTCCAGAGGAACCTATGTCCTATGCATCTGCACAGCAAAAAGAATGACCTATTAACTTATGGTTCAATCAATTCTACTTTCCTCTGCTCTCATTGCAGGCCGCCCACTCCAGAGCCTCTTGTTATTAGAGTTCCCCTCACCCAGAGAATTTCCCCTTTGAGGGAGAGGGACAATATGGCTTCAGTTCTGGTCACTTTCCTTTATGCCCACCTAACTCAGGGGTACTTAAGTAGGTGCCACACAATGGAGGCTAACTCCTAGCACCCTCTCTCTCAGGTCCATTACTTCTAACCTGCCTTTTCCTGCAAACCCTAGCAGTGTCAGATTCTCCATCAGTATCTTGCCTCATAAAGTTTAAGTCAAAAGATGACCTCAAACTCTCAACTTATTGGAGGGAATAATTAAGTTATCCCAAATGTTGTGGCCAAAGTGCTGGAGCACCTTGTCGAATGCTTTTCTTCCTCATGTTTAAGATCCCTACCATTCAGACCTCTAAGCTTCAAATCCTGGCTTTGCCATTCACTAGTTGTATAATCCAAACCTCTCTACCTCATTAAAAACAAGGATGCTGATAATACCTACTTCATAGGATTCCTGTGAGTATTAAATAGGATAAAGCACAATGCCTGAATACAGTCAGTGTTCAAAAAATATTAACAGTTACCTGTGCTTATTTTTTTATTAGAACACATCCTAGTTTCTCCATTATTCTTCCTGCTTATGGAAATCAAGTTTTTAATAAAGTCATTGTGGTTTGGAGGAACTCCCTTTTTCTGCATTTTTGTATTCTATACAGTGTTCCATATATTGCTGTGCACATGGCAACTGCCTAACAAATCAAGAAATACATACATTGCAGTTTCTCTGATATAATGCATTTTTCTGAAATGCAAATTAGCCTATGTGCTATTGGCAAGCCAAGGAATAATGCCAATATAACATTGAAGTTGGTTGAAACAAATTTTTTTCTAGCAAGTTAATGTTTTGAACTACCAAGGAGCAGCTAACACAAATCTTACTAGCACAGTGGAACATGGCAAGGAATAGAATATTCTGCACAGTAACTATTCACTTCAAGGTTTTCTCTTGGCTTAGTTTTACCACAAGTGTATCTTGAGCATGTTTGTTCTCTGGTTTTCCCCTGCTTTTGTGTATTTTCTCTTTGTCATCTTCTTCCACCAACCTTTGAAAATGATCAAGTCCTAGATTTACTGTTAATTTTATTTATTACAAATTTAACATATCTTTTAACTGCATAGTTCATTTGGTAGAAGTACTAATGTTTATGTTAGTGCTCTGATTATAGGTTTTGCATGATCTGTAACAGTCTTTTTTCTCTCAAGGACTTGTTAGTTTTAGTTATTTTTGCAGAATGCAAAGCAATTTTTAAAAAATGTGTGTTACATGTTATGGCAGAAACACCTGTGTTATATTCAAGAAAGATTTAAATTGAATGAGTGAAAGCCACTTCTCTCTTCTTGATTATGCAAGAGCTTAACTTCTTCAATTATTTAACTTATACTTCCCTTATTCCCTCTCTGCTTACTGAATTATTCCTGTTAGCTAACAAATACAATCCAGCATCTTATATAAAACAAGAATCCTCCCTTAACCCCACATCTTCCTATACCACCATCCCACAGCAAAACTTCTCAGAACATTGTCCACACATGTTGCCTATACTTCCTCAATTCCTATTCACTTTTTTAGCCCACTTCAGTTTGGTTTTTACACATATTACTCCACTGAAATTGCCATTGTTAAAGTCCCAAAAACTTCCATATTGCTAGATTCAGAGGATAATGGTATTCTCTATTTTACTTCACCTCTCAACAAGATTCAATGAAATTAACCATTTCCTCTAGAATTGTACTCTCTTCTTGGCTTTAGTGACATAATTCCCTGAGAGTTTTCTTACCTTACCAGCTGTTTTCTCTAGCCTCTGTTCTGGGTCTTCTGATACTCATCTTCAAGATATTGAAATCTCCTAGAGTTCTGCTCTGAGACTTTCTCTGTTGCTTAATTTCTTTTTCTCTCTCTTCAGCTGACCTCATCTTACTCAGTGGCTTTAAACTATGCCAGTGATTCTCTACTTTCTCTACTTTATATCTCTAATATAGACATTTCTACGGGTCTCCCAACATTTTTTTTATAACTGCCTATTTAGCACAAACTCTTAGATACAATAAAGATGCTTCAAACAAAAACACTTCCCAACCGGAACACTTGGTTGATTTCTCCCCCAATTCTAGTACTTCCCTTAAATCTACTACTTCCTCAGTCTTCACCATGTAATTACTCTCTACCCAGTTATTACAGCCAGAAATTTAAGAATCATATTTTATACTTTCAGTGCCCTCCAATCTGTCAGTAAGTCCAATTAATATATATACCTCAAACCCATCAACTTTTCTTTATCTATACTACCACTTCTCTAGACTATCTATCATCATATTTTGACTCTTAACCATTTCCCAATATCTGCTCAAAAACCTACAGATTACACGACGACATGCCTATCTATATATAGATAGATCGGTAGACATCGAGAGAATGTGTGTGTATACACATATACTATACATATACATGTCTATGGTTTGAGTGTTTATCCCCTCCAAACTTCGTGTTGAAACTTAATTTCCAATATGGCAGTATTGAGAAGGAAGACCTGTAAGAGGTAATTGGTTCATAAAGATTCTGCCCTCGTGAGTGGATTAACCTAATTGTGAAATAATAGATTAATTGAATAATGGGTTATCATGGGAGTAAGACTGGTGGCTCTAAAAGAAGAGGAAGAGAGACTAGAACTTACACGCTCAGGCCCCCCCTTGCCATGTGATGCCCAGTGCCACCTCGGGACTATGCAGAGAGTCCCCACTAAGAAAGAATGTCCTCACCAGATAGACCCCTCGACCTTGAACTTCACAGCCTCCAGAACTTTAAGAAATAAATTTATTTTCTTTATAAATTTCAGTCTCAGGTATTCAGTTATAACCACAGAAAATAGACTAAGACATACGTGAAGAGCCATCAAACTGTATTAAGCAGGGGAATATATATATATCTATATAGATATATAGATATACACACATACACTGTGTGTGTGTGTGTGTGTGTGTGTGTGTGTGTGCGCGTGCACATTCTTTTGCTTCACACAGTCCGGTGGCTCTTTCTTAGCTTTCAAATAAAATCCCAACACTTTTTCATGTTCTGCCAGGCCCTCATGATCTGGCCCCTATGTGTATCTCCAATCTCTTTTTATGCCATTGGCCTTCTACTCGCTATGCTTCAGCCCTAATGTCCTTCTTCTCTTAATTTCTACAATTCTCCAAAGTCTTTCTTTTTATGGGGACTTTCAGCTTCCCACTGCTTGAAAATTCTTGTTCCAGCCTTTGTCTTGTTTCATCCTATCTCGTACTTTAAGTCTCTACTTAGAAGTCATTTTCATCAAATGGACTTTCTTAACCCTATTTAAAACAGATTGCCCTTGTACGTCTATGGAGCAACATTATTTACTTTTTACAAATGTTAGTCACAAGCTGTCACTGTTCTGTTTACTATTTATTTTCTGTTTTCTCCAATAGAAAGTCTACTCCCCAAGGGAAAAGATCTTGTCTGCTTATTATCTCTCTTGTATCACCAGCAAATGACAGAGTGCTTGGAATACAAATACTTGTTGAACAAAGAAATGAAAATATATGATGAAGAATGTTCCTATGCTGAAACTAAATTTTTGTGTTAGGTTTAGTGACAGAAAGATCAAGTAACAGGTCTGTATCTATATATTTTTTTTTCTTTTATTATTATTATTATTATTATTATTATTATTATACTTTAGGTTTTATGGTACATGTGCGCAATGTGCAGGTAAGTTACATATGTATACATGTGCCATGCTGGTGCGCTGCACCCACCAACTCGTCATCTAGCATTAGGTATATCTCCCAATGCTATCCCTCCCCTCTCCCCCCACCCCACAACAGTCCCCAGAGTGTGATGTTCCCCTTCCTGTGTCCATGTGTTCTCATTGTTCAATTCCCACCTATGAGTGAGGATATGCGGTGTTTGGTTTTTTGTTCTTGCGATAGTTTACTGAGAATGATGATTTCCAATTGAATCCATGTCCCTACAAAGGACACGAACTCATCATTTTTTATGGCTGCATAGTATTCCATGGTGTATATGTGCCACATTTTCTTAATCCAGTCTATCATTGTTGGACATTTGGGTTGGTTCCAAGTCTTTGCTATTGTGAATAATGCGGCAATAAACATACGTGTGCATGTGTCTTTATAGCAGCATGATTTATAGTCCTTTGGGTATATAGCCAGTAATGGGATGGCTGGGTCGAATGGAATTTCTAGTTCTAGATCCCTGAGGAATCGCCACACTGACTTCCACAAGGGTTGAACTAGTTTACAGTCCCACCAACAGTGTAAAAGTGTTCCTATTTTTCCACATCCTCTCCAGCACCTGTTGTTTCCTGACTTTTTAATGATATTGCCATTCTAACTGGTGTGAGATGGTATCTCATTGTGGTTTTGATTTGCATTTCTCTGATGGCCAGTGATGGTGAGCATTTTTTCATGTGTTTTTTGGCTGCATAAATGTCTTCTTTTGAGAAGTGTCTGTTCATGTCCTTCGCCCACTTTTTGATGGGGTTGTTTGTGTTTTTCTTGTAAATTTGTTGGAGTTCATTGTAGATTCTGGATATTAGCCCTTTGTCAGATGAGTAGGTTGCGAAAATTTTCTCCCATTTTGTAGGTTGCCTGTTCACTCTGATGGTAGTTTCTTTTGCTGTGCAGAAGCTCTTGAGTTTAATTAGATCCCATTTGTCAATTTTGGCTTTTGTTGCCATTGCTTTTGGTGTTTTAGACATGAAGTCCTTGCCCATGCCTATGTCCTGAATGGTAATGCCTAGGTTTTCTTCTAGGGTTTTTATGGTTTTAGGTCTAACATTTAAGTCTTTAATCCATCTTGAATTGATTTTTGTATAAGGTATAAGGAAGGGATCCAGTTTCAGCTTTCTACATATGGCTAGCCAGTTTTCCCAGCACCATTTATTAAATAGGGAATCCTTTACCCATTTCTTGTTTTTGTCAGGTTTGTCAAAGATCAGATACTTGTAGATATGTGGCATTATTTCTGACAGCTCTGTTCTGTTCCATTGATCTATATCTCTGTTTTGGTACCAGTACCATGCTGTTTTGGTTACTGTAGCCTTGTAGTATAGTTTGAAGTCAGGTAGTGTGATGCCTCCAGCTTTGTTCTTTTGGCTTAGGATTGACTTGGCGATGCGGGCTCTTTTTTGGTTCCATATAACGAAATGAAGGCAGAAATAAAGATGTTCTCTGAAACCAACGAGAACCAAGACACAACATACCAGAATCTCTGGGATGCATTCAAAGCAGTGTGTAGAGGGAAATTTATAGCACTAAATGCCCACAAGAGAAAGCAGGAAAGATCCAAAATTGACACCCTAACATCACAATTAAAAGAACTAGAAAAGCAAGAGCAAACACATTCAAAAGCTAGCAGAAGGCAAGAAATAACTAAAATCAGAGCAGAACTGAAGGAAATAGAGACACAAAAAACCCTTCAAAAAATAAATGAATCCAGGAGCTGGTTTTTTGAAAGGATCAACAAAATTGATAGACCGCTAGCAAGATTAATAAAGAAAAAAAGAGAGAAGAATCAAATAGATGCAATAAAAAATGATAAAGGGGATATCACCACCGATCCCACAGAAATACAAACTACCATCAGAGAATATTACAAACACCTCTATGCAAATAAACTAGAAATTCTAGAAGAAATGGATAAATTCCTCAACACATACACCCTCCCAAGACTAAACCAGGAAGAAGTTGAATCTCTGAATAGACCAATAACAGGAGCTGAAATTGTGGCAATAATCAATAGCTTACCAACCAAAAATAGTCCAGGTCCAGATGGATTCACAGCCAAATTCTACCAGAGGTACAAGGAGGAGCTGGTACCATTCCTTCTGAAACTATTCCAATCAATAGAAAAAGAGGGAATCCTCCCTAACTCATTTTATGAGGCCAGCATCATCCTGATACCAAAGCCTGGCAGAGACACAACAAAAAAAGAGAATTGTATCTATATTTAAACCATTTCTTTGTTTGTCCATAATCATTCAAGCTCAGAGATTGCCTGTTTGGAAAAGTATATTATAAAAAACACTATTAATAAACTTCAAGACATAGCTTGCTCATTCTGAAAAATTAGAAAATATAATTAGCCAAAATTCTACCAGCAAACTGTGCTCAAATGCTAACTTTAATGAGATAGCCCTTGATAATTCTGAAGTTATCTTTTTTCTCTTAAAGATAAATTGGTATCATGAGATTATTGAAATATATTGTTGATTAGTATAAATTCAATTTAGGAATTGAGAATATAAAAAATTATTTATTTTACATTCTCTACTATAGACTTCTAATTAACTGTTGCCCCTTGGGTCATGCAGAGAAAATTTTCTTCGTATATCTTTCTGCAATGTGACTGTGCTATTACCTATGATAAAGAGGGTTGTTCTGTGTTTGGCAGCCTGTTCTAGGGTGGGCCTTGTGTCAATTCCTTCTTTTGTCCACCTGTCTCTATTTGAACAACATAAAACCCTCATTCATAGGTGCAGCATGACTTAATTTGTCAGTCACTAGATGCAGTTGTAAATTGCAAACAAAAAAATGGAAACGCAGATGTTGAAATAAAGATGCAATTTTTGTTATGAAATGGTCATCTGAATGATCCATATTTATATTCGTTTATTTATCATCAATGAAAAATGTAAAAATTTTCTGATTAAAAAACTTACAAATTCCTAATCATAATAAACACTATTCTATGGGAATGGCCACCAAAATGTCCCAAATTTTATGTCACTGCATCTATTTCTAATATTCAGCCTAATATTCTAATCACAGACACTCAATATTCATTTGTTTTCTTGAACCTCTATGATAATCTGTAAGTGTTTCCTGTTTTGGAAGAGACAAAGGAAAAACTGTGATGAATATCACTGGAAACTGCATATCAAGGCCCCTATTCCACGTTTCTCTGGCCCTTTTTTCTTCTTCAGAATTTAGCAGTGGTTTTCAATCCTATCAGATCACATTTGATAGCATGCATTTATTCCTGTGTTTGTAAGGCATAAACCTGTAACCATACTACAAACAGTGAGAATATTGCTGTGAAATTGCATACTCTATGCACCCCCAACAATCAATAATAGAAAATAAATGGTGATCAATGATGCTAGAGAAAAGAATAAATTATATTTCTAGTTTGTCTATAAAAATGATATTACAATATCTCTGTCTGAGGAAGAGGAGATCAAATAGCATGTAATAACAATATTTTGAAAAGGAAGAGGATAGTGGAATATCTGTTTGCTTTTTGATGGATTTTATAATGTTTATGTCATTTGTCAGCTGGTACATTTTTAACCTTTCGTGATTAATTTTCTTGTCCTAAATAGTAATTTTAATATCTAATATTGTATTCAAAAATTTCTACTGGATTTTTTAAGGAGGCCCCCTTAAACTGTTTAAGTTTCAGGGCCTCAAACTGGATCTACCTCTGCTACCTACACACACATATATTTTTTTAAATCAGTAAAATTCCCAGTTTTAATATAAAGAGGAAATAAAGTGAAATAACATTATAATAAGAAAATATATCCTTCATGAATATGAGTGCTACAAAAACAGACTGATATGAGAATAAGGTATTGGTGACACAAATATCATGAACAGTGTAGCTACAGGTGATCTGATTTTCTGAAACAGTGAGAAATTCAAGGGTGTTTTTCCAGTAAAAGCCAAGAATAATCTTTCCTCAATATACATGGTAGTTTCTTTTCTATAAAATACAGTACATATGAGAAGTGCAAAAGATGCTTTTGTGTTTATTTTTCACATTCGTGTTTAAGGCTCAGATAATTATAAAATATCTGGCTGCACATTGAAAGGATGTGCAGAATCAGGCCAATTATTTAGTATGCAAGGCTGCCTTCAGTATTGCAGGGCATTTGTTTGCCTGCTAATGCTACAAATGTCTCCTGTATACTCACCATTGAAACAAGCAACCCTCAGTACACATACATACATTCTCATGCATAAACTTACATTTCCTAAAGGCCTTTTGTAGGTGGTAACACAGAGTATGATGAGAAAGTTTCAAAATGCCTCCTGCCCCTCCCACTGTTCCCATCCTCATTCATACCCTCTTTCACCCATTAGAAACATACGGGTCACAGAACTGTTTAGTCAGAGTCCTGAAAAATTAGGTCTTCAAAAGTTGCCTATTAAAATGCAAATGTCCTGGTCTGGGCTAAGATCTCTCATCCTTATCTGTTAACAGCCTAAAAGGATTCCTTTAAGAGATTTCTGTTTCCATTTTGAAATTGTGTAATTCTGTAAGGAAGCATAAAATAAACCTGGCCTACACTACATTTGGCTTGAGGGCTGACTCTGCACAATGGGGATTTCTCTGTCTAGTACCACACCTGAAAATGATCTTCAAACTTCCTAACTCCACTTCTGCAGGCATGCGTGTGTTGGAGGTGTGGGTGTGGTTATGTGTGTGATGATGTCTGTCTCATTGACATGACTACTGCTGTGTGATCCTGGCTGCATCCTGTGAGAACAAGGTTTTGCCTTCTGGACCCACCAGTGGCCTTCTAGGTCCTTCATCCTAAGGACAGACCAGGAGAATGGGAAAGGAGGCTCTCTCTCTGCTGCTCTCAAGTCTAACCAAAGGCTTCTTGCAAAATAATTATAATATTCATGAAAACTAATATATGCTCTGTTCTAACCACATCACCACATTAACTCATTTTATGCTGACAACCACCCTTAAGGTAGGTACTATTACTATCTCCATTTTACTGGTAAGAAGGCTGAGGCAAAGAGAGTTTGAGTGGTCACAGCCAAGACTCAAACTTGAGAGCTTGTTCCTAGCCTGAACTCTTAACTAATCTTGCACTTAATTTCTGTAAATTATCTATGGCTAAATTTTTATTTTTATTCTTTTAATTTTTGAAAATTTATTGTAATATTCTGGTACTTTTTTTTAGCTGGGTATGGTGGCACATCCCCGTAATCCCAGCTTCTTGGGAGGCTAAGGTGGGAGGATCTCTTGAGCCTGGCCATCCGAGACTAGCTTGAGCAGCATAGTAAAACCCAGTCTCAAAAAAATTTTTTTTAAAGAAGGAAAACTTTTTTATACTACAACTTTCCTTAAGGATCTTCTTCAGTGGGCTTATAATATTGTTCTCCCCATTATGAAGAAACTGTCAGCTCACTTAACATCTGTATCTGTTGGAAGACATGAAGGTAAGTTTGAAGACCTTTGGGCTTCTTGGCTGGAATATACTATTTATAAGGCAGAGGTCATGATCAATTTGTTTGAGTCCACCTTATGGTTCAGATTGTACCCTTAACTACAAGACACCACAAAGATGCTTCATCGGCAAAGTGTGAGTGGCTGATCACATATCTTGAAGACAGGCAGCTTGATATCTGGATGCCCCCACCTATGCACTATAAAAGAGTGTAGATTATGCTCAGTGATATGCCTTGGATGTTTTGTTCCCTCCAAATCTCATGTTGAAATGTGGTCCCCAATGTTGGAGGTGGGGCCTAGTTAGAAGTGTTTGGGTCATGGAGGCAGATCTCTTATAAATGGCTTGGTGCCTTCCCCATGGTAATGAGTTCACATGAGAGCTGGTTGTTTAAAGGAAACTAGAACCTCCCTTTTCACTCTCTTCTTTAGTGGTCCTGGGAGTTTCCATTTATTTCCTTTGGATTTATTACTTTTAGATCCATTCAGGTCAAGACAAGAAGTAAAAAATATTAAAGCCACTGACTTTCTTGTGAAAATCTAACAGGCAGTCAGCATCTGCTGTTGATGCTCTTTCTTGAGCAGAAACTCCTGTTCAGGGTAGCAAAAGAAAGTAAACGCAGCTGATATCCTCCTAGCCCTAATAACATAGAGGAAAAAGGAAAGAATCCCTCTCTCCTTTCTTCTTTTTAGGCATGTCCATGAAATATACATAGCTAACATGCCAACAGTACCAACATTGTGTGGCTGTGAGTTGAGATGTCATGGCCTGAATCAAGAAAGGGAACTTATAGAACAGAAAGTTGGTTTAGATCAGTGATTTCCTATTTGTGGGTTATGGAACCGTTGAATCCAAGGAATTTCTGCATGAGGACTATGAATCCATGTGCACTTAATCACAAAGTGTAGACTCAATGAATAAAGACATCTTTATCTATCTATCTGTCTATCTATCAATCAATCATCTATCTATCTGGTCATGAACATGGGCTCTTAAGACATTGCCAGGTTCAAATTCTAATTCCTTTACATAGCAACTGTGTGCCCTGGGACAAGTTACTTAACCTCTTCATGCTTTGATTTCCTTATTCTTAACTACATAGAGTTGGTAGTAGGAGGAAAATAGATAGGACATGTTGCATAGTTAGCCTTGTATTTGATCCTCAGGGAGAGATCAACATTTATTAGGTACATAAATAACATGAGCAGACAGGCATTTTGCACTTTCATCATTTCATATTCAATTTTATATGGACCTCACCTTGTTTTAGAGAACTTTGAGAATGAGAAAGAAGCCAGCAGATTGATTTGGTTTTTCTGCTTCCCAATTTTGGAGAAGGACACAAAGGCTAACATACTGTATAGGCTGAGCCTTGATCCTCCCTCTGCCAGGCATGTCCCGAAACACAAAAGTTCCTGCCAAAAGCCTCTCATGCTGGATCCAGTTGCAGGGGCACCTCACAGTCCTCAGGCCCTGTAGCTCATGTACAGCCATTTGTTTCATTTTTCCACTGCTACAAAGTGAAATATAGATTAAGGCTCCCAACATCAAATAACAGGTCCAAGTTTGGGCATAGTGATACTCTTTATGTATTGAGCATGCCTGTACCCAGAATCAGAAGCAAGAACTGAAATTTAGACACGCCCTATTGGTTTCAGTGAACACGTGTTCCTGATGTGGACAGGCTGGGTATGAGAAATTAGTAGCAGCACACTCCACCCAGATAATGGATATGAAAGTTGAAGGACTTTTTTTTTTTATATATAAGATAAAAAACCTGTGGAATTCAACTGTGTATCAGCCCATTCTTCCAGGGAGGAGTAGAGCTCTTGTTTAATCTTAGTGTTAATGTGTTCCTTCTGCATTCTTGTTCTGTTGTTTTGGGCACCTGTAGTTATATGCTGTGGAAATTAGGGTATGGCTTTTTCTTTCCGATGCTGTTAATGGTTTGCTTTTTTGGGGTGGGGGGTGGGCTGGGAAGATGGGTAGTTTGGTTGCTTTTTAAGCTTTAATGAGCTGCTTTTATTGGACTGCTACATTTTTGCTGTTACTGCTACCAAAGCACTTCCTTTATTTCAATACCGGACACTTAAGCAAAAGCTTTAGAATGATAAAGCCAAAGTTTCAAAAAGCTTTAGAAATGAAAGTGGCCTCTCTAACTCCAAAGCTTATACTCTCCGAACTAGGAATAGTACCTCTCAATGAGCTCTGCTCCATCTGCCATCTAAGTAGGAGCTATTTAGACAACGACTTCAGAGGAAGCCTTTAAATAGACTATTTGAGTCATGGTGTCATGGTAAAATGACTATCTCTGAGGGACAATTTGATTGTAGGTTCACTGTCCTAGGAAAAAGGAACCCAAATTTCCCCTGGCAAAGTCTCAACAAAGTGGTAAAGTAGAACCTTTCCCCATCTCTTCCAGGGCTTAAGGCTTCAAATATTGCCCTCTGGCAGCACCTTAAAAACTACATCTTCCCCATTTCCTCCTCCTTCTCTTCTCCAATCCTATCCAACAACTTTCTGCATTCTGTTCTTTCCTGATTATGCTCTCTTCTTCGTGACCATGGAGAGGACTGAGATTGTGTAGCTATATTAAACTAGCATAAGATGCTGTTTATCAAATTAAACATACTATGTAGGTTGACAATAACTTTAATCCAGTCAAAATTCATATTTCTCCTATAAGTCTTTAATAAACAGTGGTAATAAAGAAGGCAAAAAATGTATTTATTGGCCATCTTTTACATGCCGGATGCTGTGCAATGCATTTTACTTCTTTTTTATCTCATTAAATCTCATAATATAACCATTACCTGGATACCATTATTGTCCCTATTTTACAGGTAACCTTCAATCACATAAAGATTAGGAACATTTGAATTCAGAGCTTTAAACACAAATAACTTGTACTTTTCAAAATAACTTGCTGTTCCCTTTAAGGTCTGTCACAAAAATATAGCATGTCCTGGGCTCAGTATCTAATCTTTCTTATCTGAAACTTAAATTCCTATTTATTAACCTTTTTAGCCCTATATTTTCTAATTCCATAGAAAGCTAAAGGTTTTGGTTAGATCTTCACGTGGAATGACTGGTTTCATTCAATAGACTTAATTTAGCAGTCTGTGGGGAAGAGCCAGGTATGATAGAATGGTTCAAGTGCTTCAGATGTGAAGTGGTTTTAAGTATATTGTCCCTGTCTTCTTCAGAGTTTTGGTAAGGGTAAAATAGAACACTCATGTCAAAGCAATCTTTGCAAATGACAAACCACTATAGACATTAATAGAGTTTTCATTTCCAGTATTATCATTAATATCAGATCCTGAAAGAAAGTTGAGCCTTGACCTAGAGCCAAAAAACAGAAGAATTAGGAAAGGAATCCTGGAGAAAGGCCCTGCTGTGTATTTAAAGGAGAAAGGGTGATCGTGTTGGAAAATTATAATATTAAAAGTAAACAAAAGCTAGGAAGTAAAATAAAATAAATTATATGCCCTAGATCCCCGTAAGTAATGGTTTAACGTCTGCCCTCCTGTGTTCTGAGCCAGATTAGGGCACAGTAGAGAAAAAGGAGTCTCTGAAAATGTTTCCAGTTTGGCTGGTCAGATAGCGGATCATCAGTGAATCAGATGAAAATTTGTGGATTTGTAGACTAACTGATCAGCAGGAAATTAAACATGAAAAGTGTTGGTAGCTCTGGTGAATCCCAAAAGAATTCAGCAGTTGCTAGTCATGCTCCTGAATATGTATAAACAGTACATCATATGATTAAGAGTTTGACTTAGGGGTTAGATTTTATGTGTTTGAACCCCAAGTTAGTTATTTAATAGTTGGCACCCCAAGACAAGTTACTTAACCTCACTAAGATTCAGTTTTCCTATTTATAAAATGTAGATAGTGATGGTATGTACTTTATAGGATTATTGTGAAAAATAAATGAAATATCAGATTTATTTAGGATAACACCTGGCATATGTTTGGTATTCAGTAATTAGTTGCTGCTGTTTTATTCTGCCCTCCCTTGCATCCCACTTTTCTAAGTTGTAAACTGAATAGTTGTGCACTGATTGACAGATTAAGAAAGGCTTGTGATTGTGCTAGACCTATGCCTCTTTCTCACCAGATTCCAGGTGTATATGTGGAGGTGGGATAGGGAGTGGAGTAAGTGGGTAAATATTAAATTGCCCAGTTTGGCACCATCCTGAATATTATCTCTAAAGAAAGAAGCAAAACCAGGCACGGCTGATGGGTTAACCAGATATGATACAGAAAACATTTCCTTCTGCTTTTTGGTTTTAAGCCTATATTTGAAGCCTTAGATCTCTCCAGCACAGTCAGCACCAGGAGCCCATGAAGAAGATGGCTCCTGCCATGGAATCCCCTACTCTACTGTGTGTAGCCTTACTGTTCTTCGGTAAGTAGAGATTCGATTACTCCTCCCAGGGAGGCCCAAATGAATTTGGGGAGCAGCTGGGGTAGGAACCTTTACTGTTTGGGTGGTGACTTTTTCTAGGACATGTGCAAACTATTGGGCATTTCCCAGGGTCTCTGTAGTGGAGCCAAGCTAGAAAGCAGAGGCAAGTGGGCTGAGCAACACCTAAGGAGGAAGTCAGACTGAAAGCTTGGTTCCTTGCATTTGCTCTGGCATCTTCCAGAGTGCAAATTTCCTACCAAGGAAATGAGGGTAGAGGAGAGAAAGAAGCTCTTTCATCCCCTGATTCTGATTCCTGAAAAGATGGTTGGTCCTTAAAATTCCATGGATGTAGATCTTATCCCCACACCCAGATTCTAGTCCTCTGGTGATAAAGAAGACTGCTGGACACTAACGTATCCTCTCTGGACTTTTGCAGCTCCAGATGGCGTGTTAGCAGGTGAGTCCTCTGTTCTTGTTCCCTTGGTGTTTCAACATGTCTGGGCATTGCTTTCCTCTCACTATTTTCTTCGTCCCATCACTTCTGCTTTCTAATGAGTACGAATCTGTTCCTTGGCCAGCCTACTTTCCCTCTCCACCTTGCCTTGTCTTTCTTTTTTTCCCTGATTCATTGCATTCTCTCAAGTCATCCTCTCCTCTGTTTTAGTCAATAACCATGTCTGTTGCACATATACATGTCTCGTTCTCTCTCCTAGACACTTTGGCATAATCTCACTCAATAATTACATTATTATTATTATTGCCATTTTATAATTAAGGATGCTGAAACTCAGTGATTTTCTGTTGGTTACATGGCTAAGGAACTGGATTTCAACATAAGTTCTTTGGATCTAAGTCTAGTTCTTTTCTGACTATATCACCCTTTTGTTATTACCATGTATTTACTTCTTTGATCTCTGTTCAAATTTGCACTACATCCCCTTGCTCCAGGAAGCCATTCAAGACTGACTTTCTTAGTGCCTCTCACTGCTTTCTGGAACTGACATATGTTTTTCACTCTGTATATACTTAACAATTAAATAGTCATAAATATTCAGAGCTTGGAGAAGCCTTATATTTCATCCAGGCCAATAACTTTATCCATCAATAATTCACTCATTCATTCACATAGTAAATATTTAATGTAGCAATGGTTGAACATGGCAGATAGTGTTTCTACCTCAAAAGAGACTGCAGTCCTCATTTACAGATACTAAATTGAAATTAACAGAAGTAGAGTGAGTCAGCTCAAATCACATAGTGAATTGGTTTCTTTGTTTTTAAATCTCCTGCATATGTGTCCTGTCTTTCTCCCTGTATTGGGCATTCCCTGGGGCACCAATACTATTTTCTCCTTCCCCTAGAAATCAAAACAGTGTCTTATCACCAACAGAATAAGGACAGGCTGACCACTGATTGTCAGAATATTGCTTCATTTGTACTTTTAAGCCTAGACAGTTTTCAATGACTTTTTCTCTCTACATCTCTTTTCATATTTTTATCTTCTTGAAGTCCCTCAGAAACCTATGGTCTCCTTGAACCCTCCATGGAATAGAATATTTAAAGGAGAGAATGTGACTTTTACATGTAATGGGAACAATTTCTTTGAAGTCAATTCCACGAAATGGTTCCACAATGGCAGCCTTTCAGAAGAGACAAATTCAAGTTTGAATATTGTGAATGCCAAATTTGAGGACAGTGGAGAATACAAATGTCAGCACCAACAAGTTAAGGAGAGTGAACCTGTGTACCTGGAAGTCTTCAGTGGTAAGTTCTAGGGATATGGAAATACGGATCTTTCATGTGAGGGATGGCTTATCTGAAGACGGGAAAAAAACAGGTTATTCCAAGGGTTAGGACACCAGAGTGGGATTCAAGGCCTCTCATTTTTAAGACCGCTGCATCGGCTGGGCACAGTGGCTCACGCCTGTAATCCCAGCACTTTGGGAGGCCAAGGCAGGCAGATCACGGGGTCAGGAGATCGAGACCATCCGGCTAACATGGTGAAACTCCATCTCTACTAAAAAATATATATATATATATAAAATTAGCCGGGCATGGTGGTGGGCACCTGTAGTCCCAGGTACTCGGGAGGCTGAGGCAGAAGAATGGTGTGAACCCGGGAGGTGGAGGTTGCAGTGAGCTGCGATCGCGCCAGTGCACTCCAGCCTGGGCGACAGAGCAAGACACTGTCTCAAAATATAAATAAATAAATACATAAATAAATAAATAAATAAAAAAGACCCCTGCATCTCTCTTCTTCTACCCCCTTCCCTTTTGATTACTCATATGCCTTCTTTCAATATTCTAGTCGTCTCTCAATATTATTCCTCCATCCTATTTTCCTCTATCTTTTCTGCCTAGATTCAGGTATATATTATGTGGTCAAGCAGCATGACATATATGTGAACATTTCAAAGAGGTTGTTTCTGGAATAGGATCAAAAGGTTTGACTTAAAGTTTTGCTCTGCATAATCCATATGCCATGACCTGAATATTAGGTTGTACGCTTTGTTATGAAACATATCTGGGTACATTTCCTCATGTCCTCTATTGTTACTTAAGAACACATATTTCATGCTTGTTTCATTTTTATCACTCCTACTGCCAACAATTAGCATAGCATGCTTAGGCACATGTGGCTTAATCAGCAAATGTTGAATAAACAAACTAATGATTTTGAATATTGACCAATAGGTCTCTTTTATACTCTATATTTTTCTCTTGAGTGAAAAAAAATGTTTCAACCTCCATATGTAAATTCCAAACACAAACTAAAGCAATGTAGAATAGCTTATTTATTTCCTTGAGTAGGTTCTAGAGAAGTCCTCAAGGATTGGTCCTAAATTAATTATGCTTATTATGCTAGCGATATTTCCTTTCAAAATTCTCCTTCAATTAATGCTTTTTAATTTTTACAAAAGCATTAACCATAGAATGCGATTCTTGTCTTTCACTGACCCATTAGTGACAAATATTTATTGAGTACCTACCAACTCCTAAGTATTGCTACCAACTCCTAAGTATTGCTACCAACTCCTAAGTATTGTGTTGGGCATTCAGAATAGAATGTAGAACTAGACAGGGTCCCTGACTTCTTGGAGCATAGAGCTATATGGGAAGAGGACATTAAGTAAAGAATTACATAAGTAATTAATTTAAATTATACATGTTTTGAAGAAGTTTTTTTGACAACTATAATTAACACTAGAACTGGGAAGTTTCTATAAGGTAAGAGAGGACAAAATAGACACTCTCCTAAGCTAAAATTCCCAAGAAAGACTGTTTATTTTCCCCTAACCAACTAGAACTAGCAACAGAAGATCTGAAAGGAATTCTGGCTTTCAAGTGTTCCATGTATGGACTCAGCAGGGAGGTCCAAGAGGCTTTGTGGCCCCAGACTGAGTTTTCAGGAGGGGAAAGGATTTATCAGTACAGAAAACAGGCTCTAAGCATTATTTTGTGCCCTTTAAAAATCCACTTTATGAGCCAAAAAGTGGGTTAATGATAATTCATAGTTTCTGACACATGCTCTATGCATGGCTTTCTTTTATCTATTCATTCTCTCTCTCTTCATTTATTGTTAAATAAATAACGTAATGAATGTTTTTCAGATTGGCTGCTCCTTCAGGCCTCTGCTGAGGTGGTGATGGAGGGTCAGCCCCTCTTCCTCAGGTGCCATGGTTGGAGGAACTGGGATGTGTACAAGGTGATCTATTACAAGGATGGTGAAGCTCTCAAGTACTGGTATGAGAACCACAACATCTCCATTACAAATGCCACAGTTGAAGACAGTGGAACCTACTACTGTACGGGCAAAGTGTGGCAGCTGGACTATGAGTCTGAGCCCCTCAACATTACTGTCATAAAAGGTGAGTTGGTAAAGGAAAGGAAAAGCATCCACAGCAGGGGAAGGAAGAGAGGACATCTGAGCCTGAGCGGTTACAGCTTGTAGAAAGGGGGCACCTGTGATACACTGGAAAGCCTACTAGACTTGCAATGAGGACACCTGGGTGATAGTATATATCTCAATCTCTGTTTCAAAGTCTTGACTTGTTAAATGGTGCTAGTAATACCTGCTCACACTATGAAATTTTTATGAAGATTAATGTGGTAATATTTGTGAAATGACTTTGTAAACTGTTAAGCACTATCCAAGCATAACAGATTTTGATTACTATTTTGATCTCAAAGTCATCTGTTGCTCCTGGGGAGAACACTTATATTTATCAAATTGAGAAAAATTTCAAAGTTGAATGGAAAAAGGATGTAAAGAGCTTGAGGAGCCCATTCCAGCTTAGGAGGGCTGGGAAAGGAAACCAGCAAGTCAGTAAGCTGTGTGCCTGTGTATTGAGGGAGGAGGGAATGGACTTGATATGGAGAGGGTAGGCAGGTGGACTGCCTCTATGGCCTGTCAGAAAAACTGCTCTCTCCAAACTCTGTATAAGAGAGGGAGCCTGTGAAGTATTCACTTTTGAAGGAGAAAGTTAGACTTTTCCTTCACACACTTTGTACATAATAATGTCTAAAAAAGCATGAGGTCAAAATACATAATTAAGTCCTAGCAGTTCTCTGTTAACTAATTTGAGACTGAAGTGCTATGTACTTGTCTCTAGGCTTCCAGTATTTTCATCTGTAAAACAGAATATTTGGTCTAGACTCCATTAGAATCATTTGATAACTTAAAAAATATATTGATGTTCATGTCTCATTTCTTGAGATTCTGATTTAATTGGTTTGGAGTGCAGCCTGGGTATATATATTTTTCACAGGTCTTTCACATAACGGTAATGGGTAGCCAATATTGAGAATCACTTGTCTAGGTGATCTTTAAATGATTTCTGGATGTAATATTCTGAGGCTCTATAATTTGAGAATAATCACAAAAATCGGTACAGTTTATAAACAGACTAACAGAACACAAAATAATAGAATTGGAAGGCAATTTAACTAGTGCAATTTCTTCATTTTGCCTAACAGGCATGTAAGAAATGATGATTGATTAATTGAGTAATAGGCATTGATGACCCCTGTCCTCACTTTGTCTCCTTTCCACCCCTTAATTATATGTGAATTCTGGTCTTGTCATTTCCAAGAAGGGGTTTATCTTTCCTATTCTCTTCCCCGCTGGGCACGGCACACTGGCTACTGGAGTTATGAGGAAATGCTTAGGACTCCCTATGGCTCCAGGGAGCACCAACAGAGCTAGTCAACCCGGTGTTAATCTGAGTGTTTTCTCTATACTTCTGGATGCCACATCCTGCTAAAAATGAAGGACAAAGCTTGGTCTTTCTCTTAGGGAGGATGAACCTCTGAACCTCATTCTTCAGTTCCCAATATGAATTATGTTTCTCATTGCATCTGTGTTCCACTACAGCTCAGCATGAGAAGTACTGGCTACAATTTTTTATCCCATTGTTGGTGGCGATTCTGTTTGCTGTGGACACAGGATTATTTATCTCGACTCAGCAGCAGGTCACGTTTCTCTTGAAGATTAAGAGAACCAGGAAAGGCTTCAAACTTCTGAACCCACATCCTAAGCCAAACCCCAAAAACAACTGATATAATTACTCAAGAAATATTTGCAACATTAGTTTTTTTCCAGCATCAGCAATTGCTACTCAATTGTCAAACACAGCTTGCAATATACATAGAAACGTCTGTGCTCAAGGATTTATAGAAATGCTTCATTAAACTGAGTGAAACTGGTTAAGTGGCATGTAATAGTAAGCGCTCAATTAACATTGGTTGAATAAATGAGAGAATGAATAGATTCATTTATTAGCATTTGTAAAAGAGACGTTCAATTTCAATAAAATAAATATAAAACCATGTAACAGAATGCTTCTGAGTATTCAAGGCTTGCTAGTTTGTTTTTTTCTACTAAAGGCAAGGACCATGAAGTTCTAGATTGGAAATGTCCTCTCTTGACTATTGTAAGTGCGATCTAGGAATGAAAAGACAGGAGGATGCCAGTGAGGTGGATCATTTTTATGCTTCTTCTTCAGCTTACTATATATGAACTTTCAGTTCTTGGAAGAATCAGGGACAGTCTCAAGACATAGGACTCTCAGGATGGAGTACAGTCCAGGATTCTTCTGTGATTGTTTTGCCCCTCCCAAATTTATATCTTGAACTTATATCTTGTATCTTTATACAGCACCCGAACCAAACATTTTGGAGAAATTCCAGCAAATAATAATAACCAAAACCTTCAGCTCTGAAAACAGTCCAGGACTGAATAAGATCTTGGGCAAAAGAACAAGACAGTTTTGGTTTATTTTCCCTTTCATTTTATTTCTTCCTCATATTCGTTGGAGGCTCATTCTTCTGTCATGGAGTAAATGGGATTAAGTTTTTACCTATGATTTATTTTTTAATTTTTTGTAGAGATGGGGTCTTGCTATTTTGCCCAGGCTGATCTCAAACTCTTGGCCTCAAGTGATCCCATCTCAGCCTCAAAAAGTGTGGGATTACAGGTTTGAGCCACTGCACCTGGCCAAGTTTCTGCCTATAATAAAGCCATCCATTAGAAAGAGACTAAACCATACAGAAAAAGACATCAATTCAAATCCTGACTCTTCTACTTTCTAGATTTGTGATCTGGGAAAATTTTTCTTATACCTCCATGGGCTTTAGTATTTCATTTGTGAAAAAAAGAAAAGGATAATAGTCATCCTGTCTACCTCTTAGAGTTCTTCTGAGAATCAAATAAGAGGCTGTATTTGAAAGTTCTTTGTAAATTGCAAACATTTATACAAATTTAGGAACTTTGAGCACCTACATGAGACCCAGTCTTTGCCACCACTACCCCCTACTGCCACGACCCTGCGCATAAAAATATTTATACTCAGGGCTTAGAGAAAGCACTAGGGAAGATGGGCAACATATTGCTGGTGCTGGCTGTGGATTCACGGAAATCAGTGAAAGATCAGGATGCCTATTGCTTACCCGTGCCTTAGAACAATTAATAGTATGAGGAAGTGTGGCTGGGGAGAAATCTTTTAAATATCCATAAGACCCACAAGTCCCATTTTTTCCAGGGAATGTTTTTGGGCCACAAAGAACAGGGAAATTACTGAAACATTTTTTTCCTCTTTTTTTAACTTTGGATAGGGATCTGGTATTACCTTTCTTCACACTCTCCTCCACTTAAAAGAAAATCATTTAAAAGAGTCAAGAAAAGGCCAGAATCCCAGTGAACACCCTTGTTACTTAGCTTCATGTAGTGAATAAGTCTGGCCAATGGAGAAAAGATTTCTCTTGCAGCAACAGGCCAGGCAAAGTTTCCGTAGGAGACTCCCTGGTGTTGCTTCAGGATGCTTCCTCTGCCACCTCCCCAAAGTCTATCTTATGTTTTAGCCTTGGGACCAGGCTTTGCACCACATTAACCACACCTTTCTCCCCAGTGCTTTTCACAGCACATCAGCATTTCAGGCATTGGGCTAAACAGCAATTTACCCCTTTATTTCAGACAAGGGATTGAGGCCAGTGATTCAGAGTTCAAAACTGAGAGATTTGATATGGATAGAAAGTCTGGGCTTGATCAGCTTGAGATACATTTTCTGAGAGATTTCCTAGGTTCTTGAGTATCACATTTCACTTTTATCTCCCCTTTACCCTCACTGCAAGATTGAGGGGACTATGGATAGAACACAGATCTGGATATTCAAGCTGCTAACTAGCTGTGATTGGGCCAAGTTACTTGACAGCCTCTGAGATTCTATTTTTTCTTTGTTAAAACTGGGAGTCTGGTGGAGGTGATCTCTAAGGTCCCTTGGACCCCAGATATTTTGTAATTTATTACTTTAAGTTGATATGCAGTAATTATCCAGGCACTAAGGCTCAGAATGCATTCCCCAAGAAGCTCCAGTGTAAAATTTTCCTTTGTCCTCCACACATTGATCTCTTCTTTCACTGTGCTCTTCTGTGTACAGTATCTAAATTCCACATTTGTGCCAGACCTGTCTGGGTTTCTACCCATTTATTTCTACCCATTTTCTTCTCGATAGTCATACATCTCTTGGTCCAGAGGGAATGTGGAACATAGGGTCAGGGCTTGAGTATTTTGTGGACCCCTAAAATATGGCATTTATAAAGATGGCTTTACACATGAAACATTTTTTACTATGCCAGAGATGGAGTACATGGGTTATAAAGATGATTGGAATAGAAATAATTCACTCTAGATTCACCCTTGTCACCCCCTCTATCACCTCCTGTCTCTTACCAAATTGGTCAAGGCCAGTTCATAGAGAAAAATTTGCTCTCCCATGAATTGCTGTTCCAAATTGGCAGACAAAAAATCTTTATGAATTCACAATAGTTAGGGGCTGATTTCTGAAAAGCAAGTCAGTAGCTCCCCACTGGTGGCCAATGGAAGACATACTCCTGTGACCGCCTTCAGAGTGGAGACTCAGACAAATGGTGCATCTTGTCAGTATGTTGAGGAGTTGAGTACTTGAAGAAAGACTCTGATCTTTCCCTCTTCTCATTAAATGGGAAATGGTGACAACCTGGAGATGGAAGTTTTCTGCTGAGGATGGCAGAGGCACCTGCCAGCCTAGGACTCTAGATAATCTCAGAGAGTCGGGCTGTCTTCCTGCCATAGCTGATCTGCCCAGCTCCAGACAGCTACTTACCAAGTCCAACTCTCTATCTGGAACTTCATCAATCGCTACAACATTCCCACCACAAGCCTTTTACCTATCAATGTGCTCACCACAACAATTCACTTATATATTTCACTTATGACAATGACACTCTTTCCCTTCTTGAAAATTAAATGACATAAGTCCACTTTCAGTCTTTCCTGTTATTTCCAATTTTCAAATATCATTGACAATGGTCAGCAATCTCTCTGCAAAGTAGTAGCAACAGGCTGCGATGAAATGGAAGCTGCTCACTGATAACTTTTTGAAAAGAAAAGAATGACTTCCTATGGAATCTGAGAAAAGTTCAGATTTTAATTTTTTAACCAGTTTCCAAGAAGATAATACTGCACTGCTGCCAACCAAATTGAATCACAGTAAATATAGTTGAATAAATAGAATAAAATTATTTTAAATTAAAATATAAGAGCCACTGATTTGCATTTAGTAGAGTATATCAGGGCTGAAAGTTTGATTTCTCCACTTATGTTAATGGTTATTTTAGAAATGAGATCCTAAAATGTTGCAGGTTGAGGTCCCCAGAAAACAGACACTGAGACAGAGATTTGAACACAGCAAGTTTATTAGCTCTCAGCATGTACACTTGTGAAGAAGTGAAGAAAGCAATATTGGGCAAAAACAAAAAAGTTGAAATGTGATGTCAAGCTCCCTCTGGAGCTGGGAGAGCCCTTCCTACTTATCTTAAGGTGAAGCAATACCCTAAATAGACAAACCACTGGAGGTAGTATATCCCTGGGAAGGGAGCATGACCTTGGAAGAAGCAGCTGTTTAACAAGGACAATTCTTGAAGAGGAACTCAACTGAAAGCCATTAGCCCAAGGCACTCCCAGCAGCTGGAGGAATGCTTGTGTGGGTCCTGAAGGAGTGCAATCCAGGTGATGTGCTGCAGCATTCACCAAATACAACTTCAGATAGAAGACAGTGTGACATTGGCCAGCAGCCCTTTACCTGATGGCTTCTAATTAGATTAAGCAGAACTACTAAGCAAAATTTAATTGTCTCTTGACCAACCTCACAGAAACCAACTATATCATTTCCAGAAATCTGGACACTAAAACAAAGATATCTTTTATCTCCAGTCAGACTTCACATGACAATTTTTGGCAAAGAAAGACATGTTAACTTGACTTAAATAATTTATTTCCAATGAATTGTCCCATTTTCAGCATCCAGCAGACTTTACCACACTATCAGAAGTGATATCTTGCCTCTATAGGTTCACCCCATTGGATTGGGTGGATTCTGGATACTGTAGGACAGTATTTGAAGCTCAGGGTATGCTTGTTCCTCAGTATAGAAGGCCAGAGTGCAGTGGAAAGATGAGAGAGAATATCCTTCCTTGCACCAGAACACATATTTTCACCCTCTGTGATGCTCAGGCATAAAATGCTGTTTATAACTCAGGTTTAAAGTTGGAAATATCGAAGAAAAAACTTCCGAAAATTCACCCCTGCAGGCTTAGGAGCTCACTGGAAAATTTTTAACTCATGCATCAGATATCTGTTCATTAATTATTCTTTTCAGAAGTTGTAGTTAAAGTGCTTATGTTTATAACACTATTTCAGAGAGTTTTATGTCAACCTGGCAAAAGGAACTATACTTTTACTGATCCTTTCAACCTCCATCCTTTTTACTCTTGTGTTGAATGTATGAAAAGTGTTAGCCTTTTCAGCATGTTCGTCTTTTCAATCTGAGTTTTCTGATCCGGGCGTCTCAGTAATATGGACAGTTCACGTCTGTGTTCTCCGTAGCTGATGCTTCTTTGCTCTTTCCCACATCTGCACTCTTTACTTCTAGGTCAGTTAGAGCAGTTCCATCAACTTGGAAGGTCTGCCTCTAGCTTTTTTTTTTTTTTTTTTTTTTTTTTTACAAGAAAGCCTGCAACATCCACCGAAATGCATATGTGTGTGTGTATCTTCTAACTTATTTGCTTAAAATGTGGCACAAATTATTCTGACACCCTTAACAGTCAACTAGAAAATCTTTCTGGGGTGGTTTCCAAACATTTTGCTCGTTAGCTTTTTAGAACCCTGCTGGACTTTATGTTTTTTTTTTTTTTTTTTTTTTTTGAGACGCAGTCTAGCTCTGCCGCCCAGGCTGGAGTGCAGTGGCACAATCTCGGCTCACTGCAACCTCTGTCTCCCAGGTTCACGCAATTCTCCTGCCTCAGCCTCCTGAGTAGCTACGATTAAAGGCACGCGCCACCATGCCCAGCTAATTTTTGCATTTTTAGTACAGATGGAGTTTCACCACATTGGTCAAGCTTATCTCGAACTCTTGACCTCGTGATCTGCCCACTTCAGCCTCCCAAAGTGCTGGGATTACAAACGTGAGCCACTGCACCTGGCCAGAATTTATGTTTTAATGGAGTTGTGTAACTCAAAATATTCTCAGGGTATGTGTAGCTGCGTGCATGTGTATATGAGTGCATAATCCAGGCATGCATTTCTTTTCCTACATTCATAAGTGTATGCTAAGCTGTTTTCTAACTGTTCTGGAGCAAGGCGTAGAAGATCAAAACAACCTCAAACAGAAACCTCCAGTTTTAGCACTCAGTTCAATTTAGTCTAGTCTTCTTGATCCCATACATAAAGGCATTATTGAAAGAGCATTAAAAATTAATACATATTTATAAATGCAAAGGAAAAGCCTTCACAACCTCTCTTCATTAAGGAGACAGGGGCAATGCCCTACGGCTCTATGCAGAGCATCTTTGACCTCCTTGTTCCTCAGGCTGTACACAGCAGGGTTCAGTAGGGGAGTGATGACAGTGTAGGTCACTGAGATGAGTCTGTCCTGTCCCAGGGAACTCTGGGACTTAGGCTTCAGGTAGATGATGGAGGCACAGCCATAGTGGATGATGACCACTGTGAGGTGGGAGGCGCAGGTGGCAAAGGCCTTCTTCCGACCTTCAGCTGAGGCAATCTTAAGAATGGTGGAGATGATGAGGACATAGGAGATAAAGACCAGGCCCATAGGTAGAACAAGGACACAGACACTGACAACAAAGTTGATTATCTCATTGACAGTGGCGTCTGTGCAGGCCAGCTTCAGCAGGGGTCTCACATCACAGAAGAAGTGGGAGATGACAAAGCCATCACAGAATGGCAGGCCAAACACAGATGTTACTTGGACAATGGCCATGCCAAGGCCAATCCCCAGTGATCCAGAGGGCAATTGGATACAGGCCCTCTTACCCATGATGACTGAATACCTTAGGGGGTTGCAGATGGCCCCATAGCGGTCGTATCCCATGACTGTGAGCAGGAAGTAGTTGTTGATGCCAAAGGTGAGATAGAAGAAGAGCTGAGTAGCACAGCTTTGGGTGGCAATGGGCTGATGAGGATTCAAGAGACCGGAAAGCATAAGGGGAATGATGGTCACAGTGTAGCAGGTCTCAGAGATGGATAGCATGCTCAGGAAGAAGTACATGGGGGTGTGGAGATGATGGTCCAGGCGAATAATGGTCACAATAATCACATTGCCAGAGAGAGTCAGCAGGTACAAAGTTAGAAAGACAACAAAGAAGACAAGTTTGTGCTGCCACCTGAAGCTGGAGAAACCTTCAAAGAGGAACTCAGTCACAAAAGTGGAATTTGACTTTGGCATCAAGGTAGGTCTAGGTTTGAAAGAGCTGGGCAGAGGAAAGAAACATATGATGAGTTAATCAGAAACAGAGTAGGCTGGACCAAGGCTTTCAGTAAAAAGCATGTCCATCTTCTGAGCAATGCCCTAGACCTGTTGTCTACTTGCTCAGAATAATCACCTGTCCCCACCCTCTTCTTTGGAAGCATAGAAGGCTACCCTGGGACCCTGGGACCCTGGGATTGAGAGCAGAGATAGTGATCAGAAGGTGGTAACAAACTGAAAGAGATCTGTAGAAACAACTCCCTGGTTCCTTTTTATAAAATTATTATTATATACCCAGAGGTATATGATCCAGAGGTGTGCTTGCTGGATCATATGGAGGTCAGAGGAATATCCATACTGTTTTCCACAGTGGCTACATCATTTTACATTCCTACCCACAGTACACAAGGGTTCCAATTTCTCAACATTCTCTCCAACACTTGTTATCTTTTGATTATAGATTAAAAATAAATAAATACTAGCCACCCTAACTGTTATGAGGTGATATTGCATTGTGGTTATGATTTGCATTTCCCTGATGATTAGTGACACTGACCATATTTTCATATACCTGAATTAAGATCAAAATCTAGAAGAGATATTTGCATTCCCATGTTCATTACAGCACCATTCACAATAGCCAAATTGTGGAAACAACCCAGGTGTCCACTGGTAGATGAATGAATAAAGAAAATGTGGTATTTACATAGAATGTAATGTTATTAAGCCTTAAAAAAAAAAAGGAAATCCTGCCCTTTGCAACAACAGGGATGAGCCTGGAGGACATTATGCTAAATGGTATAAGCCAGTCACAGGAGGACGAATATTGCATGATTCCACTTATATGAGGTATTTAAAATAGTCAAAGTCATAGAAGCAGGAAATAGAATGGTGATTACTGGGGAACAAGAAAGGGGAAGTGGGGAGTTGTTGTTCAATTCATGTAAAGTTTCAATTATGCAAGGTAATTAGTTCTAGAGAGCTGCTGTACAGCATAATTCTTATAGTAAACAATATTGTAATATGCACTTAAAAATTTTTAAGATGGTATATCTCATATTAAGTGCCTTACCACAAAACAAAACAAAAAGCAAAGGGGCACAAAGAAATGTTTAAAGGTGATAGATATGTTTGTTACCTTAATTATGATGATGGTTTCACAGATGTATGTATATGGCCAAACTCATTAAATTGTACACATTAAATATATGTAGTGTATTATATATCCATTGTACTCCAATAAAGCTGTTTAAAGAAAGAAAGAAACAACTACCTGGCCATTGAAGGGGTGGGCCTAGGTCAAGGAAGAAGCAGGTGATACATCAAATGTGCCCAGCTCTAGAGTTCCTTCTCAATACACTCCTGAATTACTTCCCAAGGATCCAGTGAGGAATAGTGAAGAATAGAAGATGTGAGACTGATTGATATCCTTTTCACACTGTCAGCAGTTTCCAATGCCAAATGCCCTGTGAGAGTCCTGAGGATGCTTCTCCTCCCCAGAACCCTAGGTCCTGGTCTTCACTTATCTAAGCCCTGCATCTACAATACTCAGTGACCATCAAAGAGTAGAAAAGGGAACACTTCTACTGATGACTTTTTCTAGAAACCTTGTAATAAATATCACCTAGGATCATAAAAAATGGTTTGATATGGCATTGCAATATTTAGATTGTCTCCTTGAATTCTAATCAAAGGTAGAAAAGACAGCAAAATGAATCTGAGGGTGACTCTTTAAGTAGGGAATAGGTTTTTCTAGTGTGAGAGCAAAGATAATATTCATTTAATCAGAGAACGATGAATCATCCTATTTTTTTTACTTCAATTATGTATATTCCAAGTTATGTTGGGGATACAAATAAGCTGATCCACCTTCCTTTTGTCTTACCTCAAGTAGACCCAGCATGAGAGGTTGTACTGGCACAGATTAACCTTGCTCCTTATACCCACATCTATTCCTGATAATACTCACCATGTTTAACCATCATCTCCATTCAGAAAGCTGCTAACTGTCCTAATTACCACCCTTCCCTTTTCCACACAAAGACAGTGCCTCCTGAAATTCTCTCTTCCTGTCCCCTCCATTTCATGCTTTCTACCAATGCCCAACTGCTGACTGCCATCACCATCCTCTATGATCACCACAAGGCCTCCTAACTAATCTGTCTCCTTTTGGTTGATCTTAGTCTAAGTCTTCCTCCTGGATGTTGCCATTACACTTTTTTCAAAAACCTGTTCATGGAGTTCTCCTGCATAAATTCCTCAATAGCGCCTCAGAATCTTAACCATAATATTTAACTCATTTGTAAGTTGAATTTGTTAATATTTCATAGAGTTGCCATGAAAATTAAATGGCTTACTTGTTTGAAGAGTTTGACCTAGCATTTGACAAATAGGAAACCCTCAATAAATACTAGTGTTATTAGAAGTTACAGTTATTTCTTTTTCATTTTCCCCAAATTAGCAAGTTTAAATTTCTAAGAGGATCGGGGCAGGGGTGGAGGGGCTTCAATCTAATATTTCTGGATTTGTAAACAAGTATGTGATTATCTTAACCATAACTTTGTAAGTATTATAATTTCCCTTCCAGTTGCTCAAATGGAATTTTTTATGCTCTTTCAAAATCTTTCTTGAAGTGCATTGACCAAATCCATGCACTGCTGCATGTATTATACTAACACAGTTGTGGATTAAGTTGAATATAATTTTCAGTTTTGCCTCTAATCCTCTAATCCCTTTCCTGAAGATGCTCAATATTTTACTTCTCCCCCTGGTCATAGTAGCTCATCCAACTAATATATCTAGAAACAATCTGCAGTGACATCTAGATCCCTTGCCTGGGTTATAATTGAATTGATAGCATGGAGCCCATCATTGTAAAATCACAGTTTCCTTTACACTTGCATACATTAAAATTAATTCACATTATTTTCATAATGTAATTGTATTTTATTAGCCAGCAGATAATATTCAGGTCTGTGGTCTCGAATATTTGCCTCCCTCTCTTCCAGATAGTTATTTAAACTGCTAACACTCCCCTAAAAATGCTATCCTAGCTCCATCTACAAGAATAATCAGTAAAGGGATGCAGAGTGGAATGCGGAAATTCAAAGTGTAGGCAAGGATAGGATTACTCATCTAAAGTCTAGGAAATGTAGGTGAGGAGGAAAAACGAGAGATAAAAAAGTAGAGAGGATACAGATAGACAGAAACCTCAAAATTCAGGTAATGTCTTTGACTTTGGAGTTTGTATTGCCTTTCCCTGCTTTCAAATAAATTACAAAAAATGAGAAAAGGCCTGTTCCTGGCCCAATCCTAGATGAGTGTACTGTTTACAATTTTTCCCTGGAGAAGAAAACTTACTTATCCTCTTGTTTCCTGAATTCTTAAAAATCTCCTGTGCATTTTCATTCTATTCATGTACCCAAACATCACATGTACCCTGTAAATATGTACAACTATTATGTATAATTTTTTAAAGCGAAATAAGCCAGGCACAGAAATAAAAGTATCTAAGTTCTCACTTATATGTGAGAGCTTAAAAAGTTGATCACATGGAGGTAGAGAGGAGAATGGTGGTTACTAGAGGCTGGAAATGGTGAGGCTGTGGATGAAGAGAGGTTGGTTAAAAGGTACAAACATAGTTACAAGGAATCCATTCTGGTGCTCGATAGTACAGGAGGTAACTAGAATTTATTTTATATTTCAAAATTTCTGAAAGAGAAGATTTGAAGTGCTTCCAACACAAAGAAATAATAAATGTTTGAGGTGATGGATATTCTAATTACTTTGATTTTATCATTACACATTGTATTAATATATCAAAAAATCACATGCACCACATAAATATGCAGAATTATATATTAATAAAGCAAACTTTGAAATCTAAAACAAAAAGTCTTCTGTGCATTTCAATTTGCTTAAACTAAAATCATGCTTGATTTTACCGAGCAAAACAACTTCTTCAAGAGTTCAATGTGTTGGGAAGTCACAATGTATAAGTACTATGCTAGTGCTAGGAAAATAAAGATGACTCAATTGTTCTTTTTTCTCATGGAGCTTAGATTCTTGGACAGCCTTTGGTATAGGATCCAATTACAGCCTTCCAAGTACTTTATGGCCCTCTTCTCTAGTCTATTCGTCTACATTTCCAACTTCTTAGAAATCACATTCTTTTTATTAGAGCCCGTGTTCCCCCTTCTTCCATAGACTATCCCTGGCTATGCAATAACAGTATACACTATCATAAACATTCCCCATCCCAGCCATCAAGGAAGTGAAACTCACCACATAGCCTGTTTCTTGAGTCTTCTAGAGAGTTGTGCTTATACCTGAATTATATCCTCCACTCCGGAAATTTGACTGCCTGCAATCATAGATTATGGATTTTTTTTATTACTGATAGTTATACAATGTTTCCCAGATTTTTTCAATGCCTTTTCTAAGATTATTTAAAACACATCAGTTATTTAACTAACAATCACTTTATGGAACTATGCTATTTTACTGAAGAGTCTATGAATTTCCTTAACAGAGGGTCACTAATGTCACACTGAGCAGAGCTATAGTTTTTCCCCCTTTGCTGGCTAATCTTTAGATAGCACCAAGAATGTGATAACTAAAGGAACTATTTAGAGAGGAAGGAAATAATGCCTGTCTCAGTCTTCCTGTGTCCGACACTAGAAGTGAAGTCACACTAAGTTCCCCTATATTCTCCCAAGCCCATCCACTGGAAGGATTTCATCTTTCGGTCACAAAGCATTAACTTTGGCTTAGGTGTTTTTTAATAAGGTACAAATTGTCTGTCCCCAGTGTTAGATGTCTCTGTCTCCAAAACAACACTTACTACTCCCAAGTGATAATGGCAGAAGACGCAATCCAAATAGCAGAGCATCTGGAGACCTCATTACTAAGACAGCACATTTTCGAATCCTGAGAATAACACTTTGGAGAACAGAGTTGGCTTGGCTATTAGGGACAATCTCTGGGATGAAAAGGCTTATTTCCCTTATTAGTGTGGGTAATAGTCCTGCTGAAATCCATGTCAGATTTTTTGTCCATTTCTTTGGAGGCCTTATGGAGTAACCCTTCATACATGAGAGAATAGAAGCGACAATTATCAAGCAGGGTTTATGCATGGAGCCCTCATACAGAGGGCTGACCTTCAGATACTCTGACACTTGAAGCAGTTTAAAGTCTCTGGAAAGAATCATCAACACTTTTCCTGAATTCTATTGTCTGAGCTTTCATACATTTTCTTTTTTTTTAACCTTTTAAGGAACTGCCAGACTGTTTCCTAAAGTGGCTGAGGATTTTGCCGTCCCACCAGCAATGTTATGAGTGTTCTAATTTCTTGACATACTTGCTAACACTTATTTTCTGGTGTTTCTTTTTTTTTTTTTTAATTATAGCCATCCCAGTGGGTGTGAAGTGGTATCTCACTGTGGTTTTGATTTATTTCCCTAACGACTAATGATGTTGAGCATACTTTTATGTTCTTATTGGCCTTTTGTATATCTGCTTTGGAGAAATGTCTGTTCAGATTATTTGCCCATTTTTAAATGCAGTTGTCTTTTTATTCTTTAATGAGTTGTTTAAATATATTTTGGATACTAGATCCTGATCAGAGATAAGATTTACAAATATTTCATTCCCATTCTCTGAGTTGTCTTCTCACTTTTAAACAGATCTTTCTCATCTCTGCACTTCTTGCCACACACCCTATATTTGTTTTGGAGCGCTCAGCTCAGTTTGTCCCAAGGCCTCAGCCTTGCCAGGGAACCTTCTGCATATTAAATCCATCTCATTATCTGTAGCCCAAATAGATGGGAATAAGTGTCTATAGTTGAAAGATATGTAAAAGTTGGCACTCAATTGTCACAGATTTTTAACCAATTATTTCTTTGCATTGGTCTTAGATTGCTAATTGTCAGCTCCTTAGAAATAGAGACTCTTTGTCATCCATCTTTTGTTTTCTCAGTGAACCTAGAGCTGCTACTTCTAAAAAAAATTCCTATTACATGCTCTTTATTATATGCTAGGTACTAAACTATGCAATGCACACATATTAACTCATTTAATCCTAACAATGAACCTACAAGATAGCACAATTGTACTGTTTTTTTTTTTTTTTTTTTTTTTAGGAGAAAACAGTCACAGAGATGTTATATAATTTCCCGTACGACACTGAGCTGATAAATGGGAAACTAGGACTTAAACAAAGGAAATCCAGCCTCATAAGCTGGGCTATATTGGTAATATTGAATTTAATTTGAATTTGTGTTCAGTGGTGGTACTGCTAATGGTAGCAACCTAAAAAGACATCTTGGTAATGGTGAATAAAGCATTAGATTAGTGATTTGGTTTACCCAGGTTTTAGTTCCATAGTTGTGACTAACATGTCGAGTATTTAGACTGACATGTATCTGGGCCTTGGTGTGTTCATCTATGAGTGATGATATAATAATGTGGTAGTGGTGATGCTGCTGCTGATGATTTTGCCTGCTACTTTGCATCCGTCACCTTGTTTTATGTTACCTCACAATAACATGATAAAGTGGACATATACATCCACACTATTATCCCTATTTTACAAATGAAGAAACTGAAAACAAGTGAGAGAACTGGAATAAGTGACTCCTTACCAGGATTCTTTTCACCCTGCTACTATTCATACACAAAATTGAAGGATAGAATTAGTTCTCCTACACCTCTAGAATGATGCTATGGTGACCATACTATATGGATATAGCTACTAAGTCAGTGAATAATTGAGGAGCCAAGATTCTAGAAAGAAAGAATATGCAGAAATGTTAGCTTGACCTCACTTCTTTGCAGTTTCCTTGAGGAATTGTAATTTGTTGTTTGTAGTCTTTGGTCAAAAGAACTAATAAACTGAGCAGAGTATCTGGAAATTTCCATATGCTTAAGGGTTATACTCTCTGTGAAAGGGTAAAGTGGAAATAAATGAACCCTTCACAAAGACTAAAACTTCAAATTAATTTAATTTCTAGTTAGATTAATATGATCTTGCCCGTAGTCTAATTACCTGTCGAGAAGCAAAATAAAATATTCTCTAGAGGAAGATAATATAATCTAGAGTACCAATTTGTCTTTATAATTTTTTCATATAGTACTGGAGTAGGAAAACTACAGCCCATCAGCCCACTACATGTTTTTGCATAGCCTGCAAGGGGTATACTAGTTTTTACAATTTTAATAATTGAAAACAAATTTAAAAAGTGCTTTGTGACATGTGAAAACTATGTAAAATTCAAATATAGTAAGCACACACAAAAACCCCGAAATTTTTTGAACCACAACCCCACTCATTCACTTATGTATAATCTACGGCTTCTTTTGTGCTACTATAGCAGAATTTAATAGTTGGAACAGGGACTTATGTATGATCCACAAACCCTAAATTATTTATTACTTGGCCCTTTTCAGGAAAGTGTGAGGATTTCTGATAGAGAGTGTCCAAGATGTAATAAAAATGCACCAGACATACCAGGATAAAAAACCAAAGATCTAAGACTCAACAAATTCAAAAAAAAAAAAACTCAATACAAAAAAACCCACAAAATAATCATATTAAAGTTACAAGATACAAATTTAAGATAAATATGACTGTGGCAGACACATTCTAAAGTGACCCATAATGAGTCGCACCCATGTATTCCCTTCATTTGAGTGTGGGCAGAACTGTGACTTGCCTCTGTTCAATAGAATATGCCAAAGACGATGATATATCTCACTCCCATGCTTATATAACATTATATAAGAATTTATCATAACAGAATGAAGCAAGAATACTAACTTGCTGACTTTAAAGAATTAAGTGGCCATGTTTTAAGAGAATTTGTAACAGGGTGGTGTAGCAAGGAATATATGCAACTTCTAGGAACTAACAGTTTCAGCTGAAAGCCAGAGAGAAAACACAACCTCAGTCCTACAACCACAAGTGACTTAATTCTGCTAACAACCACATGAGTTTGGAAGTGGATGCCAAGCTCCAGGAAGTAATATAGCTCTGCTGATGCTGATTGCAGGTGTGTGAGATCCTGAGCAGAGAACCCAGCTAAGCCATGCCTAGAACACCTGTCCAATGGAAATTTTGTGGCATTTTAAGCTACTAAACATGTTAATTTGTTATGCAGCAATAAAAACTACTATAATGATTATTATGCTGAAAAAATAATATATGACAAATTTTCAAATCACAGCAGAGAATGAGAAATATTATTTAAAAATAAAGTGAAAACACTAGAAGTATAAAATATAATAAGAGAAACTAAGAACTTAATAGATGTTTTAACACCTCATTAGAAATAACTGGAGATAAAATCAGTGAATTGGAAGATGTGTCAGTAAAAAATATCTAGATTGAAGCACAGAGAAAAAAAAGTAGTGCAATATGTAAAAAAGAGCATTAAGAAGCATATAGAACCCCAGAAAAGGTCTAGCATATGTGTAATTAGACCATCAGATTAATAGGAGAGATAGAATGTATCAGAAGCAATATACGAAGAAATAGTGGCCATGAATTTTTCAAACTTGAGGAAAACATTAAGACACAAATTCAAGAATCATCCTGAGTTGCCTACCAACAGGATAAATACATATTCACTGATACATAAAATTCATGTAGACATATCGAATAAAACAACAGAAAAAAGAAAGATAGAAAGAAAAAGCCTTAAAAGGAGTTACAGTAAAAAGATGCATTATTTTCAAGGACTAACAGTAAGGGTAATAATTGAACCCTTAACAGCAGGAAAACAGAAATTAATGGAATGACATTTTCAACATACTGAAAGAAAACAACTGCCAAGCTAGAATTCTATAATCAGGGAAAATAACCTTTCAAAAGGGAGACAAAAACAATAACAGTTTTAGATATGCCAAAAAAAAAAACAGAGAATTTGTCACCAGCAAACCTGAACTAAAAGAAACATGAAGTTCATGAATATCCGCTGTTGTGCAGCCACTGCTGCTGATACCCAGGCAAACAGGGTCTGGAGTGGACCTCTAGCAAACTCCAACAGACCTGCAGCTGAGGGTCCTGTCTGTTAGAAGGAAAACTAACAAACAGAAAGGACATCCACACCAAAAACCCATCTGTACGTCACCATCATCAAAGACCAAAAGTAGATAAAACCACAAAGATGGGGAAAAAACAGAGCAGAAAAACTGGAAACTCTAAAAAGCAGAGCGCCTCTCCTCCTCCAAAGGAACGCAGTTCCTCACCAGCAATGGAACAAAGCTGGATGGAGAATGACTTTGACGAGCTGAGAGAAGAAGTCTTCAGATGATCAAACTACTCCGAGCTACAGGAGGAAATTCAAACCAATGGCAAAGAAGTTAAAAACTTTGAAAAAATTAGACGAACATATAACTAGAATAACCAAATGCAGAGAAGTGCTTAAAGGAGCTGATGGAGCTGAAAGCCAAGCCTCGAGAACTACGTGAAGAATGCAGAACCTCAGGAGCTGATGCAATCAATTGGAAGAAAGAGTATCAGTGATGGAAGATGAAATGAATGAAATGAAGGGAGAAGGGAAGTTTAGAGAAAAAAAGAATAAAAAGAAATGAACAAAGCCTCCAAGAAATATGGGACTATGTGAAAAGACCAAATCTACGTCTGATTGGTGTACCTGAAAGTGATGGGGAGAATGGAACCAAGTTGGAAAACACTCTGCAGGATATTATCCAGGAGAACTTCCCCAATTTAGCAAGGCAGGCCAACATTCAGATTCAGGAAACACAGAGAACGCAAGAAAGATACTCCTCGAGAAGAGCAACTCCAAGACACATCATTGTCAGATTCACCAAAGTTGAAATGAAGGAAAAAATGCTAAGGGCAGCCAGAGAGAAAGGTCAGGTTACCCACAAAGGGAAGCCCATCAGACTAACAGGTGATCTATCAGCAGAAACTCTACAAGCCAGAAGAGAGTGGGGGCCAATATTCAACATTCTTAAAGAAACGAATTTTCAACCCAGAATTTCATATCCAGCCAAACTAAGCTTCATAAGTGAAGGAGAAATAAAATACTTTACAGACAAGCAAATGCTGAGAGATTTTGTCACCACCAGGCCTGCCCTAAAAGGACTCCTGAAGGAAGCACTAAACATGGCAAGGAACAGCCAGTACCAGCCACTGCAAAAACATGCCAAATTGTAAAGACCATCAAGGCTAGGAAGAAACTGCATCAACTAACGAGCAAAATAACCAGCTAACATCATAATGACAGGATCAAATTCACACATAACAATATTAACTTTAAATGTAAATGGGCTAAATGCTCCAATTAAAAGACACAGACTATCAAATTGGATAAAGAGACAAGACCCATCAGTGTGCTGTATTCAGGAAACCCATTTCACGTGCAGAGACACACATAGGCTCAAAATAAGGGATGGAGGAAGATCTACTAAGGAAATGGAGAACAAAAAAAGGCAGGGGTCACAATCCTAGTCTCTGATAAAACAGACTTTAAACCAACAAAGATCAAAAGAGACAAAGAAGGCCATTACATAATGGTAAAGGGATCAATTCAACAAGAAGAGCTAACTATCCTAAATATATATGCACCCAATACAGGAGCACCCAGATTCATAAAGCAAGTCCTGAGTGACCTACAAAGAGACTTAGACTCCCACACAATAATATTGGGAGACTTTAACACCCCACTGTCAACATTAGACAGGTCAACGAGACAGAAAATTAGCAAGGATACCCAGGAATTGAACTCAGCTCTGCACCAAGCAGACCTAATAGACATCTACAGAACTCTCCACCCCAAATCAACAGAATATACATTTTTTTCGGCACCACACCACACCTATTCCAAAATTGACCACATAGTTGGAAGTAAAGCTCTCCTCAGCAAATGTAAAGAACGGAAATTATAACAAACTGTCTCTCAGATCACAGTGCAATCAAACTAGAAATCAGGATTAAGAAACTCACTCAAAACCGCTCAACTACATGGAAACTGAACAACCTGCTCCTGAATGACTACTGGGTACATAACGAAATGAAGGCAGAAATAAAGATGTTCTTTGAAACCAACGAGAACAAAGACACAACATACCAGAATCTCTGGGATGCATTCAAAGCAGTGTGTAGAGGGAAATTTATAGCACTAAATGCCCACAAGAGAAAGCAGGAAAGATCCAAAATTGACACCCTAACATCACAATTAAAAGAACTAGAAAAGCAAGAGCAAACACATTCAAAAGCTAGCAGAAGGCAAGAAATAACTAAAATCAGAGCAGAACTGAAGGAAATAGAGACACAAAAAACCCTTCAAAAAATTAATGAATCCAGGAGCTGGTTTTTCGAAAAGATCAACAAAATTGATAGACCACTAGCAAGACTAATAAAGAAGGAAAGAGAGAAGAATCAAATAGAAGCAATAAAAAATGATAAAGGGGATATCACCAGTGATCCCACAGAAATACAAACTACCATCAGATAATACTACAAACACCTCTACACAAATAAACTAGAAAATCTAGAAGAAATGGATAAATTCCTCAACACATGCACCTTCCCAAGACTAAACCAGGAAGAAGTTGAATCTCTGAATAGACCAATAACAGGCTCTGAAATTGTGGCAATAATCAATAGCTTACCAACCAAAAATAGTCCAGGACCAGATGGATTCACAGCCGAATTCTACCAGAGGTACAAGGAGGAGCTGGTACCATTCCTTCTGAAACTATTCCAATCAACAGAAAAAGAGGGAATCCTCCCTAGCTCATTTTATGAGGCCAGCATCATCCTGATACCAAAGTCTGGTGGAGACACAACCAAAAAAGAGAATTTTAGACCAATATCCTTGAAGAACATTGATGCAAAAATCCTCAATAAAATACTGGCAAACAGAATCCAGCAGCACATCAAAAAACTTATCCACCATGATCAAGTGGGCTTCATCCCTGGGATGCAAGGCTGGTTCAACATATGCAAATCAATAAATGTAATCCAGCATATAAACAGAACCAAAGACAAAAACCACATGATTATCTCAATAGATGCAGAAAAGGCCTTTGACAAAATTCAACAACCCTTCATGCTAAAAACTCTCAATAAATTAGGTATTGATTGGACGTATCTCAAAATAATAAGAGCTATCTATGACAAACCCACAACCAATATCCTACTGAATGGGCAAAAGTTGGAAGCATTCCCTTTGAAAACTGGCACAAGACAGGGATGCCCTCTCTCACCACTCCTATTCAACATAGTGTTGGAAGTTCTGGCCAGGGCAATTAGGCAGGAGAAGGAAATAAAGGGTATTCAATTAGGAAAAGAGGAAGTCAAATTGTCCCTGTTTGCAGATGACATGATTTTACATCTAGAAAATCCCATTGTTTCAGCCCAAAATCTCCTTAAGCTGATAAGCAACTTCAGCAAAGTCTCAGGATACAAAATCAATGTACAAAAATCACAAGCATTCCTATACACCAATAATGGACAAACAGAGAGCCAAATAATGAGTGAACTCCAATTCACAATTGCTTCAAAGAGAATAAAATACCTAGGAATCCAACTTACAAAGGATGTGAAGGACTTCTTTAAGGAGAACTACAAATCACTGCTCAAGGAAATAAAAGAGGATACAAACAAATGGAAGAACATTCCATGCTCATGGGTAGGAAGAATCAATATCGTGAAAATGGCCATACTGCCCAAGGTAATTTATAGATTCAATGCCATCCCCATCAAGCTACCAATGACTTTCTTCACAGAACTGGAAAAACTACTTTAAAGTTCATATGGAACCAAAAAAGAACCCGCATCACCAAGTCAATCCTAAGCCAAAAGAACAAAGCTGGAGGCATCACACTACCTGACTTCAAACTATACTACAAGGCTACAGTAACCCAAACAGCATGGTACTGGTACCAAAACAGCGATATAGATCAATGGAACAGAACAGAGCCCTCAGAAATAATGCCGCATATCTACAACTATCTGATCTTTGACAAACCTGAGAAAAACAAGCAATGGGGAAAGGATTCCCTATTTAATAAATGGTGCTGGGAAAACTGGCTAGCCATATGTAGAAAGCTGAAACTGGATCCCTTCCTTACACCTTATACAAAAATCAATTCAAGATGGATTAAAGACTTAAACGTTAGATCTAAAACCATAAAAACCCTAGAAGAAAACCTAGGCAATACCATTCAGGACATAGGCATGGGCAAGGGCTTTATGTCCAAAACACCAAAAGCAATGGCAACAAAAGCCAAAATTGACAAATGGGATCTAATTAAACTAAAGAGCTTCTGCACAGCAAAAGAAACTACCATCAGAGTGAACAGGCAACCTACAAAATGGGAGAAAATTTTTGCAACCTACTCGTCTGACAAAGGGCTAATATCCAGAATCTACAATGAACTCCAATAAATTTATAAGAAAAAAACAAACAACCCCATCAAAAAATGGGCAAAGGACATGAACAGACACTTCTCAAAAGAAGACATTTATGCAGCCAAAAAACACATGAAAAAATGCTCATCATCACTGGCCATCACAGAAATGCAAATCAAAACCACAATGAGATACAATCTCACACCAGTTAGAGTGGCAATCATTAAAAAGTCAGGAAACAACAGGTGCTGGAGAGGATGTGGAGAAATAGGAACATTTTTACGCTGTTGGTGGGAGTGTAAACTAGTTCAACCATTGTGGAAGTCAGTGTGGCGATTCCTCAGGGATCTAGAACTAGAAATACCATTTGACCCAGCCATCCCATTACTTTGAATTGAAAAGGAGGGACTCCCCCTGAACTCATTTTATGAGTACAGGGTCATCCTGATACCAAAACCTGGCAGAAATACTACAAAAAAATAAAACTTCATGCCAATATCCCTGAGGAACATTGAGGCAAAAATCCTTAATACAATATTGGAAAACTGAATCAGCAGCACATCAAAAAGCTTATTCACCATGATAAGGTTGGCCTCATCTCTAGGATGCCAGGCTTGTTCAGCATATGCAAATCAATAAATGTAATTTGTTCATATGAAACAGGACTAAGGACAAAAACCACACAATTATCTCAATAGCTGCAGAAAAGGGATTCAATAAAATTCAACATCCCTTCATGTTAAAAACTCTCAATAAACTAGGTATTGATGGAAATTACCTCAAAATAATCAGACACATTTATGAAAAACCCACAGCCAATATCATACTGAAGGGGCACAAGCTGGAAGCATTCCGCTTGAAAGCCAGCACAAGACGAGGATGCCCTCTCTCATTACTCCTATTTAACATAGTATTGGAAGTTCTGGCCAGGATGAAGTGGAGGACCTCTTCAAGGAGAACTACAAACCACTGCTCAATGAAATCATAGAGGACACAAATGGCAAAACATTCCATGCTCATGGATAGGAAGAATCAATATTGTAAAAATGGCCACACTTCCCAAGGTGATTTATAGATTCAATCCTATTCCCATTAAATTACCATTGCAATTCTTCACAAAATTAAAAAAAAAAAACTACTTTAAAATCCATATGAAACAAAAAAAGAGCCCGTATAGCCAAGACAATCCTAAGCAAGAAAAACAAACCTGGAGGCATCACACTACCTGACTTCAAATCATACTACAAGGCTACAGTAACCAAAACAGGATGGTGTTGGTACTAAAACAGACACAGGGATCAATGGAACAGAATAGAGAACTCAGAAATTAGGCTACACATCTACAACCATCTGATCTTCAACAAACCTGACAAAAACAAACAATGGGGAAAGGATTCCCTGTTTAATAAATGGGTGTGGGACAACTGGCTAGCCATATGCAGAAAACTGAAACTGGACTCCTTCCTTACACCTTGTACAAAAATTAACTCAATATGGCTTAAAGACTTAAATGTAAATCCCAAAATTATAAAAACCCTAGAAGAAAAGCTAAGCAATACCATTCAGGACATAGGCATGGGCAATAATTTCATGATGAAAACATCAAAAGCAATTGCAATAAAAGCAAAAATTTACAAATGGGATCTATTAAACTAAAGAGCTTCTGCACAACAAAAGAAACTATCATCAGAGTGAACAGACAACCTACAGAATGGGGGGAAAGTTTTTGCAATCTATCCACTGACAAAGTTCTAATATTCAGAATCTATAAGGAACTTAAACAAATTTACAAGAAAGAAACCAAACAACCCCATTAAAAAGTGGACAAAGGACATGAACACACACTTCTCAAAAGAAGACATTTATGTGGCCAATAAACATATGAAAAAAGCTCAACATCACTGATCATTAGAGAAATGCAAATCAAAACCACAATGAGATGCCATCTCACATCAGTCAGAATGGCGATTATTAAAAAGTTAAAACAGGCTGGGCACGGTGGCTCACGCCTGTAATCCCAGCAATTTGGGAGGCTGAGGCGGGTGGATAACCTGAGGTCAGGAGTTTGAGACCAGCCTGGCCAACATGGTGAAACCCTCTGTCTACTAAAACTACAAAAAAATTAGCCAGGTGTAGTGGTGGGTGCCTGTAATCCCAGCCACTTGGGAGGCTGAAGCAGGAGAATTGCTTGAACCCAGGAAGTGGAGGTTGCAGTGAGCCAAGACCATGCCATTGCACTCCAGCCTGGGCAACAAGAACGAAACTCCATCCCCCCAATCTCCCCCGCAAAAAGTCAAGAAACAACAGATGCTGGCAAGGGTGTGGAGAAACAAGAATGCTTTTATACTGCTGGTGGGAATGTAAATTAGTTCAAATATTGTGGAAGACAGTGTGGCAATTCTTCAAAGACCTAGAACCAGAAATACCATTTGACCCAGCAATCCCATCACTGAATATATACCCCAAAGAATATAAATCATTCTATTATATAATCAATCATGCACACATATGTTTATTGCAGCACTATTCACAATAGCAAACACATGAAATTAACCCAAATGTCTATCAGTGATAGACTGGATAAAGAAAATGTGGTACATATACACCATGGAATACTATGCAGCCATAAAAAGGAATGAGATCATGTCTTTTGCAGGGATATGGATGGAGCTGAAAGCCACTCTCCTTGCAAACTAACACAAGAACAGAAAACCAAACACTGCATGTTCTCACCTACAAGTGGTAGCTGAACAATGAGAACCCATGGGCACAGGGAGGGGAAAAACACACACTGGGGCCTGTTGCGAGGTAGGGTGTCAGGGGAGGGAGAGCATCAGGAAGAATAGCTAACGCATGCTAGACTTAATACCTAGGTGATGGGTTGATAGTGCAGCAAATCACCATGGCACCTGTTTACCTATGTAACAGACCTGTACATCCTACATATGTATCCTGGAATTTAAATAAAATAAAATAAAATAATATAAAATTTAAAAATACCGAAGAATGGAAAAATATATCATGTGAATACTAACCAAAAGAAGGCTGATGTTTTGTGTTAAAATAAGGCACAAAGATAAAAATGTATTTAGGCTTATTTTGTGACCCGACATAAGGTATTGCTTGGAGAATATTCAAAAAATACTTGAAAAGAGAATGTATTCTCTCTTTTTTTAATGGAGTCTTTCATAAATATCAGATCTGGATGGTTCGTAGTGTTTGTTCAAGTTTTCTATATCCTTACAGATTTTTTTTTTGTTCTACAAATTACTGAAATAGAATCACTGAAATCTTTCATTGTTGACTTGTCTATTTCTCCTTCCTAATCTATATTTTTTTGCTTCAGGAATTTGAGGCTCTGTTCTCAGGTGTATATACACATATAATTGTATATTTTTCTAACATATTGACTCTTTTATCACATCAAAATATATTTCTTTGTCTTTTTTTTCCAAAAAAACATAAATCTTTACTAAAATTATCAAGCATTGTCACAATGGTAATTGCCCTTGGCTAGTACTTAACCACACTTTTGTTTTTATTTCTTTTTTTATTTTTATTATACTTTAAGTTCTAGGGTACATGTGCACAACGTGCAGGTTTGTTACATATGTACACATGTGCCATGTTGATGTGCTGCACACCACACATGTACTGCACACTCGTCATGTACATTAGGTATATCTCCTAATGCTATCCCTCCCCCATCCCCTCATCCCATGACAGGCCCCGGTGTGTGGTGTTCCCCACCCTGGGTCCAAGTGTTCTCATTGTTCAAATCCCACCTATAAAGTGAGAACATGTGGTTGGTTTTCTGTCCTTGCGATAGTTTGCTCAGAATGATGGTTTCCAGCTTCATCCATGTCCCTACAAAGAACATGAACTCATCCTTTTTTATGGCTGCATAGTATTCCATGGTGTATATGTGTCACATTTTCTTAATCCAATCTATCATTGATGGACATTTGGGTTGGTTCCAAGTCTTTGCTATTGTGAATAGTGCCACAATAAACATACGTGTGCATGTGTCTTTATAGCAGCATGATTTATAATCCTTTGGGTATATACCCAGTAATGGGATGGCTGGGTCAAATGGTATTTCTTGTTCTAGATCCCTGAGGAGTCACCACACTGTCTTCCACAATGGTTGAACTAGTTTACAGTCCCACCAGCAGTGTAAAAGTTTTCCTATTTCTCCACATCCTCTCCAGCACCTGTTATTTCCTGACTTTTTAATGATCGCCATTCTAACTGGTGTGAGATGGTATCTCATTGTGGCTTTGATTTTTTTTTTTTTTGAAATGGAGTGTCTCTCTGTTGCCCAGGCTGGAGTGCAGTGGCGTGATCTCCCCTCACTGCAACCTCTACCTCCTAGGTTCAAGGGATTCTCCTGCCTCAGCCTCCTGAATAGCTGGGACTACAGGTGCCCACCACCACCCCCAGCTAATGTATATATTTTTAGCAGAGATTGGGTTTCACCATGTTGGCCAAGCTGGTCTCAAACTCCTGACCTCAAGTGATCCTCCCACCTCAGCCTCCCAAAGTGCTGGGATTATATGCATGAGCCACTGCACCCGGACTTATTTCTTTGTTTTGTAATATTCCATGTCTGAAAAGTCTATTTTTGTTTGATGTTAATACAGTTGACCCTTGAACAATGCGAGGGGTAGGGGCATCAACCCCCGCACAGTCAAAAATTTGGGTAAGTTTTGACTTACCCAAAACTTAACTGCTAATAGCCTAGTGTGGACCGGAAGCTTTACCAATAACATAAACAGTTGATTAACACATATTTTGGATGTTATATGTATTACATACTATATTTTCACAACAGAGTAAGCTAGAAAAAAGACAATATTAAGAAAATCATAAGGAAGAGAAAATATATTTATTATTTATTAAGTGGAAGTGGATTATCATTAAGGTCTTCACCTTTGTCTTCATGTTGATTAGGCTGAGGAAGAGAGGAGCGATTGGTCTTGCTGTCTCAGGAGTGGCAGAGGCAAAAGAGGTGCATGAAGTAGAAGGAAAGGCAAGAGAGAGAGGTACACACTGTAACTTAACAGAAATACATTGTAATTTCTCTCTGAATCTTCCACTTTATTTCTCTAAAAATGTTTTTATATGGTATCAATTCTTCTTCCACCTTTGCTTTAATTTCAAGGCTCCTATTATCCATGTTGCAAAAAAAAAAAAAAAAGCAATCTTGAATCATCAGAACCCTTCTGCCAGATTGTCTAATGTCAATATGTTTTCTGGCACTAATTCCTCTACATCTTCTTCTACGTCTTCTTCCTCACTGTCTGGCACTGGTTCAGAAACACTCATCTCCATTAAGTCATCTTCTTAATGGAAGACATTAATTCTGTTAATTCCTCTGATATAATGTCTACTGTTTCTTGAATTTCTTCGAGATCCATATCTTGAAACCCTTCACCCTCTACCTTTTTAGTTTTTCCATATCCATAATCCCTTTCATGATTTTCTTGATTGGCTCTGTCATAAATCGTGTGAAGTCATGCACATCATCTGGACACAATTTTCTCTGGTAGAAATTTATTGTTTCAGTCTTGATGGGCTTTCATGGCTTTTTCTATAACAATGATGGTATCTTCGATGGTATAAGCCTCCCAGACTTTCATGATGTACTCTATATTGTGGTTCTCTCCCATAGCATTGAAAATCTTTTTCATAGAGCACTGCATGCAGTGAGCCTTAAATGTTCTTATGATCCCCTGATCTAGAGGCTAGAGGCTGAATTAGAGATGTTGTATTTGGGTGCAAGTTGACCACTTCTATGCCTTTTGTGTCGAACTCATGGCATTCTGGGTGGCAATGGAAATTGTCCAATATCAAAGAATTTCAAAAGGCAGTTCCTTACTGGCAAGGTACTTACTGACTTCAGAGACAAAGCATCAATGGGACCAATCCAGAAAAAGCGTTCTCATCCAGACCTTCTTGCTATACAATCCAATGACTGGCAGCTGGTATTTATTTTTTCCCCAAGTCTCAGAAGCTAGCAAGCTTTATAGATAAGGGCAGTCTTGATTATAAACTCGACTGCATCTGCACAAAAAATTAGAGTATGCCCATTTCTTCCTGCTGTAAAACCTGGTGTTCACTTCTCTTTCTAATAATAAATATAATTTGTGACCTTTTTTCAGCATAGGGTACTTTTGTTTATATTAAAAACATCTTCAGGAAGATATCCTTTCTACTCAATAATTTCCTTAACGGCATCTGGGAAATTGCTGCCTCTTTGTTGGCAGAAGCTGCTTTTCCTATTGTCTTGACATTTTTTAAGCAAAATGTCTTTTTTTCAGAAAGAGTCTCGCTCTGTCACCAGGCCGGAGTACAGTGGCGTGATCTCGGCTCACTGTAACCTCCGCCTCCTGGGTTCAAGCAATTCTTGTGCCTCAGCCTCCCAAGTAGCTGGGATTACAGGCACTCACCACCACACCCAGCTAATTTTTGTATTTTTAGTAGAGATGGGATTTCAACATGTTGGCCAGGATGGTCTCGATCTCCTGGCCTTGTGATCCGCCTGCCTCGTCCTCCCAAAGTGCTGGGATTATATGTGTGAGCCACTGCGCCTGGCCCCAAACTTCTTTCTAAAAGTATCATACCATCCTTTGCTGGCATTAAATTCTTCAGCTTTAGATCTTCACCTTCCTTTTACTTTAAGTTGTCATATAATGGCTTTGCTTTTTCTCAAATCGTATTAGAGTTCATAGGTATGCCTTGATTATAATAGCAAATCCTGCCATTTCATAAAAGCTTCATTTTCAATATGAGATTAAAAAATATTTTATGAAATGTGCAAGCTTTTCACACCTGCTGGTGCAGCTGTAGTGATGGTTTCACTAATTTCCTTTTCTTACAACGGTCCTTACACTGGATTCATTTATCTCAAAATGGTGGCCAACCACAGCTGCAGACCTCAATCTATGGTACACAGCAAACAGTTCAACTTTTTCTTGTAATGCTGTGCCTTTTCTCTGTTTCTTAGAGCACACTTAGCGTTAATAGTGTCACTTTGTATGGGTCCCATGATTAACTATATTACCCTAAATATGATGAAAAATACATAAGAACCATGAGAATTTACTCTTTACTGTGTTACACAGTTTACTGGAGAAATGAACTGCTCACATGGAGATGATCAGTGTCACAGGGCAGTTTAAGCAGATACTTGCAATACTTGAGCTCACCACAAAAGCAACAGGAGGTGGCTATGAAATTATTACAATAGTATGGTATGTACTATGGTTAATTTTATACAGTTATGATTTAATACTGCCTATTTTCATTTGTTTATATTTCTTTCAACTGCAAATGGTAGTTTGTGTGCATAAGTTTTGATGCATTTTAACCTTTTATAATAGGTTCATGTATATTTTATGGTAGTAAATGATAAAATAAACTAGCATTTACATATGCTTTATGCATTGATGACATAATTAACTTTTTCTTAATTATTTTGATATTTGTAGGCCACATGGTTGGTCTGCTTTATCAAGTTGCCACAAATCTCCAAATAATTTTACAATAAAAATTTACAATATTTTTATTGGAATACAGAAAAACATCCATGTATAAGTGGATCCACAGTGTTTAAACCCATTTTGTTCAAGTGTAAACTAAATAGCCACTTCAGCTCTCTTATGCTTACTGTTTGTATGATTTATTTATTTACAACCTTTCACTGTAAAAGCATTTATGTCTTTGATTCTAAAATATATCTCTTATAGACAAAATATAGCCAGATCATGTTGTTTTTTAAATCCAATCTGGTAATCTCTCTTTTTTAATTGGACCACTTAGTCCACTCACTTTTAATGTAATTTCTGATATGATTGAATCAATATCTTCCATTTTGTTATTTGTTTTCCATGTTTCATATATTTTCTATTCCTCTGTTCCCCTTTTACTGCTTTCTTTTCTGTTAAGCATATGATTTTCCTTTGTAGGGACATGGATGAAATTGGAAATCATCATTCTCAGTAAACTATCGCAAGAACAAAAAACCAAACACCGCATATTCTCACTCATAGGTGGGAATTGAACAATGAGAACACATGGACACAGGAAGGGGAACATCACACTCTGGGGACTGTTGTGGGGTGGGGGGAGGGGGGAGGGATAGCTTTAGGAGATATACCTAATGCTAAATGATGAGTTAATGGGTGCAGCACACCAGCATGGCACATGTATACATATGTAACTAACCTGCACATTGTGCACATGTACCCTAAAACTTAAAGTATAATAATAATAAAATAAAATAAAATAAAGATTTTCAAATGGAATTGAAGAAAAAATAACAGAATGCAATACATACACACACATTCCTTTATAATTACCTACTTATGTTACATAGGTAGTGTGGTGGTAAATTTTATGTGTCAACTTGGCTGAGGTAAGGGATGCCCAGATATCTGGTAAAACATTATTTCTGGGTGTGTCTGTGAGAGTGTTTCTGGAAGAGATGAGCACTGGAATCAGCAGACTAAACAAAGATCATGCTCACCAATGTGAGTAGGCATCATCCAATCCATTGAAGGCCTGAAAACAACAAAAATGTGTAGGAAGTCCAAATTCCCCTCTGCTTGAGCTGGGACATCCATCTTCTCCTGCCCTTAGGCATAAGTGATCCTTGCCCTCAGACTCAGACCAGGACTTACATTTTGGCTCTTCAGATCACAGGCCTTAGGACTTGGACTGCATTACACCACCAGCTTTCCTGGTTCTCCAGCTTGTAGACAGCAGATCATGGGACTTCTCTGCCTCCATAATGTGTGTGCCAATTATTGCAATATATGTCCTCTTACTTTATACTTGTAAATACATAAAGTATACACACACACAAATATACACACATATATATTCTATTGCCTCCACTTCTCTGAAGAAAACTTACTAATATAGTTAGAATTTCTGTTTGTTGTTGTTGTTTTTCTTTCTTTCTTGTAGATATGAATTACTGCCAGTTTTCACTTCCTTTCAGCCTGAAAAATTCCTTTAGTATTTATTGTAAGGTAGGTCTGCTAACAACAAATGCTCTCAAACTTTGTTTATCTGGGAACATCTCTATTTTGCCTTCATTTTTGAAGGATATTGTTGCTAAATGTAGAATTATTTGTTAAAATGTTTTATTTTTTCCTTCAACAACCTGAATGCCATTTACTTATCTTCTGCTGTTAATTTTTTGTGTGTTCAAACATCAGCTGTTAATTGTATTGCCTTTACTCTGTACATGATGAGTCGGTTTCTCAGGTTGCTTTCAAGATTTTATCTTTGTATTTAGCTTTCAGTGGTTTGACTGTGATGTGTCTATATGTGATTCTCTTTGCATCAGGATTTTTGGAGCTTTTTGAATCTATGTTTTTTTCATCAAATTAGGAAGTTTTCAGACATTATTTTCAAATATTTTTCTACCCCTTTATTCATTTTCTGGGAATGCTTCTACATCTATGTTTGTATGTTTTAGTTTGGCTTACAAATCTCTGACACTTCATTTTTCTTCATTCTTGTGTTTCTCTGTGTTTTTGGACTAAATAATTTATATTGATTAATCTTCAAGTTCATAATTCTTTCTTCTGCCATCTCAAATTTGCTGTTGATATCATCAAATAAAATTTTCATTTCAGTTAATTTATTTTTTTAAGTGTAGAATTTGTATTTGTTTCCTTTTGTAGCTTCTATTTCTTTTTTAAAAGTCCAAATTTTCTGGATCATTGTCATCATGATATTTTTCTTTTAATTTGTTGAACATAGTTTCATTTAATTCTCTAAACATTTTATAAAATCTATTTTCCATGTCTCTGCCTGCTAAATCAATATATGGGGTCATTCAGAACAATTTCTATTGACTGCTTTTGTCCCCTGAGTTTGACTCTCACTTTTCTATGTCTTTACATGATTTATAATATGTGGTTAATAACAGAACATTTTGAAGCAACTCTGGATCTTGTTTCATGTTTTCAAATGTCATTCTTGTTGTTTGCCTTTTTTAGTTACTTTCTCCAACTTAAATGCAGAATCTGCTGAATATGGATGATAGTGTATTCTTGGATTTTAATTATTTTTTAGCCTAGAATTCTAGGATTTTCCCTATGACTATATTGCTTAATGGTTAGCTATTGGGAAGATTGTAAACAAACACCTAAAGCCCATGAGGTTGCACCCCCTGTTGATCGACTTGTGTCCAAGCTGTGAATGTAGTCAAAGTTCCAGCCAGTTCTCAGGTCTCACTTGGCTTTCACTTTTAATGAGGCTTTCTCAGGTCTCTTTTGTTTAAAGCTGGAGTTTCTCATCCAACCTCCACTGCAAATTGGAGTTTCTCACCCAACCTCCACTTCAAATATAGATTGACTTTTCTGACACTAAAGCTGCTGTTTTTTTATAACCAACTTCAAGCAGATAAAACTAAAGTTTCTACCCACTGACCTCGGGGCATGAGGAAGAAGTTGGGAGCATCCCCAGACCAAAAAAAAAACAAAAACAAAATCAAAAAAAAAAACAAACAAAAAAACAAACAAACAAAAAAACAGACTCTGCTACTCTTATCTGAGGCTCTAGTTATTTTCTGAGCATAAATGTTTCTTAATTTCTTATCTGCCTTTCATCAATTTCCAGTGTCCTGAAATGGTTATTTATAATAATTTCATTCAGTTTTATACTTGTTTTGCAAAAGGGAGTTGATGACCTTTTCTGGCCACCATTGCTAGAAATTCTGTCCACTTCACTCTTTCTATGGCTGCATTGCCTCCTAATCCAAAACTAGTGTTAAGTCTCAGAAGACCCCTAATTCATAGTAGCAGGAACCTGGGAAATGTGTGTAAGAATTGATTCTAAATTTGTTAGACAAAAGAGGAAGAAACACAATATTGAGATAGGCAACGTTTATGGACGTGTGTACTTAGCCAGAGATTCCAGGTCCAATGTATCTGATCAAGTTTAGAGTAGCTCTTGCTGTTTGCTCAGTTGCTGAAATATGGACTCAACCAGGGGAAATCTTAACAGTGACTATTTTCTATCGACTGTAATTGAATATGTGAGATGTTGCCATTGAATGGTTCACTGATTTCAACAGGGAGAATGAAATCCCATTAAGAACCAAGTGGCACCATGTGCCTATCAGATAATAAAAAGTATATGTGGTTAATAAAATAGGTAGCAGTAGTCTTTAGGATTGTTTGCTTGCAGAACTCTTTGGTGCTACATAATTGACCATGACATTCCTGAGACTGAAATAGAATGAAAAATAGATCCATATAATAGTAATAATATGTTTCTAAAATCTCTAGGACTCATGAGCGTAATCCTGACTTGAGTCATCATAATGGAGAATTATACCTCTCATCTAATTTCCAGAGTAGCTCAAGTTTATATTCCCAGAAACTCTTGAATGGTGATATCTTCTTGAGGATGCACACCCTATGACATTGCTGTACATACATAATATAAATTCTTTTTGTGGTCTTCTCTAAAGGAACCTGCATCCATTCACCAAGGTAACTGATTATTAGGGTATATGCCAGACAGATTACTGGACACTGCCTCTAAACTGACTTATCTATGGATACCAAACACAATTGTCTAGTCCATTTTCTGTTGCTATAACAGAATACCACAGACTGGGTAATTTATAAATAACAGAAATTTGACTCACTGTTCTGGAGCTGGGAGGCCCATGAGAATGGCACTGGCATCTGACAAGGGTCAGCCCATGGTAGAATGAGGAAGCAAGCATGCATGTGAGGCAGAGAGAAAACTGGGCCACATTTATCCTTTTTATCAAGAACCCATTCCCATGATAACTAATGCACTTTTCTGATAACAGTATTAGCCCATTCAGGGGAGCAGAGTCCTCATGACCTAATCACCTGTTAAAAGTCCTACCTCTCAACCTTGTTACAATTACAATTAAATTTCAACCTGAGTTTTGGCAGAAACATTCAAACCATAGCAACAATGTAGCATAGAGGCTCAGGAAGGTCAACTAAAATTAGCAAATTTTGGTCTGAATTTATTTCATAACATGTCCAGTGATTCCCAAATGTATCCTATTTATTTCCCTATTTCTAAATGTATTATTTGAAATAGACACATTTGGCAACGTATTACACATCAGCTACTTCAACCCATTTCCTAAGTAATTTATGATCCCATCAGTTTTGAGTAGGGCCCAAAACAAGGGAAGGCTCTGAAGTTAGTCAAGAATACAGTGTAAACAGCTCTACCACTAACTAAAGCCTTATAACTCAGTAGATCCCACGTGTTCAATGAGAGTTTATTTTTTATAGCGACTGATATGTGTGTTTATAATATATATTTGTGGCAATATCACAAGGTCTGTTCCTAAAGGTATATGGCCACCTCTTCATTCAAGGGTTCTAGTCTGAAATTGGGTGAGAGGCTATAATGATTCTCCGTGTGGAGAATTAAGTTGGTATTCTGTGAAGCTACAATAGGAGGATTACAATGCAGGCCCTTCAGACTTCTTTAAAAAGCTGCACTTTCTCTAGACAAACATCTAAGAAACGACTCAAATCACTGCTACGGCTGGTAAAGGCAGGTCTCTTGACCGTGTATCCTAGGATGCCTATTGTGAGCTGGTTCTATGTGTCCCAACAAGCCAAATGATCTTCATGTCTACTACCCTAGTTCCAGCTCTCATCATATTTCCATTGGAGAACTGCAGTATCTTCCTAATTAAATTTTCTGCTTCCAAATTTGCTTCTCCAATTCATTTTTCTCATTTCAACTAGACTTTTTGAAATGCACATCTGATTGTGCTATTCATGGTTTTAAAAGCTTTGCTGGCTCCACATCGGCCTTACAAAGTGGCACAAGACTCTGTATGATCTCATCCCCTATTACCTTCTAACATCATCTCTCTCTCAGACTATGTGTACAATTTTGCCTTCTTTCACTTCTCAGAATGAGTTATTATCATTAATCTCTCAAGTCCTTCACTCATATTTTTCTCTCTATCTTAAAATTTCTTTCTTGGTTGACCTATATCTATCTTAAATATTCCTGTTTGAACATCATGCCTCAGAAAAGTGTTTAAAGTCTTCCCAGACTAGGACAACCTGTCTTCTCTGTTATATGCTCTCATAATGGCTCACACCTTTCCTTATAGTATTTATTTTTGTTCATAATAATGTATTTACTTGTGAGATGATTTATTTGAAATATGCCTAGGTGGGAAGGCTATTCACTGGACAAGGACAAGGACACTTAATTAGGGAGAGAATGAGGGATAAAGTCTAGCTCACAGTGCACTTGACAAGCCATGCATCCTGTTATAGATCTCACTCTGTCTATAAGCAGGATGGCCTTTTACTAATTGTATAAATACAGTCTCTGCTCACCAAGGAGTGTGTACATTGGCTGCATCTACATGAAGAGTCTCCTTTTGCTAATTTGCACAAAGATAACAATGGATTACCTATAGTTTTGCATGCCTCCCTCCTTGATAAGCTCTATGTGAGCAAACACCATGACTGTTTTTGTCATGCTTGTATCCTCAATACTCAGCATAATTCATCTCACATAAGTAGATCTCCATTAATATTTATTGGTTTAATAAATAAAAGAAATTAGCCTCAAACATATAATAAATAGGCCATTTTATTTTGCAGGTTTCTTCTAGGTTCATTGGTTTGTTAACAAAATAGACTTTACATTCTAAGATGCAAGCTGCTTTGGTGAGTCAATAACCAAAGGCAATGAGTTTTGTTTTACTAATTGCCCAAATTCCTAATCGGATCCCCGGGATAGAGTCATAAACTCTGCTTCCCTCTGTGCCCTGGAATGATTCTCAAGGGGAAGTCCCCAGAGTTCTAGAGCAGATGAAGTTGCTTCTCTTTCAGGAGTAAACAGAGTTCCTGGATTTGGGGTTGCAAGAGATTTCAACTCTGCAGGAAGACTCTCCCAAAGCCAGAGGAGTCAGTGCTCTGGACCTTGAATTAGTCACCATACTCGAATCTTCCTTTGGACACTCAGGAAGCACTGATCATCCAGGCTTGAAGCATTCAATTTCTCCTACTAGACCTTTTGGAGAGGGTCTAATCTCAGGGATTTTTTGTTGTTGTTGTTTATTTAAATTATTTATTTTCTTTTCATGTTCAAATACACCAGCTAAAAGGAGAATTTCTCTCATTTCCTCTGCCAAGTTTGCAACAAGTAAGTGGTTATTGATAGAAAAAAAAGGAGAGGAAACTTGATTTTAAATTTTCTGATATACTTCCTTTTTCTCTTCAGTTTTCTGATTATTTTTGTGATATTAGAGTTTCATAATTTCCCTGTATCTTGCATGATGGCTGATTGAGAGCTGATGACTTATAAAGTGAAATAGAGTAGTCTTATAAGCTTTATGTTTAAATAATAAAATCAGCTGCAGAAAATCGTGGAGGGAAGAGTGAATAAGACAACTTTCATAACTCCCAGAATTGTCATCTGTTCCTGATGTCCCTGACATCTTTTGAGTCAATAAGGCTGAGATGCAGTTTTCATACAGCTATTGTCTCCTTCTTCTCTTACCTGAACACCTTGCCTGAAAATTCATTCAGTAGGGCATTGATTTGGTGGAAATGCATGGGATTTGGAGTTAGAAATATCTTTGTTTCACACCTGCAACTGCCAATTACTAGACTAGATCTGTGAGTCAGACTTAAGTAGCTTATCCCACTGAAGCAGCTTATCCCACTGAGCCTCAAATTCTCCACCTACCAAATGGGAGTATTTTATTTCCTTGCAGAGTAATCACTAGCTTTTAGGCTGGTGTATGTTAACCAAATGTTTGTTTCTGCATTTTATTTTCTAACTCCTCAGCCATTTAGAGTATAAGCGCCACCTTCATTTTTCCATCAGCTTTGAGAGTCTATATGCTATGTTGACACCCCTTATCTATCATGCACACTCCTGGTCAGATTACTGTTCCTGCCCCTTTTCAGCAACAATGCATGGCGGCATCAGGATCACTACTTTCAGAAAAATGTACTCAGCATAATGTGTGTGTGGGGGGGGGGGGGCGGAGGGGTGAGAGAGAGAGAGAGAGAGATAGGTGGATGTGAATTAGAATGAGGCTAAGGATTCTAGACAGATACTAGACTTGCCATAGCAGAGAACAAATAAAAGGAACACCATTTTCCTCTGAGCCTCACCCTCCTATCAGATGACAGTAGCTACGTCAGGAACTATGAGGAAATTGGGTAACACAGTCCATGTTCCCGCCTCTTCACAGAGACATCAAAAGCAACTCAGAATAAGATACAATGATTCCCTTTTAAAAAAATGTCTTCCTAAAGAAGGTTCATTCACTTCTGTATATCAGTGTTTCATGTATCAGTATCTCAGCTGAGATAAAAATAATTTTTTCTTCCAGTAATGAAATTTTTTTAATAGCAAAGGACTCAGTGTTCAGGGTCAAGAGAGCTGAGTTTCCAAGTTAGCTCTGCCATGAACTAAATGTGTGATATTCCTTTTTCCTTTTTGGAATTCAGTTTTCTCACTTTTCTACCACACAGTTATTTCTGATAGATTTATTTTGACTTTGAAGAATAAAGAAAACTGTAAAATGCAAAAAACATTCATATATGGTTTTACCATCTTTTTAGAGAAAAGAGCTATTCACAAAAACTTAATTTAAGAATTGGAAAACTAACTCAGAATAATTATTAATGTCCCTTCTTAATGATAATGGTTTGTCAGCATTTAGTTTATCTCTCCATCTTTTCCTATTTTGCCCTTTCATGTCTTTTAGCTCTAGCAGCTTCTCAGCTTCTGCAACTTAATGAGCTCTGTGGATTTTATCGTTTCCTATCTATCTGTATGCCAGTTTTTCTGTCTTTCTTTTGCTTGGGTGCTTCATATGTTCCGCATGCCTGCAATTTCCCTAAAGGAAGACACCATGTTCTCTACCTCTCACTACCCTATAGCTCTATAGTCTAGATTCTCACTTAAATACGTTTCTTGGTTTCTGTGTGCCCAAAGAAGTGTTTCTGTATATATCTGGCAGAGGTGAGGTTCTCCTTCTTCAGACTAGAAGTATCTCAAGAGCATTCCCTTATTCATTAGTTCATTTAACACATACTTATCAAAAACTTAAAATATGGCAAAAATTAGGATAGCTTTAGCGATATGGAATTGAGAATGATCTCTATAATAAGGAAGCTTAAAATCTAGTTGAAATGTCAGATAATAATTTCAATTGAATGTGACAAGTGCTATCATAGAAAGAATGAAATGCAAAGAGAACCAAGGAGGGAGGAATATCTAGATGGAAAGATGGTTGAGAGAATGGCCTCAAGAAAGGCTTAAAAATTTGAACATATCCTCAACCCCACTGCATAAGTAATACGTACTTATCATGGACACTAGGGAAAAATTAGGAGACAGTAGGATCTTACCCATAATTACACCATGCGGAACCATGTTCTACTAACATTTAGATGATTTCCATTCAGCCTTTCTCTATGCAGATATTCATATAATTGAGCTTATTTTGTATATACTATATCATATCCTGCTTCTTCACTTACTATTTTCCACTGAATTATAAAATTATCATATGCATTATGTTTAAAGCTGCATAATACATATTTTAAAAATAATGTTGCATTACTTTCTGTTTACAAATGTTACATATATTCATTTATGAATCCTCTGAGTGTTTTTTCTATGTTCACATATTTACATATACATGGATATATGTCTTTCTTTTGTTTACAATATTGGGATCATGTGACCTTTAACGTTTTATAATATTTCTTCCATTTAACAATATCGTGAACAGTTTTCTAGATGTGTAACATTATAAGTCTTATTGTAAAATATGGAATGCATTTAAAAATGTATGCAAAAACATACATTTTAAGAGGAATAACAAAACAAACACTTAGGTCCCCTCTACCCAGGCTGAGAATTAGAATATCATCATGAATCTGAAGCCTCGTAAATGCTCCTTTCAAAAACTTTAAATATATGCCAACTAGTTACTGTCATGAACTTTAGGTTAAAGCATTTCCAAATTTTAAAAAATAGGGTATCCCTAAATAATAAATTATCTAATCCTGCCTTCCTTTGAATGTTAAATAAATGGGATACACACACATGATGCATGCACACACACACACCATATATAATATATTGAATTTATATATAATTGCTCAATCATAATCTCTGTATATAATATATAAATGATGTGCTTCCATTATTCAACATAATCATAATAACTCTGAGATTCATTCATGTTGACTTGAAAAAATGTTATTAGTCCCTTTAATTATCTTTAATATGAGTCAGCAAACTTTTTCTGTAAAGGACTAGTTAGTAATTATTTTAGTCTTCGCAGGCCATGCGGTCTCTGTTGCACCTACTCATCTCTATTATAGTACGAAAGCAGCCATACACAATACATAAACAAATTGATGTGATTGTGCTCCAATAAAACTTTATTTATAAAAACATTTGACTGCTCTGTAGGCTTTGGTTTACCCACCCTTCCTCTATAGTAATTCATTCAATGCTCTATCACAGTTCATTGTGAAATTTTGTTTCAATTTAAATGTTCTTTCTACTTCTGAAGAACATTTGACTTGTTTCAGTTTTCCTTTTTTTCTTTTTGTTTAAACAAACAAAACTGTAAACTTTGTGTATTTGTCTTTTGAGTTTTTCTGGATTAAATATCTAATGGTAGAATTCCTCGTTTACAGAACATGTTTGTTTTCAGCTGTAGCGGGTAATGTCAAACTGTTTCCCAAAATGATTGTATCAATTTACTCTCCCACCAGTAGGAGACTGGAGCTTCCCTTGCTCTATATTTGGCACAATTTTGACTATTGACCATCTTATGAGAATGAAATGGTCTATGGTCTTAATTTTTGGGGTGTGGTCTTATTTTTCCGTGGCTACTAATGATGTTAAAGGCTTGTTCACATGTTTATATGCCATTTGTGCTTCTTCTCATATGAAATTTCTATTTATTCCTCTTATCTATCATTATATTAAACTGATTTTTTTCTCTTTGATTCTCAGAATCCATTAGATACTCCAAATACTAGTATTTCATCTATTTTTTGTTGCTAATATCTTTTCTCTATTTTTACCTTGCTTTTTTTCTTTTTTTGTGATTCTGGAAAACACAAATTAATTTTTATATAATAAAGGTTGTCATTTTTTGCTGTTTTGTACCTTGTTTAAGAAATCATTTATCTCAAGTTTTAAAAATATTCTCACATAGGGTCTTCTAAATATTTAATAGGGTTTTTTGTTTGTTTATAGGTTTTTAATCCATTTGTGATTGAATTTTGTATGGTATAAGCTAACCTAATTTCATTTTTTCCTCATATGAATGACCAACTATTGCATTAATTGACTAGTCTGTGCTTTCCATCAATCAGGAATGCCAGCCACATTTCAATAGTTTTCATATTTTAGAACTCCATTTTCTCTCATTGGTTCGAGTGCTTATCCCTGTGCCAAAACCATGCCTTCTTAATTACTACAGCTTTATTATAGGAAATGATATTTGAAGGACAAATTCTTTCCATTTGTTTCTTTTCTTCAAGAATGTTTAGCTATTCTTGGATGTTTGTGCTTCCATATACAGTTTAATATGAGTTGTCAATCTAAAAAACAAATAATCCAAAACAATCTATTTAGGATTCTGATTGAATTGCATTGAACTCATCAGTCAATTGTGCACTAATTGTAATATAATATTATATCTTCCAATTCATAAGCGTAACCATTTATTTCTGTCTTTTTTAGTCTTCACTAAGGTATTGTAATTCTTGATATAAAGGTCTTTATTCATGGATACTTTATTTTTTTGAAGCTATTGTAAATAATAGTGGCTTTATACTTTGCTATCATTTGTTGAAATACTGAAATATAGTGGATTTTTACATATAAATTTTGTACCAAAAATTTTGTTAAACTTTCTTAATAATTCTAATAATTTATCAGAAATTTGTTTCAGATTTTCTGTGTATACAGTCACATCATCTATAAAAAAGTGATGTTCTCTGCACTGCCTGAGAATACTATAAACACCTCTAAGCAAACAAACTAGAAAATCTAGAAGAAATGGATAAATTCCTGGACACATACACCCTCCCAAGACTAACTAGGAAGAAGTCGAATCCCTGAATAGACCAATAACAGGTTCTGAAATTGAGGCATTAATTAATAGCCTACCAACCAAAAAAAGTCCAGGACTAGACAGATTCACAGCTGAATTCTACAAGAGATACAAAGAAGAGCTGATACCATTCCTTCTGAAACTATTGCAAACCACAGAAAAGGAGGGAATCCTCCCTAACTCATTTCACGAGGCCAGCATCATTCTGATACCAAAACCTGTCAGAGACACAACAAAAAAAGAAAATTTCAGGCCAATATCCCTGATGAACATCGATGCGAAAATCCTCAATAAAATATTGGCAAAACGAATGCAGCAGCCCATCAAAAAGCTTATCCACCACGATCAAGTTGGCTTCTTCCCTGGGATGCAAGGCTGGTTCGATATACACAAATCAATAAATGTAATCCATCACATAAACAGAACCAATGACAAAAACCACATGGTTATTTCAGTAGATGCAGAAAAGGCCTTCAACAAAATTCAGCAGCCCTTCATGCTAAAGACTCTCAATAAACTAGGTATTGACGGAATGTATCTCAAAATAATAAGAGCTATTTATGACAAACCCACAGCCAATATCATACTGAATTGGCAAAAACTGGAAGCATTCCCTTCGAAAACCGGCACAAGATAAGGATGCCCTCTCTCACCACTCTTATTCAACATAGTGTTGGAAGTTCTGGCCAGGGCAATCAGGCAGGAGAAAGAAATAAAGGGTATTCAATTAAGAAAAGTTGAAGTAAAATTGTCTCTTTTTGCAGATGACATGATTGTATATTCAGAAAACCCCATAGTATCAGCCCCAAATCTCCTTAAGCTGATAAGCAACTTCAGCAAAGTCTCAGCATACAAAATCAATGTGAAAAAATCACAAGCATTCCTATACACCAATAATAGACAAAGAGAAGGCCAAATCATGAGTGAACTCCCATTCACTATTGCTACAAAAAGAATAAAATACCTAGGAATACAGCTTACAAGGGATATGAAGGACCTCTTCAAGGAGAACTATGAAGCACTGCTCAAGGAAATAAGAGAGGACACAAAAAATGGAAAAACATTCCATGTTCATGGATAGGAAGAATCAGTGTTATGAAAATGGCTATACTGCCCAAAGTAATTTATAGATTCAATGCTATCCCCATCAAACTACTATTGACTTTCTTCACAGAACTGGAAAAAACTACTTTAAATTTTATATGGAACTAAAAAAGAGCCTGCATAGCCAAGACAATCCTAAGAAAAAACAAAGCTGGAGGCATTAAGTTACCTGATTTCAAACTATACTACAAGGCTACAGTAACCAAAACAGCATGGTACTGGTACCAAAACATATATATAGACCAATGGAACAGAACAGAGGCTTCAGAAATAACACTACACATCTACAACCATTGGATCTTTGACAAACCTGACAAAAACAAGAAATGGGGAAAGGATTCCCTATTTAATAAATGGTATTGGGCAAACTGGCTAGCTATATGCAGAAAGCTAAAACTGGATCCTTTCCTTACACCTTTTGCAAGATGGATTAAAGACTTAAATGTAAGACCTAAAACCATAAAAACCCTACAAGAAAACCTAGGCAATACCATTGAGGACATAGGCATGGGCAAAAACTTCATGACTAAAACACCAAAAGCAATGGCAACAAAAGCCAAAATAGACAACTGGGATCTAATTAAACTAAAGAGCTTCTGAAGGCAAAAGAAACTATCATCGGAGTGAACAGGCAACCTACAGAATGGGAGAAAATTTTTGCAATCTATGCTTCTGACAAAGAGCTAATATCTAGTATCTACAAAGAATTTAAACAATTTTACAAGAAAAAACAACCCCATCAAAAAGGGGGTAAATGATATGAACAGACACTTCTCAAAAGAAGACATTTATGCAGCCAAGAAACATACGAAAAAATGCTCATCATCACTGGTCATTAGAGAAATGCAAATCAAAACTACAATGAGATACCATCTCATATCAGTTAGAATGGTGAAAAAATCAGGAAACAACAGATGCTGGAGAGGATGTGGAGAAATAGGAATGCTTTTACACTGTTAGTGGGAGTGTAAATTAGTTCAACCACTGTGGAAGACAGTGTGGCGATTTCTCAAGGATCTAGAACTAGAAATACCATTTGACCCAGCATCCCATTACTGGGTATATACCCAAAGGACTATAAATCATTCTACTATAAAGACACATGTGCACGTATGTTTATTGCACCACTGTTCACAATAGCAAAGACTTGGAACCAACCCAAATGCTCATCAATGATAGACTGGATAAAGAAAATGTGGCACATATACACCATGGAATACTATGCAGCCATAAAAAAGGTTGAGTTCATGTCCTTTGCAGGGATGTGAATGAAGCTGGAAACCATCATTCTCAGCAAACTAGCACAAGAACAGAAAACCAAACATCGCATGTTCTCACTCATAAGTGGGAGTTGAACAATGAGTACACATGGACACAGGAAGGGGAACATCACACACCAGTGCCTATCAGGGGGTGGGAGGCTAGGTAAGGGATAGCACTAGGAGAAATACCTAATGTAGATGACGGGCTGATGGGTGCAGCAAACCACCATGGCACATGTATACCTATGTAACAAAACTGCACGTTTGCACACATACCCCAGAACTTACAGTATAATAAAAAATAAAATAAAATAAAGCACCAAAAAAAGAAAAAAGAAAGAAAGTGTGAAGGAATAAAATGTCCTGGAATCACTAAAATAAAAAGAAAGTTAAGTTTTATTCCTTTCTTTTCAATCCTTATACCTTTAATGTCTTATTGCTTTATTAGGCTGGCTAGTATATTCAATACAATGTCAAAGAGAAGTGGATAAAACCGTCACCCTTGTCTTCTTCTTAGTCTTAAAGATAATCATTCAATATCTTACTATTAAGTTTGATGTTGGATGTAGAATTGCACACATATGCTTTATTAACTTAAAGAAAATATTTTAGTCCTAGTTTACTAAGGGTTCTTCTCAAAACAGACATTGAATTTTAAGAATGCTTTTGTGGCAGCTATTAAAATAATCATATGACTTTTTTGAGATACTTTATTTGAGAAAATATATAATTGGACTGTTTAAATGTTAAACAAACTTTGCATTCTGAAATAAAACCAACTTGGTCATGTATCCATTTTATTATACATTGCTGGATTTGGTTTGATAACATAGCTGTCTCTCAGTATCCATGAGGGATTGGTTCCAGGACTTCTCATGGATATCAAAATTCACAGATGTTCAAGTCCATGATACAAAATAGTGAAGTATTTGCCTGTAACCTTTGCACATCCTCCTTATACTTCAAATCTTCTCTAGCTTACTTATAGTACCTGATACAATGTAAATGCTATATAAATAGTTATTACACTGTATTTTTTAGGAAATAGTGGGGAAAATGTCTGTACATGTTCAGTACAAATGCATTTTTCCCAATATTTTTGATCTGTGATTGGTTTGAATCCAAGGATGCAGAACCCACAGATAGCAATGGCCCACTGTATTTTGTTGAAGAATTTTACATCTATATGTGTAAGTAAGATTAGCCTGTTAAGTTTGGTGTCAAGATAATTTCAGCTTTGTAAAATGAGGTGGGAAATACTTCCTTCTCTTCCATTTTCTAAAACAGTTTGTATAATACTGAAATTAATTTATCTTTGAATGTTTTGTAACACTTAGTATATTGTCTTGGCCTGGAGGTTTATTTATTTATAGTTTTTAACTATTTCTTAAAAGAGCTACAGTACTTTTCAGGTTTTCTCATTCTTGATTCAATATTAATTTTTTTCTATAAATGTATTAACTTTCTATGTCCACAGTCACATCTACTGTAAAAAAAATGTCAGTTTTATTTCTTCCTTCTCAATTCCTATATCTTTAATGCTCTTTTCTTGCCTTACTGGGCTGGCTAGAAAATTCAACACAATGTATCCATTTCATTGATAAAGCTGTTTATAATGTTACTTTTCATCTTTTTGTGCCTAAAACGTCCATAATTATGTGCTTTTATTTATAATAGAGTTTATTTATGTCTTCTCTCCTTTTTTCTTGCCCAGTTTCACTAGCAGTTTACTAAAGTTTATTAATTTTGTGGATCTTCTCTATTTTATCCTTCTTTTGTATTATTAACATCTCTATCATCACTATTTTTTTCCTTCTACTTCCTTCATGCTCTTGCTTTTATAACTTCTTAGGATGACTGCTCAGCTTACTTTTGGCCTCTTCCTCTCTAATAAGCATTTTGTACTAGAATTTTCCTTCTAGTATGTTCTAAATGGATTGAACATATCTTGGTGTGTGTCTCTTTTATCATTGTTTAATTAAAATTTTTTAAAATTATCAAACATTTGCATTTTTATGAAGTTCTCTTTCTTTCTCCTTCCCTCCTTCCTTTCTTCCTTCCTTCCTTTCTTTCTTTCTTTCTTTCTTTCTTTATATCACTGTCGCCCAGGCTAGAGTACACTGCTACAATTTTAGCTCACTGCCACCTCTGCCTCCCAGGCTCAAGTGATCCCCCTGCCTCAAGCTCCCAAGTTGCTAAAACTACAGGCATGCGCCATCATGCCTAGCTAATTTTTTGTATCTTTGGAGGAGATGGGGTTTCGCCATGTTGTCCAGGGCTGGTTTTGAACACCTGGACTCAAGCGATCAGCCCAACATTGCCTCCCAGAGTGCTGGGATTACAGGTGTGAGCCACTGCTCCCAGATGAAATTTTCTATCTTAATTATACTATAGTCTGGGAATGTGATTACCTTTTAAGAAGATCCAGTTCTTAAAAAAATGTTGGGACCAATTTCATTGACCATTGATGATCATTTTTTAAAATGACCCAGGTGTACTTAAGAAGAATGCTTTATATCAAAATTTTAAATAATAACTCTCAAATCTTGTGTATTTTTATTTTCAGTCTGAGGACTTAATCTGCCATGTCCCTAAAGAAGAAAGTTGATTCACTGAGTTTTGAACTGAGTCTCTGCTGTGTTGCATTTTTGCTCTCTGTAGTGTACTCCAGAGCACAGTTATTTTTTGCTAAAAGATGGTGTGGACTTTCTCTTATTCTTTCAGACCTGAGATTTTCAATAAGAGAAACAATCACACAGAGTTAAGAGAGTTTGTTTTCCAAGGTTTCTCCAATTTTCAAGAACATCAGCTCACACTTTTTGTGGTCTTTCTCGCCCTCTACATCCTAACTCTGGCTGGCAATTTCATCGTTCCGGCCATAATCTATGTTGACCATCACCTCCATACTCCTATGTACTTCTTTTTAAGTGTGCTATCCACTTCAGAGACTTTCTATTCCCTGGTCATTATCCCACGCATACTTTCCAGCCTTGTAGGCCTGAGCCAATACATTTCCCTGGAGGGCTGTGGGACTCAGATCTTTTTTTTTTACTTGGCTTTGCCATCACCAACTGCCTCCTGCTAGCAGTAATGGGATATGATCACTATGTGGCCATCTGCAACCCACTTCGATACTCAGTCATCATGAATTGGAGGGTGTGTGCCATACTGGCATCCTCAGTCTGTGCCACAGGGTTCTCACTCTCACTGGTTCAGACTGTGGCCATTTTCAGGCTGCCCTTTTGAGCCCCACTGATTGAGCATTTCTCCTGTGATGTTCGGCCTGTGTTGGACCTGGCCTGTGCTACCCCAATGATCAATGATATTCTGACCTTAATTATGAGCCTCCTTGCCATCACAGCCCCAGCCACCTTCCTCTTCATCTCTTATGTCCTTATTATTTCCACCATTCTCAAGATCGCCTCAGCTGAAGGCAGGAAGAAGACCTTTGCCACCTGTGCATCCCACCTCACTGTGGTCATTATCAACTATGGCTGTGCCTCCATTGCCTACTTCAAGCCCAATTTGGAGAATACCAAAGATCAGGATCAGTTAATCTCAGTGACCTACACTGTCATAACACCTTTACTAAACCTTGTTGTGTATAGTCTGAGAAATAAAGAAGTCCAGGACGCTCTGCAGAGAGTGCTGGGTAGGAAATTCTTCTCCTAAGATGATAATCTTTTCTTAAATAGTTGTGTGTGCCTTCCAGATGGAAGCCTATTGGTAAAGTCATAGAGCCAGAATTTTATGTGATCAGTGAAGCTTCATACATCACAGTCAGAGCCAAGGCAAAAGGGAAACTAGGAGTTAACCTCTAATAATTGAAGATAATTTTCTGAACCTCTTTCAAAACAGAATAAAAACACAGGTCACTTGAAACACCTGTAGACAGACACCCATTGGCCCTACTCAAGGAGATCATGACAAGACCAATTTATGATCTAGTGTTCATCTCAAGCTTAAATTTAAAGATACCAGTCCATCTTGCTGAAGTGAAAACCATATGAAATTACTCAACTGAATCTTTTGTCATAAATTGGATGCTTGAACAAGTGGCTATTACTGAAAAGGATATGTGCAGAAATCTAATTGCCTTGTGTTTTAATAAGATAAGCAAAGCAAGAACATAGCTATCTTTTAAGAGATGGGTTTGGAATGAGCTAAAGACTTTTTAGAAAGAACATTTTCAGGCAATGCCCTGCACATTTCCTGCCACCCACATGTGGGACTCCAAATGAAGGGGAACTAGGTGGTGAAAGTGGGGAGTAGTGAGGACACTGAGTGGAGAAGACTCCTAATCAGCATATGACAGCTACAAGACTTGGGGCTTGTGAACAGAGCTCACGTAACTTGGTCTGATTCTTTGCTTCTTCTGGCTGAAGATAAGCCACATGGAGGGGAAGGCCTTGTGGGGCTGACAGAAATTCCTTCCTTATGAACAAGGTAAGCAGGATCAGAAGAGGAGATGGCTCAGGAAGCAGAATGCTACAAAATGTTATGAAATTGGTTAAGAAGAAAGACACTTCAGAAGCAGATGCAGATGGGAGTGATAGATGAGAAGGGAAGAACAAGGCGAGGGTCAAAACGACCAAAAATCATTTTTAAAATCATTTCAGATTGGGTCCTCTCTTTCCCTTTGTAGGCCAAGTCACAAATGCAAAGAAAGACAATTAAATGGAAATGGGAAAGAGTCAACATAACACCTTTCTGAAAAAGTAGGTAATTTCATTACTCCCGAAAAACTGAACAAAGTCAACAGTAAGGGCTTTTGACGTGAAAACTTCCATAAAATTAAAGCAACTGAGTTAAAAGTAGATTAAAAAAAGACTATGTACTGTTCCTCACTTCAAAAAATTGTTAAAAAAATTAGGGTGAATTTTAGACTCAATTTGTGGGACAAAATATGTGATGATTAAAACTATAATGATTAACAGTTATAATTACTGACCAAATTAATGTCACAATACTAAGATATTTATAAAAAGACATATAAGAAATACATGAGTACACAGGATTCTCATTGTAAAATATTTTTAAAATGCAGAAACGTCAAATAAAATGTGTAAACCAATTGTGAATTCTATAGGCTGTCTATGCAAGTGCATACAAAGGTTACTTTTAGAAAGTTCTGCAATTCATTCCACTTTGTAATTCTCAGCTCCCAATCTGCTTGATGAAAAAAAAGTAATCTAAACCTTTTCATGTAAACGCAAGCAATTAATGATTAATAAGTCATGTTATGAGTAAAAACAATAAAATTAAAAGTTCTGCTTCTCCCCTTTCTTCCACTTCCCCATTATCCTTGGGGTGAATCAAGTTCAGGTCAAGATTTCCAGCTTTCTGGAAGAAGAACTTTATCCAGGTTCATTTCTACCTCCTCAGATTGGATTCTCTGGAGATACATGAGCCCCAATGGCTCATGTATCTGTTGCCATTAATTGAGATGAGTCCAGTCTTGCCATTTCCTTATCAGTATAGTCCCTGCACTTCATATCTTCCTTATGACCATTTTGAAGCTACTCTAGGTTCTTTGTCCTTCTCTCTGCCACTTCTTGAGGGCACCTGGACATTTAACTGCACCCTTGATCCTGTAGAGGAGTGGATGAAACTCAGTGAGGTGTCATCGAGCCATCACCTGCTGCCTTACTCACCCATTTCTACTCCATCAGTATTCAAGCCTTTTCTAAGAGGCTTCTCTGAAAAGTGAGGGGCATACCTTCTCTGCTTCAATCGGATTCTTTCCTTCCTTTCTTACATCAGGGTTTATTTGGGGTAGGACCAAGAGTGGGCTTTCCACAATATCTAACTGTGGTGCCATCTTCTCCAAAGGCTGGATGGCTTTGTTTTATTTTGGAAAAAAACAAACAAACAAACAAAAACAAACAAAAAAAAACCTTAATTCTTTCCAACTCCATAATGCACAGTTTACATTTCATATACAAAGTACTTTAGTACTTAGGCTTTTGATATTCAAAACCATTCTTTGTAAATTAAGAGGTTTTCCACTCTAGGAAAGTTTGCTAAACTTAAAAACTATTTCAGCTTTCAATATAAATGTTTCAGTTATGAGCTTTATAAAAATATTTTTGAAATTCAGTTGACTTTTTCCTGCATTCTTTTGGGTTTATCCTTCACTGGGGCAAATAAATGTCTCCTGGAATAACAAGAATTTTAAAAAGAAGGGAAGCATTAGATTATTATCATATAACATTATTCCATAATATTTCTTCCAAGAGTTTTTTTGTGGAGATTCATAAAACATTTGCTTCCCCAGAATATAAAATTCTATTTAAAAATATGACTCTTCAGTAACAGATAAGTCTTCAGCCATAAGGGATGGGGTTCTTACCTTCCTAGACTGGAAGATACTTAATGATTACCAGCAGTATCTACCTCCTACATAGTGGGTAAAGTTTTCACCTCCTCCTAGGGAAGCGTTCCTCTTTTAGCACAGGGCCAGCTCCTCAGAGTGTCCAATACAACCATTGTGAAGTTATCAAGTCCTGGGCTTTTCTTTGATAGGAGACTTGTTACTGCTTCAAAATCATTACACATTATTAGTCTGTTCAAGTTTTCTATTTCTTCATAGTTCAATCTCGGTAGGTTGTATGTGTTCAGGAATTTATGCATTTCCCCTAGTTTCTCCAATTTGATGGTGTATAGTAGTTCACAGTGCTCTTTATTGATCTTTTGTATTTCTGTGGTATCAGTTGTGATATTTCTTTTTTCATTTCTGATGTTATTTATTTGGGTCTTCTGTCTTCTTTTCTTGGTTATTTTAGCTAAAGGTTTGTCAATTTTATCTTTTCCACAAACCAACTTTTTGTTTTGTTGCACTTTTGGATTATTTTCCTAGTCTAAATTTCCTTTATTCCTGTTAAGATCTTTATTTTTTTTTCCTTCTATCTATTTTTTTTTTTATTTTTGCTTTTCTAGTTCCTTAAAGTGCATCATTAAATTGTTGACTTGGAGTCTTTCTGTTTTGGGGATGCAGGCATTTATTGCCATAAAATTCTCTCATAGTAATGCTTTTGCTGTATCCCAAAAGACTGGGTATGTTGTGCTTCCATTTTCATTTATTTGAATAAATTTTTAAATTTCTTTCTTGGCCGGGCGCTGTGGCTCACGCCTGTAATCCCAGCACTTTGGGAGGCCGAGGCGGGTGGATCACGAGGTCAGGAGATCCAGACCATCCTGGCTAACACGGTGAAACCCCGTCTCTACTAAAAATACAAAAAATTAGCTGGGTGTGGTGGCGGGCGCCTGTAGTCCCAGCTACTCAAGAGGCTGAGGCGGGAGAATGGCGTGAACCCGGGAGGTGGAGCTTGCAGTGAGCCGAGATAGCGCCACTGCACTCCAGCCTGGGCGACAGAGAGAGACTCCGTTTCAAAAAAAAAAAAAAAAAAAAATTCCTTCTTAATGTATTTGCTGACTCATTGGTAATTCAGGAACACGTTCTTTCATTTCCACGTATTTGTGCAGTTTTAAAAGTTCTTGTTATTGATTTCTAATCTTACACTGTTGTGATCAGAAAATATATTTGATATGATTTTGATTTCTTCGAATTTTTCAAGACTTGCTTTATGCTCTAATATATGGTGTCTCCTGGATAATGTTACATGTGCTGATAAGAAAAAAAATGTACATTCTGCAGCGGTTGGATAAAATATTCTGTAAATGTCTGTCAGACCCACTTAGTCTAGAGTGTAGTTTAATTCTGATGTCCATTTGTTGATTTTGTGCCTGGATAATCTTCCAAGTGCTGAAAGTGGAGTGTTGGAGTCCCCTACTATTATCGTATTATAGTCTATCTTTTAGATTTATTAATAATTGCTTTATATATTTGGGTGCTCCAGTATTGGGTACTGTATATTTATTATTGTTATATCTTCTTGCTGAATTGACTTTCTTATTATTATATAGTGATCTTCTTTGTCTCTTTATACAGTTTTTGACTTAAAGTCTATTTTATCTGATACAAGTATAGCTACTCCTGCTCTTTCTTGATTTCCATTTGCATAGAGTATCTTTTTCCATCTCTTCTCTTTCAATAAATGTTTGTCTCTATAGGTGAACTGAGTCTTGTAGGCAGGATATAGTCAGGTCTTGCTTATTTATCCATTCAGCCACTCTATGTCTTTATTTTATTTTTATTTATTTATTTATTTATTTATTTATTATTATTATTATTATACTTTAGGTTTTATGGTACATGTGTGCAATGTGCAGGTAAGTTACATATGTATACATGTGCCATGCTGGTGCACTGTACCCACTAACTCGTCATCTAGCATTAGGTATATCTCCCAATGCTATCCCTCCCCACTCCCCCCACCCCACAACAGTCCCCTAAGTGTGATGTTCCCCTTCCTGTGTCCATGTGTTCTCATTGTTCAATTCCCACCTATGCGTGAGAATATGCGGTGTTTGGTTTTTGTTCTTGCGATAGTTTACTGAGAATGATGATTTCCAATTTCATCCATGTCCCTACAAAGGACACGAACTCATCATTTTTTATGGCTGCATAATATTCCATGGTGTATATGTGCCACATTTTCTTAATCCAGTCTATCATTGTTGGACATTTGGGTTGGTTCTAAGTCTTTGCTATTGTGAATAATGCCGCAATAAACATACGTGTGCATGTGTCTTTATAGCAGCATGATTTATAGTCCTTTGGGTATATACCCAGTAATGGGATGGCTGGGTCAAATGGAATTTCTAGTTCTAGATCCCTGAGGAATCGCCACACTGACTTCCACAAGGGTTGAACTAGTTTACAGTCCCACCAACAGTGTAAAAGTGTTCCTATTTCTCCACATCCTCTCCAGCACCTGTTGTTTCCTGACTTTTTAATGATTGCCATTCTAACTGGTGTGAGATGGTATCTCATTGTAGTTTTGATTTGCATTTCTCTGATGGCCAGTGATGGTGAGCATTTTTTCATGTTTTTGGCTGCATAAATGTCTTCTTTTGAGAAGTGTCTATTCATGTCCTTCGCCCACTTTTTGATGGGGTTGTTTGTGTTTTTCTTGTAAATTTGTTGGAATTCATTGTAGATTCTGGATATTAGCCCTTTGTCAGATGAGTAGGTTGCGAAAATTTTCTCCCATTTTGTAGGTTGCCTGTTCACTCTGATGGTAGCTTCCTTTGCTGTGCAGAAGCTCTTGAGTTTAATTAGATCCCATTTGTCAATTTTGGCTTTTGTTGCCATTGCTTTTGGTGTTTTAGACATGAAGTCCTTGCCCATGCCTATGTCCTGAATGGTAATGCCTAGGTTTTCTTCTAGGGTTTTTATGGTTTTAGGTCTAACATTTAAGTCTTTAATCCATCTTGAATTGATTTTTGTATAAGGTGTAAGGAAGGGATCCAGTTTCAGCTTTCTCCATATGGCTAGCCAGTTTTCCCAGCACCGTTTATTAAATAGGGAATCCTTTCCCCATTTCTTGCTTTTGTCAGGTTTGTCAAAGATCAGATAGTTGCAGATACATGGCATTATTTCTGACGGCTCTGTTCTGTTCCATTGATCTATATCTCTGTTTTGGTACCAGTACCATGCTGTTTTGGTTACTGTAGCCTTGTAGTATAGTTTGAAGTCAGGTAGTGTGATGCCTCCAGCTTTGTTCTTTTGGCTTAGGATTGACTTGGCGATGCGGGCTTTTTTTTCGTTCCATATGAACTTTAAAGTAGTTTTTTCCAATTCTGTGAAGAAAGTCATTGGTAGCTTGATGGGGATGGCATTGAATCTGTAAATTACCTTGGGCAGTATGGCCATTTTCACGATATTGATTCTTCCTACCCATGAGCATGGAATGTTCTTCCATTTGTTTGTATCCTCTTTTATTTCCTTGAGCAGTGGTTTGTAGTTCTCCTTGAAGAGGTCCTTTACATCCCTTGTAAGCTGGATTCCTAGGTATTTTATTCTCTTTGAAGTAATTGTGAATGGGAGTTCACTCATGATTTGGCTCTCTGTCTGTTATTGATGTATAAGAATGCTTGTGATTTTTGTACATTGATTTTGTATCCTGAGACTTTGCTGAAGTTGCTTTTCAGTTTAAGGAGATTTTGGGCTGAGACAATGGGGTTTTCTAGATATACAGTCATGTCATCTGCAAACAGGGACAATTTGACTTCCTCTTTTCCTAATTGCATACCCTTTATTTCCTTCTCCTCTAATTGGAGAATTTAATCCATTTGTATTCGACATAATTATTGATAGGCAAAGCCTTGCTACTGCCATTTTGTTACTTCTTTACCAGTTGTGGTGTAACTCCTCTCTTCTTTTCTAACTGTCTTTCTTTATATTGAAGTTATTTTCTCTGGTAGAGTATTTTAATTTATAGCTTTTTTAGTGTATCTATTATATGCTTTTGCTTTGTGATTAGCATGAAGCTTACACAAACATCCTATAGTTATAACACACAATTAAAAACTTGTATTTAAACTTAGCTTTAATCACAAGAAAATAACAGTAACAAAGCAAGAACAAAATAAAACAAAAATGTGTACAGACTACATACCCCCACACATTTTGAATTTCTGATGTCACAATTTAAAATTTTTATATTGCTTATACCTTAAATTGCTGTAGTTATTATTCTTAATTTGTCTTATTTTCTCTTTCAGTCTTCTTAATAAAGATAGAAGTGGGTCAAACACCACAATCACAATATTAATGTTAATAATCGTGTTAGCATTCTTTCCTTTGGGTTTGAAGAACTTTCTTCAGCAGAATACTCATTTTTCTCAAATGAACATGGAAAATTCTTTAGAATAGATCATATGTTAAATCACAAAACAAGTCTTAACAAAGTCCTTGAAAAAAATGGAAACATATCAAGTATTTTTTAATACCACAATGGAATGAAATTAGAAATCAATAACAGCAATAAAATGGAAAAATTTACAATTACATGGAAATTAAACAACACACTATAACTATTGGGTCAAAGAGAAAATCAGAAAGGAGTCTAAAAAATGTGTTGAATCAAATGAAAACAAAATTAAAACATGCCAACACTATAGGATGCAACAAAAGCAGTCCTAAAAGTTTATCATCATAAATGCCTACATTAAAGAAAGACAGATCTCAGATGCAGAAACCTAACTATACACCTCAAGGGACAAGAAAAAAGAAGAGCAAACTACACCCAAAGTTAACAGAAAAATAAAATAATAAAGATAAGAGCAGAAATAAACAGAGAATCGAAAAACAATAGAAAAATTAACAAACCTAAAAGTTGTTTCTATAAAAAAGATAAATAAAATGGACAACCCTTAGCTAGAATAAAAGAAAATAAGAGACAGAAGACTCATATAAATTTAGAAATGAAGAAAGAGACATTACAACAGGTGCCTAAGAAATAAAAAAGATCATAGAGATTTCTATGAACAATTAAATGGCAACAAATTATATTTGTATAGCCTGGAAGAAATAGATAAATTTCTAGAATTATACAGCCTACCAAAACTAATCAAGAAGAAATAGAAAACTTGAACAGATGATAATAATCAGTAGATTGACTCAGTATTAGAATCCTTCCAACAAAGAAAAGCCCAGGACCAGATGGCTTTATGAATGAATCCTAGCAAACAGTCAAAGAAGATTTAATGTAAGTCCTTCTTAAATGCTTCTAAAAAATAGAAGAGAAAACAGTTCTATACTCATTTGATAAGGCCAAAGCCAAAGACACCACAAGAAAAGAAAACTACAAGTCAAAATCTCCCATGAATATAGATGCAAAAATCCTGAATAAAATACCAGCTATCTAAATCCCATAGTACACTGCAAAGATTATACCCCATGGCCAAATGGGATTTATCTCTGGAATGCAGGGTGAAATCAACATAAGCAAATTAATCATTATGATACATCACATTAACGGAATGAAAATAAGTCACATGATAATCTCAATAGATGTAGAAAAAAGCATTTTACAAAGTTTGACATTCATTTATGATAACAACTCTCAGTAAAGCATTTAAAGAAAGAAGTAACATAAACATGATAAAGGTTATTTATGAAAAACCCACAGATAATATCATAATCAATAGGGAAAAACAACTTTTTCTCTAAAATCCAATATAAGGCAAGAATGCTCACCCTTGCCACTCTATTCAACATAGTACTGGAAGTCCTAGAAAGACAATTAGAAAAGAGAAAGAAAGAAAAGGCATTGAAATTAGAAAGGGAAAGGTAAAATTATCTCCATTTGCAGATGACATGATCCTCTATGTAGAAAACCCTAAAAACTCCATGAAAGAAAAAAAAACTGTTAGAATAAATAAATTCACTAAAGGTACAGGATACACATTCAATGTACAAAGATCAATAGCATTACTTTGCATCAAAAATAAACTATCCACAAAGAAAATTTTTAAAAATCTCATTTACAATAACATAAAAAAGAATAAATTACTTAAGAACAAATTTAACCAGGGAGGTGAAAGATTTGTATACTGAAAACCAAAAAAATTGATGAAAGAAATTAAAGAAGAAACCAATAAATGGAAAGATATCCCACATTCATGTACTGGAAGAATTCATATTATTAAAATGTCTATAATACCTAAAGTGATTTATAGCTTGAATGTAATCTATATTTATTAGAATTTCAGTTGTATTTTTTACAGAAATAAAAGGAAAAATTCTAAAAATTTGTATGGAACCACAAAAGATCCCAAATAGCCAAAGTAATCTTGAGAAACAAGAGAAAAGCTGAAGGCATCACACATCCTGATTTAAATATATTGCAAAGCTGTAGTAATCATACGGTATAATACTGGCATAAAAACAGCAACATAGACCAATGGAATAGAATGAAGAGCCCAAAAATAAAACCACATGTACAAAATCAACCAATCTTCGATAAAGGCACCAAGGATATAAAATGGGGAAAAGATAATCTCTTGTTGTGTTGGTAAAATGTGATATCCACATGCAGAAGAAAAGAAAACTACAGGTTATTATTTTACAGCATAAACAAAAATTGATTCAGAACAGATTGAAGACTTAAACCTAAGACCTGAAATCATAAAAATTCCTAAAAGAAAACATAGGAAAAAGATGCTTAACATTAGTCTTGGCAATGATTTTTTTTCATATAACACAAAAAGCACAGGTAGGAAAAGCAAAAATAAGTGGGACTACAACACTAAAATGCTTCTGTTTAGGAAAAAAAAAGAATGTCGTGTCTGTACTGAACATGCACAGACTTTTTTTCTTGTCATTATTCTCTAAGCAATACAGTACAACACTCATTTACATAACACTTACATTTGATTAGATGTTATAAGTAATCTAGAGATGATTTAAAGTAAATGGGAGGATGTGCATAAGTTGCATGCAAAGATTATGCCATTTGATATAACGGACTTGAGCATCCTCAGATTTTACTAGCCATAGTCCATCTTGGAACAAATCTACATGGATACTGAAAGACCACTGTATACCTTACTTTGTTTCTTACAACCAAATAAATTTCAGGTGAATCAATATTGAAGCATACGAAGTATATAGGACAGCATGGTACTTTTTAAAAATAATCTTGGAGTTAGGAAGTCCCTTTTAAGCACTAATCAAAATGCATAAGCAATAAAGTTTGATTTCAAGAGATAAATACATGAATATAATATTGAAAAAATTTCAAACACACAAATCCAGTAAAAATGATAAATGGAAGAAAAATATTTGCAATATATATGATAAAAGGCATATTTTCTTATCTTAGCACTCACAAGAAAAGGACAACTAACACTATGAAAAATGAGCAAGATACGTAAATGGACATTTGCAGCATATAAAGTAGAAATTGCTAATAAGCATATGAAAAGATACTCAACCTTATTTGTAATTAAAGAAATTAAAATTCTAAGGAAAAAATAATAAACCCCTTTTACCTTTAAGTTTGCCCAATTTTTAAGGAGCTGGTAATACCCATCATTGATGAAAGTGTGGGTGAGGAAGCATTCTCAGTGTTGCTGAGTGTGTAAACGAATGTATCCTATTTTGGTTTCAGTTTGGCAATAGTTATTAAGATTTTAAAGGCACATATTACTGATCAAGGCATTTTACTTTCAGGAATGTATTCTATAGGTGAGCTGCCAGAAGTACACAAATATATATGAACAATTCTATTATTCCTCAACAGTAGAATGGATTTAAAAAATTGAGGTATATTCACATAATGGAATAGTATAAGGCAGCTAGTGAACTACAGCTCTTTCTGGATATTATTAGTGTAACTGAATTATAAAAAGAAGTACGTCTTAGAAAAGTGTATACAGTATTACATTTTATAAAGCTCAAAAGTAGGTATAGCTAAGTAATGTATTTTTAAACATACATACGTATGTCATAAAGGTATAACAATAAATAAGATAAAATAAATATAAAAATTAGAATAATAGTAACCACTGGTGGGGGTGAGGGGTACAGTGTGAAGAAATAGGGAGGTGGGAAAAATGAAAAATACACAGGTGTAGCTCTTGAGTTGAGTTGAGTGATAAATTCCTAAATGTTTATCTTATTGTTATGCTCCACAACTTAAACACAGTGTTTTGTAAACATCAAGTGTTATATTAAAAATAACAAAAATATATATATTTTTACATTAAAAAATATAATAACATATGTCAAACCTATACGTGGACACAGAACGCTTAGGCAAATCATAACTGGTGGCTTCTTGTCTGCCTTGCCAGAGCTTTGTTAACTTTGAAAGTTGTTTAGAAACTTTAGTCTTGCCTTTTACAGTTATCATCTAGTCCACTAAATGTATATCTTTTACATTTACCAACTCAAATTTATATCACCTTGAATTTCTAATAGCTTAGCAGGTGATCTAGAACCTCCCTTTTTGGTGTCTTACATTTTCCCTTTATTATTCTAATCCCTGTAACTTAAGTATTACAATAGACTGATGAAGTTTACATAAACACTTAAGCAGGGAGAGTCTAGAGTTTGAGTTGTCTATTTTTTTTTTCCTGTTTCCCTTTGAGGGCATCTAATCTAAATTGTCCAAGAGAAGATACTGGCCATCTACTAATTTACTGTGGCAGACTATATTTTCAAAAAATGGACATATCTCTTTTATTCCTCATGCTCTTCTTAGAGTGTGCCATTCCCTCATTAAGAGATGAAGTCTGTACTCTCACCCCTTGAAACTGAGTGGACCTTTGTTACTTCTTGACTAAAGCAGTGGGGAAGCCCAGGCCACATGGAAAGATGATGTGTAGGTATTTCGGTCAATAGGCAGTATCAACTGACTGGCATGTGAGTGAGCAAGCTCCATCTACCTCCTGAACAAAATTGCATGACAGACTCTAAGTGAGAATAGCCCAGTTGAAATCAATCACCCATAGAGAGGTAATTACAAATGATTGTTGTTGCTTTATGCTCCTAAGTTTGGGGTACTGTGTTATGCAACAATAGACTAGAACGTCTGGGTTTCAGTACAAGCAATTATGGACATAGGCAGGTATACTTATACATGGGGACTATCCTACATACTCAGTGCTAAGCAGAGTTAGAGTCATCAAGCATAGATCCCAGAGACATTGCACTTCCTGGTTCTCAGCCCTGTCCGTTGTTTATACAGCCAGATCTTGAGAAACCTGCCAACCAGGAGTTAGAAGTTATTTGACCATCAAACTCTTAACAGACTCCAGCCTACTGTCCTTCATTTTCCTGGTTATTTATAATCACAGAATTCGGCTAGATTTCATATTTAACCCTTGAAACATGAAAAGACACCCCTTTACTGGCAAATAAGGTTATAAGTACCTTCACCCCCAAGATGTCCTCCTAATCTATTGACAGGAAGTTCAGATTGCTACAATACAAAGTTCTCTCTATCCTTTTTCTGTGTTGATAAAGCTGTCCTAATTTTCTCTGCTGAAAGGGGCTTTATATCTACTTCCCTTCTAGGGGAGGGAGCCTCTTTATGCCTCAGTGCAGATTTGTGTCTTTAATGATAACTAGGGTAACAGTTTGGCCCCTCTCTCACTAGAGCAGATAAAGAAAACTACATGTTTAATCAACAGAATGGCACAAAAATGAATGATCCAATCATAATTCGACCCCCAAGACAGTGCAGGCTGTAATGCATATGAAGGTACTACTCAGCTGCAAACAATAAGGAAAAAAGTTGGGATGTTAACTTTATCAATGATAATTTAATTACAAATATTGGAGTTTTCTCCAGTTTGGCCAATATTTTCTTATGTCTATGAACTAATCGGAATAAAAGCAAATGTTATTAACATTCTTATATTTGCTATAAAGTTTTTGATTTTATAATTTTTTAGATCCAAAAGTTACCACAGGCTGAGTGTGGTGTCTCATGCCTGTAATCCCAGTGCTTTGAGAGGCTGAAGCAGAAGAATCACTTGAGGCCAGGAATTTGAGACCAGACTGTGCAGTATAATGAGACCCCCTTTCTAATTTTCTTTTAGATTATCTGAGTATGGTGGCACACACCTGTAGTCCTAGCTACTCAGAAGGCCAAGACAGGAGGATAGCTTGAGCCCAGGAGGTTGAAACTGCAGTGAGCTATGATTGCTCCACTGCACTCCAGCCTGGGCAACAGAGCAAGACTTTGTCCCTAAAAATTATTTCTTTTAAGTTATGACAAATAGGAAATACAAAATACAAATGAAAAAAATCAGTATAAGGAGCATTTTTCAAGTTTATTAAGATATTAATGCAGGTACCTTATTTTTGGCCAAGTACGGAAAAATTAACTTGGAGGAGAATTGGCAGAATTCGTGATGAGATAGACATAAAATTAAAAAAAATAGAATAAAGTGCCAAGAGTTGTGGCAGGAAAACCAGTGGGAGGATAACCCCAGATTGGACTCATGAAACCCAGTGTATTTAACTGTTTGCCTGATGGTCCCTTGGGATGAAGTCCTGGTTCATGTTTTTGGAGCTCTAAAGTGGCCTCCTGGCCTTCTAGAGAGGTTTCTATTGTCTAATGAGTTTTGATCTTCCATTTCTGAATCCTACAGGACAAAAACTGGCCAAAATTGAGTTTTTTTTTAGTTCAGAGAACAGAAAAAAAAGCACAGCTTATAATATTGAACAAGGTTTTTAACGATAGAAAAAGCTGCAGGGTTTCCTGGAATCCAAGACAGTGCGCTTAGCTAAAGCTCGCTTGGGCTTCGTAACCATGGTTTTCCAAGGCTCAACTGTATAAAAATAGAATATTTATTTAAAAAATAAAACATGACAAATAAGCCACTGCTGTTTCTACTTGCAGTAAAAACTGCCTCAAGTCTCCCAAAGCACAAGTCCGTATCATCTGGTAAATGTGCCACACACATAACGAGGTCCCCTGGTACTGGCTGTCTGCTTCCTCTTAGTCACAGGGCGACTCTCAAGAGTGCTCAGTGAATGACACTGAGAAACCTTGAAACCTTGAAAGCTGCTCATCAGAGAGCCTTTCTTTGGTATCAAAAGATCCTCCTCAAGCTGGAGGAAATATCCAGTATCCAAAGAGCCCCCTGTAACTTTCCTTCGACCTCCATCCCTAGACTGGTCCTATGGCAGATGGAAGGCCCACATTCAGATGCCTTTTCTTCATGATCTTGATTTGTGAATACTTGTGATCAAGGGGTCACATCTCTGACCTCTACCTCAATTTTTTGGTTGAGCCACAGATTTGCAGAAAGAGAAGTAAGTGATTTGGAAACAGACTTCAATGGTTAGCAGAGGGAGCCTTATAAGGAATAAAATATGTGCATGAAGTTTTTTTAAATAATTGTTAAAGGGCAAACTATATTAAGCCGGAAAGAATCCTGATGTCTATGAATATTTGGGTTTTCCTTGATTTATTACTTTCAAGGATCTCCTGTTAATCTTAAGGAACTAAAATTTCTCAGGATTAAAGAGTGCCTTGATTAGCATGCTAATAAGGAATGTGGCTCTGCCACTTATCAGCTATGCATGCTCTCTTGTCTATATTCTTATCTTCAGACAATCCATAGTCCACAGAGACACAGTTTAGAAAGCTGCATAATGTTTACAGTTACTTACCATGCTGCACACATCACAAACAACTTTTCCTGTCAAGAAATGGTCTCTGATGTCTAACACAAAATTTATTTTTTGCAACCTCATCTGATTTTCTTTCATATCATGCACTAAGGAGTTGAAGCACAACCATGCACCAATTTCTTATAAATATTCTTTGTAGATTTTCTTATGAAAAGGTGTATATTTCTGAAAAATAGATAAATTGAATTTAATTTTAAAAGCACTAAAGAAGCTTACCTTTGAAATTCACCCAATACTAAATCATTTCCTGATGTGGATTCATTTGCTTTACTTCCAACAAATTGTACTTTTGAAGCAATTCCATCGTTATATTTCTAAATTTATCTTTTTTACAATGAACCTATTATGTTATTATATAGTGATTACTGATAATGTAAAGGCTACTAGAAAAGTTTTATTACCAGTGTATTTTTCAATTACTTGTTAATAATGTCATACTTTCTTCTAGTGTTATAATTCCAGTGTTAAAATTTAGCCCAATTATTTAGTTGTTTGTTGCTATCACAGACCTAGACATCATAAAAAGTCAAAGATTAAAAACATTTATGTCTTCTTTTTGAAGAAAATATCATTGTAATGCTCTGGTATTCTACTTTCTAATGGACAATTTGTGTGAAGGAGCAATGACTCATAATGATTCTACCAGCAGATATTTGTCCCCTATAGTGCAGTGGCCAACCTGGAGTCATAACAAGTGGGAATACATGGTCCCTGTTAGCTATAGAGGGGACAGTTTTATAATGCAGTTTTGTGTAGTGGAAGAAACAATGGACATAGGATCAAAGGATATGAATTCTAGTCTTGGTTTAGTCCTTTGTCATCTGTCTGTCCAAAAATAATTGCCTAATCAGAGCTGTTCTTCAGTTTTTGCATCTAGAGAGAAACAGTTCATCTTTGTCCTCTCTGCTCCATTGGATGGTAATAAGATTAAATAATGTATGCAAAAATATTTTGTAATCACAATTTCACTGTAAGGGGCTTACAATATAAAAATAAAAAAACAATAAACAGTTCTATGCCACCTACATGTGCGGAGACATGAGACATATAGACCCCAGAGAGAGAGAGAGAGTAAGGAGAAAATTTTTTTTTTTTTTTTTTGAGATGGAGTCTCGCTCTGTTGCCCAGGCTTGAGTGCAGTGGTGCGAACTTGGCTCACTGCTACCTCCACCTCCTAGGTTCCAATGAGGAGAAAAAGATTTTCTAAAGGACCTGGGTTTTATTTGGCTTTGAAAAATGAGTGGTGTCTAGGGAAGAGGAGTGTAGAACAGAGTTGAGAGGAGCAATATCATCAGAGCCAAAATAATGGAATGAAAATGCAGTGTGGAATTTACAGTAACACAGGCTCTATTCAAACTTTAGAAGCTCAAAAATTATCAGGTAGCTATGGAGCCTGGAGTTCTGCATGACATCACTGAACTCGCATTTATTCAAGTTGTTTTTAAAAATCAAATATAAGTATTATAATTAGTATACAATTTTTCCATCAACAATTCTATGATGTTATCACCACTATATCCATAAAGATGAGAAAACTGGTCTTATAAATGATAAGTCCTTGCCCAAGATAAGTTAGCATATGCAAGAACTAGGAAATTAGTTTACAACGTTCGACTTTAAAAGCCATGTACTTTCTTCTGAATGAGGAAAGAACGTTTCTCCATTCTCTACTCCTAAAAGAAATAAATATGAATGTAAAAAAGCAGAGACCTAAGGTGTATTAATCACAGGATTTTTCCCAGCCTATTATTTGACAGAAATCATCCATCTAGGTTCCTTACATTATTTTTTTCTTTCTCAGATATCATGTGTGATTTAATGAAGAAAGAGAATCACTCTTTGGTGAATGTGTTTATTTTTCAAGGTTTCTCCAGCTTCCGTGAGCACAAGCTCACCCTCTTTGTTGTGTTTCTTACATTGTACATATTCACCCTGGCAGGCAATGTTATCATTGTGAGTATCATTAGTATTGATTGTCACCTCCACGCCCCCATGTACTTCTTCCTCAGCATGCTCTCAGGTTCAGAAACTGTCTACACCCTTGTCATTATACCAAGAATGCTGTCTAACCTCATAGGCCTGAGTCAGCCCATTTCCTTGGTAGGTTGTGCCACTCAGATGTTTTTCTTCATTACTTTGGCTATCAACAACTGCTTCCTGCTCACAGCAATGGCGTATGACTGCTATGTGGCCATCTGCAACCCCTTGAGGTACTCAGTCGTCATGAGCAAGACAGTGTGTATGCAGCTGGTGTGGGGGGCCTGCAGCATTGGCCTAATTGTAGCGATGACACAGGTGTCAGCTGTATTCAGGCTGCCTTTCTGTATTCCAAAGGTGCCCCACTTCTGTGACATCCGACCTGTGATGAAGCTCTCCTGCATTGACACCACAGCCAATGAAATCCTGACTATGATCATCAGTGTGCTGGTGATCCTGATTCCCATGGGCTTGGTTTTCATCTCCTACATCCTCATCATTTCTACCATCCTCAAGACTGCCTCTGCCGAGGGCAGGAAAAAGGCCTTTGCCACCTGTGCTTCTCATATTACTGTGGTTATTGTCCACTATGGCTGTGCCTCCATTGCTTACTTCAAGCCCAAGTCAGAGAACACCAGAGATCAGGATCAGCTGATCTCAGTGACCTACACTGTCATTACCCCCCTACTGAACCCTGTGGTGTATACTCTGAGGAACAAAGAGGTCAAAGACGCTCTGTGCAGAGCGATAGGTTAAAAATTCTCCTAACAGAATAGGCCCATTTCAAATAGTGTCTTAGAAGATTTTCTAGAGAAGAAACAGTGGAACAGTGTGCACGGTCAATAGAGTTAAAAATTTCAAGCCTATCAAGCAGTGGTTGGGCGAGAGGAAGATAAAACAAAAGGTTTCAGCCACTTGAGAAGGGGGAAGGTTCTCCAAAGCACAGCAGGCCTCCATGTCATAAGAGAACAGGGATTTTATAGGGTACAAATGCAGAAGAAAGAACTCAGTGGTGTTGGAAAGTAGAGGGGTTGTGTGGGCAGCCTGGGACAGAATGAAATCAGGAGAGCAGACAGAGTTAATGAGGGGAGGCTGCTCTAGGGCAAGGTTCAAGTTTTTTTTTTTTTTTGAGACAGAGTCTTGCTCTGTTGCCCAGGCTGAAGTGCAGTGGTGTGATCTCAGCTCACTGCAAGCTCTGCCTCCCGGGTTCACGCTATTCTCCTGCCTTGGCCTCCCAAGTAGCTGGGACTACAGGTGCCCACCACCATGCCTGGCTAATTTTTTTTTATTTTTAGTAGAGACAGGGTTTCACCATATTAGCCAGGATGGTCTGGATCTCCTGACCTCGTGATCCGCCTGCCTCGGCCTCCCAAAGTGCTGGGATTACAGGCATGAGCCAGCGCGCCTGGCCGGTTCAAGTTTTAAATATATTCTATAACACTGTTTTTTGGATGTGGTGTTTCCCCTTACCCATTTAGCGCTAAGTAGATTTAACACCTAATTGAATTAATTTCTTTATGGGAAATTTAAGATTTTTTAAATCGACTAGACACTATAAATAAAATGAGTATCAGAGATAATAGCAATCTATAAAATTCAGCAGCCCTTGAAATCTAGGTCTTTTTAATATAAGTTCCAAATTGACCATATGAGAAAATGGATATTTAAGTTTTCAGGATCCTGTTTTAGAAATATTTTTGGAAAGTAACTAAAACCCCTTGGTGATAGAGTAAAAGAGGTAGCACCAAGTAATAATATTGGCATTTATTTTATGAGAATATACAAAGGTTGTTGGTGATATTGTGAGTGAGTGTCTAAACCCAAGGTAAAGAAATTAAAGTTTGCCTTTAGAAATCCTTGCAGAACAGAAAGAAGCAACTAGTGGATGAGAGTCAAACAGGGAATCTAGAGCATGGATTAATGGAATGAGAGGATTGGGAGGATTAAACGGGTAAGGAAAATGTAGCCATCTAGTAACTCAGTAATTCAACAAAAGAAAAAGACTCATCAAACCATCAATCCTACCATTTAAAATCCTCTAGGATGTGAACTAATACACCATGCTTCACCAGTCATCTCCACTTCCAGCAACTCCTTTCCCTACAGTCTGTCATCCACATCTACATAGCGCACAATCCAACAATACCTAGTGACTGATGGTTTCCCATTTTATTCTTATGCCTTAATACAGCTTGTTGGTAATGAAAATCTCTTTGCTGATGCCCTCACTGCCCACTAATGAGAGTGTTCTCTGGCTCACTTTGAAATAACCTGAACACCTCTATTTTTATGAACCCTCTGATGAGATACCCACAAAGAAACAAAAGCACTCCTTCCACTCCTTCACATCACAACCTCCAAACACATATTGATATAAATGACCACAATGAACATTTCCCATGATGTCTTAATGGCTGAAAGCATGCAATGGGTAGTGTGTGATGTTGTAACTGGGTGAAGTCTTACCTAGGTGGACAGTTACACCTGCTGTTTAGTGTCTTATTTATACCAAGTGATGAGTTTTTCATAGGACACATTCTCCTTTATGTTAATTTCAAAAGTTAGGGCTATGTTCAAATATCTTAATTTATCAAATAGCCCCTTATGGTTTAGTCTTACAAAGATTCAACTACATTTTTGAGGAAATTTATGGTGAAATCCAAGAGAATCCAAAATGAAATTACCCTGTAATTGCCAATGGTCACTGTTACTTTTACTCAGTAAATAAAAATATCTTATTTTTATTTCAAATTGTAGCCTCAAAAATGCTGCCCTATACCGTCAGCCTTCTCAGTAATAGATAATCTATATTTGCAAACTTAGCTACTTAAAATATTAGGCAGAAGTTTTGAGAGATCAGCAGAATGAAGCAGAAAGAACATAAGCATTTGAAGAAAAATACTCTATTTTCAGGCCTGGCTCTATTTTTTATATACCATATATATTTGAATGAACTATTTAATTATTTAAGCCTCAGTTTTCTCACCTATAAAACTTATATTCAAAGTTTGTTGTCAAACACATTAAATAATAAGTATAAAAATATTATGAAGCAGGGTCAGATATTCTTTATTCTTGTTAGAGTAAAACAGCTACACTCCCCATAAAGTGAATCTTTCCTTATCTGCAAAATGGATTTACTAATCTTTACTCTGCTTTTTTCTGTCAGGTTCTTGTAAGAATCAGCCACGTTAGAATAACCACTGTAGAAATTGCTGTGATAACGCAAAAAATGTTAAGAAATATTAGGTACGATTATCATTATCATCGCTGTTATTAGCTAGCATAGTCCATATATGTTTGCCTCTCTGATTTTTCTTGGCCATTTTATATTATTTTACTAATTAATTTTTGACTCCTACCTTCCTCCCACATACCTTTAAGTTCTCATTGCTATCACATTTTTCATTAACTCTGCAGGTCATATTATTTTGGTTCCTTACAAAATAACATTTCCAAAACTTTTCAGTATTATATTTTGTTAGCAATTCCAGAATTTAATGCCTATCCTCCTGCTCCAAATTAAGCATCTTTTTTATTTCCTACTAGATCAGCAAATGTTAATCTCTTTATAATGATCCATGGCCCCCAATACAAAAATGCATGTTATCACATAACCCAGTATGTGTGTTATACACACATATACAAACTAAAATGCAACATTCACAAAACAGTACTTAGCCTTACTGCATGCAATGCATTCTGATGTTTCTCATTAAAGTCTATTCTGTTCAATTCTTTTTATTTTTGTAATAATGTTAATGAATAGAAATGCATCTAACATACATTTTGACCAAATGCTCAATAGGTGAGAGTTAAAAATCTGTGTTCAGCTGAAGTCAGAGCTGAAGCCCAATGTCAGCAGACTGTTTTCCTGTGTTACTAAAATAAAATTGAAATCTTATTTTAAAACAATGAAATTTAATTATTAAACATTTAGTAATTGAGTTTAAACATTTGAATTATTTGAGGAAGAACATTTAGTCTTCATTGTCAGATTCTAGAGTCTTCTAGCAGTCATTAAAACACATATTCCTGGTACCAGGTACATGTTCACTTTTCAACTGAGAAACTGAGAGTGGTGGAGCAGCAAAATATCTTGGGGGGAAAATACCTTATTTTTATGTAGCTTTTTTTCTTCTTTTTTTGTAAATATGGATTAAAAATAATTTATCCTGGATATTATCTTTTATGATTTTGGTGGCAAAATTAGAATCCTGCTGTAAATTCATCTAGAAAAGTTGTAAAGATTCACGGCTTAAGTGGATTTAAGAAGCTAAAAATTAATACAGTGCTTAAAACTAGTTCAATATTGCCAATTTTAATTTTATAAATATTTATTGACTCTACAAGGATATAATGTGCTTTCTAAAGCTATCTAATAACCAACACACTATCTCTTATATTTAAGTGAAGTAGTCATTTCTTTTCCCATTTATTTTACTACATAAAACTCTGAAGTTTGTCCAGAAAATTAACAACTCTCACAATTATCATAAATTTATTATTGCATTTTGCTCTTTCAATAATAAATATAATGTATATTTTAATTGATAGAATTTCAACAAATAAAGCATATAAAGCTAACTCTAAGTGAGAGAATGACTAACTATATTTGACAATGCATGTTCAAATTTTTAAAAATCCAAATGACTCTATTTATTCAGATTACTGATGCTGTTAGACTGATTAGAGCTAATAACCTGTGGTATCACGTGATCATTTTTTCATCTAAATATTTAGGGATGCCCAAAAAATGCCACAGAAGAAGGTTTTCAGCCATTGAGTTTAAAGGGTGAAGCCAATGTAGCAAACAAACAGCAGATTTTTTCTAAATACCAAAAGCAAATTACACTGACGTATACTTAGCATGACCCATTACATTCAAGAAAAACAAAGAATATGGACGCCATAAGAGAATGTTCCAAGTGAGTGATTCACTGAGTTGGCTGAAATGGTAGGGAAGCATCTGAGAAGCAGGCCTCCTCTTCTTTTTATTCTGAAATGATGGTACATTAATCCGTATTTTTCTAATTCAAAAGCCGTACATTCTCTGTGAAAAAATTCAGACAACTGTAAGGAAGAAAATGGAACCTCTGAGCTTTGAATGTTTACTATGGCACACTGAGTACAGATATCACTTCTTCTCTCTATACTCTCCAACCCTGCCCCTACCAAACCCTAGAAGTGATAGGAAAGATTTAAGTAGTATTTTGGCCAGTGCTTAAAAACAAAAATGGAATTCCTAATGAACCAACAACTATGAGGCATGAAATGAAGACTCAAAACAATGCAGTTAGATTGATGAGCCATCTCAGAAGTATATGAGAGTTAAAAGTGGAGTCCAGTAACAAAAGTTGAGGGCAACACAAAAGTTACTTCATATCCTGAGGTGAAGAAAAATAAAAAATAATTTAGGACTCCAGGGGAAATTAACAGGGGATATTAGCCCAGAGAAAGTAGTCCTCCTCATCACTTCTTGCTCCCAGATAAGCAGAAATAGACAGTGTTGGTGGTTTCCAGTTGAGAACTATGCTTGGAAAGAGGGGCATGGCAGGGCACAAGAGTTTGGCAATAACAAAGATGTAGGGGATAAAGAACAGGACAAAAATACAGGAGAAAACAACTAGATACTAGAAGTATTGAACTAAAAAGTATTAATATTTTATTTTTATAAAAGTATTTGTTATAAGAAAAGTAAACAAATCTCTCACCCATCATAAAGCTACACATACTGGATAATACTCACCATTATTTAGAACAAACAAATAAAAGTTATAGGAATTATGTTCAATATAATTTAAAGGTAGAGAGAATTCTGATTAAATACAGATGTTACATGCCCATTATTTGTTTCTTTTTCTTAAAAACCCTATTAAATTTGAGTTAAGAAGGAAGATAGACTCACCTCCATAGCAAAAGAGAATAGATGAAAGCAAATGGAGCTCAACAAAATTTTAGAATCTGGAAATCCCATTAATAAACCGTTATTGACTCAGCACATAGGAGAATGCTGATTAAAGCCTGAGGCAGAGAAAACAACAAAAATGCCAATTTATCACCCAGAATGCCAGAAGTATTCAAAAGCCGAAAGTAGTGAGTATCTCTAAACATAAGACTCTGCAATTGGTCTAACAAACTACAGTTGCTTGAAAGTTTTTAAGACACGTCGCACAATCAGAACCTCACCCCAACCTCAGCAGGCTAGAGAGTTACTTTCCGGAAAGACTTGCAGAGATGAAGTGAAGCAGAGGGTGCTATGTAATAATAATTTTTAAAAAGGTGGAGGAGAGGTAAAAGAACATCAGCAAACCTCACAAGATACTGACAATAAGGGTTATAGCTATCAATTAGGAAAGTGAAGAATTTTGCCCTGTGGAAACCAACCCAAATGTCCATCAATGATAGACTGGATTAAGAAAATGTGGCACATATATATCATGGAATACTATGCAGCCATAAAAAAGGATGAGTTCATGTCCTTTGTTAGGGACGTGGATGAAGCTGGAAACCATCATTCTCAGCAAAGTATTGCAAGGACAAAAAACCAAACACTGCATGTTCTCACTCATAGGTGGGAACTGAACAATAAGAACACTTGGACACAGGAAGGGGAACATCACACACTGGGGCCTGTTGTGGGGTGGGAGGAGGGGGGAGGGATAGCATTAGGAGATATACCTAATATAAATGATGAGTTAATGGGTGCAGCACACCAACATGGCACAAGTATACATACGTAACAAACCTGCACGTTGTGGACATGTACCCTAGAACTTAAAGTATTAAAAAAAAAAAAGACTACCAAAAAAATAATAAAAAAAAATAAAACTCAGAACACAGCCGGGTACAGTGGCTCACACCTGTAATCCCAGCACTTTGAGAGGCTGAGGCAGGCAGATCACCTGAGGTCAGGAGTTCGAGATCAGTCTGGCCAACATGGTGAAATCCCATCTCTACTAAAAATACAAAAATTAGCTGGGCATGGTGGCACATGCCTGTAGTCCCAGCTACTAGGGAGGCTGAGATGGGAGGATCTCTTGAACCCGGGAGGCAGAGGTTGCAGTTTGCCGAGATGGTGCCACTGCACTCCAGCCTGAGGAACAGAGGGAGACTCTGTCTCAGAAAAGAAAAACAAAAACTCAGAATACATCATCCCAAAAAAGCAATGTCACTAGCAACATGGTAAACATTAAATTCTCAATCTGTGTGTTGTGTGGAAAAAAAAGAATAAAAAATAAAAATAAATTCCCAGACAAAAAAAAAACAACAACAACAAGAATTTTGCCCTGTGGAAATTAGCATTTCAGGGGCAAAGACTTACAAATCTAGACACTTCGATGTCCTATTTTGGAAAAGGAACCTTACCCTAATAAAACTAGCTTCATCACATTACTCAGTTTTATCACTCTAGTAAATAAAGCCCAGCAGTCTGCATATCCCACCCCACCACACATGCATATCTACATGCACACAGAGCTTTCTAACAGTTTGTTAGTACATCACTCTTAGTTATTAATGGACTTGAAAGGATCACCACGATTTGAAGAAAGCCATTAACATAAAAAATCAATATAATAAACAAATAACAAAGAAACATGGGAGAAGCTATAGTGCAGGGTAGAAAGTCTTTTGAAAGATAAATATTTAACATTTTTAGAAGGATAAGACAAGATAATGGTGAAATAAAGCAGAATATTACATAAAAGCCAAGTTCTGAGACACAGAAAGAAATTTTACAAATTAAAAACATACATTAGCAGAGACAGTGTGAGGGGAAGATGGCTGAGTAGAGAGTACTAGGAATCTGTTTTCCCACCTAGAAAACAACTATGCTGGCAGAATCTGTCTGATGTAAATATTTGGGAACTATGGAGTCTATTAAAGGCTTGCAACATCCAGAGGAAGATATGAACTGCAGTTAATTCTGGTCAATTTCAGCTTTAAGCACAGTAGCAGCAACCCACCTGCCCACAACCAGCCACCTGGAAGACAACCTTGCACCTGTGCTGGGAGCAACCTGCACACAGCTTGCAGGAGCCAGGGTTACCCTGTCTTCCAAATATCAGGGATCTGTGCTCTGATCACTGATTGTCACTTCTGATCATAGACATACAAACAAAGAAGTAAGAGTTGTTCCATCTCCCCTGTGTTATTGCAAGCTCCTCCTTCAGCTGATGTGACTTCCAGGGGATTTAAAGGGTCAGCACCTCTCCTTCCCTTTCATTCTTCTCTGTTTTTCCTTTGGAGAGTCAGACATTAAAGACTAGGGCATTCAAAACCAACTGCATTTACAGGGAAAGTTAGAAAGTAATCATCCATGCTCAGGGAAGGGTGCAGGTGCAGAAAAGATGTCAGAAGACCTTAAGTTTATACCCCAGGCTGATCTTTGGGACAAAGCTTACAATAACAACAACAATAATAAAAATAACAAAAAACAGCAAACTCTGGGAAAGAAAATAATCTAATTTCTAGAGTTACCACTTGTTAGATTCATGTCCAATAATCAGTAAACAATGAAAAGGCATAAAAAAAACAGAAGAGTATGTCCCATTCAAAGCAAAAAAAAATAAATCAATGGAAACTTTCTCTGAAAAAGACATAATGGCAGGTCTACTAGACAAAAACTTTAAAACAATTGTATTAAAGATGCTGAAAGCTTGCAGTGAGCCTAGATCATGCCACTGCACTCCAGCCTGGGCGACAGAGTGAGACTCCGTCTCAAAAAAAAAAAAAAAAAAAAAAAAAGATGCTCAAAGAGCTAAAGAAAAATATAAAGTCAAAAAATGCCTATGAAAAATTAGAAATATTAAGAGAAAACCTAAAAGGAAAAAGAAATATTAGAGCTGAAAATTACAATAAGTAAAATGAAAATCCATTCAAGGAAGTAAAAGATTTGAGCAGGCAAAAGAAAGAATCATCAACTTGAAGATAGGACAATGAAAATCACTGAGTCTGGAAAAAAACCTTGAAGAAAGGTAAACAGGGCCTCAGAGTCCTATGAAACACCATTAAGTGGACAAGTATACGTGCTGGGCGTTCCAGAAGGAAAACGGATAAAGGGGTTGTTGGGAGACTATCTCAGAAATAATGATGGAAAACTTTCCAAATTTGGTGAAAGACTTTAATGTAAATATCCAAGAAGCTTAATAAAGTATAGACTCATACCAATACACATTATAATCAAACTTTCAAAAGCCAAAGACAAGACTATCTTTAAAGCAGCATGAAAAAAGCTACTGTCACATGCAAATTATCCTCAATAAAATTGTCATCAGACTTTTCATTAGAAACTTTGGAGGTCAGAAGGTAGTGGGCCAATATATTCAAAGGGCTAAGTGAAAAGAACGTCAACATAGAATTCTATGTCCAGCGAAACTTTCCTTCAAAAGTAAAATAAAATTTTAAAACTTTTTATTTTTTATTTCAGTACGTTTTGGGGGGACAGGTGTGTTTGGTTACATGAATATGTTATTTGGTGGTGATTTATGATGTTTTGGTGCACCCATCACCTGAGCAGTGTACACTATACCCAATGGGTGGTCTTTTATACCTCACCACCTCCCTCCCTTTCATCTGAGTCCTCAAAGTCCAATTTATCATTCTTATGCCTTTGCATCCTCACACCTTTTAGCTCCCACATATAAGTGAGAACATATGATGTTTAGTTTTCCATTCCTGAGTTACTTCACTTAGAATAATAGTCTCCAATTCCATCGCAGTTGCTGCAAATGTAACTATTTTGTTCCTTTTTATGGCTGAGTAGTATTCCATGGTGTGTGTGTGTGTGTGTGTGTGTGTGTGTATACATAAAATATATATATATACATATATATAATATAGTTTACCACATTTTCTTTATTCACTTGTTGATTGATGGCATTGGGACTGGTTCCATATTTTTGCAATTGCAAATTATGCTGCTATAAACATGTGTGTGCCAGTATCTTTTCTGTATAATGACTTCTTTTCCTCTGGGTAAATACCTAGTAGTAGGATTGCTGAATCAAATGAAAAATCTACTTTTGGTTTTTTAAGGAATCTCCACACAGTTTTCCATAGTGGTAGTACTAGTTTACATTCCCACCCATAGTGTAGAAGTGTTACCTTTTCATCACTTCCATGTCAACATCTATTATTTTTTGAATTTTTGATTATGGCCATTATTGCAGGACGGAAGTGGTATTGCATTGTGGTTTTGATTTGTATTTCCCTGATAATTAGTGATGTTGAGCATTTTTCCATATGCTTATTTTCCATTTGTATATCTTTTTTAAATTTATTATTATTATACTTTAAGTTTTAGGTACATGTGCACAATGTGCAGGTTAGTTACATATGTATACATGTGCCATGCTGGTGTGCTGCACCCATTAACTCATCATTTAGCATTAGGTATATCTCCTAATGCTATCCCTCCCCACTCCCTCCACCCCACAACAGTCCCCAGAGTGTGATGTTCCCCTTCCTGTGTCCATGTGTTCTCATTGTTCAATTCCCATCTATGAGTGAGAACATGCGGTGTTTGGTTTTTTGTCCTGGTGATAGTTTACTGAGAATGATGATTTCCAATTTCATCCATGTCCCTACAAAGGACATGAACTCATCATTTTTTATGGCTGCATAGTATTCTATGGTGTATATGTGCCACATTTTCTTAATCCAGTCTATCATTGTTGGACATTTGGGTTGGTTCCAAGTCTTTGCTATTGTGAATAGTCCCGCAATAAACATACGTGTGCGTGTGTCTTTATAGCAGCATGATTTATACTCCTTTGGGTGTATACCCAGTAATGGGATGGCTGAGTCAAATGGTATTTCTAGTTCTAGATCCCTGAGGAATCGCCACACTGACTTCCACAACGGTTGAACTAGTTTACAGTCCCACCAACAGTGTAAAAGTATTCCTATTTCTCCACAACCTCTCCAGCAACTGTTGTTTCCTGACTTTTTAATGATTGCCATTCTAACTGGTGTGAGATGGTATCTCATTGTGGTTATTTTGAGAAATGTCTGTTTATGTCTCTAGCACACTTTTTGATGAGATTGTTTGTTTTATTCTTGATGATTTGTTTGAGTTCTTTGTAGATTCTGGATATTAGCCCTTTGGCTAATGTATACATTGTCAAAATTTTCTCCCACTCTGTGGGTTGCCTTTTAACTCTGCTTATTATTTCTCTTGCTGTGTAGAAGCTTTTTAGTTTGATTAAGTCCCATCTATTTATCTTTGTTTTTGTTGAATTTGCTTTGGAGTTCTTGGTCATGAAGTCTTTGCCTAAGCCAATGTCTAGAAGGGTTTTTGTGATGTTATCTTCTAGAATCTTTATGGTTTCAGGTCTTAAATTTAAGTCTTTTATCCATCTTGAGCTGATTTTTTTGTAAAGTGAGAGATGAGGATCCAGTTTCATTCTTCTACATGGTGCTTGCCAATTATCCCAGCACCAGTTATTGAGTAGGGTGAACTTTCCCCACTTTATGTTTTTGTTTGCTTTGTCAAAGATTCCCAAAGTATCAAAAGCTGAGAGAGGTGGTTGCCACTAGACTAACCTGTGAGAAATGCTCAAGGTAGTCCTATAGAGTAAAACGAAAGGAAACTAGATAGTCACTCAAAGCAAAATAATTAAAAATCTCAATAAAGGTAAATACATGGACAATTATAAAAACTATTATTTTAACAATGGTTTGTAACTCTGCTTTTTGCTATGTACATGATTTAACTAAACAATACATTAAAAATATTTATCTAAAAGTTAGTATTATTGTATCTTTGGTTTATAACTTTGCAATTTGTTTTCCACATAATTTAAGAGACTAATGCATTTTAAATGATTAGTAATTTATTGTTTTGGATACACAGTGTATAAAGATAAAATTTCATGACATCAACAGACAAAAGATTTGAAGACAGAACTGTTAAAGGAGGAGAGTTTTTGTATGTTATTGAAATTAAGCTGACATAGATTCAAATTAGAGTGTTATAACTTTAGGGCATTAAATGTAATCCCCATGGTAGCCACGTATCTCAGAGATATTGTGGGTTTGGTTTCAGACCACTGCAGTAAAGTAAATATCACAATAAAGTGAGTCACACAAATTTTTGGCTTCTCAATGAATATAAAAGTTATGTTAAACTATACTGTAGTTTATTAAGTGTGTAATAGAATTATGTCTTAAAGACAATATACAGACCTCAATTTTAAAATACATTACTGTTTTAAAAAATGCTAACAATGATCTGAAACTTCAGTGAATCTTTGTGCTAGTAGAAGATTTTGCTTCAATGTTGATGGCTGTTACTGAGCAGAGTGGTGGTTGCTGAAGATTGGGTTTGCTGTGCCAATTTATTAAAATGAGACAACAATAAAGATTACCACATCGATTGATTTTTTTTAGAGACAAGGTCTTGCTCTGTCATCCAAGCTGGAGTACAGTGCTGTGATCATAGATCACTATAGCTTTAAAGTTCTGAGCTCAAGAGATCCTCCCACCTCAGCCTCTTAAAAAACTGGGACGACTGGTGTGAGACACCATACCTGGCCAATTTTACTTATTTATTTGTAGAAATGGGGTCTCATTACATCGCCCTGGCTGGTCTTGAACTTCTGGCTATAAGCTGCCTTCACCTCCCAAAGTGCTGGGATTACAGGTGTGAATCACCTCATCCAGGCTTAATTGACTCACAAAAGATTTCTCTGTAGCAGGCAATGCTGTTTGATATCACTTGACCCACAATAGAATTTCTTTCAAACTGGAAGTTAACTCTCTCAAACCCTGCCATTTCTTTAACAACAAAGTTTAGGGAATATTTTAAACCATTTGTTGTCGTTTTAATAATGTTCACAACCTCTTCACTAGGAGGAGATTCTATCTCAAGAAACTACTTTATTTGCTTATCCATAAGAAGCAACTCCTCATTTGTTAAAGTTTGATTATGAGAAGGCAGCAATTCAGTTATATATTCGAGCTCCACTTCTAATTCTAGTTTTCTTCCTATTTCCACCACATCTACACCATGAGAATTGAAATAAACTTCCTCTAAACTTCTGTTAATGCTAATATTGTGACCTTTTCCCATAAATCATGAATGTTCATAATGACATATAGAATGGCAATTTCTTTTCAGAAGGTTTTCAATTTGCCTCACCCAGATCCATCAGAGGAATCATTATCTATGGCAGCTATTACCTTATGAAATGTATTTTTGAATAATAAAGCTTGAAAGTCAAAATCACTTCTTGATAGATGGGCTGAAGAACGAATATTGTGTTAACAGGCATGAAAACATTACTCTCCTACCACAACTACACCAGAACTCTTGGGTGACTAGGTGCATTGTCAATATTTTGAAAGATATCTTTTTTTTTTTTTCCTGAGCAGTAGATCTTAAGACAGACTTACCATATGTGGCAAACCATGGTTTAAACAGATGTGTTGTAATTCAGGCTTTGTTCTTCCATTTATAGAGCACAGGCAGAGTAGATTTAGCATAATTCTTAAGGGTGTTAGAATTTTCAGAGTGGTAAATAACCATTGGCTTCAACTTAAAGTCAACAGCTGCATTCATCCCCTAACAAGAGAGTCAGTTGTCCCTTGAAGCTTTGAAGCCAAGCATTGGCTTCTCCTCTGTAGCTATGGAAGTTCTAGACAGCACTGTCTTCCAATGAAAGGCTATTTTTAAAATATGTTATTTAATGTAGCCATCTTCATCAATTATCTTAGCTATATTTTCTGGATCATTTGCTCTAATTTTTGCATCAGCACTTGCTGAATTACCGTGAACTTTTATGTTATGGTGACAACTTATTTCCTTAAATTTTATAAACCAAATTCTGCTAGCTTAAAATCTTCTTCGGCAGTCTCTTCACCTCTCTTAGGCTTCATAGAATTAAACAGACTTAGGGTCTTGTTCTTAATTAGGCTTTATCTTAAGGGAATGTTGTGACTGGTTTGCTCTCCTATACTGACTTCTAAAAGTTTCTTCATATCAGTAATAAGGCATTTTCACTTTCTTATTTGTGTGTTAACTGAAGTAGCAAATTTAATTTCCCTCAATAATTTTTTTGTTTGCATGCACATCTTGGCTAACCATTTAGCACAAGAGGCCTAGATTTTGGCCTATCTCAGCTTTTGACCAGGCTTTCTCACTAAGCTTAATTATTTCTAGCTTTTGATTTAAAGTGAAACACACTCAGCTCTTTCACTTAAACACTTAAAGTTGATTGTAGGGTTACTAATTCATCAATTTTCAATATTGTTATGTCTTAATGAATAGGGAAGCCTGAGGAGAAGCAGAAAGATGGGAAAATGGCCAGTCAGTGGAGCAATCGGAACACACACAACATTTATCAATTAAGTTTGCTGTCTTATATAGGTTCAAACAAAACAATTATAATAGTAACATCAAAGATCACTTATCAAAGATCACCATAGCAGATATAATAATAATGAAAAAGTTTAAAATATTGTCAAAATTACCCAAATGTGATACAGAGACATGAAGTGAGCACACGCTGTTGAAAAAGATGGTGCTAATAGCCTTGCTCAATACAAGATTCACAAACTTTCAATTTATAAAAAACACAATATCTGTGAAGTGCCATAAAGCAAAGTGCAGTAAAATAAATTAGGCCTGTAGTATAGAATATATACACAAATAAATGAGAAAAGAGTTTAATCATTTCACTATAAAAAATTATCTAAACACAAAAGAAGAATGCAATGCAGGAAATGAGGGACAAAAAACCTATAAGGCATATAGTAAACAAATAAGAAATGACAGGAGTAAGTTCCTCTTTATCAGCAATTACTTTAAATGTAAATGAATTAAACTCCCTAATCAAAAGATCAGATTGGTAGAATGGATTAAGAAAATATGCTCCAATTGTATGCTGTCTACAAAACACTCTCTTTAGATCCAAAGGCAAATATACATTAAAAATAAAATGAGAGAAAAAATATTTTATGCAAATAGTAACCAGAAGAGAGCAAATATGGTTGTACTAATTTCAGATGAAATAGGCTCTAAGTAAAAAAAAAATACAAGAGACAAAGAAGGACATTATATATTAACAAAAGATTTAATGCAGCAAGAAGATGTAACAATTATAAACATTTAAGCACCTAATGACATTTAAGCACCTAATATATATAAATAATATATATGTATGAAAAGCTGATGGAATTGAAGGGAGAAATAGGCAGTTCTACAATAATAGTTGGAGACTTCACTATCCCACTCTCAAAAATAGATAGAAAAACCAGACAAAAGATAAGTCAGAAAATAGAATACTTGAACAGCACAATGAACCAACAAGATCTATCAGACATTTATGTAACACTGTACTCAACAATAACAGCATACACATTCTTCTCAAGTGCAAGTGGGACATTTTCCAGATTAGACCACAAATTAAGTCTCACTAGATTTAAAAATATAGATATCATACAATGTATCTGCTCTGACCACAACAGGATGAAATTAGATATCGGTAACAAAAGTAAAATTGGAAAGTGCATAAATTTGTGGATATTAAAAGACATGCTCTTAAACAATCAATGGATTATAGAAGAAATAGCAAAGAAAATTTGAAATTACTTAGCAACAACTGAAAATGGAAACAAAACATACCAAAATTTATGGAATGGAGCTAAAGCAGTGTTAAGGAGAAAATTTCTACCTATAAACACATTAAAAAACAAGAAAAATCTCAATCAACAATCTAACTTTACAACTTAAGGAACTAGAAAAAGAAAAACAAACAAAACTCCAACTAAGCAGAGGAAGAAAATAATAAAGATTAGAACAGAGATCAATGAAACAGACAATAGAAGAACAATAGAGAAAATCAATAAAATTAAAAGTTGGCTTTTTGGAAATTTAACAAAATTGACACACCTTTAGCTAGATGGACTAAGAAAAAAGGAAGAAGACTCAAGTTACTAAATATCAAATGAAAGTGTAGACATTACTACTCATTCTATAGAAATAAAAAGGATTAGAGATACTATAAGCAATTGTACATCAATAAATTGGATAACTTAAATGAAATGGTTTGTGAACACAAAATCTATCACAACTAAATTAAAAGGAAACAGAAAATCTTATTAAAGTAAGGATATTGAAGCAGTAATCAAAGATCACCCAACACAGAAAAGCTCTGGACTTGATGGCTTCACTTCATTGGTAACTTTTTAAAGAAGAACTAAAACAAATTCTTTTCAAACTTTTTCAAGAACTTGAAAAGGAGAAAACTCTTCCTACCTCCTTCTCTAAGTCCAATTTTACCCCAATACCAAAGCCAGACAAAGACAGTAGAATAAAAGAAAACTACAAACCAATATCCTTTATTAACATTGATGCAAAAATCCTCAATAAAGTGCTTACAGACTGAAATCAGCAACATATTATAAAGATTACACAATATGACCATGTGAAATTTGTTCCTGGAATGTATAAATGGTTTAATACGTAAAAATTGATCAATATTATGTAACACATTAACAAATGAATGGAAGGAAACACAAACACCTCAACTGATGAAGAAAAAGCATTTGGTAAAATTCAACACTCTTTAATAATAAAAACAACAAACTATTAACAGAAGGAAACTACCTCAACTTAATAAATTTGTATGTAAAAAATCCACTGTAAACATTATCAATGGTAAAAGCATGAAAACTTTTTCTCTAAGATCAGAAACAATGCAAGAATATCCACTTTTGATGTATCAATTTAACATAGTACTAGAAGCCCTAGTCAGAGAAATCAAGCAACAAACACAAACACAAGGCATCCAAATTGGAAAGAGAGAAGTAAAATTATCTCTATTCACAGACTATATAATTGTATATGTATAAAACACTGTAGATTCCACGGAAAGATGTCAGAACTATTAAATAAATTCTGCAAAGTAGCAGGATACAAAGTCAACACAAAAAAATCAGTTACATTTCTATATACTAACAATTAATAATCTGAAAAGACAATTATAAAAACAATTTCATTTACAATACCTCAAAAAGAAAAAAATACTTAGAAATTAATTTAACCATGGAAGTGAAAGACTTGTACAATTAAACTACATAACTTTCCTGAAAGAAATTAAGGACAGCATAAGTAAATGGAAACATATTCCATATTCATGAATTGGGAGACTTACTATTGCTAAGATGTCAGTATACTCAATGCCATCTACAGATTAAATGCATTGCCTACAAAAATTTCAATGGCATTTTTTGAAAAAGTAACAAAAATTCATTCTAAAATTTATATGAAATATTAAGGAACCCCAAATAACCTAACAATCTTGAAACAGAAGAACAAAGCTGGAGGATTTACACATACTGATTTGGAAACTATACTACAAAGCTATAATAAAGCACTGTGGTATTGACATAATTATAGGCATACAGGCAAATGGAAGAGAATAAAGAATTCAGAAAACAGCTCCAGCATATGTAGTTGAATTTTTATAAAGATGCCAAGACCATTCATTGGGAAAAGGACAGTCTTTCCAACAGTTCTGGGAAAACTGAATTTCCACAAGCAAACCCTTACCTAACATTATATACAAAAATTAACTCAAAATGGATCAAAGACTTAAAGGCTTGGTGGAAGAAATTTCTAAGCAGCAAAGTATTCAGGAAGTAGCATGGCTGCTTCTAACAGCCTATGCTCAGATGTGGGAGCAAAAAAGTAAGATGGAAATTATATTTAAAGGGAAGCAGAGAGTAAAAGTTTGAAAAATTTGCAGCCTAGCCATGTGGCAGAGAAATAAAAAGCTTTTTCAGTAAAGGAGTTCAAACAGGCTCTAGAGAAATGACATTTTAGAGATATTTGCATAAATAAGAAGAAGCCAAGTGCTGATAGCCAAGACAATGGGATAAAGGACTTGAAAGAATTTTTGAAACCTTCACATCAACTCCTGCCATGAAAGATTCAGAGGCATGGAAGGGGAAAATGGTTTCCTACACCAGACCCAGAGCCCTGCTGCCCTGTGCAGCCTCAAGAAACTGCTCTTCAAATCCCAGTTGCAATGTCTTCAGCATTGACTCAAAGGGCCCCAGATACAGGCCCAGCTGCTGCTTCAGAGCATGAAAGCCATAAGCCTTAGCAGTTTCTACGTGGTGTTAAGCCTTTGGGTTCACAGAGTGCAAGAGTTGAGACTTGGGAGTCTCTGCCTAGGTTTTCGAGTATGTATGGAAAAGCCTGGGTGTCCAGGCAGAAATCTGCTGCAGTGAGCCCTCATGGAGAAACTTTACCAAAACAGTGCAGAGGGGAAATGTGGGGTTGAAGCTCCCACATAGAGTTCCCACTGGGGCACTGCCTAGTGGAGGTGTGAGAAGAGGGCAATCATCCTCCAAATCCGAGAATGGTGGATACACTCACAGCTCACACCCTTCACCTGGAAAAGCTACAGGTGCTCAACTCCAGCTCATGAGAGCAGCAGTGAGGGCTGAACCTTGCAAAGACACAGGGACAAAGTTGTCCAATGCCTTAGGAGCCCATCTTTTGCACCAGTGTGCCCTGGATGTGGAACACAGAGTCAAAGAAGATTATTTTGGAGCTTTAAGATTTAATGACTGCACTGATGGGTTTTGAACATACATAGGGCCTGTAGCCCCTTTCTTTTTTCTAATTTCTCCCTTTTGGAATGGGAATATTTACCTAATGCTTATACTCCCATTATACCTTGCAAGTAACTAACTTATTTTTTTATTTTAAAAGCTCATAGGTAGAAGGAACTTGCCTTGTCTAAAGTGACACTTTGAATTTTTGATTTTTGGTTAATGCTGAAATGAGTTAAGACTTTGAGGGGCTATTGGTAAAGCAATGTATTAGTCTATTCTCACACTGCTAATAAAGACATACCTGAGACTGGGTAATTTACAAAGAAAAGAGGCTTAATTGACTCACAGTTCAGCATGGCTGAGGAAGCCTCAGGAAACTTACAATTATGGTGGAAGTGGAAGCAAACATGTTCTTCTTCACATGCCAGCAGGAAGGAGAATGAGAACTGAGCAAAGTGGGAAGTCCCTTATAAAACCATCAGATTTTGTGAGAACTCATTCACTATCACAAGAACAGTATGAGGGAACACAATCCCATGATTCAATTATTTCCATCTCATCCCACCCTTGATATGTGAGGATTATTACAATTCAAGATGAGATTTTGGGTGGGTACACAGCCAACCATATCAGGCAATGACTGTATTCTGAAATGTAAGGAGGACATGAGATTTGGGAGGGGCCAGGGGTGGTATGATATAGTCTGGATATTTGTCAATGGCCAAATCTCAAGTTGGATTGTAATCCTTAATGTTGAAGGTGGGGCTGGATAGGAAATAATTGGATCATGGATGGGTGGATTTCTCATGAATGGTTTAGTACCATCTTCTTGGTGCTCTCATTGTGATAGTGAATAAGTTCTCACAAGATCTCATTGTTTAAAAGTGTGTGGTGCCTTCTCTCTCTTTCTGTGTGTGTGTGTGTGTGTGTGTGTGTGTGTGTGTGTCTCTCTTGCTCCTGCCACATGGGACACCTGCTTTCCCTTTGTCTTCTTCCATGATTTTAAGTTTCCTGAGGCCTCCCTAGAAGCAGATGTCTGTGTTATGCTTCCTGTACAGCCTGTGGAACCATAAGCCAATTAATGCTCTTTTCTTTATAAAATACTGAGCCTCATGTATTTCTTTATAGCAATGTGGGAAGAGCCTAATACACTTAATATCACTAAACTTAATGGAAATGCAAATAAAAACTTCAATGAGATACTATCTCACACCATTAGAATGACTAGTACAAAAAAAACAGAAAATAACAAATATTGGCAAAGATATAGAGAAATAGGACAATTTGGCACAGCTGGTGAGAATGTGATATGAGACACCTGTTGTAGAAAGCAGTATTAAAGTTCCTTAAAATTTAAAGCTAGAGTTACCATATGATACAGCAATTCCTCTTCAAATTATATAATCAAAAGAATTGAAAATAGAATCCCGAAAAGACAAATGTGCACCCATGTTTACAGCAGCATTATTCACAATAACTAAAACACTGAAGCAATAAAGTGTCCATTGGTGCATGAATGGATAAACATAATGTGTTATAGGCATATGATGGAATATCATTCAGCCTTTAAAAGGAAGGAATTCCTCTTAAAGGAATTCCTTTAAAAGGAAATTATTATTTCCTTTTATTATTAAATTATTTTCTATTATTATTAAAATATTAATAACATGGATGAACCTCGAGGACATTAATGCTTAGTAAAATAAGTAAGCCACAAAAAGGCAAATATTGTACAACTCCACTTATGTGAGGTACTTAGAGTAGTCAAAATCATTGAAACAGAAGTAGAGTGGTGGTTCCCAGGAACTAGGGAAAGGAAGAAATGGAGTCATATGGTTTGGCTGTGTCTCCACCCAAATCTCATCTTGAATTGTAGTTCCCATAATCTCCACATCCCATGGGAGGGACCCAGTAGGAGGTAATTGAATCACAGTGGAGGTCACCCTCATGCTGCTGTTCTCATAATAGTGAGTGAGTTCTCATGAGATTTGATGGTTTTATAAGATTTCTCCCTTTTGCCTGACACTTCTTTTTTGCCTGCTACCATGTAAGATGTGCCTTTGCTCTTCCTTCACCTTCAACCATGATTGTGTGGCTCCCCAGCCATGTGGAATTGTGAATTCATTAAACCTCTTTTCCTTTATAAATTACCCAGTCTCAGGTATGTCTTTATTAGCAGTGTGAGAACAGATAAATACAGTAAATTGGTGCCAGTAGATTGGGGTGCTTCTGTAAAGATACCCAAAAATGTGGAAGCAACTTTGAAACTGGGTAACAAGCAGAGGTTGGGACAGTTTGGAGGTCTCAGGAGAAGATAGAAAAATGTGGAAAAGTTTGGAACTTCCTAAAGACTTGTTGAACGGCTTTGACCAAAATGCTGATAGTGATATGGACAATAATATCCAGGCTGAGATGGTCTCAGATGGAGATGAGGAACTTGTTGGGAGCTGCAGTAAAGGTCACTCTTGCTATGCAAAGAGACTGATGGCATTTTTTCCTTACTCTAGAGATCTGTGAAACTTTGAGCATGAGAGAGATGATATAAGGTATCTGGCAGAAAAAAAATTCTAAGCAGCAGGACATTCAAAACAAAGCAAAAGTTTGAAAAATTTGCAACCTGACAATGCAACAAAAAATAAGAAACCATTTTCTGGGGAGAAATTCAAGCCTGCTGCATAAATTTGCATAAAATTTGCATAAGTAACAAGCAGCCAAATGTTAATCATCAAGACAATGGGGGAAATGTCTCCAGGGCATGTCAGAGAGCTCCATGGGAGCGTCCTCCATCACAAGCCTAGAGGCCTAGGAGGAAAAATGGTTTTGTGGGCTGGGCCCAGGACCCCTCAGCTGTGTGGAGCCTAGGGATTTGGTGGCTCTGCATCCCAGCTGCTACAGCTGTGGCTAAAAGAGGCCAAGGTACAGCTCAGACCATGGTTTCAGAGGGTGCAAGCCCCAAGCCATGGCAGCTTCCATGTGGTGTTGAGCCTGTAAGTGCACAGAAGTCAAGAATTGAGGCTTGGAAACCTCTGCCTAGATTTCAGAGGATGTGTGGAAACAAGTAAATGTCCAGGCAAAAGTTTGCTGCAGGGTTGGAGACCTCATAGAGAACCTCTGCTAGGACAGTGTGAAAAAGAAATGTGGGGTTGGAGCCCCCATACAGAATCCCCACTGGGGCATTGCCTAGCAGATCTGTGAGAAAAGGCCACTATCCTCCAGACCCCAGAATGTTAGATCCACCAACAGCTTTTACCAGGTGTCTGGAAAAGTGCAGACACTCAAGGCCAGCCCATGAAAGCAGCCAGAAAGGAAGCTGCACCCTGCAAAGCCACAGGGGAGGAGCTGCCCAAAGCTATGGGAGCCCACCACTTGCATCAGCACAGTTTGGATGTGAGACATGAAGTCAAAGGAAATCATTTTGGAACTTTATTGTTTAATGATTGCCCTATTGGATTCTGGACTTTCATGAGGCTGTAGTCCCTTCATTTTAGCCAATTTCTCCAATTTGGAATGAATGTATTTACCCCAAGCTTGTACCCCCATTGTGTCTAGGAAGTAACTAACTTGCTTTTGATTTTACATGTTCATAGGCAGAAGCGACTTTTCTTGACTCAGATGAGACTTTGGACTTGGACTTTTGAGTTAATTCTGGAATGAGTGAAGACTTTGGGGGACTGTTGGGAAGGCATGATGGTGTTTTGAAATGTGAGGACATGGGATTTTGGAGGGGCCAGTGGTGGAATGATATGATTTGGCTCTCCGTCCCCACCTAAATATCATCTTGAATTGTAATGTCCATAATCCGCAAGTATTGTGGGAGGCATATGGGAGGCACGATGTGACATAATTAAATCATGGGAGAGGTTACCCCATGCTGCTGTTCTTGTGATAGAGAGTGAGTTCTCATGAGAGCTGATGGTTTTATAAGGGATTTTTCCCCCTTCTGCTCAGCACTTCTCTGTTGCCTGCTGCCATATAAGACATGCCTTTGTTCCTCTTTCACCTTAAGCCATGATGGTGAGGCCTCCCCAGCCATGTGAAACTGTGAGTTCTTTAAACCATTTTTTCTTTATAAATTAATCAGTCTTGAGTATGTCTTTACCAGCAGCATGTGAACAGACTAATACATGAAGAGTTGTTGTTCAATGGATGTAGAGATTCATTTATACAAGATGAAAAGAGTTATGGAAACGAACGATGTTTGAAAGTTATGCATTTGACAATGAGTTACTATCCAAAATGTATAGAAAACTCAAACAATTCAATAGCAAATAATAATAATGGTAATTTTAAATTGGCAGACTTGAATAGACATTTCTCAAAAGAATACATAAAAATGTCCAACAGGTAGATGGCCGAATAGGAACAGCTCCAGTCTACAACTCCCAGCGTGAGTGAGACAGAAGAGGGGTGATTTCTGCATTTCCATCTGAGGTACCATGTTCATCTCACTAGGGAGTGCCAGACAGTGGGCGCAGGTCAGTGGGTGAGTGCACCGTGCACCAGCCAAAGCAGGGGCGAGGCATTGCCTCACTCAGGAAGTGCAAGGGGTCAGGGAGTTCCCTTTCCAGGGGTGACAGACGGCACCTGGAAAATCGGGCCACTCCCACCTGAATACTGTGCTTTTCCGACGGGCTTAGGAAATGGTGCCCCAGGAGAGTATAGCCCGCACCTGGCTCAGAGGGTCCTATGCCCACGGAGTCTCGCTGATTGCTAGCACAGCAGTCTGAGATCAAACAGCAAGTCGGCAACGAGGCTGGGGGAGGGGAGCCCGCCATTGCCCAGGCTTGCTTAGGTAAACAAAGCAGCCTGGAAGCTTGAACTTAGTGGAGCCCACCACAGCTCAAGGAGGCCTGCCTGCCTCTGTAGGCTCCACCTCTGGGGGCAGGGCACAGACAAACAAAAAGACAGCAGTAACCTCTGCAGACTTAAATGTCCCAGTCTCACAGCTTTGAAGAGAGCAGTGGTTCTCCCAGCACGCAGCTGGAGATCTGAGAACCGGCTGACTGCCTCCTCAAGTGGGTCCCTGACCCCTGACCCCAGAGCAGCCTAACTGGGAGGCACCCCCCAGCAGGGACAGACTGACACCTCACATGGCCGGCCAGGTACTCCAACAGACCTGCAGCTGAGGGTCCCGTCTGTTAGAAGGAAAACTAACAGAAAGGACATCCACACCAAAAACCCATCTGTACATCACCATCATCAAAGACCAAAAGTAGATAAAACCACAAAGATGGGGAAAAAACAGAGCAGAAAAACTGGAAACTCTAAAAAGCAGAGTACCTCTCCTCCTCCAAAGGATCTCAGTTCCTCACCAGCAATGGAACAAAGCTGGACGGAGAATGACTTTGATGAGCTGAGAGAAGAAGGCTTCAGACGATCAAATTACTCCGAGCTACGGGAGGATATTCAAACCAAAGGCAAAGAAGTTGAAAACTTTGAATAAAATTTAGAAGAATGTATAACTAGAAAAATCAATACAGAGAAGTGCTTAAAGGAGCTGATGGAGCTGAAAACCAAGGCTCGAGAACTACGTGAAGAATGCAGAAGCCTCAGGAGCCGATATGATCAAATGGAAGAAAGGGTATCAGCCCTGGAAGATTAAATGAATGAAATGAAGTGAGAAGGGAAGTTTAGAGAAAAAAGAATAAAAAGAAACGAGCAAATCCTCCAAGAAATGTGGGACTATGAGAAAAGACCAAATCTACGTCTGATTGGTGTACCTGAAAGTGACGAGGAGAATGGAAACAAGTTGGAAAACACTCTGCAGGATATTATCCAGGAGAACTTCCCCAATCTAGCAAGGCAGGCCAACATTCAGATTCAGGAAATACAGAGAATGCCACAAAGATACTCCTCGAGAAGAGCAACTCCAAGACACATAATTGTCAGATTCACCAAAGTTGAAATGAAGGAAAAAATGTTAAGGGCAGCCAGAGAGAAAGGTCGGGTTACCATCAAAGGGAAGCCCATCAGACTAACAGTGGATCTCTTGGCAGAAACCCTACAAGCCAGAAGAGAGTGGGGGCCAATATTCAACATTCTTAAAGAAAAGAATTTTCAACCCAGAAATTCATATCCTGCCAAACTAAGCTTCATAAGTGAAGGAGAAATAAAATACTTTACAGACAAGCAAATGCTGAGAGATTTTGTCACCACCAGGCCTGCCCTAAAAGAGCTCCTGAAGGAAGTGCTAAACATGGAAAGGCACAACCGGTACCAGCCACTGTAAAATCATACCGAAATGTAAAGACCATCGAGACTAGGAAGAGACTGCATCAACTAACGAGCAAAATAACCAGCTAACATCATAATGACAGGATCAGATTCACACATAACAATATTAACTTTAAATGTAAATGGACTAAATGCTCCAATTAAAAGACACAGACTGGCAAATTGGATAAAGACTCAAGACCCATCAGTGTGCTGTATTCAGGAAACCCATCTCACGTGCAGAGACACACATAGGCTCAAAATAAAAGGATGGAGGAAGATCTACCAAGCAAATGGAAAACAAAAAATGGCAGGGGTTGCAATCCTAGTCTCTGATAAAACAGAGTTTAAACCAACAAAGATCAAAAGAGACAAAGAAGGCCATTACATAATGGTAAAGGGATTGATTCAACAAGAAGAGCTAACTATCCTAAATATATATGCACCCAATACAGGAGCACCCAGATTCATAAAGCAAGTCCTGAGTGACCTACAAAGAGACTTAGACTCCCACACATTAATAATGGGAGACTTTAACACCCCACTGTCAACATTAGACAGATCAACTAGACAGAAAGTCAACAAGGATGCCCAGGAATTGAACTCAGCTGTGCACCAAGCGGACCTAATAGACATCTACAGAACTCTCCACCCCAAATCAACAGAATATACATTTTTTTCAGCACCACACCACACCTATCCCAAAATTGACCATATACTTGGAAGTAAAGCTCTCCTCAATAAATGTAAAAGAACAGAAATTATTACAAACTATCTCTCAGATCACAGTGCAATCAAGCTAGAACTCAGGATTAAGAATCTCACTCAAAACCGCTCAACTACATGGAAACTGAACAACCTGCTCCTGAATGACTACTGGGTACATAACGAAATGAAGGCAGAAATAAAGATGTTCTTTGAAACCAACGAGAACCAAGACACAACATACCAGAATCTCTGGGATGCATTCAAAGCAGTGTGTAGAGGGAAATTTATAGCACTAAATGCCCACAAGAGAAAGCAGGAAAGATCCAAAATTGACACCCTAACATCACAATTAAAAAAACTAGAAAAGCGAGAGCAAACACATTCAAAAGCTAGCAGAAGGCAAGAAATAACTAAAATCAGAGCAGAACTGAAGGAAAAAGAGATGCAAAAAACCCTTCAAAAAATTAATGAATCCAGGAGCTGGTTTTTTGAAAGGGTCAACAAAATTGATAGACCGCTAGCAAGATTAATAGAGAAAAGGAGGGAGAAGAATCAAATAGATGCAATAAAAAATGATAAAGGGAATATCACCACCAATCCCACAGAAATACAAACTACCACCAGAGAATATTACAAACACCTCTACACAAATAAACTGGAAAATCTAGAAGAAATGGATAAATTCCTCAACACATACACCCTCCCAAGACTAAACCAGGAAGAAGTTGAATCTCTGAATAGACCAATAACAGGAGCTGAAATTGTGGCAATAATCAATAGCTTACCAACCAAAAAAAGTGCAGGACCAGATGGGTTGACAGCCGAATTCTACCAGAGGTAAAAGGAGGAGCTGGTACCATTCCTTCTGAAACTATTCCAATCAATAGAAAAAGAGGGAATCCTCCCTAACTCATTTTATGAGGCCAGCATCATCCTGATACCAAAGCCTGGCAGAGACACAACAAAAAAAGAGAATTTTAGACCAATATCCTTGATGAACATTGATGCAAAAATCCTCAATAAAATACTGGCAAACAGAATCCAGCAGCACATCAAAAAGCTTATCCACCATGATCAAGTGGGCTTCATCCCTGGGATGCAAGGCTGGTTCAATATACGCAAATCAATAAATGTAATCCAGCATTTAAACAGAACCAAAGACAAAAACCACATGATTATCTCAATAGATGCAGAAAAGGCCTTTGACAAAATTCAACACCACTTCATGCTAAAAACTCTCAATAAATTAGGTATTGATGGGACGTATCTCAAAATAATAAGAGCTATTTATGACAAACCCACAGCCAATATCATACTGAATGGGCAAAAACTGGAAGCATTCCCTTTGAAAACTGGCACAAGACAGGGATGCCCTCTCTCACCACTTCTATTCAACATAGTGTTGGAAGTTCTGGCCAGGGCAATTAGGCAAGAGAAGGAAATCAAGGGTATTCAATTAGGAAAAGAGGAAGTCAAATTGTCCCTGTTTGCAGATGACATGATAGTATATCTAGAAAACCCCATTGTCTCAGCCCCAAATCTCCTTAAACTGATAAGCAACTTCAGCAAAGTCTCAGGATACAAAATCAATGTACAAAAATCACAAGCATTCTTATACATCAATAACAGACAAACAGAGAGCCAAATCATGAGTGAACTCCCATTCACAATTGCTTCAAAGAGAATAAAATACCTAGGAATCCAACTTACAAGGGATGTGAAGGACCTCTTGAAGGAGAACTACAAACCACTGCTCAAGGAAATAAAAGAGGACACAAACAAATGGAAGAACATTCCATGCTCATGGGTAGGAAGAATCAATATCATGAAAATGGCCATCCTTCCAAAGGTTATTTACAGATTCAATGCCATCCCCATCAAGTTACCAATGACTTTCTTCACAGAATTGGAAATAACTACTTTAAAGTTCATATGGAACCAAAAAAGAGCCCGCATCACCAAGTCAATCCTAAGCCAAAAGAACAAAGCTGGAGGCATCACACTACCTGACTTCAAACTATACTACAAGGCTACAGTAAACAAAACAGCATGGTACTGGTACCAAAACAGAGATATAGATCAATGGAACAGAACAGAGCCCTCAGAAATAATGCCGCATATCTACAACTATCTGATCTTTGACAAACCTGACAAAAACAAGCAATGGGGAAAGGATTCCCTGTTTAATAAATGGTGCTGGGAAAACTGGCTAGCCATATGTAGAAAGCTGAAACTGGATCCCTTCCTTACACCTTATACAAAAGTCAATTCAAGATGGATTAAAGACTTAAATGTTAGACCTAAAACCGTAAAAACCCTAGAAGAAAACCTAGGCATTACCATTCAGGACATAGGCATGGGCAAGGACTTCATGTCTAAAACAACAAAAGCAATGGCAACAAAAGCCAAAATTGACAAATGGGATCTAATTAAACTAAAGAGCTTCTGCACAGCAAAGGAAACTACCATCAGAGTGAACAGGCAACCTACAAAATGGAGAAAATTTTCGCAACCTACTCATCTGACAAAGGGCTAATATCCAGAATCTACAATGAACTCCAACAAATTTACAAGAAAAAAACAAACAACCCCATCAAAAAGTGGGCAAAGGACATGAACAGACACTTCTCAAAAGAAGACATTTATGCAGCCAAAAGACACATGAAAAAATGCTCACCATCACTGGCCATCAGAGAAATGCAAATCAAAACCACAATGAGATACCATCTCACACAAGTTAGAATGGCAATCATTAAAAAGTCAGGAAACAACAGGTGCTGGAGAGGATGTGGAGAAATAGGAACACTTTTACACTGTTGGTGGGACTGTAAACTAGTTCAACCCTTGTGGAAGTCAGTGTGGCGATTCCTCAGGGATCTAGAACTAGAAATTCCATTCGACCCAGCCATCCCATTACTGGGTATACACCCAAAGGACTATAAATCATGCTGCTATAAAGACACATGCACACGTATGTTTATTGCAGCATTATTCACAATAGCAAAGACTTGGAACCAACCCAAATGTCCGACAATGATAGACTGGATTAAGAAAATGTGGCACATATACACCATGGAATACTATGCAGCCATAAAAAATGATGAGTTCATGTCCTTTGTAGGGACATGGATGAAATTGGAAATCATCATTCTCAGTAAACTATCGCAAGAACAAAAAACCAAACACTGCATATTCTCAGTCATAGGTGGGAATTGAACAATGAGAGCACGTGGACACAGGAAGGGGAACATCACACTTCGGGGACTGTTGTGGGGTGGGGGGAGGGGGGAGGGATAGCATTGGGAGATATACCTAATGCTAGATGATGAGTTGGTGGGTGCAGCGCACCAGCATGACACATGTATACATATGTAACTTACCTGCACGTTGCACACATGTACCATAGAGCCTAAAGTATAATAATAATAATAAGAAGAAGAAGAAGAAGAAGAAAAAAAAAGGCACAATCCAAGATTCATCACATATTAACTGTATGATCCTCTGCAAGCATACAGTTTTCTTTAATTCATAGGATTCTCAATCATATAACAGGAATCTGTGACTACCAAACAAAATAATGCTTATAACGTACTTAGATTTTGCTAGCATAAAGTAAATGTTCAATAAATAATGTTTATTTTTGTTGTTGCTGAAAAAAAAAAATGTCCAACAGGTATGTGGAAAAAATGCTAATTATCACTAATCATCAGGAAAATGCAAATCAAAATCACAATAAGATGTTATCTTATTATATTAGAATGGTTATTATTTAAAAAGTCAGAAATGACAAGTGCTGGCAAGGATACAGTAAACAGGAAACCCTTATTCACTGAGGGTGGGAATGTAAATTAGTCTGTACAACCATTAGGGAAAATAGTAGAAAGTTTCCTCAAAAAATCAAAAATAGAACTATCATGTGATACAGCAATCCCACTACTGGGCATATAACCAAAGAAAATGAAATTAGTATGTTGAAGAGATAGCTACACTACCATGTATATTGTAGCCCTGTTCACAATAGCCAAGGTATGGAATCAACTAAGTGTCCATCAATGGATAAATGGATAAAGAAAATGTGGCATATATACACAATGGAGTAGTATTCATCCATGAAAAAAAATGAAATCCTGTTATTTGCAGCAATACAGCTGAACCTGGAAGACATTATGTTAACTAAAATGAGCCAGGTACAGAAAGACAAATGCCATATAATCATTTCTGGAATCTAAAAAAATTGATCTCACAGAAGTGGAGTGTAGAGTAGTGGCTTCCAGAGGCTGGGGAAGGTGAACTTGAAGGGAAGATGGGTAGAGGTTGGGCAAAGGATACATAAATACAGTTAGATAGGAAGAATACATTTTAAAGATCTATTGTACAGCAAGGCAACTATAGTAATGACAATTTATTGTATTCTTATATAATGCAATGCGAGAGAATGTTAAGTGTTCTCAGCACAGAAAGGATAACTGTGAGGCAATGCAACTGTTCATTAACTAAAATTACCCACTACACATGTACATATATTTCAAAACATCATCTACAAAACAAATGTCTACAATCTATCTGTCAAGTAAAAATATTTTCAAAATTTTTAAAATTTAAACAAAAAGAGGACATAGAAAAAGAACAAAATAAACCCAAGGTAAAATGAAATAAGATGATAATAACATGAAAATTAATTTAATAAATAAATAAAAATTAAATAAACATACCTTAAAATAATTTCATAAAAATTACAACAATAATAGGTCTTGAAAAGATTGTTGAAATTTAACCTTCAGTAGATATGATGAAGAGCAAATGGCAAAAGGACCACTTACAATAAAAATACTTCCCAAAAATGACATAAATAATAATACAAATAAAATTTTAAAAATTGTAAGATAATAGCATGGAAAGCTTTAAATCAATAAATTTGAAAATGTAGATTAAGGTGTTGTTTGTTTTTTTCTTGTAAATTTGTTGGAGTTCATTGTAGATTCTGGATATTAGCCCTTTGTCAGATGAGTAGATTGCAACAATTTTCTCCCATTCTGTAGGTTGCCTGTTCACTCTGATGGTAGTTCCGTTTGCTGTGCAGAAGCTCTTTAGTTTAATTAGATCCCATTTGTCAATTTTGGCTTTTGTTGCCCTTGCTTTTGGTGCTTTAGACATGAAATCCTTGCCCATGCCTATGTCCTGAATGGTATTGCTTAGGTTTTCTTCTAGGGTTTTTATGGTTTTAGGTTTAACATGTATGTCTTTATTCCATCTTGAATTAATTTTTGTATAAGGTGTAAGGAAGGGATCCAGTTTCAGCTTTCTACATATGGCTAGCCAGTTTTCCCAGCACCATTTGTTAAATAGGGAATCCTTTTCCCATTGCTTGTTTTTGTCAGGTTTGTCAAAGATCAGATGGTTGTAGATAGGTGGCATTATTTCTGAGGGCTCTATTCTGTTCCATTGGTCTATATCTGTTTTGGTACCAGTACATGCTGTTTTGGTTACTGTAGCCTTGTAGTATAGTTTGAAGTCAGGTGGCGTGATGCCTCCAGCTTTGTTCTTTTGGCTTAGGATTGACTTGGTGATGCGGGCTCTTTTTTGGTTCCATATGAACTTTAAAGTAGTTTTTTCCAATTCTGTGAAGAAAGTCATTGGTAGCTTGATGGGGATGGCATTGAATCTATAAATTACCTTGGGCAGAATGGCCATTTTCATGATATTGATTCTTCCTACCCATGAGCATGGAATGTTCTTCCATTTGTTTGTATCCTCTTTTATTTCCTTGAGCAGTGGTTTGTAGTTCTCCTTGAAGAGGTCCTTCACATCTCTTGTAAGTTAGATTCCTAGGTATTTTATTCTCTTTGAAGCAATTGTGAATGGGAGTTCACTCATGATTTGGCTCCCTGTTTGTTATTGGTGTGTAAGAATGCTTGTGATTTTGGCACATTGATTTTGTATCCTGAGACTTTGCTAAAGTTGCCTATCAGCTTAAGGAGATTTTGGGCTGAGATGTTGGGGTTTTCTAGATATACAATCATGTCATCAACAAGTGGGTGAAGAATATGAACAGACACTTCTCAAAAGAAGACATATATGCAGCCAAAAGACAAATGAAAAAATGCTCATCATCACTGGCTATCAGAGAAATGCAAATCAAAACCACAGTGAGATACCATCTCACACCAGTTAGAATGGCGACCATTAAAAAGTCAGGAAACAACAGGTGCTGGAGAGGGTGTGGAGAAATAGGAACATTTTACACTGTTGGTGGGAGTGTAAACTAGTTCAACCATTATGGCAGTTGGTGTGGCGATTCCTCAGGGATCTAGAACTAGAAATACCATTTGACCCAGCAATCCCATTACTGGGTATATACCCAAAGGAGTATAAATCATGCTGCTATAAAGACATATGCACATGTATGTTTATTGCAGCACTACTCACAATAGCAAAGACTTGGAACCAACCCAAATGTGCATCGATGATAGACTGGATTAAGAAAATGTGGCACATATACACCATGGAATATTATGCAGCCATAAAAAATGATGAGTTCATGTCCTTTGTAGGGACATGGATGAAATTGGAAATCATCATTCTCAGTAAACTATCACAAGGACAAAAATCCAAACATTGCATGTTCTCACTCATAGATGGGAATTGAACAATGAGAACACATGGACACAGGAAGGGGAACATCACACTCTGGGGACTGTTGTGGGGTGGGAGGAGTGGGGAGGGATAGCTTTAGGAGATATACATAATGCTAAATGGCGAGTTACTGGGTGCAGCAAACCAACATGGCACATGTATACATATGTAACAAACCTGCACGTTGTGCACATGTACCCTAAAACTTAAAGTATAATAAAAAAAGGAAATGTAGATGAAATATGCAATTCATTTAAAATATAAATTTACTACATTGACCTGAGAATAATTAGAAAATGAACACACCAATAAGCCAAAACAAATAAAAATAATAGTTAAAACATACTTTGCATACCCACTCAAGAGAAAGACATGAGAACAGATGGTTTTTCAGGCTAGTTTATCAAACTTTTCAAGAGAAAGATATGCAAATTATTTCAGGTTACACAAAAAGAGAATAATCTCCGCAACTCAAATCATAAGGCCACTAGCCTCAAAAAACCTTATATTTTACCAGAAATAGGCAGTTAAAAATAAGAAATGAAGTCCTATGTCACTTATAGATTGGAGCAAATATTCTAAATAAAATTTTAACTAAAGTAATCTATAGTTAAATTAAGCATGTCCAAATGTGTTTAAGCTAGAAAGACAAGGGTGACTCAACATTTAAAATTATATTAACAGAATTTACTATATCAAAAATTAAAGAATAAAACACATGATTATCTGAAAGGATGAAGAAACATAAAAATATTATAGACTCAACACATAATTGATTTTAAACATTAGACTAGAAAGGGATTTTCTTTACCTATGAGTAGCTATCAGAAATCTAGGCCAAATATCATACTCCGTGACAAAACATTTTGAGCATTCCAACTAAAGTCAGAAAAAGACAAAAATATATATATACATGGGTAAAAAAAGACAGTATAATTTTTTTGCTACTCTTTTCTTCTATTTGATTAAAAATACAACTGCATAAAGAAATAACTACAAAGATGTGTCGATAAATTTGTATAAAGATGTTATATGTATGACAATAATTGTGCAAAGAAAGATGAGAGAATGGAGTCATATTTGAGCAGTTTCTGTACACTAAGCAAATTAATAGGAATAGGAATAGGAAATAGATTATTGCAAGGTAAAAAGTTAATTATAATCCTTGGAGCAACCACTAAGAAAATATTTAAATATTTAAATCTAGTAAAAAAGTTACTTAAAATGTGAAACTAGAAAATATCTATTTAAATGTAAAAAAGTCAATAATGGAAGACTAGAGGAGCAAAAAGGCAGGACATATAGAAAACAAATGACAAAATGGTAAATGTAAATTCTACCTGTTCAGTAACTACATTAAAGAGAAATAAGTTAAATCATCCAATTAATAGGCAGAGATTGACAGAATAGATTTAAAAATATGACTCAATTATATGTCTGTCTACAAGAGACAGACTACAGATTCAAAGACATAAACAGGTTATAAGTAAAAGGGTGGAATAAAATATGTCATGTTTTATTCCAGCCACTTAAAAAGATCTATGGCTATATATTAATATCAGAAAAAATAGATTTCAAGGCCAAAATGTTCTAAGAGAAAAGAAAGATACTTTATAGTTGTAAAAGTTCAATTCATCAGGAAGACTTAACGCTTGTAAATTAAATATGCACCTAAAAATACAGCATCAAAATACATGAAACAAAAACTGACAGATTTGGGCTGGGCAGGATGGCTCACACCTGTAATCCCAGCACTTTGGGAGGCTGAGGTGGGCAGATCACTTGAGGCCAGGGGTTCAAGACCAGCGTGGCCAACATGGCGAAACCCCATCTCTACCAAAAATACAAAAATTAAATGGGGGTGGTGGCATGCACTTGTAATCCCAGCTACTCGGGAGGCTGAGGCGGGAGACGCACTTGGACTCAGGAGGCGGAGGCTGCGGTGAGCTGAGATTGCACCACTGCACTCCAGCCTAGGTGACAGAGATTCTGCCACAAAAAAAAAAAAAAAAAGACAAACCCTTATCTAGACTAACCAAGAAGAAAAGAGAGAAGATGCAAATCACTAAAACAAGGAATTAAAAAGAGGACATCTTAAATTTCCTGTGTGGTTACTAAAAACAAATAAGTAAATAAATAAATACTAAAAAGTGGACATCACCTTTAAAAAATACAAACTACAGAAATAGATTTAAGAAGGAATAGAAAATCTGAATAGTCCTGTAACAAGTAAAGACATTGCATCAGTAATGAATAAACTTCTCATAAAGATAGGTCAGGCCCAGATGCCTTCACTTGCAAAGTGTAGCAACATCAAATAATTCATATCAATCCTTCATACACTCTTCCAAAAAAAAGAGAAAATACTTCCCAACCCATCCTATGAGGCCATTATTATTTCTTGATACCAAAACCAATGACATCACAAGAAAAAACTGTAGATCCATATTTTTTCAGAATATAGATATAAAAACTTCAATAAAATACTAGCAAACTTAATCCAGTAACAATTCCATATTTAGGCATATATCCAAAAGAAATAAAAACATACATCCACACAGAAACTTGCAGACAAATGTTCATAGCACCATTATATTCATAATAGCCAAAAAATGTAAACAACACAAATTTCTGACAACCGATTAATGGATAAGCAAATGTGACATATGAAAAATTATTCTGCAATAAAAAGGAATGTAATATTGATTCATACTGCAACATTGATGAACCTTGAAAATATTCTGCTAAGTGAAAGAAATTAGTCACAAAGAACCACGTATGGTATGATTCCATTTATATGAAATGTCCAGACAGGCAAATCTACAGAAACAGAAAATAGTTTAGTGTTTGTCAATGGCTGAAGGCAGGAGAGAAATGGAGGATGGCTGCTAATGGATACAGGGTGTTTTGGAGGTGGTGAAAATGTTCCGAAATTAGATAGTAGTAATAGTTGTAGAACTTCATGAATGTACTAAAAAACACTAAATTTTGCACTTTAAAAAGATAAATGTTATGTTAGGTGAATTACAACTCAATAAAGCTATTATGTTAAAATATCCCATTTATATAACAACAGAACACTGAAGCATCTTATAAAAACATAACAAAAAAAACTATATCCTTATGTAAAATATTATGTAACCTTAATGAATGAGATAAATGAAGAGCCATATCCATTGATGGCTTTTCTTTAAAGTAGACAAAGACGTCAAATCTTTCTGAATCAATCTACAAATTCAGTGCAATCCTAAAAAATAAACCATGTGAGATGTTGCATGAATACTAACTCTAAAATTAGTTCAGAAGTGTAAACTCATTCCTTTAACAAGTATTTACTGAGTACTTATACTATGTCAAGCATTATTAAAGTTGTTAAGAGTACAATAATTGAAATAATAAGCTTTCATGGAATTTATATTTAGTAATGCACTAAAATAGACAAGACTTTTAGAAAAAAATTACAATGAGTTTCTTGATCTAGCAGATATCAAGATATATATAATCAATCAATATTAATTAAAGAAGCATAAAACTGGCAAAAAAAATAGCCACAATAGATTTATACAACAGAATATAACTCAAAAACAGATGTGTACACATACACTAATTTGGCATATGAGAAAGAGAAAAGGAATGTGATTAAATAGACCCCACTTTGATAAGTGCAAACATGAAGCTCTCTTTGAATAGATTTTTTTTGAATGAACTTTTTGGCTCTGAACTCCAGTGTGCTTAGAGCAAGCAACTATTAAAAAAAAAAATCCATCCAGTTGTTTATCTCCCTGCTCAATATTAGCAGTCCAAAGAAAGGGTCTCAATTGATTATCAGCTGATGCTATGAAGCAAAACATAGACTCTAGTTTGCTGGCTGGGGTCAAGGAACAAGAGAAAATCAGCAGGAAAACAAGTTTTGGAAAGCCCATCTCTCACTCATATACTGAGCACTAATGGGTAAGAAATCCCCCTTAGAATCTCCTGACCCTGGCTCCAAATCCCATTTCTTCCCCATCTTCCACTCAGGCATTCTTCTTTCTGATGCTTCTTTTAATGGGCCAAGAAATGCTCAAAGACAATAGAGGTCTGTGACCTTCTCATTAGTTTTGTTTGCTCACAACTCCCAAGAAGTGTTGCTTTCTCATCCCCACTTCAAGTTTTTTGCATTTTGTTTTTCTTTTCTTTTTTTTATTCTAAAACTGAGTGTGGTCAGTGTAAAGAGTGGGAGCATTAGTAAATACAGCTCATAGCAAGCAATACACTTAAACAATAGTCTAAGTGTGCTCAAAGAGTAGTGGGAAGCTCTCTTCCAGGGGGTCTATGAGATCAAACTGTTTTCATGATAATACTGATATTATTTACCTTTTTCATTCATTCTCTCATGAGACAGTTTTCCAGAGGCTACATAACATGTGATATGGCAACAGATTGGATATAGAAGCATACATAATAATCCAGCTATCTTCTATTAAACCAGACATTAAAGAGATTTGCAAAAATGTAAAGTAGTGCCACTCTTCTAAATATTTTGTTGTTTTGGTTATTTTTCATAAAAATGTTATTTATATTAACACATAATAGGTTCATTGTTAATTTCAGATAAATTAACAGTTTTAAAATTATCCATTTTAATTTCTACTACAGTAAAATAATATGGACAAAAGTTCATAGGGTCCCCAATAATTTTTAAGAGTTGAAAGGTTCCCATGATCAAAAAGTTGGTAGCCTTGAAGGTCACCAACCTTCTAAGAGCCAGCTGTGGCAGAGTAGCATAAACAGGAAATAAAGCCCTCAATAGACATGGCTTCAAAAACTGAGTGAATAAAATGATTAATATACTAGATTGTGGAGAATAATAGTTTAAATTAGATAATGTGTATAAAATTTCTAGCAGAGCACTTAACGCATAGACAATAATTAATTCATAAGTGCTTTCTTCTCTGACTTTGGAATAAGAACCACCAGGCTCAGGGAGAGAGGTGGAACAAGATGGTAGAATAGGAAGCTGCACCAATCATCCCCATAGCAAGGACACCAAGTTAACAACTACCTACACAGGAAAACAACACCAAAAATAAGGTAAGCACTCATAACACCTGGTTTTAACTTCATATTGCTGAAAAAAGCACTGAAGAGATAGAAAAACAGCCCTGAATCACCTATGCCACCCCTCCCCAACCCTCACAAGCATCTCTAGGTGCTGGAGGAAGGAGAACACAATTGTGAGGCATTGAACTCAGTGCTGTTCTGTTAGAGGAGAAGGGAAAACCAACAAACTCAGCTGACACCCATACCCAGAGGGAGCATTTAAACTAGCCCTAGCAAGTAGGGAATTGCCAATCCCAGTGGTCTGAACTATGAGTGCCTGCAAACCTCACCACCAAGGCCCAAAGTGCTCTCAGTCACAAAGTAAACTTGAAAGGCAGTCTAGATCATAAGGACTGCAACACTTAGGTGAGTCCCAGGGCTGAACTAGGCTCAGAGATAGTGGACTTGTTGTGAGGAGTGGGCATGGAATAGACTGAGAGACTAGCTAAGGAAGCCAAAGGAGTGCTGGGATCATCCCTCCCCTAACCCAAGGCTGCACAGTTCATGGCTCCAAAAGACACTCCTTTTTTCCACTTAAGGAGAAGGGAGGAAAGAGTGAGGAGGACTTTGTCTTGCATCTTGGACACCAGCTCAGCCACAGCAGGTTAGGGCACCAGTCAGTCAGGAGGCTCCTGTTTCAGACCCTAGCCCCCAGCCAACATTTCTAGACACACCCTGGTCCAGAAAGGAACCTGTTGCCTCAATGAAAAGGACCCTGTCCTGCCAGCATTCATTGACTGCTAAATAAAGAGCCCTTGGGCCCTGAATACCCAGCAGTGATACCCATGTACTGCACTGAGGGCCTTAGAGAGCCTCTGAGACTTGCTGGCTTGAGGCAAAACTCAGCACGTTACTAGCTGTGGTGGCTATGGGGCAAAACTCATTCCACTTGAGAAAAGCAGAGGGAAAAGTAAAGGGGACATTTTCTTGCACCTTAGGTAAGAACACTGCCACAAGGGGTAAAGCACCAAGTGGAATCTTGGGGGTCCTTGATTCCAGAACTGGACTTTTGGATGGCATTTCTGGACCTGCCCTGGGCCAGAGGGGAGCCCACTGCTCTGAAGGGTGAGTCCCAGGCTAGACAACATTCACCACAAGCTAACTTAAGAGATCTTAGGCCTTAAAGGAATATTGATGGTAGTCTGGCAGTACTCCTCATGGCCATGGGCGGTGGTGGCTATGGGGGTGAGGTTCTTCTGCCTTTGGAGAAAGAAAGGAAGAGTGGGAAGAACTGTGTCTTGTGGTTTGAGTGCCAGCTCAGCTGCAATATAATAGAATACCAGATAGTCTCCTAAGGTTTTTGACTCTAGTCCCTGACTCCTGGATGGCACTTCTGGACCCACCTGGGGCTTGGGGGACCTTGCCACTCTAAAGCAAAGGACACAGGCCTGGTTGCCTTTGCCACCTGCTGATTATAGAGCCCCAGGGCCTTGAGTGAACATAGGCAGTAGCCAGGGACTGGCTACAGCAGGCCTTGGGCAAGCCCCAGCACTATGCTGGCTTCAGGTCTATGCAGTCATAGTGATGGTGGCCACAGGAGTGCCTGTGTCACTACATCCCCAGCTGTAGGTGGCTCAGAAAAGAGAAAGAGACTCTGTATGTTTGGGAGAAAGTAAGGGAAGAGACTAAGAATCTCTGCTTGGTAATACAGAGAATTCTGGTAATCTTATTCAAAACCGTCAAGGCAATACCATAGCAAGAGTCTGCAAGAACCGCAGCATTATTGGACTTAGGGTGACCCCTAAAGCAGAAACAGCTTAAATCACTACACCCAAGTCCTTTCAAATATCTGGAAAGCCTTCTCAAGAAGGATGGCTGCAAATAAGCCAAGACAGAGAAGATTACAATAAATACATAACTCTTTGATTCCCAGACACTGAAGAATATCTACTAGCATCAACCATCAACATTGTCCAGGAAAACATGACCTTACCAAATTAACTAAATAAGGCACTAGGGACCAATCCTGAAAAAACAGAGAATGTGACCTTTCAGAAAGGGAATTCAAAATAGATGTGTTGAGGAAACTCAAGGAAATTCAAGATAATACAGGGAAGGAATTCAGAATTCAATCAGATATATTTAACAAAGAGATTGAAATAATTTTAAGAAACCAAGCAGAAATTCCAGTGCTGAAAAATGCAATTGGTATACTAAGGAATGCATAAGAGTCCTTCAATAGCAGAACGGATCAAGAAGGAGAGAGAATTAGTGAGCTGGAAGAAAAGCTATTTGAAAATATACTGTCAGAGGAGACAAAAGAAAAAAGAATAAAAAACAATAAAGTATGCCTACAGAATCTAGAAAATAGTCTCAAAAAGGCTATTTTAGAGAATTATTATTGAGAACTGGTAAGAATTTTTGGCCTTAAAGAGGAGGTAAAGAAAGAGGTAGGGGTAGAATATTTATTCAAAAGGATTATAACAGAGAACTTCCCAAACCTAGAGAAAGATATCAATAGCAAGTGCAAGAGGGTCATAGAGCATGAAGCAGATTTAACCCAAAGACTACCTTGAGGCATTTAATAATCAAACTTCCAAAGATCAATAATAAAGAAAAGATACTAAAAGCAGTCAGATAAAAAAAAAGCAAATAACATACAATGAAACTTCAATACATCTGGCAGTGGACTTCTCAGTGGAAGCATTACAGGACAGGAGAGAATAACATGACATATTTTAAGCGTTGAAGAAAAAAAAAAACTGTTAGTCTAGAATAGTGTATCCAGCAAAAATATCCTTGACATATGAAGGTAAAATGAAGACTTTTCCAGACAATCCAAAGCTGAGAGGTTTTATTAATACCAGATCTGTCCTATAAGAAATTCTGGCCAGGCGCGGTGGCTCATGCCTGTAATCCCAGCACTTTGGGAGGCTGAGGCGGGCATATCATAAGGTAAGGAGATTGAGACCATCCTGGCTAACACGGTGAAACCCGTCTCTACTAAAAAATACAAAAAATTAGCCGGGCATCATGGTGGGCGCCTGTAGTCCCAGCTACTCAGGAGGCTGAGGCAGGAGAACGGTGTGAACCTGGGAGGTGGAGCTTGCAGTGAGCAGAGATCGCACCACTGCACTCCAGCCTGGGCGATAGAGCGAGACTCTGTCTCCAAAAAAAAAAAAAAATGCTGAAGGGAGTATTTCAATCAGAAAGAAAAGAACATTAATGAGCAAAAAATAATCACCTGAAAATAGAAAATTTACTGGTAATAGCAAGTAAACAGAAAAACACAGAACATTATAACACTGTAACTGTTGTGTGTAAGTAAACTAATCTTATACTAAGTAGAAGGACTAAATGATGAACCAATAAAAAATAATAACTACAACAACTTTTCAAGACATAATCAGTACAATAAGATATAAATAGAAACAACAAAAACTTAAAAAGTGGGAGGACAAAGTTAAGGCAAATTTTTGTTAGTTTTCTTTTTGCTTGTTTGTTTGTTTATGTAAATAGTGTTAAGTTGTTATCAAGTTAAAATAATGGATTATAAGATAGCATTTGTAAGCCTCATGTAACCTCAAACCAAAAAATATGCAATAGATACACAAAAAATAAAAAAGGAAGAAACTAAATTATATCAACAGAGAAAATCATCTTTACTAAAGAAAGATAGTAATGAAAGAAAGAAGAGAAGATCACAACACAACCAGGAAACAACAAAATGGCAAGAGTAAGTGTGCACATGTACCCTAAAACTTAAAGTATAATAATAATTTTAAAAAAAAGAGTAAGTTCTTACTTATCAACAATAACATCGAACGCAAATGGACTAAACTCTCCAGTGAAAATATATTGACTGGCTGAATGGATGAAAAAACAAGATCCATTGATCTTTGCCTACAAAAAACACGTCACCTGTAGACACACATAGACTGAAAATAAAGGGATGGAGAAAGATATTCCATCCCAATGGACAACTAAAAAGAGCAGAAGTCACTATACTTATATAAGACAAAATAAATTTCAAGATGAAAACTATAAGAGAAGACAAAGAGTGTCACTATATAATGATAAAGTGGTCAATTCAGCAAGGGGATATAACAATTTTAAATATAAATATTTTAGAAAATTTAATTATATATTTATTATATAAAATATAACTATAAAGTACCCAATATATAAAAGATATATAAAGAAAATACTATTAGAGGTAAAGAAAAACATAGGCCCCAATACAATAAGAGCTGGAGACTTCAGTACCCTGCTTTCAGCATTGGACAGATCTTCCAGATAGAAAATCCATAAAGAAACCTCAGACTTATTCTGCACTATAGACCAAATAGACCTAATAGATATTTACAGAACATTTCATCCAAGAGCTGCAGAATACACATCCTTTTCCTCAGCACATGGATCATTCTCAAGGATAGACCATATATTAGGTGACAAAACAAGTCTTAAAACATTCAAAAAATGTAAATAATATCAAGCATCTTCTCTGGCCAAAAGGGGATGGAACTAGAAATGAATAATCAGAAATTTTGGAAAATATACAAATACATAAAAATTAAACAATATGCTCCTGAATGACCAGTGGGTCAATGAAATATTGAAAAGCTTCTTGAAACAAAGAATAATGGAACCACAACATACCAAAACCTATGGGATATAGCAAAAGCAGTACTAAGAGGGAAGTTTTTAGCTATAAGTGCCTGCACCAAAAAAAAAGAGAAAAAACTTCAAAAAATAATCTAACAATGCATCTTATAGAACTAGAAAAGCAAGAGCAAACCAAACCCCAAAATTAGTAGAAGATAAATAATAAAGATTAGAGCAGAAATAAATACAATTAAAATTTACAAAACATAAAATATCAATGAAATAAAAAGTTGGGTTTTTGAAAAGTTAAACAAAATTGACAAACCATTAGCCAGACTAACAAAGAAAAAAATAGAGAAGATCTAAATAAATAAAATCAGAAATGAAGAACGTGGCATTACAACTGATACTGCAGAAATTCAAAGGATGATTAATGGTTACTATGAGCAAGTATATGCCAATAAATTGGAAAACCTAGAAGAAATGAACAAATACTTAGATACATACAACCTACCAAGATTGAACCAAGAAGAAATAAAAAATCTGAAAAGATAAATAACAAGTAATGAGATTGAAGCCATAATAAAAAGTCTCCAGGAAAGAAAACCCAGGACCTGATGGCTTCACTGCTGAATTCTACCAAACAATTATAAAACTAATACCAATCATACTCAAATTATTCCAAAACATAGAAGAGGAAGGAATATGTCAAACTCATTCTACAAGGCCAGCATTATCCTGATACCAAAACCAGACAAAGACATCAAAAAAAGAAAACTACAAGTCAATATTTTTTATGAATATTGATGCATAAATCCTCAACAAAATACTAGCAAACCGAATCCAACAATACATTGGAAAGATCATTTATCATGACCAAGTGGGATTTAATCCTGGGATGCAGGAATGGTTCAACATTTGCAAATCAATCAATGTGATACATTACATCAAAAGAATACAGGACAAAAACCATATGATCATTTTAACTGATGCTTAAAAAAGCATTTGATAAAATCCAACATCCCTTCATGATAAAACCCCTAAAAATCAGGGGATAGAAGGAACATACCGCAATGAAATAAAAGCCATGTATGACAGACCTACAGCTAGTACCATACTGAATGATACTAGCTGAATGGGGAAAAACTGAAAGCTTTTCCTGTAAGGTCTGGAACACAACAAGAATGCCCACTTTCATTACTGTTATTCAGTATAGTACTAGAAGTCCTAGCTAGAGCAATCAGACAAGAGAAAGAAAGAAAGGGCATCCAAATTAGAAAGGAAAAAGCCAAAGTATCCCTCTTTGCAGATGCTATGATCTTATGTTTGGAGAAACCTGAAGACTCCACAAGACAACTATTAGAACTAATAAACAGATTCAGTAAACTAGCAGGATAAAAAACGAACAAACAAAAATCAGTAGCATTTCTATATGCCAACAGTCAAAGATGTGAGAAACAATTTTTTAAAAAAATCCCATTTACAATGGCCACACATAAAATGAATTATCTAGGAATGAACTTAACCAAAGAAGTGAAAGATCTCTATAATGAAAACTATAAAACGCTCATGAAAGTAATTGAAGAGGACATCAAAAAAAGCAAAAAGATTCCATGTTCATGGGTGGAAGAATCAACATTGTTAAACTATTTATAGTACCCAAAACTGTCTACAGATTCAGTGCAATCCCTATAAAAATACCAATGATATTCTCCACAGAAATAGAAAAACCAATCATAAAATTTATAAGGAATCACAAAAGACTCAGAATAGCCAAAGCTAGCCTAAGCAAAAATAACAAAACTGGAGGAATCACATTACCTGACTTCAAATTATACCACAGAGATATAGTAACCAAAACAGCATACTAGTGTCATAAAAACAAACACATAGATGAATTGAACACAATAGAGAACCCACAAACAAATCCACACACCTACAATGAACTCATTTTAAACAAAGGTACCAAGAACACAAACTAGGGGAAAAAGGACTGTCTCTTCAATAAGTGGTGCCGGGAAAACTGGGTATACATATGCACAAGGATTAAACTAGACCCCTATCTCTCACCATGCACAAAAATCAAATCAAAATGGATTAAAGACTTAAATCTAGGACCTCAAACCATGAAACTGCTACAAGAAAACATTGGGGGAAAATCTCTAGGACATTATTAACCTGGGCAAAAATTTCTTGAGCAATAACCCACAAGCACAGGCAACCAAATCAAAAGTGGACAAATGGGATCACATCAAGTTAAAAACCTTCTTCATAGTAAAGTATACATTTGACAAAGTGAAGAGATAACCCACAGAATGGAAGACAATATTCTCAAACCATTCACGTGACAAGGGATTAATAAACAAAATATATAAGGAGCTCAAACAACTCCATAGGAAAACAATCTAATAATCTGATCAAAAATAGGCAAAAGATTTGAATAGACATTTCTCAAAAGAAGACATACAAATGGCATGCAGGCATATGAAAAGGTGCTCAATGTCATTGATCATCAGAGAAATGCAGATCAAAACTACAGTGAGATATCATCTCACCCCAGTTAAATGGTTTATATCCAAAAGACAAGACAATAGCAAATGCTGGCATGGATGTGGAGAAAAGGGAACACTTGCACACAGCTGGTGTGAATGTAAATTAACACAACCATTATGGAGAACTTTTTGGAGGTTCCTCAAAAAACTAATAATTGAGCTACCATATGATCCAGCAATCCAACTGCTGGGTATATACACAAAAGAAAGGAAAGCAGTATACCGAAGAGATTGTACTCCTATGTTTGTGGCAGCACTGTTTGCAATAGCTAAGATTTGGAAGCAACCTAAGTGTCCATTAATAGATGAATGGATAAAGAAAATGTGGTACATATACACAATGTAGTAATGTTCAGCCATAAAAAAAGAATGCAATCCAGTCATTTGCAACAACATGAATGGAACTGGAGATCATTACGTTAAATGAAATAAGCCAGGCACAGAAAGACAAACATTGCATGTTCTCACCTACTTGTGGGATCTAAAAATCAAAACAATTGAACTCATGGACATAGAGAGTGACCAGAGGCTGAAAAGTATAGCTGGGGGCTTGAGGGGGAGGTGGGGATTGTAAATGGGTATCAAAAAATATAGAAAAAATAAATAAGACCTACTATTTGATAGCACAACAGGATAACTATGGTCAAAAATAACTGTACCTTTCGAAATTACTTCAACATTCTCTTGAAAAGGCTTGAGTTGGAGAAACTGGAGGTGTTTCAGCCAATAATAGCATTTAATGTCTTCCATCTTTTAGACAATCCAGGAATGAATATAGACTCCGGGAAAGGAACTAGGCACCTATTGTTTCCAGTATCCTTTTTCACACCCATCGTCAGAATTGCAGCATAGGATTCTGCAGGTTGTGCAGTGCGTGACAGTGCCACATTTGTAAATGATACAGGAGTATCATTTACAGCTCACACATCATAGATTTGTGATAATTTATTAGGAGAGGGAAGTAAAATTATTATGGCAGTTTTCAACAGAAATGTCTAGAGAAGATGCTTTTTTCCCCTAAAATGCATAGACATGCTTCATGGAACAGTGACAGCCTTGCCTGTACTATCCAATGAAGACCATGATTTTTCTCAAGAAGTTGCTGCTTCGTGTTACTCCATTCATTACAAAGAGCAAGTGACAATGATAAGAGAACTAGATCCAAATCCTATCACTACAACTGTCTAGTTTCGTGTGCCTGGGCAGATAAATTCTATCTATATGTGCTTTAGTATTTTCAGGTCTAAGATAGGGATGATAACATAATTGTTTCCCAGCCTACTCTATAGGGTTCATTAAGGATCAGATGAAATCCCATATGTGAAAGTTCCTTATAAACTATAAAGCAATGTACAAACATAGAGAACTTTGTTGTCAGTGTGATAAAGGGTAATTCCCCGTCTTTATACCCCATGATAATGGTGGTGCAAGACATAAGGTAGCGCTATCAAGGAGAAACAGTATATACTCATGGCTCACCATGGGCTCCATGGGGTGAGGGTGATGCCTACACCAGTGAAAGAGGAACCAGTAAACTTATACCAAAGTTTGTGAACAAATAAAGACATGAGGAAAAAAGGTGGATCTAAAGGGGAAATTGTATAAGGAACAACTAAATAAACACATTCCATTTTCCCCTCTGAAGGTTCCCTAGCCTCAAAACAAAATAACATATCTGAAGCTTTTTACAAGGTGTCCAACATGAATCTTCCATTTTTGTGTTATTTGGCAGGAGTAAGAACTGGTGAAACTCACAGGCCCTTTTACCTGGTTTCATGGGAATATGACTGCTAACCTGAGAGAAGGCATGTCCTGTGATGACATTCCAGGAGCAGGCCCCATAGAAGGCTCCCTGGACTGTGGAGAATCACAATATTCCTGACTGCCAAAACTTTGGAGAAGTAAGCACATGAAGGGAGACCACCACGATCTTGCCACACTGGGGGTTGAACAGTTTCTTCTTCATGGCTCTGCATAGAGCATCTTTGAGCTCCTTTTTCCTCTGGCTGTACATGACAGAGTTCAGCAGGGGAGTGATAATGGTGTAGGTTATTGAGATGAGTCTGTTCTGTCCCTGGAAACTCTGGGACTTAAGCTTCAGGTAGATGATGCAAATACAGCCATAGTGGCTGATGACCACTATGAGGTGGGAGGTGCAGGTGGCACAGGCCTTCTTCCTACCCTCAGTTGAAGCAATCTTAAGGATGGTGCAGATGATGAGGTCATAGGAGATAAAGTTCAGGCCCATATGTAGGACAAGGACACAGACACTGACAACAAAGTTGATTATCTCATTGACAGTGGTGTCTGTGCAGGCCAGCTTCAGCAGGTGTCTCACATCACAGAAGAAGTGGGAGATGACAAAGGCATCACAAAAGGGTAGGCCAAACATAGATGTTACTTGGCAATGGCCATGCCCAGGCCAATCCTCAGTGACTCAGATCCCAGCCAGACACAAGCCCTCTTACCTATGAATACCGTAAGGGGTTGCAGATGGCCACATAGCAATCATATCCCATGGCTATGAGCAGAAAGCAGTTGTTGATGCCAAAAGTCAGATAGAAGAGCTGAGTGACACAGCCTTGCATGACAATAAGCTAGTGAGGATTCAACAGGTGAGAAATCATATGAGGAATAATGGCCACCATGTAGCAGGTCTCAGAGATAGACAGCAATGCTCAGGAAGAAGTACATGGGGGTGTGGAGGTGAATGTCCAGGCGAATAATGGTCACAATAATCACATTGCCAGAGAGTCAGCAGGTACAAAGTTAGAAAGACAATAAAGAAGACAAGTTTGTGCTGTCACCTGAAGCTGGAGAAACCTTCAAAGAAGAGCTCAGTCACAGCAGTGGACTTTGACCTTGGCACTGAAGAATGTCTAAATCTGAAGGAAATGGACAAAGGAAAGACAGAGGTGAGGCTCTAATTATGTAACAGATTACACAGTGGTCTGAGCAGCATCAGTTTTTTGGATTCCTTGGATAATGTTCCAGGCACAGGGGTTATCTTTTTTCCTCTACTGATCAAGAGCTCAGCACTCTTGGGAATAAACTAAGAAGCTTCTAATGACCTACTGGATTAAGGGCAGAGATCAAAGGGAAGGAAATTTCAACATAATGTGAACAACGAAATTACGAAAACAGCTACCCTACTTGACCATTAAAGAGGTGGGTCCAGGTCAGAGGGGAAGAAAATGATGAATGGGCCAGGCACTTCAGCTTCCTCTATACTTACCCTTAATCTGAGCCTTTGATGATACAATGAGGAGGCAGAGATAGTGAAGGTTGATAAGTATCCAGGGTTAATCCATTCATTTTCATCAGTATGAATTGCCAGCAAAGACTGCCCTGGGAGGATCCCAGATCAAGCATTCTTCCCAAATATCTGGAGTCCTGGGCATTACTTTCCTTAGCTCTGCTCCTTTAGATGACTAGTGCAAGGCCAGGCTGTGGGCGAGCCATTCAAACTACAATAGTGGCTATGTTTTCAGAAATAGAGGTCACTGTTTTGGTCTTTTTTTTCCAGTTGTTCCCATAACAAATATTTCTGCAGTAGAAAACTTTGTCAGGATGTCATTTCACACATAAGTGAAGAACAGGTAGTGAAAAAATGCAGAGTCAAAGGTTATGAGCATCTTCAACTTTGAGAGAGTGCCATGTTTTTCTCTATAAAATTTTTACCAAGTGATCTCTCACAAAGAATGTATCAAAATGCAATTTTCCATTGTTATGCCTCAAAGAGGAAATAGAGTGTAATGGGAAGCAGTACGTACTCTGAAGCCACACTGCCCAGAATTTAATTTTGGTTCCACCAGGTCATAACTATGTAACTGTGGGCAAGTTATTTAACTTGTCTGTGTCTCAATTGCTTTATCTCTAAAATGAGCTTAATGATAGCACCTTCTTTACAGAGTTATTGTGAGGATTAAATCCATTAATATCTCAAAGTGCTTAGAAAAGTGTCTGGCACCTAGTGAATGCTATATGGTACTCTAAGTGTACATAAAGTCTGAAGCATTCCATCAGCAGAGATAGTAAAGGAGGTGTGTTTAACCAGAAGACTTCCAATGATGATTTTAGAAAGAATTGGAAGCCAAAGACAAAGGACAATAATTACAGAAACTGTGCATGAATACAATCAATTTTATAACCTATTCAATGTGCTTATGCAGTTAATTCTTGTATTTCTCTGTGAAATCAGTGATAAAATTCACAACTGATCTTAAAGGGAGAAGAATTCCAAAGAAGAGCATTAATTAATTTATTTATTCGTCAAATATTTCTTATTCCCATACTATGTGTCAAGGTCCATGAATTCAATGGCTAGTACATTTTAGTTTCTCGGTAATTATTTACTGAGTGAATAAAGAATGGGAAAGAGTCCCTGATGTTAAATAACTCACAACATCAATAGAAAAGAAAGGTAAATGGGAGTAACAATGTAGAGAGTAAGGGCTGCTATGATAGAGCTTAGTGTAGGATGATATGGAAACATGAAGAAGGGTTCCTAACTCAGTCTTAGGGTCAAAGAATACTACAAAGGAGGTATTGTCCAAGATAGTAAAGGAAAAGTGAATAAGGCTTATGTTGCAGGCAGCATCAAGTAAGAGGGCCCAGCATTTCTAAGATCCAGATGAAGCAGCATGAGAATCTCTGTAGCTCAGTGGTTACATATGGAGGACCCGGAAACAGAAGGCCCGACGATGAATTCTCATTCCACCTTGGGCAAAGTCTGAACCTGTCTGTAACACAAGTTCCTCATCTATAAAATGGGTAATGTTAGTACTTAACTCATAAGAATACTGTGAGGCTCAAATGAGTCAATACATAAATCATTGAGCAAGGTGACTGACAAATAGTAACATCCCAAAAAATGTTGGCCATAATTATTATTATCATGATTAGAGAAGATTATGTCATGTTTAGGGAATGAAAGGGTGGTTCTGAATGGGTCTAGGACTTTGTGCTTCATAACAACATTAAAGAGGCCGAGTCCTTGGGAACTGCTATAAGGAAGAAAGAGAAACCAAGCTACAACCCTGGGATTGAAAAGCACCATGGTGTGTGGGATTTTCCAAAACACAAATGATGAATTTGATATGTCATCATGTACTTCCTAGTATTGTGTGAGTTGAATGAGCCTATATTAGCTCTGTGCATTCCATTCATAACTGTATTTAAATGAATCACATCCCTTCTCTGCTTCTTTTACTGCAGACTTCAGAGTCTCTTCTTATCAGATAACTTGCACACTGGAGATCTTGAGACTCTCACCAGGGCATTTCCCCAGCTATTCTCTGAATCTTCTGCAGTAGTGTGAATGAGAAATTTACCTGCGCTGCATGAAGCTGACCAAGGATTTGCATACGGATTCTTTTCTTTTGACTGCTCACCAATTAAACCCATCTCCGTTTAGTTTTTAACTTTTTAGGCCTGTATACTTAGGAATAGCCTATTGTGGCATCAAATTCCACTTTCTTTTTAATTAGTAAGTCAGAACATTGTGCTTTAAGCATACTCCATACTCCGTTTTTCTAATACATTATTTTGCAATTTCTCACTGAGACTTACCTGCCTCTTCCTACCAGCTGCAAAGAGATTTTGGTCATTCATTTCCATTGATTTTATATCTTCACAAACTTTGAGGAGTCTACCTATACATTTCCATCAAGATAATTAACCACTTAACTTTACATGTATTATCTATCTCTAATCTATCCATAATGATAAAGTCTCTCCATTATTTTAATGGCTCAAATGTTGAAGACAGCTTCTTTTCCAATTTTTAAAAAATTATATTATTTGTTTTTATTAATCTTTCTTAAATGTATGTATAGCTCACACTTATTTCAATGAGTTTTTTAGGTTTCTAAATTGGCACATAATATTTTACATATTTATGGGGTACATGTGAGTATTTGTTACATGCAGAGAATGTATAATGATCAAATCAGGGTATTTAGGTTATCTATCACCTTCAGTATTTATCATTTCTATGTGTTGGAAACATTTCAAGTCCTCTCTTCTAGCTACTTTGAGATTTACAACACGTTGTTACTAGCTGCAGTCACCCTAACCTGCTGTGGACAATGAGAATTTATAACTTCTAACTGTATGTTTGTAACCATTGACCAACCTCTCTTCATCACTACCCTCCTACCCACACACCCTTCCTAGGCTTTAGTATCTACTGTTCTGTTCTATACCTCGATGAAATCAACTTTTGTAGCTCCCACATATGAATGAGAACATGTAAAATTTTTCTTTTTGTGTCTGGCTTATTTCACTTAATGACCTCCAGTTCCATCCATGTTGCTTCAAATGATGGGATTTCATTCTTTTTATGGTCAAACAGTATTCCATTGTGTTTATATACCACATTTACTTTGTACATTTGTCAGTTGATGGCCACTTAGGTAAATTCCATATCTTAGCTATTTTGAAGAGTGTTGCGATAAACATGAAAGTGTAGATATCTCTTCAATATATTGATTTCCTTGCTTTTGAACATATACCCAACAGCAGAATTGCTGGATCATATGGTAGCTCTATTTTTAGCTTTTGAGAAATGTCATACTGTTTTCTATAGCAACTGTACTAATTTACATTCCCACCAATATTGTATAAGAGTTCCCTTTTCTTTGCATCTTCTGTTATTTATTAATTTTAGTAATAGCCATTCTAACTAGGGTAAGATGATATATCTCATTGTGATTTTGATTTGAATTTCCCTGATGATTAGTGATATTAAGCATTTTTTCATATACGGTTGGTCATTTTTTGTATATCTTCTTTTGAAAAATGTCTATTCTTGTCCTTGCCCACTTTTTACTTGGATTTTTATTTTTACTGTTGAGGTGAGTTCCTTGTATATTCTGGATATTAGTCCCTTGTGGGATGAATAGTTTGCAAATATATACTCCCATTCAATGTGTTGTTTCTCAACTCTTGATTGTTTCCTTTGCTGTGAAGAAGCTATTTAGTTTAATAGAGTTCAATTTATCTGTTTGTTTTTATCTATGCTTTTGAGGTCTTCACCATACATAAATCTTTGCCTGCATCAGTATTCTGAAGTGTTTTCCCTACATTTTCTTCTAGTTATTTCATAGTCTTGGGTCTTACATTCAAGTCTTTTATCCATCTTGTGTTGATTTTTTTATATGGTGAGAGATAGAAGCCCACTTTTATTCTTCTGCATATGGACATCCAATTTTCCCAGTACCACTTATTGAAGAAGGTATCCTTTTCCCAATGCATGTTCTTAGTGCCTTTGTCTAAAATCAGTTGACTTGAACAAATGAATGTATTTCTGAATTCTCTATTCTGTTTCACTGGTCTGTGTGTCTGTTTTTATACTAATACCATGTTATTTTGGTTATGATAGCCTTGTAACACATTTTGAAGTCAGGTCAGGTGATGCCTCGAGCTTTGTTGTTTTTGCTCAAGATTGCTTTGGCTAGTCAAGCTCCTTTTTGGTTCCATACAAATTTTTGGATTGCTTTTTCTAATTCTGTGAAATATGACATTGATATTTGAATGGAGATTGCATTGAATCTATAGATCACTTTGGGCAATATGGTAATTTTAATGATATGAATATGGTAATTAATTTTAAATATATGACTAATATTCAATTTTAGTAATATGTTAATGATATTAATTATTTTAAGAACGTGAAAATATTAATGTGATTATTTAATGATAATTAATTGTTTAATTTATGAACATGAGACATCTTTTCATTTGTTGTGCCCTGTTAAATTTCTTTCATCAATGTTTTATAGTTTTTCTTGCACAGCTCTTTCACCTCCTTTGTTAAATTTATTCCTAGTTTTTTTTCAGTTATTGTAAATGGGATTGCCTTCTTTATTAAAGAAATAAAGAATTCACTAGGTCACTATTCATGTATAAAAATGCCATTGATTTTTGTGTGTTGATTTTGTATCTTACAACTTTACTAAATTTATTTATAGATTTAAGAGGTTTTTTCAGTGGAGTCTTTAGGTTTTTCTAGATGTAAGATTATATCATCAGCAAAGAGGGACAATTTGACTTATTCTTATCCAATTTGAGTATCTTAGTTTACTCTTGTTTGATTGCTCTGGCTACGACTTCTAGTACTACATCAAATAAGAATGGTGAAAGGGAGAATCCTTGTCTTGTTCCAGTTCTTAGATAAAAGGCTTTCAGGTTTTCCCCATTCAGTACAATGTTAACTGTGGGTTTGTCATAAGTGGCCTATATTATGTTCAGGTATGATCTTTCTTTGCCTAGTTTCTTGAGACTTTTTTAACATGGGGGAATATTGCAAAATAATTTTTCTTCATCTATTGAGATGATCATATGGTTTTTGTCCATCATGTTGACGTGATGTATCGTGTTTATTGATTTGTATATGTTGAACCATTCTTGCATCTCTGGTATAAATCCCACTTAATCCTGGTGCATTATTATTTTTTTTGATGTGCTGTTGGTTTTCGTTTGGTAGTATTTTGTTTAAAATTTTTGTATCTGTGTTCATCAGGATCATTTTACTGTAGTTTTCTTTTTTGTTGCATCCTTGTTTGGTTTTAGTATTAGGGTAATGCAGCCTCATACAATGAGTTAGAGAAAATTTTCTCCTTTAATTTTTTTGAAATAATTTGAGGAAATTGATGTTAGTTCTTTTTGGAAAGTTTGGTGGTGTTTTTTCAGGGAAGCCATCCAATTCTGGGATTTTCTTTGTTAGGAGGCCTGTTATTATTGATCCAATCTCATTACTCATTATTAGTGTGTTCAAGTTTTTTATTTCTTCCTGATTCAAGTCTTGGTAGGTGATATGAGTCTAGAAATTTATTCATTTCCTCTAGGTTTTCTATTTTGTTAGTGTGTATTGCTCATAATAGTCTCCAATAATCTTTTCTAATTCTGTGGTATCAGTTGTAATGTCTCCTTTTTCATTTCTGATTTTATTTATTTGGGTCTTCTCTCTTTTTCTCTTGGTTATTCCACCTAGCAGTTTATTGATTTTGTTTATCTATTAAAAAACATTTCATTTCATTGATTTTTTAATTTTTGAGTCTCTATTTCATTTAGTTCTGCTTTGATCTTTATTATTTCTTCTACTAATTTTGAATTTGTTTTGTTCTTGCTTTTCTAGTTCATTGAAGTAAATCATTAAATTGTTTATTTAAAATCTACTTTTTTCTATACGTGTTTATTTCTATAAAATTCCCTCTTAGCACTGCTTTTGCTGTCTCTCACAAGTCTTGCTATGTTGTGTTTCCATTTTATTTGTTTCAGTACATTTTATTTCTTCCATAATTCCTTTCTTGATCAAATGGCCTTTGAGGAGTGATATGGTTTGACTCTGACCACACCCAAATCTTATCTTAAATTGTAGTTCCCATAATTCCCACACGTCATGGGAGAAACACAGTGGGAGGTAATTGATTCATGGGGCAGGTCTTTCCCATACTGTTCTCATAATAGTGAATAAGTCTCATGAGATCTGAAGCTTTTAAAAGTGGGAGTTGTCCTGCACAAGTTTTCTCTCTTGTCTGCCATCATGTAAGACATGCCTTTCACTTTCTGCCTCCTCACCCACATGGAACTATGAGTCCACTAAACTTCTTTTTCTTTATAATTAACCAGTCTCAGGTTGTCTTTATTAGCAGTACAAGAAAAGACTAACAGTAAATTGGTACCGGGAGTAGGGTGCTGCTGTATAGATACCCAAAAATGTAAAAGCAACTTTGGAACTGGATAACAGGCAGAGGTTGGAACAGTCTGGAGGGCTGAGAAGAAGACAGGAAAATGTGGGAAAGTTTGGAACTATCTAGAAACTTATTGACTGGCTTTTACCAAAATTCTTATAATGATATGGACAATGAAATCCAGGCTCTGGTGCTCTCAGATGGAGAAGAGAAACCTGTTGGGAACTGGAGTAAAGGTGATTCTTGTTATATTTTAGCAAAGAGACTTGCATCATTATGCCCCTGCCCCAGAGATTTGTGAAACTTTGAACTTGAGGGAGATGATTTAGGGTATCTGGTGGAAGAAATTTCTAAGCAGCAAAGCATTCAAGAGGTGACTTGGGTGCTGTTAAAAGCATTTAGTTTTAAAAGGGAAGCAACATAAAAGTTCAGAAAATTTGCAGCCTGACAATGCAATAGAAAAGAAACTCTCATTTTCTGAGGAGAAATTCAAGCCAGCTGGAGAAGTTTGCATATGTAACAAGGAGCCAAATGTTAATTGCCAAAACAATGGGGAAGATATCTCCAGGGCATGTTAGAGCAGCAGCCCCTCCCACCACAGGCCAGGAGGCCTAGGAGGAAAAAGGGTTTTCCTGGGCCAGGTCCAGGGCCCCCCTGTTATGCACAGTCTGTTGGTGCCCTGAGTCCCAGCCACCCTAGCCATGGCTAAAAGGGAACAAGGTACAGCTCAGGTCATAGCTTCAGATGGTGCAATCCCCATACCTTGGCAGCTGCCATGTGGTGTTCAGCCTGCAGGTGAACAGAAGTCAAGAATTGAGGCTTGGGAACCTCTGCCTAGATTTCACAGGATGTATGGAAACACCTGGATATCCAGGCAGAAGTTTGCTGCAGGGGTGGGGCCTTTACAGAGAACCTGTGCTAGGGCAGTGTGGAAGGAAAATGTGTGGTTGAAGCCCCCACACAAAGTCCTCACTGGGACACTGGCTAGTGGAGCTATGAGAAGAGGGACACTGTCCTCCAGACCTCAGAATGGTAGATCTACCAACAGCTTGCACTGAGCACCTGGAAAAGCCACACACCTTCAACACCAGCACATGAAAGCAGCTAGAAGGGAGGCTGTACCCTGTAAAGCCACAGGGGTGGAGCTGCCCAAGATCATGGGAACTCACCTCTTGCATCAGTGTGACCTGAATGTGAGACATAGAGTCAAAGGAGATCATTTTGGAGCTTTAAGATGTGACTGTCCCATGGGATTTCAGACTTGCATGGAGCCTGTAGCCCCTTCATTTTGGCCAATTTCTCCTATTTAGAATGAGTGTATTTACCCACTGCTTGCAACCCCATTGTACCTAGGAAGTAACTAACTTGCTTTTGATTATACAGGCTCACAGGCGAAAGGGACTTGGCTTATCTCAGATGAGATTTTAAGCTGTGGACTTTTGAGTTAATGCTGAAATGAGTTAAGACTTTGTGGAGCCGTTGGGAAGGCACGATTGGTTTTGAAATGTGAGAACATGAGATTTGGGAGGGTCCAGGGGCAGAATGATACAGTTTGACTCTGACCCCACCCAAATCTTAGCTTAAATTATGGCTCCCATAATTCCCATGTGTCATGGGAGAAACCCAGTAGGAGGTAATTGAATCATGGGGATGGGTCTTTCCCATGCTGTTCTTCTGATAGTGAATAAGTCTCATGAGATCTGATCGTTTTATAAATGGGAGTTTGCCTGCACAAGTTTTCTCTCTTGCTTGCTGCCATGTAAGACATGCCTTTCATTTTCTGCCATGATTGTGAGGCCTCCCCAGCCACATGGAACTCTGAGTCCATTAAACCTCTTTTTCTTTATAAATTACCCAGTCTCAGGTATGCCTTTATTAGCAGTGTGAGAACAGACTAACACAAGGAGCATGTTGCTTAAATTACAAGTATTTGTACAGTTTCCAAAGTTCCTCTTGATTTCTAGTTTTATTCCACTGTAGTCTTAGAAGACATTTCATATGATTTCAGTATTATTCGATTTTTTGAGACTTGTTTTGTGTCCTAACATATGATCTATTTTGGAGAATGTTTCTTTTGCTGATGAATGGAATGTGTATTCTGTAGTTGTTGGATGAAATGCTTTGTAAATGCCTTTTAGGTTCATTTGGTTAAATATGCAACTTAAATTCATTTTTTGTTTTTACTTTTCCTTCTGGATGATCTATCTAATGATGAAAGTAGGGTGTTGAAGTCTCCAACTACTATTGTATTGGAGTCTCTCTCTCTCTTTAGATGTAATAATATTTTTTATATACGGATGCTTTGATGTTGGGTGCATATATGTTTATAATTTTTATATCCCATTGCTGAATTTATCTTTTGTTATTATATAATGACCTTCTTGTCTCTTTTTACTGTTTTTGACTTAAAGTCTGTTTCATCTGATATAAGTATAGTTTTTTCCTGCTCACTTTAGTTTCCATTTGCTGTAGGGTATATTTTTCTATTCCCTTTCTTTCAGTCTATATGCTTCTTTCCTGGTAAGATAATTTTCGTAGGCAGCATATCGTTGGGTCATATTGTTTATTCTACTCAGCTAGTCTATATATTTTAAGTGGGAAGTTCAATGTATTTACATTTAAGTTTATTATGGATAGATGAGGGCATATTCCTGTAATTTTATTGATTTCTGGTTGTTTTGTATATTCTTTCTTTCTCTCTTATTGTTTATTACTGTGGTTTGCTGGAATTTTGTAGTGGTAACATTTGAATATTTTTTCTTCGTTGTTTGTTTGCTAAACCAGTGGTTTTTACATTTTCATGTATTTTAGTGATAGTAATCTTTCTTTTGCTACCAGGCATAGGACTCCCATAGGACTCCCTTAAGCATTTCTTGTAGGATCAGTCTAAAGGTGATAAATTTGCTTATTTGGAGAGGACTCTATTTCTCCTTTATATATGAAGGATAACTTTGTTAGGTATAAAATCCTTGGTTAGTAGGTTTTTTTTTCAGCACTTTGAATACATCATACTATTATCTCATGGTCTGTATGGTTTCTGCTGAGAAATATGCTGTTAGTCTGATCAAAGTTCCTTTATAAGTGACTAGATGCTTTTCTCTTGCTGTTCTTAGAATTTTGTCTTTTTCTTTGACTTTTGACATTTTTAGTATAACGTGCCATGGAGACCTTCTTAAATTGTATCTATTTGTGAATCTTTGAGACTCCTATATCTTGATGTTCCCAAATCTCTTGCTAGACTTGGGAAGTTTTTAAACTATTATTTCATTAAATAGGTTTTCTAAAACTTTTGTTTCCTTCTTGTCTTCTGAGATACCACAAATTTGAGTACTTGGTCAATTTCTGGTGCCCCATATGTCAGATAGGCTTTGTAATTTTCCTTACGCCTTATACGAAAATTAATTCAAGATGGATTAAAGACTTAAATGTTAGACCTAAAACCATAAAAACCCTAGAAGAAAACCTAGGCATTACCATTCGGGACATAGGCATGGGCAAGGACTTCATGCCTAAAACACCAAAAGCAATGGCAACAAAAGCCAAAATTGACAAATGGGATCTAATTAAACTAAAGAGCTTCTGCACAGCAAAAGAAACTACCATCAGAGTGAGCAGGCAATCTACAAAATGGGAGAAAATTTTCGCAACCTACTCATCTGACAAAGGGCTAATATCCAGAATCTACAATGAACTCCAACAAATTTACAAGAAAAAAACAAACAACCCCATCAAAAAGTGGGCAAAGGATATGAACAGACACTTCTCAAAAGAAGACATTTATGCAGCCAAAAGACACATGAAAAAATGCTCATCATCACTGGCCATCAGAGAAATGCAAATCAAAACCACAATGAGATACCATCTCACACCAGTTAGAATGGCGACCATTAAAAAGTCAGGAAACGCTGGGCGCGGTGGCTCACGCCTGTAATCCCAGCAATTTGGGAGGCTGAGGTGGGTGGATCACGAGGTAAGGAGATCGAGACCATCCTGGCTAACATGGTGAAACCCCGCCTCTACTAAAAATTACAAAAAATTAGCCAGGCGTGGTGGCGGGCGCCTGTAGTCCCAGCTACTCGGGAGGCTGAGGCAGGAGAATGGGATGAACCCAGGAGGCGGAGCTTGCAGTGAGCTGAGATCGCACCACTGCACTCCAGCCTGGGTGACAGAGCGACACTCCGTCTCAAAAAAAAAAAAAAAAAACCAAAAAAAAAAAAAAAAGTCAGGAAACAACAGGTGCTGGAGAGGATGTGGAGAAATAGGAACACTTTGACACTGTTGGTGGGACTGTAAACTAGTTCAACCATTGTGGAAGTCAGTGTGGCGATTCCTCAGGGATCTAGAACTAGAAATACCATTTGACCCAGCCATCCCATTACTGGGTATATTAGCAAAGGACTATAAATCATGCTGCTATAAAGACACATGCACACGTATGTTTATTGTGGCACTATTCACAATAGCAAAGACTTGGAACCAACCCAAATGTCCAACAATGACAGACCGGATTAAGAAAATGTGGCATATATACACCATGGAATACTACGCAGCCACAAAAAATGAGTTCATGTCCTTTGTAGGGACATGGACGAAACTGGAAATCATCATTCTCAGTAAATTATCACAAGGACAAAAAACCAAACACCACATGTTCTCACTCACAGATGGGAATTGAACAATGAGAACACATGGACACAGGAAGGGAAACATCACACTCTGGGGACTGTTGTGAAGTGGGGGGGAGGGGGGGAGGGATAGCATTAGGAGGTATACCTAATGCTAAATGAGGAATTAATGGGTGCAGCACACCAGCATGGCACATGTATACATATGTAACTAACCTGCACATTGTGCACATGTACCCTAAAACTTAAAGTATAATAATAATTTTAAAAAAAGAAAAAATTTAAAATGTTTATAACCCTCTGTTAAGTGTAAAGAAAATATTGTGCAAATTTCATTTGGTTCTGCTTTGACAATTTTTAAGACATCTTAATGAATCAGAAACCCATGCAATCAATGGCATCATTTGCAATTTGGGGTAAATTCAATTTAATAAATACACTCGAAGAGTTCTTGAAAAAAAATTTTGCCTGAGTTATTTCAAAAGGCCCATTTTTTTTGCTTTATTATTATTATTATACTTTAAGTTTTAGGGTACATGTGCACAATGTGCAAGTTAGTTACATATGTATATATGTGCCATGCTGGTGTGCTGCACCCATTAACTCGCCACTTGGCATTAGGTATATCTCCTAAAGCTATCCCTCCCCACTCCTCCCACCCCACAACAGTCCCCAGAATGTGATGTTCCCCTTCCTGTGTCCATGTGTTCTCATTGTTCAATTCCCATCTGTGAGTTAGAACATGCAATGTTGGGATTTTTGTCCTTGTGATAGTTTACTGAGAATGATGATTTCCAATTTCATCCATGTCCCTACAAAGGACACGAACTCATCATTTTTATGGCAGCATAGTATTCCATGGTGTATATGTGCCACATTTTCTTAATCCAGTCTATCATTGTTGGACATTTGGGTTGGTTCTGTCTTTGCTATTGTGAATAATGCCACAATAAACATATGTGTGCATGTGTCTTTATAGCAGCATGATTTATAGTCCTTTGGTAATATAGCCAGTAATGGGATGGCTGAGTCAAATGGTATTTCTAGTTCTAGATCCCTGAGGAATCGCCACACTGACTTCCACAATGGTTGAACTAGTTTACAGTCCCGCCAACAGTGTAAAATGTTCCTATTGCTCCACATCCTCTCCAGCACCTGTTGTTTCCTGACTTTTTAATGATCGCCATTCTAACTGGTGTGAGATGGTATCTCATTGTGGTTTTGATTTGCATTTCTCTGATGGCCAGTGATGATGAGCATTTTTTCATGTGTCTTTTGGTTGCATAAATGTCTTCTTTTGAGAAGTGTCTGTTCATATCCTTCACCCACTTTTTGATGGGGTTGTTTGTTTTTTTCTTGTAAATTTGTTGGAGTTTATTGTAGATTCTGGATATTAGCCCTTCGTCAGATGAGTAGGTTGTGAAAATTTTCTCCCATTCTGTAGGTTGCCTGTTCACTCTGATGGTAGTTTCTTTTGCTGTGCAGAAGCTCTTTAGTTTAATTAGATCCCATTTGTCAATTTTGGCTTTTGTTGCCATTGCTTTTGGTGTTTTAGACATGAAGTCCTTGCCCATGCCTATGTCCTGAATGGTAATGCCTAGGTTTTCTTCTAGGGTTTTTATGGTTTTAGGTCTAACATTTAAGTCTTTAATCTATCTTGAATTAATTTTTGTACAAAGTGTAAGGAAGGGATCCAGTTTCAGCTTTCTACATATGGCCAGCCAGTTTTCCCAGCACCATTTATTAAATAGGGAATCCTTTCCCCATTGCTTGTTTTTGTCAGGTTTGTCAAAGATCAGATAGTTGTGGACATGTGACGTTATTTCTGGGGGCTCTGTTCTGTTCCATTGATCTATATCTCTGTTTTGGTACCAGTACCATACTGTTTTGGTTACTGTAGCCTAGTAGTATAGTTTGAAGTCAGGTAGCGTGATGCCTCCAGCTTTGTTCTTTTGGCTTAGGATTGACTTGGCGATGCGGGCTCTTTTTTGGTTCCATATGAACTTTCAAGTAGTTTTTTTCAGTTCTGTGAAGAAAGTCGTTGGTAGCTTGATGGGGATGGCATTGAATCTATAAATTACCTTGGGCAGTGTGGCCATTTTCATGATATTGATTCTTCCTACCCATGAGCATGGAATGTTCTTCCATTTGTTTGTATCCTCTTTTATTTCATTGAGCAGTGGTTTATAGTTCTCCTTGAAGAGGTCCTTCACATCCCTTGTAAGTTGGATTCCTAAGTATTTTATTCTTTTTGAAGCACAAAAGGCCCATTTTTAAGTTTTGAGATTTTTTTTGTCTGCTTGATCTAGTCTATTGCTGAAGATTTCAAATGTATTTTGTATTTCATTTAATGAATTATTCAATTTTAGAAATTCTGTTAGGTTCTTTTTTATGTTATCTATGACTTCAGTAATTTTAAAATTCACAACCTGATTTTTTTCTGATTTTTTATATTGTTTTCAGTAATCTCTTTTATCTCACTGAGATTCTTGAGTATCAATATTTTAAATTCTTTTTTGGGGATTTGGCAAATTTCATTTTGACTGGGATCTCTTGCTGGAGAATTTTTATGTTACTTCAGAGGTGTTGTATTAATTTCATGTTTCCTGTGTTCTTCCATTGATATCTGCACATCTGGTGCAATAGTTGCTTTTTCCAATTTTTTGAATTTGTTTTCATGGGGGTGGAATTTTTCCTGAAGATATATCTATGGCATTGGTTGGTTAGGGCACTGTGGCTTGGATCGTGGGTGCATACAGTGGTGTAGTGTCTCTATGATTTATTTAGCTGTACAATGTCAGTGGTGTCTGTGATTTCCTCAGTGGCTTATGGTGTAGTAGTTAGTAGAGGCTGTGGTGAAGTTTGGATAGGAACTGGAATGCCAGGTGAACTAGTCTTTGGGCCTGGGTGGTGATGGCAGTGGGATGATCATGCCTGTTCATGACCCAATGTTGACGTACACTGGCACTGATTTTAACTTGTGCAAGCAGGCTGATTCTTGGGGCTCCAGGTGACTTGCTTGGGTACCAGCAGTGGCAGGGAGGGTGGGCAGGTTCTTAAGCACCTGGGCATCAGGCATGGCATGGGCAATGACAGTAAGTGGCAGGAAAACCCTCTGGGACCCAAGCAGTCCACGGTGATGTTGGCGGTTGCTGCAATGAGCTGTACAGGCCTGCAGGTGGCACATCCATGTGATGCTATCTGTTGTAGCTGCAGGTTGAGTGTGCTTGACCTCACACCCCAACAGTAGTGTGCTCAAGTGCCAAACACTGTTAGGCTGGGCTGGGTGATTTCCAGGCCTCAAACAGTGTGCTGAGTACTGGAGTTGGTGGATCTGGGCTGGGCAGTCTCCCCGGTGGTGCATTCAGGTATTGGCTTTTGTAGGGAGAGACAGGGTGATCCCTAGGCCCCCAGAAGAATGCTTAGGTGGGGCAGCAGTGACTGCACTGTGGCCCTACTACTGAGGAGTGTGGAGTTGCTTTCAGTGGAAGTAACCTTAGGCATGTTGCTGGGGACTGTGCATGATGCTTGTGCCTCAACCCTGCACCAGCCTGCAATGGAGGCAGCTGTGAGCTGTGGAATTTTTCCTTGGGGCACTTAAAAATGTGCAGCCATCCCTCTGCAGGTGAGATGCAGGGGTCTCTGCCCATGGTTCCCACCTTGATCCCAGGAGTAGCAGCGGTAGGTACAGAATGTCAGTGGGGCTTCAGGGATGTGGAGATGCAGAGGCTGTTAAGCCCTAGGGCAGGACAGAGACTAGTGGAGGCTGGGCTCTCAAAATGATGCTGTGTTGCAGCTGCACAAGACTCCGGGGGTTGTGGGACCCAGCATGAGCTCCCTCTGGAGCAGTGCCTTTGTGTAGTCCCCAGGCAGTTCTCTATGTAAGTTTTGAACCTTACTAGAGTTGAGCTCCTTTCCTGTGGCTAGAGTTGTAGGAGTCTTGGGTGGAAATGAGGACCACTGGGGGGCTTCTTGCTTACCTTTTCCCCATATTAGGGAACCTCTTCAGGCTGCCAGCAGATCCCAGCTGAACAGGCTACATTGCTTCCCTCTCCTTCCTTGCTTCTGGTGCTTCCCATAACTGTTCTGTTGAATTCTAGTGTTCTCAAATGAGCTATTCAAAGTAATTATATGTTCACTAATTTGGTTCCTCTCCATGGAAGAGGTGAATACCAGATGCATCTAGTCAGCCATCTTGAAGCCCCTCTTCTATTTCAATCCTTTCCAATTTTTCGAAACCAAAAATACATTTTTTTCTTTATACAACAGATGGTTCATGTAGCCTCTTAAAGAACATATCTCCCTTATAAAAGCCATGCTGCTTTTCTCCTACAGGTGATGCCAATGCTTCTACACTTTATTATAGAGGCCAATATTTACCCCACCCACTGCCACACACAATATATCTTCTTTCCCATTTAGCTTTTGGTTTACATGCTTGAATTGACTGTGACAATTCTCTGTGGGCCTCTTACATTTCTGTACATCTTGTGAAGACAGGCACTGATGATCCGTTGATCCATATGATTTCAAAGATATTTGTATAGGGAACAGCCTTGAAACACAGAGACAGTGTCTCCCTCTGGAGCAAAGAGCAGGCAGGCATACTGCATATTATAGCAGATTTAGTCTCCCTAAGCCCAGGGTTGCACATTTCTAATATAACTCACTGTACTTCCCATATTCAAGTAAAATACTGCAGATTTACATTTTCCAGAAGGGTTTGAAAGTTGGAGAGGAAGTGCAGTGTAGACAATTGAGGAGATTAAGAAAATTCTACCAATCATGCAGAGAGATTTTCCTCCAGTCTCCTTTTTCTTCTTTGACTCCCACAATTCTGGCAACTAGGTTTACAACCACCAGAAAGAACATTAAAGGAATTCTTCCTAGGGAAATGAAGAATTCTGAGAGAATAAACTTATAGATACTGACATCTGGGTGCTTTCTAATGAAAACTACTTGCCATTGTATTGCTGTCAATGCAAGAAACACACCCAGAACTTTCAATTGGCTTATTAGAGCTTTTTTATTAGATATGAATGGACAGCCACGGTGGTTTCTAAAATTAAAAGCTACACTACATCTGTAATCCCAGCACTTTGGGAGGTTGAGGCGAGTGGATCACTAGGTCAGGAGTTCAAGACCAGCCTGGCCAAGATGGTGAACCCCGTCTCTAATAAAAATACAAAAAATTAGCCGGGTGAGGTGGCAGGTGCCCGTAATCCCAGCTACTCAGGAGGCTGAGGCAGGAGAATTGCTTGAACCCAGGAGACGGAGGTTGCAGTGAGCAGAGATCATGCCACTGCACTCTAGCATGGGTGACAGAGCAAGACTCCATCTCCAAAAAAAAAAAAGCCACACTGGAACAAGCAAACAGGAAAAATTAAAAAATTGGAAAAAAAATAGAGATAATGCATTAAAGGGGAAATAATTTAACATTTACATATGTGTTAATATGCACATACATATGATTTAAATATATGTAAATATGCATATATGTATATGCACATATATGTGTATACATGTACACGAATATACATATATTCAAATTAAGTATGTATTATATATAAATATGTAAATATATAATATAAATATATAAGTATACATATATGTATATTGAAATACATGTATGTGTGTGTATATATACATATGATGTGTATGCACACATGTTTAATATCCTCAATGAGATGAAAGAACTGAGTGTGTCCGTGAAATAAAAACAGGCTTCTACAGAAAGAAAACTTTGGAAAATAAGACAGTTTCTTTCAATAATACATTAACAAATTGGAAAATAATTTTGAGGAAGTCTTCTAGAAAATGTAATAAAAAGATTAAAAAGTTAGGAAATAAGAGACAAAACAATGTGAAGATTGATAGAAGAGGTAGAATGTCCAACAAATATGAGTTCCAAACAAGAAAATAGAGGAAGAACAGCGCCAAGGAAAATAGTATTTCAAAATACTTGAAAAATATAAATTTCCAGATTCAGTAATAACATAGCAAGAAAGAAAATAAGAAAGGAACACACATTGAAGAGTACCATCATGTCACATCAAAATTCTAGGGATAAAGAAAAATGCTAGGAGTTTCCAGACAAAGAAAGGGAGAAAAACACATTGTATTAAAAGACTGAGACTTTAAATGAAATTAGACTTTTCAACAATTGCACTAGAATTTGGTAAACAATGAAACAATGCCTTCAAAATTGTGATATAAAATTATTTCTAAAATAGATTAATACATCCAACAAAATACAACATATGTGGATACAATAAACATATTTTTAGAGAAGTGGACATTTCAAAAAATTTACATCCCATGTTTGTGTTCTCAGATAGTTATTGAAGAGGTTCTCCATCAAAATGAGGGATCTAGGAAGCAGGGAAACTAACACAGGTGAGAGACAAGAAAATTCCAGCATGTTGGTGAGGAAAATCTCCAGCACTATAATCATGCGGCAGTCCTAAAGAACAATCAAATCCAGATTGCAGGAGAGTAAAGAACTTCAGAATGGTGGTATTAGGCCAAAAAGAAACAAAATAACTAGAAGGCTAAATAAATAACTAAATAAATATGACCTGGGGAGATTATCTCATGTATTTGACTGTACCTAACTGTATCTAACTGTATCTATAGATAAAAGGCTTTATAGTTCTGATGGAGAGTTTCAGAATTGATTCAAGATACTTCACAACTTAATAGCAGAGCTCAATTACAAAAAATTAGCAAGAAAAAAATTGCAAAGAAAGAGATATGAACTTATAGTAAGCTGCATGGTTCGGTTGTGAAAAATATGTTCATATCATAATAATGTATGTTCTGAAAATAGATTTAATTTTTACTGAAAGGATGACAGGAGAAGTATGTGGGTGTGTTTGTGTTCATGTACACAGAGATGGTGTTGTAAATGAGCTAGGAAGTCAAGAGAGAATGCCTAACATTTAGAAATCAAGAAATATCATTATGTGCATATTTTATACAATATAACAGAAACATAAAGATGCATAACACAAGAAACAGGTAAAAGAACTGAAAGTGGCTGCCTCCAAAAGGCAAGAATTATGTGTGGATAATAACTAACTTTTAAAATAATGTAGTGCTATTTCACATCTTAAATTCTATATTTGGATTATTTAGCAAAAATAAAATTAAACTGTAAAAATTAAGGATGACTGCTGGAGAAATAGAAATGGTGGATATCTAACTGCATAGTGTGCATAGTAAACAATGGAAACAAATTTTAAAAAACAATTAACCAAAAGGCTGGCTAAGAAACAAGAAGAAATTAGGAAAACCTAGTAAATAAAAAATATAAAATATGGTGTAAGTAATATTCAAAAATTTATTTAATTACAATAAATGTGAATGGATTAAGCTAATTAATGGAAACACAGAGGCTCTCAGACTGAATTTTAATAATCTACCACTTCAATTTTTTTAAATGTATATTAAAATGACAAAAAGTTGGAAACTAAAGAGGCTGAAAATGGTATTCGAGCAAATGAAAACAAAAAGAAAATTGTTGTAATATTGCTCATAACAAACAAAATATTATTTAAAGTGAAAACAACTAAGGAACTTATGATGTTGATAAAGTAATTCACCAGGAAGATACTCCATTTATGAATGTATAAGGCCTTAACAACTTAGTTTTAAAATGTACTATGCAAAAACTGATAAAACTACTAGGATAAATTGGCAAACACACAATCATAGCTGGAGACAACACATTTTTTTTTTGATACTAAGAAAATATTCAATGGTTTAGTAGGACTTAAAAGAGTTGTAGCAACAGGCCTAATCTAAAGCTCAAACCTTCATAAAGAGAATGTTCACTCTTTTGATCCCAAAGGATGTCTCAGTATTGATATTATGTAAATATTTTTTCATGGACCACAATGCAATAAAATAAGAAATCAACCAAAAAAGAAGTAGCCAAACTCTTCTCCATTAACCTTCAAAGATCTATGTACATCATAGATATTTAATAAACACGTATATAGCACTTACTATATGTTAGCCATTATTCTAAGCACTTTGAAATATTTACTCATTCAGTCTTTAATATTGCTTGAGATAGGTAGTAGTATTCCTCTCAGTATACAAATAAAATTGAAGCACAGAGAGGTTGAGCAATATGTCCAAGGTTATGTAGTTAGTGAGTGGCAGAGAGAGACACAAGTGCTCTTGACTCCTGTATTAAGCTTATTCTCTTAACATAAGCATCTAAATAAACTATGAGTTAAAGAAGAAATAAAAATAAAATTTTAAAATATATACTACTATGGCTTCACAAAAAGAATACAAAACTAATGACATGGGGGGGAGGAGCCAAGATGGCCGAATAGGAACAGCTCCGGTCTACAGCTCCCAGCGCGAGCGACGCAGAAGACGGGTGATTTCTGCATTTCCATCTGAGGTACCGTGTTCATCTCACTAGGGAGTGCCAGACAGTGGGCGCAGGTCAGTGGGTGAGCACACTGTGCACCAGCCGAAGCAGGGGCGAGGCATTGCCTCACTCGGGAAGCACAAGGGGTCAGGGAGTTCCCCTTCCAGGGGTGACAGACGGCACCTGGAAAATCGGGCCACTCCCACCCGAATACTGTGCTTTTCCGACGGGCTTAGGAACCGGTGCCCCAGGAGAGTATAGCCCGCACCTGGCTCAGAGGGTCCTACGCCCAAGGAGTCTCGCTGATTGCTAGCACAGCAGTCTGAGATCAAACAGCAAGGCAGCAGCGAGGCTGGGGGAGGGGCGCCCGCCATTGCCCAGGCTCGCTTAGGTAAAGAAAGCAGCCTGGAAGCTTGAACTGGGTGGAGCCCAACACAGCTCAAGGAGGCCTGCCTGCCTCTGTAGGCTCCACCTCTGGGGGCAGGGCACAGACAAATAAAAAGACAGCAGTAACCTCTGCAGACTTAAATGTCCCTGTCTGACAGCTGTGAGGAGAGCAGTGGTTCTCCCAGCATGCAGCTGGAGATCTGAGAACCGGCTGACTGCCTCCTCAAGTGGGTTCCTGACCCCTGACCCCCGAGCAGCCTAACTGGGAGGCATCCCCCAGTAGGGGCAGACTGACACCTCACACGGCCGGCCAGGTACTCCAACAGACCTGCAGCTGAGGGTTCTGTCTGTTAGAAGGAAAACTAACAGAAAGAACATCCACACCAAAAACCCATCTGTACATCACCATCATCAAAGACCAAAAGTAGATAAAACCACAAAGATGGGGAAAAAACAGAGCAGAAAAACTGGAAACTCTAAAAAGCAGAGTACCTCTCCTCCTCCAAAGGAACGCAGTTCCTCACCAGCAACGGAACAAAGCTGGACGGAGAATGACTTTGACAAGCTGAGAGAAGAAGGCTTCAGATGATCAAATTACTCCGAGCTACGGGAGGATATTCAAACCAAAGGCAAAGAAGTTGAAAACTTTGAAAAAAATTTAGAAGAATGTATAACTAGAATAACCAATACAGAGAAGTGCTTAAAGGAGCTGATGGAGCTGAAAACCAAGGCTCGAGAACTACGTGAAGAATGCAGAAGCCTCAGGAGCCGATGCGATCAAATGGAAGAAAGGGTATCAGCCCTGGAAGATGAAATGAATGAAATGAAGCGAGAAGGGAAGTGTAGAGAAAAAAGAATAAAAAGAAACGAGCAAAGCCTCCAAGAAATGTGGGACTATGTGAAAAGACCAAATCTACATCTGATTGGTGTACCTGAAAGTGACGGGGAGAATGGAAACAAGTTGGAAAACACTCTGCAGGATATTATCCAGGAGAACTTCCCCAATCTAGCAAGGCAGGCCAACATTCAGATTCAGGAAATACAGAGAACGCCACAAAGATACTCCTCGAGAAGAGCAACTCCAAGACACATAATTGTCAGATTCCCCAAAGTTGAAATGAAGGAAAAAATGTTAAGGGCAGCCAGAGAGAAAGGTCGGGTTACCATCAAAGGGAAGCCCATCAGACTAACAGCGGATCTCTCGGCAGAAACCCTACAAGCCAGAAGAGAGTGGGGGCCAATATTCAACATTCTTAAAGAAAAGAATTTTCAACCCAGAATTTCATATCCTGCCAAACTAAGCTTCATAAGTGAAGGAGAAATAAAATACTTTACAGACAAGCAAATGCTGAGAGATTTTGTCACCACCAGGCCTGCCCTAAAAGCACTCCTGAAGGAAGCGCCTGCCCTAAAAGAGCTCCTGAAGGAAGGCACAACCGGTACCAGCCACTGCAAAATCATACCGAAATGTAAAGACCATCGAGACTAGGAAGAGACTGCATCAACTAACGAGAAAAATATCCAGCTAACATCATAATGACAGGATCAGATTCACACATAACAATATTAACTTTAAATGTAAATGGACTAAATGCTCCAATTAAAAGACACAGACTGGCAAATTGGATAAAGACTCAAGACCCATCAGTGTGCTGTATTCAGGAAACCCATCTCACGTGCAGAGACACACATAGGCTCAAAATAAAAGGATGGAGGAAGATCTACCAAGCAAATGGAAAACAAAAAAAGGCAGGGGTTGCAATCCTAGTCTCTGATAAAACAGACTTTAAACCAACAAAGATCAAAAGAGACAAGGCTATTACATAATGGTAAAGGGATTAATTCAACAAGAAGAGCTAACTATCCTAAATATATATGCACCCAATACAGGAGCACCCAGATTCATAAAGCAAGTCCTGAGTGACCTACAAAGAGACTTAGACTCCCACACATTAATAATGGGAGACTTTAACACCCCACTCTCAACATTAGACAGATCAACGAGACAGAAAGTCAACAAGGATACCCAGGAATTGAACTCAGCTCTGCACCAAGCAGACCTAATAGACATCGACAGAACTCTCCACCCCAAATCAACAGAATATACATTTTTTTCAGCACCACACCACACCTATTCCAAAATTGACCATATACTTGGAAGTAAAGCTCTCCTCAATAAATGTAAAAGAACAGAAATTGTAACAAACTGTCTCTCAGATCACAGTGCAATCAAGCTAGAACTCAGGATTAAGAATCTCACTCAAAACCGCTCAACTACGTGGAAACTGAACAACCTGCTCCTGAATGACTACTGGGTACATAACGAAATGAAGGCAGAAATAAAGATGTTCTTTGAAACCAATGAGAACCAAGACACAACATACCAGAATCTCTGGGATGCATTCAAAGCAGTGTGTAGAGGGAAATTTATAGCACTAAATGCCCACAAGAGAAAGCAGGAAAGATCCAAAATTGGCACCCTAACATCACAATTAAAAGAACTAGAAAAGCAAGAGCAAACACATTCAAAAGCTAGCAGAAGGCAAGAAATAACTAAAATCAGAGCAGAACTGAAGGAAATAGAGACACAAAAAACCTTTCAAAAAATCAATGAATCCAGGAGCTGGTTTTTTGAAAGGATCAACAAAATTGATAGACCGCTAGCAAGATTAATAAAGAAAAAAAGAGAGAAGAATCAAATAGATGCAATAAAAAATGATAAAGGGGATATCACCACCGATCCCACAGAAATACAAACTACCATCAGAGAATATTACAAACACCTCTATGCAAATAAACTAGAAAATCTAGAAGAAATGGATAAATTCCTCAACACATACACCCTCCCAAGACTAAACCAGGAAGAAGTTGAATCTCTGAATAGACCAATAACAGGAGCTGAAATTGTGGCAATAATCAATAGCTTACCAACCAAAAAAAGTCCAGGACCAGATGGGTTCACAGCCGAATTCTACCAGAGGTACAAGGAGGAGCTGGTACCATTCCTTCTGAAACTATTCCAATCAATAGAAAAAGAGGGAATCCTCCCTAACTCATTTTATGAGGCCAGCATCATCCTGATACCAAAGCCTGGCAGAGACACGACAAAAAAAGAGAATTTTAGACCAATATCCTTGATGAACATTGATGCAAAAATCCTCAATAAGATACTGGCAAACAGAATCCAGCAGCACATCAAAAAGCTTATCCACCATGATCAAGTGGGCTTCATCCCTGGGATGCAAGGCTGGTTCAATATACGCAAATCAATAAATGTAATCCAGCATATAAACAGAACCAAAGACAAAAACCACATGATTATCTCAATAGATGCAGAAAAGGCCTTTGACAAAATTCAACAACCCTTCATGCTAAAAACTCTCAATAAATTAGGAATTGATGGGACGTATCTCAAAATAATAAGAGCTATTTATGACAAACCCACAGCCAATATCGTACTGAATGGGCAAAAACTGGAAGCATTCCCTTTGAAAACTGGCACAAGACAGGGATGCCCTCTCTCGCCACTTCTATTCAACATAGTGATGGAAGTTCTGGCCAGGGCAATTAGGCAGGAGAAGGAAATCAAGGGTATTCAATTAGGAAAAGAGGAAGTCAAATTGTCCTTGTTTGCAGATGACATGATAGTATATCTAGAAAACCCCATTGTCTCAGCCCAAAATCTCCTTAGGCTGATAAGCAACTTCAGCAAAGTCTCAGGATACAAAATCAATGTGCAAAAATCACAAGCATTCTTATACATCAATAACAGACAAACAGAGAGCCAAATCATGAGTGAACTCCCATTCACAATTGCTTCAAAGAGAATAAAATACCTAGGAATCCAACTTACAAGGGATGTGAAAGACCTCTTCAAGGAGAACTACAAACCACTGCTCAAGGAAATAAAAGAGGATACAAACAAATGGAAGAACATTCCATGCTCATGGGTAGGAAGAATCAATATCATGAAAATGGCCATCCTTCCCAAGGTAATTTACAGATTCAATGCCATCCCCATCAAGCTACCAACAACTTTCTTCACAGAATTGGAAAAAACTACTTTAAAGTTCATATGGAACCAAAAAAGAGCCCGCATCGCCAAGTCAATCCTAAGCCAAAAGAACAAAGCTGGAGGCATCACGCTACCTGACTTCAAACTATACTACAAGGCTACAGTAACCAAAACAGCATGGTACTGGTACCAAAACAGAGATATAGATCAATGGAACAGAACAGAGCCATCAGAAATAATGCCACATATCTACAAGTATCTGATCTTTGACAAATCTGACAAAAACAAGAAATGGGGAAAGGATTCCCTATTTAATAAATGGTGCTGGGAAAACAGGCTAGCCATATGTAGAAAGCTGAAACTGGATCCCTTCCTTACACCTTATACAAAAATCAATTCAAGATGGATTAAAGACTTAAATGTTAGACCTAAAACCATAAAAACCCTAGAAGAAAACCTAGGCATTACCATTCAGGACATAGGCATGGGCAAGGACTTCATGTCTAAAACACCAAAAGCAATGGCAATAAAAGCCAAAATTGACAAATGGGATCTAATTAAACTAAAGAGCTTCTGCACAGCAAAGGAAACTACCATCAGAGTGAACAGGCAACCTACAAAATGGGAGAACATTTTCGCAACCTACTCATCTGACAAAGGGCTAATATCCAGAATCTACAATGAACTCCAACAAATTTACAAGAAAAAAACAAACAACCCCATGAAAAAGTGGGCGAAGGACATGAACAGACACTTCTCAAAAGAAGACATTTATGCAGCCAAAAAACACATGAAAAAATGCTCACCATCACTGGCCATCAGAGAAATGCAAATCAAAACCACAATGAGATACCATCTCACACCAGTTAGAATGGCAGTCATTAAAAAGTCAGGAAACAACAGGTGCTGGAGAGGATGTGGAGAAATAGGAACACTTTTACACTGTTGGTGGGACTGTAAACTAGTTCAACCCTTGTGGAAGTCAGTGTGGCGATTCCTCAGGGATCTAGAACTAGAAATTCCATTTGACCCAGCCATCCCATTACTGGGTATATACCCAAAGGACTATAAATCATGCTGCTATAAAGACACATGCACACGTATGTTTATTGCGGCATTATTCACAATAGCAAAGACTTGGAACCAATCCAAATGTCCAACAATGATAGACTGGATTAAGAAAATGTGGCACATATACACCATGGAATACTATGCAGCCATAAAAAATGATGAGTTCACGTCCTTTGTAGGGACATGGATGAAACTGGAAATCATCATTCTCAGTAAACTATCGCAAGAACAAAAAACCAAACACCGCATATTCTCACTCATAGGTGGGAATTGAACAATGAGAACACATGGACACAGGAAGGGGAACATCACACACCGGGGACTGTTGTGGGGTGGGGGGAGGGGGGAGGGATAGCATTGGGAGATATACCTAATGCTAGATGACAAGTTGGTGGGTGCAGCGCACCAGCATGGCACATGTATACATATGTAACTTACCTGCACATTGCGCACATGTACCATAAAACCTAAAGTATAATAATGATAATAATAATAATAATAATAATAATAAAAGAAAAAAAAAGAAAAAAAAAAGAAATAAAAAAAAAAAAGTAGCCAACTAACATCCTAATTAACAAAATATTACAAACTAATTTATTTTAGGACTGTCCTGCTTTTTATTTATTTCGGATCACTTAAAATGTCAGCATGTGCCTGGTAAATGTCTCTGTTAAAATACAAAATCTACTCCAGGGATGCATTAGAGAAAAATTTTGAAAACTCATTTGGTAATTGCATCTCACTGCCCATCAGTTAATCTGCTTATATATTCATGCATCCTGAGAGACAATTTACTGAATTAAATCCTTGGAGATCAAATTCAGTTACTTAAAAACAAAATGTAATTTTTTTTCCAAACAACAACTTGAAATTAAAATTTTAGGCCTCCCAATTTTGCTTTTATCTATTTATTGTTAGTGTTACATAAAAATAAAATTATGTTACTAACACAATAGTACAGCAAACATACAAGGTATTTATCAGCCATAAACACTAATGAAATAGCAAAATGTCTGTCTGTTGGGAATTTCACTTCAACCACATCAAGAACTCACAGTGCATGCCATCATTCCTTTAGTCTTCATTATTCAAACAGTGTTCACTATAACATTATCAATGAAGTAAAAACAAGGCTTATAACTCTAAAAAAAAAAAAAAAAAAAAAAAAAAACTAATGACATACATCCAAAGCAGTTCTCAGAACTGCTTTATATATTTACTGGAAAATAATAAATGAATATTTAAATTCAAAAAGTTTCCAAAAGAGTAGCAAATCTAGAGAAGGTAAAAACAAATAATTATGATGAATTTAAATGCAAAAATAAAGAAAACTAAAACAGTAGATATTTTATTTTTTAAGTTCGAATAGTTGAAGAGATTAATTAGAAATGAAACCCATAACAGCCATGATCAACAAAAATCAAAGAGACACAAGAAACAATATCAAGTAGGATACAAGGGCAGATACAGAGGAACAAAATACTTATAAAAGCATATTTTGAACAACTTTATACTAATTTATTTTTAAAAGGTATATAAAATGGGCAGATTTGGAGAAAAGGATATATTACCATAATTAGACAAGAAATAGAAAATGTACTAGAATAAAAACCCCATAAAAAGGGAAAGGCTAGTAGTGAAAAACCTACTCTTTCCAAAAACAAAGACACAAAAAACAACATCATGCTCAGAGGATAGAAAGGTGTGAGATTTAGCCAGCATTTAAAGAGGCTGCTAATTGCAAACCTTTCATACCAAAAATAGCCAAGTAGGAAAGGATAATTATCAGCCAATAATGGATAGATGAAAACATAGTAAACTGAATTCAGCAGTATATAAAAAGATCAAGTAGGGGTTTCCGTTAAAACGTATGAATGAGCCAATATTTTAAAAATCTATTAATGTAATTCACCCCTAACAACTTAGAGAATAAAAAGCATATGATTATGTCAATAAATGCAGAAAAGAAACTAGCTGAAAATTTAACAGACCATTTATGATAAACTTGCAAACAAACAAGGAATAGAAGGGAACTTCCTTATATCTGCCAGAGATCTACAGCAAGCATCATGTTTAATGGTTAATAAAACATGAAAAACATTTAAAGTCTGAAAAAAAGACAAAAATGTATCTATAACTGTTAGTATTGAATATTATATTTCATAACCAAATGCAACATGGAGAGAAATAAATAAGAGAGATAAAAATCAGAACAGAAAAGACAGAACTGTCAAAATGTGCAGATGATGTAGTCGTCAATATATTTTTCTCCTTTGTCAGAAAAAAACCTACATTCATCCTAGATTTTCTTAGCCTTTTTCCCCTAAACCCATCTTTCTTCAGATAAACACACAATAAAACTTATATTTAAAAAAGTCAGTCACTTTCCTGTTCACAATTTCAGTATTGGGGTTTCCTTTTCTTTCTCATAGGTTTCAATTCCATTCTATTTCTAATTTCAAAGAGCTACATGTTTAAATAGCTACCAGGAGCACTATAAAGAAGAGACATTGACAAAAAAGGCCCAAGATTAACTGATTATTTCAAGGTCTTAATAAGGCTTGCTGCCCAACTTTAAGCCTTCTTTTAGCTGCTCCCTGAAGGATTTCAAACAGTCCTAATGAAGTTATGCACTGGCCATTCTTAAGCAGTGATAAATATGCCGTAAATTCATCTCTTGCCTGTGGGACTTTGGATCTTAATAGCTTATGAGCTCAAGTATTTCCAGTTTCTGTTGGGTAAATGTTTGAGGGCCTTAAGAGAGATTATGTGGAATTGAACTGAATGCCTGGCAACTCTTTCATGCTTGTCAGTCTCTCCCAGCTTACTTGGCTAGTCAAAGACACCACAATAAACTGTCCTGCTTTCAAATATTTATTTTTCAGTATGCTGGTACTTAGAGAATCTCTAAGAGAAAGGTACAAACTGGGCACCAGAACTAGGAATTACGGAAGAGCCCAAGTCTTAGGGTATCCTGGGGGATTTGGTATCCAATTCTCTTCCAACCTTCAGAAAGGCCCATCTTGGGCTCACCTTCTAAAAGGAAAGCAAGGATGGGTCACTTGATGGACTAAGTGCTGGAGAGAGAAAGAGGGAGCTACAGAAATTACTTCAGTAAAGCTCTTCCTTCTGATCTCCTCAAGGAGAAGGTGCTCAGCTTTTTGTGGGTAACACACAGGGGTGGCCAGGTACTGCAAAGCAGGGAAAACTGGCTTACGCTACAGGTGTAGTGTTAGCCAGTTTCTGCTGTATTCCATGCTCCTAGCATGAGAGACATTCTGTAAGTATTTGCTGAAGAAATCAGTAAATGAATGAGTCATGGTTCCCACAATATTCAAACTGAAGAGACCTCAGAGGTAGGTCCTTCAGCAGTTAGGACAGAGATACCCTGGAGTGTGAGTGATTTGTCTCACGATGCTGCATCCTTAAACATGATTGGTTCTGAGGCCCTCCCCATAATGCGATCATGAGGTATGAGTCCTCTTCAACCACGGAGCAGTCCAGGACCTTATGCTGATGCAAAGACTTCATTCCTGTGGGAAAAACCAAGATTGTCTAAGTACTAGCTGTACGATTGTTGATGAGCCACTTTTATAATGAGATCCCCAGACATCAGAGTGTTTGGATTGTGCTATTGCTGCCTTGCAGACAGTCACTGTGGTTTTGGGGACAGGGACCTCAGAGTCCTAGCGCACAGGAGAATGGTCCTGTTGGGCAGCCAGCAATTCAGACTTAAAGGGATGGGGCAATGGGGAGGTGCAGGAGAGCCTGGTGCTGCTTTCTGTATGTTTGTTACTCCCAGATCTGACTAATCAGGGAGATAAATTAACTGAAAGGTCCTGGTAGGTTCTGTTTTACTTCTAGTCCTCCCGTTTGGAAGATTCTCTGTGTGCTGTGTCTGCCACAGTACAATGGGAGTCCTGGAAATTCTAGTTTCAAGCCTCACTCTCCTGAATCCTGAATAAGCCTCCATCCTGCCCAGTGATATGTAAGTCACATTTCAGGACTTGATGCAGGGATTCTTGTTCTGTAACTAAATGTGACCTCGTGGCCCTCATCTCATAACCTCATGACCCTCATCTCTCTCTTTTATCTCCTGAGATAATTATCAAGTGGAAAAAATGAATATGCAGCTGTGTCACAAAACTTAAGAATCAAAAAGCATAAATAGTGAAAAAAATCACCCAGAAAGGATAATCTGGGTACCAGCCTTAAGGAAGGCAAAGCTTCCAAAGCCTAAATGCCTTATCCAGCATATTCTCATTGAAATGCTGTCCAGTCTCCGCAGCCCTCAACAAACCATCTCCATCCCAGACTGTGCCACTCAGCATTTCTTCATAGCAGTCTCTGAGATAGATATTAGCACAGTCTTCATCTTACAAGTGAAGAAATTGAGGCCTAGAGAGGTGAGAACTGTTTCCAAGGTCATATATGAGTAAGTGGGGCTTGGGTTTGATCACAGAGGTATTTAACTCCAGACTACCCTGCCCCCAAATCCCACACATTTCAAAATCTAGAGTTGGAAGAGAAGTGAGTATGGAAAGTAAAGACCGGACCTTCCAACAGGGGTTGAAGAAATTAATGACAACGACCATCCATGAACATGAAAAAAAGAAACAGAGCAAAAAAATTATGGTGTGTGTGTGTGTGTGTGTGTGTGTGTGTGTGCGCGCGCGCATGTTTGGGTGGCCAAGCATACAAATAGAACCCAGAGTTATGGGGAGTGGGGATGGGAAGGACAGAAGAAGGGAGGAAAGCAGAAATTTAATGTGGTATTTGCTCGCTATGTATCAGGAACTGCACTTGGCAATTTACATACAGTAATTCATATGGTCTCCATAGCAACACTATGAAGTAGATATTATTATTCTATTTTATAGATGAGCAAATGGAGACAAATGAAACGAGCAAAGAAAATCAGGCATCCCTCCATTTACACTGGGGTTAAAGCCAGAGATTATTATGAACTTAAATATTTTGTTGTTACTATTGCTGTTGTCTTATAGTTACTAGTGTTTTAAATCTATAAAAAACCTTCCAAGCCTTCGTTGTGTATACAGACTAAAAAATAGAAGCAGAAACTACCCTCCACACGGAACGGGGAGACTCGGGTATTAAACACGTGATATTTGGGGCTTTTGGAAGAAAGCAGGACTGAAAAGAGAAGTGGCTATGCACCACAGAATGTTCTAGGTCAGCACACTGGACTACCCACACGGGAGAAAAGGAGTGTCTCCTCTCACTTCCTTATTCCAGACACCGGCCACTGTGAATTTGAACCTTGAGAAAAGGCAGTGCTTTCTACCTTGACTTACCAAATGGAAGCCCTTCTGAACAGAGATGGAGCAAGTTTTGAGAGAGGGACTCCAGAGTCCTGGGACACAGGAGAATGGTCCTCTCTTGACTTCCCAGGGGTGTGCCTCACACAGCCATCTGTCCTTGGCTTGAACTCATTCCAGAACTCTTTAGGTACGTCCCTTTGCACTGGCCTTTGACGAGCAATGTGCTATTGCTGATTTAAACCAGGTGAGTCTGAGTAGAGTTTCACGCCTGGGCACACGTATTCAGTGCTTTCTCTGGTCTACATCTACTTCTAGTCAAACCAGTTTCCAATACATACAGTCTCTGACTTTATAATAGTGTGAGAGTGATATGCATACAGAAGAATTTATACTTCAAGTACCTATACAACCGTTTGGTTTTTCACTTTCAGTACAATATTCAAAAATTACCTATGATATTCAACACTTCATCATAAAATAGACTTTGTTTTAGGTGATTTGCCCAGTTGTAGGCTAATGCAAGTGTTCTGAATACATTTAAGGTAGGCTAGGATAAGCTATGATGTTCAGCCAGGTGTATTAAATGCATTTTTAACATGATATTTTCAACGTATGATGGGTTTATCAGGATGTAGCCTCATCATACATTGAAGGGCATCTGTACTACCTTTACACATTTACTTCCTGTCAACAGACACATACTACATCTGTCCCTCAGTCTCAGGGCCCAGAGAACCTTGATGGGTCCTTCAGTACTTGCCTGTGTCTGAATGTTGAGAGCATCTGAAACCCAGAGCTACACTCCATTTCAGTGCCTGCACATGGCTGATGATGATCCTGGACCAGCCTACTGTTTCCAACCTGGATGCTTAACATTCCCACTTCATCTCTTTCAGACTCAGATTCTCCTCAATGCCAAGGCCCAATTTCACGGTTGTGACAGAGTTTACCTTTGAGGGTTTCCCCATTTTTGAGTGGCATCACAGACTCATCCTCTTTGTGTTCTTTTTGGTCTTGTACCTTTTGACCCTTGCCAGCAATGCTATCATCTTGACACTTATCCGCCTTAACCATCAACTTCACATGCCCATGTATTTCTTCCTGAGTGTGCTATTTCTGAGACCTGTTATACCATGACCATCATCCCCCAAATGCTGTCCAGTCTCCTCAGTCCTCAACAAACCATCTCCATCCCAGGCTATGCCACTCAGCTCTTTTTCTATCTCACTTTTGGTGTCAATAAATGCTTCCTGCTCACAGCCATGGGGTATGACCGCTATGTGGCCATCTGCCGCCCCCTACGGTATTCAGTCATCATGGGCAAAAAGGCTTGTATACAACTGGCAAGTGGATCCTGGAGCACTGGCCTGAGCACAGCTATCATTCAGCTGTCTTCTGTATTCAGCCTTCCCTTCTGTGATGCTAATCTCATCTCCCACTTCTTTTGTGATATCCGGCCCATAATGAAGCTCACCTGTGCAGACACTACTATCAAGGAATTTATTACTTTGCTCATCAGTCTCTGTGTCCTTGTTCTGCCCATGGTCTTGATCTTCATCTCCTGTGTCCTAATGGTCACCACCATCCTCAAGATTGCATCAGCTGAGGGCCGGAGAAAGGCCTTTGCTACTTGTGCCTCACACCTCACAGTGGTCATTGTCCGCTATGGCTGTACCTCTTTCATCTACCTAAAACCCAAATCCCAAAATTCCCTGCAGGACAGACTTATCTCTGTGACATACACTGTTATTACTCCTCTGCTCAACCCTGTTGTATACAGCCTGAGGAACAAAGAGGTTAAGGATGCCTTGCTCAGAGCTTTGGGCAGAAAGCCTCTCTCTTAGGTGCTGGTCAGTTCAATAACAATCAAAGAAAAAGAGTTTGATGAGGTGTCACAGTGAGGGGGACAATCAGATGAGAGATACTGTGAAAGAACCAGGTGGCTGATCTAGGCAGCATCTAGGAATTTATTCCCCTCATAGATTGAAACAAGGAAGAAAAATATTAATGAAAAAAAGAAATAGATGGATTTGCCAAGTCAGATATATGGGTTTACCAAGCTTGATGAAAATCAAATAAGATAAATGATATCCAGCACTGCACTATAATGTTAGACATTATTCCTGTTACTCTTGTCATAAGGTATTGTAAACCAGCAGGGAGAATAGGAAGAATATATACTATCATATCATAGGAGTTTATGTAAGCTAAACTTGACTTCATGAATGACACAAAGGTACAAAAGGCCACCAGCACCCCTTGTCTGAAGATGGGACCAACTCTAGGGCACAATTCTAGATCCCTCCATTAGATCAGGCTGAAGTTATGCTCCAGCTAAGACTGTGTTCTTGCATAGTGATTCCCCTGCCCCATCCTGCTTCTCTCATTCCCTTTCCTCTGAGGGAACTCCTTAGTCAATCACTGTACCCAATACCTTATTTCAGGCTCTGCTTCTGTGGAACCTGACCTAAGCAAGGTGGTACCTATGTCTATGGGGCAATTATTCAGACTTCACTGCGAGTGCTCTTTTTGCATCTGTTGCACTTAGAACAGTGCCTGGTGCATAGTAGATGTTAAATATTTATTAAAAGGAAGAAAGAAGGAAAGAAGGAAAGAAAAAGCAAGGAAGACTGCTGTGAGCAGCTAAAATACACTAGAAGGTAGCTCTTCTCTCTTGTTTTCCTTCTATGATTTTAACACTTTCAGGCTGTTTGTCCTTCTTTGTGACATCTCCTTTTGGTACATTTATTGAATGTATCCTAGATAGTAGTCATTATTTTAAGTATGTTATTAATTTAATCTTCACTATAAATCTATGAGATAGATATTTTATTATTCTTTTTTATGGATGAGGAAACTGAGACCTCAAATATGTAATTCCTTAAGGCAGAATCAGGATTTAAACACGTGCAACCCAGCCCTGAAGTCTGTAGTTGCATTGTAAGCTCATGATGTTCATTTTAACCAGCTTTCTCCTCCATAATAACTAATTTATACTGCTCCATACTCCTAGGAAAAGGAGAAGCCTCCACCCCATTCCAAATTGTGGATTTACACATATCTCAGATCCTATTCGTGATATCTTGGACTTTGGAATCAGTCTGGAAGTTTAGAAATAGTGTATTATAATACACTCCTTTTCCTAAAATACTTTGGTGCATCCCTTTTTCACTCAGCACAACCCCAAAGAGGAAAATAGGAAAGGAAGTCTGAAGTGGGCCAACAACTACTGAAGAACAGTTATTGTTTACCCTGAACCCCAACTCTAAGAACCAATGACCTTGAGTAGGAGATGCTAAAACAGTATGATATTGTAGATAGAGTACAGGCTTTGAACGGAGCGGCATGCATTCCCAATCATAGATCCGCCATTACAAGCATGTGTCCTGTTATGATACTTAACCTCCCTGGTGTTTGTTTCCTATCTGCATGGTGAGGCTGACAATATCAACTCCCAAGGTTGCTGTTAGAAGTCAACAATGTTATGGACATACCATTCCCTGGCACATGGAAAGCTCTCAGTGCCTTCTCCACCACCACCCTCCACAGACATTGCTCCCTGGGTCACTCTGAGGTCAACGTCAAGTCACTCTTGATATGGACACAGAGCCCTAGCTTTAACAATAGGATTCTCATTTGTTCTTTGTCAATAGAATTCCCTTTTGCCCAGGAAGTCTTGACTTTGTAACTGGGCTTCTATTATAGTCCCTGATCCTATGTTCCAGCAAAAGGAAACTAACTATTCTCCGAGGGTCTTCCAAGTATTACTTCCTGGATATACCCAGGACCTTATTTCAGGCTCTGCTTATGTGGAACTAGACCTAAGCAAAGTGGTATCTATGTCTATGGGGCAATCACTCAGACTTCACTCCGAGTGTTCTTTTTGTGGTTAATAAACCACTAAGAGCACCTGTCTGCATTTCTCCTCCAGATTCCCTTTATTTATGCCCTCCTTACTGACCTGCCGAATACATCTCATAACATCATTCCCTCTTCTCTCCTAGTTGCCTCAGAGTCACTGCAAGAATTCCCAGGGTTCCTGTGGGCATCAATTCTCACATGCAGTCTGAATAAATACTGACAAAAGCATCTGCAAGTATTTTTTGAAGTACCATAATTCATTTGAAAGCACCAATTACTAATTCATAGTTCTCCTTTTCAGAACTTATTTTTCCTATCAATAGGTACAAATAGTACAACTATTATTATCCAAATATTATCAATTTGGAGATCAAGAAATATTTGAACGTAAAAAGGGGTTTTCATACACAGACAATTTGGACACGCCAGCTCTAGGTGACAGAAATAGTGTGGAAGACGGTGTGAGAGTAGACCTAACTTTAGGAACCTCAGTTAAATCTGTTTTGAGCCCTATCCGGGGCCCTGAAAGACTCCCATTGACAATTCCAAAGCCTTCTTAAGAGGTCTAGACCCAGGATCCTAAACTAAATTGAATGCCATAAACAAACTATAATAAGAACTACTGGAATCTGTTCCCCAAATAAAGCAGTCTGCAGAACTAGAAGATTTTGCATTAGGTTATTTTGGCTGTTTTGCCAGCTTTGTTTCTATAGTCACTCCACATGTGTTCATTTTTTTCTAGCATAAAATCCCAATATATTTGCTATTGGTGGCAGATTGGACTTTCTGTACATCCCTAATCTGTAAAATTAGATACTGCTACTGACTTCGGAGGGTTATTTGGAGGCTTATGTGAGACAAAAATCTGTGAAAGTGTTTGATAAATATTAATTGCTACTGAAGTGGTATACCTGTCCTTTTTGCCAGATACCACATTTTTATATCATCAACCCAGTTCCCCATTTCTACAGTCTTCGTAATTTGTCCCAAAGCAATAGTATCATAAAGACTTGAGCTCTTTTGCCCAATTCTACTCTTTTCCTGTTGAGATCTCATAGCCACCAATGATACCTGATCATGAACTGTTAATACGGAGATCATTTTCTTTGCTTCATCTGTTACAAGAAGAAGCTATGTATATTTATAAATAATCAGAGAGTTGGCATGAATGAACCTGATGAGAGCAGTTTATGAAATTATTGGTTCTTTCCTCTCCTTTGAGCCACACATTGAGTCAATTACAAGCCCTATTGATTTCCCTCAAATGTCTCTCACATGTGTCCCTCCCCTCTGGGCCAATTACCACCCCTCTAGATCAATCCCAATTATCTCTGTTACATCAGCAGCCTAGCTGGTTTTTCTTCCTCTTTTTTGCCAACTTCAAATCCATCTTCACACCACTCACAGGTCAATATACCAAATCCCAGTGCAGGGTAGTTTTTTTTTTTTTCAACAAGGAAGCAAAATCACCAGAAAGAACAGAAAAGGGAAAAAAATGGTTAGTGGTTTAAAAAAAAAAAAAGAATGACTTCCTTAAGAGGCCAGTTGCTAAGGAATTTTAGAGTCTAAGAACAGGAGAGATAAGTGAGAATCACTTGAGAGGCTCTTAAAAGTGATACATTCAAATACTCTTTTGTAATCTGTTCTTACTTTACCTACACAATGTAATTTTTCATAATCAACCTGAGTCTAATCAAGGACTGTCTCCTCCCTGTCTCACTTACAGTTACATTTCAGTTATTATGATTATCACCTGCAACTAAACCCTGAGCTCCTGAAAGGTTGGTGCAGCACCTCATCCATTTCTGTATTTCCAGCAACTAGCACAGGGCCTGACATATGCTAAGTGCTTAAAGAATGAATGGATGCAGATAAATATCACACGAAAGACTAAGAAATTTTTAAAGAAGTAGTAAACAACTCATGGAAAGTATTCAGTGAGAAGTAAGTTTGGAGTTGGGTCTTGACAGACAATTAGAAGCTTACCAAATAAAGGGAAGAAAAATCCAGGCAAAGAGAACAGTGTTCAAAAGCTAATTTGTTTCCTAGCCTCCAGGAGAGAATCTTTGGATCTAAAGATGGTGTACTTCCAATCCTGAATGCCACAGGACAAGGACAGGCGGCATGAACTGCCCTCTGCAGAATGATGACCATATTTAAATACTTCTATTCCAAAAAGAAAACCAGATTCTTATACTAGATAGGGTTCCTGCCTATAAGCAAAAGGCCCTAAACTTCCTTAAATCCGAGGTGGTATGGCTCTAAGCTTGAGCTGCCTAGATTTGTCAATATGAATTTCTAAGACACATCTGTAAAAAAATAAAAAATAAACCACATGCACATATACACACTCACAATGTGCTTATTCAAACAATTAAAATCAACTAAATAAACCAGCTTCCTCAAATATTATTTCAACTTGAAGCAAAAACTTTCCCCAGGCTCCCCAAGCGCTAGCCTGGAATTAAGTAAATGAGCCTCACACATAATGAGACCTCCAGGTACCTGATACCTGCATCCTCCCAGCCCCAGCGGGGTGGCTCTCAGAATGTCTTCAGGGAGTGACTCCCAGAAGCCCAGCTGCCTGATCCTGGGAGAGCATCTCCTCTGGCTTCAAAGACTTTTCCACACAGAGGGGTTATCAGGAATGCCTATGACTCTCAAACCTAACTATATTCCTACTAGTGTGTGTTTATGCCCTGCCTGCTCAGCCTCAGGTCCTGCCGTAGGCACTCTTGGTCACCTTGCTCACCTTGGTCACCCTGTGCCTATCCATTGTGGCCAAGAGAGCCTGACATTTCAATCTTTACTCCTCGGCCTCCTCCAGCTCAGCTTTCTCGTTGTGCCTCAGTGCTAAGCAGAGTCATGTGAGTGGTCTTCAGAAGAAGGACTGAAATGGGGCTCATTACATATGAGCTGACTTTATTGTGGTATTTCAGCTCCTATCACAGCTGGACAGGTCTTCATAAGCTATGTTTGCTCTTCCTTCCATTTCCTTTGAAGAATTATAGACTTCCAAGAGTGGGGAGGATGCTAACCAAATCATAATAGCTGTTCTTCTACCTCAAGACAGACAAGTTTCAGCCAGATAAGATGATATTTTAGCCATGTGCTTCTCAATGGGAACTCTATTGGTATTTGGAATAAGACAATTCTTCCTTGGGCAGAATCACTACAAGTTTTGCAGGACATTTCACATCATGAATGGCCAAGAGCTTCTGTGCTCATTATTGTAACAGTTAAAAGCTCTGCCAAGCATTTCTGATTTCACCTTAGAGGCACCATACCACTCCGTGGCTGGACTACTACATAGTTTTTGCTCAGAAGCCTCACAGAAGACAAATGTCTTTAGACATATATTTTAGTATCAAATGATTTTCTTTATTGGAAAATATTCTCTATTGCAGCTTTACTTTCTTTTTAGCATTCTTAGTGTAAATGATTAACAGCTGGTCATCAACTTCTTTTAAATAGATTTTTATGAAATTGAAGAAAGTCTTCGTGCGTACTAACCATCATTGATGTGATTTACTTTATGCAAAGCTTCTCTTTCTGAATATGCATAAGCAAATCAGAATATAATTTAAATACCCTACAGAAGCTTACTGTTTAAAGAGATAAAAATGTGAAATATTGCATAAATTGAACTGATCCCCTTCCTTCAACAAAATGATGTATCTTTGGTGTAACTGTTTTTTTATATTCAGGGTCTGCTTTTGCTTTAGGTGAGGGACACTTAAATTTGCTGTATCTTTCCTGATACAATTGTTTATCTCTGCAGAGTGGGTGTAGGCTTACTCATGAAGTTGTATTGGCTATAAATTTGCCTTCTAGTTTAGGGAAGGTAAAGATGTAGCATAGTTTATAACATACGTGAATCAGTGCTCTGAACTGTCAGCAGACTTCCATCACTCGGACAGAAGTGGGGAGAGGCTGGTGGTTGGCTAAGATTTTCCTTTTTCTTCTTGAAGACAAGAAGAACCTTTTTACTTTGCTTCTACTTCTTAAAGGATGTGCAAGGGGGATGATTCATAGTTTTGAAAGAAAAGACATCAGTAGTCCATCCCTAAACAAATTATTTTCAAGCACCCAATCCATGCATAATTTGGAGCTAGTGAAATATGAAAAGATGTAAAAGGTATTATAAAGTTGCTAAGTGTTTGTGTGAGGTGAGGCAGCAATAATGGGGTAAAAATAATCCAAATAAACCTGAGAACCTCCGAGTGTAATACGGTTTTATGAAGGCCTGAAAATGTGCACTCATCTCTGAAGAATAGGAAAGAAATAAGAGGAGAAAAGAGGAGCCATTCCAGATGTCAGGGAGGAAGAGTAAAAATGAAGTAGGAGCATGTATGGTTATACAGTGAACAAGTGAGACTATATGATTCTGTGATGCATGGAAAATTATAACAGATGGTCACAGAGTAAAAATATTTTAAGTAAAGATAAGTAAACCCAGGGATTAACTTAATCCACTAGGAAATATATCACCAGATTTGTAACTGAGAACTATTGAACTTCAATCAATTTCAGAAATGTGCTTCTACTGCTTTACTGAGACTATGTGACTTTTATGCTTTTATGTTTCAGATTGGGGAACCAACCAATGAAAAGAGAGAACTTTACTCTCATCACTGATTTTATTTTCCAAGGTTTCTCCAGCTTCCGTGAGCAGATCACCCTTTTTGGCGTGTTCCTTGCACTATACATCTTAACCCTAGCAGGCAATATCATCATCGTGACCATCATCTGAATTGATCATCATCTTCACACACCCATGTACTTCTTCCTGAGAATGCTGTCCACTTCAGAGACTGTATATACATTGGTCATTCTCCCAAGGATTCTCTCCAGCCTCGTAGGTATGAGCCAGCCCATATCATTGGCAGGGTGTGCCACACAGATGTTCTTTTTTGTAACCTTTGGCATCACTAACTGCTTCCTGCTCACAGCAATGGGATATGACCGCTATGTGGCCATCTGCAACCCCCTGAGATACATGGTTATTATGAACAAGAGGCTGCGTATCCAGCTTGTCCTGGGGGCCTGCAGCATTGGGCTGATTGTAGCAATAACACAAGTGACATCTGTATTCAGATTACCCGTCTGTGCTAGAAAGGTGCCCCACTTCTTCTGTGACATCCGACCTGTGATGAAGCTCTCCTGCATTGACACCACTGTCAATGAAATCCTGACTTTGATTATCCGTGTGCTGGTGCTTGTTGTACCTATGGGTCTGGTTTTCATTTCTTATGTTCTCATTATCTCTACAATCCTCAAGATTGCTTCAGTTGAGGGCCGGAAGGCTTTTGCCACCTGTGCCTCCCACCTCACTGTGGTCATTGTCCACTACGGATGTGCCTCCATTGCCTACCTCAAGCCCAAGTCAGAGAACACCAGAGATCATGACCAGCTGATCTCGGTGACCTACACTGTCATCACTCCCCTACTGAACCCTGTGGTATACACCCTGAGAAACAAAGAGGTCAAAGATGCTCTGTGCAGGGCTGTTGGTGGGAAGTTTTCCTGACCATTTAGGAAGAGTTCTCCTGAGCCTGTCAACATCCACACTAGGCAGGAATATGAGGTGTAAACTCACAAACCCTTGGCTCCTAGAGACCTGCCCCTTAAATAAGAGGCAAAAGAGGAATAGCAGTTTCATACAACTGGGAGTCTGAAGCTTTAAATAAAGTTACTGGATGGAGTGTTATCCCTGTTTTGGGGTATAAATAGACAAACAAGGATAAGATATCCCTAAATAAAGTAGTGTGGGCTGAGAATTTTTTACTGACCTTTTGGTTTCTTTGTGAATCTCCACCTAATGAAGGCAATAGAAAGCCCCTTGAGAAAATAGAATCCAAGACACACTTAAAATCTTTTTCCTACAATCCCTTTCTTCCTATACTAGAGCACCAGGGCTTCTAAAACTGGATTCCCTATTGGAGTATGTTTATGACATGTCAAGTAATAAGTTACTGTGTGGGGAGGGAGAGTGGCCTCAGGATTAGATAGCCCAGGAGAAATAGATGTTCTCTCCTGGATGTGTTAATTTATCCCAGATTCTAGCAAAACTGCTTATTAAAGATGGTGAGCATACACAGTTTAATTAGAGATACTGGCAATTCTACAGTCATCATGACAGTGTTTTGAGGGCACAATCTGAGATACTCAAATTTGGTTAAATCAGAAAACACATAATGGGCAAGAGCTATGAACTAGCCTCTGTGCTAGGTCCTGGAGAAATACATATTAAAAAAGCTTCCTTGTCTGGCTTCAGGAAGCTACAAGCCTAGTGGTAAAAACAAGCATTTGACAGTATGGTTTCATTTCTTTATGATAAGTGGCATTTACAAACAATTAAAGAAGAACTCAGAAAAAGAAAGAAAGGGAAAGGGGAAGAGAGAGAGACTGTTGGAGATGTTAGAGAAGTTTTTAAAGAGGAGGGGACCTGTGATGTAAACTGTTTTTAAAACACAAGAGATTGTCTGAATGATAAGAAAGAATTGCAAAGAGAAGAAACAATGTAGCTACAGGTATGAAAGCAAATGGACTGATCAGGGAACGAAAAATGATTCAGTTGTGCTGACTCCAGGACATGGAGGAGGTGGGGACTGAAGGAGATAAAACCAGAAGGGTAGGTGGGGGTCATATTCTGTAGGCCTCATATGCCAAATTAAGGAATTTCAGCTTTAACTTTTTTTTTAAAACAGAGTCTTGCTCTGTTGCCCAGGCTGGAGTGCAGTGGCACAATCTCAGCTCTCTGCAACCTCCACCTCCTGGGTTCAAGTGATTCTCCTGTCTCAGCCTCCCGAGTAGCTGGGATTACAGGCATGCGTCACCGCATCCGGCTAATTTTTGTATTTTTAGTAGAGACAGGGTTTCTCCATGTTGGACAGGCTGGTCTCAAACTCCTGACCTCAGGTGATCCACCCACCTTGGCCTCCCAAAGTGCTGGGATTACAGGCGTGAACCACTGCACCTGGCCAGTTTTTACTTTTAAACATGAAAACTACCCAGGACTTAGGAGAACTAGGATTCAGTTTGTGAAGCATCTATATGAATTCTTAACATCTTTATCATACTTAGCTCCCCTGAGATATCTAAAAAGCCGTATGGCTGGAGGGAGACTTTGGACTCCAAGCCAAAAAACTCATGAGTAAAAAGAAAATGTGACTAAGATATTGGGGAGAATACACAGAAATAATTATGTACTTAAGATGAAGCTGAATCAGACTGTCATAGAGAACATGGAGTGGAGGCTGTCCAAGGACTGTCACGTAGATTTGGGGTTTGAGATACAGATGAGCACCAAGGGAAGAATAAGGATTTGCTGTCAAATCAGTGACTAGGCTGGGCCTCAGACCTGGTGGCAGTATGGTCTCAGGGCACACTTTCTACTAGGCTGAAAGGGTGGACTCTTTAATCAGAAAGGCCTTCGAACAAACAAACAAACAAACAAAAAAATAGCAGAGATCCAAAGGACACATGTATCTGCATTCCAGACCACAATAGAACTACTAGGGCATTTTTCAGGATTAACAAGGTCAATGGCAAAAATAAAACCATATCTAAAGTTCTCTAAGAACATCATAAGGTGGCTAAAAGTAACTAAGACAAGTTGTTAACTGACAAAAAAAAAAAACTGAAAAATTAAAAGCAAAACATTGCTGGTAAAGATTTTGACAGGCATTCGGTAAAAGTTCATGAAATGTTTACCAGTCATTCAATAAACATTCATAAAGTCTTTACTATGTGCCAGATACTATGCTAGACATAAAAAAATCTTGAAATAAGCCTTGTACTATCCCTTAAATAGTTTCCAGTCTTGAAAGGGAGATGGGCTTATGCAGAACTCACTGTAATTCAATGTGATGGAGAAATGAAAAAAGTATGCTTAATATTTAATGACAAAAATGTAAGCCCCGGGATATTTTTTCCTGATCTATATAAAGCTAAATCTCATTAAGCTAAGAATGGACTTTGCATGTTGAAGTTCAGTGAAGTAAATGCCTGTTACCTGGACAGTAAGGTTGCCTTGATCTGTGTGTAGTGCTATCTCCTGGGGCCAAAGGCTATGCAGCTCCTGCTGGGCATCACTCAGAACATTTCATCACCATGGAATTTTAGAACATTTATCACCCAGGTTTTTCAGAAACCTTGTTTGAACAGAATAGCTTAACAGTCAGACATTATGGAATCAAATGTTTTCAACATTCCCTTTTTTTGGAATTATTTTAGTCATCATTCATGCTCTGTATCACTGCTTTCATACTGCAGCCCCTTGCCACAAGACAATTTCCCAACCATTATCTCACTAGGTCCTCAGAACAATCTCAAGGGAGACAAGGATAAGGCTCTCATTATACAGATAATAAGACTGAGATAGAAAAAGGAATGAAGGCAGAACTTGAACTTGCACCAGTTGGCTGGCATTTTCTGTTTTCCTAGAATAAATCCTCACCCAAGGGCAACTCACAATGAGGATAGTGATGTACTAGAGAAATCAAACCAGGCAAAATTTACATTATCCGGGGCCTCAAACATTCCAAATAAATCAAAACCTCATCCTGGAGGCTTTTCCAAGAGAGGTCCTATGTAAAAGGGCCACCTGGGACCCTTACTCTAGCCAGTGGGGACTCACAAGGAAGATCATCTCCAGCACAGCACAAGCTGTAAAGTCTTATTCATGCAGAACCAGCTAAGAATTTAGGGAACATGAGGATCCATTTTCTCCAATATTAAAACAAATTATAGAAAAGCATTTGGAGCTCCACAAGCAAACCTAACCCTTACTTAAACAGATTCAAGAATTCAGTAGACACTGTGCTGCGTTAGATCTGGAGCCAGGTGCTGGGAATAAGTGGTCAATTATGCCAAGTGTCTGGCCTGTGGACAGAGAGACTGCCATATATATAGCATATATATATATATATATATGGCATATATATATAGCATATATATATATATGCCATATATATAGCATATATATATGCCATATATATATAGCATATATATATGGCATATATATATAGCATATATATATGGCATATATATATAGCATATATATATAGCATATATATATATAGCATATATATATAGCATATATATATAGCATATATATTAACATAGCATATATATATATGGTAGACTATATATATATATCAAATATATATATATATTTGGTAGACTAATGAATGCTAAACTAGAGCACAGAAGGAAGGGAGCTTTAGTTCCAATTGATGTTTTTAAAGTATAAATAAAGAATAATAAATGCAGGTTCTTGGCCAGTCACCTGGCTCACCTCTCTTCAAGCACATACTAAACACCATTAGCAATAAAGGGACAGATCATGCAATAGAGTGATTTGAGATCTTTATGGCGGTGCAGGACTCTTTTTTGTAAGGAAACTTCCAGCAACTCAAACTTTAAACTCTTATTTCTGTGGATGCCATCGAAGACTTTAGAAAGCATGAGTACCTCACTCACTCACTGCCTAGTAGAACTGAGGCTAGGATATGTTAAATGCCTTTGCAATATTTCTGTCAGACACACACTCCCTCCTCCCCAGCAATCTACAGACATATATCTCTGAGACATCTGTAAGCCCAAAGGAAAGCCTATGCACTTGTACTGGGTGGGGGTAGGGAGACACAATATAAACCTGAAGGCCACTGAACTAAGATAGAGGTTAATGATTCACCCACAAAGACCTCTTGAAATTGAGTCACAACATTTAAGCAACTCAACCAGGAATAGAGAGTTAATGAATGAGAGAGCTAAGGCTTCAATTCAGTCTGCTGACTTCAAGCCTTCCCATTCTTTATGTTGTAGCTATGAGAAGTGACTGGTAAAAATGGGCTCTTAACCAAAGTCCACCATGGGATCCCAGTATTCACTAAAAGAAAACTTTCATACTTTAAACAAAGTAGATTAGATTAAGTAAATAGGAAGATCTATTCAATAGGGTTGGGAAAACAGAAAGAGTATGCAGAAAGAATGTGCAATTTTCTTTGGCGATAGAATTTTCTTATCAACGACTAGAAGTGGATGTTGCAGTTTCCAGATGTCACTCTTGAGGCATTCAAGGATCCTCAAAATAGCTTCATAATAGGCTGTGCTCCCACCAGAGTCTGGACTTTCTTCCTGTCTGCTCATTTGCCATCTATAAGCCATCTCATTTTTTCCCCATTTGGCTTCTGGACCCCTAGCCTCAATAGCTCCTTCACTCTTGCCCTGGAAATGAGCTTACTCTAGCTTCTTATGGCCTGTGGACCCTTAATATAATGTGTTAGCAGCACCAGCATATAGTTTATAAAGCATTTTCATTTGACCCTCACCACATGTCTTTGATATTGGTAGAGATAATCTCATCGGCACTATATCTGTTAGGAAAGTAAGTCTCAGAGGAGAGATGGGTAACTCTGATAGGTAGTCAAAGTCATATAGCTGGTGATTGTCAGAATTACTTAAACCCAAGTAGTTGCCCCAATCCTCCTTACTGCACTGTCTTCTTGGCTTAAGAGAAGTTCCTTTCATTTACTGTGTAGCAACTGAGGTTTAGCTCCAGCATTCCTCCATCCTGATAACCGAACACATCTGTATTTAAACATTTTCTGCCTTCTTTGGAAATGACAGCAAAGCATGCCCTCAGGCATGCTGTGTTGTTCCATTATTGTGGCTCAGAGGAGAGTTTTCTAGCTGGTTCCATATTGTCTCAGCTCTCCTAAATATAAAGGCTTACTTTTTACCCCCCGCTCTCCCCCCAATTTCTGTCTAATGTTCCTCTTCTTCTCTTGTACTATTTCTACTTCTTCTTCTTCTATTCTAGAGGCTTTTATCTTTTTTCTTTGATATTTCATGAGGGACTATCTACAAAGGTATTTTGGATGGGAGAATTGCTAAGCCACTTCTGGATGATCAATAAGCTTCCAGCTGATTGCTGTCAACAAACCTCACTAAACTGCAACAAGATGGACATTGCATCTTGGTTCTAAACTCTCAGAAAGTTTCATGCATTGTTCAGACAAGACTGGTCAGTGTTTCATTGCTAATTTCACTCCTGTGTGGTTCCTTCCTTTGAATTTGACAAGCCCAAAGCTATATCCCGTTTAAGAAATTAAAAAATCTGCTCTCCAAGTGTGCATGCAAATATTTCTATTGTATACCTTTTGGAACTTTAAAGTCAAGAACTTTTCACTTTTGTTTCTCGAGCTCTTTAATTATCTCATTTTTTTCAAAGGAATTGAGGAGCTGAGTGACCAGAGTTTAATTCTGTGGACTGGAGACAGGAGGTGGGGAGAGGAAAGGCCTTTAGGATAAAAGTAAAATATAAGATGAAATGGGGGAAGGAAGGAAAACAATGGAAATATTTTTCAAATTTATTACTCTAGTCTTTCATTGGATTTGTTGATTTCTTGATTTAGAATGTTTATCCCACAGAACAATTTAGACTCTAGGCTTTCTGTTACTGGGCAATTTTAGCTAAGTTTCTTATTTCTGACCAAACTGGGAATGAATGGATGCTACTGTTAGTGTTCAATCTGTACAACATCTTTTTAAGGTTTAATCAGAGGAAAAGGAGTTTAGAAGTTTTCATTCCATCCTTAGAATCAGAAAAAGCTGGACAAACTAAAAGCCAATAACTTTTTTGGACCCATTAGAGAACTGAGGTTGTAAGTCAAGTTGCCACCTGGATATCTGAAGAGATATTATGGCTAAGACACAGCTGAGATCTGCCTCCTTTCAGGAGGCACTGGAGCCATAAACTAGAGTACTCGAATGGCAATTTTGATGAACTGCTGGGAGCTGCATATGGACTAGCTCGACAGTGAGAAATTCCTGGGCGTCACAGTCTTATAGGAGCTCCCACACTTTCATGGATTTTGCATACAGGAACCTCACCAGATTCTCATGGTGAAGATTCAAAAAGGATCTCCTCTTGGCTCTGGCAGGGGGAAGGGAAAATTAATCATTGTGAAATACACTCACATCCTTCTCCATAACAAAGGCCTGTATTTCATAGAAAACTAACTTTGCTACAGTCTTAGGTCAGGGGAAGGGAATCCTTTCTATCCAGTCACCTTTACCCTTTCCATCTCAACTAAGAGGGAAAAATAGTCAACACGGGTCAGGACTTCAAATGAACAGATGGGCAATTCTGCAGGCAGGGAAAGGAGATGACCTGGGGAAAATATACTAAAGGAGAAAATCATGTGATGGTCACAGCTTTGAGACATGGGCCAACTAAAAGACTGAGAACTAATTAGTAGATAATAGAAAAGTTCCTCCACCCTAAATTACCACCACACCAACAGGGCTCCAGTATAATAACAGTGGATTACAGCTGAGAGAGTGTCAGATGCAGACTTTTTGAGGAAGAGTACTTATGGGAACCCAAAGTCAAAAGGAGAGATAAAAACAAGGACAGTAGAGGAATTTGAAGTCTCTGACCAGATTAACATAAATTCTTGCATTAAAGGCCTATTTATGTTACTTTCTATTACCTAATACAACATGTACGGCTTTCAACAACAACAAAAATTATAAGGTATGCTGAAAAGAAAAAAAACAGAATCTGAAAACAAAAGTCAAGCATAAACCATATTCAGATATGTCACAGATATTGGAATTATCAGTCAGAGAATTTTAATAACTATGAAGATCTAAAATACATGATAAGGGCTCTAAAGGAAAAAGTAGACAACATGCAAGAAAGATGGGTAATATAAGTAGAGATAAAACCTAAGAAAGAATAATAAAGAAATGCTAGAAATCAAAAACAGTGACAGAAATAAAGAGAGCCTTCCATGGACTCATTATTACATTCAACATGACCAAGGAGAGAGTAAATGAGCTTGGAAATTTGTCAATAGAAACTTCACAAACTAAAATGCAAGAAGAAAAAAAAAAGAGAAGAAAATAAAACAGAACATCAAATAAATGGGGGAAAATATTAAAAGGTATAACATATGGAATTAGAATAACAGGAAGAGAAGAACAAAAGAATGTAATAAAAAAATTGAAATAATAATGATTAAGAACCTTCCAAAATTAATGACAGGCATGACACCACAGATCCAGAAATCTTAGAGAACACCAAGCAAGGTAAACCAAATGCTCCTACGAAAAAATAAGCAAACAAACAAACAAAAACTCCACTTAAGCAAATGAGTCATATTATATTCCAGGTTCAGAAAACCAAGGACAGAGAAAATCTTTAAATAAGCCAGAGGGAAATAATTATCTTAACTGTAGAGGAGTGAGAATAAGAATTAATGCAGACTCCTTATCTGAAACCCCTGCAAACAAGAAGAAGGTGGAGTAAAATGTTTAAAGTGTTAAAATAAAAAACACAGCCACCTAGAATTCTATGGCGAGCAAAATTATTCTTCAAAAATAAAAGAGAAACAAAGACTTTATCAGACAAGCAAAACTAAATGAACTTAATGCCAAAATACTTGCTATTCAAGAAATGCTAAAATAACATATTTATGAGGAAAAAATTATATAGATCAGAAACTTGAATCAACATAAAAAAGGGAGAGAGTAGATTATTCTTAATTGAACTAAAAAAACTAGTTTTTTTTTAAACTTTTATTTTAGGTTAAGGGGTATGTGTGCTTCTTTAAAGCAATAATAGTACCAATGTACCTGGTTAGTGGAATAAATAAATAAACAAAATAAACAGTTGCTGGGAAGAATTGGGAATAATCATTATTATAAGATATCTACACTACATGTGAAGCAGCAGAGTGTTTTTTGAAAGTGAACTTAGATTAGCTTAAAATATATATTGTATACTCCAGGATAACTATTATAATTTTTAAAGAACAAAAACTGCTATGCTGAGACAATAGAGAGTTATATAAAATGCTTGATTAAAACCACAGAACACGAAAAAGAAGAAAACAAACAAAGAACAAATGCAATAAATAGAAAACAGTTGCTTCAATTAAAAGACTGTCAAATGAATAAAAAACAAGACTCATTTAAAGGTTGTTTAAATATGAATGGTCTAAATACATTTAATTAAAAGACTTTTGAGGCACACAGGATTCATTTATAGGTTATTTATAGTTTCTATCTGAATAAAAACCCATGTACACAGCTTAAAAATAAAGAAATGGAGAAAGATATACCATGCTAACACTAATCCAAAGAAAGTTGCAGCAATTATATTAATTTCAGACAAAGCTGAATTCTGAACTGGGAAGATTATGAAGTATAAAAAAGTGTATAACATAATGATAAAAATATTGATTCTACAAGATGAAAAAATATATAAATGTGTATGTTTGGAGCAAAAGGACATCAAAATACATGAATCAAAAACTTTTAGAACTGAAAAGGTAAAGTGCCAAATCTATTATAGGTGAATACTTAAATGCCCTTTCATCAGTAATTGTTTAAGAACACAGAATATCAGACAGAATATAGAGGAACTAAACAGAACTATCAACCACTTTCTCTAATTGATATTTATAGAATTCTCCACCCAATGACAGTGGAATACACATTCTTCTCAAGCTCACACGAAACATTCACCAAGAAAGACATTCTGGAGCATAAACCACAGGTTTACCAATTTTTAAAAATAGAAATTATACAATGTATGTTATCAGACCACAGTGAAGTTAAAACCAGAAATCAAGAACAGAGGATAGCTGGAAAATCCCAGCATATGTGAAAATTTCTATATAACACATGGGTCAAAGAAGAAGTCTGAAGAGAAATTTTTAAAATATATTTTGAGCTGAAAGAAAATGGAAATACAACTTATCATTTTTGACATGCAGAAATAGTAATGTTTGAAGGCAAATTTAAATCATTAAAGGCATACAATAGAAAAGAAGAAATATTTGGCATCGATAACATAAGCCTTGTCATAAGAAACTAGGGAAAGAAAAACAAAGCAAGCAGAAGAAAAATAAATATCAGCAGAAATCAATAAAATTGAAAGTAGAAAAACATTTGATATTGAGACTATCAGCAAAGTTTAAAGCTGATTCTTTGGAAAGATCAGTAAAATTTATAAACCTCTTGAAAGAGAAAGAAGATAAATAAAAGAACACACAAATTAGCAATACCCTAAATGAAAAAGGGGCCATAACTACTGACCCACTGACATTAAGAAGATTATAAGGGAATATGAAAAACTCTATGCCCAGAAATTTGACAACTTAAATAAAATAGGTCAATTCCTTGAAAGATACAATGTACCACAACTCACACAAGGAGAAATAAAGAAACTGAATAGCCTTATATGTATTAAAGAAATAATTTAATAATAGCCTTTCAAAAAATTAAAGTAACAGGCCCAGATGGTTTTAGTGGTGAATTCTACCAAATAATTAAGTAATAAATAATACCAATTTTCCACAGTCTCTTCTAGAAAGTGGAAGCAGAGAAAATGTTTTTTGAGTAATTCCATGAAGTCACTATTACCTTCATACCAAAATCAAATAGACACATTTTTTAAAAACATAGACAATATCTCTAATGAATGTTAAGGCAAAAATTTTGACGAAATATGAGTAAATCAAATACAACAATATATAAGATAAAGTATACACCACGACTAAATGTCGTTTATTTCATGTATTCAAGGCTAGTTCAAGATTCGAAAGCCAATCAATGTAATCCACCAAATCAACATGATAAAGAAGAAAAATCATATGTTTATGTCAGTTGATGCAGGAAAAGCATCTGACAAAAGCCAATGCTGACTTCTGATTTAGAAAAAGTAAAATTCTCAGAAAATCAGGAATAAAGAAGAACTTTTCCAACTTGATAAAGAATATTTTTTAAATCCACAACTAACATTATACTTAAGGTGAGAAACTGAATTCTTTCCCCCTAAGATCAAAAGCAAGACAAGGATGTTCCCTCTCAGCACTTCTATTCAACATCCTACCAGAAGTCCTAGTTTCTGCAATAAGACAAGAAAAATAAATAAAAGGTATATAGATTGGAAGAAAGAATTAGTGTTGTCTTTATTAACAATTGACATTATTAAATAAACCCCAAAGAACCTACAAACAAAGCTTCCAGGACTAATGAGTATGGTAATGTAATAGAATACAAGGTCACTGTACAAAAGTCAATTGTTTTTCTATGCACCAGTAATGAAAAAATGAAATTAGAAATAAATACCACAAATAATAAAATAAACATAAATCTAAACAAAAGTGTAGAATTTTAATATAGAAAACTACATAACACTGAACAGAAAAATCAAAGATTATCTAAATAAATTGAGATATTTCATGTTCTTGGATTGAAATAGTCAATATTGTTAAGATAGCATCTTTTCTCAACAGATTTACAGATTCACACAATGCTAATCAAAATCTCAGCAAGGTATTTTGTAAATATTGACAAACTGCTTCTAAAGCTTTTATGGAAAGATAAAGCATCTAGAATAGCCAACACAATACTGGACAGAACAAAGTTAGAGAACTGAAAGCTACCGAAATTGAACTTGTATCCAAAATGTACAAAGAACTCTTACAACTCAACAATAACAAAACAAGTAACCCAATTTAAAAATGAGCCAAATAACTGAATAGCAACCTCATCAAAAATCTATAGATAGGAAATAAGCACATGAATAAATGTTCATCATTATTAGGAAAATGAAAATTAAAATAACAATGAAATACCACCACGTAGTTATTAGAATGGCTAAAATTTAAAACACTGACAACTCCAGTTGCTGGTGAAGATGTGGTACAGTAGGAACTCTCAATCATTAAGGGTTGGGATGCAACATGGTATAGCTACTTTGGAAGAGAGTTGGACAGTTTTACACAAAGATAAACATATACTTGCCCTGTGATCCAGCAACCACACTGCTAGGTGTTTATCTAAATGATGAAAAACTTTTGTCCACAAAGAAACCTGCATACAAAAGTTTACAGCAGCTTTCTTCATAGTCTGTAAAAATTGGAGTCAACCAAGAAGTCATTCAATAAGTGAGAAGGTAAATAAGCTGTTGAACACCCACACAATGGAATCCTATTCAGTATTATAAATAATAAGCTGTCAAACATTTTAAATTTTGATGAAGTTTTAAATTTTAATGAAACCCAATTTATCATATTTTCCATGGATCATAATTTTAGTGTAAAGAACCCTGCCTATATTTATGTGCGTAGTCTACTTTGACTTAATTTTTATATAAGATATGAGACTTAGGTTGAAGTTTATTATTATTATTATTTTTGCTTGTGAATCTCTAAGTGCTCCAGCATCATTAATTGTTGAATAGGCTATCTTTCTCCGTCAAATTACTATGTAACTCTAAAAAATAAGTAGGACATATCTGTGACTATTTTAGTTTCTCTATTCTGTCTTATTGATATGTTTATCTATCTTTCTACCAATACTTAACAGTCTTTATTATTATAAATATATAATAAGCCTTAAAATTTGGTAGACTTATTTCTTCACTTTACTCCTTCTTTCCTGTATTATTTTAACTATTCTAGTTCCTTAGCTTTTCCATATAAATTTTAGAATAATCTTTTCTATATCTGCAAAAAAATTCTGAAATATTGATAGAAATTACATTATTTCTATATATCAATTTAGGAAGAAGTAATGTATTCACTATGTGGGTCTTCCAATCCATAAACACATATATCTCTTCACTTACTTTGATCTTTGATTTTTTTTATCAGCATTTATAGCTTTGAGTATACAAGTCCTATACATATTTTGTTATACCTACTGCTATTTCACCTTTTTTCCAGTTGTAAATGGCTTTTTGCTACTAATTTCAGTGTCTGCGTGTTCATTACTAGTATATAGAAGTACAATTGATTTTTGTAGGTATATCTTATATATTATGATCTGACTGAACTCACTTATTAGTTCTAAGAGATTTTTGTAGACTCCTTGGAATTTCTACATAGACAATTATGTCTTCTGCAAAGAAAGACATTTTATTTCTTTTTTTTTCCAATCAGGATGTTTTCTATTTCCTCTTTTTGCCTTATTGTGCTGGCTAGTTATAGCATTGTGTTAATAAGAGGAAGTGGACATATTTACCTTATTTTCAAACCTATAGATAAAGCAGTCAGTCTTTCACCATTAAGTACAAAGTTAGCTGTAGGTTTATCATCATATTATGTCTCTCTCTTTCTCTGGTCATTTTCTTTTCTCAGAAGCCTACCTTATCTGATATTAATATACCCACTCCTGGTTTCTTTTAATTAATACTTGCATGATTATTCTTTCCTATTAGTTTATTTTCTACCTGCCTATATTTAAAGTTAATTTCTACTAGACAGCATATATTTAGGTCATGTTATGACATCCACTGTGCAATCTGTTTTGATTTGGTATATCTAGACCGTGTATATTTTATGTAATTATTAATATGCTAGGACTTAAATCTGCTATTTTCTTTCTTTTCTATTTTATCTGTTTTTTTGTGTTTCTCTTTTTTATGCCTTCCTATGGGTAACATGGATATATTTTCAAATTCCATTTTGATTTTTCTGTTTCATTTTAGATGTAGATTTTGGTATAGATTTTTGGTGGTTGTGCTAAGTATTATATTATATATCCAAAATTTATCATAGTCTAGGTGTCATCAATTTACCAGTTTGAGTAAAGAGTAGAAATCTTACCTCCATTTATATCCCTTTATCCTCCTTCTTTTATAACATAATTGTCTTAAATATTTCCTCTACCCAAATTTAAAACCAAATCAACGCTTATAGCACTAACAGTTATAATTTTCATTTTAACCAAACATAATTTTTAAAACTCCAGAGAAGGAAAATCTATTTTATTTACCTCTATTTTCACATTCAATTTTCTTTCTTCCTCCCTGATATTTCAAGCTTCTTTCTGGTACTATTTCCTTTTTGAGAGAACATTCCTGTCTGGGAGGGAGAGGTATGTCTCCTTGCCACTCCTATGTGACTTCCACTGACCCTATGAGTGGGGTGGTCTTATTACTACTGGCTGGCAATATAAGTCCTGACATGCAACTCAGCCTCTTCTGACTCCATCCCAGCAGGAAAGGAGCTGGGCCCTCATTACTGCTGGGTGGAGTGGACATAGCTGTTCAGAAAGAACTTCTATTGGCCATTCTTTTAGGGTAAGTCTGCTGGCAACAAATTCTTAATTTTCTTTTATCTGAGAATGTCTTGTTTTCCCTTTTATTCCTGAGGGGTATTTTTGCTGGATATAGAATCTGAGTTGTTTTGTTAAGTACTTTAAAAATGTTGTATTGCTTCCTTGTTACTTTGTGGTTTCTGATCAGAAATTCTCTCCATTTGAGTCTTTTTGTTTGGTTGGTTGTTTTTGTTTTGTTTGGTTTGGTTTGGTTTGTTTTGTTTTGGTATAGGTAATTTGTTGTTTCTCTAACTGCTTTCGAAAATTTTCCTCTTTCTATAGCTTTCAGAAGTTGGATTATGATGCATCTTGGTGTGAACTAGTTTTAATTTATCTTGTTTCAGGTTCTCTCAAGTCCTTGAATATGTAGCTTTATGTCTCTTGCCAAATTTGGGAAGTTCTCCGCCTTTAATTCTTTGAATACTTTGAAAGAATTATTTGAATTCTTTCAGCTCTATCCTCTTTCTCCTTTGGTTCCAGGAAATCAGTTACACAAATGATAGCTCCTTTGTCATATTCTCCCAGGTCCTTGAAGCTCTGTCAATTCTTTTCCGTCTATTTCATCTGCTTTGCAGACTGGATAGTTTCTATTTTTTAATCATCCAATTCACTGATTCTTTCCTCTGTCCCCTCCTGTCTAGTGTTGAGTACATACATTGATTTTTTTTCAATTCTAAAATTTTCATCTAGTTCTAATTTATATCTTCTTTTTTTGCTGAAAATTTCTATTTATCTGCTAAGATTCTTTGTTTAAAGCATGTTCATAATTGCTCTTGAAGCATTTTTATGGATGGCTGCTTTAAAATCTCTCAGCTAATTCTAACATTGGTATGATTTTGATATTGGCATCTATTGATTGCCTTTTATCATTCAGTTTGACATATTCCTGATTCTTGATAAGATTCATGATTATCTATTGAAACATAGATATTTTGTATCATGTTATGAGACTTTGGATCCTTTTAAAAATATTCTGCCTTAGCTGGCTTTCTCTGACACTGCTGTTGCAGAAGATGTGCCACCTCATTAATGCTAAGTAGGGACAAAAATCCAGGTTCATCACTTGGCTTCTGGTGACACCTAAAGGGAGGTCAATCTCCTTATTACTGATGGGTGAGGATGGGAATTAAAGTTTCTCACTAGGCTTCCACTTAAACCATCCTGGCTCGGAGGGATAGGTGTGCCTTGTTACCACTCCTGTGTGACCTCCACTGACTTCCACTGACACTCTGAGGGGGATGGTCGGTCTTATTGCTACTGGCAGGTAGTGTAAGTCCTGACACTCAACTTGGCCTCCTCTGACACCACCCCAGCAGGGAAGCAGCAGCACACCTCATTACTGCTGAGTGAAGAAGACATAGAAATTCAGGCTCTCTATGTTGTCTCTCCTCATTTTAAAACATTCTTTTTTGTGTGATGCAGAACATTTAAGCACTCCAAATCTCTCTTCCAACCAAAATATCCAAATTCACCTTAACTTGGATGACAGGTGAGTGCTTTACTTTAGCATAGTCCAATCTCTTAAAAGAGCAGTTGGAATTATACCTCTCAATAATATTTTGCTTTAAATTACATATTTGGGTTACTTCCTCTGTAATGGGTTTTCTGATTTTATTTCAATTTTCTTGCTGAGTTTTCACCAAAGTTAATCTTAGCCTCTCAGTATTTAAAAAAAAAAAAAAGCAAAGACATCATTTATGAGGATATATTCATATTGGTAATATTACAATAGAGTTGTAATACCCATAGCTTCATTATTAAGATTGTGAACTGCTGAAATCCACCAGAAAATAATTTTCTAAATTTTTAATTAAGTTTTTTAAAATTATCACATAGGAAAGTTGACTTGTGTGTGCGTGCAATTCTATAAATTTAGCAAGTATTCATTTGTGTAACCAGCACCACAATTAGGATACAGAACCATTTGATCATCTAAAAAACTCTCTCATTCTATCCCTTCAGTCACAACTCTCATTTACCCCAGTCCTAACAATTACTGATCTATTACTGTAGTCTTCTCTTTTCAAGACTATAAGGTAAATGGAATCGTACAGTATGTGACCTTTTGAAATTGTCTTCTTACACTTAGCTTAATACTATTGAGATGCATCCAAGCTGCTGAGTCAATCAACAGTCTGTTCCTTTATAATGCTGAATGGTATTTCATTGTATGGATGTAACTCTTGTTGTTTGTTCATTGAAGGAGATTTGGGTTGGCTACAGTTTTTGGTAACTATGAATGGAGCTGCTAGAAACATTCGCCTATTGGGTTTTTTTGTGAACATAAATCTCCATTCTATTTGGATAAATAGCAAAGAATGAGGTATCCATGTCATATAGTGAGTGTATGTTTAATTTTATAAGAAACTGCCAAACTGTTTTCAAGTGGTTGTACATTTTTTCTTTCCCAATGTGATAATTCCAGTTGTTCTGCATTCTTGCCAGCAGTTGGTAATGTGTGTGTGTGTTTTTTTTTTATCTTTTAGCCATTTTTTTACATGTGTAGTTGTATTATAGAGGTTTTACTTTCTATTTCTTTAATGGCTTATAATACTGAATAGCTTTCCGTGTGCTTGTCATCATTACATCTTATGGTGAAGCGTCTGTTCAAATATTTTGACATATTTAACTGGATTGTTTATATTCCAAGTCTGGGATTTTGAGAGTTCTTTATATATTCCAGATACAAGTCTATTGTCAGATATATTTTTTGCAAACATTTTATCCTGGGCTATTGCTGGTATTTTCATTCTCTTTACAATTACTTTCACAAAGCAAAAGTTTTTTATTTTGATGAAGTTTGATCTATCAGTTCTGTAATTTTTTGGCACCATGTCTGAAAACTCTTTGCCCAATTCCAGTTCAGGAAGATTTTCTCCAAAAAGTTTCATAGTTTTAGATTTACATATGTATCTATAACATATTTAAGTTTATTTTTGCATAAGGTGAAAGTTAGGTCAGGTTTCATTTTCCTATTGAAAAGATTATCCTTTCTCCACTAAATTGTTATTGTATTTTTGTCAATTGTACATATTTGTGTAATATTTACCATTGTCATTCTGGAATATAATATGTCTTTTGTAAGATCTGCCCTCTTCCCATCACATATCTTTGTATTGCTTCATTTTGTCTTCATTAATTCACTTATTTCTAGGAATTTTGCTAGACATTTTTAGCTAGGAATTTTAGCTGGAAATAAAGGTTGTATGCTTGAGGCAGGAGAATAGGGTCTGGAGGCAGGGAACCTAAGGCTGTTTCATGCCGACTTCCTAGAACTAAATTGAAAGGAAAACCCTAACTTTCCACGCCTAAGTAACAAAAGGACCAGAGGCTACTCCCTTTGACCTTTTCTGCAGGCAGATGGGAAATTGACTGTCCGCAACAAATCAGACTTATTGCAGGTCCAGTCTTCCTTTGCAAGTTTGTAACTTCACTCCAGCTTCTGAATGGTTGCTGTCCACAACCAATCAGATTGATTGTGGGTGCGGTCTTCGTTTGCATAGAAGTATAACTTTGTAACTTCACCCTACCCTCTGATTGGCAACCAATCAGATGTTTGTACAGGAGTGTGACCTTTGTAACTTCACTTCAGCCTCTGGTTGGCTGCTTTCTGTAACCAATCAGACTGATTGCAAGCTACCACTTCACTGACATGAGGTGAGCATGAAGTGGCCAATGGGAAACTTCCAGGGAGTATTTGGACCCAAGAAGATTCTGTATCCTGGCCCTAGAGCTACTGCTCAGCCCACTCCCACACTGTGGAGTGTACTTTCATTTTCAATAAATCCCTGCTTTCATTCTTTCATTCTTTTGTTGCTTCATTTTTTTCTTTGCTTTGCTGGGCGTTTTGTCCAACTCTTTGTTCAAAACACCAAGAACCTGGACAACTTGCGATCACGACCCTCTACAGGTGACATGCTGACTGACACTGTGTCTTTCAGTCTTCTCAAAAGAGTAGAAAAACTTCTCCAAGCGGCATTGCTCTTCATTACATAGAAACAGAAACAGACACTCTTTTATTTATTTTTTTTTTTTTGAGACGGAGTCTCCCTCTGTCGCCCAGGCTGGAGTGCTGTGGCGCGATCTGCAAGCTCCGCCTCCCAGGTTCACGCCATTCTCCTGCCTCAGCCTCCCGAGTACCTGGGACTACAGGCGCCCGCCACCACGCCCAGGTAATTTTATGTATTTTTAGTGGAGACGGGGTTTCACCGTGTTAGCCAGGATGGTCTCGATTTCTTGACCTCATGATCCGCCCACCTCGGACTCCCAAAGTGCTGGGATTACAGGAGTGAGCCACTGCGCCCGGCCAGAGACAGACATTCTTATTCCTACAGAGCCCGTCATGACAACAGCTGCCCTGCAGCACCTCTTCTAGACATCTCAATTGGAAACAGGAAATACGCTGTCCCTCTCCAACCTCTGCCTTCATCTCCCCTCCCCTTGTACAAGTTCCTTCACAGAAGTTCTTTCACATAAAAATTATTTTATGCAAATGGATTCCTGTAGACTTCAACTCTGACAAGTCTGAATCCCAGTGGAAACACAAGTTAGCCTCAAACTGAGAACCTCATACTACACTCAGAATATGTTTTCATGTTTCCAAAATGTCACCAACAATGAGATGACAGGAACCTGAACCAAAAGGATGAGAGTAGAGATGGAAAGTAAATGTTGTTACAAAGGCTAAATCAGAAATTTGTCCCAGATCTAGTATGGATCATGAAGAAGAAGATAGAATGAAAGAACACTCTTACCATTCTGAGTGTCCAAAGCAGGAGGTGGTTCCTAAAAATATGAAGTTTGGGTGAGTTCGGTTGTAAACACATTTAGTTAGAGATGACCTCAAAGACATTAAGTGGAAATACTCAGCAGAAAGTTGAAAAGATAGGTAAGAAGTTCGTAGAATATAAAATAGGGAGCTATCAATATAAGGTGAAAAAGTTAAGCTATGAGAATGAACAATATCTCTGACAGAGAGATTACAGAGAAAGAAAAGCAAAAGGGTGAGGATTTAGCCTTGAAATTAATGAGTCTCATTCAAGTGGTCACCAAAGACCAGGCAAAGAGAGGTGCCAAATGCAAACAGAAAAGAGGTAGTTGAAAAGGGGCAAAGAGCTTTCCTTTGCTGCAGGCACTAAATTAATTTTTGCTTTAATGTAAGGAGTTTGTTGTATATTTGTTTTGTTTTGCTTGCTGTTGTTATTGTGTGTTTGCTGTACCAGCTGATGCTCAGGAATATCACTCTCTACTTGGCCCTGCTTTATCTTCTATAAGGAAGAAAATGCTTTCTGCTCTCTGAGGGGTGGGAAAGGCAGGAGACTAAACTTTCACACTATCACCAACAATATAATATCCTGTAATAATAATTTTCTAATTTTACCCTTTCAAAAAAAAGAGAGCATTTCTGCTTTCAGCAGTTTTATTGCTACCAGATATCTTTTGATTAATTATTTGCCTTTATGAATAACTGTTCTCTCCAAAACAATCTAAGAGGTTCCTTATATATGCCAAGACTTAATCAGATTATACACAAGGAGGTTTTCAAATTAAGTATTTCATTTTCCAATTACAAATAAAAATACTGTGGACCCATTTGGAAAAAATAGGATATTATAAAAAATACATAAAGAAGAATGAATGAATCATTCAAAATCCAACTAACTGGACATTATAGAAAGAACATTTCTTATAGTTTTTTATGTTGAGATAATATTTTATATAAAAGTCAGATTTTAATTTTTCACTTAATAAAGTAAAAGATTTTCTCTATAGTATTACAGACTCTTCATAAGTATAATATTTAAAGCATGCAAAATAATTCATCATAGGTGTGTCCAATATTTATTAGTCATTAGCCAGTTTTTAGCATTTGAATTGCAATCTAATTTTTTTAGTACAAAAATATTGTAGAAAATTGTAGTTTTTAATTTTTTAAATCATCAATTTTTTACTCATTCCCACATCAAATAGATTTAATATGAACATCAATTTCAGTTAAATGCAAAAGGGTGATGTTTCACTGCATATAAAATTCCTCAGGTCCTCTCTGCATGTGAAATTCCCATGGTGCACAAAAATGGTCCAAAGACTTCTTTTTGGGTAATGAATACAAAACTAGAGTTAATCCTTCTCCTTTGCTGTATTAATCCCAAATCTCTCTTCTCATAACTCTATTTCCTTTTCCTTTTTAAAAATCCTAATTACTTTAAATTATTTTCTGCCATAAAGTTCACTGGGCTTTGGTTATTTATGGGTATCCTATACAATGAGGGAGGAATGTGTATCTTCATTATGTTCAAGTACCCAGATAAATAAGCCTGTTGTTATAAAGTATTATCTTAAAGACTGTCTGATGTTTTCTCTTAGGACTTGATTGCAATGAAATGTTCACACTGGGGCTGGGGTACATAGAATACTAGGCAGAGAGTTATTATTGTAGTTTAAAAATTTGTTAACCAACAGTTTATAAAATTTTTCAACTAAAGCAATTTTTAAAAACATGTAATCTGAGAATAATATGGCTTCAAAATTAAGCTGTATGGTGTTTTCTCTACAAATAACTTCTCCTGCTTCTCTTGCTATACCTTGCTAGAGTTCTACTTTTGACAGTCTTACTCTTTGCCTCCAAAGTTGTGGGGCAGATATGCAATTTGGTCCTTTTGTTGAATCACTGAGCACGAGACATTGGAATGATCTAGTACAAAGGCTTCATTTTATAAGTGAGATAACTGTATCTTACAAATTTTAAGGAATCTGTCCTACATCATGCAGCTAGCTGGTATATGGCTGATTTGAAGCTAGTGTATTTTCCAAAATACTATGCTACATCATAAAGATGGATAATTACAAGTTAGCTGAAAACATTTCTTCTGGGAGGGTAAATCATTCAGAGAGAAAAATTGGGATGACTTTAGGCTTTAATTTAAAAACTGTTTGTAAAGGTATGAACCACACAGAGCAAGAGCATAAATCTGACTCAGGATAAATCCATCCCGCTTTAGCCATGGTGATCTTACCTTCAGTGAGAGATGAAAAGGGGGATCTTGAAGCTTATTTTACCAAATGACTTCAGTTGTATATTAGTCCATTTTCACATTGCTATAAAGAATTGCCTGAGACTGGGTAATTTATACAGGAAAGAGGCTTAGTTGACTGACTCACGGTTCAGCATGTCTTGGGAGGCCTCAAGAAACTTACCATCATGGTGTAAGGCAAAGGGGAAGCAAGGCACCTTCTTCACAGGGTGTCAGGAAGGAGAATGAACACAGGTGGAACTATCAAACACTTATAAAACCATCACATCTCGTGAAAACTGACTCACTATCATGAGAACAGCTTGGAGGAAGCCGCCTCCATGATTCAGTTACCTCCCCCTTTTCTCTTCCTTGACATTTGGGGATTATGGTGATTATGGGGATTACAATTCAAGATGAAATTTTGGGTGGGGACACACCCAAACCATATCAAGTCCACTTTAATTACAGTGGCTATTTTAATAACCTCATCATCCCCAGTAATCTTGTGCTGCATATATACAAGGGTTGTGGGTTGGGGCATATTTGTCATGAAAAAAAAAAAACTTCTACATATGTTTCCCAGGATAAAACTTCCAGTATATTCTCAGAACCAATGTTAAATTAATTTTTGTTTTAATGTAAGGAGTTTTTTGTATATCACCCTTAGTTGATTCTGCACAAAACTAAGGAGATCTTCTCCAAGATGACTTTTTCTTCATTATTATTTATATAACTATTATTTATATAACTAGCTAGGACTTTAAAATGGCAGTTTGCCTTACTAAAAAGTAAAGAAAAGAAAAACTAAAGGGAAAACTAAAGGTTCTGCTTTTTTGAGCACCCAACTATATGTCAATAAATGTTTAAAAACAAGATCTCTCTATATCTTCCAGTACCAAGTATTGTGTTTTGCACAAACTGGTTCACCATTAAATATCTATGGAAGGAGATAAATATCCATGGAAAGGAGAAAAAGAAGGAAAGGGGAGAAGGAAGAAAAAAAATGTATGAGCTTTGGACAAAGAAGAAAAAGAAAGAACTTACATAACCGACATCTAACCATTTGTTGGACATTTGCCTTATAGTCTTATTTTATCCTAACAAAGAGAATAGGAATTTTATCTATACTTAGCCGATGAAGGAAATGAAGTTCAAAGTTCATGTATAGTTAAGGAGCCATGAAGAGAGAAATTCAAACTGCTACACTTCCAGCTCTCCCTGTCTTCACTATGGTATTTTCCTAGGATTACTGTAACAGCTTCCTGACTCTCCTTGCTTCCACTTTAGCTTCCCTAAAAATAGTAACTGCTCAGCAACCAGAGCCTCTTTAAAATATAAATCAGATTGTGTCACTGTTCCCTGCGTGAATCATTCTGGTGGCTTCCTTTTGCATTTAGAATAAAATGTAAATTTCTTCACAAGTCTAAAAAGCCCTACCTGACCTGGCCTGTACCTCTGTCTCCAACACCCTATCACTCTCACTCTCACTAGCCTCCAGCCATACCACTTTCCAAGAATACAAAAATACAAAGCCTACACCCAGCCTTGGCCTTTCAACTTCCCAGATTCCTCCTGCCTAAAATGCTTTCCCCTGCAAGCCAAATTTGACTCCCCCACGGGAACGATGGCTCAATTCCAGCACTTTGGGAGGCTGAGGCAGGCAGATCACAAGGTCAGGAGTTCGAGACCAGCCTGACTAACATGGCGAAACCCCATCTCTACTAAAAATACAAAAATTAGCCTGGTGTGAGGGCACACACCTGTAATCCAAGCTACTTGGGAGGCTGAGGCAGGAGAATCACTTGAACCCAGAAGGCGGAGGTTGCAGTGAGCCAAGGTTGCACCACTGCACTCCAGCCTGAGCAACAGAGCGAGACTCTGTCTCAAAAAAAAAAAAAAAAAAAGACTTATTAGTACACACCCACACCCATTCCTTTATGTATTACCTATAGCTGCCCTAAATTATGATCTATCTGCCTCTATCTGTTCACTTATATGATGTTTCCTTCTCAGTTGCTGCTTCCAAAGAGAGGCCTTCTCTGACTACCCAGTCTAAAATACCTCCTTGCCACAAATCTTATCATCCTATTGTCCTTATAAGATTTATTTTACTCATTTATGGATGTATTAATTATCTAACTCCTCTCTTTAGAATCTGTGTTCTATGAGAGTAGTAACCTTACAAGTCTTATTTATAACATTTGCCAGTTACTAACATAGAGTCATCTCTTGATAAATATTTTTAGTAAATGAATATATGATGGAACACTTTGTTTTTATGACTCCATAATTCAAGATTTTTTATTACATAATGACCCTCTCTAACAACAAAAGAATGTCTGGCCATAGGAAAGAACATTGTATAATTAAGCAATTTTTGTTCAGTTCTGAAGATCTATTTGATATTCAGCAGAGATAGGCATCATACCATCCTCAAGAAAACCATAAAGTCTATGAAACACAGAGTACACATTTGTAGAATACATATTTGTAGCATACTCTCCAACTTAATGGGCAGTGCCATATGAGATCAATTCATAACAACCAGGCAAAAGCATTTGGAAGGTTTCCACATGGGGAGGAGTTCGTTCTGGGTTAGTCCTGGAAAACACTTCAAAGTAAGCAGTGTATCTTTTGAGCTCAATAACTTGACTTTTGTCTTCATAGCATTCCCGCTTTCCACTGATGCAATCACTACCCTCCTGCTGATTAATCGTGATATACCCAAACAGTATCAAAGCTGCTACAGTCTGAATGTTGTGGTCCCAAAAATTCGTATGTCAGAAGCTAATACCCAATGTGATACGGTGGGGCCTTCAAGAAGTGATTAAGTCATGAGTGCTGCACCCTCATAAATGCAATTTGTACCCTTATAAAGGAGGCTTAAGCAAGCTTCCTTGCCCCTTCTGCCAAGTGAGGACACAGCAAGTGCCATCTATGTGAAACAAGCCCTCATCAGAACCAAATCTGCTAGCACTTTGATCTTAGACTTCTCAGCCTCCAGAGCTATAAGCAATAAATTTCTGCTGTTTTATAAATTACCCAGTCTAAGGTATTTTGTTACAACAGCCCAAAAGGACGAAGAAATAAGCCCATAAGACAGCTACCCAAGCTTGTGACAGCCTTTTCCGATAAAGTTTACTCATCTTGAGGCTGATTCCTTAAATACCTTTATCTGCTACTAAAAGTTGATGGTAATACACTGATCATGCAAATAAAAAGCTGGTAACAAGTCAGCTGATATGTTGCTCCCTACTTGAAAGAGCTGTTCTTGGAAAGCCATTTGCCTTCATTTAGGGTCATTAAGAAAAAAGATATTTTAAACCTTTTTGCAAGCCAGGTTACTAACATTACCTCCTGGATGTCCCTAAAAGTATAATATTCTATCAACCAAGTCTTGGGGTAAGAATGGCTCTAATTATTTGGGACATCTGTAATAACTGTAAAGTGAGTATATAGGATTAGATAATCTCTAAGTCCCTTCAATTCCAAAACCCTATGCTTTTATAATGAACTTTATGGACTTCAGAGCAGTGGGGAAGTATATGGAGTGTGGACCCTGAATGAAACATCACATTGATGGGAAATAGAATGTCATTTTTTGGGGGGGAAATGCCTTAATCTTGTTAAGCCGTAGTTTCCTAGGTACAATATAGACATAATAATGCCTGCCTCTTCTGTAGTTATGATAATTACAATGCACTAATTGCATATAAAGCAACTTAGAGCTGTAGCTAGTTGATAAATGAAACCTAGTTTTATTATTATTTTTCTAGTGTTCTCAACTCTCAATATATTTATGGTAATATGATACTGAATATTACATTGGTTATATTCTGATAAAATCATCATCTTAGGAAATGGGACATACTAGAGATAAATTTCAAAGAACTGGAAGAATATGGAAGAGTTGATAAAGTGAGCCAACAAGGATGAGCTCTTGTCTTGGAATTTGGAGGGTTAATTAACACAGCTACACAAATGAACTACGATCTATTTTTGACCTTAAACTGAGAAACTTGTTATCAAAGGGAGATTATTAAGGACACATGGGGGTAGGAAGGGACATAAATGAGAAAAATATGTGTTGGCCTTGTCTTCAGACTGATGAACTGCTCTTGTAGTGCAAAACAAGATGGAACCTGCCTTGTTATTAGAACAGAAGGTGCAAGCTGCAGGTAGACTATATCAACCCAAATGTGATGAGGAATGATTGTCTTACACTAAGGAGACTTGAGACTTGGTAAAGCTCCTTATTATATTTACCAAAATTCTTAGCATTGAAATCTTTACTTTCTAAACTTATCCAATTTATTCTGTGTAATGAAATGAAGAAAATCATATTTCCCAAAATTCCTCTTAGGGAGACTTTGTATTTATTCAAAAGAAATTACTTTTTTTGGAGTATGAGACCCTAAGGAAATGCCGAAGGAACACAATACAGCAATTAAATTGTTCCGCTTACTAAAGGGATGAGGAATTTTAACAGGAGTGAATCTTGTAGACGGAGGAAGGGGCCAGTGAGGCAGGAAGATAGTGGAGAGAGGGAGGAAATAGCAGTAGGGAGCCAGAAGCCCTATTCATTGAGTAACAGAGAAGGGATTTAGGAAAACATTAGAAATGACTAATTGGACGGGGTGTTAGATTTGCTTTAAGGGTGCAGTGTAAAGTCCTTCATCTATTTTCATTTACAGCTCTTCAAGAATACCATTATCATTGCTTACCCAGGCTTTTGGAGATTATTTTGCAGACTTGAAGAGGTGCCAAGTTCTGTGTTCAGGTTAGTACAGGGAGAAAACAGAATGTTCCAGAGTTTCATAACTTAGGGGACAGGATGGGAGAGCCAATATCAGAGTCAGATGTAGTCGTATTTCTTTGTGGTTTCTCATAATGTTTTTAATGAATTTTTTTAAGTTACCTCATCTAAACTGTAATATGGATAATTAAAACCAGAGAAGCAGGAGAACTCGAAATGCGACAGAAAGACCCTCACAAGAGGGAGATGCAAACTTAGAAGGTAGAGTTCAGGGACTAGTTCTAGCATTAATGTCCAAAAGAAATATGATTAAATTACATATGTAATTTTAATGTTTCTAGTGGTCAAAGTTTTTAAATGCAGAAATAAAGAAATAAAATTAATTTGAATAATATATTTTATTAACTCAATATTTCTTTAAAATATCATTTCACTATTTAATTAGTAAAAAATTATTAGTGAGGCATTTTACATTTACTTTATACTAAGTCTTTGAAATTCAGTGTGCATTTTATTCTTATAGAACAGTTCAATTCAGACTCAGCAAGTTTCAAGTGCTCAGTCCTACCATACTAGACAGCACTGACTTAAATTGTCAATCCTATACATAGTTATATCACGGATGGACAAACTGACAGTAAATCCATCTTTTGAATATTATTGACATGATTTGGGGTTGAAAATTAATACTCTTGATTATGAGTAAATGGTTTAAGAAAGAAGACCCAACAGTTATTGAATATTACTACATTTAGCTGCTGTAATAAGCAATTCCATATGTTATCACATTTAATCCTTTCAAAAACCATCTGATGAGGGATCGTTATTGAGATGAAAATGGTGGACTCATGTTCAACATCTACTTCACTCTTCTAGTTTGCCTTTCCAAATGGCAGAGAGTGAGAGGCTAAAAAGTATATTTCCTGGACTCCCTTGAAACTACAGTTCTCAAGGTGATTTTGGTTCAGCCCATCAGATACATATATGTAAGATTTAGAGGCTGGTAGTAAGACAGAGACTACATATCTTCCTGTTTTTTTGTTTGGTTTTTTTTTTTGCCATTTTTACTGACAAGCACAGGGACTGATTTTTCAGCAGCAGAATTGAACCAAGGTGCCATCTTCCAGCCTTTCCTTATGGGTATTGAGAAGCAGGGCCCTGGGCAATGTTGCTGGAGTAGATTAGAGCAAATGCAGTGCGACTATAGAGGAAGCATCTCTCTAAATATGTGAACTTTTGAATTTTGTGGATTTCTAATACTGGTTGTAACGGTGTACATTGTGGAGCAATCTGCATCCTAATTGTAAAAGAAGCAGGTGTTCCTTTGACTCAATTCTGCAGTATGGATGCAGAGGCTTCTCTTCAATACTCATGCTAGATTCTGTTCCTTTCATCCAATGGTTCTGAAAGCCATTGCCACAGAACATCACACTGATCCACCATATCAATCACATCACGTTGCTCAGACAGGATGAGTGCAATGTGGCTAGCATACTAGAGGGTTTGGTAAGATACATGTACTACAGAGAGAGAGAAAAAAAAAAACTCTGAACACTCAGAAATTTGTCATTTTGGTTTCAGAAATCCCATGGTCAGAGGTATGCCATGACACTCCCTCCAAATAAAACAAGTTGGTGCATCTCACATCCCCTACCACAAAAAAAGGAAGCACAATACTTGGTAGGCCCCTTTTCATTCTGGAGGCAGTAAGTCCACAAACTAGGTGTAATGCTCTAGCTTTTATATTACATGATAGACTTGCAACTTTGAGTAGGACCTGGAATAGAAGGAGTTCTGCAGCAGATAGAGGTTGTAGTGCAATTAGACCTGTCACTTGGGCTATATGATTTAGCAGACCTTATTTTATTGTAGCTGTCAATGGTAGAAAAATACGTAGTGTAGAACATATGGCAAGCTCTAGAGGAAGAATCACAACATGAGTCTTTGAGGTTCTATAGCAGGGTTATGCCTTCTAGAGCAGAGAATCACACACTTTTGGAAAATCAGCCCCTGGCAAGCTACGAGGCCATAGTAGAGATAGAATGTTTGGCAACAGTGGACACCAGGGATCATGCATTTAGAATTTTTCTTCATGAAGTAGATCTTGCTTGACCTTCAAAATTGTAAAGTCAGATAGGCCCAGTAACAATTATTCAGAAGATCCACAGTATATATCAGAGAGAGCACAAGCAGGACCAGAAGGCAAAAACATCAAAACAAGTTGCATAAACATGTAAACTAAATCTCCATCACCAGCCAGGGTGGTATCTGCATCACCCTTCCTTAGTTTACTATGAAGGTTCTGCATAAAGAAAGTGTACTAGCTTGGTTTGTGGATGCATCAACTCAATATGTGGGTACAAGTCAAAAATAGATGCATTATAGCCTCACTCAAGGATAGCCTTCAAAGATGGTGCAGAAGGAAAGTTTTCCTAACTGGTGGGGCTTTGGATGGTACACCTGATTATTTACTTTTTGCTAAATGAGAAGTGCCCCTACATTAGAATATGTGTAGACTCATAAGCATAACAAATAGCCTGACTTGTTTGTCAGGAACCTAAAAGGAAAAGGATTGGAAGATTGCAGACAAGAAAGTCTGAAATAGAGGCATGCGGATGTATATGTGAGAGTGGACATAAAGTGTGATCCTTGTATCACACATTTGTTACTACCAGGAAGCATCAACCATAGAAGAATCACTAAACAATCAAGTAGATGGAGTGACTCAGCCACTTGATATTAGCCAGCTTTTATCAGTGATCAACTTAGTCCTGATTTGACAGGAACATCTTCAACAGTGGCAGAGGTAGACGCTATGCATGTATTGCCATTCACTAAGCTTTTGATAACTACTAGCACCTCTGATTATCCAACTGCCAGTAACAGAGACCAGTAATGAACTCTAAGTATGGCACTATTTATCAAAGAGACAAACCAGCTATTTATTGGCAAGTTGACTACATTGGGCTCCTTTCTTCCTGGAAGGGTTAGCAGTTTATTCTCACAGGACAGAAACTTACTCTAGGTAATGGTTTGCTTTTCCTGCCTGGAGAGCCTCTATCTGCACCTCTATTAGGGGGTTTACAGACTACTAGATCCTCAAGCATGAAATCCTGCTCTACAAAGCATCCAACCATTAGACCCACTTTGCAGCAAAGGAGGTGCAGAAGTGGGCCCATGACCATGGGATCCACTAACTGTACCACAAACTGAATAACTTAGAAGCAGCCTGCCTGAGAGGATATTGGAATGACCTGCTAAAGACATAGCTGAAGTACCAGCTTGGAATAAACCATTTGCAAAGATAAGGTGCTTTCTTCCAAAACACAGTATGTACACTGGATCAGAGACATCTGTCTATATGATGCTGTGTCACCAGTGGGAATAATGCATAGGTCCAAGTCCAAGAAGTAAAAACAGAAGTATCCCCACTTACCATCATTTCTGTGTCCCCTTGGGAGAATTTGTGCCTTCTGTCTGTTTATTCTGAGCCTTGCAATGTTAAAGGTCCTGGTGCCCCCAAAAGGCCCACCCTACACAGGACACATCAAGGGTGCCATTGAATTACGACCTATGACTGCCACCTGGGCGTTTTGGACTTTTTATTTTCAAGGACTAGCAGGTAAGAAAAGGAATCATCACTGTGACAGCAGGAAGAGGTAGGGATGTTTTTACACAATAGGGACACAAAGAAATAATTGTGGAACTCAGTGATTCATTTAGATTAGATACTTCTTGGTAATTCCTTGACAATTGTGACTGTGAACATTCAAGTGCAATAACCTCTACCTGTGAAGGATGTGATTACTAGACTCAGACATCTCAGGAACAAGGGTTGCAGTGAAACCACACGTAAGCCACTGAAAACTTTAGAAGTGAGAGCTGAAAGTAAGGGGGAAGTTAGAATTAATAGATGAAGAAGAAAATAATAGTATCAGCTGTGGCCTCAAGACAGACTGCAAAGATGAAGGCTACAGTTTTTCCCACTAATCTCCATCATCTAGGTTTCTCTTCAGAAAGAAAGGCTTCCTAGAAGCCTTAAAGAGGTACTTCCTGAAGGTATATTGAAAATGTATCCATGCCATATAAAAGGTAGACTATTAAAGGTGTGGAGATATCCTGTTCAGATTCCCTCTTCAAGAAAGAATTTGTTACCTATACGCAAAGAGTATGGACAGATAAGAGTCTCAAGATGTTAAAACCTCCAAGTCCACGGGGGCTTTTGATTCAACGTCATATTCTTTTGGGGGTCTCCCAGCCAATGACTAAACAAGACTGTGCTACGGTGGCCATTTCTACCAATATGGGATTCCTTTACTAAGTGATCATCTCTCCAGTGTTCCTCAATGGGTTGGGAGGGACTCTGTCAAATCTACAGCACAGCCTGATCATGCACACTCCCTATCCTCGCTTCCTCCCTTTTGCTTTCACAGGTCACTCCACAATAGACCTTTCACACTCCTATCTCCAGCTCAGATTCTGTTTCCTGAAGGACTCAGATGAAACAAAGTGTTACCTTTTTTCATGAAGGTTTCTTCTTGGTAGGGAGAAGTGTCATAAACAAATACATAAATATACAAATATAATGTCACACATTATTTTTAATAAAATAATACAGAACAAGGGTAATATAGAGGCGTTTTTATTAATGGGCTGGACTTGTAAGGCTTCTGTAGAAAGGTGACATGTGAGTAGAGACCTGAATAAAGCACAAAAATATGAGATATACACATATCTGAAGAAAGTGAGTATGTTTTTGCCTTATATCACATTCAACACAGTAGCTTTTCCAAATCACCAGCTATAGCCCTATTCATTCCATTCTTAGTCAGTGACTTGGTATCCTACCTTACCAGGAATATTAAGGCATTTTGACGTGTGTTCCTTCAAATCTCTCCTCTTAACCAAATGCCTCTCTGTATCTTTATTCTACCTCTGTTGTCCTGTGACCCTCTTTGGGGAAGAAGAGTCTGCTCTCATGGCCAACACTAATCTCTCCATTTGTAACTGAAGACAAGCAATGTAGTGGTGTTCTCAACTGCCAAGAAAAAATTATGCATTTCTGCCTCCGGGGAACACTGCTATTTTCACAGAGTATGAATCAGAAACTGCTGATGCTTCATAAAATAAGACAGATGACTCTCAGTGCCATATTGCAAAAGGACATGTTCAGTAGACTGTTCATTAATTTATCATTTAGTGAGCACCTGCTTGTGTGCCTCATATTAGCAGTGATAATAGAAAGATAGCCAGGACCCCAAATCTTTGGCCAGCTGTCTCCTGCTATAAATTCTTAATAGGGCATGTTCGGCACAGATTACACTCCAGGAAATTGCATACATTTGTCCCCAAATAAAGTCCAGTGTCTGATGACCAGGCCTGGTTCACATGTGCCGTGTGAGATTTTCTTTAGCCGGTGCAGATGTAAAGTCTTAGGATAACCTCTTTGGCTTTTCCCACCAGGTCTACTACAGGAATTTGGCTAGCTGGGGTTTTTCGTTTGTTTGCTCATTTGTTTGTTTGTTTTAATGAAACAGTAAAAGGAGGGACAGAAAGAAGATCCTGAGAATAAGAACTCAAATCTCCCTAAGGCCCAGAGTATGGTCCAGGCTTCCCTCACTCCAGGAGCTCACTCCAGGCTTCTCTCTGTGCCCTTTCCAGTACTGTCGGCCTGTCCTGATGCAGACATGCTTCAAAGCCTGGGAAAGTAGGCACTATTGCTGTACCAGCCCCATTGGAATAAGTGCAGAAGCAACAATAATTCCAGCTGACAACCTTCTTGAAAAAAACATGTAACCTCTTTGACCAACCTGTTAAAAGATATACCTGTTTCTTTTACTCCTCCCAACATCAACACTGTATTATAATGCCCCAAGAAACCTAAGAATCTTTTTACTTTTATTCTAAAGCTGATAAGTACTTCTGTTGTCAATGATGTATCCTGCTTTTATGACCTGTCAGAAAATAAATAGTCATATAATAAATAACTGACAAATCATTACACATAAAGTTCAGCATTTTCCATGTCTAAGTGCATCAGAATTTAAGTTCAGTTCTTACTCTTGCCATTGTTGTCTGGATAAACTTGGAAGGATTGCCTCCACACACAAACATCACCACTTACACCTTGCACCTCTGGATTCTTCCTAACTCTCACAGAAACTTTGTTCCTATTCCTGAAATTGTGATTTCCCATCATTGTGAAGACAATCAAAACTTTGGGAGTCATGGTGATGAGCTCTTAGAAAATCTTTATCCACTTCACAGCTGGATGAATTATCCTCTTTCTTTCATCAAGATCAAGTCTGCCACTTGTTCAGAACCCAAATCTAGCACTATAAAACTTCAAAACAGTTCTTCCAATTGTGTAATAATACTCAATGTGTTCTTAAACATGATGTCTGCTATGACCCTCAAAAAAAAATTTTTAATTGTAAAGTGAGCATTGCAGAAAGTGTTAGCTCCATTTTATAGGAGAGAAATGTGGCACACATTTTTTGTGAACCTGTCAAACTCCAAATGTTTTCTTCACTGTAACTGCCTTTACTCTGAATCCACATTGTTTAATTCTTAAAATTTGTCTCTTTATAATGTGACCCTATCTTTGGTCAGAGTTGGTTGAATCAGAAAAGTTTATCAAATCCCAGTTGGATCACTCTGATTCCCTCCTTTAGGAATTTGGAACTAGGAAAGAAGTAGAAATTGGGAAGTAAAAATGTAGAGAAGAAAATGAAACAGGAGAGTCAGGAAGTGGTGGGGAAAGATGAAAAGAAACTGTTCATGTAGATTAAACTATAACATTAAATTGGTAGTTTTTGTGGGGAAAACAGCCATCTGAACAGAAAAAAAGGAATTAAATAGATTACAGAAAGAAATGGAGACAAAAAAGTGAGAGAGAGTGCTAAAACTTCCCAACTCCATCATCTAATGTCTTCTTAAGGTATGGCTACATTCTTGCACTGAAGTTTTATGGGATGCTGCTACAAGTTACAATGAATTTTTCTTTTTCTTAAGCTAGGTCTAATTGATTTCTACATTTGCAACCAACATGAAAAATAAGATTCAAAGTGATTAATAGTACCAAAGATCACACTGTCTGATAATGAAAACTGAAAAATTCAAAAGCAAAGCCCAGGTCCCCTGACTTCTAGTGAATTAATTATGATGGGTTATTTTATCTTAGAGACATCTGTGTAGATCTAGATGGAACAAAAATAGAAAGATTTGTGCATCAAAGTCAAAAGGAGGAAGACGGTCCCATAATTTTAAAAAGTGAAGATGATTGTAAGGTTGAATGTTGGCCTTGAAAAGATATGTCTACCGGGAACCTGTGGAGGTGACCTTATTTTGAAAGTGTCTTTGCAAATACAATTAAGTTGAAGATCTTGAAATGAGATCATCCTGGATTGGGTGGATCTTAAATCCAAAGACAAGTGTTGTCCTCATAAGAGGAGAACATGAGAGAACAATTGAGAATACTTAATGAAATAATTTTCACAGAAAAGAAGTCAATGTTAAAACAGAGGCAGAGATTGAAGTGATGCATCTGCAAGCCAACAAACACCAAGGATTGCTGGAAACACAGGAAGATGGGAGAGAGCCATGGACTTGACCAGCTCTGTAGAGGTCTTGGTTTTAGACTTCTAGCCTCCAGAACTGTGAGAGAATAAATTTCTGTTGTTTCAAGTCACCAAGTTTGTGGTCATTTTTTATAGCAGCCACAGGAAACTAATGCAATGCTTAACAATATAAATAAATATGGAGAATGAAAAGAAATTAGAGAATAAGAACTAAAGAATACATTACTATAACCTGGGATATTTAAGCTGTAAAGTCTGTACGAGAAGGCTAGGGTCAGTAGTCACTTGATTCAGGTGTGGTTATCTAGTTTTTATTTAACACTTTGTAAGTGCTGGGGAGACACACTGCTGAGGATACAGGGAGGAGAAGAAAACATTTGACTTCAAGGAGCTCCCAGTTTGTAAGTCTGTGTTGAGGTTGAGTTGTTGACACCCATGCTGCTAAAGAATAATTATTAGTCTTAAGTTTACTGCTAAATTTTATTTCTTCGGAAAAAATTATTGAGAAATTAATTGTTTTCTTTTTTCTGTTATGGCCTCATTAGAGAATGCATGTCTTTTTTTTCCTTCCTCATTAACACCAGCAAATACGCTATATGCTTCTCTACCATTTCTTACTTTGGAAGCTCTTTGACTGCAGGAGAGTAGTAAACTGTATTTTTTCCATACACTTCAAAACGAGAAAGGCCATCAAGTGGGAATGCTTGGAGACTGTAGCTTTGGGGGGAAGTGGGTGGCACAGTTTCAAGGGAGTTCATTCTCCTAGAGGAGGAACAGGAGAAGATGGGTCACTTGAAAGAGCTCCATGTCATGGATTCACTAATATCTGCACATTCTTCAAACACAGCACCCCACAAGCAGAAAGATCCCAGAGGAAAACAGCTGTATGAATGCCCATGGAGATTAAACTCCGTGAAAAGAATCATTTGCAGATTATAATGAAACTAGAACCTGTGAGGGCATCTTTTATTTGTGGTGGCATCAAGGAGAAGAAGTAACCATGAGATATGAGTTCTCCCACACACACTTTTTCTTTCACTGAAAAAGAAGAGCTTATATGATTTACAGAGTGGTGAATCAGACTAACATACAGCTGATTAGTTCATTTGCAATTTTAATGAAAAATTCAGTTTCCTATAATGTATATTTTATACATAAAATGAACAGTATATGTTTTGTAACTCTTCAAGTGATGGTTACATCTCAGGGTGATTACATAACACTTGAGTATACTTAATGAAATAATTTTTCTAGGAGGAACCTGTGATAAATAACTCCAGAAAACCCTGTGACTATCTCAGAAAGTTTCTTGCTTCTTCTTAACAAATGGAACAAGAAACAGAGCCTCATGCATTTAAATTTCATGTTCTCTTAGTACCTTGTGCTCCCAATGTCACTAGATTGTGAAAGTTCTTCAACCTCTTCCCACTTACTTTACTAGGGGGAGACATGACAAGCTTTACGTGTTGAAAATACAAAGAGCCTGACCCTACAGGAATCTTTCTTTCCGGCCTTTTTCATTGTGAGTACATGCTTTCGATTTTGATCATGGTTAAATAAAAAATATTTAAATTATAATTTCTATCCACAAGGATATAATTTCTATCCACAATTTCTAACCAACAAGAGTCCCTGTGACTCACCTGACACAGAAGTTGGGAAACTTCAAGTTGATTCCCAGGCCTAAGTATGGAACAGTCTTTATCACCTTCCAAAATTTAGCCTGTCCACATTTTCTTGTGCTGCATAAGCCCAGCATCCCAATATAATCCAATAGAGAAAAAGAAACTGATGCTGAAATTCTCATGGGCTTTGATGAGCAGAAGCTTGGTAATAGAATTAATTTGATTTAGAAAAATAAAGAAACATGACATTTATTATCCCTAGAGATTTATAAATTGATTCAAACTTATCATTACTGCACGTGGAGAATCCGTGCTTAGGAAGGACTACCTGTGTTTATTACTCAAAAAATCAGGGTAATTTGAGAAAAGTTGAAAAATGTTGACTAAAGACTCATCTTGGCCAGGGCACGGTGGCTCACACCTATAATCCCAGCACTTTGGGAGGTCCAGGCAGGCGGATTGCTTGAGCTCAGGAGTTCGAGATCAGCCTGGACAGCATAGTGAAACCCCGTCTCTACAAAAATACAAAAAATTATTAAGCACCTATTGATCCATTACTAAATAAATTTACTGTGCATATTTGTTATATTCAAGAAACAAAATGGACAAGTTCTCTGCTATTATTCTAGTAGTTATGGAGAGACAATAAATATTTAACAAATAAATACATAATATTTCAGATGGCAAGAAATGCTAAAGAGGAAAAGTGAGGCAAGGGAGGTAAGGAGTGCTAAGAGCAGGGTTTCTATTTTACATGGGATAGTTCACGAAGATATTACTAATGAATGACTTTGCAGCAGAACTTGAAGAAATGAAGGAGTCAATCATGCAACTTCATGGTCAAAAAGCATTCCAGAAGAAGCAGAGAATCATTTCAAAGACCTTGTGGCAGTACTGTGCTGCGCATGCAGGAGGAACAGAAAAAAAAACAAAAAAAAAGCTAGTATGTATGAAACTGAGTCATCTGGAAGGGCAGTGGTTCTCAAATGTGGCTACACATTGAAATCACCTGGGGATATATTTTTTTAAATGATGCCTTGATCTGCCAGCTAGATATTGTGATTCAAATGGTCTGGGGCATAACCAGGACATTAGGATTATTTTGAAAGCTTCCCCAAGATATTCTAATGTGCAACAAATTTGGACTAGAAAAATATGATAAGGTTGCCTAGCAATACTTAAACCCACAGTGTCTTTAACACAGAGTGGAATCAAAGGGTCTGTGTGTTGTTCTCCAACTGTCTACTGTTTGTTTCAGTGGCAAAGTAGGTTGAAAGTTGGATTTAACTAGGGTTGGAGATTTTTTCAGGTAAATGCAAAGGAAAGAGAAATTAGCTGATACTCTGCCAGAGAGTGATTATAAAAAGGGACCATGAAATCTAAGCTGGGTAAGAAGAGAAGCTAGGACAGGAGAAGAGTAAGAAACAGTGTTGGGATCAACAAAGTGCTATTTAGGTCAAAGATTTGTTCCCTCAGATACTAAAAGGAGAAAGCTGGAAATACAGGCAGTGATGGACATAGTGATTAACAGAGGGGATATAGTTGTTGATAATGGACAGATCTAGCATATGACATAGAAATATGTGGCTGAGCTAGAGTAAGAACAAAAATTATCGGAGGATAAGACAAAACGAAAACACCAAGGTTTTGACAGGATAGTCTACATGGTTATTAAAATCACTAAGAATTATGATAACAGCATTACAGAGAGTGATAGTAATGTAGGAATTAAAATATTCAAGGAAGTAAAGGGAGTAACCAGAAGTGTCTTTAAATGACAAAAAAAAAGAAAAAAAAAGGGCCGGGAGCAGTGGCTCACGCCTGTAATCCCAGCACTTTGGAAGACCGAGACAGGCAGATCACGAGGTCAGGAAATCGAGACCATCCTGGCTAACACGGTGAAACCCCGTCTCTACTAAAAATACAAAAAAAAATTAGCCGAGCATGGTGGGCGGCCCCTGTAGTCCCAGCTACTCGGGAGGCTGAGGCAGGAGAATGGCGCGAACCCAGGAGGTGGAGCTTGCAGTGAGCTGAGATCGCGCCACTGCACTCCAGCCTGGGGGACGGAGCAAGACTCTGCCTCAAAAAAAAAAAAAAAAAAAAAGGGAGAGACAGTTCCAGTAGTGGAGTCTGATAGCAGGAGTTTCAAAGCTGAAAAGTTTTTAAGGAGGATGGAGAGAAATGGACTGGAAGCAGCAGTAAGGAGCAAAGAGCTACCCTATCCCCAGGACAGAAAATATCTACTCTATGAGGGACCACAATAGAGACAGAGCTTCAAGCGAGTGCCAGGTTTCAGTGTGAACACAAAGGTGAAGGAAACATTCAAGAGAAGAGACAAAGATATTAGGGACCTTGCCAGTGATGGGCCATAGATCCCCTAGGGAAAGGATTTGGCAACTGGAAGTGGAGAAAGAGCAATTTAGACTGTGAATGAATACCTCAATCGAGAGGGGTGACTTGGTTATTTGATGCGAATATGTGTCAAGCCATTCAGACAGTGTCAGATATAGAGTAAGTGCTCTATAGTCAGCCACTATTGGTTGTATGGTGACTGATGAGTATAGGGAGGTAGGTCGTGATGGAATTAGTTCCAATGGACTCTTGGGATGGTTGTATTGATAAATACATGATTTGGGAGGAAAACTATGAGTACAAGTCTTTACAAAAATTTGTGGAGTTCTGGTGTTGTATAAATGGAAGTAAGTACAGGACCTAAAAAAAGGAATGGAGAACCTAGATCACCACAGCTCAATGAAGTTAAAGAAAAGCTATTAAGAAAATACTTCACAAACCTCTGGAGAAAAAGAATGTCTTCAGTGGACCTGAAATTTTTAGGAATTCCTGAAAGCTAGAAAACAGCAGGGCACCAATGAGTATTGTGTGGTGGTTGTAGCTTAATGTTTACACACTCTTACATACTCTTCCTTTCAAATAATGGAGCCTAACTCCTCTCTCCTTGAGTGTGACCTGTGCTTAGTGACTTGCCACTAATGGAGTAGAATGTACAATAGGGACTGCATGTGACTTCTGAGGCTAGGTCATAAAAGGCACTGTGGCATTATCCTTGCTGTCTTCCTAGGATCACTAGCTCTGGGAGACGCCAACTGTCCGATCTCTAAGGACACTAAGCAGCCCTGAAAGAGGGCACACATGACAGAACTTAAGGCCTTTCGACAACAACCAGCTCTAACTCACTAGCCATGTGAATGACCACCTTGAATGCTGGTCCTCCAGCCCCAGTTGAGTCTTCTGATGAGCCCAAGAAAATACCTTGACCCATGAGAGGCTCTGAGCCAGAACCAACCAGCAAAGTCACTCCCAGTGTCCTGACCCACAGAAACTGTATGAGCTGGTAAGTTTTTTTTTTTTTAATTATACTTTAAGTTTTAGGGTACATGTGCACAACGTGCAGGTCATCATTCTCAGCAACTATCACAAGGACAAAAAACCAAACACCGCATGTTCTCACTCATAGGTGGAAGCTGAACAATGAGAACACATGGTCACAGGAAGGTGAGCTGGTAAGTTTTCAAGTAATTTGTTATGCATAAGTAGATGGTTAATACATTATGTTTGAGCTTTGATAGACTGGGCACACTTTTTTATTTTTTTAAATAACTATAATTGGCATGTAATAATTGTACACATTGTGGAGTATATAGTGATGTGATACATATATAGAGGGTAATTAGCATATGCATCATCTCAAACATTTATCATTTCCTTGTGTTGGATACATTCAATATCCTTCTTCTAGCTATTTGAAACTACATAATATATTATTGCTAACTTCAGTCATCCTACAGTGCTATAGAATGCTAGAACCTTTTTAAGTAGGAAAATTTTCTCATCCCTTTAACTCCTTTTTGGGGGCATGACCCATTACCCCCTACATTCTTCTTAAGCTGGATGCATACCAATTTAGGAACAGGACAGAGATGGGATGGGGTGGGAAAAGAGATCTTTCTCTTCACCTACTTACTGAACCTTGACTAATAGACTTCTCATCCTGCAGCAAGTCATGTACCTTGCACAGAGTGCAGAAGGTTTATATTTTTATAACATCCCTCAAAGCACAGAAAAGAGACGAATTTCTTAGTATAGTAATGCACAGGAGCTGTACTAAGAGGCAGTCACTCTTGGCAATGTAAAAAGTCTGATGGACTATAGATGTTTGACCCTGAGGCCATATCATCCACAGCATCTCTTTTGTTGTATTTGTTTTATTCCCTCTAAAATTTATTGAATTTTGCTTTCAAGCTACAAAAGCAGTACCTACTTGTTTGAGCAATAAAACAACTGTCAGCATATAAAGAAAGTCAACAGTCTCTTCACTTTTCCTCATTCCCAAAGTAATCAGTGTTAACAGTTTATTCTCTATCCTTTTACCCCTTATCTTTCTGCATTAACAAATATAAAGATACCTATTTCCCTTTGTTTCCTTATTTTTACCAAGACTAAACCACATGCATTACTCTGCAATATGCATTTTTCACTTAGAATATGCTATAACTGTCACTTCAGATTAATACACACAGGTTTAACTCATTTTATGTAGCCGCATAATATTCCACAGTAAATATGGACTATAATTTATTCAACCATTCTCCTGTTAATGGTTGTTTTACATTTCACAATTAAAACATAGTGTGACAATCATTCTTTTAAATATATTTTTACATACTGGGACCTATTAGGTTGTTAGACCTTAGTGATTTATGAGTCAATGGGTTTTTTTTTTATTTTTTTATTTTATAACAATGTTCCAAGTAACTTTCAAATATTTGTAGCCTTTCACAGTGATATCACCAATATATGAATCCCCATTTCTCCATATTCTTGGCAGGGCTGAAGAGTTCTAAACTTCTGTAACTTGAGGCAAAAATGATATCCCAATACTGTTTGACTTGCACTTCCCTGATTAGATGCTGAGCATCTTCTCATGTGTTTTGGGACACTGGCTGTTCTTTCAGTATCCACAAGATTTGCTGAAGAAGACAAGAGAGGATGGATATTTTATTTTGTTTTTTGAATTTTAAAATTGAGTTGAATAGACTTTATTTTTTAGAACAGTTGTAGGTTAACAACAAAGTTGAGCAGAAAGTACAGAAAGTTCTCACATACCCTCTCCCCACTCCCACATACAGCCTCCCCAACCATCAATATCCAGCACCAGTTACAATCCATGAACCAACATTGATACATCATTATCAACCAAAGTCTAAAATTCTCATTAGCATCCTCTTTTTGTGTTGTACAGACTATGGGTTTTGACAAGTTTACAGAGACATATATCCACCATTATATAATCATACAAAATGGTTTCAAAGCACTGAAAAAAATCACTTCTGTGCCACCCATTCATCTTTCTGTCTCCCATAGCCCCTGGGGATGTTGTTTATATAACTAAGTCATCTAACACAACCTGTTAAAAGAAAGTTAGATTCTTTCTGAAATGGGAAGATAGATATGGTAGAGATGGCTCCCAATGGCTACAGTAGAACTCTGGACTGATATCCTTCTGTTACCCAGTGTAATGCCTGTGTGACATAGCTGAATTTCTGCTCTGCCCTAACTCTGCTGATCTTTAAGAAAAAGAATACCTGCAATAAAAATTTTCCTTTATAGCCAGACCAGCTGAAACTGGTTATAACCAAGAGAGATCAACTTCAAAAAAACCTCAGGTTTCATTATAATCTCATTTCCATGCTAAATGACACTCCCATCAGTGCTGTGACTGTTGACAATTGCCATGGCAATGACCAGAAGCCATAAAAGGACAAAAAGGAAGGCAGAACTCTGGTTCCAGGGAGTTCACGGCCCATTTTTGGAAAACACATGAATATTTCTCCCCTCACTTGTAATGTCATTAAAGAAACATTCATTAAAGAAATACTATATTTTAGCCCGCTCACCCTTCACTAGTGGAGAAATTGATTTGTGAGCCACGCCCCCACATCTGAATTCTATGGCCATCGAATAAAGTTTGCTCTGCTTGATGCTCACTTTTCGTTTTGTGTATTGGTTTCATGACAGGAAACAAGGAAAGACTCTATCTTTTGGAGGACCAGCTTTGTCAGTAACACTTCTGCTGAAGACAAGATGAATGATGCAAGCAATGTTGAGTGCTACCGGATATCAAAACCTGATAATTTTGGGGGATACAGAAAAGAAGAGAGAAGCTTGAACTGTTGATTCAAGTCCTATTGAGTGGTCACTAAATTCACTCATACTACAAGTTCAGATACGCGGAGAAAATATAAATTCTTTATTGTCTGTAGCTCATTTGCCTTCCTGCCAGGTCTGTAGTCATTGGTTAACAGGAATAAACAAATGTATTACATAGTTCAGTCTTAGTCCTATGCAGTAATTTCTACAGTTCATTTAGATAGTAGCCTCTTATTTGGAGAAAAACAGTCTCTCAGGTAACCTTCCCCACCCTTGTCTCTCTTCCCAAGATCTTGTTGAAACCAAGGGCTAATCTTTTTAGTCACTTGCTTTTTGTTGATTTTTTTTAACCCATGTAGCTGAAAGCCACACTGCTAAACACTATAACTTAGCCTTCACGAGCTCCCTTAGAGATAATGCCTCTGATGTATATGTCACCTTGGTAACAATTGCTTAAGTTGTTTTCAGGAACTTGGGGGTCATCTTTTGTCCAACTTAAACCAGTTAAGACCACTGATCTTTCAACTGGGCCTGCACAAATGCTCCAGAGGCGAGCTTTTGATGTCAAAGAGCCAAAAATTCTTCTCTCAAATCGTGCTACCACCACCATTTTCTGAACATGCATCCTATAAGGAGCCATGAACGCCAACTACACTTGTACACATCATCAGTTATCTCATTTATCCCTACTGCCAATCACTTTTCTTCATGCTTTAGACTACCTCGCTTCTGTACCCCATGAATATCCCTGAGCCAGCCTTATCTTCAGGGAAGCCAATTTGAGAGCTGTTCTCCTGTCTCCTCTCTGGGTTTCCCTATGAATAAATCTTTCTCTACTGCAAAACTCATCATTTCAGTAATTTGCTCTCTGCATGATGGGCAGAATAAGCTTGGTTTTGTATCAATATCTGGGTAGTAGTGAGAAGGGTGTGTGGGTGATGCTTCATAGGTGGAGAAAAGAGGAAAAGGTCTCCCTGTCTCTGTGTGTACCCCCGGTCTCCAGATCTCTACTATTGTCCTCCTGCTGGTTGTAATTCTGTAATGATTAATTTGATATGTCAACTTAACTAGGCCATGATACTCAGATATTTCATCAAATATTATTCTAGTCTAGATATTTTCGTGAAGGTTTTCTTTCTTTTTTTTTTTTTTTTTTGAGATGGAGTCTCACTCTATCACCCAGGCTGGAGTGCAGTGGCGCAACCTCAGCTCACTGCAATGTCCACCTCCCGGATTCAAGCGATTCTCCTGCCTCAGCCTACTGAGTATCTGGGACTACAGGTACTCACCACCATGCTGAGCTAATTTTTATATATTTAGTAGAGACAGGGTTTCAGCATGTTGGCTAGACTGGTCTTGAACTCCTGACCTCAGCTGATCCGCCCACCTCAGCCTCTCAAAGTGCTGGGATTACAGGCATGAGCCACCACGCCCCACCCTTCATTAAGGTGTTTTTAACATCAGACTAACATTTAAATCAGTAGACTTTGAGTAAAGCAGATTATCCTTTATAATGTGCGTGGTCTCATCCAATAAGTTGAAAGCCTTAATAAAAAGAGACTGACCTCCCTGAAGAGGAAGGGATTCTGCCAGCAATCCACCTTTAGATTCAAACTGCAACTCCTCCCTGGGTCTCCAGCCTGCTGCCTTACCCTGCAGATTTTGAACTTTCCAGCCTCCCCAATCATATGAGCCCAATTCCTAAAATAAATCTCTCTTTCTTGATAGATATATACATAGATAGATAAAGACAGGGTGATAGTTGCTTCCTTGGACCACCTGACTTCTGGTTTATCTGGACAAAAAGATACACACATATACACACACTTACATGTATATACATAGGCATACAGGTATATACATATGTATGTATATATATGTGCATTCACACACACACGCACACACACACACACACTGTAGTCTGTGGCTGGTGAACAGATGATCCACTCTCCTGGCTTGGGTTATTCTTCCATGACATCACCCGTATCTTCCTGAGCCAAGGTGGACTCCCATCTTTGGGTGTTTACCACATCTTCCTGCAGAATCCTTGGCTTGGCAATTCTCTCCTCTTCTCCAGCCTCAGTTGTATTGTTTACTTTCCTTGCCACAAGTTTCCCAGAGGTCCCATATCTCTTGATCTATTGTCCATACCTAAAACCGCTGAGGGTGTCTTGGAAATGTCCTGTATGCCTTCTCTCTTATCTAGGTTGAGCTGCCTTGTTTTGGACTGCAGGCTCCTGCACATCAGATATCTGGAATTCAAAATCAGATCTGAGTCAGGAACTGTCTGTCCTTAACATTGCCTTTACTTCTCAAATGTTCCCTTCACCCAACCCAAGCTGAAGATCCACATTTTGAATATAAGGCTCTCTTCCCTCACACTGATCTTCTTGTCCCTCAGTGGAAAGGGAGCAGGTCTTCTTAGACTTCCCTTATTTTTATCTGTTTTGTATATAAGGAGTCAATCCTCATGGAATAGCTACTAAAGGTAGAAATACCTTCTTCTCTACACTGTAGGAAAACTTTAGAATTTACTTTTCCTCGGGGCTAATTGTTGATAGGTAAGCTATGTATGGGAGGAATGGAGTGCTTCTAAAATAATTTAGCAAATTACTTCATAGCACAGTAATCTAGCTTGTAAAGTTATTTACCTATTGCATCATCTCATTGTGTCAGAAGCCAAGTATTGTCTGGGTCTTCCTTCTTTCATCTCTTCTATAACATTTATTAGCATTTTCCTCACCCCGACTCTATCCCAGATGGAGCCACAGGCCAACTAGGTGAAGGACACAGCCTCAGCATGTCAAAAGAGAAACACTTATATTATGCTCATGGTGTACTCTTCTAAACAGTTATTTATATTAATTTATTTAGTCATCATAACGGCTCTATGAAGTAGACACTAATACCATTCCTGCACTTGAGGAAACTGGGGTACAGAAAGTTTAAAAGCTTGCCCAAAATCACACGGTTATAAGAAGCTGAGCCAGGACACAAACCCAGACAGTCTGGCTCCAACATCTTTGCTATTAATCACTACTATAGCTGCTATTATATTCACTGTGAATCATGCTCCTGGAATTTTTGTGCCATACAGCAATCCTATTGGAACTCCAATTGAGAGTGATCTATTCTATCCTAAGCCCCAAGTTCATCTCTGTGTGGCCATTGTGGGTCCAAGTCCCTGGAATGATTTTTCTCTCAGCTTCACACTGGTGAGGCTGTCAGGGAAGGTATTAGCACAAACAGGTGAAATTCCATGCCAGGTCCCAAGCAGAAGGTCACAAATCACTTTTATCTTCCATGCACTCTATGAAAGACATCTAAGCCACTTCGCTAAAATGACCTGATAGATTAGGCTTTTGTCGCCCAAGTGCCAAGGACTACCTAAGCTTAAGGTATATGGTAGTGAACTAGGAATTTCTGGAGAATATAGCTGAGGAGAGAGGAGAGTAAGGCCTCTGATGCTATGAACTGCTCTGGACTCTGGCCATGGCTAGCATGGACACTCAAGCTGCCACCAGCTCCAGTTTCTCCTCACCAGAGAAGTAGAGAGCACATTTGGCCGTCTACCCCATAACTAATCTATGAACTAATGTCCATGGTCTGCTGTAAGGCAGGTGGTGCAAGGAGGCAACTTTTATTACCCCACCTGACAAGCTCAGGAAGGAAGAGAGAGAGAGAGAGAGAGAATGTGTGTTTTGGGGGATGGGGTGGGATGCTGAAAATGAAGATAGGCATCTTTGTATTTAGTGATTTCTCAGTGCATAAGAAATTCAAATACAATTAAGGAAGAATCTTCAGACAAAGAGATTTTAGTATTCTTACATGAGCTGAATGAAAATGAAGCAGCACATATCCATGTTTTAAGGAACACTCAAGGTAGAGTACTAGGTCAAGCATAAATGATGCAACAGACAATATTAAATATCTCTTAATGACATATTTGAGTCTCAAGGTTTTAATGCTTTTACAATTGTGGTGATACGTGAACAATGTGGAAAATTTGAGTGTGACTGATTTAGATGACACTAAACAAATGGGTAGATAATGACTAATACAATATATCCTACAGCAACTTAGTAGGGAGTCAGTAGTTTTCCGGGTAAAACTTAAGAAGTGGGTATGATCAGATACACACGCTGAAAATGATAAGAAAGAAACAATCATCAAATATTTGTCTCAACTGGAATTTTCATTTTAAAAGCATGCTTTATCTCCAGAGCCCCAGCACTTTTTGACAACAAATGAAGGAATTCTGAGATATAAACTTTTTAATAGTGCTCTCCCATGTAAATGATATAATTATATTCAGAAGAACTTTGAATGAGCATTTTAAAACTTTCCTTGGCCAGGCACAGTGGCTTATGCCCGTAATCCCAGCACTTTGGGAGGCCAAGGCAGGTGGATCACTTGAGGTCAGGAGTTCGAGACCAGCCTGGTCAACATGGTGAAACCCTGTCTTTACTAAAAATACAAAAATTAGCCCAGTGCTGTGCTATGCGCCTGTAATCCCAGCTCCTTGGGAGGCTGAGGCGGGAGAATTGTTTGAGCCTCGGAAGTGAAGGTAGCAGTGAGCCGAGGTCATGCCTCTGCACTCCAGCCTGGGCGGCAGAGCGAGGCTCTGTCTCAAAAAAAGAAAAAAAAATGAATTTGTAAATCATTTACAAGGTAAAATAGAACAAAACATAGAGAACAAAGCAATTTTGTTATTCCACCAAAAATTGCACTATTATGTGAGTAAAGATAACCACACCTTAGGTTTTAATTTTGAGGTTACAGGATCTGCCCCTCTCTTCAGAGCCGGCAGACAGGAAAGATTAAGTCCACTGAAGCTGCTACCGCGGCTGCCCCTCTACCTAGGTGCTCTGTCCTAGGGAGATGAGAGTTTTATCTGTAAGCCCCTGATTGAGGCTGCTGCATTTCCTATAGAGATGCCCTGCTCAGTGAGGAGTGATCTAGAGAAGCACTCTTGCCACAGCACTTCGCCGCACTGTGGTGAATTCCGCCCAGTCCCAACCTCCCAGTCTGCTTAGCACTGTCAGGGGAAAACCGTCTACTAAAGCCTCAGTAATGGTGGACAGTAATGGCGGATGTCCCTCCCCCAACCAAGCTAGACTGTCCCAAGTCGACTCCAGACTGCTGTGCTGGCAGTGAGAATTTCAAGCCAGTGGTTCTTAGCTTGCTGGGCTCCCTGGGAGTGGGACCCGCTAAACGAGACTGGCTCCCTGCCTTCAGCCCCCTTTCCAGGGGAATGGACGGTTCTCCCGGCTCACTGGAGTTCCAGGCACTGCTGGAGGAGGAGAAACTCCTGCAGCTAGCTTGGTGCCTGCCCAAACACCCGCCCAGTTTTGTGCTTGAAACCCAGGACCCTGGTAGTGTAGGCTCAGGAGAGACTCTCCTACTCTGTAGATTGCAAAAATCTGTGGGAAAAGCATAGTAGTACCCGGGAGGGGTAGCACAGTCCCTTACTGCTTCCCTTGGCTGGAGGGAGGGAGGTCCCCTGGCTCCTCGCACTTCCCAGGTGAAGCAACACCCCATCCTGTTTCTGCTTGCTCTCTGTGGGCTGCACCCACTGCCTAACCAGTCCCAGTGAGATGAACTGGGTACCTCAGTTGGAAATGCAGAAATCACCTGTCTTCTGGGTTGGTCTTGCTGGAAGCTGCAGACATGAGCTGTTTCTATTCAGCCATCTTGGCCTGTCCCCCCATACAAATTTTAAATAGGTTTCTCTTTTACGGCTGCAAAGAATGTCATTGGTATTTTTTTTTTACTTTTTTCTTTTTTTTAAATTTTATTATTATTATACTTTAAGTTTTAGGGTACATGTGCACAACGTGCAGGTTTGTTACATATGTATACATGTGCCATGTTGGTGTGCTGCACCCATTAACTCGTCATTTAGCATTAGGTATATCTCCTAATGCTATCCCTTCCCCCTCCCCCCACCCCACAACAGTCCCCGGTGTGTGATGTTCCCCTTCCTGTGTCCATGTGTTCTCATTGTTCAATTCCCTTGATAAGAATTGCATTGACTCTGTAAATCACTTGGAATACTATGGACATTTTAACAATATTAATTTTTCCAATCCATAAACACACAATATCTTTCCACTTAGTTGTTATCTCTTCAATTTCTTTCATCTCTGTTTTATAGTTTTCATTGTGGCATTCTTTCACCAACTTGATTAAATTTATTCCAAGGTATTTTATTTTTTGTAGCTATTATAAATGGGATTGCTTTCTTGCTTTCTTTTTTAGATTGTTCATTATTGGTGGACAGAAATGCTACTGACTTTTGTATACTGATTTTTTATTCTGAAACTGTATTGAATTTGTGTATTAGTTCTAGCAGTTTTTTGGTAGAGTCTCTAGTGTTTTCTACATATAAAATCATGTCCGCTGGAAACAGGAATAATTTGACTTCCTCCTTTCCAATTCGTATGCCTTTCTTTTTTTTTTTTCCTTTCTTTTCCCTTATTGCTCTGGCTAAGACTTCCAGTACTAAGGTGAATAGGAGTAGCAAAAGCTGGTATTATTTCCTATTCTAGATTTTAGGGGGAAAGCTTTCAACTTTTCCTAATTTAGTATAGTGTTAATGTGGATTTGTCATATATAGCCTTTATTGTGTTGAGATATGTTCCTTTTATATCTAAGTTACTGAGAGTTTTTATCATGAAAGGATGTTAAATTTTATCAAATACTTTTTCTGTATCCACTAAAGTGACAGTTTTTGTCCTTGATTCTGTTCGTATCATGCATCATGTTTATTGATTTGTGTGTGTTGAACCATCCTTGCATGCCTGAAATGAGTTCCACTTGAGTATAGTGAATGATCTTTTTAATGTGTTGTTGAATTCAATCTGCTAGTATTTTGTGGAGAATTTTTGTATGTATGTTAATCAGAGAAATTTTCCTGTAGTTTTCCTTTTTTGTTGCTGTTGTGTCTGGTTTTGGTACCAAGGGATGCTGGTCGTATACAATAAATTTTTGTATTTTCTTTAATATTTTAGAATAGTTTGAAAAGTATTTATATTGGTTCTTCTTTAACTGTTTGGTAGAATTTAGCACTGAAATCATCAGGTCCTGGACTTTTCTTTGGTGGGAAACCTTTTATTTCTGAATCAATCTTCTTACTCATTGTTGGTCTGTTCAGAATTTTTATTTCTTCATGATTCAATTTTAGTAGGTTGTATGTGTCTAGGAATTTATCAATTTCTGTTAATGGTTTTCCAATTTATAGGCATATAGTTGTTTATAATAATCTCTAACAATCCTTTGTATTTCTTTGATATCAGTTGTGATGTCTACTTTTTCATCTTTAACTTTATTTTAATCTTCTCTCTTTTTCTTACTTGGTCTAGCTAAAGGTATGTCTGTTTTATCATTTAAAAACTCTTTGTTTTATTGATCTTTTGTAATTTTATAGTGTAATTTATTATTTCTTTTCTTTTAATATTTTTGGGTTTAGTTTGTTCTTGTTTTTCTAATTCCTCAGGTGCAACATTACGTGGTTTATTTGATATCTTTCAAATTTTTGGTGTATTCATTTATTGCTATAAGTTTTCCTCATATAACTGCCTTTGCTGTATCTAATAGATTTTGGTATGTTGTATTTTCATTTTCATTGTTTGAAGACAGTTTTAATTTTCTTTTTAATTTCTTAATTGACCCATTTGTTATTCAGGACTATATTGTTTAATTTTTGTATACATTTATTGTTTTCAAGATTCCTCCTGTTATTAATTTCAGATTTTATCCCACTGTGGTCAGAAAAGATACTTGATATGATTACAATATTTTTACATTTTTTTGAGACTTGTTTTGTGGCCTAACATGTGATCTGTCCTGGAGGACATTCCATGTGCTGATGAAGAATGGATTTTATAGCTGTTGGGTGGAATATTCTGTAAAAGTTCTTAGATTCATTTTATATAGAGTCCATTTGAAATCCAATGTTTCTTTATTGATTTTCTTTCTAAATGATCTGTCCATTGCTAAGCATGGGATGCTTAAGTCCCCTACTATTATTAAATGTTACAGTTTATCTCTCTAATTAGATTTATAACATGTGCATTATACATTTGAGTATCCAAGTGTCAGATGCATATATATTTATAGTTGTTATGTCCCCTAGTTGAATTGACACCTTTATAACCATCTTTGCATCTTTTACTTTTTTGATTTAATGTCTAGTTTATCTAAGTATAGCTACTTTTGCTCTCTTTTGGCTTTCATTTGCATGAAATATCACTTATCCCATTTCCATAGAATATCCTTTTTCATCCCTTTACTTTCAGTGTATGTGTGTCCTACAGGTAAAATGACTCATTTGTAGGCAGCATCTAAATGGATCTTTTTTTCTTTTTTATCAGTTCACTCACTCTATATCATTTAATTGGATAACTTAATCAATTTACATTCAAGGTTATTACTGATAGGTAAGAACTTAACTACTGTCATTCTGTTAGTTATTTTCTGGTTATTTTATAGATCTTTTATTCTTTTACTTCTCTTGTTGCTTACCTTTGTGGTTTAGTGATTTCTTTAGTGATAAGTTTTGTTTCCTTTCTCTTTTTCATATGTGTATCTGCTGTAATTTTTTAAATTACTCTGGGTTTACATAAAACATTACAGCTATAAAATACCATTATAAGTTGATAACAACTTAGCTTTGGTCACATACAAATATTCTAGACTTTTACCCTTTTCCCCACAATTTTTCTTTTTGTTGCCTTAATTTAAATCTTTTTATGTTGTGTATTTCTTAACAGTGTATTTAGTTTTGGTAATTCTAGATGATTTTTAACCTTCATACTAGACATTTGAAAGATTTACATACCACTGTCACAGTAATGCAGTATTCTGAATTTGATTATGAGCTTTTCTCTCACTGAGTTTTATATTCTGTGATTTAATGGTAATAATTAAAGTCCTTTCACTTCCAGTTAAAGCATTCCCTTAATCATTTGTTGTATGATCAGTATAGCAGTAATATGGTTTGTCTGTGTCCCCACCCAAATATCATCTTAAATTCCCATGTGTCGTGGGAGGGACCCAGTGGGATGTAATTGAATCATGGGGCAGGTTTTTTAGCAGTATCACTTATTCATGATAGTGAATAGGTCTCACAAGATCTGATGGTACTGTAAGAGGGAGTTTCCCTGCACAAGCTCTCTCTCTTTGCCTGCTGCCATCCATGTAAGATGTGACTTGCTCCTCCTTGCCTTCCACCATGATTGTGAGGCCTCTTCAGACACGTGGAACTGTAAGTCCATTGAACATCTTTCTTTTGGAAATTGCCCAGTCTCAGGTAATGTCTTTATCAGCAGCATGAGAACAGACTAATACAAGCAGTGATACATTTCCATAGCTTTTACTTGTCTGGAATTTTGTGTCTTCATTTTTGAAAGATAGCTTTGCTGAGTATAGTATTTTTAGCTGATGATTTTTTTTCTTTTAGCACTTTGAGTAGGTCATCCTATTCATGATCCTATTCTCTCCTGGCCTGCAATGTTTTTTCTGAAAAATCTGCTTATAGTCTAATGGTGGTTCACTTACATATTGACTTGATGCATTTAGAATTCTTTTTGTCTTTGACTTTTGATAGTTTAATTATAATGTACCTTGGAGAGGATCTCTTTGAGTTGAATCTAATTAGGATCCTTTAAGCTACATGGATCTGCATATTCATATCTCTCCCAAGACATGAGACATTTTCAGCTATTATTTCATTTGATAAGCTTTCTATGCCTTTCTCCATCTCTTCTTCCTGTGAAAATCACATAATACAAACATTTGTTCATTTAATGGTTGGTGTCCAAAAGGCCTCATCGGATTTTTTTGCTATTTTTCATTCTTTTTTCTTTTTTTCCCCCTGACTGGGTTATTCAAGAGACTGGTCTTCAAGTTCAAAAATTCTTTCTTCTGCTTGATCTTAGACTGCTGTTGAAGCTTTTAAGGGTATTTTTATTTCATTTACTGAAGACCTCAACTCCAAGATTTCTAAGTTTTTTCTTTTAATGATATCTATCTCTTTGTTGAGTTTCTCCATCAAATCATGATTTATTTTCTTGATTTTATTGTATTTTCTATCTGTATTCTCTTACATCTTCCTGAGTTTTCTTAAGATCATTATTTTGCATTTTTTTCAGGTAATTTGTAAATTTCCATTGCTTGAGGTCAGTTACTGGAGATTTCTATTCCCTTGATGATGTCATGTTTCTTTGCTTTTTTATATTTTTTGTGTCCCTATGTTGATATCTGTGCATCTTGTGGAATGGTCACTTCTTTCAATTTTATACAGTGGCTATCACAGGGAAAGATTTTTGCCTGCAGATGTGTCCTAGGGTATTGTTTGAATAGGGTGCATTGGCTTTGGCTCCATATGGGCTCAGTAGTATAGTCTCCATGCAGTTCCTTTAGCTGTAGTCAATATCAGCATGCCTTCAAATACCTTAGAAGCCTAGGCTGCAGGAGTTTGTGCAACTGCTCCACTAGATTGGGTGTAGCCACCCCACTAGAGGGTGGGGGGGTACCAGGCCATTCTGCATGGGTGCATAGAGGCTGCTCTGCTGGGGTCACTCCCAGCCTTCCTACTGGAGGCAAAAACAGCAGTCTGTTTTATCAGTGCTTGAGGTCAGCTGGACCAGGGTTGGGCGTGTCCTATTTACTAGGGAAAGGGACATGAGGCTGCTTCACCAGAGTCAGGCAATGCCTCTTTCCTAGGCATGACTATGTGTTCTTTGGACAGTGGGGCATCAACTGGGCCTGGGTTCCACAGTTACAGCTATACTGCTGGGCCTACACTGCAAGTAGATGAAGTTGGCATGCTGCAGTCACTGGGACGGAAAAGATGAAGTGCCTCCTAGGCACTTTATTCTTAAGGGGTATGGAGCTATGACTACTTGACTAGGAATAGTGCACTACTATGTATGGGCATGGCGTAGTGGTGGTGGAACCTTGGGGATGGGGAGATGCAGTGGCTACTGGCCCTGGAACATGATATACTAGAGAAGTGACTTCAGTCTTAAGATGGCACTTTAGGGTAGCAGCTTAGATCATGGAGGAGGGAGCATAATGTGGGCTTCTTCTTTGAGGTAATATGGCCATGTGAACTCCAGGCAGTTTCCTTGACTGGTCTGGGGGTCTTTGCAGACTGCAGAGTTCTCCAGCAGCAAAGACTGCAGCAAGTGTCAATGGCTTTAATTGGAGCAGCTGGGGGTCTCCCATTCACTTTTTCCCAGTAGGAAGAGTCCATCCTGATTCTAAGCTGATCCTAATTGGGGAGATGGGGTGGCAAAGACAGGGTATTTTGTTGCCTTTTTAATGCAGCCATCCCAAATCTCCATGCCTCACAGGGTCTCTGTCACTCCCCTGTTTTACTCAAGCACTCTCCTTCAGATACCGTAGTTGAAATGTGATTGTTTATTCTTTTGGTCCTTTTTGTGCAGAGACAAGCATTAGGCAGCACTAACCAGCCATCCTGCTGATGTCACTCCCTTCTATTTCCTTCCCTAGAAATTCTCAATGTGAGGATTTCATCACAAGGCCTTTTGTGAAGGCTTTATCTCTATCCATCTTAAGAATTTCTCAGTAAACACAAAGGGCAAAAACAAAAACAAGCCTCTTCCCTTTAAGTGTACAACCTAGTAGATCCATATCTCCTCCATTTACATTGACCTATTGGATATAATGTGATCATATGGCATCTGTTGTTTTTAGGGTTTCCAAGTGAGATACTGGTGGATCACTAAGAGTCTCTTACACATTCACTAAACCAGTGATGGTTCTTAATATAGGCTGTCCACACATTGATGAATGTGCAAAATGACTCATTGGACTAGGAAGAAAATACTTAACATTTTATTTATTTGTATCTATAACATAATAAAAATAAGGTTTACAGATATGTAATGTGCATATTGGCAATGATACAATCAGTGCCTATTTGAGATGGATTCATTTCACATACAGTACACATGCTTTCCTGAGTGTGAATCTATGGCCCAGGGCTATTAACAGTAGGGACCCTCACACATTATGCACTTTCAGCATATTGAATATTAAGACAAAAATAATGTACATGTATCTGTCTACATAAGTTCACAGATGATCTTATCTAGTTTTTATTACATTAACCATCATAAAAGGAATGAGGGGCTTAAAAAGATTCCTGTGAGAAATTGCAAATTAAAGAGAATCTTCATAAAGCAAGCACAAGCAAACAACCAAAAAGTGGAAGTCCTATTACTTTTCCTGCTAGAACAATCTCTTTATTGGCTACACTGTGAGCTGAAACAATTACACATTTACTTCCATTATTATTAATGATGAACTTTGCCTTGATGATATATAGTGATGTAAGAGACTAGCTAAAATTGACAAAAAATTAATATTATATATTTCAAATTTAACTCAACTATTTAAATGTTTTATTTTTGTGTTTTTAAATGCACAGATTAGTATAATCAACTATGTATAACTTACAAATAAATGAATTTGTAACTAAGAGATGAATTCAAAAAATTGTAAAGACAATTGTGAATGTTTAAAAAATAAGTTTGAAGACCACTGCACTACACCCACCCCAGCCTCTGTCTTAGGAATGTAATGAGAGTTATGTTATAAAATTGCCAGCTTCCTTCGATAGGGAAAATGGTTATGACATGTGTCTTTTCCCTCTTCTTGAGAAGAGGGAAAGGAGCTGGCATTCAATAGAAAATAATGAAGAAGAGGTATTAGAGAAGAGAATGATGGAAAAAAAATCAATCTTCCACCACAGGAAGAACATATAAGATAATATTTCAAGTTAAGGTAAGTGAGAAAAGACAAGTCAGTTCCTGGTTAAGATACCGGGTAAAAAAGAAAAGACCACCAAAAGAACAAGGGTGAGGCTGTCTCCACCAGAGAACTGACTTACGGACTGTACAAACATTAGAAGGGCCCTTCTTTTTCTATTGGTGGATCTTTGCATGTGCTGAAGGCTGAGCTGCATTATAAGCTCAGCTCCACTAGCTGGGGGAAAGAACACCTTTGCTACAATCCTGCTCCATAATAGCCTTTCTGGGAATGCTGTCTTCCAGTCAGCCCAGTAAACCAGAGCAGAGCTGTCTTTCTCTCCAGGGAGCCATGTGGGCCACAGCTTATCTCTTCTCCTGCCTGGATCCCCCAGAGTTTTTTCCAGGGGCAGAGGAAGTTTGCATGAGACAGGCTGATGCTCTCAGGTTTTGTCCTCTCTTGGGAACTTTGTAGACTTCATGTCACCAGCCCCCTCCACTGTAAGCACTAAGTTTCTCCTTGTCCTAGGTGCTGCGGGTTCTCAAGAGAGGTAGAGCCCTTTATTTTTCTGAGCCAGAGGAGCAAGATTTCCAGCTATGAAAGAAAGCAAAAACTTTATTCCTAATGATGTTAGTAGCTGGGGCCTTCTCCATACCTCCTAGTTTCTGAACTCTCTGTGCTGCTGAAAAACAAAGACAATGCAAAGTCAGGTCCTAGTTCATCTAAAGAGATCAATGCTGCTCTTACATCATTTCTACAATAAAATGATGTCAATAAGAACAGTTTCTTCTCAGTCCACTCCATATTCTCAGCCTTCAGCAAGACAAACACCATGCACTGACATATGAGGCATAACGTTCCTTCTCTCCAAATCAGACAAATGTTAGAAAAGAATTGCAGTGAATTAGAAAAAAAAGAATGAAATCTAAGACCACTATCCTATTCTCTGGCCTCTTCCCCTCCCTTGCATGCAGCCACGTATTCAAAGACAATTTCATCCTGTATCTTAAAAATCCAATTGCTCACCACACGCAGTTTTACCCTTTAGTTCTTTCTTACATTTTACAAATTCAAGCTATCTGACTCCTCTGTTCAGTCATTTTAGGCTCTGAAGGGGCTTTTATCCAATAAAACCTAGTATTAAAAAATGAAATAGGAGCTGGAATGTCCAGGCTGACATTATCCTTTCCAAAATATCACTAATGGATAGAGTTATTTCTCCAATAATGCAGCCAACTTCGTGCAGTTAAGAGGTATGTCTTTTTATAGAAATTCTCTATTTCTGTCTCCTGCCCACACTTCTCCAAGGACAGTACTACTTCAACTCCCAGGGAAGACCTCCCTTTCTGGGATAGAAAGTAATTCTTCCTTGTTGGAGACCCTCAGAACAAGCATTCGAGCAGATCGACCACATCCACATACAGAATTAAGCCTATAAGGGCCAAATGCTCTACCCCAAAAGAGATTCTAGAGCAGTGAAAAGTAACTTTAAAATTTCATTGATTGGTAAAATTTCCCATTTTTAAAATTTCGCCAAGTAATTTTTTAAAAATCTGTCATTATTACTGCTTTATTAAATTAACAATATTTTATATCACCAAACTACCAAGGCATCATTGTAGGGACATTTCTTTAATTTAGTGTTTTATTTAAATAGGTTTATCATTATTTTTCAAATTTACCATATAGCCCTTTTTTTCTTTTTTTTTTTCACTCAAGCTAGGGAAAAATAGTGGAAATTTGACAAATACAAGTCTTTGTGCTATCCATTGGGCTAGAGGAGAGTAGCAGAGAGCAAGCAGCTTCCAGGAGAAGTTTATTCTGTTACATGTTAAAGGTGAAAGACAGGGAAAATAAGCTGACATGATCATTCTGGGCTCAAAGGACACATTTTTACAGGCTTTTAACCCATAGGATGTAAACTTTTTTATTATACTTTAGTTCCAGGGTACATGTGCACAACGTGCAGGTTTGATACGTAGGTATACATGTGCCATTTTGAAGATGAGACTATGTCTTGCAATTCTTCAGATTCCCATGGTGTCAAACAAAGAACATGTGGGCAGTACAAACATAATAATATTATTATTTTATTAGGTATTGCTTGCTTTAATTGATTTTTACAATTTGTCTCACTTATTCAATACTTAACATACATTTATTTGCACACTTATTTTTCTTCTGTTGTGCAATCTTACATACTTTAACTAAAAATTAAGCCCCTAAAAATCGATAACTTTATTTTGTATATAGTTGGGTAGCAGATATAAACCTCAGTCTATGAATATACAGATACAGTAAAATTTACTTTTTCTTCTCTTTTTTTTTTTTTTTTTGAGACAGAGTCTCGCTCTGTCGCCCAGGCTGGAGTGCAGTGGCTCGATCTCGGCTGACTGCAACCTCTGCCTCCCGGGTTCAAGCAATTCTCCTGCCTCAGCCTCCTGAGTAGCTGGGATTACAGGCACTTGCCACCACACCCAGCTAATTTTTGTATCTTTAGTAGAGACGGCATTTCACCATGTTGGTCAGGCTGATCTCGAACACCTGACCTCGTGATCCACCCATCTTGGCCTCCCAAAGTGCTGGGATTCAAGGCGCGAGCCACCGCGCCTGGCCTAAAATTTACTTTTTCTGTATTTTGGCCTATATTTTTCCTTTTTTATTGATACACATAGTAATACATATTTATGGGGTACATGGGATATTTTGATAACTACTATGTGTAATGGTCAAATTAGGGTAATTGGGATATTAATCACCTCAAACATGTATCATTTCTTTGTGTTGGGAACATTCGAAGTTTCTTTACTAGCTATTTAAAAATATACAATAAATTCTTGTCACCCTGATGGGTTAACAAGCACTAGAATTTATTCCTTCTAATGGTATTTTTGTATCCATTCACCAATCTCTCTTCATTCTCCCCTCTCTCCAAGCCTTTCCAGCCACTGATAATCACCATTCTACTTACTATCTCCATGATATCATATATTTTTAGTTCCCACGTATGAGTGAGAACATGTGATATTTGTCTTTCTGTGCCTGGCTTACTTCCTCTAACATAATATCTTGCAGATTCATCCATGTTGTCACAAATGACAGGATTTCATTTTTATGGCTAAACTGTAGTCTATTATGTATATATCCTACATTTTCTTTATCTATTCATCCATAGATGAACATGTAGGTTAATTCCATATCTTGAGTATTGTGAATAGTGTTGCAATAAACATAGAAGTGCAGATATTTCTTCAATATACTGATTTCCTTTTTTTAGTTATATACTCAGCAGCAAAATTGCTAGATCATATGGTAGTTTCTATTTTTAGTTTTATGAGGAACTTCTATATTGCTTTTCATACTTGCAGTACTAATTTACTTTTCTACCAACAGTGTATGAACATTCCACTTTCTGCACATCCTCACTGGTATCATTATTTTTGGTCTTTTTGATAATAGCCATTTTAACTGGCTATATCATTTTAACTGGTCATTTCATTGCGGTTTTGATTGCATTTTCCTAATGATTAGTGATATTGAGCATTTTAAAATATATATTTTGGTCATTTGCATGTTTTCTATTGAGAAATGTATATTCAGGTCTTCCTCTCCCTTTTAAATCAGATTATTTGGGATTATTTTTGCAATTGAAGTGTTTGAGTCTCTTGTTTCTTTTCTCTTGCTGCTTTTAGGACCCTCTCTTTGTCCTTAACCTTTGAGAGTTCGAGTGTTGTATGCCTTGGAGTATCGTTTTTGAGTTTAAGCTGCCTGGTGATCTTTGACATTCTTGTGCTTGGATCTCTATATGTTTCTCTAGGCTAGGAGTTTCTCCATGATTATCTCTTTGATTGAACATTCTACCACTATCTCTTTCTCCACTCCCTTTTTAAGGCCAATGACGCTTAGATTATTTTTAAGGCTATTTTTTAGATCTCACAAGCATTTTTCATTTTTTCCTTTCTTCTCCTCTGTGTGCTTTCAAATAGCCTGTCTTTGAACTCTTTTATCTGCTTGATAAATTCTGTTGTTGGGATACTCTAATGCATTTTTTAGTTTGCCAACTGTATTTTTCAGCTCTAGGATATCTGGGTGTTTTTTTAAATTATTATTTCAATCAAGAGATTTTTAAATTTATCTAATAAATTTCTAAATTGTTTTCCTGTTTTCTTAAAGTTTATTGAGCTTCCTCAAAACAACGATTTTGAATTCACTTTCTGAGAGATCACACATTGTCACATTGTCTTCACTTCAGGATGTCACTGGTGACTTCTTTAGAACATTTGTTGAGGTTATATTTCCCTGAATGTTCTTGATGCAGGTGAACATGCATCAGTGCCTGATGTTCTAGTCCTTACAAAGGTGCTTTCTTGTGCAAATAGTTGTTCAGATGATTTTACTGAAGGAGGACAACTGCTCAAGGTTTCTACTCAACCATCTTCTTCACCCCCCTTCTCCAAACCTGATGTATTCTTTTTTTTGAGCCTCTATCCCATTGAGCTTTGAAAAAATATAGCCTCACTTTACTAGGGATTCCCCTTTTGTTCCCTAAGTTGTACCAGTTTTTCAGAGTCTTGTGAATATTCAACAGCACAACACTCTTATAGGAGTGGCCCTATAGGAATTGGGTCATCTGTCCACACAGGTAATCAGCTGAAAGATGTGCATTATCTTTATCAGCTTCCTTTTCAGATCCAGTAGTTGTCTCTGCTGCTTTCATGCCACACCTGGGACATGAAATTATAGTGGAAGTATTTGACAAAATTATCAGAAGCTGATAGAATAGGTAAATGAAAAATTGTATGGAGACAAAAAATTTAACAACTCATTAACAAACTTGATTGAATTTATATGTACATGTATATAGATATAGATGTCACTACTCACCAACTGTAGAATACACACTCTTTTCAAGTGCATACAAAACATTTTTTAAACTTGACTATATGCTAGGTCATAAAGCAATTCTCAAAAAATTTCAAAGAATTAAAATCATGTAGTGTATATTTTCTGACTTATAATTAAGCCAGAAACCCAAATCTGTTAAAAAATTATTTTTAAAATTTTAATAAGGTCATGAATATTTCAGTTAATGGTATTTAGTTAATAAAATGACCCAGTTGTTGTTTGATTTAAAAAAAAATTTAAATATATTTTTAACAAACAGCAGGTGAGAAATAAATCTCAGTGGAAATTAAAAAATAATTTATCTGAATGATAACAAAGATAAGCCATGTAAAAACTTGTCAAATATTGCTACAGCAGTGATTATAGAGCAGTATACAGCTTTAAATGCACATCTTAGAAAAGAAGATAAAAATCAATCAATTAAGCATTTGTAACTTAAATCAAACTAAGGAGCTATAATTCAATAAATTAAGGCAAGAATTTGTCAAATAGAAAAGACGAATAAACTAGAGAAGATCAATAAAGCAAAAAGTTTGTAATTTGGAGAAACCAATGAAGTTAATATTCCCCTACCTAGACAGATCAAGAAATAAAGAAAGCAACCACAAGAAACAAATATCATGAACTTATGGGCATGTGAAATCATAAGAAGATATTACAGATAATTTTATATCAAATAATTGAAAAGTTTTAGATAAAATAAACCTAAAAATATAACTCATAAAATCAAACACAAAAAAACTGAGACTCTAAATAAACTTATATTAAAGAACTTGAATTTATACTTTTAAATCTTTGTATAAAGACAACACCTGGATCAGATCAGATGATCGCTGTTAAGCACCAATCTTACAAAAATTGCTCCAGAGAATAAAAATGAGGGAACTTTTCCCAATTTATTTAGTAAAAGCATAGCCAGATAGCAAAATCTGACAAGGACAGTAGTAGTATTTAAATCTGGTTATTCATCGCAATTGTGTTGGATTTACTCCAAGGATTAAAGCTGAGGTTAACATTTTTAAATCAATACATTTATTTCACCACAACTACAAAAATAAGAAAAGCATGCCATCATCTCAATGTGGAAAAAGACTTTCATGAAATTCGGCATCCATTCATAATGAAACTCTTAGCAAACTAATCCCAGAAAAAAATGCTGCCAATACATTTTAGAGCATAGATTTATTTAGTCACATCATTCTGGCTTTTCAAAATATATTTTCGGTTACTCTTTAATTCTCTGCTGCTCAGGGTAATAAAGAACTGATTAATGAAGATCTTAATAACTATACACAAAGCCCTCTGTTTAGGAAAAAATCATCTTACAAGCTTAACAAAGCATTTAAAAATTAAATTTTGCAGGCAACTTGAAGCATAAGCAATGCAAAACAAGTAGCAGAAACATAAGGAAAGTAAGCTAATAATGATCCAATTCAAATGCCAGTCATATTTATTTCTGAGTTCTTAGATGGGGCTTGGTGATAAAAAACATTTTACTCTAGAGTTCGGAAGTGAACTCTTTTCCACTGCTCTAGAATATCAGGATGGCAGATGTACCTCACATATACACACACACGCAAAAGAATCTCTGATAGCCAGATTACTTACACAAAGAACTGGTCCTTGTGGAACCCATTTCCATAGAAATCCTACTGGTGTCCCAGGACTGTCTTGGAATGAGCCCACAAAATATCCCTGCTATAGACCTTGCCTCACCATGCCTTTCTATTGACCCAGAGTCCAGCAATGCCTCAGGAGGACTCCTAAAGCTAGTAGCAGTGAGTGCTAGGGTGGTTAAATCTTCAATGATTTGGAGAGCAACATTTTAACTCCACTGTACAAACTGTATTCTTTAATTCTCGACTTAACTAGAACTAATTCACTGTCTTTGTACTAGGTTTTAAAGAAATGGAGCCTGCAGGTAAGGGTGAAGCTAAAGAAGGCTCAAGAACAAAGTAACTGTCTGCAGAAGTTTCTCTAGCCGTAGAACCAAGCTCACATAGTAAGTAATAGATTCTCTAAGAAACAAGAACTCTAAGAAACAAGAACTCATTCTTATGTATGCCCAAGAAAGAGAAAAGAAGAAAAATATTTACCCAAAAAAATGTTAGGTAAGAAAAAAGCAGATTGAACCCTTTTATTAGCAGTTTTTTTCCCCACTTTTCCCACATGCCCTCCAGCCCACTACCTCTCCTATATGTCCGAGCAAAGTCCAATGCCAGCAGCAAGTGTGAGGAGGCTACACAACACCCTCACAAAGTGCTAAGTGTCTCACTAGTTAGGGGAGCTTCTGCCACAGAGCTCAGACCATTTACAGTTTACCTACATAGGGTAGGAGGTGGAGGGTGTTGAAGAGAATCAATAATTTGTGAATGATTTTTCACTTCTTCACATATCTATGTGTCTGAGTCTGAGCTTAAGAAAGGTAGAAAGAGAATGACCTTTGGATGAGAAATCAGTGATAGTTAATTATTAAAACTACCAGTTACTGTTTGCCTCCCAACCTTTGTGGCCGAAGTTCCAGTAACGAGAAGATCCAGAAGCATTTGAAAGTATTCATGTCAATGAACAGCCAAAGTAGAGAAAAGATGTATATACCCAACATCTTCATGCCCCAGGAGCCCAAGTTTGGAGATCTTTGTTTCATTCTCAAAGGACAGCTCTACTTATCCTTCCAATGATCCCTGCCAAGTTCTCTTTAGCCATGGTAAGCTCTCCATTAACTCTGGCCTTGCGGTCTGAAGGACAAATCCTTAGAGTATGTATGTTGACTTCTCTCATATTGATTAGAACAGTAGTTCCCAGAACAATGACAATGTGCTCCATCTTCCTCCCTCCCTCCCTCCCTCCCTTCCTACCTTCCTTCCTTCCTTCCTTCCTTGTGCTTTTTGAATACTCACTATGAGCATTGCACAGGCCCAACCTTATTCAGCACCCTCACTTTCAGCAGATTGCATCACCTTCTCTTTTATAGAGATCTAAGGAAACTTTCCACTCAGAACCCAAAACCCCATAGTGTAACCCTCTCTCTCTGGCCTAGTGTCCTCTGGAAAAAAATGTGTCCCTGTTGCTGCACAAATTCTGGAGCTAAGGACAAACACCATCACAAATAATTCCTGTTTCACGTGATACAGTCTGAAGAGGATGTGGAAAGTGCTGATAGATAATGCTATGGAGTCAGTGTTATTTAGGGGAAAAAAATCACTCAACTGCTGATTCTGGAAATATTATTCTCTATAATCTTAACTTTAATCGTTTAAGTTTAACCGGGTTCCTTCCTATTCTCAAGTTTAAAACCTTGCTATTATAAACAAATAAAGGTTTATCAGTGTCTACCTAAACCAATAAAGGTTTATCAGTGTCTACCTAGCACAATTTACATTTGATAGGTACGCAGCATATTTCTTAGGGAAACAGATATCTCTTCAGTGCAACCACATTTTGTTTATTTTCTAATAAAAATTTTTTACATTTAAAAATAAAAAATATGTATCTATCATTATTATTGTAATCCTGTGACTAAAGTCACAGTGGTTCTTAGTTAGAGATTATTGTTTCCTCCTCTTCTCAATACATCAGAATTCCTTCCACTGTTGTCATGAGAATTTGGAATTGTAGTAAAAATTTGGAGGTCAATCGCAGTAGATTCCTAGAAAAATATTTTATAACTCTCAAAATTCAACAGTAAGAAAGCAAACAATCTAATTGAAAATAGGCAAAAAAAAACATTAATACTATGGAATATTGATCAGCAATATAAGTGAATGAACTATTGATATATGCAAAACTTGGATGGCTCTTACATTGAGTTTGTTTTTCTTCATCTAGCTTTTTAAGGTAGAAAGATAGATCACTGATTTTATCCCATTCCTCTAATCTTATATAAAAATGCAATGCTGTGATTTCTCCCTAAGCTCTACTTTAACAGCATCATGACAATTTTTTAAATTTTCATTTAATTTAAAATACTCTCTAAACTTTCTTTTGATTTCTTCTCTGACTCATGGGTTAATTAAAAGTGTGGTGTTTAATTTTTAAACACTCAGGTATTTTATACATATATGTATGCTATAGTAGAAGATACTCTGTATTATTATACTCCTTTTTAATGTATTTTAAAGGATTTAGACTTATTTTAAATTCCAGCAAATGGTTTCTCTTGACAATTGTCCCATGAACACTTGAATGTGTATTCTGCCACTTTAAAATGAAGTGCTTTATAAACAACAAACAGCTCAAGTTAGCTAAAAATGTAGGTCTCCTTTTTTTATTCTTCAACATTTTCCTTCCTTTTTCTTCAATTCTTTTTATTTTTTTCTTTAATTTTATTAATTTTATGTCTACTTGTTACAACAATTATTGAGGGAGAAGTATTAAACTATCAATATAGCAGAATATAATTGTGAGCTTGTCAATTTTTCCTTTCAATTTTATCAGTTTCTGTTTTATTTATTTCGAAACTCTGGTATTAAGTGCATAGATATGTTATATTGTTATGTCTTCTTCATTCTTGATGTCTTTTATCATTTTGGAATGATAATATCTATGATAATATTCTTGTCATACTACTCCTATTTATCCATGATAATGTTCTTTATTCTGGAGTCTGCTTTGTCTGATATATCATATGAAACCTATGATGCTTACTGTTTTGTATGGCATACATTTTCCATCCATTTACTTTTATCTATTTGGTATTTATATTTAAAGTGCACTTCATACAAACATCATATAAGAGGTACTGCTTTTTTAATTCAGTTTGGCAAACTTTGACTTCTAATTGAGATGTTTAGTCTACTAGGTCGAATTGCTAATATGTTGCTAATATGGTTGGGTTTAAGTCTCCCGTATGACTATTTATTTTCTATTTTATTTATTTGTTTTTCCTGTAGTCCTCCTTTCCTGCTTTGTTTTGCATTAATCATATATTTTTAGTGTTACATTGTACCTGTTAGATTGGCTTTTTCAGCCGCTCCATCCCCTCTTCCTCCTTCCTATTTTTCTTCATCATTGATCTATGATTTATATTATGGACATTTAAGTTTCCAAAGTCTATCCTTAATTCACATTATATCATTTAAACATAATACAAGAAAATTAAACAGTTTGATGCCATTTACTCATTCCTCTTCTTTGTGCTATTTGTAATTCATTTTATTTCTACATATGTCGTAAACCCTGTAGTTCACCATTAAGTATAATTATGGCTTATTTTAAAGTACAACAAATTGTACAAATCTAAAACAAATCAATCATTATGCTTATGATAATAGCTGGCAGTTGAGAAGATTCTTTCCTATTTCTAGGTTGCCAGAAGTTTTTTTGTGAATGAAGGCTAAATTTTGCCAATTATTTTTCCTGAATCAATTTTCAGTTAATCACATGACTTTGCCTATATACAGCAAATTATATTAACTGATTTTTAAATGTTAAACCAACCTTTTATTCCTGGGGTAAATTTTACTTGTTTATATGACCCATTTTAATTATTGTTGGGTTTTATTTACTAGCATTTTGTTAAAGAGCTTTGCATCTGTATTTATGTGGGAGGTTTTTCTTTAGTTTTTCTTTTTTTATGTTGTGCATGAAGACTTTGCCTATTTTTGATATCAGAATAAAGCTGGCCTTATAAAACTAAATGGAAAGTATTTTCACTTCCTCTACAATCAGAAAGTTTGTGATGAATTAGTACATGTTCTTCCTTAAATCTTTTACAGAATTTACTAGTGATGTCATTGAGCCTGGCACATTCTTTGTGGGAAAATTTAATTTAATTTAATTAATTTAATAGATATATGGCCATTCAGATTTTCCATTTCTTATATTTTCTTGAGTAAAATTTGATCGCCTGTGACTTTTGAAGAATCATCCACTTCTTAAAAGTGGTGGAATTTATTGGCACAAGTTCTTCATAATATTCCTGTTTTAATCTTCTTATATGTACAGAATTTATAGTTAGAGTCCCTCATTAATTATGTCTTCCTCTCTTTCTTGACTCATCTAACTGGAAGTTTATCACATTTATTTTTTATTTTTTTTTTATTATACTTTAAGTTTTAGGGTACTTTTTTAAAAACTTTTGGGTTTTTTTACTTTATTTTTGTTTGCTTTTCATTTCATTGATTTCAGTTCTCCTCTCTGTTATCTTATTCTATCCAATTTGGCTTCAATTTTCTCTTTCTTTTAGCCTCTTAAAATGCTTAATCATTGAATTTGGACATTTCTTACTTACCAATATAAGCCTTAGAAACTACCAATTTCTAAGAACTGCTTGATGTTTTTTCTACAAATCACTAAAGCACAGTTTATTGTTTTCCAATCTTTTCTCTCTGTGTGCTCCTTATTTTGATAATTTCTATTGCTTTGTCTTCAATTTAAATGACCTTTTCTTCTGCAGGTTCTAGTCTGCTACTAATCTTATCCAGCGAAATTTTTATTGCAGATATTTTCTTTGATTTCTAGAAGTTACATTTGGTTCTTTTGTATCACTCATTCCTCTCCTTATTATACCCATATTTTCTCTTAACCTTAAACAAATTTGTAGTATTTGTAATTGTTTTAGCATCCCTGTCTGCTAACCCCATCATCTTTTTTTTTTTTTTGACTGACTTTTCTTCTGATTATAGGTGACGTACTTCTGCTTCTTCATATATCTAGCAGTTTTTTAGTGAATGTTGGAGATTTTTAATTTTATGTGTGGAGAGCTGCATTTTTTTCTTGTGTATTTTAAAAGAGTATTGAACTGTGTTCTGTTAGGTATTTGAGTTACTTGTAAATAAGCTTGACCTTATTGAACTTTCTTCCTAAGTTTGATATGGCATTTCGCATTACCCATTACTTCAGTGTTAGAGTAGCCCTACCACTAAGGTGTGGCCTTATTGAGATCTCAGTTGAGGGCCCACAGTGTTCAGTTAAGCATCTCTACTCTAGCTAGTTACAACATCCCCCAGCCAAGTGTAAACTTAATAATCTCTGTTTAGCCCATGTCTTCCCATAATTCTTCTCTGCCAGCCTTATGGTATCTGGCCCAGTGTACACACAGTTTAGTATTCTGTTACAGACATGAGGGATGCTTATGCAAATTTCTGTAACTCTTATTTTGTGCAACTTCCTATTTTCTCATGCTCTGCCTCATAATTTCCAGTTATATTGCCAGTGTGATCCACCTGGCAGGTTTCTTTAGTATAGGCTGACTTCACCAACACCGAATTCCTGCAACATGGTCAGCTTCACCAACATCCAGCTCTTGCAGTACACAGTAATTAATAGCACCAAGTTTCCCTCAACATCCCTCTTTGCATGGTGGAGTGCCTCTAGTAAGACATATTCTTCTGAATAACTTTCCCCAGTACATTAGAGAGCTTTTTTTTGCAAATTTCAAAAGTATAGATCCCATCAAGTTCTCTCTGAATGGCACATTGCAGCATCTTAATTGCAACATCGCAGCCATATGGCAGATCAATGCTGAGACAGGGTCTCACTCTGTTACCCAGGCTGGAGTGCAGTGGCACAATTACAGACTCAGTGCAGCCTCGACAGCCTGGGTTTCAAGTGATCCTCCCACCTCAGCCTCCTGAGTAGCTGACAGGCACATGCCACCAATGCCTAGCTAGTTTTTGTATTCTTTGTAAAGATAGGGTTTCACCATGTTGCCCAGGATGGTCTCAAACTCCTGGGCTCAAGAGATCGACCCACTTGTGCTTCCCAAAGTGCTGGGATTACAGACATGAGCCACTATGCCAGACTGTGCCCTCTCTAATAAAGTCTGGGTATAAGCCCTGATGCAGGAAGGGTTGCCTCTGGGTGCATGTCAGCTTTTTAATATTTATCTTTATTAAATTTTCCTTAATGCATACATGAAGTTTCTGGATAAAAGATGATTTCTCAATAAAAGTTGATTTCTTACCATGTTCAATGTACAATCAATAGCCAAAATGACATTGCAGTATTAGTCTCTCCACACCCAAAATCCTGCATTATAAGACCCAAATAGAAAAAAAACTGATACACAAGTGACAGAATTACTCTCTATGCAAGAGATGAAGAAACATAAATGTCCTCCATTTATAAAGGGGAAAAATCATTTTTATCCCTCCCCTTCTGAATCTCCTTGGAACTGAATAGGAAAAGTCTTTACTCTAACTCTTTGGTTTGTATATCAATTTCTCCAAGAGGAAGATAAACCCAGTGTCTATGCCTTTTACAACCTAGATGTTTCTTCATGGCCCTGGGGTTCTTCCCATTTGGGATGTAAACAACTAGGGAGATAATGCTTTAATTTTTGTGCCTAACCCAAAATTACTATTTGGCTCTTGAGATGATAAGGTTTATAGTATGGAAGCAATTAGATCCACCATTAGGGAAACAAATGTTTACAGATTTAATACTCAGTGTATCTACAAAACAAAATGTTTCTAGAGGAAATGAAAGTAAACATTCTCTATTCTTATATTGTATACATTTCCATGTCTCTGAAGACTGAGGTTTTTGTAAGAATGCTAAAAAAATCCATGGAAAATTTGTTTTCTCACACTACTCTATCTTAACCCTAGGGGTAGTGACTGTTACTTATATCTGCTATTCCTATATTCTTTAGAATTATTTTTGCTAATTACTATCAAATACCTCATTACTCAAGTTCCCTCTTGTACTTAATAATTCGTTACATTAAACTCCCTATTCAAATCAGTGTGTGTTTTTTCTCCTAATTGGACCCTGACTTATACAGTATGAGAACTTTCCCTCTTATTTATGCATCTTTATTACTAAGGCCTCTAAAGTATGTGTTACCTTCCCTTTGACAGATCCAATTTGCTTAACTTTATCAATATAAGTTAACAAGTGTGACGTTCTATGAAATTTTATGACAAACAACATTTTTGTGATCTATATTATGATGGAGGGCAGCAGAATTATCATAGCCCTAAGGCAAAACTGTGAAAGTATACTATTGGTCCTGCCAGGTAAAAGCAACTGCTTCTGGTTCTCCTTAAAGTTAATGTGGAGAAATAGTCACTATTTCAATAGCTACATACCAAGTGCCAGGTGCTATGTTCGTTTGCTCCAATAGAGATACTACATCTGGAGGAGCAACTGCATTAGTGTGACAAGCTGATTAAGTGTACAGTAGTCCAGAGTCTTTCTCTAATTTACATCTAACTTTTTCACAGACCAAACTGTGAGGATTAAAGAGGGACATGATGGCTATAATCACCCCTGCTTCTTTTAGGTCTTTTAAGATGCCATTAATCTCTACAATTCCCATAGTAATGCAGAATTGCTTCATATGTACTATGTTGGTAGGAAAAGGAAGTTCTAGGGGCTTCTACTTAATACTTCCTATTATAATGGCCCTCATGCCATGGGTCAGGGAACCACTTTGAGTATTCTGCCGGTTGCTATGTATGTCTATTCTAATCATACATTCAGGAACTGAAGAAATAGACACAGGGCAGGTCCTTGAACCAACTTACCAGAGAGTATGTCAGACCAGAGCTAACACTACTTCTATCATGTGACTTAAGTTAATACAACACAGCATCATAGTCTCTCAACCAGTTTCTAGACCTATCATAATTCACAGAACCATGGCCCTCAATTGAAAGGGAGTTCAAGTCTTCTTGGGGAAGTACCACTGATGCAAGCACACACTGTAAATCTTCCACCAAAACTTCCCCCAAAAGGATCTGTGGCCGTATACTAGAGGTGTATACATATACTCCATTGTGAAGTAGAAAATACTCAGACATTTCAGAATAACTTGACCTTGTCCCTGAACTGATGCTAAAATCTCAAAACCCAAAATGTTACTGTGGCCCACCAAGCAAAATGAAGGCTTACAATGGTCACATGAGCAAAATGGCATGTTCTGTAGATGCCAGTTAGCTTCTTTCCCCAGACACTTCAGTGCTTATACAACGGTCTGATGAACAAAGTGGCCATGTTAGCAGGGACAGAGGCTACACATGGATTTAACAATATGGGCTTCCCCTTACCAAGGCTGACCCAGCTAACACTGCTGTTGAGCACATAATTTGTTGAGAACGGAGACAAATAGTAAACCCTAACTATAACACCATGCCTTGTGAAAAATGGCCTCATAGCAGGTTGATTATTTAAACATCTTTTATAATGGAAGGGGAAGAAATTTGCCTTTGCTGGAATAGGCTTGTATACTAGACATGGATTTGCTTTCCCTGCCTGTAATGCTTCTGGCAGCACCACTATCTGTGGGTACACAGAATGTCTTAAACACCTTCATGGCATTCCCCATAACATTGCATCTGCTCAAGGAACTAATTTAACAATAAAGGAGGTACAGCAATGGGTTCATGTCCATAGAATAAACTTGTCTTACCACATGCTTTATTGTCCAAAAATAGCTTACGTACTTGAAAAATGAATGGTATACTAAAGACTTAGTTACAACACTAGTTGGGAAATATCTTGAAATTATAGAGTTCTGTTTTATAGAATGTAGTGCATGTTTTGAATCATACTGTTATATAGTACTGTCCCCCCATCATAGCTAAAATTCAAGGGGTCAGGAGTTAAAGGGTGGAAGTGGGAAGGATTTCTTTTATTCCTATTACTACGCCTAATAATTCACTTACAGAGTTTTTTATCCTGTCTCAGCAAACTTGAACTCTGCTGGTTTTAGCACCCCTGGGGAAAATACTTCTACCAGAAAACATAACAACAGTCCATTTAATTGGAAGATGAGACTGCCATCTGGCCATTAGTGGCTCCATATGTCACTGAACCTACAGGCAATCTCCTGTTACAATTAATTTATTATATTAAATTTTCATTGTTCAAATCACTGTGTGATTTCTGTCTCAAGAATGGACCATGGCTGATATACTGGTTTTCTTAACTATAAGCATTCAAACTATAATTTCTATGTACTGGTTTAGCTGAATTTCACAAGATTTAATACTTTTTGTCTTCATTTCCATTCAACTTATAATATTTTCTGATGTCCCTTATGATTTCTTCTTTAATCCATCAGTTATTTAGCTGTATGTTGTTTAATTTCTAAATGTTTAAGAATTTTTTATATTTTTTGTCTTATTACTAACTGAATTTCATTATGATCAGAGAAAGTCTGTATTATTTTAATTTTTGTAAGTTTATTGAGTCACTGTATGATTCATCACATGTTCTCTCTTGATTCCATAAGCACTTGAAATGACAGTATGTTCTGTTTTTGGTTAGAATGTCCTTAGATATCAATAGGTCAAATTGATAGAAACTGTGAAACAGATGCTGTATATTCTTATTTTATGTCTACTTGTTAAATCAATTGATAAAAGAAGAGGGCTAAAATCCCAATTAGAATTGTGAGTTTGTCTGTTTCTCTTTTGATTTCTCCTAGTTTTTGCTTTATTTATTTTGAAGTTCTGTTATTAGGAGCAGGAGCATTTAAGATTGGTATGTCTTACTGATGAATTAGACCTTTATCATAATGAAATCATTTTCTCATCTGTGGTTATATTTATTGACGTTATGTCTACTTTGTCTGCTAATGGTTTAGAAATAAAGCTGAAAAACGTTTTTAGGTAGGTGGAAATTCAAATAATTTCTACACTACCAAAAATGCTACAGAAAGTTCTGGAATGTATAACCACTCTAGTATAATTAGAGTTTGCATACTATATCTTCCTCCATACTTTTTTCAATATATCTACATATTTTTATGTTTGTCTTCTAAAATAGAGTATACTTGGGGTTTGCTTCTTTTTATCTATTCTGGTAAAATACAATAACTGCCTTTTCATAGACATGTTCAATATACTTAGGTTAAACATAATTACATATATTGTTGGATTTAAGTCTACCATTTTTCTAATATTTAGGAGATGAGATCTCACTCTGTTGCCCAGGCTGGAGATCAATGGCATCATCACAGCTCACTGCAGCCCCAAATTCCTAAACTCAAGCAATCCTCCCACTTCAGCCTCCCAATAAGCTGGAACTACAAGCACACACCACCATGCCCTGGTGGGTGCAGCGCACCAGCATGGCACATGTATACATATGTAACTAACCTGCACATTGTGCACATGTACCCTAAAACCTAAAGTATAATAATAATAATAATAATAATAATAATAAAAGAAAAAAAAAAAAAAAAAAAAAAAAAAATTTTTTCTTAGAGATAGGGGTCTCACTATATTGCCCAGGTTGATCATAAACTCCTGGCCTCAAGTGATCCTCCTGTCTCAGCCTCCTGAGTAGTTGGATTACAGGCACGAGTCCCCACACCCAGATTTTGCTATTTTTTCTATTCGTCCTATCCTTTATTTGTTCCTCTATTTCTCACTGCTTTCCTCTTTTGGATCAAACAAATTTTTTAGTATTCTATTTTATTTCTCTATTGTCTTCTTAGCTATACCTCTTAGCATTAATTGCTGCTCTGTGGCATTAATTGCTATACCTCTTAGCATTAATTGCATTAATTGCTGCTCTGTGGACTAACATGTATTCATAACTCATAACAATTTTTCTTAGAGTTAAATTGTACCACTTTTATTAAACAAAAGAATTTCATAAAAGTATATTTACATTTGTCTTTTCCTTTGTGCTATAGTTGTCATAAGTGTGATGTCAACACACATTATAAACATAAATCTTACAATAATATTTCATAATATTTTTCTTTAAATAATACATTATTTAAAACAATTGACAAAAAAAGATATTCCTTTATATTTACCCACTTATTTGCCATTTTCAATTGCCCTTATTCTGCAAATATAAAGCTTGCATCTGATGTCACTTAAATTCAGTCTGAAGAACTCCCTTTAGCATTTCTGGTAGTGCATAAATTATCTCAATTTTTACTTACCTGAAATTATCTTTACCTTTAACTTGAATAAAATTTTTGCTGGATATACAATTCTGGCACAACACTAAAAATGTCATTGAATTTATTCTGGCCTCCATTGTTTCTGATTAGAAGTCAAGTAAGATTATTCTTTTTTTTTTTTTGAAATTCATCTTCATTTATTTATTTATTTATTTTATTATTGTTATACTTTAAGTTTTAGGGTACATGTGCACAATGTGCAGGTTAGTTACATATGTATACGTGTGCCATGCTGGTGTGCTTCACCCATTAACTCGTCATTTAGCATTAGGTATAACTCCTAAAGCTATCCCTCCACCCTCCCCCCACCCCACAACAGTCCCCAGAGTGTGATGTTCCCCTTCCTGTGTCCATGTGTTCTCATTGTTCAATTCCCACCTATGAGTGAGAATATGCGGTGTTCGGTTTCTTGTTCTTGCGATAGTTTACTGAGAATGATGATTTCCAATTTCATCCATGTCCCTACAAAGGACATGAACTCATCATTTTTTATGGCTGCATAGTATTCCATGGTGTATATGTGCCACATTTTCTTAATCCAGTCTATCATTGTTGGACATTTGGGTTGGTTCCAAGTCTTTGCTATTGTGAATAGTGCCACAATAAACATACGTGTGCATGTGTCTTTATAGCAGAATGATTTGTAGTCCTTTGAGTATATACCCAGTAATGGGATGGCTGGGTCAAATGGTATTTCTAGTTCTAGATCCCTGAGGAATCGCCACACTGAGTTCCACAATGGTTGAACTAGTTTACAGTCCCACCAACAGTGTCAAAGTGTTCCTATTTCTCCACATCCTCTCCAGCACCTGTTGTTTCCTGACTTTTTAATGATTGCCATTCTAACTGGTATGAGATGGTATCTCATTGTGGTTTTGATTTGCATTTCTCTGATGGCCAGTGATGGTGAGCATTTTTTCATGTGTTTTTGGCTGCATAAATGTCTTCTTTTAAGGAGTGTCTGTTCATGTCCTTTGCCCACTTTTTGATGGGGTTGTTTGTTTTTTTCTTGTAAATTTGTTGGAGTTCATCTTACATTCTGGATATTAGCCCTTTGTCAGATGAGTAGGTTGTGAAAATTTTCTCCCATTTTGTAGGTCGCCTGCTCACTCTGATGGTAGTTTCTTTTGCTGTGCAGAAGCTCTTTAGTTTAATTAGATCCCATTTGTCAACTTTGGCTTTTGTTGCCATTGCTTTTGGTGTTTTAGACATGAAGTCCTTGCCCATGCCTATGTCCTGAATGGTAATGCCTAGGTTTTCTTCTAGGGTTTTTATGGTTTTAGATCTAAGGTTTAAGTCTTTAATCCATCTTGAATTAATTTTTGTATAAGGTGTAAGGAAGGGATCCAGTTTCAGCTTTCTACATATGGCTAGCCAGTTTTCCCAGCACCATTTATTAAATAGGGAATCCTTTCCCCACTGCTTGTTTTTCTCAGGTTTGTCAAAGATCAGATAGCTGTAGATATGCGGCATTATTTCTGAGGGCTCTGTTCTGTTCCATTGCTCTATATTTCTGTTTTGGTACCAGTACCATGCTGTTTTGGTTACTGTAGCCTTGTAGTATAGTTTGAAGTCAGGTAGTGTGATGCCTCCAGCTTTGTTCTTTTGGCTTAGGATTGACTTGGGGATACAGGCCCTTTTTTGGTTCCATGTGAACTTTAAAGTAGTTATTTCCAATTCTGTGAAGAAAGTCATGGTAGCTTGATGGGGATGGCATTGAATCTATAAATTACCTTGGGAAGTATGGCCATTTTCATGATACTGATTCTTCCTACCCATGAGCATGGAATGTTCTTCCATTTGTTTGTATCCTCTTTTGTTTTGTTGAGCAGTGGTTTGTAGTTCTCCTTGAAGAGGTCCTTCACATCCCTTGTAAGTTGGATTCCTAGGTATTTTATTCTCTTTGAAGCAATTGTGAATGGGAGTTCACTCATGATTTGGCTCTCTGTTTGTCTGTTATTGGTGTATAAGAATGCTTGTGATTTTTGTACATTGATTTTGTATCCTGAGACTTTGCTGAAGTTGCTTATCAGCTTAAGGAGATTTTGGGCTGAGACAATGGGGTTTTCTAGATATACAATCATGTCGTCTGCAAACAGGGACAATTTGACTTCTTATTTTACTAATTGAATACCCTTTATTTCCTTCTCCTGCCTAATTGCCCTGGCCAGAACTTCCAACATTATGTTGAATAGAAGCAGTGAGAGAGGGCATCCCTGTCTTGTGACAGTTTTCAAAGGGAATGCTTCCAGTTTTTGCCCATTCAGTATGATATTGGCTGTGGGTTTGTCATAGATAGCTCTTATTATTTTGAGATTTGTCCCATCAATACCTAATTTATTGACAGTTTTTAGCATGAAGTGTTGTTGAATTTTGTCAAAGGCCTTTTCTGCATCTATTGAGATAATCATGTGGTTTTTGTCTTTGGTTCTGTTTATATGCTGGATTACATTTATTGATTTGCGTATATTGAACCAGCCTTGCATCCCAGGGATGAAGCCCACTTGATAATGGTGGATAAGCTTTTTGATATGCTGCTGGATTCGGTTTGCCAGTATTTTATTGAGGATTTTTGCATCAATGTTCTTCAAGGATATTGGTCTAAAATTCTCTTTTTTGGTTGTGTCTCTGCCCACCTTTGGTATCAGGATGATGCTCGCCTCATAAAATGAGTTAGGGAGGATTCCCTCCTTTTCTATTGATTGGAATAGTTTCAGAAGGAATAGTACCCGTTCCTTCTTATACCTCTGGTAGAATTCGGCTGTGAATGCATCTGGTCCTGGACTCTTTTTGATTGGTAAGACATTGACTATTGCCACAATTTCAGAGCCTGTTATTGGTCTATTCAGAGAGTCAACTTCTTCCTGGTTTAGTCTTGGGAGGGTGTATGTGTTAAGTAATTTATCCATTTCTTCTAGATTTTCTAGTTTATTTCCATAGAGGTGTTTTTAGTATTCTCTGATGGTAGTTTCTATTTCTGTGGGATTGGTGGTGATGTCCCCTTTATCATTTTTTATTGCGTCTATTTTATTCTTCTATCTTTTCTTCTTTATTAATCTTGCTAGTGGTCTATCAATTTTGTTGATCCTTTCAAAAAACCAGCTCCTGGATTCATTAATTTTTTTGAAGGGTTTTTTGTGTCTCTATTTCCTTCAGTTCTGCTCTGATTTTAGTTATTTCTTGCCTTCTGCTAGCTTTTGAATGTGTTTGCTCTTGCTTTTCTAGTTCTTTTAATTGTGATGTTAGGGTGTCAATTTTCGATCTTTCCTGCTTTCTCTTGTGGGCATTTAGTGCTATAAATTTCCCTCTACACACTGCTTTGAATGTGTCCAGAGATTCTGGTATGTCATGTCTTTGTACTCGTTGGTTTCAAAGAACATCTTTATTTCTGCCTTCATTTCGTTATGTACCCAGTAGTCATTCAGGAGCAGGTTGTTCAGTTTCCATGTAGTTGAGCGGTTTTGAGTGAGTTTCTTAATCCTGAGTTTTAGTTTGATTGCACTGTGATCTGAGACACAGTTTGTTATAATTTCTTATCTTTTACATTTGCTGAGGAGAGCTTTACTTTCAACTATGTGGTCAATTTTGGAATAGGTGTGGTGTGGTGCTGCAAAAAATGTATATTCTGTTGATTTGGGGTGGAGAGTTCTGTAGATGTCTGTTAGGTCCGCTTGGTGCACAGCTGTGTTCAATTCCTGGGTATCCTTGTTAACTTTCTGTCTCGTTGATCTGCGTAATGTTGACAGTGGGGTGTTAAAGTCTCCCATTATTTTTGTGTGGGAGCCTAAGTCTCTTTTTAGGTCACTCAGGACTTGCTTTATGAATCTGGCTGCTCCTGTATTGGGTGCATATATATTTAGGATAGTTAGCTCTTCTTGTTGAATTGATCCCTTTACCATTATGCAATGGCCTTCTTTGTCTCTTTTGATCTTTGATGGTTTAAAGTCTGTTTTGGGGGGAAGAGCCAAGATGGCTGAATAGGAACAGCTCTGGTCTACAGCTCCCAGCATGAGTGACGCAGAAGACGGGTGATTTCTGCATTTCCATCTGAGGTACCATGTTCATCTCACTAGGGAGTGCCAGACAGTGGGCGCAGGTCAGTGGGTGAGTGCACCGTGCGCCAGCTGAAGCAGGGGCGAGGCATTGCCTCACTCGGGAAGTGCAAGGGGTCAGGGAGTTCCCTTTCCAGGGGTGACAGAGGGCACCTGGAAAATCAAGCCACTCCCACCTGAATACTGTGCTTTTCCGATGGGCTTAGGAAATGGTGCATCAGGAGATTATAGCCCCTACATGGCTCAGAGGGTCCTACGCCCATGGAGTCTCACTGATTCCTAGCACAGCAGTCTGAGATCAAACAGCAAGGCAGCAGCGAGGCTGGGGGAGGGGCGCCTGCAATTGCCCAGGCTTGCTTAGGTAAACAAAGCAGCCAGGAAGCTTGAACTGGGTGGAGCCCACCACAGCTCAAGGAGGCCTGCCTGCCTCTGTAGGCTCCACCTCTGGGGGCAGGGCACAGACAAACAAAAAGACAGCAGTAACCTCTGCAGACTTAAATGTCCCTGTCTGAGAGCTTTGAGGAGAGCAGTGGTTCTCCCAGCATGCAGCTGGAGATCTGAGAACGGGCTGACTGCCTCCTCAAGTGGGTCCCTGACACCTGACCCCCGAGCAGCCTAACTGGGAGGAACCCCCCAGCAGGGGCAGACTGACACCTCACACGGCCAGCCGGGTACTCCAACAGACCTGCAGCTGAGGGTCCTGTCTGTTAGAAGGAAAACTAACAGAAAGAACATCCACACCAAAAACCCATCTGTACATCACCATCATCAAAGACCAAAAGTAGATAAAACCACAAAGATGGGGAAAAAACAGAGCAGAAAAACTGGAAACTCTAAAAAGCAGAGTACCTCTCCTCCTCCAAAGGAATGCAGCTCCTCACCAGCAACGGAACAAAGCTGGATGGAGAATGACTTTGACGAGCTGAGAGAAGAAGGCTTCAGATGATCAAATTACCCCGAGCTACGGGAAGATATTCAAACCAAAGGCAAAGAAGTTGAAAACTTTGAAAAAAATTTAGAAGAATGTATAACTAGAATAACCAATACACAGAAGTGCTTAAAGGAGCTGACGGAGCTGAAAACCAAGGCTCGAGAACTACGTGAAGAGTGCAGAAGCCTGAGGAGCCAATGAGATCAAATGGAAGAAAGGATATCAGCCCTGGAAGATGAAATTAATGAAATGAAGTGAGAAGGGAAGTTTAGAGAAAAAAGAATAAAAAGAAATGAGCAAAGCCTCCAAGAAATGTGGGACTATGTGAAAAGACCAAATCTACGTCTGATTGGTGTACCTGAAACTGACGGGGAGAATGGAACCAAGTTGGAAAACACTCTGCAGGATATTATCCAGGAGAACTTCCCCAATCTAGCAAGGCAGGCCAACATTCAGATTCAGGAAATACAGAGAGCGCCACAAAGATACTTCTCGAGAAGAGCAACTCCAAGACACATAATTGTCAGATTCACCAAAGTTGAAATGAAGGAAAAAATGTTAAGGGCAGCCAGAGAGAAAGGTCGGGTTACCATCAAAGGGAAGCCCATCAGACTAACAGCAGATCTCTCGGCAGAAACCCTACAAGCCAGAAGAGAGTGGGGGCCAATATTCAACATTCTTAAAGAAAAGAATTTTCAACCCGGAATTTCATATCCAGCCAAACTAAGCCTCATAAGTGAAGGAGAAATAAAATACTTTACAGACAAGCAAATGCTGAGAGATTTTGTCACCACCAGGCCTGCCCTAAAAGAGCTCCTGAAGGAAGCGCTAAACATGGAAAGGCACAACCGGTACCAGCCACTGCAAAATCATGCCAAAATGTAAAGACCATCGAGACTAGGAAGAAACTGCATCAACTAATGAGCAAAATAACCAGCTAACATCATAATGACAGGATCAAATTCACACATAACAATATTAACTTTAAATGTAAATGGACTAAATGCTCCAATTAAAAGACACAAACTGGCAAATTGGATAAAGACTCAAGACCCATCCCATCAGTGTGCTGTATACAGGAAACCCATCTCACGTGCAGAGACACACATAGGCTCAAAATAAAAGGATGGAGGAAGATCTACCAAGCAAATGGAAAACAAAAAAAGGCAGGGGTTGCAATCCTAGTCTCTGATAAAACAGACTTTAAACCAACAAAGATCAAAAGAGACAAAGAAGGCCATTACATAATGGTAAAGGGATTAATTCAACAAGAAGAGCTAACTATCCGAAATATATATGCACCCAATACAGGGGCACCCAGATTCATAAAGCAAGTCCTGAGTGACCTACAAAGAGACTTAGGCTCCCACACGCTAATAATGGGAGACTTTAACACCCCACTGTCAACATCAGACAGATCAACGAGACAGAAAGTCAACAAGGATACCCAGGAATTGAACTCAGCTCTGCACCAAGCGGACCTAATAGACATCTATACAACTCTCCACCCCAAATCAACAGAATATACATTTTTTGCAGCACCACACCACACCTATTCCAAAATTGACCACATACTTGGAAGTAAAGCTCTCCTCAGTAAATGTAAAAGAACAGAAATTATAACTATCTCTCAGATCACAGTGCAATCAAGCTAGAACTCAGGATTAAGAATCTCACTCAAAACCACTCAACTACATGGAAACTGAACAACCTGCTCCTGAATGACTACTGGGTACATAACGAAATGAAGGCAGAAATAAAGATGTTCTTTGAAACCAACGAGTACCAAGACACAACATACCAGAATCTCTGGGATGCATTCAAAGCAGTGTGTAGAGGGAAATTTATAGCACTAAATGCCCACAAGAGAAAGCAGGAAAGATCGAAAATTGACACCCTAACATCACAATTAAAAGAACTAGAAAAGCAAGAGCAAACACATTCAAAAGCTAGCAGAAGGCAAGAAATAACTAAAATCAGAGCAGAACTGAAGGAAATAGAGACACAAAAAACCCTTCAAAAAATTAATGAATCCAGGAGCTGATTTTTTGAAAGGGTCAACAAAATTGATAGACTGCTAGCAACATTAATAAAGAAAAAGAGAGAGAAGAATCAAATAGACACAATAAAAAATGATAAAGGGGATATCACCACCAATCCCACAGAAATACAAACTACCATCAGAGAATACTACAAACACCTCTACACAAATAAACTAGAAAATCTAGAAGAAATGGATAAATTCCTGGACACGTACACCATCCCAAGACTATACCAGGAAGGAGTTGAATCTCTGAATAGACCAATAACAGGAGCTGAAATTGTGGCAATAATCAATAGCTTACCAACCAAAAAAAGTCCAGGACCAGATGCATTCACAGCCGAATTCTACCAGAGGTACAAGAAGGAATGGGTACCATTCCTTCTGAAACTATTCCAACCAATAGAAAAGGAGGGAATCCTCCCTAACTCATTTTATGAGGCCAGCATCATCCTGATACCAAAACTGGGCAGAGACACAATCAAAAAAGAGAATTTTAGACCAATATCCTTGATGAACATTGATGCAAAAATCCTCAATAAAATACTGGCAAACCAAATCCGGCAGCACATCAAAAAGCTTATCCACCATGATCAAGTGGGCTTCATCCCTGGGATGCAAGGCTGGTTCAATATACTCAAATCAATAAATGTAATCCAGCATATAAACAGAACCAAAGACAAAAACCACATGATTATCTCAGTAGATGCAGAAAGGGCTTTTGACAAAATTCAACAACCCTTCATGCTAAAAACTCAATAAATTAGGTATTGATGGGACGTATCTCAAAATAATAAGAGCTATCTATGACAAATCCACAGCCAATATCATACTGAATGGGAAAAACTGGAAGCATTCCCTTTGAAAACTGGCACAAGACAGGGATGCCCTCTCTCACTGCTTCTATTCAACATAGTGTTGGAAGTTCTGGCCAGGGCAATTAGTCAAGAGAAGGAAATAAAGGGTATTCAATTAGTAAAAGAAGAAGTCAAATTGTCCCTGTTTGCAGACGACATGATTGTACATCTAGAAAACCCCATTGTCTCAGCCCAAAATCTCCTTAAGCTGATAAGCAACTTCAGCAAAGTCTCAGGATACAAAATCAATGTACAAAAATCACAAGCATTCTTATACACCAATAACAGACAAACAGAGAGCCAAATCATGAGTGAACTCCCATTCACAATTGCTTCAAAGAGAATAAAATACCTAGGAATCCAGCTTACAAGGGATGTGAAGGACCTCTTCAAGGAGAACTACAAACCACTGCTCAATGAAATAAAAGAGGATACAAACAAATGGAAGAACATTCCATGCTCATGGGTAAGAAGAATCAATATCGTGAAAATGGCCATACTGTCCAAGGTAATTTATAGATTGAATGGCATCCCCATCAAGCTACCAATGACTTTCTTCACAGAATTGGAAAAAACTACTTTAAAGTTCATATGGAACCAAAAAAGAGCCCGCATCGCCAAGTCAATCCTAAGCCAAAAGAACAAAGCTGGAGGCATCACGCTACCTGACTTCAAACTATACTACAAGGCTACAGTAACCAAAACAGCATGGTACTGGTACCAAAACAGAGATGTAGATCAATGGAACAGAACAGAGCCGTCAGAAATAACGCCACATATCTACAACTATCTGATCTTTGACAAACCTGAGAAAAACAAGCAATGGGGAAAGGATTCCCTATTTAATAAATGGTGCTGGGAAAACTGGCTACCCATATGTAGAAAGCTGAAACTGGATCCCTTCCTTACACCTTATACAAAAATCAATTCAAGATGGATTAAAGACTTAAACGTTAGACCTATAACCATAAAAACCCTAGCAGAAAACCTAGGCATTACCATTCAGGACATAGGCATGGGCAAGGACTTCATGACTAAAACACCAAAAGCAATGGCAACAAAAGCCAAAGTTGACAAATGGGATCTAATTAAACTCAAGAGCTTCTGCACAGCAAAAGAAACTACCATCAGAGTGAACAGGCAACCTACAAAATGGGAGAAAATTTTCACAGCCTACTCATCTGACAAAGGGTTAATATCCAGAATCTACAATGAACTCCAACAAATTTACAAGAAAAAAACAAACAACACCATCAAAAAGTGGGCGAAGGACATGAACAGACACTTCTCAAAAGAAGACATTTATGCAGCCAAAAAACACATGAAAAAATGCTCACCATCACTGGCCATCAGAGAAATTCAAATGAAAACCACAATGAGATACCATCTCACACCAGTTAGAATGGCAATCATTAAAAAGTCAGGAAACAACAGGTGCTGGAGAGGATGTGGAGAAATAGGAACACTTTGACACTGTTGGTGGGACTGTAAACTAGTTCAACCATTGTGGAACTCAGTGTGGCGATTCCTCAGGGATCTAGAACTAGAAATACCATTTGACCCAGCCATCCCATTACTGGGTAGACACCCAAAGGACTGTAAATCATGCTGCTATAAAGACACATGCACACGTATGTTTATTGCGGCATTATTCACAACAGCAAAGACTTGGAACCAACCCAAATGTCCAACAATGATAGACTGGATTAAGAAAATGTGGCACATATACACCATGGAATACTATGCAGCCATAAAAAATGCTGAGTTCACGTCCTTTGTAGGGACATGGATGAAATTGGAAATCATCATTCTCAGTAAACTATCGCAAGAACAAAAAACCAAACACCGCATATTCTCACTCATAGGTGGGAATTGAACAATGAGAACACATGGACACAAGAAAGGGAACATCACACTTCGGGGACTGTTGTGGGGTGGGGGGAGGGGGGAGGGATAGCATTGGGAGATATACCTAATGCTAGATGACGAGTTAGTGGGTGCAGCGCACCAGCATGGCACATGTATACATATGTAACTAACCTGCACATTGCACACATGTACCATAAAACCTAAAGTATAATAATAATAATAATAATAATAAAGAAAAAAAAAGTCTGTTTTATCAGAGGGTAGGATTGCAACCCCTGCCTTTTTTTGTTTTCCATTTGCTTGGTAGATCTTCCTCCATCCTTTTATTTTGAGCCTATGTGTGACTCTGCACGTGAGATGGGTTTCCTGAATCTTGTTCCCTGCTATGTAATATGTCTTCTTTTGTATAAATTTCAGGGATACAGGGGCAGATTTATTATATGAATATATTATGTAGTGGCAAAGTCCAGGCTTTTAAGGTAAGCATCACCTGAATAGTGTACATTGTACCCATTAAGTAGTTTTTCATCCCTTACCCTCCTCCCACTCTCCTACCATTCCAAGACTCCTGTGATGATTATTTCACAAAGCCTGTGTACATGTGTACACATTATTTAGCTACCACTTATAAATGAGAACATGCAGTATTTGACTTTCTGCCTCTGAGTTGTTTCACTTAAAATAATGGCCTCCAGTTCTATCCATGTTGCTGAAAAATACATGATTTCTTTCATTTTTGTGGCTTGGTATTTTATGGTGTGTGCGTGTGTGTGATTTTCTTTATTCAGTTACCCAGTCATAGACATTTATATTGATTCTATCTTCGCTATTGTGAATAGGGCAATGATAAACATGTGAGTGCAGGTTATGTTTTTGATATAATGATTTATTTTCTTCGGATATATATCCAGTAGCCGGATTGCTATATCGAATGGTACCTCTATTTTTAATTAATTGAAAAATCTCTGTATTGTTTTCCATAAACATTGTAGTAATTTACATTCCCACCAACAGGGTGTAAGCATGCTCTTTACTCTTTACTCTGTATTCTCCCTAACATCTGTTATTTTTCCACTCTTTTATAATAGCCATTCTGACTGTTTTAAGATTATATCTCACCGTGGTTTTAATTTGTATTTCTCTGATTATTAGTCATTTTGCGTGTTTTTTAATAATCTTGTTGGCCATTTGTATGTCTTCTTTTGAAAAAGAAGTCTATTCATGTCTTTTGCCCACTTTTTAATGTGGTAATTTGGTTTTTGTTGTTTTTATTGTTTAATTCTGGATATCAGTCCCCTGTTGGATGCATAGTTTATAAATATTTTCTCCCAATTGTCTGTTCACTCTGTCTGCTCTGTTTCTATGCAGAAATTTTTTAGCTTAATTTTTATTTGTTTATTTTTATTTTTCTTCATTGTGCTTTTGTCACAGTCATAAATTCTTTGCCTAGACCTATGTCTAAAAGAATTTCCATAGGTTTTCTTCTAGTAGCTCTATAATTTTAGGTCTTAAATTTAACTTTTTCATCCATCTTGAGTTGATTTTGTATATGGAGAAAGACAGATCCAGTTTCATTATTCTGCATACAGTAATACAATTTTTCTAGCACCATTTATTGAAAAGAGTGTCCTTTCCCCAGTGTATGTTTTTCTCAACTTTGCAAAGGTCAGTTACCTAAAGATATGTGGCTTTATTTATGGTTTCTTTTTTTCATTCTGTTTCATTGATCTATGTGTCTATTTTTATACCAATACCGTGCTGTTTTGCTTACTGGCCAGCTTTATAGCGTAATTTGAGGTCAGGTAATGTGATTCCTGCAGCATTGTTCTTTTTGCTTAGGATTGTTTTGGCTACTCAGGCTCTTTTTTCATTTCAGATGAATTTTAAGATTATTTTTCCTAATTCTGTGAAAAAAAAATGATGTTGGTAGTTTCATAGGGATTGCATTGAATCTGTACATTGCTTTGGGCAGTATGGTCATTCTAACAATGTTAATTCCCTGATTCATGAGCATGGGACTTTTTCCATTTCTTTCTATCATCTACAACTCCTTTCATCAGTGTTTTGTAGTTTTCTTTGTAGAGATCTTTCACTTCCTTGGCTAAATATATTTCTAGATATGTTATTTTTGTAACTATTGCTAATGGAATTGACTTCTGATTTGGTTATCAGCTTGTTACTGGTGTATAGAAATGCTACTGATTTTTGTACGTTGATTTTGTATCTAAAACTTTACTGAATTTGTTCATCAAATCTAAGAGTGTTTTTAGAGGAGTCATTAGGGTTTTCTAAGATTATATCACCAGTGAACAGAGATAGTTTGACTTCCTCTTTTCCAATGTGAATGCCTTAAATTTCTTTCTCTTGCCTAATTGCTCTGGCTAGGACTTCCGGTACTACATTGAATAAGAGTGGTAAATGTGTGCATTCTTGTCTTATTGCAGTTCTTAGGGAGATTGCCTTCAACTTTTCCCAATTCAGTATTATGTTGGCTGCGGTTTTGTCATATATGGCTTTTATTATTTTGAGATATGTTCCTTCTATGCATAGTTTGTTGGGGACATTATTATGCTGATTTTTATCAAACGCTTTTTCTGCATCTATTGAGATGATCATATCGTTTTCATTTTTAATTCTGATTATGTCATGAGTCACATTGATTGATTTGTGTATGTGGAACCATCCTTGCATCCACAGAATAAAATCCACTTGATTATGGTGGTATTTTTTATGTGATATTGGATTCCATTAGCTAGTATTTTGTTGAGAATTTTTGCCTCTGTGTTCATCAGAGATACTGGTCTGTAGTTTTGTTTTATTGTCCTCTTGTAGGGCTTTGGTTTTAGGATGATACTAACTTTATAGAATGAGTTAGGGAGGATTTACTTCCTCTCTATTTTCTTGGAATAGTTTCAGTAGGATTAGTACAAATTCTTTGTATGTTTCATAGAATTGGATATGAACTCACCTGGTCCTGGGATTTTCTTGTTGTTGGCAGAATTTTATTACTGACTCAACCTCACTCTTCATTATTGGTCTGTTCAGGATTTCTACCTCTTCCTGGTTTAATCTTGGGAGATTGTATTTTCCATGAATTAATACATTTCCTCTAGGTTTTCTAATTTGCCAATGTAGAGTTGTTCATAGTAGTCTCTGATGTTCTTTTGCATTTCTATAGTATCAGTTGTTAATGTCTACATTTTTATTTATAATTGTGTGTATTTAAATCCTCTGTCTTCTTTTCTTGGTTAGCGTAGCTACAGTTTATCAATTTTGTCTTTTCAAAAACCAACTTTTCTTTCATTGCTCCTTTCTATTGTTCCCTTGGTCTCAATTTTGTTTAGTTTTTCCCTGATCTTTGTTATTTCTTTTCTTCTGCTAGCTTTGGGTTTGTTTGTTCTTGTTTTTTATTTCCTTGAGGTGCAATTTCAGATTGTTAATTTTTTATCTTTTTATTTTTGGTGGGAGGTTTTTGGTGTAGGCCTTTGACACTATAAACTTTCCTTGCAGCATTGCTTTTGCTATATTCTAAAAGTTTTGCTTGTGTCTCTGTTTTTATTAAATTCAAAAGTTTTTCAAACTTCCGATTTAATTTTGTCATTGATGAAAGATTGTTGAAGAGTATGCTGTTTAATTTCCATATATTTGTATAGTTTTGAGAATTCTTCTTGATATTGTTTTCTAGTTTTATTTTGCTATGTTCTGAGAAGATACTTGCTATGATTTAATTTCTTTCAATTTACTGAAGCTAGTTTCATGGCCTAACATATGAACCGTATTGGAAAATGTCCTATGTGCTATGGGAAGAATGTATATTCTGCATTTGTTAGATAGAATATTAAGTCAATATCTGTCAGTTCCCTTTGATCTAAAGCCTAATTTATGTCCAATGTTTCTTTGTTGATTTTCTGTCTTGATGATCTTTCTAGTGCTGTTAGTGGGGTGTTGAAGCCCCCTCACCATTATTGTATTGCTCTCTCTTTGTGTCTAGTAATATTTGCTTCATGAATCTGAGTGCTCTGGTGTTTAATATGTACATATTTACGATTGCTTTATATTCTTGTTGAATTTATACATTTATCATTATATAATAATGTTCTTTGTCTCTTTTTAATGTTGTTGATATAAAGTATATTTTATCTGATATAAATATAGCTATTCCTGCTTGCTTTTGGTTTCCATTTGTGGGGAATACCTTTTTCCATCCCTTTGCATTCAGTCTATGTTTTTATCAGTAAGATAAGTTTCGTAGAAGCAGCGTACAGTTGGTTCATGTGTTTTAATTCATTCAGCCATTCCATATCTTTAAAGTGGAGTATTTAATATATTTACATGCAAGCTTAAGATTGATATGTAAAGTTTAGTTCCTGTCATAATGTTAATTTTCTAGTTATTTTGAACATTTTTTTTCTTTTTTATCTCTGCTTGTCTTTGTGGTTTGGTGTAGTTGTGTCATGTTGCCATTTGATTTCTTTCTCTTCTTCCTTGTATAATTGTTTCTACAAGGTCTGTGAGGTGTATATTTTTGTGTGTTTTATGATGGCAAATATCAACCTTCCATTTCCATGTTTAGAACTCTGAGCATTTCTAGTAGAACTGGTCTGGTAGTAACGATTCTCTCAGCATTTGTTTGTCTGGGAAATATATTTTTTTCTCTTTCATATAAAAAGCTTATTCTTGCAGCTTATAAAACTCATGGTTGACTGTTTTTTCTTTAACAACTCTAAAACTAGGATCCTAATCCCTTCTGGCTTGCAAGGTTTCTGCTTAGAAATCCACTGCTAATATGATGAGGTTTCCTTTATGGGTGGCTAGACAATTTTATCTTCATAATTTTAGAATCTTTTACTTTCACATTGACTTTAGACAGTCTGTTAACTATATACTGTGGTGAAGTCCATCTTGCTATGTATTTTCCAGGTGTTTGCCAGGCCTTTTGTATCTGGATGTCTAAATGTGTTGTAAGATAAGGGATGGTTTCATCAATTATTTTTTTAAACAGATCTCCTAAACTTCTTGGTTTTTCTTCTCCCTCAAGAATAACAATGATTCATAAGCTTGGTCATTTTCTGTAGTCTCATACTTCTTGAAGGCTTTGTTCCTTCTTTTTATTCTTTTTACTTTATTTTTGTCTGACTGGATTAATTCAAAAGACCTGTCTTCAGATTCTGAGAGTCTCTATTCTGCATGGTATAATCTATTGTTGAAGGTTTCAAATGTATTTTGTAACTCCTTCAAAGATTTTTTCATTTCCAGAAAAAAAATTAAGATATCTCCTTAGTAAATTTCTATTGTATATCCTGAATTGATTTTCGGATTTCTTTGTATTCATTTTTAGATTTATCTTGTATTTCATTGAGCTTCTTTAAAATCAATATTTTGAATTTTTCTGGCATTTGAAATATTTTCTTTTGGTTAGGATCCATTGCTAGAAAATTACTGTGTTCTTTTGGGGCATCATAAACCCTTGTTTTTCAATACTTCCAGAATAATTATGCTGATTTCTTTGCATCTGGGCAAACAGTCACTTCTTAATTTTGAATTTACTTTCATTAATGCAGGCAGGACCTTCTTTTCCTGGGGGAGTCACTATGATTTATGTTGGGTAGGGTCATTTGACTGTGCCTCTGGGTGCATTCAGTAGTAAAGACTCTATTATTTTCTTGGTTATAAATAGCCTTAGTGTGCCAGCTTTCTAAAACGCTGGTTGTTGTAGTGGTGTACCAGGTGGGTGAGTAGGCTCACTGCCCCCTGACAAGCTAAGGTGGCATGGGCAATGGTGTTAGTAGAAGTTGGGAAAAGTTTGTCTCCTTCCCAAGTGCTGCACTCTTGTATCAGATTTTGTACTGGATTGTGCCAGTCAACTTCCTAGCCAGTAGGTGACATTTTCAGATAAGAGCCAGCTGAGGTGGTACCTGTAGGGTTTATACTTGAACTGTGTTAACAGCTGGAAAAGTGCTCCAGTGTTTCACGTGGTGGGTTGGGCTCTGGAGCATTCAAGAGCTTCAGTCCCACCCTCCCTCTAGGAGGGGATGGTGGAGCCAGGGAGGGGAAGCCTACACTCAGGCCCTCCAATAGCGAGTGCAAGCACCAGCCCTGACAGGGTGGTGGGGGAGTCCTCAGGCCCCTGGAGGAAGTTGCTGAGGTCTCTTTATGGTAATCCCAGTACCACAACCTCAACAGGTAAAAATGGGATCAGTTTCTCCTTCACATCTCTGTCTGGGCATTCAGGATGTTCAATTAGGTTAGACATTGCTATTTGCTTCTAGGCTGCAATTATGTTAGCAGATTTTGTATTGGACTGTGAGGGTTCACCTCCTGCCCATTAAGTGGTGCTTGCAGGTGAGAGCCAGCTATGGTGGTAGCAGTAAGTTTATGCTTGACCTTTGTTAACTAGGAGAAATGCTCAGGTGGCCCAGGTGATGGGTTGGGCTGTGGAGCTCTCAGTGGTTCTAATCTCATGCTCTGCCTCTGAGGCAGGGGTGAGTAGACAAGCTGGGGAGGGCTGGGATGGTGAAGCCTGCACTTGGGCCCTCAATAGTGGGCATATGTGCTGGCCCTGACAGGAGTCAGAAGGCAGTTCTTAGGCCCATGGAGCAATACTTCAAGGAGGAGCAAAGCACCTGTTACCATGCCATAGAGAGGGCATGGGTGGAGAGGCAACTCATGCACCACAGCTGAGCAGGCAGTAGTGGAACCCACCTTGCTTTAATGCTTTCAACCTGACAAGGGTCCTTGCCACAGCTTGCGGCTGGCAGCAAGCTGAGGCAACCAGTCAAGTCACAAGTAGTTTGTCTTCAGATGGCAAAACTGCTGCAGGCCATAAACTCACTGCCTGTGTCAAAACCATGGCTTCCAGGCCAAATCTCTTCAGGTCCAGTCTTGCAAAGACAGGGTGATCAACTCCCATGCCTGTGGCTAAAGCCCACATCACATTCACCTCTGTTCTAGTCATGAGGACTCCTCCCCTACTCAAGGCCAGATCACAAATTTCCCTACCAAAATTCTCCAAACCAATAACTGCCTCCTGTGCTGGCTGGCTGGCAGTTTCTTGGGCACTCCTGGTGGTTTTTTTTTTTTTTTGATAACATTAAGCAGTGTAAATTTATACACAGTATTTTGCTATTTCCAAGTGGGTGAGATGTGCTAACAAGCCTCTAATCTGCCATCTTGGAAAAAATTATGTTATTTTAACCTAGTGACTTTCAAGATTTTTTTTCATTTCTGGTTTTAAATATTTGACTCTGCTTACATATATTTGACATTTTTCTATTTACCCTACCTGGAATTCACTCAGATTCTTGGATCTGTATCTTATATTTTTTAATAATATGAACATTTTAACCAATGTTTTTTCAAATATTTTTGTGACACATACTATTCTTTCTGAGACTTCAAGTACATATACATTAGATGTCTTGTATTGTAGCACAGATCATTGAGACTCTGTTCATTGTTATTCATTTTTTCTCTGTTTTCAGATTCAATAATTTTTATTAATCACTCTCAAGTTCATTGACCCTTTTTTCTACCAACACCAGTCTACTGTTAAACAGTAAATTTTTATTTTACGTATTTTAATTTTCAGTTCTAGATTTCTTGACTGAGATTCTACATATGTTTACTTATTATAAGAATATTTTTCTATAAGTTCTTGAACCTATATACACTAGCAACTTTAAAGTCCCTGACTACTGAATGGAGTCATCTTAGGGTTGACGTGTTGACTCATTTTCTCTTGATAGTGGTCACAATGTTGTTTTTTTCCCAGTGTTGAGCATTTTGTAATTACATACTGAAAATTGTGGATGATAAATTATAGAGATTCTGGATTCATTAACCTGGGGGCACTTGCTACCTCTGAGTAGGCTTAATCTCATGAAGTTTTACTAGAATAAAGTCCTTGAACTTGCCAAACTCATTCACCTTGACCTGTTACGAATACATGCAAGGATGAAATTCACCAATTGAGTTAGGAATTTTTTTCTTCACAGTACTCTGTGTATTGCATTAATCACACTGCACTGAAATGGGTTGCAAATAGATTGTTAGCTACTCAATGCAAGACTCGGGTCTTATTTATCTCTACATTCCTAGTGCCTAACCCAGTGTCTGACACTCAGAGTGAACAGACATTTCATATTTGTTGAAGTAACAAACTAAATAATTAAAGAATCAGAAACTATACAATTCTAACACAAAGTTCATAAAATACTGGAATATGCAAGTCTTTTAATTCAGAAGCAAAGATGATGTAAGCTCAGTGCCAACTGACAATATCACTGAACCACAACACAACTTAACTGTTTAAGTGCCCATGGAAACGTTTTTAAAAAATACATTCATGATCATCAATATATTTTATTTACAGAGTCAGGGAAGGAATTAGAACATTTTAGAAAACGTTCATCAATTCTGAGTGAAATGAAGTTTTAGGATCTCAAAAATAAACTTTATTCATTGTACTTTATTCTCTGATGAGAATTAATACTGTGTGTGTGTGTGCGTGCGTGCGCATGCACACGTGTGTTTGAATGAATGGATGAAGTAATAAAAATGGACAAAGAATAAAAAGCATGGAATTCAGAATTACTAGATTTGTAGTTAAGGCTCACTTCTATTTTAGTCCTACTGTTAGTTCTAACAATGAATATGACCTTGGAAAAGTAATTTAAACTACCATTTGCAATGGATATATCTGAAAACTGTGGGACTAACACCTTACAGGAGTGCTATAAGAATCAAATGGGATGATGAACACAAAAGACCTTTGTAAACTCTAAAGAGCTATATAAACATTAAAGATGGTTATTAAATGAAATAATGCAAATAAAGCATTTTATCGCAACACCCATTATACCTAAAGCTTTTAAATGTTAGCACCCTCCCACAAAAATATACATGTGCATGCATGTATACATATACACACACACCACACACACTCACACTTGTGTTCACATCTTAACGGCACAACAAAACTTAGGTTCTTGTACCCTTTAAATATGTCTTTTTAAAAGTTAAGCTCTCTTTGACACATACTACCTGCTTATCTTTGGCTTAAGTTTATCTCTCCTGCCCACTTCCATCCTTTCTCTTCTCCCAGAAACATTTGCACCCATCAGTAAAATGTTTTCTTCCACTCATTGTTGGGAGAAGTGATGGAGCCATCGTCTCCTCTAATCCATTATAGGTTACAACTGATGAATGTAAAACAATATCAGGTAAAACTAGTTTTTCTCTAAAGAAGTTACAAAATCAACACTGTAAAAATCATTTACAGAAGTTATAAGATCCATAATAGTCTTTTCATAATTTTCCTAAAGATAAATGTTTAAATGTCTTAACTCTTGATTTTATATGTCAAGCTATCAAGCAATTATTTTAAAGATTGTCAAAATAACGGTCCTGCTTATAGCTAAAACATATTAATCCAGTGTGCAATTTCAAGTGACTAACTAATGTAAATATATGATAGTCAGCTGAGTTTATTAGGCAATCCTGCAATGAAGGAAAATAATTTCAAGTATGCACTCAGGATTGTCACCTATACTCTGTTATTTTCTCTGTTGCTTGATTTTAGGTAAAAGGAGTCTATCAGACAAACAGAAAGAATATAACAAATAATATATCAAATAATATAACAAATAATATATCAAAAAATACACCTGAGGAAACCCTTGGACAAGACTTTATACTCAATAGATGTTCACACATTCATTTATGCAAAGGTATATTAAGCACTTACTTTTTGCCAGACTAGTATTCAACAGGGCAGTGGGGCATACAGGTGAATAAAACACCTGCCCAACTAACACTTCTGCCTTTTTCAGGTTTGTGTGTCTCTGTCAGACTCTTCTCTTTCCCTTATCATCTTCCCTCATCCTTTGCAGACACCAGTTGACCAAATGCCACAAAAAGTTAATTAAATATCACCTCTCTATGAATGTTTTCTGACCTTCTAAATAGATTCCTTTTCTGAACGCCTCTGACCCCAAACAACAATCCTGTGCATGTGCCTTTAGCAAGTTTTTGTACTTCTTGTTATTTTGTCTGCCTTCCCACTGGACTGTGAATAACATGAAACAGAATCTCTGCATTAGTCGTTATTGTAACCCCAGAGATAGTTAATTGCTTGACACATAGTGCTTGAAAAAGGTAAATAGATTTAATAAATATGTGATATTATGACTATGTTTCTGGTGAATAAAAGAGCTTAACAAAAAACATATTAAAATAATAAAAGTATTTGAAATGTACAAAAGAAGAAAAATAAAGGAGTATGGATGGAGTGAGACATTGGGGAATAATCATGCACTCAGGATGAGTACAACAAATAAAGACAACAAAACAATTGCGATAGTGAAAATAAGGCCACATTAACTATCAATATAAGCATTTTGCATAGACAATAGGAAGCAGCAACAAAATGACTCACTCTTCCTAATTCATCCTCCAGGAGGGACCTGTGACCACATAGACCTACCCACTCTTATGCTATTGCACTTTGCCTGTAGATGCTGCTTTCTCTAGTGAGTCTAAATCCATGCAACGTATGTAAAACAACTAACACTAGTGGGGTATTCACTCATCCACAAAGTGTTGGAGGAGCAGGAATGGTATTGAAATACTTAAGGAATACAGGAGGGAATATAGGAAGGGATGGAAGAAGAGAGAAAAACTTTCAATAAGACCACACTTGGCCTCTGATATTCCCCCATAACCCATTATTCCTCAACCTCCAAGCTGAGAACCACCCATACCTTCCATATTCTCTAACTAGTATAAGAACAGCAATGCCTATATAGGCAAAACTGGACCAGGTCAAAGGATCCTTATTTAAGAGGGTGTAAGGATATTGTGGATGTCAATAGTCTCTGAAGGAAGAAAGTTGGATCTGGTCTCATATTTCTGTCTGGATTTGAGGGAAGAAATACTTAGGCCAGAATTAATTCTCTAAGAATACGATGAAAAGGTCACATTAACACCTATATTACAAATGTAGTGAATAATTTCAAAAAAGTTCAAAAATCCTCTGACACCCACCCAGGCACCCCCTAGAAAACTATGAACCTCAGGTTGAGACATCTTTTGGGAAGGATATCAGGCTGGTCAGTAGGGAGACCCTGCTATCAGCTGTGATGTTATCCAACTGGGACAGCCAGTTGGGGATCAAAGGGACTCTGTGAAGAGACCCTTCACCTCCAGTTTGTGACCTCCTCACAAAGGGATCTGTAGAAGACAGAGAAGATCACAGGTCACCTAGAAGACACTTAACCCTATTTCTGTGGTTAGGAACAGAAAAATAAAACTGGAGAGTAAGAGATAGGAACTGACTTGAGGATGGAACAACAGTAGATGTCATGAGTGTATGAAAACAGATGTTTCCATACCTGTGTCTCTTAGAAAGTACCTTCCAGCTCTGTCTCAGAGTAGAGATAAAAACTCTGGTGGGAAGATTCATAAAACAAAATATTCCCACAATGTTTCCCATTGAGGGTATACAATAATGTAGCATAGTTATGCTTATTTTACAAACAAATATCTAGAGAAATATGAAGTTTGCACAGTTTGCTGAGAGAATGGAAGTTAAAGGCATTTACCTTGGACCCTAGAATTAGTACAACCAATATCTAAGACAACAACTTCAATGTCACTGAAGCTACTACACATAAATTAAAAATCTAAAAAACTACCGTAAGTTGAAAAGAGACGAACCTTTATGAAAAGTGCAGCTGGATAAAAATGTAGTTTCAGAGAAAAGCCACCAGTATGTGTTCTTTCTGCTTATCCGCTAGGGAACAGCAGCGATTTCTGCCTTGATTGCACAGAAGGAAGGAATACACATAGAAATGAACACTATTTGAGGAGCGAATACAGCTGGATAATAAAAGAAGAGACTTTTTTTTCAAAGCTGTTCATTTTTCAATCAGCAAGAATTAAGATATAATTACAAAATGACTGTCACATGGAATATTATTTGACTCTTGAGAATGAAAGCTTTCTTTTCTATGTAAGCAGAGAGAAATAAAGGTTGGTGTCTCTGCAGCTTATTTCCCTAACACCGCTGACACCTACGTTCCCACTGCCTCTACTCCACATCCCCTAACCAGACAAGCTCAAAGATTTGACTGTCAGAGAGTTCAGGTAAAATGGGAGCCAAAAAGCTTTCAAAACTGAAATCTTCAAGCACAGAAACAAGTAGTCTTAATCCAGCTTGGAGTGATTCTTGTATCTGGTAACAAAATTCACCAGAGCAGAAATCCTGCTTTCTGCCATGCCTAGAACACTAAACAGACAAGCATTTCTATTATCTGACAGTATTCTCAACAAATATTATATTTGATGAACTTGTGTATTGTGGCATGTTTGTGAGTAGACACACTACACTGGGCTAATGGTCTCTTAATGAAATAATCCAATCCGTTAAGAAATATTTCTGCCCACAACTCTGCATAGGGCATCCTTGACCTCCTTGTTTCTCAGGCTGTAAACAACAGGGTTCAGCAGGGGAGTGATGATGGTGTACGTCACTGAGAGAAGAAGGTCTTTTTCTATTGAACTTTCTGACTTGGGCTTGAGGTAGGCAATGGAGGCACAGCCATAGTGGACAATGACCACAGTGAGGTGGGAGGCACAGGTGGCAAAGGTCTTCTTCTGGCCCTCAGCTGAGGCAATTTGAAGGATGGAAGAGATGACGAGGACATAGCAGATAAATATCAGGCCTATGGGCACAAAAATCACAAATGAACTTACACCATAATTTATTATCTCATTGATAGTGGTATCAATGCAAGAAAGTTTCATGACTGGGTAAATGTCACAAAAGAAGCGGTCTACCACTGTGCCACAGAAGGGCAAATTGAACATGGCTGTCACATGGAGAACTGCCATAGTCAGACCAATGCCAAAGGACCCAGACACCAGCTGGGCACATAGTCCCTTGCTCATGATGACAGTGTACCTCAGGGGCCTGCAGATGGCCACATAGCGGTCATAGCCCATTGCAGTAAGCAGGAAGCAATTATTAGTGGCCAATATAACAAAAAAGAACATTTGGGTAGCACAGCCTGCCAAGGAGATAGGTTGGTTATGAAAAATGAGGCTGGAAAGCATTCGTGGCACAATGACCAGTGTGTACACCGTCTCTGAACTAGCCAGCATGCTTAGGAAGAAATACATGGGAGTGTGGAGATGATGGCCAATGCAGATGATAGTCACAATGATGATGTTAGCAACCAGAGTTAAAATGTAGACAGTTAGGAAAACCACAAAGAGGGTTATCTGATGCTTTCCAAAGCTAGAAAATCCCAAGAAGATGAATTCTGTCACTTCTGTGAAGTTCTTTCTCTGCATTCTGCTATATCAGTGTCTGAAAGCAATAAATGGAGTCAACAAGGAGTAAATTCTCAACAGCGATTGGACTTTAAAACAAGGAAAAATGATAACTGTACTGAGACTGAATCCAATTTCCTTCTTTTTGATCATGATGCTCATGCAGGGTCCTTGCACATGAAGAGAGAAGCCTACTTGTGCCTCTTTGGGGCTTTATACATATGAACATTGTCACTGTAGAGCAAACTACTTTCTGTGCATGGAGAGGGCTTCTGCATGCCTGCTCACCTCACAGACATTATAGTGATGTTAGGAAGGGAAAAAGACAGCAAGGAGAAAGCCATGCTCTATATTTCAGCAAGTAATAATATCCACTCTTTAAACCCTCTTAACAAGGAGGACTCCAGTGAAGCCCATGTCAAGAAAACCATAAAGATGAAAGTTTTGCAAAAAAAAAAAAAAAAAAAGATATAGCACTTTGAAATATTTCAAGATGGAAAACTTTGAGACGTGGTCACTGGATTTCGTAACATGGTCACCAAGGAGCTTTTACACGGTGCTTCAGTTGAATTATGAATATAGAAACTTGATTTTGAAGAGGTAATGTGGTCCAAATATGTTATTGTACTCTCAAAACAGAACAACTACAACACAAATTCTGCCATTATCTCTCTACTAAAATTGATCACTCAAGTCCCATTAAAGAAATGTTTTTTGTTGTTGTTGTTGTTTTTTTTTTTTGTTTTTTTTGTTTTTTTTTTGCTGATTGCAGTAGGCCTTTTGAGTGAAGTCAGGAAGAGAGAGCCGTGACAGAAAGCATGGTGTAGTTGCCACTGTCATTATAAAGGATTGGGACAACTTGAGGTGTAGAAGAGACTCTGGAGTTGAGAGAGGAATCTGCAGCTATCTGTAACCCAAATGGCTTAACTATTTTTAAAAATCTGGTGAACATACAATTTTGAGAAGCAGAGACACTAATCCCTTTTGTGAAAAAGCGATCACGTATAAACTGTATGAAGAGCATACATCTGATTCTATGGTTCTCTTTATCAACCATCTTATTGTTCTCCCTTTATTTTCAGAAGTATTAAAACAGGCTTTCTTTCCCATTCTCCATAATTCCCTGCAAGTTGGCTTTGGCATATTCATGCCCATGAGATTGTTTGCTCAAATGTCACCAAAGAATTCTCCATTGCTAAGGCCACTGGACTTTGCTTTATCTCCTTTTTCTCATCTTTCTCTGTTTTAACACTTCGAACTCCTACCTCATGGAAACATTCTCCGACCTTGGTTTCCATGAAACCACACTGTTTTTCTCCCTTCACAGCACTCATTTCATTACCTTCCATGAATCTGCTGACTCTCCCTCTACCATAATTACGTATGCTCTTCTCTGGTCAATCCTTGGCCCTTGTGTGTGCAATTTTTATGATGATTGTTCTGAAATCTTTATTTTCATCACCAATCTTTTTCCCAAGTCTCCAACTTACCTCCCTCTTGTCTTCTCTATTAGTGTTTCTTACAATCATAATAAATTTCATATTTTTGAAAGTAAACTAAACAGTAACCTTTCTTATACTGATAAAAAGCTCTCTATTTCAATTTTTCTGTCTTCTTTAATGATCTTGCCATTATACCTGTACGTTAATGGGTCAACATTTTGGAGCCATATCTATTTTGACATCACATTCAGTGGGATGTTTCTTTAAAGTTATATCTCCTGTCTGTACAATTTCTTTTTTATTTCTTTTTTTTATTATTATTATACTTTAAGTTTTAGGGTACATGTGCACAATGTGCAGGTTAGTTACATATGTATACATGTGCCATGCTGGTGTGCTGCATTCATTAACTCGCCATTTAGCATTAAGTATATCTCCTAATGCTATCCCTCCCCCCTCCCCCCACCCCACAACAGGCCCCAGAGTGTGATGTTCCCCTTCCTGTGTCCATGTGTTCTCATTGTTCAATTCCCATCTATGAGTGAGAACATGCGGTGTTTGGTTTTTTGTCCCTGTGATAGTTTACTGAGAATGATGATTTCCAATTTCATCCATGTCCCTACAAAGGATATGAACTCATCATTTTCTATGGCTGCATAGTATTCCATGGTGTATATGTGCCACATTTTCTTAATCCAGTCTATCATTGTTGGACATTTGGGTGGGTTCCAAGTCTTTGCTGTTGTGAACAGTGCTGCAATAAACATATGTGTGCATGTGTCTTTATAGCAGCATGATTTATAGTCCTTTGGGTATATACCCAGTAATGGGATGGCTGGGTCAAATGGTATTTCTAGTTCTAGATCCCTGAGGAATCGCCACACTGACTTCCACAATGGTTGAACTAGTTTACAGTCCCACCAACAGTATAAAAGTGTTCCTATTTCTGCACATCCTCTCCAGCACCTGTTGTTTCCTGACTTTTTAATGATTGACATTCTAACTGGTGTGAGATGGTATCTCATTGTGGTTTTGATTTGCATTTCTCTGATGGCCAGTGATGGTGAGCATTTTTTCATGTGTCTTTTGGCTGCATAAATGTCTTCTTTTGAGAAGTGTCTGTTCATATCCGTTGCCCACTTTTTGATGGGGTTGTTTGTTTTTTTCTTGTAAATTTGTTGGAGTTCATTGTAGATTCTGGATATTAGCCCTTTGTCAGATGAGTAGATTGCAAAAATTTTCTCCCACTTTGGAGGTCTCCTGCTCACTCTGATGGTAGTTTCTTTTGCTGTGCAGAAGCTCTTTAGTTTAATTAGATCCCATTTGTCAATTTTGGCTTTTGTTGCCATTGCTTTTGGTGTTTTAGACATGAAGTCCTTGCCCATGCCTATGTCCTGAATGGTAATGCCTAGGTTTTCTTCTAGGGTTTTTATGGTTTTAGGTCAAACATTTAAGTCTTTAATCCATCTTGAATTAATTTTTGTGTAAGGTGTAAGGAAGATATCCAGTTTCACCTTTCTACATATGGCTAGCCAGTTTTCCCAGCACCATTTATTAAATAGGGAATCCTTTCCCCATTTCTTGTTTTTCTCAGGTTTGTCAAAGATCAGATAGTTGTACATATGTGGTGTTATTTCTGAGGGCTCTGTTCTGTTCCATTGATCTATATCTCTGTTTTGGTACCAGTACCATGCTGTTTTGGTTACTGTAGCCTTATAGTATAGTTTGAAGTCAGGTAGCGTGATGCCTCCAGCTTTGTTCTTTTGGCTTAGGATTGACTTGGCAATGTGGACTCTTTTTTGGTTCCATATGAATTTTAAGGTAGTTATTTCCAATTCCGTGAAGAAAGTCATTGGTAGCTTGATGGGGATGGCATTGAATCTATAAATTACCTTGGGCAGTATGGCCATTTTCATGATATTGATTCTTCCTACCCATGAGCATGGAATGTTCTTCCATTTGTTTGTATCCTCTTTTATTTCCTTGAGCAGTGGTTTGTAGTTCTCCTTGAAGAGGTCCTTCACATCCCTTGTGAGTTGGATTCCTAGGTATTTTATTCTCTTTGAAGCAATTGTGAATGGGAGTTCACTCATGATTTGGCTCTCTGTTTGTCTGTTATTGGTGTATAAGAATGCTTGTGATTTTTGCACATTGATTTTGTATCCTGAGACTTTGCTGAAGTTGCTTATCAGCTTAAGGAGATTTTGGGCTGAGACAATGGGGTTTTCTAGATATACAATCATGTCGTCTGCAAACAGGGACAATTTGACTTCCTCTTTTCCTAATTGAATACACTTTATTTCCTTCTCCTGCCTAATTGCCCTGGCCAGAACTTCCAACACTATGTTGAATAGGAGTGGTGAGAGAGGGCATACCTGTCTTGTGCCACCGAGACTAGGAAGAAACTGCATCAACTAACAAGCAAAATAAACAGTTAACATCATAATGACAGGATCAAATTCATACATAACAATATTAACTTTAAATGTAAATGGACTAAATGCTCCAATTAAAAGACACAGACTGGCAAATTGGATAAAGACTCAAGACCCATCAGTGTGCTGTATTCAGGAAACCCATCTCATGTGCAGAGACACACGTAGGCTCAAAATAAAAGGATGGAGGAAGATCTACCAAGCAAATGGAAAACAAAAAAAGGCAAGGGTTGCAATCCTAGTCTCTGATAAAACAGACTTTAAACCAACAAAGATCAAAAGAGACAAAAAAGGCCATTACATAATGGTAAAGGGATCAATTCAACAAGAAGATGTAACTATCCTAAATATATATGCACCCAATACAGGAGCACCCAGATTCATAAAGCAAGTCTTGAGTGACCTACAAAGAGACTTAGACTCCCACACAATAATAATGGGAGACTTTAACACCCCACTGTCAACATTAGACAGATCAACAAGACAGAAGGTTAACAAGGATACCCAGGAATTGAACTCAGCTCTGCACCAAGTGGACCTAATAGACATCTACAGAACTCTCCTGTCTGTACAATTTCTGAATTCACAATGACCTACTTAAGACTAGGGTACCAAATCTTCTAGCCAGAATAATAAAACATATTCCCATTCTAAAATTTATATGAATTTGCGGAAGACCAAGAATGCTAAAACAATTTTAGGAAAGAAATACAAAGTTAAAGAACTTACACTATTTCATTTGAAGACTATGGTAATCAACATAGTATGGTATTGATGCAAGAGCAGGCAATAGAAAAAAATGGAGAGTCCAAAAGTAGACCCACATATATATAGCCATAGATTTTTGAAAAAGTGCTAAGGTATCTCAGTGACAGTATTTTCAACAAATGTTGCTAGAAAAAATGAAGGTCCATGTGGGAAAAATAAACCTCAAACCTTATCTCATGTCACACATACATACACACACACACACACACACACACACACAAATTCAGAATGAATCATAGGTATGTATATAAAAGATAAAGCTATACAAATTCCAGACAAAAATAAGAAATAAAATCTTCAATACCTTGAAATGAGCAAAGATTTCCTAGATGTAAAACAAAAAGCGGCGGTTGGAGCCAAGATGACCAAATAGGAACACCTCCAGTCTACAGCTCCCAGCATGAGTGATGCAGAAGACGAATGATTTCTGCATTTTCAACTGAGGTATTGGGTTCATCTCACTAGGGATTGTCGGACAGTGAGTTCAGGACAATGGGTGCAGTGCACTGAGCGTGAGCTTAAGCAGGATGAGGCAAAGTGCAAGAGGTCAGGGAATTCCCTTTCCTAGCCAAGGAAAAGGGTGACAGACAGCACCGGGAAAATCGGGTGACTCCCACCATAACACCGCGCTTTTCCGACAGTCTTAGCAAATGGCACACCAGGAGATTATATCCTGCGCCTGGCTCAGAGGGTCCTACACCCACAGAGCCTTGCTCATTGCTAGCACAGCAGTCTGAGATCAAACTGCAAGGCGGCAGTGAGGCTAGGGGAGGGTCGCCTGCCATTGCTGAGGCTTGAGTAGATAAACAAAGCAGCCTGGAAGCTCGAACTGGGTGGAGCCCACCACGGCTCAAGGAGGCCTGCCTGCCTCTGTAGACTCCACCTCTGGGTGCAGGGCATAGCCAAACAAAAGGCAGCAGAAACCTCTGCAGACTTAGATGTACCTGTCTGACAGCTTTGAAGAGAGTAGTGGTTCTCCCAGCATGCACCTGGAGATCTGAGAATGGACAGACTGCCTCCTTAAGTGGGTCCCTGACCCCTGAGTAGCCTAACTGGGAGGCACCCCTCAGTAGGGGCAAACTGACACCTCACAGGGCCAGGTACTCCTCTGAGAGAAAACTTCCAGAGGAACGATCAGGCAGCAACTTTTACTGTTCACAAATATTCGCTGTTCTGCAGCCTCCACTGCTGATACCCAGGCAAACAGGGTCTGGAGTGGACCTCCAGCAAACTCCAACAGACCTGCAGCTGAGGGTCCTGTCTGTTAGAAGAAAAACTAACAAACAGAAAAGACATCCACACCAAAACTCCATCTGTAAATCACCATCATCAAAGACCAAAGGTAGATAAAACCACAAAGATGGGGAAAAAACAGAGCAGAAAAACTGAAAATTCTAAAAATCAGAGCACCTCTTCTCCTCCAAAGGAACACAGCTCCTCACCAGCAACGGAACAAAGCTGGATGGAGAATGACTTTGACGAGCTGAGAGAAGAAGGCTTCAGATGATCAAACTTCTCCGAGCTAAAGGAGGAAGTTCGAACAAATGGCAAAGAAGTTAAAAACCTTGAAAAAAGATTAGACGAATGGCTAACTAGAATAACCAATGCAGAGAAGTCCTTAAAGGACCTGATGGAGCGGAAAACCATGGCACAAGAACTATGTGACAAATGCACAAGCCTCAGTAGCTGATTCGATCAACTGGAAGAAAGGGTATCAGTGATAGAAGATCAAATGAATGAAATGAAGCGGGAAGAGAAGTTTAGAGAAAAAAGAATGAAAAGAAATGAACAAAGCCTCCAAGAAATGTGGGACTATGTGAAAAGACCAAATCTACATATGATTGGTGTACCTGAAAGTGACAGGGAGAATGGAATCAAGTTGGAATCTACAGGATATTATCTAGGAGAACTTCCCCAATCTAGCAAGGCAGGCGAACATTCAAATTCAGGAAATACAGAGAACGCCACAAAGATACTCCTCAAGAAGAGCAACTCCAAGACACATAATTGTCAGATTCACCAAAGGTGAAATGAAGGAAAAAATGTTAAGGGCAGCCAGAGAGAAAGGTCAGGTGACTCATAAAGAGAAGCCCATCAGACTAACAGCTGATCTCTCAGCAGAAACTCTACAAGCCAGAAGAGAGTGGGGGCCAATATTCAACATTCTTAAAGAAAAGACTTTTCAACCCAGAATTTCATATCCAGCCAAACTAAGCTTCATAAGTGAAGGAGAAATAAAATACTTTACAGACAAGAAAATGCTGAGAGACTTTGTCACCACCAGGCCTGCCCTAACAGAGCTCCTGCAGGAAGCACTAAACATGGAAAGGAACAACCAGTACCAGCCACTGCAAAAACATGCCAAATTGTAAAGACCGTCAAGGCTAGGAAGAAACTTCATCAACTAACGAGCAAAATAGCCAGCTGACATTATAATGACAGGATCAAATTCACACATAACGATATTAACTTTGAATGTAAATGGGCTAAATCCTCCAATTAAAAGACACAGACTGGCAAATTGGATAAAGAGTCAAGACCCATCAGTGTGCTGTATTCAGGAAACCCATGTCACATGCAGAGACACACATAGTCTCATAATAAAGGAATGGAGGAAGATCTACCAAGCAAATGGAAAACAGAAAAAGGCAGGGGTTGCAATCCTAGTCTCTGATAAAACAGACTTTAAACTAACAAAGATCAAAAGAGACAAAGAAGGCCATTATGTAATGGTAAAGGGATTAATTCAACAAGAAGAGCTAACTATCCGAAATATATATGCACCCAATACAGGAGCACCCAGATTCATAAAGCAAGTCCTGAGTGACCTACAAAGAGACTTAGACTCCCACACAATAATAATGGGAGACTTTAACACCCCACTGTCAACATTACACAGATCAATGAGACGGAAAGTTAACAAGGATACCCAGGAATTGAACTCAGCTGTGCACCAAGCGGACCTAATAGACATCTATAGAACTCTCCACCCCAAATCAACAGAATATACATTCTTTTCAGCACCACACCACACCTATTCCAAAATTGACCACATAGTTGGAAGTAAAGCACTCCTCAGCAAACGTAAAACAACAGAAATGATAACAAACTGTCTCTCAGACCACAGTGCAATCAAACTAGAACTCAGGATTAAGAAACTCACTCAAAACTACATGGAAACTGAACAACCTGCTCCTGAATGACTACTGGGTACACAATGAAATGAAGGCAGAAATAAAGATGTTCTTTGAAACCAACGAGAACAAAGACATACATACCAGAATTTCTGGGACACATTCAAAGCAGTGTGTAGAGGGAAATTTATAGCACTAAATGCCCACAAGAGAAAGCAGGAAAAATCTCAAATTGACACCCTAATATCACAATTAAAAGAACTAGAGAAGCAAGAGCAAACACATTCAAAAGCTAGCAGAAGGCAAGAAATAACTAAGATCAGAGCAGAACTGAAGGAAATACAGACACAAAAAAACCTTCAAAATATCAATGAATCCAGAGTTGGGTTTTTTGAAAAGATCAACAAAATTGATAGACCGCTAGCAGACTAATAAAGAAGGAAAGAGAGAAGAATCAAATAGACGCAATAAAAAATGATAAAGGGGATATCACCACCGATCCCACAGAAATACAAACTACCATCAGAGAATACTATAAACACATCTACGCAAATAAAATAGAAAATCTGGAATAAATGGATAAATTCCTCGACACATACACCGTCCCAAGACTAAACCAGGAAGAAGTTGAATCTCTGAATAGACCAATAACAGGCTCTGAAATTGAGGCAATAATTAGTAGCTTACCAACCAAAAAGAGTCCAGGACCAGATGGATTCACAGCCAAATTCTACCAGAGGCACAAGGAGGAGCTGGTACCAATCCTTCTGAAACTATTCCAATCAACAGAAAAAGAGAGAATCCTCCCTAACTCATTTTATGAGGCCAGCATCATCCTGATACCAAAGCCTGGCAGAGACACAACAAAAAGAATTTTAGACCAATATCCCTGATGAACATCAATGCAAAAATCCCCAGTAAAATACTGGCAAACTGAATCAAGCAGCACATCAAAAAGCTTATCCACCATGATCAAGTGGGCTTCATCCCTTGGATGCAAGGCTGGTTCAACATACGAAAATCAATAAACGTAATCCAGCATATAAACAAAACAAAAAGACAAAAACCACATGATTATCTCAATAGATGCAGAAAAAGGCCTTTGACAAAACTCAACAACCTTCATGCTAAAAACTCTCAATAAATTAGGTATTGATGGGACAAATCTCAAAATAATAAGAGCTATCTATGACAAATCCACAGCCAATATCATACTGAATGGGCAAACACTGGAAGCATTCCCTTTGAAAACTGGCACAGGACAGGGATGCCCTCTCTCACCACTCCTATTCAACATAGTGTTGGGAGTTCTGGCCAGGGCAATTAGGCAGGAGAAGGAAATAAAGGGTATTCAATTAGGAAAAGAAGAAGTCAAATTGTCCCTGTTTGCAGATGACATGATTGTATATCTAGAAAACCTCATTGTCTCAGCCCAAAATTTCCTTAAGCTGATAAGCAACTTCAGCAAAGTCTCAGGATACAAAATCAATGTGCAAAAATCACAAGCATTCTTATACACCAATAACAGACAAACAGAGAGCCAAATCATGAGTGAACTCCCATTCACAATTGCTTCAAAGAGAATAAAATACCTAGGAATCCAACTCACAAGGGATGTGAAGGACCTCTTCAAGGAGAACTACAAACCACTGCTCAAGGAAATAAAAGAGGATACAAACAAATGGAAGAACATTCCATGCTCATGGGTAGGAAGAATCAATATCATGAAAATGGCCATACTGCCCAAGGTAATTTATGGATTCAATGCCATCCCCATCAAACTACCAATGACTTTCTTCACAGAATTGGAAATAACTACTTTAAAGTTCATATGGAACAAAAAAAGAGCCCGCATCGCCAAGTCAATCCTAAGCCAAAAGAAAAAAGCTGGAGGCATCATGCCACATGACTTCAAACTGTACTACAAGGCTACAGTAACCAAAACAGCATGGTACTGGTATCAATACAGACATATAGACCAATGGAACAGAACAGAGCCCTCAGAAATAATGCCACATATCTACAACTATCTGATCTTTGACAAACCTGAGAAAAACAAGAAATGGGGAAAGGATTCCCTATTTAATAAATGGTGCTGGGAAAACTGGCTAGCCATATGTAGAAAGCTGAAACTGGATCCCTTCCTTACACCTTATACAAAAATGAATTCAAGATGGATTAAAGACTTAAACGTTAGACCTAAAGCCATAAAAACCCTAGAAGAAAACCTAGGCAATACCGTTCAGGACATAGGCATGGGCAAGGACTTCATGTCCAAAACACCAAAAGCAATGGCAACAAAAGCCAAAATTGACAAATGGGATCTAAGTAAACTAAAGAGCTTCTGGATAGCAAAAGAAACTACCATCAGAGTGAACAGGCAACCTACAGAATGGGAGAAAATTTTTGCAATCTACTCATCTGACAAAGGGCTAATATCCAGAATCTACAATGAACTCAAACAAATTTACAAGAAAAAAACAAACAACCCCATCAAAAAGTGGGCAAAGGACATGAACAGACACTCCTTAAAAGAAGACATTTATGCAGCCAAAATCACATGAAAAAATGCTCATCATCACTGGCCATCAGAGAAATGCAAATCAAAACCACAACGAGATACCATCTCACACCAGTTAGAATGTCAATCATTAAAAAGTCAGGAAACAACAGGTGCTGGAGAGGATGTGCAGAAATAGGAACACTTTGACACTGTTGGTGGGACTGTAAACTAGTTCAACCATTGTGGAAGTCAGTGTGGCGATTCCTCAGGGATCTAGAACTAGAAATACCATTTGACCCAGCCATCCCATTACTGGGTATATACCCAAAGGACTATAAATCATGCTGCTATAAAGACACATGCACACGTATGTTTATTGCGGCACTATTCACAACAGCAAAGACTTGGAACCAACCCAAATGTCCAACAATGATAGACTGGATTAAAAAATGTGGCACATATACACCATGGAATACTATGCAGCCATAAAAAATGAAAAGTTCATATCCTTTGTAGGGACATGGATGAAGTTGGAAACCATCATTCTTAGCAAACTATCGCAAGGACCAAAAAACCAAACACCGCATGTTCTCACTCATAGGTGGGAATTGAACGATGAGAACACATGGACACAGAAAGGGGACCATCACACACTGGAGCCTGTTGTGGGGTGCAGGTAGGGGTGAGGGATAGCATTTGGAGATATACCTAATGTTAAACAACGAGTTAATCGGTGCAGCACACCAATATGGCACATGTATACATATGTAACAAACCTGCACATTGTGCACATGTACCCTAAAACTTAAAGTATAGTAAAAAAAAAAACAAACCATAACCCATAAAAGAACAAAATCACAAATCAAAATCTTCTAACTTTCAAAAGACATCGTTAGAAAAATTAAAAGGCTTGGGCAGGTGCAGTGGCTCATACCTGTAATCCCAGCACTTTGGGAGGCCAAGACAATCTAACCACTTGAGGCCATGAGTTCGACACCAGCCTGGGCAACATGGCAAAACCTCATCTCTACTAAAAATACAAAAATTAGCTCATCTGGTGGCACACACCTGTAATCCCAGCTACTCAGGAGGCTGAGGTATGAGAATCACTTGAACCTAGGAGGTGGACGTTGCAGTGAGCCAAGATTGTGCCACTGCACTCCAGCCTGGGTGACAAAGTGAGACCATATCAAAAAGAAAAAAGAAAAGAAAGAAAGAAAAATAAATGAAAAGGAAAACCACAAGTAGGAGTAAATATTTACAATACATATGCCTAAAATTGTAACCAGCATATATAAAGAATTATTATAATTCAATAATAAGACACTTTTTTCATGGACAAAATATTTGAAGAGACATTTCACAAAAATAAGATATAGAAATGTTCAGTAAGCACAAGAAAGAATGCTCAACATCATTAGCCATTAAAAACTTGTAAAATAAAACCACAATGAGATATCACTGCATGCCCATTTGAATGGATGACATTTAAAAGCCTAACAACAAAGAAATTTGGCAAGTAAGTAAAGAAGTTGAAGCTTAAACATTGCTGGTGGAAATGTAAAATAGAATCACCAAGTTGGAGAAAAATTTGGCAGTTTTTTATAAAGTTAAATATGTATTTGCTCATGACTCAGTTAATTTTTTCTACATGTTGACACAATAGGAATGAAAACATGTGTCCACATAGCGACAGGTATGTGTAAATGGCCCTATCAGCTTTCTTCCTAAATGTCAAAAAACTGCGAATAACCCAAATGTCCAAGAAATAATGCATCCATATAATGAAAAACTGCTCAGCAATAAGAGGAACAAATTTCTAATACTAACAGCAACATGGCTGAATCTTTAAAACAGTATGCTGAATCAAGTCAGAAACAAAAGAGTTAATACTGTATGATTCTATTTATATGATACTCTAGAAATACAAATCTAATTTATACTGACAAAAAAAGTGGTTGCCAGAATTGCTGGGGAATTGCCAAAAAAAGAACACAAGGGAACTTATTGGGGTAAAAGAAATGTTATTGATTGTGAAGGTGGTAATACAGGTGCATAAAATTGTCAAAACTCACAAAAATGTATACCAAAAACATTGGTAAACTTTGTTATGTTTTAATTGTATTGCATTGTATTATATTATGTCATGTAATATTATTATATTGTATCATACTGCATTATACTTCATCAAAGTTAATTCATTTGGGCATGAATAAGATTTTATCCCTAGGAATCTGTTGCTACTAGACTTACCATCCTTTCGGTGGGCTTATTATGATGGAAGAAACATTGGTATTGACTGGGACTTGGGAAATCTGGAACATGATCTGGAGTCTGTCAATGTCAAAACATGTGGTCTGGGGCAAATATGTCTCCATGGCCTCAAATGCAAAATAAGGAGCTTAAACAAGATTGTCTCTAAGTTCTAATATACTAATCATATATCATTTCTCTGGTCTGGTAAGTACACCTCTGCTGGGCTGATAAGGCCCTGCACTATCAGACTATTCTTACACAGCCAATCTGCCATCTTCACCATCTCCTCCACTGCAAAAAAAAAAGCCAACCTTCCCAGGGTCTAGGAACATTCCAATACTCATTGTCAAAGCTGTGCCTGTGTTCATATTTTTCTTCTTGCCTGGGCTGACCTCCACTCCCTGTTGCCCACCCAGATTCCAAGTCCTCTGTGCTTGGAAGCACATCCTCATCACTCCCAGTACATTCTTAACATAAAACCCTCAAATTAAATTATATTCTTATTCTTTGCTTAAATACAGAATTTTTAAACGACCAAATTAGATCTATTTTTAATGTTTAAAAATTGTTTCTTAGGAGTATTTCAAGACTCAGCTCATTGCCTAGCATCTTCATGAAATCATCTCACAACAACCCTGCTTTTCACTTCTCTTTCTTTCATAAAGCCTATACCCAATGGTGTGCTGGAGGAAGCTTGCACCAGCTCACCAGAGAAGATTGCTAACATTCTTTCTCAGCTCCATATTCTGTAGTATCATCTGGCTAGATTAAGATCTGCTATAGAGAAATAGTGGTAACTCAGAAATGGACAATCAGTATCAGGACTATTATTTTTCCTGGAGAGCTGATTGTTAAACATCTACCAACACACCACTGCTTTCATCCTTGTACAATATGCTGTGGCCCAGTCCATGTTATCTTGCGTTGTTGTCTGTTTTCTCCCATGTGTCAGTCTACCCAAATTAGATTGTAAACACTTTGAAAGAATGTGCCAGGGCTGTTAAATCTTCTCAGTCCTTCACACAATTCGCTCAGAGAATCCTTCAATACGTACTAGGTGATTGAAGAGTATGAAGAATCTAGAATTATTATTGCATTATAATTGGAGCTCAATTTGCCAAAGAGACAGCATTAGCTACCCATGAAAATAGTGAGACTCAAACAATAAGGGATGCTTTTGTGTAGCATCCTGGCATAAATCTCAGTGTTTTTCTTCTAATACTTCTTCACATTTTCCCACATGGAATCAGATGATAATGAAAAACTAGAGCAACCATGGGAAGAGACAAAAAAATGTTGCATGGGAAAGAGAAGGGTCAGTTTTGACTTATTGGCCAGTGATGTTAGAGCCTAGGAGGGATGAGTTTCTGAGTTGTCAATAGGTGTCAAGTCTTTATTAGTTGACCTTGCCACCTCCTTATTTCTGCTAGTTGGTGAATGTGTCCACCATCCACGTAGAGAGATTAGAGTAAGGAATAGTGTTAACAAAGTATCCCTATGCACCAACATTACCACCATTCCTGGATCCTTTCTTTTTCTTATTATTGTGTAAATTTAAAGTTCATTAATTCTTGAATCAATCCCCAGCTCTACCACCTAACTATGAAGACTTGAGCAACTTGTTAGCCTCCCCAACCCTCATTCTCATCTGTAAATAGGGTAACAAAAGTACTGACCTCAGAGTAATATTGTGAGAATTAAATTATACAATTCGTTCAAAGTCCTTAGCACAAGGTAGATGTTCAACAGTTGATATCTCTTAAAATTATCTTTGGTATCGCTCTGTAATAGGAAGAAGGTATTCAAGAACTTTTAAAAAATCAACAAAAACAAAGAGAACAAAACAGTATGAGACAATAAAAGACGAGAGCATGAGAAAGACAGGGAGAGATTGATGTGTAGATGATCCTCTTGGGAAAATAAGAGCACTGCAATAGACTGATAAAATAGCACAGCAAATGTTTTAGTCATGAAGATTATATGCCAAATAAAAAAGAAAAGAGGGACTAGAAAATTCTGAAGATGTGATAAGATAGAAAGAAGCTGTTACAGAATTCACTGATACCTATAAAAAGGTATGTGTCTTTTATTTAAATCTGAATGAACCTATGAGAGAAAAGAATTTAAAATCTTCCATTTATTTCCTGGAAATTGATGTTTCATGTAAATAACTACTAAAGAAAACAAACAAATAAACAAAACCCTATGGCTTCTTCTCCAGACACCTTGAAATACAAGCAAATTATAAGATGCCAGGCATGGATAAAGTGACCTCTTTAAACATCTGTGATTATAATAGCTATTTGAAGAATCCAAAGGAATAAAAATCCTTGTTCATAAGATGAATGTGAGAAAGACTCTGTAAGGCTGTGCTTTTAGAACTTGAGTCCAGTTGGCATATATGTGATATTTTCCACCCAGAATTCTAGATCCTAGCCCAGGATGGGTACAGGAACAAGTAGGACTGGAACCTGCTCGAGCTAAGAAGGACACAAAGGTATCCCCATCACCTCTCAAATCTGTTGAGTGTCTATAAAAAATAAACAAATAATAAAGCAAAAAACCTAGTTCCTCTTCAGAGATATATACTCTTACAATTACTTACTCCTCCAAATAGATTGTAGCTTAGAGAAAGAATGGCATGTGACATTTCATGGATCTCCCAGGCTCTGAAAGCTATGTCTATAGGAGGAGAAAAAGAAGTTCCTATAAACTCAGAGATCAGGAGGAAAATCTCAGAGGAAAAGCCATGTTGTCTACACCTTCTCTCCTGGGTCTCTTTTTCTTAATACTTTCTGAGTACCTCAAGGGAAGCAATAGAATTAGACTCCAGACAGATACCAAGGAGACTTATTAAAAATGGGAATTTTTAATTTTCCCAGTAGTTGGTACTTTGAGATTTCTGGAGCAATTCTCTTAGACGGTTTATCTTCCCCTATTTTTGACTACATCGAGGGAGATTTTATACATATGGTGCAAGAATTTTTGTCTTCAAACATTTATGGACTCCTGTTCGACAGAGCATTGGAAGTTCTGGCCAGGGCAATCAGGCAAAAGCAAGAAATAAAGGTATTCAAATAGGAAAAGAGGAACTCAAACTGCCTCTGTTTGCAGATGACATGATCCTATATCTAGAAAACACTTTATCTCAGCCCAAAAGCTACTTAAGCTGATAAGCAACTTCAACAAAGTCTCAGGATGCAAAATCAATGTGCAAAAATCACAAGCATTCCTATACACCAAAAATAGACAAGCATAAAGCCAAATAATGAATGAACTCCCATTCACAATTACTGGAAAGAGAATAAAATACCTAGGAATACAGCTAAGAAGGGAAGTGAAGGATCTCTTCAAGGAGAACTACAAACCACTGTTCAATGAAATCAGAGAGGACACAAACAGATGGAAAAACATTCCATGCTCCTGAATAGGAAGAATAAATATCGTAAAAATGGCCATACTGCCCAAAGTAATTTATAGATTCAATACTATCCCCATTAAACTACCATTGACGTTCTTCACAGAACTAGAAAAAACTGCTTTAAAATTCATATGGAGGCCGGGAGCGGTGGCTCACACCTGTAATCCCAGCACTTTGGGAGGCCAAGGCGGGTGGATCACGAGGTCAGGAGATCGAGACTATCCTAGCTAACACGGTGAAACCCTGTCTCAACTAAAAATACAAAAAAAAAAAAAATTAGCTGGGCATGGTGGTGGGCACCTGTAGTCTCAGCTACTTGGGAGGCTGAGGCAGAAGAATGGCATGAACCTGGGAGGCAGAGCTTGCAGTGAGCTGAGACCACGCCACTTCACTCCAGCCTGGGAAACAGAGTGAGACTCCGTCTCAAACAAACAAAAATGCATATGGAACCAAAAAAAGAGCTTGTATAACCAAGACAATCCTAAGCAAAAGAACAAAGCTGGAGGCATCACACTACCTGGCTTCAAACTACACTACAAGGCTACAGTAACAAAAACAGCATGGTACTGGTACAAAAACAGACACATAGACCAATGGAACAGAATAGAGATTTCAGAAACAAGACTGAACATCTACAACCATCTGATCTTTGACAAACCTGACAAAAACAAGCAATGGGGAAAGTGTTCCCTATTTAATAAATGGTGCTGGGAAAACTGGCTAGCCATATGTAGAAAATTGAAACTAGACTCCTTCCTTACACCTTATACAAAAATTAACTCAAGGTGGATTAAAGACTTAAATGTAAAATCCAAAACTATAAAAACCCTAGAAGAAAAGTTAGGTGATACCATTCAACACACAGGCACAGGCAAAGATTTTATGACAAAAATGCTAAAAGCAATTGCAACAAAAGCAAAAATTGACAAATGGGATCTAATTAAACTAAAGAGCTTCTGCACAGCAAAAGAAACTATCATCAGAGTGAACAGACAACCTACAGAATGGGAAAAAAATTTTGAAATCTATCCATATGACCAAGGTCTAATATCCAGAATCTACAGGGAACTTAAACAAATTTACAAGAAAAAAAAGAAAAACAAACAATCCCATTAAAAAGGGGACAAAGGATATGAACAGACACTTCTTAAAAGAAGACATTAATGCAGCCAGCAAACATACGAAAAAAAGCTCAACATCACTGATCACTAGAGAAATGCAAATCAAAACCACAATGACCTACCATCTCATGCCAGTCAGAATGGTGATTATTAAAAAGTCGAGAAACAACAGAAGCTGGTGAGGTTGTGGAGAATTAGAAACACTTTTACACTGATGGTGGGAATGTGAATTAGTTCAACCATTATGGAAAACGGTGTGGTGATTCCTCAAAGACCTAGAACCAGAAATACCATTTGACCCAGCAATCCCATTACTGGGTATATACCCAAAGGAATATACCTCATACTGAAGAAATATAAGTCAAATGAAAGAGATGTTCATTGCAGGTATGTTTATTGCAGCACTATTCACAATAGTAAAGACATGAGATCAGCCCAAATGCCCATTAATGATAGACTGGATAAAGAAAGTGTGGCACATATACACCATGGAATACTAAGCAGCTATAAAAAAGAATAAGATCATGTCCTTTGCAGGGACATGGATGGAGCTGGAAGCCATTATGTTCAGCAAAGTAACACAGGAACAGAAAACCAAACACTACATGTTCTTACTTATAAGTGGGAGCTGAACTATGGGAGCACATGCACACAGGGAGGGGAACATCACACACTAGGGCCTGTTGGGGGATGGGGGGAGGAAGAGCATCAGGATAAATAGCTAATGAATGTGGGTTTAATACCTAGGTGATGGGTTGATAGGTGCTGCAAACCACCATGGCACACATTTACCTATATAACAAACCTGGACATCCAGCCCATGTATCCTGGAAATTAAAATTTAATTAAATTAAATTTTTTAAAAGACTGTGGATTAGCCTCTGTAGTGTTTCCAAGGCAGAGGGCACTATGTGAGTAGGTAACGTTTGGTATTTTCCAAAGACATCAATTTGTTAACTAATTCCATTTCAGCAGTATAGATTTTCTGAGAAAATCACAGCCTGAGTATTGGCAGTTAGACTCTTTCTGGGAGACTTTTCACTGGGCATGTCAAGTTCCTGGCATCCAGGGTTCCCTATATTTGCACAATGCCAACTCCTCTTGCCTGATGCAAATTCCTGTCTCCTGCATATCACTCAAAGTTCTTCTGAGACAGTTGCAAGTGATGTTTTAATTTTTTCATTTGACTTCTGTTTATTTTTCTCTTTACTACATGGAAGTTATGGAATGGTGTGAAGACTTGTAATTGCTTTTTGTTCCGTAAGACCATTCTATCAGCTTAGAATTGTGCATTTTTGATTTAGTGCACGTACACACCAGGGTCGTAATCAAGTAGTCATATCAACTGTGGCACCTGCTTCCATCCAGTACAGTTAAATGTCCTTAAACCTCCACAGCATTTCAATAAAAATCAGAATAATGAATTCTTGAGTTGTCCCCAAATCCTGTTCTACTTCATGCTTTCAATCCAGTAACCCCTTAACTCAGTCTGTCCTCAAGTTTATAGTGACCTTGATATCTTGCATAACCCTTAGGACCTTAGAAGTTACCTGAAGTATATTCATAAATCCCTTAGTTAATCCTCAGTTATCTCCATGATCTCTGCCTTTCACCTGTCCTATGTTTGTTTCAGCTCTTCTGACAGAAGCAATGTCATCATTAATTCTTCCTCCCCCAACGTTGTTTTTACATGTGTACTTTTTTAATTTCAAACTTATGAAAAAGTTGCAAGTATAATACAAGTAACTCCTGCATAACCTGTTCCTAGATACACCAATTGTTTACTTTTTGCCTTATTTGCTTCATCATTTCTATCTCTAAATTACATGAGAGTAAGTTGGAGTCATCATGCCCCTTTACTCTTAAATACGTTAGTGAGTGTTTCCTAGGAAAAAGGAAATTCTCTAAGGTGATCAAATTACAAAGACACGAAATCAAGAACCACTGTCATTCCTAAACAGTGTCATAAAACATAAATTAAGACATAAAGTTCAGTTTTCCACATCACAATTCCAATACATCCCCTTCTGATTTCTGCTTACCCTTTATTGCTTTCCTCCAAGGCCTTGAGGGAAACAATGACTTATTCCAGAAAAGAAAGAGTAGAACAGTTAGAGCCTCGTCACCTCACCTTTTCTTACCTCTTATTGCCTCTCCTTCTCCCACCTAATCAAGAACATTGTTTCTGAGAAGGGTAGTCTCCTCACAGTGACTGATCACCCAACAGGAGTGTTCATTTAGAAACTGCGAAAATGCTCATCCTCATTTTTTTCCGTGACCTAAATAGTTTCTCTTACTTTCTCCTTGACCATGGCTCATGTATCTTCCCAGGCAAGATTGAGTGCTATTTTTTCTCTTCAAATTTTCCTTTTTTATTTTTCTCAAACTTAAAGACAACTTGAAAGTACAGTAACTCCGTTTTTAAACATTAGAGGGTAAGTTGCTGACACAAAGGTCATCACTCTCAAATATTTTAGTATTTCCAACAAACAAGGACATTCTCCTCTGTAACCACAAAGCAATCATCAAATCAGAAAATTAACATTTATTAATTATTACTATGTAATTCTCAGATTCCCAGTCAATGTTTTTCCAGGTGTGTCAAACACTTTCTTTATAACAAAAATGTCAAGCTCAAAAATCAAAGTTTTCATTTATTGTTATTAACTTCCTTAAAACTAGAAAAGTTCCTCAGTGTTTCTCTACCTTTCATTACCTGGACACTTCCAGAGATTATAGGCTGGTTATTGTGTTGAATGTTCCTAAATTTTTATTGTTCAGATATTTTCTTATGACTAGATTTATGTTATGAGTTGTTGGCATGACAGAAGGAATGCTGTGTTTTTTTCATTGCATGTTATCAAGAGGCATGTGATTCTGAATTATCCTATTTCTAATGATGTTTGCTTAATAACTTGATTAAGGTTATATAAATCAAGATTCTCTCTTTCGAAGTCACTCTTTTTCGCTTTTAAATTAGTAAATATTTTTTAGGGAGGTAGTTTGAAACTAAATATCTTGTTCTTCAAACTTTTAAATAATTTTTTATCTATATCATTTTGAATTCATGGCTTACTATTTTATTTAATGATTTATAATTACCTTAATTACTTATATTAGTGTTCAAATTATTGCCAGTGTGGTCAGTGGGATCTCCTTTAAGCTAGCTTTCCTGTCCTTTCGACTGGTCTCCATTATCATTAATCATCAGGAAGGTGCAGATCAAAACCAAAATCAGCTATCACCTCACATCTGTTAGAATGACTATTTTTTAAAAAAAGATAACAAGTATTACCAAGGATGTGAGAAAGTTAAAACCCTTGTACGCTGTTGGTGGAAATGTAAAATGGTGCAGTTGTTTTGAAAAATATAGGTTTGTTAAATGGAAGATTTTCAGAAAATTAAAATGGAACTTCTACATGATCCAGCAATCCCACTTCTGGGTATATATCCAAAGAATCTAGATCAGCATCTCGAAGAGATATCTGCACTCAATGTTCATTGTAGCATTATTCACAATAACCAAGACATGGAAACAATTCAAAACCTGTAAGACATTATGCTAAATAAAGTAAGGCTGTCATGATCTCACCTACATGAGGAATCTAAAATAGTTAAAGTCATAGAAACAGAGGAAAATGGTGGTTGCCAGTGACTGGGGAGAGACAGAAATGGAGAGATGCTTTTTCACAGGTACATAGTTCCAGTTATATGATATGAGCAAGTTCTGGAGATCTGTTGTATATCATTGTGCCTATAGTTAACAATACCATATTGTGCATTTAGAAATTTGTCAGAAGAGTAGATATTATGTTAAGTGTTCTCACCAAAATTATAAAAAAAATCTTTAATCTATGGGAAAGCATGTTGTAAAGGTCTTGACTCAGAGGGAGTATCTTCCTTTCTTTTCCCTTAATTATCTTGTCACTTAAAAAAATCTATACAGATTTGTATTACTGCTTATTTAATTCAACAAAATATTTACTAAGTCCCTACTAAGTATAAAACAAAGGGCTAGCTGGTGGATGGAATGAAGAGAAGGAAAAACTACTGTAAGGATCTTCCCATCTCTAAGGATGTTTAGATGGCACCCTGTTACATATATAAATACCTATAATATAAAGCAGAATATTGTAATTACCAGAGAAATTTCATAATAACAACAATGATGTTGAAGCACTTCCTATGCTTCAAAGCACTGTGCTAAGTACTTAGTGTGCATTACTAGCCACTCAAACCCCATGAATGTGGGGGTATTCCTGTTTCACATATGAGGAACTATAGGTTCAAAAAGTTTGAATGCTTCCCTAAGTGTCCACATTTATAAAATGAGAAAGCTAGATTTGAAATCCAGGTTTGTCTAATTCCAAACCCTTTGCACTTCATCACTATGGTATTCAGAAGATGAAAACATCCTAATTTATTCGATCAGGAGAGAATTCATGGAGATGGCGTATGAAATAGAATTTTAAGAAGCACTGGAGTTTTAGAAGCAGAGAGATATGTCTGAAAGCTACTTCAGTTATAAAGAAGAGAATGGATCAAAGTATTTAAAAGGAGAGACCCAAGGCATGTAATAGGATTTATAAGTAGATGAGTTTGACCACACAACAGGACTTGTGGAGGAAGCAAGGTGAGACCAATAGATTGGGAAAGAATTATGAATCGCTTCAGATCCCAGGATAATGATCCTGCATTTCATTCAAGACACAAGTGGTAGCTTAAGCAAACTCCAACTGTAAACCTCACTCAGACTTTCAGGGAAATGACAAAATGGGGAACTGCTTTGAGAAAGTGACAAGATGTGACCCACTCTGAAGATTAGAACAGGAGAAAAAATGGTTATGGATGGGAGTTACTGAATCAGGAAAATCCATCCAACAATGTTGAGAGGAAAGATGAAGTAGAGTGGATGAAGTGCTGGCAAAAAAAAAAAAAAAAGAAAGAAAGAAAAGAAAAGAAAAAGAGGAGTGTTCAGGAGTAGAGTAATCACAATAAGGTGTAGAGCTGATTAATAGAATTTAAAATGTAGAATAAATGGAATAATAAATACCTGGGGTTAAGAAATTTCAATTTGATATTTGGGGAGAAAAGCAAGGTTGAGTTATTATAACTCCATTCATGACCATTTAACCCCAAGAGACATGAGGGTCTCTGTTAAAGCCCAGCAAGAAAGTCAAGAAAATAAAATCTACATAATGCATGGCACACAATAGACATTCACAGAAGGTGTGTTTAATGAATGCATGCATGCATGTGTGCATGTTAAGAGAGTATCAAGGATTGTAAATCATTCTACTACAAAGACACATACACATGTTATGTTTATTACAGCACTATTCACAATAGCAAAGACTTGGAACCAACCCAAATGCCCATCAATTATAGACTGAATAAAGAGAGTGTAGCACATATAAACCATGGAATGCTATGCAGCCATAGAAAAGGATGAGTTCATGTCCTTTGCAGGGACATGGATGAAGCTGGAAACCATCATTATCAGCAAACTAACACAAGAACAGAAAATCAAACACCACATGTTCTCACTCATAAATGGGAGTTGAACAATGAGAACACATGGACACAGGGAGGGGAATATCACACACTGGGGCTTGTCAGAGGCTGGGGGGCTGGGGGAGGGACAGCATTAGGAGACATACCTAATGTAGATGATGGGTTGATGGGTGCAGCAAACAACCATGACACATATATAACTATGTAACAAAACTGCATATTCTGCACATGTACCCCAGAACTTAAAGTATAATAAAAATAAATAAATAAATAGATAAGAAGATATAGAGGACAGGTTTTCATATTACCTAATGCAATGAAGCTAGAAGTAATAATAAGTATGGTGGGTGGCAAAAATCAATCTCAAAAAAAATCTTAAGCACTGGGAGCAACATAATGAATTTAATAAAATGTTATTTTACTGAAAAAAAAGAGAGAGTATCACCATATATGGTTTTTAAACTTCCCCTTAAATGGCTGGGGTCAGAAGATAACAAAACTGTCAGTCAACCTCTGACCTCTCAGAGAACAGTTACTAAGTATCTGGGAAGGCAAGTCATAATATGAAAAGGGAAAGGGAGAGAGGCAGGTGAGAGATGATCAGAACAATTCCTCAGAAACTGGAGGGGATATCCTCCAATTTTCTGAATCTCCTTAACAAAATGCTGGCATATTATGCTAAATTAATGGGGGGAGGGGATAGATTTTCAGTGTTTACATCAGAAAGCAGAATCCCAGAATGTTCTACAAACAGACGACTACTTCACAGAACAAAAAAGAAAGAAGAGGCCTTGTTTCCACAGCCCATTAGAGGCCCAAGCTCAGGGAGACCCTCCACGTGGCTCAGGAGCTCATGGAAGAACACAGGGTCCTCAGACAGAGTGGAGAGTAGCATGATGCCCTCTTGACATGGCCAGCCCAGCCCCTCATCTCATCCATAACACTGCAGCTCTGTAACCACTGTCTTTCCAGCAGCAAAATCTGGGTCACAGGACTCGGAGCTCTAGCAGTCACTTGTGTCTAAGAAATAACTCCCATTGATTTTCCAGCCCAGGGTCTCACCCTTCCTTCCCCATCAGCAGCTCTGATTGCTGACACCCAGGGAGCAGGGCTGGAAAATTATTCACACATTATTGGTGTTCTTCCTCCCCCATCCTCACCCAAGGTGCATATAAACCCTGAATAGCCTGCGGCCTAAGAATGTGAATCTCTACATAACTAAGTTAGAAGCTGGGTGGGCACAACCATTGTGCTATCTGATACTCTCATCCCGGTCACTGCTGCTGCTGTAAGAGCCCAAGCTAAGAACATGTACAAGCTACTGTTTGGGTTTCTGTCCTCACCAGCCTCCTGGAAGCCATTGCTCAGACAAGTAGGGAGGTCAAAGGTATATGACTATGTGGAGTAGGGTAGGTGGGGGTGTCAGGGATAGATGGTAGGAAGAAAAGACAAGAGGTTACCGAATATAAAATTGAATTTGTGATTTTTTTCCTGTTCACATTTCAGGTGAAGATTATATCTTTTTTTTTCTCTCACAGACATGATTGGGAAGGTGTTTATTTTTCCTAAAGAATCTAATAGTGCTCACATGAGCTTGATCACACAGCTGGAGAAACCTCTACAGAACTTCACTGCATGTCTTCATGCTTATACTGACCTCTCCTGTGGCTATAGCCTCTTCTCCTACAGCATCCAGACCAAAAGCAATGAGATGGTCATTTTTAAGTCTCAAATTGGAGAGTACAATCTTATCATTGGGGGTGACAAGGTTTTCTTCAAGGTCTGTGAGAATTTCCCCACCCTGGTGCACATCTATGCCAGCTGGGAGTCCTCCTCAGGCATTGCTGAGTTCTGGGTCAGTGAGAAGCCTTAGGTGAGGATGGGGCTAAGGCAGGGTTTCTCTGTGGGAGCTTACCCCAAGATTGCCCTGGGTAGCAGCAGTATTCCTATGGAGGCAAGTTTGGTAAGAGCTAGTCCATTGTGGGAGAGATTGGAGATGTGTACGTGTGGGACTCTGTGCTGTCCCCGGAAGAAATCTGGTTTGTGTATCAAGGTATCTATATCAAACCCAATATTCTGGACGGGCGGGCATTGAACTATACAATGCAAGGTTATGTGGTCACCCAGCCCCATAAATAAAGTTGAAGTTCTGCTTCAACAGGACAAAGTTACTGGGAAGGAAATCCCCAACATGAAAGACCAGCTCTGAAGACAATCCTACTTCATGCCTTATGGCTATTTCTCTGTTTTTTTCTGAATTTCCTATCTATTGAACTGCTTAATTTACAATAAAAGTACAATGCCTCCTAGCATTTGTTCAGTATTTTTTCATGGCCCAAAACATCTCTCATTTGGAAGTCACGTTTTTAAGTGTTGCCATTATTCAAAAAATGGGGAACAACCAGGATACAATGAAAAAAAAACTTGGAATAAGAAGGAAAAAGTAAAAGGTTTAACACTTGATTAGTACTAGAAACTTTTAGACTTTTCATTTAATGAAGTTTATTCTTATTTTACTCACAACTGACAATTACTTAATTAATCACAATTGTTTATGTGGAATTCAATTGAAGGATGCCAGATTGGATTTCCAGGGCACAGCTAATAGAAATAGAAAGTTAGAACAGTTCTGGGGTTGCTCTACCCATGAAGAGCTCTTGCTCCTTTCTTTATGGCACATCCCTAGACCTGTTCCAGTAAAACACATGCATGTAAACCAGGGCAGCAGGACTATTGGGATCATATGGGCCAAGGTGAATCTTCCTCATAGCCAATAGCCCCAGAAGTGCTGTATATAATTAAAGATCATACAGTGTCCCACAGTCATCAAGAAAATATGTTCTGAACAGTATTCATGTCACCTTTGCTTAAAATCCCCTATAAGATTCCCAGACACTTGCATAATAGAGTTTTCATCTGAGCCTGCAAAGGTTTCCTAAATGCTAAGGAAGAGCTGCTACATGTATTTCTTACAAGTCCCATTAACTGGTAAGAGAATGGTAAGTAGACCAGGATAGGCAGGTGTTTTGTTGATATGAGAAATGTTTTACTTTCCTCTGCCATCTCCTGACTTAACCACATATTTTCTGTTTATAATACATGTATTAATCTGTTTTCACACTGCTATAAAGATACTACCTGAGACTGGATAATTTATAAAGAAAAGAGACTTAATTGATTCACAGCTCCACATGGCTAGGGAGGCCTCAGGAAACTTACAATCATGGCAGAAGGTGAAGGGGAAGCAAGGCACGTCTTATATGGTGGTGAGAAAGAGTAAGCAAAAAAAGGGGAAGTGCTACACTGTAAAACCATCAGCTCTCATAGGAACTCACTCACTGTCACAAAACAGCATGGGGGAAATGGCCCCCCGATCCAATCACTTCCCACCAGGACCCTCCCTCGATATGCGGGAATTACAATTTGAGATGAGATTTGGGTGGGGACACAGAGCCAAATCATATCAATACATTTTTTCATAATTTTGTATCTTTCATACTGGAAAGAACAAACAAAATCCTACCTTTTCTATTTGATGAATATAATGGCAAAAATCTTTTGCCGGCATTAATTTAATGCATTTTAGTTTTTCCTTTAAAATATCTCTCCCATGCAGCCTTTCATCCCTAGGACTAAGGTATGTGATATATTGTTCCCAGGTAGGCATAATTTAGTAAGACAAAAAAGTATTTAAGTGTGAGTGTGAGATCTCCACATGTGAGGAAGTGTGGAAAAGTCCACATGTGGGAAAGTCCACAAAACCCATTCTGGTGCAGCTGCAAGCTGGTGGTGCCTCTGTCAGCCAGGATCCCTGAGTGATGGTATACAGCAGAGCATCTCACAGTGCACAGTGTACAGTGGATACGTACTACATTATATCAAGCCACTGAGAGTCCGGCTTCTATTTGTTGCTGAAACATAGTCCTGTCCAATCTAAGATACCTACTGAATGATAGATAAGGGAAAAAGAAGGAAATAAATCACAGGAAAATGTGTTCCTTCTGTCCCTTAAGGATTGTGTGAAGGAAAAGGCAGACTGAAGAGAAAGGGAATCAATTAGATTTGTGTGTCCTCATCCCTCATCTCTGGGCTGTCTATGCTAATCCAGGAATCAGCCCATCAAAGTGAATATGGTGGTTCAACTCAGTTTGGGAGAGGGGCCTAGAAATCTAGCTTAACTTGTGATCTCTGTTTCCAAATGGGCAATATGTTTCCTCAGACCCTGAGAGAAGTTCAGAAAGCAGGTGGTATGAAAGTCAATAGGGTTTATACGGGACTCACATGGGAGAAAGAACATTCCCTTTTCTATACCCAGTCACCATCTTTGGGAAGTGCAGGGAAGAGCATGGAAATGGGAGACATTGATCAATTATTCCAGAAGACTACCATCTAATTGGATTACTTAAATTATCAGTCCAGGCATGCTACCACCACCACATTGTCTACTGAGTAGTGGTTCATGAAGAAGACCAGAGAGTTACCATGTGAGTAAAATACTCAGCCTCACTACACAGATAGACCCATTGGGAACTTGTGGAAATGAGACTGTTCTTCTGTGAAACATGGAGAAGTTCTGAGGACTGGCTTATAGAACTTTGATATCACATAACCACTTTATTCCTTCATTCACTTGTCTAATAAGCTAATATTTATTTCACGTCTACTATGTGCCAGGCCCTGTGCTAAGCACAGGAGATACAGGACAGAGCAAAACAGATGGAATCTCTGCCCAAGGAGTTTTGTCACTGGAACAAATTTCTCCAACTCAACAATTAACTAATGTTGTAAACATTGGCTTCTGAATATTGACATTTCGCCAACCTCCAGTTAATGTTATACCTTTCCTCCCAATCTCTTCTTCAAGAGAAGAAATAAACCTTTTTCAGAAGTGTTAATTCCCACTGGTAATGTCTACAAGTTACAATAGTCAGTTAGTTGTGTTAATTGAATTGGAACTCTGGTAACCTTCCCTTGGTACCTTTTGTAACTGTCAGATACATTGGCAGTGATAGCAAAGGAGAAAAAAAATCCCAACTTGGGAAACACTTGTGCCATTCATAACCCACCAGGGAAAAAAATTATCTGCACAGCACAGAGGCCGAGAAACATAACTGAAGAAAGAAACCAGAGTCAGAGATCGTGATCATTTCTGACCCTTCCAGTTGTCATAGAGCCAACGAAGCCCTGGAGAACAACGTATATATGGGTGTCCTAGGATAAATACCCAGTGGGCAGAGCAGTCACTAATATCCATGTCCCTTTTTGATCCTTTACCATATTCATGGGTGAGTCTATTACCTATGGTGGGGATGAGGCAAGGAGTCTACAGTAAGCTCTTCCCATGCAATTTACTAAGGAATTTTCCAGGAAAAAAAGCACATGATATGGTTTGGCTAATACAGCACATGTGGTAATACTCTTCTCCATACCATTATACCCCACAATTTACTTAGGGCAATTCAGTGTAGATACTTGAGATTACAGTAAATAATAGTCTACTTAAGACTACAATAAAATTTAGCTACAGATTGAGTTGAGATGACAAAAAGTGAAAGATTTGACCTAGAAGTGTTCATTGCTAGTTCCTTTTGAAATGTGAGACTGAACTTTTCAGATGACCCAGAGAGATGTCCCAATGCTGACATGAAAAGAGGAACCAGACATGGATCACTTTGACCTGATATAGATAATAGCTCTTTGAGTTATAAATTAACTTCATTTAGGCTTCAGAGTTTTCCATTATCCTCCATGACTAAGCATCATCTTAAGTTGCACCACATAAATTTAATACTATTTTAGCAGTCAAAATGGTCAAATATCAGCAATTTCATTTATGTGTTTCAACCTAATAGATACCCAGAGAAACAACCTCAGAGTTGGGATAGTATGGTGTTTACATCTGGAATAATACAACTGTAGGAGTCAGGGTTGACTGGAGTATTGCAGCTGATGTATTGCATGAGGCCTGATGGCTCCAAAGGGCCCACTCAGCTATGTCTCTAGGAGATAAATGACCTCCAATGGAAACAAAAATGTGCTGCAGTGATGTATTCCTTCAGTGTAACCTCTTGGGTACCATCTCCCCACCTCACAAGCATGGACAGACAGATGAAAGAGTTGTTAGAGAAAGAGAGGGAGAAGGAACAGAGAAAAGAGAAGAAAGAAAAGGAGGGAGTAGCTAGATAGAGAAAAGATGTTGTAGCCATTTGGAATGCTTTCAACTGCCAATACTCCAACTCCTTCTGGACTAACAGTGGCTTAAACTAACAAAGATACATACTTTTTCTGTGTCTCATACCAAGAGGCTCAAAGCAAGTGGTCCAGAGTGGTGCATTTTTAATGTCTCCTTCCAGATCATGTTGATTCTAGCAGTGTAGGTCACAAAATGGCTTCAGCAGTTCCAGATATCACATTCACATTCAAAGTAAGAAGAAAGAGAAAGAGGCAAGAACCAGAAATATCCATCCTATTTTTTAGAAAAGCCAAAGTTTTCTGGGAGCCCTCTGCCCCATCCCACTCCATGCAGAAATCTGCTGTGTCTCATTGGCTGAAACTATGTTACATGCAAGATGCTGAATTACTGGGTATTTAGTGCCAGCAAGGTTGTAGCAATGTTGTTTTTCTGAAGCAGCATTCCAGCATCTAGAGGCTAGCTTCGTGGGTTTCAAGAGGCAGTTGTTGTAGTAGTGGCGGGAAAAACAAAACAAAACAAATCTGTGATCCAGTGACTGGCCACTAGCTACCTTGCTGCCGACAGGCATTAGCTTCAGCATCAGTGGCTTTCTGAACCCTGGATCACTATTGCAGTGGGGAGTTTGTGAATGCTGCAGGCCTGGGAGTGACCGCCTTATCCCTCACCTTCCTGACTTTTGCAGAGACTGAAGCACCCCTGGTGGGCTAGCTCAATAATCTTGTTCTGAGAGTCATTCCTAAAGACACAGCTTAGAGCCTGCTTCTACAGTCCTTCGTGATTTTGTAAACACTTAATTACATCGTTTCAACATCTTTCTGTTTATAATAGCTTGCATGGTTTCTGCTTCCTGCAACAGGACTCTGATGCACCAGCCTACTTACTGTTTTGCCACAGGTAGTGAAGTGAAAAGCAGGCTCTGCAGGGCCTCAGCCTCTGCCCAGGCCTGTCAAGAAGAATCTAACAAGAACTAATTTCCTCAGCCTCCCAGAGTCTCCCTAAGAGAACACATATTTACCTTTCAGGCACAGTCTTAATCACAAAGACCTGAATCTTTGTAAATGTCCATGGTTCTGACATTATTTCTTTCTTGAACAAATGACACTTCGTTTGCATCCTCAGATTTTGGTTTCCGGTTCTTTTTATTTTTCTTTTTTTTTTCTATTGTATAAAATGACCTTAGGACTAACATACTGATACATGAATACCTCTCGGGATATTCACCCTCCAGAATGTATAATCATTTTTGGAAGTTGTTTCTCTAAAGAACAACTTGTTTGAAATTCATTAATGAATTTCTTCTCTCACAGAGTCACCTTTAGCGAATACAGTTTGTGGAGATGGAGAGTTGTACAAAGATCTTTGCTGCAACTGTGAGTTGACGAGGGTCAGTTGTGGCTGGGCCATGACAAGGACCTGACCTGAATGAACCTCAAAACCACCAGAATATAACTTGTCCAGAGTGAGGGGATGTGTGTACTTACCACTATGTGCTCAGCACCTAGAACAGTGCCTGACACATAGTGAGTGCTCAATAAATATCTGTTGAATGAAAGGATATATAGTGGTACCTCAGAGTCCACACTTCACTAAGCCTCCAACATCATTTAGTCACCAAGGCAAAGTCATTGGAAAGGATGCTATCCTCACTTCCCTGTCTCTATGCTGCCTTTCTTCATCCTCTTACTTAATGTATATCAAGTACTAGATTCCCTGGGTTCCCTCTGAATAATAATACAAGGACTGAAGAAAGAAAACATGAGGCCTACCCCAGGGTTCTTAGGGACTCATTTGCTTGCTCTAGGGTTCACTATTCCCAAGGCTAGTCTCTAGCCTTGGTGAAAAAGCCTTAAATCCCACTGCTAAAATAGTGTTCTATCACTCTTCTACCCCAAAGAGAGGCACATTAAGGGATGGATTACCCAGTCAAATAGATCTGATTGCCAACTCTACCAGTTAAGTGGCACTAAAATGTAATGAGATGGGCAAAATTATAATATTTAAGAAATTAAATTTGAGTAAATATTTTGGAAATCACAGAGGGATGTGTGTGTGTGTGTGTGTCTGTGTGATGTGATGGTGTGATGTGCAGTAGAGTAAGACTGCTAACGAATATACTTAAGTCATCATAGATATATTTTGAATAACTGGATTAGACAGTAGTTTAAAACACAAACATTTATTATCTCACACAGTGTCTGAGAGTCTGAGAGTCAGAAATCCAGGAGCAGCTTAGCTATGTGGTTCTGCCCAGGGTATCTCGTGAGGTTGCAAACATGTCAGCCAGCATGCAGTCATCTCAAGGCCAGCACTAGTGGATCCACTTGAAGATAGCCCACTGACAGCTAATGACAGACAGCTACATTTCCTACTGGGTCTTGGCAGAAAGCTTCAGTTTCTCACTGGTTCCTGGGTGTCCTCATCTGAGTGATCCAAGAGCAGGTGAGATTGCAAGCAAGAAGCTGCAGTGCTTTATATGACCGCATTTCTGAAATCACATTTTCATTTTTCTTTCTACTCATCAGAAGTGACTCACTAAGTCCAGTTCACACTCAGATAGAAGGGGAAGCTCCATGTCCTGAAGGGAAGAGTATCAAAGAATTTGTGGACATTTAAAACCACTGTGGTCTCCGAAGGAAGGTGGATCTGGTTAAGTACATGGTGTTTGCTAAATTCACTATACAATTTTAGGATGAAATACTCAGAGTATTGAAAGGTGTTCCCTCTTCTGTCCTCCCCAACAGTATCTAAGTTTTCTTCTAAACAAATATTTGACAACTATTTAAAAAATACTTCCCAGATTGTGAAAGAAAGCATATAAAGAATGAAGGATAAGGCAATTGGACAGTTTTAGCCCCCTCTGGCCTTCCTGCCTTATATAAGGGGAGGAGGAAAAAAAAATAAGAAACTCTTCTGAAGGTCACAGCCCAAGGACTCTGGCCCACTTGAAAAGACCAAAAATAAAAAATAAAAGCTCCAGCCTGGCCAACATGGCAAAACCCTGTCTCCACTAAAAATATAAAAATTAGCTGGGCATGTTGGTGTGTACCTGTAATCCCAGCTGCTCAGGAAGCTAAAGCAGGAGAATTGCTTGAACCCAGGAGGCAGAGGTTGCAGTGAGCTGAGAATGCACCACCGCACTCCAGCCTGGGCAGCAGAGCGAGACTTCATCTCAAAGAAGAAAAAAAAGCAAAACAGAGATTTAATCATAAGATGATTGGACACTTATCCTCTCCAATACCTTACCACCACATCTACAGAGCTCCAGCATAACAGTGGATTACAAGTGACAGAGCAGCAAGACACAGATTCTATTTAAGAAGGAGTCTCCAGAAACACCCAAGGAAAACAGGCAGACAAAAATGAGAACACTAGAGGAATCTGACAACCACAGCTACAGTAAACAGTAAACACAGCCTCACTCTTCTTAGCCAGATAAATGTATCTAAAACCTCACACTAAAGCCTATTTACCTCAGTTCTTATTGCCTAATACATCATGTATAAATTATTAAAAATTACAAGACATCCCAAAAAGCAGGAGGAAAAGTCAGAAGAGACAAGTAAGCATCAGAACCACATACAGATAGAGCATAGATCTTGGAATGATTAGAAGCTTGGGAATTTAAAATAACTATGATTAATATGCTAAGAGTTCTAATGAAAAAAGCTTGTGGATTCTTTCCTTGACCATATCCGGTCTACTGACAAATCCATCAAAGGTATTCTTAATTTCTGTTACAAATTTTTTTATTTCTAACATTTTCTTTTGGTTCTTTTCTAGTTTCCTTTGCTCTGCTTACATTATTCATCTGTTCCTGCATATTGTCCATTTTTCCCATGACAACATCTAGCATATTTTGTAGTTGGTTTTGAGGGAATTGCCTAACAAGAGAGGGCCAAAAACACATGAGGCAAAAACTGATAGAAATAGGAGAAATTGACAAACTCACTATTATAATCATAGTCTTCAACACCACGCCACACTGTCAGTAATTGGCAGATCCAGCCAGCAGAAAATTAGAGAAGATATAGTTGAAATGAATAGCAACAGAATTTAATTGACATTTATGGAATCCAATGTTCAACAACAGCAGAATACACATTCTTCTCAAGCTCACATGGAACTTTTACCAAGATAGATCACATTCTGGCCATGAAACACAACTTAACAAAATAATAAACATCACCCAAAGCATGCTCTCAGACCCCAATAAATACTATTAAACTAGAAAAAAAAAAAAGAAGATAGCTGGAATGTTCCAAAATATGCAGATTAAACAATACATTTCTTTGGTGAATCACAGCCGAATTCTACCAGAGGTACAAGGAGGAGCTGGTACCATTCCTTCTGAAACTATTCCAATCAATAGAAAAAGAGGGAATCCTCCCTAACTCATTTTATGAGGCCAGCATCATCCTGATACCAAAGCCTGGAAGAGACACAACAAAAAAAGAGAATTTTAGACCAATATCCTTGATGAACATTGATGCAAAAATCCTCAATAAGATACTGGCAAACAGAATCCAGCAGCACATCAAAAAGCTTATCCACCATGATCAAGTGGGCTTCATCCCTGGGATGCAAGGCTGGTTCAATATACGCAAATCAATAAATGTAATCCAGCATATAAACAGAACCAAAGACAAAAACCACATGATTATCTCAATAGATGCAGAAAAGGCCTTTGACAAAATTCAACAACCCTTCATGCTAAAAACTCTCAATAAATTAGGAATTGATGGGACGTATCTCAAAATAATAAGAGCTATTTATGACAAACCCACAGCCAATATCGTACTGAATGGGCAAAAACTGGAAGCATTCCCTTTGAAAACTGGCACAAGACAGGGATGCCCTCTCTCGCCACTTCTATTCAACATAGTGTTGGAAGTTCTGGCCAGGGCAATTAGGCAGGAGAAGGAAATCAAGGGTATTCGATTAGGAAAAGAGGAAGTCAAATTGTCCTTGTTTGCAGATGACATGATAGTATATCTAGAAAACCCCATTGTCTCAGCCCAAAATCTCCTTAAGCTGATAAGCAACTTCAGCAAAGTCTCAGGATACAAAATCAATGTGCAAAAATCACAAGCATTCTTATACATCAATAACAGACAAACAGAGAGCCAAATCATGAGTGAACTCCCATTCACAATTGCTTCAAAGAGAATAAAATACCTAGGAATCCAACTTACAAGGGATGTGAAAGACCTCTTCAAGGAGAACTACAAACCACTGCTCAAGGAAATAAAAGAGGATACAAACAAATGGAAGAACATTCCATGCTCATGGGTAGGAAGAATCAATATCATGAAAATGGCCATCCTTCCCAAGGTAATTTACAGATTCAATGCCATCCCCATCAAGCTACCAATGACTTTCTTCACAGAATTGGAAAAAACTACTTTAAAGTTCATATGGAACCAAAAAAGAGCCCGCATCGCCAAGTCAATCCTAAGCCAAAAGAACAAAGCTGGAGGCATCACACTACCTGACTTCAAACTATACTACAAGGCTACAGTAACCAAAACAGCATGGTACTGGTACCAAAACAGAGATATAGATCAATGGAACAGAACAGAGCCCTCAGAAATAATGCCACATATCTACAAGTATCTGATCTTTGACAAAGCTGACAAAAACAAGAAATGGGGAAAGGATTCCCTATTTAATAAATGGTGCTGGGAAAACTGGCTAGCCATATGTAGAAAGCTGAAACTGGATCCCTTCCTTACACCTTATACAAAAATGAATTCAAGATGGATTAAAGACTTAAATGTTAGACCTAAAACCATAAAAACCCTAGAAGAAAACCTAGGCATTACCATTCAGGACATAGGCATGGGCAAGGACTTCATGTCTAAAACACCAAAAGCAATGGCAACAAAAGCCAAAATTGACAAATGGGATCTAATTAAACTAAAGAGCTTCTGCACAGCAAAGGAAACTACCATCAGAGTGAACAGGCAACCTACAAAATGGGAGAACATTTTCGCAACCTACTCATCTGACAAAGGGCTAATATCCAGAATCTACAATGAACTCCAACAAATTTACAAGAAAAAAACAAACAACCCCATCAAAAAGTGGGCAAAGGACATGAACAGACACTTCTCAAAAGAAGACATTTATGCAGCCAAAAAACACATGAAAAAATGCTCACCATCACTGGCCATCAGAGAAATGCAAATCAAAACCACAATGAGATACCATCTCACACCAGTTAGAATGGCAATCATTAAAAAGTCAGGAAACAACAGGTGCTGGAGAGGATGTGGAGAAATAGGAACACTTTTACACTGTTGGTGGGACTGTAAACTAGTTCAACCCTTGTGGAAGTCAGTGTGGCGATTCCTCAGGGATCTAGAACTAGAAATTCCATTCGACCCAGCCATCCCATTACTGGGTATATACCCAAAGGACTATAAATCATGCTGCTATAAAGACACATGCACACGTATGTTTATTGCGGCATTATTCACAATAGCAAAGACTTGGAACCAACCCAAATGTCCAACAATGATAGACTGGATTAAGAAAATGTGGCACATATACACCATGGAATACTATGCAGCCATAAAAAATGATGAGTTCACGTCCTTTGTAGGGACATGGATGAAACTGGAAATCATCATTCTCAGTAAACTATCACAAGAACAAAAAACCAAACACCGCATATTCTCACTCATAGGTGGGAATTGAACAATGAGAACACATGGACACAGGAAGGGGAACATCACACTTCGGGGACTGTTGTGGGGTGGGGGGAGGGGGGAGGGATAGCATTGGGAGATATACCTAATGCTAGATGACAAGTTGGTGGGTGCAGTGCACCAGCATGGCACATGTATACATATGTAACTTACCTGCACATTGCGCACATGTACCATAAAACCTAAAGTATAATAATGATAATAATAATAATAATAAAAGAAAAAAAAAAGGTAAAAAAAAAAAAAACAAATTAATTAATTAAAATAGAATTATCATATGAAAAAAAAAATAAAATAAAAAAAAAATAAACAATACATTTCTAAATAAAATGTAGGTCGTAGAAGACATTTCAAAAGACATTTTAAAATGTTTGAACTAAATGAAATACAACTTGTCAAAATTTGTGAAATGCAGAAAAAGCAGTGCTCAGAGGGAAATTTGTAGTATTGAATGCATATATTAGCAAAGAAGAAACATTTAAAATCAATAACCTAAAATTTCACCTTTGTAAGCTAGAGAAAAAACAGCTGTACAAACCTAAAGCAAACAGAAGAAAAGAACTAATAAAAATTGAAACAGATATCAATGAAATTAAAAGCAGGAAAAAATTGAAAGAGAAAATCATTGAAGTTAAAAGCCAGTTCTTTGAAAAAAAATTAATAAAATTGATAAGCCTCTAGCCAGGCTAACCAAGAAAAAAAAAAAGAAAGAAGTCACAAACTGCTAATATCAGAAATTACTACAAATCCTATGGATATTAAAAGGATAATAAATGAATATAACATGTCTCTATGCTCTCAAATTTGCTTACTTACTTAGAAGAAATGGAAAAATTATTTGAAAGACATAATTTACCAAAACTCACACACAGAGAAATATATCATCTGAATAGCTCAATATCTATTAAAGAAATTAAATTGATAATTAATAATCCTCCAAAAATAAAAACACCAGGAACAGATGGTTTCACTGGTGAATTTAAGAAGCAAATATTTAAGAAGAAAGTGTGTTAATTATCCATAATCTCTTTCAGAAAATAGGAGTGGGAACACCCAACTTGAAAAAGAGCATCTTTTGCCAAATCCACAGATATGACCATACTTGATAAGGAACTAGATGCTTTTCTCCTAAGATTGGGAAGATGTCCCCCCTCATCATTCCTATTAACATTGTATCGAAAAAGTCTTAATGCAATAAAACAAGGAAGTAAAAGGTATATACACTGTAAAAGAAGAACCAAAACTGTATTTGTTGGCAGATGACATGATTATCTATTGTTGACTGGGAAAAAATAAAAAGCCCTCCTGGAACTAATAAGCGATTATAGCAAGTCTGCAAGATAATAAACAAAAGTGTGCTGTTGGTTAATCTACAAAAGTCAGTTGCTTTCCTGCAAACCAGCAATGAACAATTGGAATTTGAAACTAGAAACACATCATTTACATTAGCACCAAAAAAATGAAATACTTAGGTAGAAATTTAAAAAATATATGCAAGATTTATATGAGGAAAACTATAAAATTGATTTTAAAAATCAAAGATCTTAATAAACAGAGATGTATTGGTTTTCCCAACTTGATCTATAGATTTAAGGCAATCACAATCAAATTTTTAGTAAATTATTTGTGTATATTAACAAACTGATTTTGAAGTTTATATGGAAAGAAGAAGACCCTGAATAGCCAACCCAATCCTGAAGGGGAACAAGAAAATCCTAGAGTTAACACTATTCAAGACTTTAACAAAAAATGATGCGGTACTAGAAAAAGAACAGACAAGTGGATCAATGGAATGGAATAAGAGTCCAGAAATAGACCTACACAAATAAACTGATCTTTAACAAAGGGGCACAGGTAAGTCAATGGAGAAAGGTTCATCAAAATGTGGAGCTAAAACAACTTGTTAACTACATAAGACTACATGGATCTAGACACAAAACACATACCTTTCACAAAAAAATTAACTAAAGTGATTTATAAATCTAAATGTAAAACACAAAACCATAAAATTTATAGACGATAATAAAGGAGACGTTTAGGTGACTTTGGGCTTGAGAGTGACTTTTTAGATAAAACACCAAAAGTATAATCCAAGAAAAAATTGATGTTAGACTTTATTAAAATTATAAACAGTTGCTCTGTAAAACACTTTGTTGAGAAAGTGAAAAGACAAGCCATGGACTGGTAGAGAATATTTACAAAACACATATCTCATAAAGGACTTCTATTAAAAATATACAAAGAACTCTTAAAATTCAACAATAAGAAAATAAACAACCCAATTAAAAATGGGCAAAAGATCTGAATAAACACTTCACCAAAGAAGTATTCACATGGCAAATAAGCATATAAAAAATATACTCAACAATGTGTCTCTTTAGATAATTGAAAATTAAAACAATGAGATACTACTACACACCTATTAAAATTGCTAAAATAAAAAAACCTGACAATACCAAATGCTGGCAGGGTTGAAGGAGCAACAGGAATGATCAGTCATTGCAAGTGGAAATGCCAAGTGGTAATAGCTACTTTAGCATACATTTTTATAGCTTATTAAAAAATACAACATAGTCTTACCATAGGACCCAGCAATCACACCAGGTGTTTACAATGAATTGAAAATTTATATCTATACAAATATCTGCACACAAATGTTTACAGCAGCTCTATCTACAATTCCAAAAACTAGAAGCAACCAAGATATCTCTCAATAGGTAAATGGATAAACAAACTGTGGTACGTCTATACAATGGAATATTACTCCGTAATAAAAAGAAAATGAGCTATTAAGCCATAAAGAGACATGAAGAAACCTCAAATGCATATTTCTATGTAAAAGAAACCAGTCTTAAAACACTACAAACTGTATGATTCCAGCTACATGACATTGTAGATAAGGCAAAACTATAGAGACAGAAAGATCAGTGGTTGCTAGGGGAGGCAGTATAAATAGGTAAAGCAGAGGGAATTTTTAAGTAGGGAAACTATTTTGTAAGACATTGTAATGGTAGACACATAAAACACATTTGTCAAAACCCAAAGAAATGTACAGCACAAAGGGTGAACTCTAATGTTATGCACATTAGTGAATAATGATGTATCAGTATTGGTTTATCAATTGTAATAAATGCACCACATGAATGCAAGGTATTAATAAAGGAAACTGTGGCCGGGTGCGGTGGCTCATGCCTGTAATCTCAGCATTTTTGGAGGCCTAGGTGGGCAGGTCATAAAGTCAACAGACTGAGACCATCCTGGCCAACATAGTGAAACCCCGTCTCTACTAAAAATACAAAAATTAGCTGGGCGTGGTGATGTGCACCTGTAGTCCCAGCTACTCGGGAGGTTGACGCAGGAGAATCACTTGAACCTGGGAGGCAGAGGTTGCAGTGAGCTGAGATCGGGCCACTGCACTCCAACCTAGTGACAGAGCGAGACTCCGTCTCAAAAAAAAAAAAAAAAAGAAAAAAAGAAAAGGAAACTGTACAGGGGAACTCTGTACTATCTACTCAATTTATCCATAAACCTAAAACTGTTCTAAGAAATAAATTCTATTCATTTAAAAAATATTTATGATCATATAATTGATTTTAAAGGCACTTAATAATAGCATTCATTCATGTTTTAAAACTCATAGACTAAGAGTTCTTCCTTCCATTAACTTTTAAATTTGTTCTCTATTTATACTTTTTTTTTAGCAGCCTTTTTTTTCAACAAAACTGATAGGTAAAGGAGAGGAATATAAATAATAAAGATAACTAACATTATAAAAGTATTTACTATGTGCTAGCCACTGTACTAGATCCTTCATGCAAAATTAATATATTAAAACACCACAGAAACCCAGTGAGGTAGGTACTGTCATTATTCCCATTATCGCAGATGGGCACCTAAGACACTGGGAGGTAACTCGTAGAGTTCTCTCAGAAAGAGGCAGACACAGGATTGGGAGGAAGCCAGCGTCTGGGGTAGGAGTCCATGATCTTTCTCTCTACACTATACTTCCTAGACTGCAAATATGAAACTTAATCTCTTGTGTCCAGAAACAATTTTTTTGCCTCATTACTAAACAAACTCTTCTCTCTTGAAACTCGTTCCATGCCATTTTTTCCTCTCCCCAACACCAACCTTTATCATCGTAAGTCCCAGAAGTCTCTCCTGCTTTCTTCAAGAGCTACATCATCTTGGGGTTAGAATCTTCCTTCTGTATACCTCTGTTGGACACACTCACTGAAACACACATAAGACACTGTCCTGAGGACACAGAGTACATGGGATCCTCAAACTTGTAAACATAGAACAACATTCTTAAGATGTTTACTCCTGCAACTCTGGGCCCATGCAAATGGATGTCCAAAGGAAGGAGGCACAAGCTGGGTGGACCACAGCAGTGCCAAACGCCAGTTTAATTTTAAGTGTGGTTGTGCAGCAATCCCTTTATCTATTTATCCCATCTCCAGCCCTCTATCACATTACCCAAAGATCTGCTTCAATCTTTCTATTTTCTTTATCTTCAAGCTTCCATCTCACTCAGCAATCATGGCAGACAATCTACTTTTGAGTTTCCAGAAGGTCAGTTTGTCTAAGTTGGGTTTCCAATGTCTCTTCTCTCCTTCTACTGAAAAAACTCTGTCTCTCCCTCTCTACCTCACTCATTTCTAACAACAACTGTCCCTCCTCCTGACAAAAACACTAATCTGCCCATATGACCAGCAGAAACATTTAGGAACAAGATGATTTTTAGCTTCCAGAAGTGCTTCCGAATGAAACAGTAACAACCACAGAAGTTTTAAAAAATAAAACTAAGGAAGAAAATTTTACTTCATATGGTAGATGTGTTTAATAAAATTTCTCTAAACATTAATTTTAAGAATAAAATCATTATGGACCTACTTAAAACTCAGTACAGAAAACTCACTTAGTTGTACTCTAAAAACGATAGGATTCTACGGCAGAAGTTCTTGCCAAGGAATGCATGCTGAAGTGGCATGTACCACTTCCAGACCATCATGGTAAAGAAGCAGGTGAGGCTTTTTCATTGTACTTCTCCTGTTGTCACCTGGAGGTAGAACATCCATCACAGGACTTCTTTTCTTAGAAGCCCCAAGAAAAGTAGAGCCATATGACATGGTGTCCTTGAATTGAGAATTAGAGGAGAACTTCTTGCCAATCAGGAGCATGTAGTTATATTTTACATGAGCCAGAATTAATATTTAATTATTTAAATATTATTTCTTAATTAATTCTTAATATTAAGAATTATTATTAAGCCATAGGATTTTGTAGTAAGTCTGTTACCACAGCAAGTATTACCCTTACCTAATATGGGTGTTGTCTGTTCTCAGCTTTTTAAGTCTTGCTTCTTTCTTTACTTCTTGCAAAGCAAAACTCAAAGATGCCTTAAACAGGCCGGGCGCAGTGGCTCACGCCTGTAATCCCAGAACTTTGGGAGGCTAAGGCGGGTGGATCACGAGGTCAGGAGATTGAGACCATCCTGGCTAACACGGTGAAACCCCGTCTCTACTAAAAACACAAAAAATTAGCCGGGCGTGGTGGCGGGCGCCTGCAGTCCCAGCTACTCGGGAGGCTGAGACAGGAGAATGGCGTGAACCCAGGAGGCGAAGCTTGCAGTGAGCCGAGATTGCACCACTGCACTCCAGCCTGGGCGACAGAGCAAGACTCCGTCTCAAAAAAAAAAGCCTAAAACAGAGACTTTTTGCACAAAGTGGGTGATCAATAAATGTGTTAAGATAACATTGATTTTTTTGGAGTTCTGAATCCTATTCCTTCTTTAAAACCTTTGTTTTAATTTAAAGATATATTCAACTGAAACATATGGAAATGTAGGACAAACCTATGAAAAGTGCTCATTACAAAAAAAAAAAAAAAAAGCCATGTACTTTGAAAAGCACTGCTCTTCCTCCTTTCTTCCTCTTCCCATACTACCAGATCTCCTTAAGCTTCTGCCATGAGATTCTGCCTTTGAGAAAGTCATGGTGGTTATCTCCTAAGGAAACTTCTGCTTCTTAAATCATCTAAAATGTCTTGCTATTTTTATTAATAAACATTTCAACTTAAGTTTCACTTTTTCAGAGAGGCTGTTTCTTACCACCCATTGATCACCTGGTTGCCCAAAACAGAAACCTGAGATTTACCATCCCTGTACTTCACTTACAGGTTTTGACAAAGAAAGTGGAATGTGAAGGGTACAAAGGTGTGAGTGGTCATGGTATGTCCTAGAAACAAGCACTTGAGCAAAGAATGTATGAGATAATTTGGGGTGGATTGAAATCTTGTAAGTTGTAATACAGCCTCTTATTTAGTGCATTTGACTTGTCTTATTCCTGTCACAGTTGTTTATTTTATGTGTACTTCCCATCACTTCTCTCCTCTGTCTAAAACCCTTCAAAAACATGCTCACAGCAACAAGAATAAAATCCAAAGCGTTCATATACTTTAAAATATTCTATAATTTCTGCATTTTCTAAACAGCTCTGAACACAACTGGCTTGCACATTGGCTTCCTGAACTCTCCAACTGTCTGCAATGCTCCTTTTTTCCTTGTCACAAAGCAGACTTTTACTCGTCACAAAGCAGACTTTTACTCATCTTTTCAGATCCCAATCAAATGTTGCCTCCTGCACAAAGCCCACCTGTAGCCAGCTCTCCACCTCCATAGTGATAGTTAGGATCCTTCATTAACTGTGTTTGCAGCTCCCTGTAATGTAAACTTTACTGCTCCTATTTTGCTGCCACGTGAGGGAGAGTAATTACATTGTTACCGCCCAAAACCGACTAAGTAGGATTTATCTCTGCATCCTTAGTGCTGGATCCAGTACTTGATACTTCAAGAGTGGCTAAATGTATTTATTGAAAGAAATTATAATGGTAAAAAGGATAATAGCGAAATCACAAAATGAAAACACAAAAACTCAGGGAATAGTAACATGAGGAGCTCAGCAAAAACCTTCTTTTGAACAGACATCTTTTCAACTCATCAGAATTATCGAAGCAATCATTTAAAGTCTCTGGAGATTGACTGAAAGGCTTGTAACACCTACCACCTTACCACCATCACCTATCTAGTTGTGCACCTACCCCAACATCTGCATTTTTTTTTTTAAATGTTAGTTGCTCTTTTGAGACCCTGAGCTTCTTAAAGGTAAAGGCCTTATCTGGCTTAGGCAAGTGACTGGTACATTATCAATACTCGGCGTTTATATTTTGAGTGAAAATATGACAACATTTTCTATTGAAAAAAAAGATGTGTTTTTAAAACTGGAAATAACACCATAATAAGAACTAAAATATTAAAGGTATTTGCAAAGTTCTATGAAAGAAGAGATGAAAAAGCAATCAATCTTGTTTGGATGGAGAGAAGAGCAGAGAGTAGAGTAGCCAATGATGATGATTATGATGATGGTGGTTGTCCCTACCATTATTACCACTGATGGAGCCCAGCCTCTTCAAATACATTTTCTATCATTCTCTCCTCTAGTCCCACCTCTTTATTTCACAGCACTCCTTATCATTTCTCAAACATTCCAGGATTTGACATAAGCTTTTGTGTTGTTTTACGATAATTTTGATTAAGATATATTTATATGTGTATTCATGTAGACATAAACTGTTGCAATACAAAACCTCTTACTGTAATTTTTTGTCAAAATAATTTTACAAAACTCTATTCTAGAACAATAGATTTCTACCTGTGGTAGATCAGAGACTTCTTTGAAAATCTGGTGAAAAAATACATTCGCAATATTTTGCACACAATTTCAGAGAGTTTACAAACCCACTGAAACTCATTCAAGAACTCCCTAGGGACCTAGGGACTTCAGCTTCAGAATCACCCCTGAAGGCGCAAAATGTGCTGATTATCACTGAGGCATTGATTTCACCTATTAACACACACAGTTCCGCCAAATGAGAGAAAAGGGCACCCACTATACCTGGGACCCTTGACCGCCAGCAGTCTGTTGGAGGGAGAGAAGATCACAAGTGACCAAAAATGTGCCTCAGGCCTGCTTCTGTGGTTACAAAAATATATACAGCAAAAGTGTAAGACAGAAAATGGAAAGAGTTTACCTTGGGCTGAAGTAATAATGAGTCACTTATTCCCAAAATATGGCAGTGTTATGAAACAGATACCACTATACCTGGGCTTTGGGAGTGTACCTTGTAGCTCTGTCTCACAGTGGGTATATGTGATAATTTTCTTAATTACACACATAACTACTCACCAAGGAAAAAGTGTAAGATATGAGCAGAGAAGAGCACTTCAGAAGAAAAATTCTACTGGGAAAAACAAAAATAAACTTTAAGCCCCTTATCCCATTACCTCTCACCCACCCAGAAGAAGGGAAAATTAGTACTTGGAGTTTTAAATGATTGAAAATTGTGGTCCACGCTTAGAGAAGAACAACCAAATCCACTTACCCAAAATAAGCCACCACCAATCAACAGTTACCATGCAGCCACTGTGGAATTAACAATTCCTAAAAGCCTTCAAGGAACAAGAAGATAAATGTTTAAGAAGAGGAAATCCAGACGAAGGCAACATTCTTTGAGAAGAGCCACCCATCTGTTCTCTTTCTTCTCAGCTTCTGGGGCTGCAGCAATAATGTGGTTTTAAAAAGTCTTTGTTTCCTCCTACAGAAGTAAAGGGTACTTCACCTAAACACACACTATTTAAGTGACCAGTGGGGACAAATTCATGGAAAGAAGGACCTCTCTTTGCTAAACTATTTATTTTTCAATCAGCACATGGTAAGGAAAGCCTTTTTGAAATGTCAATTAAGGGTCATAAAGCTGAAATCATGGAGCTGCAGAAAGTCTCAGGTGGTCCCTGGGATTCTTTAACTGAAGTCACTGCTGCCATTATCATCAGTAGTTCTGCTCCACTCAAAGACAAAAGTCAAGCACCAAATGGCCAGGTGAAGTGGGAGCTAGGAGGATTTTCAATCAACTCACTCATACATAAAAATAAGTCATCAAAATGCTCCTGGAGTGCCACTCGCCTCTGCAGTAATGTGCATCCTGAGCAGAAATCCTAGATTCTGCCTTCTTTCTAGAAGTAGAAAAGCAGTCTAAGTGTTTGAACCAATTCGCAACAGAACTTTCTATTTGGTCTTCTTGTGAGATGTAAAATGTTTATGAGCAGGAAAAACATTGCCCTGGACTAAAGGTCTCCTGATGAAATGAGTCAATCTGTTAAGAAATATTTCTGTCCACAGCTCTGTACATGGTATCCTTGGCCTCCATGTACCTCAGAGTGTAAACAACAGTGTCCAGAGGCAGAATGAATGATGATAATGTAGGTCTCTTATAGAAAACCTGTTTTCTGTTGAGTTCATTAGCTTGTGCTTGAGGTAAGCAGTATAAGCACAGACATATAGACAATGACCGTGATGAGGTGGGGGTTGGGGGACACAGGTGGCAAAGACCTTAGATTAGGAAATTCTAAGCATGATGGAGGTAGCAAGGATGTTAATATAGGGAATGCAAACTAAACCCATGGACACCTGCACACATGTGTGGCGAATAAAATACTGTTTATTTCATAGATAGTATTGTCAATCCAGGAGAGTTTCATGACAAGAAGGGTGTCAAACAAGAAGAGGTCTAAATAGCATATGTGCTCCTTTTTTACCTCTGTGACACTGTGGTTATTTAGACCACTGTCATGATCAGGCCAATGCAAAAGGCACCACACACCAGCTGGGCACATGCCCTCTTATTCATAAAGACTGTGCACTCCAGGAATTCCCAGACAAATACACAGCAGTCAATGGTGGTCAAGATGGCAAAGATCATTATTTGTAATTCAAAAGATAAATGCTTGAGGGGATAAATACCCCATTCTCTATGATATGCTTATTTCACAGTGCATGCCCATAAATATATACACCTACTACGTACTCATAAAAATTGTTTTAAATCTTAAATAAATTTTCTATAAAAAGAAAGAAAGAATCCAAAAATTAAAAAAAGACGACAAAGACCAAGAAAATCTCCTGGTTCTGAGCTATGAGACTAGAAAGTATTGTAGAATAGGGACTAGTGTATAAAGTCGCTGAACTAACCAACACTCTCAGGAAAACATACATGACCAAAGTGGGTGAGAGTCAAGATGATGGCATTCCCTGCTGAAGTTAAGATGTGGATGACATCACTCACAGAAGCTGGAGACAACCAGCAAGGTGAACTTTGTCAGCTTCTGTGAGGTTCTTTCTTTGTATTTTGAAGTTTTAGGGATAACAATAAAATAGATCAGCGTAAGAAAACTCTTGTGCTGCCATGTTTCTGTCATGAGCAGAAACATGGCATAGTTGACAAGATGACAAGAGTAGCGCAAGACAGCTCTAGCCAAGACCTCTTGTAGCTGTACAAGCAAGGAATCTGCTTCTGCATCTTCAATGCATGTATTGTCTATCACTGTGGACTGGAAAATATATTCCTAGACACAGAGAAGGGAACTTTCAAACATACTCAAGATATAGAGTTACACTGAGTCCCTGCTGTTATATTTTTCTTCTTTGCACATCTCCTCTCAGAAGACCCAGGTATTATGAAGGGATTGTGAACAGCATGAAGATGGTTGTGGCCAGTGGAAGCCAGTGAATGGTAAATTGTATTTAAAAATTTATATTTAAAAAATGAATAAACACTAATCTCAGCAATGAAATCTATATTTTATAAAACTATAAAGATGGGTTGTTCAAAAAGAAGTGTAAGAGTGAAGGGATGTCAAGAAAGATAAAGACTAAGATAGAGATATGGTGACATTCCAGAGAGCAGTTTCAGGTGAATTCTGAACTTAAAAGTGAGATTTCAGTGAGGTAATATGGTCGAGGTGTCTCACTAAACCTAAAAGTAGAAGATAAAAAAACTTAGCAGAGATTTTCTTTTATAAATGAACCCTGAAATTAGGAACAGAGAAATGAGATCAAGAAAAGACTCTGGTGTATCAGCATGACCTGGAAAGTGACTGACAAATTTGTGAAGCTGCCAGAATTGCGAAGGGGAGGTAGGAGTTCACAGCAGCCTGAGCCTGGCATTTAGAGTCTGAAAGAGCTACTTTGGTAGAAAGGTCAGTTATAATCTCAGGTGGACACTGATTTTTCTCTGTTGTTGGCTGAAATGTTATTAGGTGGGCAACAAAGACATGATAGCCACTCTATCAAGAAGAGACAATCTATAAACTGTGTGGGAAATATGCATTGAATCCCAAGTCTCCTGTGGAGAATCTTGTTTCTCTCCTTTTGTTCTTTGTCAGAATTACTGAACCTTAGGAAACAAACTCCCTTCCTTTTTCTTCCTCCATCATTCCCTGAAACTTGGCTTCTGACATGCTCACTTTATGAAAATTGCTCTTTCAAAGGTTACCAATGAAGTTTTTATTGCTAAATCCAGCATGCATTCAACTTAGCTCTCTCTGATGCATTTAATACCACTGGACACTGCTTCCTGGACACTTACACTGACTTGGTTTCCATGACACCACACGCTATCCTCTCTGCCAAACATAATTTTTTGTCTCCCACCTCCCTCCCCACCTGCCATTCTTATCTTGCTTCTAACACCATGAAAGTGAATGTTTCCTCAAGTCAGTGCTTGACTCCCTGACCTTTCCTCTCTTCTCTCTTCCACTGAAAGACAAAATTCATTTTTGTTTCATTATCATTTATACGTTGATTCCTCTGAAACCTGTATTTCTAATTCCAAGTGGCTGTCACATATTGCAAATTCTCCAAGACCTTTCTTATACGTAAGTCATACTATCATTTCAAATTTAGCATTTGAGGAACCAAGTTTACCACCTACCCTCCACCTCCTCCAAGTGAACATCCTCTCAATTGTCCTATCTGTACTGGCAGCACCATATTTTTCCACATGATTTGCAGTAAGAAATATGGTTCCATATTCTATATATATTTTTTAAATTCTCATCTTTGTCCTTTTTTGCCTTTACAATAAGACCCTGCCATCAGTCTAACTTGTGTATCTTTGGTTTTCTCCAACCATATATCAGAGTGATAATCAGTTACTCTTGATGCATGCCTCCATTGCCTCTTTCCATCTAAATGCTCTCAAATTCCCTTACAACTAACAGAACACACAGCAAATAATTCTTTACTGAACACAAATCTTGTTCTACCCTGTGTTCTACTCAGTCTCTTCCTGTCCAGTCTTTCCCATTGGTTACTGTGACTTAATGTCTTCTACAAACACCTGAGGTCTCAGAAAGCATCTTTAGGGTATTCTTTAATCCCTCAGGTGATCTCCAGTTATATCTCATACTTCTGCCTTTTTGAAGCTCCGAGTCAGATCCTTTTTCTGCTACTGCCGATGCCTTCTTCCACTATGCTCTCTGAGGGTAAACTTTGTTGCATGCCAATTAATGTAGCCAAGACAACTCTGTTTGGGGCACACAGGTGGACCTGTTTCTCTTCAGCATATGTATCTTTTCTTCCCCCACCCTCAACTCTTCCATAGCCACCCAGACAGGACCCGCCACCTTGACCTGAACTTTCACTGGCAGGAAGGCACCCAGGAGGATCCAGCAACAGTGAGGATTGGCTCCCTGTGAGGATTGCACCCAGTTCTGAAGACGCAGGATTCATTTTCCTACATCCTGACATCAGAACTTTTCCTTTCTGCAATAGAAATAATTCTCAGTTTCCTCTTTGACAACGCTTGAAGTGCAGGCTGTTCGCTTCCAAGGCCTGAGAAGCATATTCCAGGGAAGGAAACTAGACAACAGAATCAGACTCCACTTTTTCTCCCTTTTCCAATTATACTACAGACCCTACCTTCCAACCAAGCTTTCCTCTTCACAGTGTATAACACAACATTTTCATATTCAACTGCAAACCCTTGCACTTGGCCCCAACAGCTATCTAAAGCCGTTATCTCCAAGCTCTCCCACCATGAGTCTAAGGCTCACTTATCCCCAAGACCTGTTCCCTAGGCTCATCTCCCATTAGAGAAGACTCTCTTCTACATTAATTTGCAAATCATTTTTTGTTAAGAGAATGATTATTTATTTATTTATGAAGAAAACTAGAAGCATCTGGTGAGCCCTGCGTTCTCTGAGTTTTATGGCACTTATTAATTAACATCTGGAAATGTTAGGGAATTGCATAGTCCCTGGGTTCTCAAGAAAGGTTACCTTCCTGCTCCTACTTCCAGCATTACCTGATCATATTATTCAATTGTATTCTACTTTTTGTTGCTAATAAACTGTTTCTTGTAAAAAAAAAAAAAAATCCTCATTCAAAGTTGAGTCATTTGATTCCACAATATATAACAGTTTCTTTTCATGTGTAAGAAAAATTGTTAGATAAAATCAATGATCTAAATATGAATAAGTCCTAATACCCAGATTCAATCTAGAAGGGATCCAAGATAAATACAATAATATCTATAATATGAGACAGATAGTGGTAACAGCCATAAAGGCTCTAAAATGATGGTAATAATAACCATCCAGATACTGTTCCATGTACTTTATGTATATCATAGTATCTCATTTATCTTCAGAAAAACACTGTGAGGTAGATAGTTTTATCTTTGCTTCACAGAGAAGGAAACTAAGGTTCAGAGGGGATTAGTGACTTGCAGAATAGTCAGCCACTAGTAAATGGCAACGTTGGTATTCTATCCCAAAGTCTTTGATCTTAACCTTACAGGAAGTACGAAAGAGGGGAAATAAAGTATAGTTGGGACATTAGAAAAGTCTTCATGAAGCAGATTGTTTTTTATTTTTTATATTTTCGTATAAATTCAAGGCATACAAGTTTAGTTTTATTACATAGACAGCAATAACATAATAGTGAAATCTGAGCTTTTAGTATAACCATCACCTAAATAAGCTTGAGATTAATGTTGAAGAATGGCTGGAATTCCAAGAAACAGAAAAAAAATAAGAGAGAAATTCGAGACAGTATGAAGGCAATGAATAGAAGTAATGAAATCAAGAAAGCCAGGAAGGTATAAAGAACAACAATTAGAGGTGTTTGACTGGAGAATAGGATTAGATTCTGAGATAATAGCCAGGTTAGAGCCAAATTGCAAATGGCATTGGCTTCCAAGCAAATGATCTGTATTTAATTCAGGAGTCAACAGATGCATAATCCCAACTTTATCACTAACCCATACTGTGCAACAAGCCAGATAAGGCTTCACAACCTGGGATTCCATTTAGAGAGAAAAAGTAGAGAATGGAAACTCCCCAGGGATGAGAATAGGAAGGATACTTTGAACAATGATAGAGGAAGTGTATTCTTGGTGGCAGTGATTGTGTCGTTGAAAAGGCTGATTAGGTCTGGGATGAGCTAACAGAAGAGAGAGTGAACAAGAGGCTAAACAGTAGGATGAGAAACAAGACGCCATATAATTTAGGGATGAGAGAGAAAGAAATAATGTGGCTAGAAAGAAGAACATCAGTTTGATATCTCAGAGGCAGAGAAGGTTTGAGTGGTGGTTAAGAAACTGTACAGAGAGAGAATGAAGGAGACGTAGAAAGAATGAAGGTGGAGATCTCTGGGGCTGTGCAAGAGTCAGTGACCACTGAATCCCCAGCACCTAGTGTAGTACCTGAGAACTAGTGAATAAATGTATTAGTGGGGTCATCACCAAAGATGGATTAGATATATACTCAAAGACCAAGGACTCAAAGAAGAGGAGAGAAAAACTTGGGGAGATGCTGACATCTCTGCAGGTAGTATGAAGTAACCAGAAAACAAGTCATAATGAGAAATGGAAAGATCTAGGATAAGGAAGCACCATGATATGCAAAAGAAAAAAAGCGCTGAGTAGAAGTAGCAGAAAAATACTAAGCTTCATGGGGACAGAAAGTTTATTCTCCAAGTCCCTCTTTCCCCTTAGCTTTGCCTGGATGTATTACTCGATGTTGAATTAGTCAAAGTTGAAGGCACTTTTTAGGGTCTTCAGCAGAAAGCAGAATCCTAGAATATCCTACAAATACAAGACAACTTGAGAATTATAAAAGAAAGAAAAGGCCTTGTTCCCATAGCCCACGAGAGGGCTGAGCTCAGCAGTACACTCCACGTGGCTCAGAAGCTTCTGGCAGAGCACAGAGCCATCAGAGAGAGGGACCCAGAGAGCAGAGAGAGGCTCTGCTGACATGGCCAGCCCAGTGCCTCATCCCATCCATAACCCTGCTGCCCTACAATGACTCTCTTCCCAGCAATAAAATCTGGGTCACAGGAGTTGGAGCTCTAGCCATCGCTTGTCTCTAATAAATAACTCCCATTGATTTTCCAGCTCAGGGACTCACCACTCCTTCTCCGTAAGTGCCAGCAGGCAGACCTGGAAAATCACTCACACATTATTGGTGCTCTTCCTCCCCCATCCTCACCCAAGGTGCATATAAACCCTGACTAGCCTGAAGTCTAACGGCATGAATATCAGACGCTAGGGGGACAGCCACTGTGTTGTCTGCTACCCTCATCCTGGTCACTGCTTCTGCTATAACAGCCCTAGGCCAAGAATATGAACAAGCTGTTGCTTTGGGTCTCTGTCCTCACCAGCCTCCTGGAAGCCTTTGCTCACACAGGTAAGGAGGTCAAGGAATGGTCAAGAATCATACAGTGAGAAAATAGTTTGGAGCTAAGACGTCTTTTCCCTGCATTTATGCTGAAGGTCATTATCTTTCTTTCTTTGTCCCGCAGACCTCAGTGGGAAGGTGTTTGTATTTCCTAGAGAATCTGTTACTGATCACGTAAACTTGATCACACCACTGGAGAAGCCTCTACAGAACTTTACCTTGTGTTTTCGAGCCTATACTGATCTCTCTCGTGCCTACAGCCTCTTCTCCTACAATACCCAGGGCAAGGATAATGAGCTACTAATTTATAAAGAAAGAGTTGGAGAGTATAGTCTATACATTGGAAGACACAAAGTTACATCCAAAGTTATCGAAAAGTTCCCAGCTCCAGTGCACATCTGTGCTAGCTGGGAGTCCTCATCAGGTATTGCTGAATTTTGGATCAATGGGACACCTTTGGTGAAAAAGGGTCTGCGACAGGGTTACTCTGTGGAAGCTCAGCCCAAGATTGTCCTGGGGCAGGAGCAGGATTCCTATGGGGGCAAGTTTGATAAGAGCCAGTCCTTTGTGGGAGAGATTGGGGATTTGTACATGTGGGACTCTGTGCTGCCCCCAGAAGAGATCCTGTCTGCCTATCAGGGTACTCCTCTCCCTGCCAATATCCTGGACTGGCGGGCTCTGAACTATGAAATCAGAGGATATGTCATCATCAAACCCTTGGTGTGGGTCTGAGGTCTTGACTCAACAAGAGCACTTGAAAATGAAATGACCGTCTAAGAGATCTGCTCAAAGCAACTGGATACTAGATCTTACACCTGCAGCTCTTTCTTCTTTGAATTTCCTATCTGTATGTCTGCCTAATTAAAAAAATATATATTGTATTATGCTACCTGCATTTGTTTAGTGCTTGTCATAGTCCCATATCTTTATCTTATATCTACTACTTATCTATCTACTACTTATTTGGTAATTGGTGTTTCATTATCCCAAAAACTCCAATTGCCAAGTATGGGGAGGAAAACCTATAAGTAACTAGAAAGATATATCACAAAGCCAGAGCACTCAATGAGCAGGACAGTGGCAATACTTAAAAGCTACTAACAATCATTTTAATGATGATTCAAAATATGTGTGGAATTGCAATCACAATTCTCCTATTTGTTTTTCCAGCTACAAATCAATCAAAAAGAGGTCTGAGGTTGCATCAGGGAGACAACTATAATGATATAAGTAAGCAATAGTTGAGAACCTGACAGCAAGTAATAAGACAGGAAGAATAAAACTAGAAGTCAGAATGAAAACCAGAAAAGTATGAGACTGGCATCATTTTGTATGAAGACAAACGTAACTTTATGTCTCAAAAACCTCAGTAGGACTGTACAATGCTTGATTTTCATAATGTTCTCCTGATGTCATCAAAAAATATTATACTCTGAATATTGCTCACATGAATATGCTGTCTAAAATTCTTCCATGGATTCACACTTCTTACAGGACATGATTTAAACCTCTAAATATGACATTGCCCTCCATAACCTGGTCCCACTTACTCTCTCTGAAATGTACACAGAGAGTACACAGAGAATACTCTCCGAAATGGACTTTCCATGTACATTTCAGATACAACTCTTAGCAGTGACATCCTAACTATCACACTGCAAAATAATTTTCAGATGCTATTACTAGTAGTTATTTTTATGGTTATGAAAAGCATGGTACACAGTGCCTGGCCCATCGTCAACAGATATGAGTTGCATTCCCAGAGAAGCAAGGATCCCAGAGGGAGTTTGAGCTACATATATGGGAAATAAGACAGGCTTTTCTCACTGATAATAAGTAGAGCATGAAGTCAGTGGAATCAGAAAGATAGCATCCAGAAGCTTCAGGATGGTAACCAATGTCATGATTTCAAACTCATGAGGCCATTTGGCCAGAATGAACAGAGGCGGTCACCAGATATGAAGAAGTAGGATCAAATCTGGAAACTCCATAATGAGGCAATGGGGTGGAAGCAGAGAGGAGAAGAAAGAACCTGGGAAGATTTGCTGAAGTACTTAAATGGAGCAGCAGCGGCTTCATAAGAACATTTCAACCTCATTTCTGGTGAGGTGGTATGATGGTTTGGATATGGTTTGTTTGTTGCCACCAAACGTCATCTTGAAATTTTATTCCCAATATGGTGTTGTTGGAAGGTGAGTCTTAGTGAAAGGCATTTGGGCTATGGGGGTAGGTCCCTCATGAATGTTTTGGTGCTGTTCTCAAGGTAATGAGTGAGTTCTCACTCTTACAAGAGTGTGTTAACTCTTGTGGGATCAGATTAGTTCTTGCCAGATGTAGCTGTTATAAAGCCAGGATGTCCCTTAGATTTTGTTCTCTTCACACATGTTCACTTCCCCTTTGACTTTCTCCACCATGTTTTGCCACAACACAAAAGCCCCACCAGAAGCCAGAGACATGATCTTTAACTTCTCAGCCTGCAGAACGATGAGCCAGATAAACCTCGTTTCTTTATATATCACTGAGTCTCAGGTATTCTTTTCTAGCAACACAAAATGGACTAAGACAAGTAGAACTTACTTAGAACATTGAGTTGGTTAGGTAGACAGGGATTTTAGCAATATAAGAAATTATTAATTTCTGATTGACAGCTCATGAGTTAAGGCTTGCTTTATGCTTTCTTAATATTAACCACCTTTCCATAAGCTTGTACTGTGAGTACTAGAAAAGTCTATCTATTCTTGCATAACAGATATTTCTATCATGTTCAGTAACATTGTGTTTTGGTTTGACAACCCCTTTTCCTAGGGACCCAAAACAATTTTAGAAATGAAACCAGTGTACTTCCAAGTGATATAATCCATTCATTCAACTATTTATTGAGCAACTTCTCAAAAATACACCAGGCAATGCCAGGTACTGAAAATATAATATTGAATAAAACAATCATGGTGCTTGCTATTTTAGAATTTACATTCTAATAAATCTGTGTTAACTACATGTGGGTTTCTCCTAACAATAATCAGCCTGTATTGTAATCCATCTCTCACATGTTTGAGCTTTCTTCTATCTCAGGTTGATATCATAGTCCTCCTCTCACTTTCCCATAAGTTAAAGGTATTATTTATTCTTGGTGATCATTTGCAACTACTTGCATAGATCTCAGGATAGAGTGTTTGTGACGGGTTTCTTGTTCTTGTGAACCCTCTGCCTCTTAAAATGGCTCTTTTGAACAGAATCCAAAATGACTGCATGTAAGTTCTTTCTTGTATGTTGTCTGTATTTCAGCCAAAAGAAGCACTTATACATCTCTTGTCCCTATAAATTCTAGAAGTCTCAGATGCTCTTAATATAGACAACACTTTCCTGTTTACACAGTGGTTGCAGCTTTCTCAAGTCCTTTGAGTCTCCTAATAGCAAGAGGGATATTTCAAGCTTCCTCAGTGATTCCACAGAAGCCCCCACATTAGGCTTGAGGTTGGGTAAAGAAGTAAAAAATAATAATCATCTCAAGATGCAAATAACATAACCTAATACTCCCTCAAAGCAGCAACAACAGCAAAACAGCAGCTCTCTGCAAAGAAGTTCTTTGGAGAAGTTCCTTCCTATCCCCACATTCTGTCTTCTCTGGGCACCTTGTTCTAACCAAAAGATAGAAGAGTTGTAGAGATGGTTCTTAATCATTTCCTTCATGAATTCTTTATTTGAGTGAATCTGTGTATATTATTTTTATCATTAATATCTATCATATTGATGGCTCATTCAAAACTGAAGAGAGTCCATTTTAACATCATTTATAATGGAATTGGTGATATGGTTTGGCTGTGTCCTGACCCAAATCTCATCTTAAATTGTAGTTACCATACTCCCCACGTGTCGTGGGAGGGACCCAGTGGGAGGTGATTGAATCATGGGGGTGGTTACCTTCATGCTGTTCTCATGATAGTGAGTGAGTTCTCACAAGATCTGATAGTTTTATATGGGACTTTTCCCCCCTTGCTCCACAGTCCTTCTTCCTGCCACCATGTGAAGAAAGACATGTTTGCTTCCCTTTCTGCCATAATTGTAAGTTTCCTGAAGGCTCCCCAGCACTGTGGAACTGTGAGTCAATTAAATCTCTTTCCTTTATATATTACCCTGTCTTGGGCAGTTCTTTATAGCAGCATGAGAACAGACTAATAAAGATGGAATTTCTGGTAACGTCATCTCGGCATTTTTCTCAGATACAGTTGTTGTCACAACAAAGAAAGCAGCAAAAGTCACAGAAGAAACTACTTGAATATTTCAGAATCTGTAAAGAAAATGGAAGGATTTGGAGGCACAATAACCCAGGAACATAGTTGTGTAGTGATTTAATAATTACTGAGATAATCACCCCCTTTCACATACTTGCCACTAAGGCTGTTAGATACTAGGGAACAAGTAGTACACAAGATGTACAATGAGTTGCTAAAACCAGGAGTCATCTCTAATAAAAGCAATTTTTGAGTCTCTATCTTATACAAGTAACGATCTGATTCTTATTTTTGACTTCAGAAAAACAGGTAAGAGCATTTAGCCACATAGCTTCAGGACTGGTTTTAACAGAAGTCCATAAATAATTTTCCTGGATGAGAAGGCCTGCAGGTAGTTTTCTGTGAGTTTTGTGTGGGAGACTCTGGGTGGAGCTCTGAGATTAAAGCAATGAGGCCTCTTAGTTTGGGATATGCCTTAGCTAAGACTTGAGTTGAAGTGGAAATTTAAAAAAATATTTTGTCTGCACTGGGTAGGATCAATGTATAGTCACATTTGGAATGCAATGTGGAGACTTTTTAGGTATTCATGAGACTTTGCATTGCTTAGAAAGAATAGGTGTCCAAGACCATTCAAATGACAGAAGAAAAAATGAAACATGACCTGAATTGTCTTTAATCCTTATCTTGTCAAGACTAAATAGCTAATTATCATATAAACTAAACTCCATTTGTATTCCAGAATTTTCTATCTCGTTTTTGTCTGGCTATGGCCACTTTTCTGAATTTAACATGGGAGATACCTCAAGAGACCACCGTCGAGTTTGGGCACTGGTAAAGGCATCTGCATCATGTCACATTCAACCACAGGATCCAGAAGCAAAGCTAATCTAATGTTATTGACATATTTCACTGAAGCCCATAATCTATGAAGGGTTCACACAGCTGTGCCTGGGGTGAGATGTCAAAGACAAATACTTCATCTAGAGCTCCAGCCGTTGCAACAGCTTCTCTCAGTATCCTTATGGGGATCCTGTGAGGATTCGGTATGACAATGCATACAAAACACCTACTCAGTCCCTGTTCTGGCACAGTGCAAGTGCTCAGTAATTGTTAGCTGTAATGATGAGGAGGATGATGATCTAAAATTTAATCACCTGCCCTAACTTCTTTTTATATTCTGACAAATCAAAATGAGCACTCATGCTCCATTTTCAGTTCCTACCCCCAAAACTAATTCTTACCTAACCAAACCAATGCATGGCCTCTGCTAGCAGGAGAAATGATGTAAGCTCTTTCTATATACAAAGAAAGACACCATATCTGACTTTTACATGAGTGTATTCTCACTGACAGTAACTAACCAAGGACCAAACACTAACAGGGATTCAAAAGAAGAAAAGATGGTGTCACGTGACAACATGTCTTCAACTGAGTTGAGCTATTTTTTTCCCGGAAGAAAAATAAGTAGCAGTCCATGTGAGACCAAAGCTTGCTCAATATTCCTAGTGTGATCTTCTTGTAATGAGATCCCCCAGCTCATTTCTGGATTCTGACTGTGCAGACCCATGGGAGACATGGTAAGTCTCTTGACAAATTGATGCAGGAGACTAGAGCTAGACAGAAGAGCTTCTCCTCTGAGAGTCTCTTCCTAATCACAGAATTTAAGGGGGCAGCTCTTCTGGAGCCAAAGCAAAACGGGCCAAAGGGACTCAGTGAATGTCACCCTGTGCTTTAGCCAGAGTCCAGTGAAATGTAAGTGACCCAATAATCTAATAAGGCTGAGAATCAAATAAGGCTAAACTTTTAAAGACATCAAGAGTCCGTCAATTATTTTTCCAGACAGATGATAATCAGATTTCCTAGAATGGTAATGATCTTTTGTAAATTAGTCACAAATATTCTAAAACTGAACACAGATTCCACAGACTGCAGAAGGTGGATGGACACTTTTGGGTCTGAGAAGGCTTCTATGCAAAAGAAAAGTTATTATTCTCTTATTTATTCAAATAGCTCTTGTAATCATCAGTTTCTTAAGTCGTTGACTCCTCCTTCCCTGGCTCCTTAGATCTATTTTGTTTAAAAAAGAAAGGAAAGGGAAGGAAAATAAGGCAAAGAAAGGGAGGGGATGGAAACTCTACCAAAAAGGCAGGTCACTATTTTTTTTAACTGTGCAATTCCTTTACACACAAAATATATTTATAGAAGTTTTGCCTACCTGCATATTTTAATTTTTTTAACACAGATTCCGTTTCCACCAACAAATTTTGTTTATAAAGATCAAAATATTTGGGGGCATCTAAGGCTGTTGTAATAATTTCTTCCCCTTGCAAATGGCATTTCCTTTACACTTTCAAACTGTGTTTTCCCCTCCACTTTATTTTTCTTTTTCCTCTGGTAGGAATATTGACTTCATGACTAACATTTTGATGCATGAGCACATTTCAGTATTTTTACTCTCCCACAGGGTTTTTATCCTTCTGGAATGTATAAATCATTTTGAAAGCTTCTTTCTGTTCTATACTGTGCTTTTGAGATTATCCACTGGCCTGTTCCCTCTACAGAAACACCCTTAGGGTTCAGTCAGAGAAGGTCCAGATTTGGGTGGTAGAAGGGCTGCTGCTACTCTGCTCAGCTGCACTCACTTCTGGCTGGGTGGAGACTCAAAAAAAGCAACCAGTAGGAAAAAAAGAGAGAGAGAGAGAGAGGTAGCCATCTGGTGCTAACATAGCCCTTAAGTTCACTGAGACACATTCTAACCACTGAGAACTCACCCTGGCAAACCTCGCAGGTGAGACCAACCCCCCCATTCCATATATTTCTTTGGCTCCATGGTACCCTCTGTGACCTCTTCTCCCTTCCCAAGCTAAACGTTGGTGCTCATTGCTGCCTGATTTTGTGTGTGTAAGGCTCTAAGAAGACCAAGGAGAACTAACAATGTGATTTCCTCCTGTGTCCCAGATTTCCTTATCTCTCTCACCAGGGCCTTCCTCACTTCCAGGGACAGTAACAGCTGTGTATTTGACATTTGAGCCATAATTTCTCACAGTAATAATTTTAGATTGCTTCTGCACCTCAGAAAAGTGACAGGTTAAAAAATGAGACAACCAGGCAATTGCCCTTAATCTCAAAGGGACTCTAAAACATCGCTGGATAGGTAGCAAAATGAAGTGAAACACATAAGAGAACTCCTTTCGTGGACAGTGATGTGGTTGGGAAGAACACTTGGAAAAATCAGGGCAAGCAATGGCACCTGCTCTAGGAGGTATGGATGGCCACTTAGTGCACTCTGTGCAGGACAAAGCACAATCACTGTAGGGCTTGTTTGTTTGTTTGTTTGGGCCAAGCCTAGTGTTGGGAGATCCCTTGTAGCTGAGCTGCACATGCAGGAGAAATGATAGCTTCCCCTATGGCAGGGCTTTAGCTTTCCCTCACACACCACATACCTTTCCTCCAAATAAATACTAAACAATATGGAAAGAACATTGGTTTGAAGGGGTTATTCTTGCTCCCACATCTTATTCTGACCTTTCATTTTTGCATTTGTTTCCCCAAGTTTTATGAATATCTTGTCTTAAGATATTATTTTGTTGCCCATTCAATCCAATTCAAATGTATATCATAGGTAATAAACTTCTTTTCCTGGGCTTACGTACCTGACCCAGTTTCCCTGCATCTAGTGGGTCCTTAGCCATCTTGTCTATAGCTTCACAATTTATTCCAAGAAAGTAAATTTATATTTACATGAAACATATTTACAACAAAATTGGTGGCTGATTTGGGATGAAAGCAGCACTTTTCAGCTCCTAAATTAAAGATACCAGAGGATTTTTCCTCCTCCTGATTTAATTCAGTTTTGTACTTTCCTTCCTTCCCTACTCCAAATATGTTTATAGTTTTCCTGGCTCAACATAGCCTTAACTATATTTTGTCACTCATTGCAATAGGCTCATGAGGAAAGGGAAAAGGCACATGAGATCTGTTGTTCTCATCTAACATATTAACAAAATTCTTCTTTATTTACTCCACATAATCAGGCTTTCCAGCCCAAGACTCTACTTGAGCTGTGGCAATAACGTCATTGGTAGCCTCCTTCTTAATCAATTGAATATATGTTTTCAGTTGTCATCCTCCTTGACTTCTCCAAGTTCTTTATGAGTTATAATTTTATGCTTCAAATGTTTTAACATGAGCCATTATCATCACTGTAAAAATGATAAAAGTCAAAGTTCCCTATAGCACCCCCAGCACAATATAACAGTTAATTCATGATAATAGCAAGTTCATATTCTTTCAGGCTTTTTTCCCCCACATATGCAAATATTTATGAACATCCACAAACACACACACACACACACACACACACATGCAAATATTCCTAACCATATGGCAGCATATCATAGTATTGTTCTCTAAATAGCTTGTTTTGTGGTTGTTATTTAATGTATTCCACACATCTGTTCATGGTAAGACATCATAACAGCACAGTCCAGCATAACTTTTACCAACAAAAGAAAATGTTTGATAGCTGAGCTATCCAATACGGTAGCCACTAGTCACATGTAGCTTTTTATCACTAGAAATGTGGCTAGTATGACTGACTAACTGAATTTTTAATTCTCGTTTATTTTAGTTAATTTAAATTTACATAGCCATAGCTCCATCCTATCCTTTCTAAAAAGCTGCTTGGAGTTCCACTGTCACTCTCTTTAATCTTTGCCTACCCAACTGGTATCTCAGTGGTCTTTTAAGGCAAATTCCTTTAATTTCAGTGACACACTCATTTCTACTCGAAACATTTGCCTCATTTTCCATGATGGACTATTTTCTAAAACACCCACAATGTTTCCTAGATTCCTAGTGGCAGTTCCCTAAGTGTGCCAAAATCCCCCAGCCTGTTAGTGTTACTTGTTATTTAAGCAAAATGGTTCAAATCATCATTTGATATATGATGGAAATCCCAGACTCACTCACCAACTTTCTTTTTTTTTTTTTTAGATTATAAGTCAATTTTTATTTTTTATTTTTTTTAATTATTATTATACTTTAAGTTTTAGGGTACATGTGCACAATGTGCAGGTTAGTTACATATGTATACATGTGCCATGCTGGCGTGCTGCACCCATTAACTCGTCATTTAGCATTACGTATATCTCCTAAAGCTATCCCTCCGCCCTCCCCCCACCCCACAACAGTTCCCAGAGTGTGATGTTCCCCTTCCTGTGTCCATGTGTTCTCATTGTTCAGTTCCCACCTATGAGTGAGAATATGCGGTGTTTGGTTTTTTGTTCTTGCGATAGTTTACTGAGAATGATGATTTCCAATTTCATCCATGTCCCTACAAAGGACATGAACTCATCATTTTTTATGGCTGCATAGTATTCCATGGTGTATATGTGCCACATTTTCTTAATCCAGTCATCTATCACTGTTGGACATTTGGGTTGGTTCCAAGTCTTTGCTATTGTGAATAGTGCCACAATAAACATACGTGTGCATGTGTCTTTATAGCAGAATGATTTATAATCCTTTGGGTATATACCCAGTAATGGGATGGCTGGGTCAAATGGTATTTCTAGCTCTAGATCCCTGAGGAATCGCCACACTGACTTCCACAAGGGTTGAACTAGTTTACAGTCCCACCAACAGTGTAAAAGTGTTCCTATTTCTCCACATCCTCTCCAGCACCTGTTGTTTCCTGACTTTTTAATGATTGCCATTCTAACTGGTGTGAGATGGTATCTCATTGTGGTTTTGATTTGCGTTTCTCTGATTGCCAGTGATGGTGTCACTCACCAAATTGCTAGCAAATATTGTGTGTGCTTGTAAGGGGGATGGGAGGGCAGGAGAGGGCCTTGTATTTCTTCTAGTCATTACAGCTAGTGGTTTTTCTTCCTCAGTCTGGATTTTACTCCTTGCACATGATATCTTTTTGTGCACTGTGCCATCATCCACTTCTCTTTACTTCCTAACTACCACTAACTGAAAATTGTACATATAAAGCTTTAAACAAAGGCTCTTGAGGCTCTCACGGGAGTTTACATTACAGTACAGTTCAGCAAACAATTTTAAATCGAATAGTACACCTCTTTATTCTTAGAATTCCCTCTGCCAAAAAAGAAATCAGCTATTTTTTTTTTAAATTCAAGGTCCAACTTTCTGTTGTGTTGCTGATTCTCTTCTCTCTTTTTCCAACGACTTCCACTTCTCTCTCTAGTTTACATGTCCCCAAATCTTAAGCCTCTGTTAATACTTTCACAATAAATCAATTTTGCCAAGGTTTGCCTCCCCTAGACCATCTAGGCTGGGCCCAGAACACCTCATCTTCACTCCCACTGAAGTGTTCCAGAAGGTCAGCTCTCACTGACCTTGATTCTGCTCCCCTACACTGTCACCAGAAGCTATCCACCTATGGTTCTAATTCAGTAAGTCCAACTCTCTCACCCCCATTTTGTTGTCTCAGCTGTGTGGGCTTTCCCAGGGTGGCATGGGATGGGACCCCTGTGCCATGCATACTGTAAAGGAAAATGCCTCCTTCCATGAGCTACGAAACAGCACATTTATGATGGCACTTTGAAAAGATATGGGCTGTGGTGTCACATATTGACAATTCCTTGGCCAGAGGCTTAACAGTGCCAGCAGTGCCAGAAGATTAAGAAGACAGCAAAAACAGAAAAGGGAGAAGATGGTGAAGTAGCTATATAACATGAACGAGAATGCTCCTGATTACAAAGCAGAGAAATTGACTTTTTTTCTTAGTGTTTTCTATAGTCATTGGTCTATCCCTGTTCTAGAATTCATGTCATGATAAGAATTTCTTCACGTTGACTTCTTACATTGCTTTCAGACATTGCAATTAAAGAAAGAACCTCACAGAGTTAACAGAGTTTGTTTTCCTGGGATTCTCCAGATTCCACAAACATCAGATCACTCTGTGGTTTTTCTCATCCTGTATACATTAACCGTGGCTGGCAATGCCATCATCACGACCATCATCTGCACTGACCGTTACCTCCACACCCCCATGTACTTCTTCCTGAGCATGCTGGCTAGCTCAGAGACAGTGTACACACTGGTCATCATTCCACAGATGCTCTCCAGCCTCGTAACCCAGACCCACCCAGCCAATCTCCCTAGCAGGTTGTACTACCCAAATGTTCTTCTTTGTTACCTTGGCCATCAACAATTGCTTCTTGCTCACAGTGATGGGCTATGACCACTACGTGGCCATCTGCAATCCCTTGAGATACATTGTCATTATGAGCAAGAGGGTGTGTGTCCAGCTGGTGTGTGGAGCCTTCAGCATTCGCCTGGCCATGGCAGCTGTCCAGGTAACATCCATATTTACCTTACATTTTTGTCACAGGATGGTTAGTCATTTCTTCTGTGACATCCTCCTTGTCATGAAACTCTCCTGTATTAATACCACTATCAATGAGATAATCAATTTTGTTGTCAGTTTATTTGTCATCCTGGTCCCCATGGGTCTGGTCTTCATCTCCCATGTCCTCATCTCCACTGTCCTCAAGATTGTCTTAGCTGAGTGTCGGAAGAAGACCTTTGCCACCTGTGCCTCCCACCTCACTGTGGTCATTGTCCATTATGGCTGTGCCTCCATTACCTACCTCATGCCCAAGTCAGAAAACTCTATAGAACAAGACCTCCTTCTCTCAGTGACCTAAACCATTATCACTCCCGTGCTGAACCCTGTTGTTTACAGCCTAAGAAACAAGGAGGTCAAGGATGCCCTATGCAGGGCCATGGGCAGAAACATTTCTTAATGCATTATTGCTCTATATAACTAGACCTTTAGTCATAGAAATGTGTGTCCTTACTTACATTAAACAACCTTATGACTCTGTCCCATGTAGTCTATGCTGCAATGGGATGGGCATGTGTTGCTTTGGTATATTTATTACAAAATCTTAGTTTTTGTTTCCATATATTTCAAAGTTTTGTCCAGGCATTTTCAACTAGGGATGTGAGAGGTCAAGGAGAATGGGCATGATTTTTAGGAAAGAATATCCAAATTTCTAGGATGAAGAAAGAGACTTCTTAAAAGTATATTAAATATGATTATATTGTGTTTAAAAAATAAAAAGCAATGTGTATCATTTTTGTAATGCAATCTACAGAAAATAAAACTACAAAATCATCTCAGGAAGGTAGGGATAGTCAACAATGATGGATTCCCTTGAAAGAAAATAGTAACAGAATTGTCAGGGAAAAGTGAGATGAGCGTATTAAATTAAAAAAATAGGAAAGTTGGAAAACACTGGTTTAGTCCTTGAAAATTTAGTCTTTATTATTCAATTTATGCTAAAGCCTTTGCTTTTATCCAGTGTAGTCATCAGATGCTGGCCATGGCCACAGATCATACTTAACTCTCACCTTTCTTATCTAAATTCCCTAATTCAGTTCTCTCTGGCTGCCGGTTCTCTCCGTGGGATCAACTTCTCTCTAATCATTATGAAGAAAAATTGAGTTGGTCAAGAAGATCTGTGCCCTGTTAGAATGAGAACCATAAAAGCATTCCTCATTTGCACATACCATGGCACCTCCTGGTAGCATAAAGAAACAAAAATAGAACAAAACAAATAGTCCCAGCAGTCAGGAGTAGTTCAGAAGTATAATTGTTAAATCACTCAATTCACCAAAAAAGGCTAACAAGAAAAAAAAAAATCTTTTTCCTTAGTAGACTCCTTTGAGAAAAATATCCTTTTTCCCAGAGCTTTCTGGGAACTTTTTTGGTTTCATGCCTACACATACCTTCTATATGGTTATCTTGGGTGATGGGTGATGGTAGGGAGGGTTTAAGACTTTTGTTGAGTGCTTCCTTCTATTAAAATATTTTTTGTCAAGAATACTTCTCTGCTCATCCCCTAATGCCATTTTTCTTTTTTTCAAGAGAGTCATTTTTTTTCTTTTCCCTCCACTGAGAAAGAATCGATAACATCCTAAGGAGCTCATCTCGGGTAAAGAATATCTTTACAGATTTCTGAATTCTAGATTGGGGAGACCATATTTCTTTTAAGTTCTGGCCAGTTCTTTCTAATTCCTGTCCTGTGTCTTTGCAATTTCTACATCATAGAAATAAGGCTTCCCACAGAAGCTGTTGGGGGCTCAAAGGTTGGGTCCAAGAGTCTTGGACATGCTGTGAGGTCTTTCTTGACAGTGCTCTCAGGGTCAGCCCACTACAGATCTAAACCTCTATACTCAACAAGAGTGAGGCAGCTTCCCTCCAGAATGAGAGTCTCTCCTGACAGTATGAAAGAACCCCTCCCACTGCCATCAAGGCCACCGATACTGCCAACTCTTAATTATAACCTGCCCTTCTCAATTCCCTCTGGACTAGCAACTACTTGTACATCCTCAGACCTGTCTTTTTGTGTGTAGAATGGAAGAGATGAGACAGAGAGAGCTGTTCTGAGCAGGAAAGTACAATGATGGAAGGTGGGTGGTGATCAAACCTGCTCTATCCTGCTCCAGTGGCAGTGGCCACCTCCCACTGCCCATTACTCTCCTTTCTACTTCTGCACCCAGTCACTCTCCTTCATTAGTTCAGGAATCAAAGACAAAGGTTTCTCCAGTATTCTCTCTACATCTAAATGCTGCAACAGCAGACATACCACAGGCCACTCATACAATCAAAAGTTAAATGTCACAGTGGGGCCCACAAAGAGCTGGCAGAAAATATGAGTCATAAACCTTGAAGGCAAAATATCTTTGTCTCTAACTCTGTTACCCACAGTGGTTCAATCATATGTCCAATTTTTTTAAATAAACACGTGTGCTTCTAATTTCTTCTTGATAATAAGATGTTTTCTTACATGGTGGATAGAATAGAGGTCCCAGAGTCAGATGCGTGCTGAGTTCACTTCCTCACTCAGCACCCATCAGAACCTTTTTATGAATATAATGTTTTTAATTCACCTCGCTTGTCATCAAAAGCATTTTTTAATCCCCTTACCCATTTGTTTTGCACAGGCTGGTATCCAGTGACAAACACTACTTCACATTGTTTGCTGCAGTATCATTTACCTCACTCCCACCCAGCAGTTAGTTGTTCTCTCTTAAGTGTTCCTAAAGTTATTTGTGGGAAATTACATTAGTCTAACATTTTTTTCATTGTGCTTTTCTTGCTTGTTTCTATCACTGGATCACAGGCATATTGGGATCAGGAACTGCTTTCCTCATTATGATACCCCTGCATGGAACAGCACCTGGAGAGTAGGTGTTCAATAAATCCTCACTTAGAGGTTGAGTACCTACTATGTACAAGCACCATGCTTGGACTTCTTGGCGTGTCTTGCTGAACTAGACACATCTGCTGTCTTTGTTTGTTCAAGCTGCTTTAACAAAAGACCAAAGAATGGGTAATTTACAAACAACAGAAATTTTGAGCTCACAGTCCTGGGGTCTGGGAGGTTAATGACCAAGGCACTAACAGGTTCAGTGTTTGGTGAGGGCCTAGTCTCTACTTCCAAGATGGCACCATGTTGCTGCATTTTCCAGAGGGGATGAACACTGCTTCTCATATGGGAAGAGATGGAAGGGCAAAAATGGACCTATCTATTTACTCCCAGCCCTTTTATAAGGTCACTAACCCATTTATAAGGTTATATGGTTTCGAAGTCCCACCCAAATCTCATATTGAAATGTAATCCCCAGTGTTGGAGGTGGGGCCTGGTGGGTGGTGACTGGATCATGGGGATGGGTTTCTCATGAATGGTTTAGTACCATCCTCTTGGTACTGTCCCTGAGATAGTCAGTTCTCACAAAATCTGGTCCTTTAAAAGCATATGGCCCCTCCCACCTCACTGTCTTGCTCCTGTCCCACCATGTGAGACACCTGCTCCCCCGTGACCTCCCACCATGATTGTAAGCTTCCTGAGGCCTACCCAGAAATAGATGCCTGTGTTATGCTTCCTGTACAGTGTGCAGAACCATGAGCTAATTAAACATCTTTTCTTTATAAATTACTCAGTCTCTGGTGTTTCTTTATAGCAATGCAAGAACAGACTAATACATAAGGGCTCTGCCTTCATGACTTAATCACCTCCTAAATGTCCCACTTCTTAATGATATCACATTGGGGTTTAAGTTTCAACATGAATTTTCGAGGGGACACAAACATTCATACCAAAGCACCTGCTATCCTTTTTCTGTGTCCTTTGCAGTGGGCCCTCGCCTAAATACAAACATAGAGTCATAAGCTCGTCCACTGTGGCAGAGTCACTTGGGTCTGCCTGTTCTTCCTCTTTCCCTGGCCTTTCTATGAGCCAATTCTCAGTTGCTTTAAGACCTCTCTCAGCCCCAATGTTAACTTAGTTATCTGCACTGATTAATTGCTTAGCAACACAGAAGCAGAAACAGTCAAGATTTTCACAAAAGGGCGTACAGTTACCAAGAAAATCATTCTTACTCATATGAGGATGTAACCTTTGAAATGTATTTAAAGAGAAACAACTTTCTAAATACAGAGTGATGTGCCATATACAATTAAGAATCAGGACATCTTCTAATTATACTTTTGGCACATGACAAACAAATTTATTATGAGGCTAGAAAATCATCCCACAATTTTACATTTTGAATTATAATGGAACAAAAGCTTAGCTTCCTTTGTTGCTGGAGACCAAATCCTCGAGTTTCTGACCTCCTAATTTCCCAACTCCTATTTCCTCTGCAATGAAGACAGTGACTAGATGAGATAACAGACATGAAAATACCAACCACCCGCAATAAAAAGCCTTACTGAGGGAAGCAACTAGCTCTGGGAAATGACAGAGGAGAGAAGGAAACAAGGAGATGACTCTGAGGGTAGATACCAGATGAATATCACTTTTCAGAAACTCATTTCTGAAGGAAACAGGAATTCCAAAGCAGCAAAGCAATGTGACATAAAGCAGAAGACAATTACCACTTATTGAGGGTTTACTGCAGAGCAGATATCATGTGAAATGGTAGTTGTGTACGTTATTTCACTTAAAACTTCAATTTTATAGTACTTGGCACTTCACAAGAGTCTTCAAATATAATGTCCTATTTGATCCTTATAGTAACCTTATGAAATATGCATTTTTATTGTTTTATTGTTTCATTGTTATAAAATGTGCATTGTTTCTACCATTAACTTTTTAGGTTCATGGTAGAAACATTCCCTGACTTGCTTCAAGTCACACAGTTGGTAACTGACAGAACTAGAACTGATATCAACATTCACCAACCAATTTCAAAAGGTATGTGTTTTCTACTACGTCACCACCATCTCTCATCTTTAATCTTTTTGAAAGATAGAATATGCTTCCCAACTTTTAGTCACTCTGGTCTCATCATGGACATCATGACATCATGGACATCAAGACTTCCACAAAAAGTCTTCCCTAATAATTTATTAGATGTTCCCTTCATAAGCACCCACACCATTCTAAGATTGTCTCCTCCCTGGCCATGTATCAAAATTGCTTATTTCCTAGTCTGCCTCCCTTACCACACAGTCAACCCCTCAACAGAACTGCTTTCTGTATCCTCAATGCTAGGACAGTTCTTGGCATAAGATACACCTCCATACGTTACTTAAGTACAAAATTGAAATGTACACATCTGCAGCTTCTTCTTGATGGTTGAGTGTACCTACAATGACCATCCATTGTTCTCCAGTGCTGTGAGGCATCCAGGTTCTCAGGATGATGGGGCTTTCTCTTGCTTTGAAGAGCTCACGGTATCCTTTCTTATCTGCTATTTCCAAATTGTGAGAGAGGAGAAAAAGCAGATGAACAGTATATACAATTACCTGTAAAGTAGCACCCTTGGGGATAGCACTGCCTAGAGATGAAGGATTTCCAATCAGATTTTCTAATTTTGCCTCTGCCACTCACTAGATGTTCTAACCTCTTTATGTATCTATTTCCAGATTTTTTAATGGGGTAGTGATAGCACCTAGAAAGGTAGCTTTCATTATTCCCATTCTTATACATGGAGTTTGGCAGGGTTAAGTAAACTGCCAGGTAGTTTGAAGTAGCAAAGCTGTCTGCCTGATGTCAAATTCTGTACCCCACTCTCCCACTATTTCACAGGACTTGTTGAAAACAGATAGATAATAAATCTCCACATGAATATTTGGGTCTATGCAAAAATCTACATACTATCATAAACCCATTTATCAAAGTTATATTGCATGCAGACACCTTGCTAGACACTGGGGCTAGAGTAATGCTTAAGCTATCACAACCCATGCCTTCATGTGCTAATAGAGAAACAGGGGAGGCCAAAAATTAAGCAAGTAGTTACGATAAAGTGTGATAAATTCTATGACAGGAGAAATATGAAATGCTATGGGAACACACATTGGTGGATTCTAACCAAATAAAGGGGTCAAGGAAGAGCTACAAGAGGAAGTAAGAGTTTAAGCTTAAAATCTGAAGATTCAGTAGGAATCTCCAGCTGGATGAAATCTTGGCAGAAGGGTCTGGGAAAGAAAGATCAAAAGTATATTCCAGTCAGAAGAATTAGCAATGCAAATGCATGTAAACAAATTAATTATAAAAAGTTTAATAGAGCTGGGGTATAGCATTCGTGGGGTATTAATAGAAAAGCAAAGAAGAAAGACAGTAGTAGTCACATGATAAAGAACTTCAAACCCATACTACAGAGTGTGTACCCTAAAGATAATGAAGAACATTTATGTGACTTTAAGTAAAGCAATGGTATGATTTAATGTGTAATTCAGAAATCTCACCCTGCTCACAGAGGGGAGAAATGGATTATAAAGGGGCAAGACTGGCTGGAAGACTGATTGGGAATCTACAGTAGGAATACAAAGATAGGTGTTGGTAGGCTGGGCCAGGTGGAAGCTGTGCTGATGAAGAGAAATTGACAGATTTAAGAAATCTGTGAGTGGCAAGATTGACATTTCCTGGTGATGGATTCAGTGTGAGAGGTAATGGAACCAAAGATGATCCTGATTATTTCTGGCTTAGGCAATGGGGTGAACGGCAGTGTCCAACCAATACAAGGAACACTAGAAGAGAAGCAAGTCAGAGTGTAAAAAAAAGACAATGAATTTAATTTTTGGACTTTTGAGGTTGAGATATCTGTGAGGAATTCAAGTGGGGATATCCAGGAAGCAGCTAGATACGTGGACCTAGAATTCAGGAGAGTGGTCTGAGCTAGAGACGTAGCTGTAGGAATCAGAAGTATACAAATGGTCATTTTCGAAATGAGAATGAATGGGTTCACCCAGGGAGGATGTGGAGAAGGAGAGAAGTCCACCTAGGGTTAATGCTGAAGAGCGGCTGATGAGGTGGAATACTGCACAGGAATGTGAGGGTAGCCCTGACAATGAAAAAAACTGTCAGGAAAGCAAGGTGTGGGGAGGAGGAGAATTCTCTGCATCAGGTTCCAAGGTCTTCAGTGACTGATAATCTCTAATGTCCATTGGAATATAGGAGTGGGGGCAGGAGACAATTAAGACTCTCAGATTTACCTTGAGTTGGATCTGGGATCCAGCAACTATTGTGCAGAAGACAAAAATAGTCCACTCTTCTTCCAACCCTCTTCCTCCATCTTTTTCATACCATGGTGCCACACAGAAGTCAGGTCAATGTAGCTAGAGGTCTCTGTCCATCACATATGTACTGTCCAAGTGCATGAGTGGGAGTCCAGCCTCGTCTCACACCAACACCACCACCACCACTATCCTCACAGTGCTTGTTCCCTCCAAAGTGGAAGATACAAATGAAAGGGAACAGAAGAACAGCAGGATGTTCTAGGTAAGCTGCCAGGCAGAAAACCTCATGTCAACATTCATGGGGCGGGAGCAGATGGCAGAACCTATTCATCCCATTATGCTGTGGCCAGGAAATTAAAATACTATCCTCACAGTCCTGTCACAGTATCTTGGATGTTTCAGCACAGAAATTTAAACATGAATCTTTCTAAACTTCTATTCCCATCCCTGTGAATAGGCTGGAATGTGGTTAAGAGGGTATGAAAAAGCAGTGATACCTTAATCCTTAAGATGACAAAGGAAGCTTGGAAGCTCCTCAGGACCAGGGGCCCCTCCCATCCTGGGCCCAGTTGCCTTTGGAGGTGTCTTGCCAGAAGGAGGCCAGACCTTCAAGGAACACGTGCGACAGAATTTTCAGTTGGGTTCTTCTTGTTATCTTAGAATTAAAGCCCTATCTGAAAAGAAGACACACTTAAAAGATGGTCACTAACATTTAGGGCCTGACACCGCCTTCAGACTTTGTTAAAGGACACCAGAGCCAGCCTTATTACTACTCTCAATCAAAACCACAGCCTTGTTTTCTGTATTAGTCCATTTTCACACTGCTGATAAAGACATACCTCAGACTGGGTAATTTATAAAGAAAAGGAGACTTAATGGACTCACAGTTCCACGTGGCTGGGGAGGCCTCACAATCATGGTGGAAGGCAAAAGGCACGTCGTACACATGGCAGCAGGTAAGAGAGAATAAGAGCCAAGCAAAAGGGGAAACTCCTTATAAAACCATCAGATCTCGTGAGACTTATTCACTACCACGAGAACAGTATGAGGAAAACTGCCCCTTTGATTCAATTACCTCCCACCAGTCCCTCTCACAATACATGGGAATTATGGGAGCTATAATTCAAGGTGAGATTTGGGTGGTGACAGAACCAAACCATATCATCTTCCTTCTAGCCCCTCCCCCCAGTGAAATAAGAGGTGAAATTAGAGGATACTGGAAGCAGCCTTGGAGTACAATTTTGCGGTCATAGGAGATTTCTACCCACCCCATCCTTTCATTTCCCTAAAAAGAAACATTATTTACAAAAAGGGGGCAATGCTGCAAAACACTTACTGGCATCTCACTTCCTTGTTAGATGTCTTCCTGGGCAGCAAACTCAATGATCTTATCCTGGACCCAAAAGGCAAGTAGGAAGGGAGTCAGGGAAAGACATCCGGGTGTACTTTAGGGCCTGAAATTCCATGTGATGTCTTGATGTCTTTGAGCCTCACAAGCTCCAAAGGCTCAACCCTGAGTCCCCTGGCTCTTGCCAGATACATCTCCCACCCAGCAGGAAAGGTTCCCCATCCAGCTTGTTCCTCTGTTAGCTGGACTGGCTACACCCCCCACAGTCCCCAACTTAAATCTTCTGCCAGGTTTAAAATTATTCAAACAGGGAAATCTATCTTCCTATGGGAACCAACGGTCACCTCACCCCCTTGCAAATACAAAGCCTTCCTCCCATAGCCCCTTCTGGTTCACTCTGTTCCTGGGTACAGTTCCATGTGGTCCTGCAGAGCATGTGATGTTCTTCTTCCCCAGGCTGTGAATCTGTATGACAAATAAACTGCAAGTCTCATCTGCCCAGTGCCAAATGTTGTGCTTGGCCATCTTGTACTATCAAGGGTTAGGATCTTTCTTTCACCAACAAGGTGAAGAGGTGGTGATCAGAACAAAGGGTAGAGGTTATTACAAGAACATATGAGTTTCTTAGGATCTGCTAAGTGTGTTGGCTTGAGATAACTTGCAGGTTGTCCACCCAAGGGCAGCCTGCAAGGGGGTCTACCAGCAAGAGATTGCATGTGTCTCCTGGAGGTGGGGTAGTAGAAGGGGACAGGGGCAGGCAACTCTACATGCCCATTTCAAGGGGCTCTCTGGGAGGCCTTTGTGGGGCCCTCCACAAAACCTGTGCATGTGCCAGAGCTGACATTTAGGTCTGCCCCACACAGAAACCTGTTAATGACAGCCAGAGAAGCCATATTACCACTCCTAGGAGACTGCAAACAAGGTTGTTAATTGAATCAACAGACAGTTTTCTCTGTCCATCTCCTTACTCACCTCAACACCTCCAGGAAGTACGTCACGATGCAGTGGAGAAATTTCAAAGCCAGTCTAGCACTTCCCTCAATCACACTTTCAAAAGCTGCTTAAGTAGGAGAGGAAGATAGACAAATAGTAGACCCCACCTTTCTCATCCCTGCCCCCAGTACCAATAGCTGGCATAGGAAGAAAATCAAAAGAACAAGCCATTATTCCCACTGGTTTTCCTCTCCTGCAAGCTACAAATCTAGCCATTGACAAGGCCAGCAGAGAGAGTTAGGAGAGGGAAATCTCAACTTGTAATAATTGAAAGAGAAGGAAACATTATGGGATCTGCCCAAAATGGCAGTAAGAGGCAGAAAATAGAAATTTTACAGAGCATGGTTGGAAACAGAAGCTGAACAAAAAAAAAAAAATCAAACTGTTTATATTCATCCAACTGTGTAAGTGATCAATAAACTGCTTACATATAAATAGGATTTTGTAAAATTGTTTAGATCTCAACGGAGCCCATCTAGTAACACGTAAGAATTTTATTCAATCTTCAGAAGTAAGACCTCTGCACACATTTTAAAAATTGTATTAGGCATGTATGCAGGGGAGTATACTTGCCATTTAACAGGCATTCGATAAACGTTTGTGGCATTAGCAGAACTGTAAGGATGAGGTTAGGCCTTGGCTACAAAGATTAGGGGCATGCTATGAATGAGGCCTAGGTTTCAGCTGGCCTAAAACAAAGCTTTGCTATGTATGCAAGAAGACTTTGCTCTAATTTAGGCAGAAAAGACTTTCTCAACCAGGTTTGTAGGAAAAAGGTGCAAGGAAAAAACATTAGATTCCTCTGATTATTTAGTCATGTTGCTTTTCAGATACCTATGTGCCTAGGAGAAAAATAAATCACTTACCCACGTTTCTTATCTGGCATACCCTTCCCATTCTCTTAATTGTGCCCTTCATCCATCCCCAAGCCCTCTCAGGTACCTTGAGACATCTAGTAACAACCACAACCCTCGTACCTCTGAAAAACCTTTGAGAACCTAATGCCAAAAGCCAGCAGATAAAGAATGAAGCACCCACCAAGGCAGAGGGCCTGATGTAAGCACTGGACCTGTCACACCAAGAGCAAGACACAGCTTTCCCCTGTCATCACTGAAGCCCACACCTTCCCGGCCCCCAGTTTAGAGGCTGCCCCATGGGGCTTTTAAAGGGAGTGAGAGAGTGGTTTGATAGCTTTCTTTGATGTTTAATTAACATTCACAGTAAGAAGCAAAAACTTGGATTTCTAAATTTAATTCATAGGCATCACAGGATAGTCCTTATGTAGCTGAAGTAATGAGATCTAGAGGCCTCAAACCCAGGGAAGGTATTAATTTCTGATTCATGTCAAATTACTATCTGACCAGTCTTTACTTGAAGATCTATGTTATTACTGATTTATGGGAGTTAATGTTCCTTGGGCCTGGTTCTTTAATCATTCCTTTTCAAGCCTCCTTCCCCTAGGAGAAGAGGAGTATAGTAAAGAAAAGAAGAACATAAAGATACATAAAATATGACAATATACAATTACTTATCTACACATACATATATTTAGTCTTATTTTTTATTTTCTGTGATGGAGGGACTGACCTATAAGAACTGAAAACATGGTTCCAGGCAAGATGGCCGAATAGGAACAGGTCTGGTCTGCAGCTCCCAGTGAGACCAATACAGAAGGCAAGAGATTTCTGCATTTCCAACTGAGGTATCCAGTTCATCTCATTGGGACTGGTTAGACAGTGGGTGCAGCCCACAAAGAGCAAGCAGAAGTAGGATGGGGCTTCTCCTCATATGTGAAATGCAAGGGGTAGGGGAACTCCCTCCCCTAGCCCAGGGAAGCCATGAGGGACTGTGCCATGAGAGATGGTGCTATCTGGCCCAGATACTATGCTTTTCTTATGGTTTTGGCAACTTGCAGACCAGGAGATTCCCTTGGGTGCCTACACCACCAAGGCCCTGGGTTTCAAGCACAAAACTGGGTGGACGTTTAGGCAGTCACAAATCTAGATGCAGGACGTTTTTTTCATATCCCCATGTTGCCTGGAACCCCAGAGAGAGAGAACCATTCACTCCCCTGGAAAGGGGGCTGAAACCAGGGGGCCAAGAGGTCTTGCTCAGCATGTCCTACACCCATGGAGCCCAGCAAGCTAAGATAAACTGGCTGGAAATTCTCGCTGCCAGCAGAGCAGTCTGAAGTCAACCTGGAAAGCTTGAGCTTGGTGGGGGGAGGGGCATCTACCATTACTGAGACTCGAGTAAGTGGTTTTCCCCTCACAGTGTTAAGATAGATGGCAAGTTCAGACTGGGCAGAGCCCATTGCAGCCTGGCAAAGCCGCTGTAGCCAGACTGCCTCTCTAGATTCCTCCTCTCTAGGCAGGGCATCTATGAAATAAAGACAGCAGCCCCAGTCAGGGGCTCACAGATAAAACCCCCATCTCCCTGGGACAGAGCACCTGAAGGAAGGGGCAACTGTGGGCATACCTCCATCGGACTTAAACGTCCCTGCCTGCTGGCTTGGAAAAGAGCAGCAGATCTCCCAGCACGGCGATCAAGCTCTGCTAGGGGACAGACAACCTCCTCAAGTGGGTCCCTGACCCAGGTGCCTCCTGACTGGGAAACACCTCCCAGCAGAGGTTAACAGACACCTCATGCAGGAGAGCTCTGGCTGGCATCTGGCAGGTGTCGCTCTGGGACAAAGCTTCCAGAGGAAGGAACAGATAGATAGTAATCTTTGCTGCTCTGCAGCCTCCACTGGTGATTCCCAGGCGAACAGGGCCTGGAGTGAACCTTCAGTAAACTCCAACAGATCTGCAGCAGAGGGGCCTGATTGTTAGAAGGAAAACTAACAAACACAAAGGAATAGCATCAACATCAACAAAAAGGACATTCACACAGAAACCCCATCCGAAGGTCACCAACATCAAAGACCAAAGGTAGATAAATCCGTGAAGATGCGGAAAACCCATCCCAAAAAGGCTGAAAATTCCAAAAACCAGAAAATCTCTTTTTCTCTGAAGGATCACAACTCCTCACCAGCAAGGGAACAAAACTGGACAAAGAATGGGTGTGAAAAATTGACAGAAGTAGGCTTCAGAAGGTGGGTAATAAAGTCCTCCAAGCTAAAGAATCATGTTCTAACCCAATGCAAGGAAGCTAAGAACCTTGAAAAAAGGTTAGAGGAATTGCTAACTAGAATAACCGGTTTAGAGAAGAACATAAATGACCTGATGGAGCTGAAAAACAAAGCACAAGAACTTTGTGAAGCATATATAAGAATCAATAGCTGAATCAACCAAGCAGAACAGAGGATATCAGAGATTGAAGATCAACTTAATGAAATAAAGTGTGAAGACAAGATTAGAGAAAAAGAATGAAAAGGAACAAACAAAGCCTCCAAGATATATGGGACTATGTGAAAAGACCAAATTTACGTTTGATTGCTGTACCTGAAAGTGACGGAGAGAATGGAAACAAGTTGGAAAACATTCTTCAGGATATCATCCAGAAGAACTTCCCCAATCTAGAAAGACAGGCCAACATTCAAATTCAGGAAATACAGAGAACTCCACAAAGCTACTTCTCAAGAAGAGCAACCCCAAGACACATAATCCTCAGATTCACCAAGGTTGAAATGAAGGAAAAAATGTTAAGGGCAGCCAGAGAGAAAGGTCGGGTTGCCCTCAAAGGGAAGCCCATCAGACTAACAGCAGATCTCTCAACAGAAACCCTATAAGCCAGAAGAGAGTGGGGGGCAATATTCAACATTCTCAAAGAAAGGAATTTTCAACCAGAATTTCATATCCAGCCAAACAAAGCTCCATAAGCGAAGGAGAAATAAAATCCTTTACAGGCAAGCAAATGCTAAGAGATTTTGTCACCACCAGGCCTGCCTTACAAGAGCTCCTGAGGAAGCACTAAACATGGAAAGGCACAACCGGTACCAGTCACTGCAAAAACATACCAAATTGTAAAGACCATCAACACTATGAAGAAACTGCATCAACTAACAGGAAAAATAAGCAGCTAGCATCATAATGACAGGATCAAATTCACACATAACAATATGAACCTTAAATGTAACTGGGCTAAATTCCCCAATTAAAAGACACAGACTGGCAAATTGGATATAGAGTCAAGACCCATTGGTGTGCTGTATTCAGGAGCCCCTTCTCATGTCCAAAGACACACATAGGCTCAGAATAAAGGGATGGAGGAAGATTTACCAAGCAGATGGAAAGCAAAAAAAAAAAAAAAAAAAAAAAGCAGGGGTTGCCATCCTAATCTCTGATAAAACAGACTTTAAACCAACAAAGATCAAGAGACAAAGAAGGACATTACATAATAGTAAAGGAATCAATGCAACAAGAAGAGCTAACTATCCTAAATATATTTGCACCCAATACAGGAGCATCCAGATTCATAAAGCAAATGCTTAGAGACCTACAAACAGACTTAGACTCCCACACAATAATAGTGGGAGACTTTAACACACGACTGTCAATATTAGACAGATCAGTGAGACAGAAAACTAACAAGGATATTCAGGACTTGAATTTAGCTCTGGACCAAGCAGACCTAATAGACATCTGCAGAACTCTCCACCACACAAATAAAGAGAATATACATTCTTCTCAGCACCACACCACACTTATTCTAAAATTGACTACATAATTGGAAGTAAAACACTCCAAATGTTCAAAGCAAATGCAAAAGAACAGAAATCATAACAAGCAGTCTCTCAGACCACAGTGCAATCAAATTAGAGCTCAGGATTAAGAAACTCACTCAAAACCACACGACTACATGGAAACTGAACAACCTGCTCCTGAATGACTACTGGGTACATAAGAAATATTCCCCTTTGAAACCAATGAAAACAAAGAAACAACATACCAGAATCTCTGGGACACAACTAAAGCAGTGCTTGGAGGGAAATTTATAGCACTACATGCTCACAAAAGAAAGTAGAAAAGATTGAAAATCAACACTTCAACATTACAATTAAAAGAACTAGAGAAGCAAGAGCAAACAAATTCAAAAGCCAGAAGAAGACAAGAAATAACTAAGATCAGAGCAGACCTGAAGGATATAGAGACACAAAAAACCCTTCAAAAAAATCAATGAATCAAGGAGCTGTTTTTTTGAAAATATTAACAAAATAGGCTGCTAGCCAGACTAATAAAGAAGAATAGAGAGAAGAATCAAATAGAGACAATAAAAATAGATGAAGGGGATATCATCACTGATCCCACAGAAATACAAACTACCATCAGATAATACTGTAAACACTTTTATACAAATAAACTAGAAAATCTAGAAGAAATGGATAAATTCCTGGACATGTGCACCCTACCAAGACTAAACCAGGAAGAAGTTGAATCCCTGAATAGACCAATAATAAGTTCTGAAATTGAGGCAGTAATTAATAGCCTACCAACCAAAAAAAGCCCAGGACCAGACGGACTCACAGCCGAACTCTACCAAAGCTACAAAGAGGAGCTGGTACCATTCCTTCCGAAACTATTCCAAACAATAGAAAAAGAGAGAATCCTCCCTAACTCATTTTATGAGGCCAGCATCACCCTGATACCAAAACCTGGCAGAGACACAACAAAAAAAGAAAATTTCAGGCCAATATCCCTGATGAACATCGATGTGAAAATCCTCAGTAAAATAATGGCAAACCGAATCCAGCAGCACATCAAAAAGCTTATCCACCACGATCAAGTTGGCTTCATCCCTGGGATGCAAGGCTGGTTCAAAATACATAAATCAATAAACGTAATCCATCACTTCAACAGAACTGATGACAAAAACCACATGATTATCTAAATAGATGCAGAAAAGACCTTTGACAAAATTCAACACCTCTGCATGCTAAAAACACTAAAAAACTAGGTATTGATGGAACATATCTCAAAATAATAAGAGCTGTTTATGACAAACCCACAGCCAATATCATACTGAATGGGCAAAAGCTGGAAGCATTTCCTTTGAAAACCGGCACAAAACAAGGATGCCCTTTCTCACCACTCCTATTCAACATAGTATTGGGTGTTCTGGCCAGGGCAATCAGGCAAGAGAAAAAAATAATAGGTATTCAAATAGGAAGACAGGAAGTTGAATTGTCTCTGAAGACATGACTGTATATCTAGAAAATCCCATCATATCAGCCCAAAATCTCCTTAAACTGATAAGCAACTTCAGCAAAGTCTCAGGATACAAAATCAGTGTGCAATAATCACAAGCATTCCTATACACCAATAATAGACAAATAGAGACCCAAATCATGAGTGAACTCCCATTCACAATTGCTACAAAGAGAATAAAATACCTAGGAATACAACTTACAAGAGACATAAAGGACCTCTTCAAAGAGAACTACAAACCACTGCTCAAGGAAATAAGAGAGGACACAAACAAATAGAAAAACATTCCATGCTCATGGACAGGAAGAATCAATATTGTGAAAATGGCCATACTGCCCAAATATATACATTCAGTGCTATTCCCATCAAGCTACCATTGACTTTCTTCACAGAATTAGAAAAAACTACTTCAAATTTCATGTGGAACCAAAAAAGAGCCCATATAGCCAAGACAATCCTAAGCAAAAAGAACAAAGCTGGAGGCATCACACTACCTGACTTCAAACTATACTATAAGGCTACAATAACCAAAGCAGCATGGTACTGGTACCAAAACAGATATATAGACCAATGGAAAAGAACAGAGGACTCAGAAATAACACCACACGTCTACAACCATCTGATCTTTGACAAACCTGACAAAAACAAGCAATGGGGAAAGGATTCCCTATTTAATAAATTGTGTTGGGAAAACTGGCTAGCCATATGCAGAAAACAGAAACTGTACCCTTTCCTCACACATTATACAAAAATTAACTCGAGATGGATTAAAGACTTAAACATAAGACCTAAAACCATAAAAACTCTAGAAGAAAACCTAGGCAATACCATTCAGGACATAGGGATGGGCAAAGACTTCATGACTAAAACACCAAAAGCAATGGCAACAAAAGCCAAAATTGACAAGAGGGATCTTAATAAACTAAAGAGCTTCTGCACAGAAAAATAAACTATCATCAGAGTAAACAGGCAACCTACAGAATGGGAGAAAATTTTTGCAAGTTACTCATCTGAGAAAAGTCTAATATCCAGAATATACAAAGAACTTAAACAAATTTACAAGAAACTTAAACAAACAAGGAACTTAAACAACTTTACAAGAAAAAAATTGAACAACCCCATCAAAAAGTGAGTGAAGGATATGAACAGACACTTCTCAAAAGAATACAGTTATGCGGCCAACAAACATATAAATAAAAGCTCATCATCACCGGTCATTAAAGAAATGCATATCAAAACCACAATGAGATACCATCTCACACCAGTTAGAATGGCAATTATTAAAAAGTCAGGAAACAACAGATACTGCAGAGGATGTGGAGAAATAGGAACGCTTTTACACTGTTGATGGGAGTGTAAATTAGTTCAACCATTGTGGAAGACAGTGTGGCAACTCCTCAAGGATGTAGAACTAGTAATACCATTTGACCCAGCAATTTCCATTACTGGGTATATAGCTGAAGGAGTATAAATCATTCTACTATTCTACGTATGTTCATTGCAGCACTATTCACAATAGCAAAGAGTTGGAAGAAACCCAAATGCCCATCAATGATAGACTGGATAAAGAAAATGTGGCACATATACACCATGGAATACTATGCAGCCATAAAAAAAGAATGAGTTTATGTCTCTTTCAGGGACATGGGTGAAGCTGGAAACCATCATTCTCAGTAAACTAACACAGGAACAGGAAAACAAACACCGCATGTTCTCATTTATAAGTGGGAGTTGAACAATGAGAACACATGAACACAGGGAGGGGAACATCATGCACTGGAGCATGTCAGAAGGTGGGGGACAAGAGGAGGGATAGCGTTAGGAGAAAGATCTAATGTAGATGATGGGAGGATGGGTGCAGCAAACCACCATGGCACATGTATACCTAAGTAAGAAACCTGCATATTCTGCATATGTATCCCAGAACTTAAAGTATAACCAAAAAAAAAAAAAACTGAAAGCATGTCTTATTTCTGCAATTAATGATGTGGGCTCTGTTTTAATAGGCTAGTGGATTTCTTCCCAAGAAAATAAAAGGAGCTGGAAGAAGGAGAGGCAAAAAAAGAAGAGCAAGAAAAGGTGGAAGGCTCCCTAGACTGGGATTCATAGAGAAAACATGATCCAAAAGACAAAGCAGTATGCAGATAGTGACAGCCAAGCTGGCCTGGAGAATTATCACAGAGATTGTTGGAGCCCCTTGGTGCACCCAGATACTCTACCAATCAACCACCCAGCCTCCATGGGAATGAAAGCTTCACATGGCCTACAAAGATAATTCCATGTCAAGTGATCTTCCAGTCTTTACCCAGATAGAAACTTTGATCCACCTCCACCACTTTTGCACCTGCTGAGCGCAGTAAGATCCAATTCATGCTTTCTAGCTGTGGCAGGATATTCTACTGTACTCATTTAATTCATCCCCTGTTAATTAGTTTGGCATTAATCTTTTTCTATGACCAACAATGCCAAAGTGACTAAACCTCTTCATATGCTGTCCTATACAAGTGCAAGTTAAAGCAACCTGGATAAATCCTAAACACACAGCACTCAGTTAAAACAAAAAAGAAAAGTAAGACAAAATTACATATAAAACAAGAATTTCATAGACTTGAAAATATGTGCATATGAAACCAACAAGTTTCTAGAATACGTGTAAAATAGATACATATTAAGTGTAATAGAATGACTTCAGGAAGGTGTAAGAGAGCTAAATCATCTGTATTATAACAGGAGGTTAATGGATTATTTCAATTTGATAAATCAAGAAGAGAAGTAGTATAGAAATAGAGAAATAGCTACCTGACTTCAAACTATACTACAAGGCTACAGTAACCAAAACAGCATGGTACTGGTACAAAAACAGAGATATAGACCAATGGAACAGAACAGAGCCCTCAGAAATAATGCTGCATATCTACAACCATCTGATCTTTGACAAACCTGACAAAAACAAGAAATGGGGAAAGGATTCCCTATTTAATAAATGGTGCTGGGAAAACTGGTTAGCCATATGTAGAAAGCTGAAACTGGATCCCTTCCTTACACCTTATACAAAAATTAATTCAAGATGGATTAAAGACTTAAATGTTAGACCTAAAACCATAAAAACCCTAGAAGAAAACCTAGGCAATATCATTCAGGACATAGGCATGGGCAAGGACTTCATATCTAAAACAACAAAAGCAATGGCAACAAAAGCCAAAATTGACAAATGGGATCTAATTAAACTAAAGAGCTTCTGCACAGAAAAAGAAACTACCATCAGAGTGAACAGGCAACCTACAGAATGGGAAAAAATTTTTACAATCTACTCATCTGACAAAGGGCTAATATCCAGAATCTACAATGAACTCGAACAAATTTACAAGAAAAAAACAAACAATTCCATCAACAAGTGGGCAAAGAATGTGAACAGACACTTCTCAAAAGAAGACATTTATGCAGCCAAAAAACACATGAAAAAATGCTCATCATCACTGACCATCAGAGAAATGCAAATCAAAACCACAATGAGCTACCATCTCACACCAGTTAGAATGGTGATCATTAAAAAGTCAGGAAACAACAGGTGCTGGAGAAGATGTGGAGAAATAGGAACACTTTTACACTGTTGGTGGGACTGTAAACTAGTTCAACCATTGTGGAAGTCGGTGTGGCGATTCCTCAGGGATCTAGAACCAGAAATACCATTTGACCCAGCCATCCCATTACTGGGTATATACCCAAAGGACTATAAATCATGCTGCTATAAAGACACATGCACACGTATGTTTATTGCGGCACTATTCACAATAGCAAAGACTTGCAAGCAACCCAAATGTCCAACAGTGGTAGACGACTGGATTAAGAAAATGTGGCACATATACACCATAGAATACTATGCAGCCATAAAAAATGATGAGTTCATGTCCTTTGTAGGGACATGGATGAAGCTGGAACCATCATTCTTAGCAAACTATCGCAAGGACAAAAAACCAAGCACCACATGTTCTCACTCATAGGTGGGAATTGAACAATGAGAACACATGGACACAGGAAGGGGAACATCACACACCAGGGCCTGTTGTGGGGTGGGGGGAGGGGGGAGGGATAGCATTTGGAGATATACCTAATGTTAAATGACGAGTTACTGGGTGCAGCACACCGACATGGCACATGTATACATATGTAACTAACCTGAACGTTGTGCACATGTACCCTAAAACTTAAAGTATAATAAGTATATATATAATTAAAAAAAATAAATAGAGAAATAACTACCAGAAGACCAAGCTAAATGAATTGCTTCTAGGAAGTAAGACTTAGGGATGAAGAGGGATGAAGCTGGAAATCTCTGTTTTTCACTTTATACAGGTTTTTAGTATTATTTTATTTTTAAGCTATGGAATTGCACTACCTTAATAAGAATAAAATTTAGAAATAAAAGTAATAAAAGTCAAAACTAAGTAAATAGCCCTATGGGTAAAAATATAGAAAATAACATATTAAGATTTTGAATTTCCAATCCAAAGGAACTTTTTAAGTGTATATATGTGTGTTGTGTGTGCACATACGCATATGATTAAATTTTCCTCTAGGAAAATTACATTACCACAATAATAAGTGAGACTGCTCTTTTCCTCATATTCTCACTAACATTAGAAATTAACTTTTTAAAAATTTTTCATGGTAGATTTCTGAAGAATGTCAGGAAATAATTGTTTCTTAAAAATGAATATTTATGACACACTTCAAACATACATACACACACAGGATAGGCCTAGCTACATAATTTGGGGGGTCAATGCAAAATGAAAATGCAAGGCCCTTTGTCCCAAATTATGAAGAATTTCAAGGTAGCATCAACAGTGTATTATAAACCTAAGTACAGGGCCCTTCTAAGCACAGGACTCTGTTCAAGAGGTCACATGCCCATGAAGTTCTGCAGATGAAAAATCTGAAAATGTTTCACTTTTAATAAGAAGCTCAAGTGTCTTTAATTAGGATTCCCAGGAACTATATTTTAGGAAACACTGCTCTAGGTCCACCCATATGGGCCAGAGAAGCACTCATTGGCAGCCGCTGATAACAAAAAGTTTAATAGGACTGGAAAAAAGTATAGTTAACAGTAGAGCACATTTCAGTCTTAACTCATCAGTGGCATAAGATGAAGGAGTCGGATTGTATACCAGAAGAAAAGAGCACGTATGATTCCACAGACTGAAGGTCCTGGACTGAGGTTTGTTACATCAGCTTTGGTTATTAAAGAGGGAAACTTGCTGTCAAGGGTAAGAAAGGATCCAAATTCTTATGTTTAGAACAGGACAAAACAGGTAACTAGAACAGAAAGTCAGAACAGGGAATATGCATTAATTAACTCAACTATTATTTCCTGAGGTTTTTGATAGACAGTCCTCCTCCAAGGAGTTAACAATACAATGAGTGACTTAAATAAATTGATATTGGTAAATGTTATAATAGAGTCATACCTATGATATACCCTAGAAGCAGAGCAAGAGTACAGCAAAAGAAAATAGGATGGGGAAGACAGAAAAGAAGGGGTCTCTCAATGAAAGAGTAGGAGTTAGAGAGCAGAAAAGGGTGGAATGAAAGATTGCAACTAAATAAAAAGCATAAAAATGAAAGAGTGTGTTGAATTAGGGGAGCAAGGAAAAGCTCAGTACTCTGGATGGTCTCTGAGGTGGGATATCACAGACAAAAGGCCAGAGCAGGGGCACCATAAAAATAGGTTACCAAATAAGGGATATTATACAGGCCAGCAGCCCCATGGGACCTGAATGTGGAGAAAGATAGTCAAAGAAATCCTGTTGCTAAGCAGAATCAATCCTTCTTGCCTCAAGCTCAGATGGGCTTGGGAACCGACATGGGGCTAAAACTCTAGGTGGGAAAGCAGAAAGCCCACCTCAGGAAAGCAAAGTAAGACTTTCATAGACAAGTAAATCTGAACAGGGAGGGAAGGCTGAAATTGTTTTCTTTCAACTTTTTTTAATTTTCCTCCTCACATGTGTTAAAAAAAAAAAAAAACTTTAGACCAAATAAATTTAACTGCGTTTATCTGAGCAAACAATTCATGAATCAGGCAACACTTAAAACTGGAAGAGGTTCAGAGAGCTCCACTTCAGCAATGTAAGCAGTTGGCTTTTATAGGCTGAGCATGGAAGCAAAGCAAAGACATTACTTGATTGGCTACAGCTAGGCATTTGCCTTAATTGGGTATGGTTTGATGGGAGGTCCCTAGATATATAAACAATCAGCTAGTTAGTTGTCTGTGATTGGCTGAAACTCAATTCAAAGTTAATCAGGTATAAGGAATGCCTCTAAGTTTAGTTTTGTAAAACTTGTGTAAGGCTTCCAAGTAGAGAAACAACCTCAGGCCAATCACCTTCTGCTTACTTTGCTTTAACATATGTTAAAGTGCTAACAGACATTAACACTTCAAGTGTTTAACACATGTTAAAGGGTCAGTGTAGACTGACAGTCAGGTGAGCATGTCATGCAACAGGTCAAGCAGGGTTATACCTTTGAACCCAGCCTGCATCCGAGACAGAGCTCTGTGCCTGAAAAAGCGCAGATGTACCTCACCAGATAAAAACACAGAAGCACAGACGTCCATATTCCTCCCTTGAAAATTCTGTCCTGTAGGCAAGTTGGGTTGGAGTAGCAGGTGGTTTTGTTCTGGAGTTGTTTTTTTTCCCCGTCACATACATTTTTACGTCTGATTATCATATATTGCTTAAAATATTACTTAATCCATTACTGATACCTTAGAACTTGTTTTTAAAAGCCTCAGGAGAAGTGGCCACAGGTTATTTTTCACCACAGAGTCATTTACACATGAATCATATTTACAGAGAGTTATCCTATATCACCTATTTGAATTTGTTTCTACACAAAACAAGATTCCCTCCAGGCATGGAGCTTATGTATAAATATCTTGTTCCTTTGCAGCCTCAGACTGTCAGTATTCCCCCCAACCACCGCCTTTTAGTTTCCTTTTTTTTTCTAAGTGCATTGCCTTTGCGTACACATCATTTGCTATCTTAATTATTTGACAAACAGGAGTATTTCCGTCATCTTTCACTCCTACTGAGTTTTCTTCCCTGTGGTACTTTCAGTGAGTACCATCATATTGTTTCTGCTTAACTCTTTGAGATTCTTTCTTAATATGATATTGGAAAGTTTTCTAATGGCATCTTCCTTGTAAAGAATTACCTCTGGATCTCAGAGAAAAAAGGGGCCCAACATTCAGAGTGTGAATTTCTCACCTTTTCTCTGGGTGAGAAAAATGATGTGACATAGTTAACTGATGCTATGATAAGGCTGAAAATCATAAGACACACACAAATAAATTACCTCTCAAGCCACCCCAACCCAAACATTGCAGCTACCACTAAATACAAAATGGCAAGAGAGGCTTTTTGCTATTGTAAACACTTTAGGCTTTGATGAGATTTGCCATTTTTCATTTGAAGGCTAACCTTAATATTGACCATGTTGTAACTTTATGTGAATAAAAATATAGGCATATAGTGCTCTGATATGGTTTGGCTCTATATCCCCACCCAAATCTCATCTTAAATTGTACTCCCATAATTCCTGTGTGATGTGGGAGGGACCTGGTGGGAGATAATTGAATCATGGGGGTGGTTTCCCCCATATTGCTTCCATGGTAGTGAGTAAGTCTCACAAGATCTGATGGTTTTATCAGGGGTTTCTGCTTTTGCATCTTCCTCATTCTCTTTGTCTGCCGCCATGTGAGAGGTACCTTTCACCTTCTGCCATGATTGTGAGGCCTCCCCAGCCACATGAAACCATAGTCCAATGAATCTCTTTCTTTTGTAAATTGCCCACTCTTGGGTGTGTCTTTATCAGCAGCATGAAAATTGACTAATACATGCCCTGACCCATGAAACAAAGAAGTACATAGAAGGTAGTACCAAGTACTAAGTGTTACTCAGAATTAAGTGGCTGAGAAGTATGGTTCTGATTGTTCAGAGGAGAGCTTGGTAATCTCACTTAGTCCTTGCATCTACTCTCTTATACAGAAATGCTTACAAAGACACAGGAATAGGTAATGATCCTGTTATGCTCATACACCTGGGTAGAGACTTGCTTGATGGGAAAAGAAAGAATCAAGACAATATGAAGTTGGTCTCACAGGTAAAGCTAGGCTATGAGGAGCATAAAGATGGGGCAGAAAGACAGGGACAGAAGCTGAGGGATGTCACACAGTCAGAATGCTTCCATGTCAAATGCTCATACAGATCCTATAACTCTACCTTAATTTTACCCCGTATATAAGGAAACTGAGACCAGAGCAGTTAAGTGACTTGGTCCATGTCAGAAAGCTTGCCGTTAGTAGCAAGGTCCAGACTGGCATGCCAGTGTCTGACTATTGTCTACTCCACCACACTCTTCAGGTTGAACTGAACTCCTCATGAACAGTAAATTAGAGTATTAAAAGTCTCCAGCATGGAATGAAGAGTCTAGGGTAAAAGTGGTGTGTCAAAATTCAGGGCAGAGACACAGTTCAAAGGAATAATTCATAAGCAAGGATAAGCACAGAAATGAATTAAAAGTGACTCCAAATTTTCCAAACTAGTGGAAGTCCTGCCTCAGTCATTTAAAGTGTGTTAATTTATCAAATCTAAGCCACCATACAAATTATTATAATTATTATCATTACAATTATTACTAAGAAAATGGTGAAGCAATTGACATTATCAAAAATGTTAGGAATAAAAAACTTACCTTGAGGAATAGGAGAGAGTTGCCAGTAGAAAAACTAGATGAAAAATTTGGTTTCCAAAATATTAAGCTAGAAGTGACAGAGAACTACAACTGAAAATATGGAACATAATGACAGCAAGTATATTTTAAGTGAATGAATAAAAAATAATTTATCAAATTGTTTAGGAAAATATTCGTGATGAATCAGGATATGCGGAGCTACAGCTTGAGGAAGAAAACAGAATTAAAAATATAGATTTGGGAGTCACAGTGAAAAGTTACATTTATTTAGTGCTTTTTACCTATCAAGATTGTTCTAAGTGCTTTACATAAATAAACACATTTAATCCTAACTAAGTTCAAGAGCTTAATTACTATACTGTGTTGTGCTTTCCTGTTCCTGCAACAAAGAAATGATAAATGACTAAGATCAGATGACCTCTTAGAGTGAAAATATGTGGAGAAAAAAGGCAGAAGCCCATGCATATTCATGGCTATATGGAGGGACTAGGGCCAGGATAGAGAAATATTACAAGGTGATAGAGTGGAGGGATAGAAACTAGAATGGTTTATCAGTCAGAGTCCAACTAGGCAAGCCTCTCTTGCCATTTTGTACTTAGTGGTAGCTGCAATGTTTGGGTTGGGGTGGCTTGAGAGGTAATTTATTTGTGTGTGTCTTATGATTTTCAGCCTTATTATAGCATCAGCTAACTATGTCACATCATTTTTCTCACCCAGAAAAAAGGTGAGAAATTCACACTCTAAATGTTGGGCCCCTTTTTTCTCTGAGGTCTAGAGGTAATTCTTTACAAGGAAGATGCCATTAGAAAACTTTCCAATACCAGCTAACAAAGTCCACTCTACATGTGTAAAACAGAAAAAAATTAATACAGGAAATTGGTTACACAGGCAATAAAAGAGCTGAGAATACCAACAGGATACAATGAGGTAACCCAAGGATTAGCAACATCAAGAATCTGGTACCACCCTAAATAAGAAGGACAAAGAAAGCATCATCTTAGCTTGGGTTCTTTGCTCTTTTCCATGCCTCCCACTGCAAATCAGAGCCTGAAATCAGAGCTTATATGTAAGTAGTTTATTTAGGAGGTGATTTCAAGAAGCCGAAGTGAGGACCAGAATGACAAGAGGAGAAAAATTCACGATAAGAATGCATTGTTCAGATAACTGCTTTGGGCAACTGAAGCTCATTCCCACACAGGATCTTTTGAGGATCATGTAGAAGACTCAGATTTTTTCCACATAAGGATTGTGTGGGAGAAGTGTTTGTTCATCAGCTTCCATCTCTCCTTGGTGGAGAGTCACTGTATTTGTTCTCACACTGCTATAAAGAACTACGTGAGACTGGATAATTTATGAAGAAAAAAGGTTTAATTGACTCACAGTTCCACAGGCTGTACAGGCGTCATGGTTGGGGAGGCTTCAGGAAACTTACAATCATGGCGGAAGGGCAAAGGGGAAGCAAGCACATCTTCACATGGTGGCAGGGGAGAGAGAGCAAAGCAGGAGGTGCTACACACTTTTTAACAACCAAATCTCACGAGAATCCTCTCACAAGAACAGCATGGGGGAAGTCCGCCCCTACATTAAATCACTTCCCATGTGGCCGTTCCTTCAACATGCAGGGATTAAAATTGGACATGAGATTTGGGTAGGGACACAGAGCCAAACCACATCAGTCACCTTCAGGGTATTGATATCCTACGGTTTCTGTTTCTACATGGTTGCTTGCCATACAGACTTTCAGAAACTTCTACAGTGTAGTAGAAATCCCATGAGAGAAAGTGAAAGATGGCTAGCATTGATGTGAGACCCTGTAAGCTTGAGATGAGTTGAAACTGTCCAGTTGTTTACTGCAGTTGTGCTGAAATGAAGCTGAAAGGGTGTGAATTAGGGCACTAATGGGGCCTGATAGAAGAAATGTTCTCAGAACCCAGTATCAGGATCACCCAGTAAATGTTGGGATTAGAGTGGGAGCCATGGAAGAGATGTTGCTGCTGCTGGAGATGCTACCCAAGGCAGAATGAGCGATAAACACTCTCGTTTTTCCATTAACTTCTGTCCTCCCGTCTCCCACTGTCCAAAGCCAGCCAGAAGCCAGCTGACACGGGACCCTATCAAACAATCAGCAAATATATTTGCCACTCCTGTGGCTGGCCTTTTCACTCTCCCAATGGTGTCTTTTGATGAACATTCTTTATTTTAATGTCATCCAATTTATCAATCTTTTCCTTCATGGTTAGTGCTTTGGGTGTCCTGTCTAAGAAATCTTTCACTTTCCCCAAGGTCATGAAGACATTCCCCTATGTGGTCTTCTAGAAGCTTTATTATTTTGTCTTACATGTTTACATCTATAATCCACCTGGACTTTATTTTTAAGTGTGATGTGAGGCCAGGATTAGGTTTCATTTTTTTCCATTTAGATATTTAGTTGATTCAGGATAATTTATTAGGGAAAATTTTTTCCCACTGCTTTTCAACGTCACATTGTTGTAAGTCATGTGCCTATACATTGGAGGTCTCTTTCTGGTCTCTACTCTGTTTTATTGATCTTAAGTCTCAGTGTCCATACATTGGGGGTCTCTTTCTTGTTTCTACTCTGTTTTACTGATCTTCTATCCATGAGTCAAAACCATAATATATTACTTTCCATTTAAAACAAGTCTTGAAATTTGGTAATCCTCCAACTTAATTCTTCTTCAAAATTTTCTTAGCTATTCTTGTTCTTTTGCATTCCCATGTAAATTTTAGAATTGACTTTTTAATTTCCACAAAATAAACTATTTGAATTTTTATTGATATTCCATTAAACCTGTAAATTAACTTGGGAAGAGATTTGTCTTACATTTTACATGTAGTATACGTAAAAACTTATAAAAGTATATAAGAAAACTTTAAAGAATCTGAAAGAAGAAACATAGTAGATCTAATAGGCTTTTCAGAGAAGAGGATATCCAAATGGCAAATAAACATGTGAAAAGTGTTCAACCTTCATAGTGATCAGGGAAATCAAATTTAAAGCCACAATGAAATATCACCACACACTTGCCCAAAGAGTTAAAACTTTAAAAGCTGACAATGCTGTGTTGGAGAGATGAGGAGCACCTTGAACTCTCATGCAATGATAACTGAAAGAGTAAAATGGTACACACCCACTTGGGAAAATTATGTGGTAAATTTTACTAACCCTAAATATGTATATACCCTATGAGTTAGCAATTTCATTTCTAATTATAACTTAAAATGCATACATATTTTCACCAAGAGATGTATGCAACAATGTTCATTAAAAATAATTATAATAACAAAATAGTGGAAACTTTCCACATGTTGTTCATTAATAGTACAATGGATTAATTGTGCTATATTCATACATATAATGTTGTAATAAGAATAAATAAATTACTGCTAAATTGAACAACATGAATAAATCTCACAAACATAATTTTGAGGAAAAGAAGCCAAACACAAAACAATGCAAACTATTTTATTCTATTTTATACAATGTTCAAAAACAGACATGGTCAAGCTATGATGTTAGAAGTCAGGATAATTATAATTTTTAGAGAGAAGAGAGAAAGTAGTCATTGGGAGGAGGCATGAGGAATACTTCAGGAGTCCTGAGAATGTTCTATTTCTTGACCTGGTGGTAGGTTTATGGGTGTTTCACTTTATGATAATGCGTTCAGCTATGCATTTCTAATTTGTGTACACTGCTGTATGTTGTGAAAGTTGCAAGAATCAAAAATGAGTCACTTGTGTTAAAAACCCTGCCCAAATAGAGCTATGGAAGCTCATAAAGAGAGAGTTCTTATGCACAAATGCCTGATGACAAGAACTATCACAAAAGACTGCAAAAACCACAACCTTGCACAAAGGCTATCATCACACACACACAAACACACACAATACTTCTGTGAGAACATCACTCAGCAACTGTCTATCCGCCCTCAGATTAGTGCCACCCTTGTTACTGAACCTTGTAGACAAGGAGAATTATCTCAAAACAATATGTAACCCTTCTCATTCTTCCTTTAAAAAATTTACATTTTTTTCCTATATCATTTGTCTTTTGACTTTGCTTTTATAATAAATGATGTTTAGCATAGTTGAATTTATCAATATTTTCATGACTGGTGTACTTTGTGGCATGTTATATAGGTCTTCTCCTAACCAGAATTATTCTTAAAGACTTCCTTAGTTTTCCTAATCATTTATAGCAAGTTTTTTACATTTACATTTTTAATCCTTTTAGAAACCATTTTGGTCTAGAAATTGCCTTCCTTTACCTCCCTGAATATGAGCATAGTTTACTATGGTGTGTGAATTCCTCTTGCAATGCCTATTTCCCAATAAACATGATTTTTTAAAGAAAGTCTTTTTCTGTTTGTTAGATTGACAATGTATATAATACTTCCATTTTAAAATCTTATTTAGAATAAGATAATGTATGTAAAGCACTAGTTACAGTGATTGACACATGTTAAGCACTTAGTATTTAGTAAACATTAGCCATAGTGAATTAAATTCTGGAAGCTCCACAATGTGAAGCTGTAGTAGTTTAGATCTTTGATGCCTTTATCAATACCCTGTAGCTAAGGCTAAAGTTGCAAAAATGTGTAATGACAGGGATGCAGGGTAAAGACTCTTACAGTGACCTTGCCATTTAGAATAGTGGGGGTTTTACCTATTCGCATAATCTCCTTTCCTGAAGCTGAAGCAACCCTTCTGCCACTCCCTCATTGCATGTAGAAACAAAATTATACTCTCATGTTGTTGTTTAATTTTTAGTCTTTGGGAACACACATATCCTTGCAAAGAGACTTTTTTCTTTTTTCCAATTCATATCAATTAACACTTATGATCCTAAGCATAATCAAAACCTATTCAATTATAAATGTTAGAAGGATCCTTGCTCCCATGAACATGCCTCTATTACTTTTTGACAAATAAAATGATTTTCACACACTATCCCTCTATATCCTGCTTTCATTAAATTTTGGCCCTCCCAATTTCAGAAATCTGAAGTTACAACTGTCACCTGATTTCAACTTTCGGGTTATCTGAAGTTACTCTGCAGACTTCTGGGAAGAATTTCTCTCTGTTACAGAGTTCTTTTCTCTCAACTGGGCCATCATCTATAGTCAGCTTAATCTATTCCTATTTCATTACAGCTTCTTGGACAATGAGCACAGGTTTGCCTCCCTAGTTATGTTTCCTTCCTGCCTTACCTAATGAGATTCTACAATCCAGCCCTGTGTGCTTGCTTCACTTCACCAATGCACTTGAGTTCCATTTCTAACTGGTCCATCCCTTTCAGTCCTAAATGAAAGACTCCTGCCAGACAACAGCCTCTATACTCTCTGGGCAGTAGTTCTGGACTTGAATATTTACACTCTCATTCCATCAGAATGGAAAAGTTCCCTCTTTTGTTAACTGCTATATCTCTATCTCTGTGCCTTAGTAGGCAATCAATTCATATTTGTTTTTGAATTAACACCCTGTGGTTGGGACAGCAGATGTCTCATAGTGTCTTAGGCATAATGTCATTGCACTGTTTCACTTCACTGGAAACACACTGGACAATAAGCCCAGCTGGTAAGTCCCACAGGGATAGAACAAGAGGAAAGATGGAAATTAACCTAGTACCCTGCTTCATAAGGCCAGAAGTGGCATCGCAAATCAATATTGAACAGTGTGAGAGCAAGCCACTTGTGCCTACAATAGACAGGTCAAAGCGAGCTATGCTTCAGGAGAGAATTAAGGATACAGGTGCAGAGCTGAAGAGTTCCTAGGGCTTAGAACAGAGTAAATATTGATCACATGAATGAATAGATTAATTAATTAATTAAAATAGGGCCTTCATGCGAACTAAGGAAATTAAAAGCCAAGGACGCAATTTAGAGTAGGTAATTGTAGATCGCTATTATGTGATACAGACTATTATACCACGTAGCACAATGTTACCATTATAGTACAACACTAGCATAAAGGTAATATTGTGCTATGAAGTCTGGTCACAAAAATCTATCTCCTTTATATCCTGAAATCAGGATTCCTCTCCAAACGTTCTCCTGAAATTGCAGTCATAAAATCTGGCTAAACACAAACCCAGTGGCCATAGAGAGTGTAGCAGTTTGCTCTTCTACAGCAATAAATGAGTGTCTCTTTCCCCTATGCTTGCCAACCCACTGTGTTTTCAAACTTTTTGATCTTTGTCAGTCTGATTGATGAAAATTAGCATTGCAGTGAAGTTTTTATTTGCATTTTCCTAATTATAAAGAAAGTTGCCCATCTTTTAATGAGTTTAATGAGCTGCTGATATGTCTTTTTTTCTGAACTACTTATTCATGCCTTTTGCCTATATTTCTAGTGGGCTATTGGTCTCTTTCCAATCCGTAAAAATCACTCATATTGTACAAAACTCAGTCCTTTTTAACATGACCTGTAAATACTTCTTCCTACATCATTTGTCTTTTGACTTTGGTTTTATAATAAACAATGTTTAATATGGTTGAATTTATCAATATTTTCATGACCATGACTGATGCATTTTGTGGCATGTTTAGATAGGCCTTCTCCTAACCAGAATTATTCTTAAACACTTCCTTGATCTTCCTAATCATTTATAACAAGATTTTTACATTTACATTTTTAATCCACTTGGAAACCATTTTGGTCTAGAATGTTCAGTGTGTATGATGCAACCTTTTTGATTCCAGATGGCTACCCAGATGTCTGACTATTCTTCCTTTCCACTACTGTTTTAAAATGATGCCTTCATCAGACCCTAAATTCCCATACACATTTAGGTCCATATCTGGACTCTATTCTGATACATTGGTCTGTTTATGTGCTATCATAATACTATTTTAATTTGTATAACTTTATGTTTAATAGTAGAAATTTCTTTGGCCATTCTTGCTTTTTAACTTTTCTCTACAAATTTTAGAAACAGTTTGCTTTACTGCAAAAAGAAAGTCCTGTTGGTGATTTAATAAGATGATACTAAATTTATGGATTGACTTGTATAATCCTGTCCAGGAAAAATACATCCTTCCTAATTCCTTCAAGTTTCCCTTTATGTTTCCCAGGAGGTTATAGAGTTTTCTTCAACTAGATCTTGCACATTTCTTTAGATTTTTCTCAGAAATTTTACCTGTTGTTGCTGTTGCCATAATAATTGGATTCCTTCTCATCAAATACTCTAATGGTTATTTGTATAAATGAAGGTTATTGCTTTCTTTACATTAATTTTATATACAGTCACTCTTCCAAATTTTCTTATCATAGGAATAAACTTTCATTTGATTTTTTGGGTTTTCCCAAAAAACAATTTCAATTCTCCCTCCTTCTCTCTTTCCCTCCCTCTCTTTTCCTCTTCCTCTCTTTCACTCTCCCTCTCTTTCCCTCCCCCTCTCTTTGCTCTCCTAATTTTGGCTAGTATCTCTACAACAATGTTTAAACATTTTTATGATGGTAGAAATCCTCTGGTCATATTTTTGTTGTTGATCTCTGTTATAATTTCATATATGTATCCTCCCAAAATTCATATCCTGAAACCCTAACCCCCAATAGGATGGTATTAGGATGTGGCGTCTTTGAGGTTCATGAGGATGGATTCCCCTCTGTGAGATTAGTGTCCTTATAAGAAAAGAAAGAGAGCTAGCCCTCTCTATTTCTGCCACCTGAGAACACAATGAGAAGATGGCCATCTGCAAATAGAGCCTTCACTGGAACCTAGCCACGCTGGCACCCTGATCTTGAACTTCCAGTTTCCAGAACTGGGAGAAATTAACGTTTGTTATTTAAGTCATCCAATTTATGGTTTTCTGTGATAGCAGCTCAAACTAACTAAGACAGTCTCTTAATATGATAAATCATATCAACAATTCTTACCTTTCTGAGCTTTTTTAATACCTATAATAAACCACACTCGATCTTTATGTATTATGCTTTTAATTATGCTTTTATATCTTTATACATTATGGTACTAGCTTCTTTCGGCTAATTTTATTTAGGGTGTTTGCATCCATTTTTATAAATGACATTGGTCTGTGGTTGTTTCTTGTTCAATCTTTATTAGACTTACAATTTTATTCATTCTTGATGAAAGAATTTGAAAACTCTCCTTCTTTTATATGCTCTGGAACTGCACTGACCAATATAGTACCGAACAGCAACATGCAGCTGTTTAAATTAATAAAAATTAAATAAAATAAACATTCGGTTTCTCAATAGAACTAGCTGCATTCAAATGCTCAATAGCCACATGTCCCTGACTACCACACTGGTCAATAAATAAGAACATGTCTATCATCACAGAATGTTCTAATTTACAGCAATGCTATGGGAGAACTTAAAAGGGAATAAATCGTCGGTTCTTTAATATGATGCTTTGAAAGAATAGTGTCTAGAAAAATGTTTAGGTCCTTGATGGAAATTGATGTTCTGATTTTTCCACTTTTTCTGGAATTTGTTTTGAAGATTTATATATTCCTAGAAAATTATCCATATCTTTAATGTTTTTACCTTTATTTGAATAGAGTTGAAAAAATGTCTATTATGTTTCTTTTAATTCTATTTAGTTTTCTTTTCATCTGTAGTTACTTCCTCAATAATCTTTTTATTATTTGAGAAATTTGTGCCACCTTTCTGTTTTCTTGATTAGATTATGTGGAGGTCACCTAGAGTACACAGTTGTTCAACCAAACACTAATGTAGGTATTGTTGTGAAGATATCTTGTGGATGTGAATAAAGTCTATCATCAGTGTACTTTAAGTAAAGAAGATTTTCCTAGATAATGTAGAGTGAGTGTGACTCAATCAACCAAAGGCCTTAAGAGAACGGAGACTTCTCAGAAGAAGAAATTATTCTGTGAACTGCAGCTTCAACTACTGCTAGAGTTCCAGCCTGCCCTTCCTAATAGCCTGCCCTGTGGATTTCAGAATTACCTAAGCAGCCCTATAATCACATAAGCCATTATGTTTCTCTAGTAGAACCTTGATTGATACAAATTTGCGATTAGTTTTTCTGTTTTACTAGTTTTTCAAAAGGACATCTTTCATTTATTTGTTAGCTTTATCTATCATTTCCCTTTTCTCTAAATCATTAATTTTTGCTTTCATCCTTCCTAATTCCTTCATTGTTATCCATAAAATTATTTTATTGAATTTTTAATAACTTCTTGAGACATAGAAGTAACACATTTATTCTCTTTTTATTAATATATATTTTGAGATTATAAATATTTCTCTGAACACTGCAAAGTATTCTATAAGTTATAATGCTGTTCTAGTGTTATTATTAAATTTCTACATATTCTGCAATTTAGTTTGGATTTTTTCTCTGAGTTATTCAATAGAGTATTTGGGGAGTATTGTTTCGGTTGTTCCCCCAAAATGTTATGATTCTTATTTCCTTCAGTTTTTATTACTTTACTTCTTCTTTTATAAGAAAATGTTTTTTGTTTTATTTCCATTTTTCTGAAGTGTGTTATTTTGTGTGTAGGGAAATATATGGTCAAATTTTGTGAATATTCCATGAGGACTTGAATGAAAAATGGACTCTGTTTTCAGGCTACAATTTGTTATATATCAATTTGATCTTATTTTTGAGATTGAGGGCTTCTATATACTTAGCTAGCTATCTTTTGTCCACTTGAGTGTGAACTGAGAAATGTTCATATAGATATTAATATGTATTAATGAAATCTCCATAGATATTAATATCTATTTCTTCTCATATGTTCTATAACTTTTTATTTATGACTATTAATGCTATGTAGTTAATGAAAATATATTTGCATTTTCTTCGTTGTGAATTTCACCATTAAATATTACAAAGTGTACTTTTTTCATCCTTAAAATACCTTTAGCCCTAAATTCAACCATGTCTGATATTCTTTTTGCTTGAATTTGCCTAGCATAACTGCCTTTATTTTCATTTTCAACCTTTCTGAATCGTTTTGCTTTAGAATTGATTGTTGCCTAGTAATTTAATCTGACTCTTTTCCTTTACATGAATGTTTGGCCTATTTACATTTATTAATATAATAATTTGAGTTTTGATTCTGACATTATATTATATATTAAAATCTGGGGTTTTCTCCCATAGAGAATTTTTGTTTCCATTTCCTTGTTTTGGGTGTATCTTTCTTGTGATAATTTGGAGTGTTATTTTTGTTCTAGTAGTTTTTTGTATAATAACTCCTTTACATAATACCCTTAAAACTCCATTTTCTTAGAGAGCACCTACTAGTTTGAGCAATTATCATGAGCAACTATCATGAGCAATTATGAAAATAGTGTTTTTCTTCTCCATCCTATTTACTTGCCTCTCCCTAAAAATATCCAATTTTAGTTGCATTATGTATTTATTATGTTTACTTAGGCAAGATATTCGTATTCTTAAATATAGTTACAGCTGCAATAGTTAATACTTCTGTTTTATATTACATGTTTTGATCTCCACCTACAAAAAGTGAGGAAACCAGTATACCCATCCTACCTCCTACCTTCTTTCTAGCTTTTTCTCCTATTATAATATGTATATGTGTATATAATCATATCACTTTTATATTGTCAGAGCACATAACATTTATGGTCTCTTCTCATCCCTCAATTACCACAATTGCTAAGTTCTAACTATACAGTTCAGTAAATTATTCTTGCCATTTTCTTTCTTGTACATTTTCTTGTCATTTTTAGTTGGCTAAAGTTCATTCACCAAGAGAATCTTGAAGAAGGGTTCGTGGAAACAATATTTTTTGAATTTTTGCCCGTTAAAAATATAAGAGCAAAATACAAAATATTTTTCTTTTGCCTTTATATTAAAAAAATTCAATGAAGGTAATTTTTGGAGCACATTTTTTATTAAGAATTTTGTAGGGACTACTCTACCATCTCTCATTATGGTATAGTAAGGCTCTAGAGAAATCTGAGGTTGGCTTTTTTTCTGTCATAAATAATTTGATATTTTTTGCATGTCTTTCAAAATATCCTCGATATACATGTTTTGCTGAGGGTCTGTTCTTCAGAATCCAACTGTCTTACCTATTCTTACTCCCATTTTCTCATAATACTGTTGTATAGTATAGACCTTGTGATGGTTTCTTTTCTGGCTACTCAGCTTGACTGAGGCTTTTTTTCTGGACTGTGTTCCAGGTTACCTGGAGTTTTCTTTATGATTCTTGGTTTTGTGTCATACTGTTTACCCACTGCTTCTCTCAACCTATTAAGATAGGCATCTGTAGAATACTTCACAGTGAGAAATATCCCCCTTCCCTGATTCACATGCTACAAGGCTGACACATATGGCTTGCTGCATGATTTCTCACTCAGTCCCACTTTCTCTGGTTCTGGAAACAAACTGAGTCCAGGAAAATTCTTTCTGACAGTCTGTGTTCTATATTTACCATTATTGAAAATGAATAATTTACTTTGTACTTCAGTGTGTACTCTGAACTTTAAGAAGCACATTTTGCTGGCAAATTCCCTGGTTCCTTCTGGACATAACTACCCCTGCTCAACTTTCCCTGCTTTTAGAAGCCATTTCACCCATTTTGCAATTCAACATTTCAGCTGTTTTCTAATTTTCTCAGATGCAGAACTTATATTTTAATTCTTATTCCTCTCCTTGCTTTTACATCATTTCCAAGAAGAGAAGGAAAATATCAACATCATGCTACCATCTTCAAACTGAGAATCTCTTTAAGGATTCCAAATATATTATGAAGGACTGGCTCAGCATCCAGTCAAAAAAGAATTAAAATAGCGAAAGCATTTTCAAAACGCCAAAGCATCACGAGAAGGCAATTTTTTGCTTATGTTAGTGTCTTTGCTCGAGACTTATTAGATCATGTGGATGACATAAATTCAGACTGCAAACTACTATAATGTTCAGATCTGGGGTTTCCATTTTTAGGGGTGCATTTTTTTCACTTAGAGCTTAATTATATACCCATGTCCTTGTAGTTTCCTTATTTGGGTCATTAATTTTTTTCCTAGTTCTCCTTTCCCTGAAGATCCTAGGTCCTTGCTTTCACAGGAGCCTCAGCCCTACCTCTTCATTTCCCAAAGCATCTTTTCCTTCACCTACAGGGATATTAAAACCCAGGCTCCTACAGTTTTCACTATCTTAAGGTCAAGAATTAGGAAAGGACCTCTGGCCCTAAATAGTGTAATCAGGCAATGAAAATACATAAAAGCCTCCAGATGAATTAACTAAAAGGCTTCCTATAGAACAGTTCAGCAGGAATTATTCTTCTTGTCCCCTAATAATGCACAGCTGTTTAGCACTTTGGCATTAATCACAAGGACAAAATCCCCAGATCTGCTCTCCAAACAAGCAAAAGTCTGCATAAAGAAGGCTCTTATTTCAAGTCTTTGGATGAAGAGAAAAGCAGAGAACACCTGGAATAGCTTCAGATTTCCACAATAGGCAAGATATTCTTTACAGAACAACCAGCCAGACCCAGAAGTAGAACACATTGATGTTTTTTACCACCAGTATAAACATTTGCTTACTTTGTCTGTAGTGGGTCCTCAGCTGTCTTCCTCTCCCTGCCTACATAACACTATGACGAATCTTATCCCTCAGCCATAGTAAGACCTCCATTTGGAGGAGGCAACTTGGGGAAAGGCACATCAATAGCAATTCAAGCAAGAAAATTCTACCAGGCCTTTAGGTGAAGAGGAAAAATAATTTCAAACCTAGAAGACTACCTCCAACCAAAGTATCAATCAGCTGTAAAGATGAAATCAAGACTTTTGAACATACAAAGATTTAGAACATTTACTGTTCATGTACTATTTCTATTTTTAAAAAACTTATTCTAGATTACTTTTTGGCAAAACAAAAAGTATTCAAGAAATTATAATATACTTCCTGTTTCTAGTAATGGCAGACACATTTATTTGGAAAATAGCTTAAGAGCTAGGTAAAACATTTTTAAATCTTGAAAGAAAGAAAAAGAAGAAAGAGAAAGAAAGAAAGAGAGAGAAAGGAAAGGAAAGGAAAAGAAAGGAAAGGAAAGGGAAGGAGAAAGAAGGGAGGGAGGGAGGGAAGGAAGGAAGGAAAGCAGGCAGGCAGGCAGGCAAGCTGGGCACAGTGGCTCATGCCTGTAATCCCAGCACTTTGGGAGGCCGAAGCAGGGAAGATCAAAAGGTCAGGAGATCGAGACCATCCTGGCTAGCATGGTGAAACCCCGTCTCTACTAAAAATACCAAAAAATTAGCCGGGCGTGGTGGTGGATGCCTGTAGTCCCAGCTACTCAGGAGGCTGAGGCAGGAGAATGGCATGAACCCAGGAGGCGGAGCTTGCAGTAAGCTGAAATCGTGACACTGCGCTCCAGCCTGGGCGACAGAGCGACTCGTCTCAACAACAACAACAACAAAAAAAAGAAAGAAAAGAGAGAGGGGAGGGGAGGGGAAGGGAGGGGAGGGGAGGTGGGAGGGGGGAGGGGAGAGGACAGGAGGGGGGGAGGGGGAGGGGGGAGGGGGAGGTGGGAGGGGAGGGGGGAGGGGAGGGGGAGGGGAAGCGGGAGGGGAAGGGGGAGGGGAAGGGGAAGGGGAAGGGGGAGGGGAAGGGGGAGGGGAAGGGGAAGGGGGGATGCGAAGGGAGGGGGAGGGGAGGGGGAGGGGAGGGGGAGGGGAGGGGGAGGGGGAGGGCAGGGGAAGGGGAGTGGAGGGGGAGGGGAGTGGAGGGGGAGGGGACCGGGGAGGGGAGGAGAGCGGGGAGGGGAGGAGAGCGGGGAGGGGAGGGGGAGGGGAGCGGGGAGGGGAGTGGAGGGGGAGGGGAGTGGAGGGGAGAGGGGAGGGGGAGGGGAGTGGAGAGGGGAGGGGGAGGGGGAGGGGAGGGGGGAGGGGGAGGGGGAGGGGAGGGGAGGGGAGGGGGAGGGGAGGGGAGGAGGGGACAGGAAGGGGGAGGGGAGGGGGAGGGGGAGGGGGGAGGGGGAGGGGAAGGGGGGAGGGGAAGGGGGAGGGGAGGGGGAGGGGGAGGGGCAGGGGAGGGGAGGGGTGGGGAGGGGGAGGGTTGGGGAGGGGGAGGGTTGGGCAGGGGGAGGGGGAGGGGGTGGGGGAGGGGCACGGGGAGGGGCAGGGGAGGGGGAGGGGAGGAGGAGGGGAAGGGGGAGGGGTGGGGAGGGGAAGGGGGAGGGGTGGGAGGGGGAGGGGAGGGGAGGGGGAGGGTTGGGGAGGGGAGGGGAGGGGGAGGGGCATGGGGAGGGGCAGGGGAGGGGGAGGGGGAGGGGCACGGGGAGGGGCAGGGGAGGGGGAGGGGTGGGGAGGGGGAGGGGGAGGGGAGGGGGAGGGGGAGGGGCATGGGGAGGGGCAGGGGAGGGGGAGGGGGAGGGGCATGGGGAGGGGCAGGGGAGGGGGAGGGAGGGGGCACGGGGAGGGGCAGGGGAGGGGGAGGGGTGGGGAGGGGGAGGGGAAGGGGAGGGAGAGGGGAGGGGCACGGGGAGGGGGAGGGGAGGGGGAGGGGAAGGGGGAGGGGTGGGGAGGGGGAGGGGGAGGGGAGGGGGAGGGGAGGGGCAGGGGAGGGGGATGGGTGGGGAGGGGGAGGGGTGGGGATGGGTAGGGGAGGGGGAGGGGAGGGGAGGGGGAGGGTTGGGGAGGGGGAGGGGACGGGGAGGGGGAGGGGCAGGGGGAGGGGCAGGGGAGGGGGAGGGGGAGGGGCACGGGGAGGGGCAGGGGAGGGGGAGGGGGAGGGTGAGGGGAGGGGGAGGGGGAGGGGCACGGGGAGGGGCAGGGGAGGGGGAGGGGCAGGAGAGGGGGAGGGGAAGGGGAGGGGGAGGGGAAGGGGAGGGGGAGGGGAAGGGGAGGGGGAGGGGAGGGGGAGGGGGACGGGCACGGGGAGGGGCAGGGGCACGGGGAGGGGCAGGGGAGGGGGACGGGGAGGGGCAGGGGAGGGGGAGGGGAGGGGAGGGGGAGGGTTGGGGAGGGGGAGGGGAGGGGGAGGGGAGGGGGAGGGGAGGGGCAGGGGAGGGGGGAGGGAAGGGGGGGAGGGGAGGGGCAGGGGAGGGGGAGGGAAGGGGGAGGGGGAGGGGGAGGGGAGGGGGAGGGGAGGGGAGGGGAGGATTCTAAAACAAATACAAGGCCAAAACTGAAGGTAAACTAGAAACCCAAGGAGATAAATTTATATGGAAGTTACTTTGGCCCTAAGAGTATTTGCCAGTCCTAGCCAATTTGAACTTTTATTTTCCCTTTCAACTTTCATTTTGGAACTAATTTAAGTTCTACATTATGTATTTTACATTAAACTTCTACTTTAGTAGTTTTGCGTGCGTTTAGCCTTTTATGAATGAAATATTATATTATATTATATTATATTATATTATATTATATTATATATGTTATTCTGTGCCTGGCTTATTTGGCTCAACATTATGTCTGAAATTCATATATTTTTTGGTAGTGTATAGCTGTAATTTATCATGTATTTCACAATATATTTATCATGTATACTGTTTGATACTTGAGTTTTTCTTGGCTTGGGGGATGCTCTAAATAAATCTGCTATACACAGGCTTATACATATCCCAGTACACAAGGATGTCCTCACATCAATTCTCCAATATTACATTTTGTAACACCATTTGGCAACAATTTAATCTACAGGGGCCTTGACCATTTAATCATCCCTCAAGACCTCACACCAGTCCACTACATTGACAGTGTCATGCAGATAGGTCCTGGAAACAATGTTACAGGGCCAATAGGTTCATATGCCTGCTTCACAGTAACATACCAATACACTGAGACAGCAGGATTTACAGCAGAGAAAGAGTTTAAGTTCAGGGTGGCCAAGTAAGGAGATGAGATGAGACCTTCATATTCATCTCCCTGAGGAGTTCTTGGCTGTGCCTTTTAAGGGGCTCATGGAAGGCAAGAGGCTGGAAAATTGGGGTCATAGATTGGTAGGGGTAAGGGGGATGAAATAATCAGTATGTGGAAATTGTATTCTTTGGTGAGTTAGCTCCCCAGGGGGTCCTTCAGACCAAATGATGTCAGTAGTTTCATTAATAAGCCAGACCTGAAAGAACACCTCAAAGGAAAAACAATAATTCATAATGTTCAAGTTGTTATCTATAGAGCAATTAAGAGTAATTATAATCTTATAACAGGTCTACATGATTCTAGGACAATAGGCACCAAATAGCTATAAGGAAGCATGTCAGAGAGCAAGCTCACATAATGATTATTGATGAATGGGCTGCAAGCTTGGTTTATTTTCACTATCCCCCTTCCCTTCTTCCCTGATTAATTTTATAAAGTTTATAGGAATGGTTTCATTAAGAAGTAGCAAGTACTTTCCATGTTTTAGTAAGGCCTACATAGTAAGTTGCACAAAAACAAAGAAGGGGGCTGGGCGCCATGGCTCACGCCTGTAATACCACCACTTTGGGAGACCGAGGCAGGTGGATCACAAGGTCAGGAGTTCGAGACCAGCCTGGCCAACGTAGTGAAACCCCATCTCTACTAAAAAAAAAATACAAAAAAAATTAGCCGGGCATGGTCATGTGCACCTGTAATCCCAGCTACTCAGGAGGCTGAGGCAGGAGAATCACTTGAACCCAGGAGGCAGAGGTTGCAGTGAGCCAAGATCACGCCACTGCACTCCAACCTGGGTAACAAAGCGAGACTCCATCTCAAAAAAATAAAGCAAAATCATTTATGCAGCCCATTTACCTGTCATTTCAGAGTGGCCCATTCATAAAGAGCCTAGAGCCTGAAAATATCTGAACATAATATCTCATACAAATTCCTCACTGAAGATGAGATGCTCAATAATCAGAGCATCAGGAGAACTATTTTGTTGTTGATCCCAACTCTTTTTCTGGCCAGCACATTCACTGCTAAATGAACTAATAAATTAAAGGCCATGATGGAGGATATACATGGACTTACTAGCATGGACTTCCACTCACCAAATCTGACTTGGTTACTTAATGCTAAACTCCTGACATGGAGAAAGAGAAAATGACATTATTCTCTATCATGAATAGGGTAGCAATTTGTCCTCAAGAATAGACACATTATGGGTTTAGATTTGTTTCCCTGCTCATCAAATATCTGTCAGCACCACCTTTGGTGGTTATACTAAATTTCTTATGCATCATTGTGGCATCCTACATAATAGTGCCTCTGACAGAGGAACACATTTCACAATAAAGAGAGGAATAATCTGATGCCCATGGAGGGAAATGGCCAAATTATTTTCTAATTATTATGGACTTATAAAAGGCTTTAGCAATGAGATGTGTGTGTGTGTGTGTGTGTGTGTGTGTGTGTGTGTGTATGTGTATGTATGCCTGTGTGTATTTGTGGCTGCTGTAGAAATTTTTAAAGTTTTTCAATTTGTATATAAAATATGATAAATAAATGTTTTAAAATTTGATCACTATATTATTAAATGTGCAAAGATTCATTTTCACACTATCTTTAATAATTTATAATATAAAAAGATTTTTACATTTAACAAGTGACATCCTACTTAATTTGCTTTAAGTTACATGTGAGTATCTAACTATATTATAAATAAATTCTCAAAATTGATATTATGCTTGATTTAGAACCCAAATGTAGCTCTTTGTAATACATTGTTAGATACAATCACGACAAATTTTCTATCTTAATACAGATAATGCTTAATGTGCCACATAAGAGTTTTGATTAGCTGAATGCCACCTAAAGATTTGGTAAGATCATCCTAAGGTGAATTTGCTGAATTATTGTCATTAATTTATACTTCAACATCAAGCTTCATTATGTTTCTTGTATTTATCAACAGTTCATTATGAGTATAAATTAAATAGCATGCAACTATGAATAAAATAATTTAAAACTGTTTAATGGTCAAAACTATTAAACAGAGTTTCTGAGTACATTCATCTGATTGCTATCAGCCACAGAGAATGTTCATTCTATATCTGCTCAAGAATGACAAACTGTCCCATTTCCAAAAGGCAAACTAGAAAATGTTAGTTTATTAGATACTTAGCCAAATTTGGTTACTATCTTTATCCACACAAACTTCCTTGAATACATCTATGAACCCTGGGAATTTGTGAACCACCAGATAGGGAAGGCTGGTATACTCCACCACAAAAGTCTCATGATGCCAGTTCTGAGACACAGGCTAGGCTGCTGCCTTACAGCATGCCATTAAACTCTGACCAGTCTCACAGCCAACAACCAAGGCATGGAGGTGGGAGTGACACCTCTACCTGTTTATGCTTACCTTGACTAATTCTAAAAAGGGTTTGAGGCAGCTTGAAAAAAATTCAGGGAACATTAGTTCACAAATAAGCAAATAAGGCAATAAGGATAAAGGAAAAATAAGGGTAAATAATTAAGTGTTATAGAAATTGTAACACCTAAGGGAAGAAAACTTACACTGGAAAACACAACAAAGATTTTCCAGATTTGGTACAGAGACAACCATGGGGCCACTAGAAGGAAGTTGCAGAATCTTGGCTTGTGTGATTGACTAACTCTCCACAGGAAATAGGGTTGCTATTCTGAAAAGGGAACTAAACATCTTAGGGAGTCTTGGAGATCAAAGAAGAGGCTCTGACCATATTCCCCTCTGTTTTTGCAAACACTCCTGTTTAAATTGGTGAACCAAGCTTGGGTATATTAAACTCCTACCACCAAAAACATATTAGAGCATATTAGGATCAAGTCATATATGCCTTAATGCTGCCACAACACCAAGCTGCCAGGAAAATTCTTTGTTCTATTATGCACAATTTTAAATATTAAGAGAAGACAATCCAAATTCTTAACAGATAGTAACACTAGTTTCTCAGATCCTCAGGATTGAGGATCAACCCACTAAGAGAGAAAAATCACAATCGATGATGTCCTAAGACAAAGAGAACATAGAATTGCCAAAGTTAGAAAAAAGTCAGAATTCAAGAAAGTCTTGTGACCTATAAAATAAATGAAGATTGTGGTTTCCTTTTATTTTTCCTTTCTTACTATTTGGATATAATTATCATCCCCTTTTCTTTATCTGTCTAAAGAGGGATTATATTTTTTCTTCTTTTTCCTCCTCCTTCCACTGATCATTGCATATACAATGTGATTTTGGGGGGGATACTTACATTATAATTTTATCCATAGGTGGCAGAATATTTTAGATGAATAACAAAAAACTAGAGAAACAATCATTCAAAGAGGTAGAATTGGGGAAACAGTGGCAGAGGACGTTGCCCTGAGATGCAGTAAATATGTATAACTTTGGGTTGTCGCCAAAAATGGGGCCCAGTGGTGATACCTCTCCTATCAACTCTGTTGCCTGATCACACCTGATGATATAGGGGCAGACATAGCACCCGTGATGAGACAATCAAATTCTCTGTCGTAGGAATCTGAAATTTTTACTGGAGAGCACAGAGACTGGCACAGAGACTGGCAGTTGAAGGCTCTGAGTCATACTCATGGCAAAGACCTAGTGAGCAGATCCACAGACTCAGCTACTAAGGATGCAAGAATCATCATGTCACCACCTTTCCTCACAGCAGTTCTTTAAGTTCTCTGAAATACTCCAATATCTTTTCACTTAATTCCTTTGTTGTTAAGGTCGTTTGTGTTTTAGATGGTCTTAAGTTAGTAAGACTGACAGATTTTATTATAATACAAATATAATAACCAGTACAAAGGTAATAAAATTCTAATCAAATTTTCAACATAATTTTTTATGAAATATAAAAAGTGCATTCCAAAACTCACCTGGAAGACCAAGCTCACAAGAATAACCAACAAAACATGAAAGAGGGAAAATAGTGATTGGAGAATTGCCCTGCCAAACATCAAAATGTACTATAAAACCATAGTAATTTAAATATGTGCTATTTATATGATAATACACCAAAGACAAAAGGAAGAGCAGTTTCAGAAGCAAATTCACTTATACATGAATTTAAAATATTTTAAAGGTAAAATTTTAAATAAGTAAAAGAAATTCAATATACAATTTTCTACCCATACAAGAGAAAAAAAGTTGATCATCTTTCACAATATACATAAAATTGAATTAAAAAATATTTAAGCTTTAAAAGAGATTTTGTAAATGGTAAAAATATTAAAATTTTAAAGACTATATTTATAATCTTTGTGTGAGTAAGGTTTGCTTACATAAAAAAATACATAAAAATTCTACTCTCTAAGAAATTGAAATTTCTATACAGCAAAAAAATGAAAAATAATAAAATTTTAAAAATGCCATAGAGTTAAAAATCAATTGACAAACTTGGAAAAATATCTGGCACACATCAAATAAAATAGAAAAAAATTAATTAGTTTAATATACAGAGTTCCTAGAAATCACTGAAAAATAGATTAATAATATGGTAGGAAAATGAGCAAAGCATTTGAAAAGACTACTCATATCGAGGAAAGATACTCAGCCTTGGAAATTAGGGAGGTGCAAAATGATGTACTTTTTTATGCATCATATTGGCAGACCCTTAAAGTTCGAAAATATCAGGTAGGAAATACTGGAAATGGGAGAAAAAGCACTTCTATGCCCATTTGGTGGGAATGTCAATTTTTTACAGCCTTTATTAAGCAATTAAGCAACATCTAGTAGAATGTTAAGTCATATAGCCTTTAATCTAGCAATTTCACTTCTGGGTACTTGTTATGAAAAATATGTATACACATATAAAAAGAGATATGATTAACAATATTCTTGACTATAATAGCAAAAAAAATGGTAGACATAACACAGATGTTGGATAAAATTAAAGGCATCTCAAATACCAAGGATGACAAGCTAAAAAAGCTGGAATGGAAAGTGAGGGTTGTAAACGGCTGCTCAGAATTCCACAGTGTCCATTCCAGCTAACGAACTCTGCAAGGTCTCTGTTGATAGCAAAATCCAGGCCTGTGAGAGAAGCTGGTAGAAGAAATATACAGGAAAATGGTAGGCCCAAAGAGCTCTTGTGAGCACAGGCTGGCTGGAGCCTGATAGCACAATGTTAACTATGGGAGCAGTAACCTGGGCATGATAGAGTTTGTAGGAGAAAACAAACCTTAAAAGGAAATAAATAACCTTAAAGTTCAGATGGAAGATCCATTAGCCAGCAAAATTGCTATGACCATGAAAACAAAATGGTTACTTCAGGCAGCAGATCAAGAATAGAGAGGAGAAAATTGAAAGAATTGCCAAGAAGCCATTAGAATAATGAAAAGGAAGCTAGATAATGAATTTGACCTCTGCATTAGTTTGCTGGGGCTGCTCTGAGTACTACAGATTGGGTGGCTTCACATCAGAAGTGTATTTCCTTTCAGTTCTGGAGGCTGGATGTCTGAGATCAAGGCGTGGACAGGATTTTCTTCTAAGGCCTCTCTCCTTGGCTTGTCAGTGCCCACCTTTTCCCTGTGTCTTCACCTAATTTTTTCTCTATATGTGTCTCTGTCCTTATCTCTTCTAATGAGAATACCAGTCATATTGGATTAGAGCCCAATCACATGACCTCATTTTACCTCCATTGTCTCTTTAAAGGCTCTATCTCCAAATAGTCACATTCTGAAGTACTGGGACTTGGAACTTCAGCATATGAAATTGCTGGGGATACAATTCAACCTGTAACAGCCTCCTCATAGTTAGAGGTTGTCTGCCTGGAATATATCCCATGCTCCTTCCCCACTACATTTTTCCATGCTAAAGCTACAAAATCCTACAGGACTCAACTAAGATGCGATTTCCTCAGAGACATCTTTCCCATTCCACATAATGTCAACCAAAACTGAGCTCCTCTGTTTTACTTTCTCATATCACTTACAGTCTGCAAAAACAATTATTTATTCTTTACATTAGTTGTCACAGTTTACAACACTATAGCCATGCAACTGGGGTGTTAGTTGTTGTTGTTGAATCACTCACCATCTCAAAATATAGCTCTGTGGACTTTCAGTTTACTACCACCCCAAAAGTAACAAAGTCCCTAATACATTTGAATAATAATAACAGTTAGCAATTATTGAGACTTTACTGTGTGTCACTTTGCTAAGCACTCTGTTTATGTTAACTCTTTATTCCTCTATCTCTATGATGTAGATAATATTGTTATCCTTATCTTATAGATGCAAAAATGGTAGGTTAATAAATATGCTCAAAACTACACAGCAAGCAAGTAGAATTTTGGATGCTCAATAGGTATCTGTTGAACTGTTAATACATGAATAAATAAGCCTAATTGCACATAAATATAGGGAAAATACAATAAATTATGGCTTACCTACATTATGGAATATTATATAATTTTAGAAAAGAGAAAGATTTCTATGTAGTAACATGGGAAGAAATGATATATTATTAAATTAAAGGTGGAATCATATCTTCCCATTTGTAAGTGTATGTGTGTGTGTGTGTGTGTGGTGTGCATGCATGTGCATACACATCTTTATGAATGCTGAGAGAAAGGCTGAATAGATGTACCCTGAATAGATAGGTTATACTGGAGAATGGTGAAATAAATTTAGGGGAAGGGAGACAAAAAAAGAATATATAAGCTCAAATTACTTACATATTTTTTTTTTCAGATGGAGTTTCGCTCTTGTTCCCCAGGCTGGAGTGCAATGGCACCATCTCGGCTCACCGCAACCTCCGCCTCCTGGATTCAAGTGATTCTCCTGCCTCAGCCTCCCAAGTAACTGGGATTATAGACATGCACCACTATGCCTGGCTAATTTTGTGTTTTTAGTAGAGAGGAGGTTTCTCCATGTTGGTCAGCCTGGTCTTGAACTCCCAACCTCAGGTGATCCACCCGCCTCGGCCTCCCAAAATCCTGGGGTTACAGGCGTGAGTCACCACATCTGACCTTACTTACATATTTTTAAATATTTTATAAGAAGATTCTATTATACTTAAATTCTTTAAACTATTGAAAAGGAAGAAAAATAAGTGAATAATTAAGCTATTTTACTGAGTTTATAGTTAAATTTTTTAGAGATAGCCCCAGAACAGTTTTCAAGATGGTAGATTGTATAGCCTTCCTTTCCTACCATCACTTGGCAGTAAAACAAAAAGAGAGGGACTACTCAGATGTCTAATAAATTTTTTAATCTCTTTTTAAGCAGTTGAAAGTTGACAAAATTGAATATTAAAAGCAATCCAGAAGCCACAATACACACAAAATAATACTGCTTCACAGGGTGGGGATAGCACCAATGTGTGCAATGAGTGGAGGGAGCGGGAGGTGTTCCAGAACATGCAGGAGGTCATTAGTTGAAGTACCCACAGAAGCTAATAGATAGATAGACATCCCCAGTCCCTTCCTGCAATAGCAGGAAGCAGCAAGTATGTGGGCTTCCAAGTTGAGAGACAAGGCAAGCATCCCAGGTGTCTGACAACAATTTGGAAAGATGGCAAATCTCCACTCCTAGAATATTTAAAGAAGTATCAGCACTTAATGGCAAATATTGCCTGCCCCTCACCCTCTTTCACAGAGCAACATTATGTTACCTCTTCCCAGAATGATATATCAAAATAAGTATAGCAGGCAGACTGAGACGGTACCTCAGTTACAAAGGTGAACAAACAACCAAAAATCTCCAAATATTCACAAAAGCCAAGAACATAGAAGACAAACACAAAACTCAGTAAACAATAGCACCTATACCAAATGAAACAAAGCAAACAGTAAAAATAGCAGAGATTTAACATAAGACTATAATACCCTCGAGAGGTACAAGATGATATTTTACCCATTTAAAAAAACAAGATAACAGCAATTTAAACCTTATTAATTGAAATAGAATACATATATATATACATGGTGAATATATGTATATATAGACTGAATAACATATTTAGAATACATACACACACACACACACATATATATATATATATATATATATATATATATATATATGCTGATTAATAACCTGGACACAAACACAAAATCAAATAGGGAGCTATACATCAAGCCTTAAACTTTTACCCTGAAAAAACAAACCTGCAAAGTATGAGATAATGATAAGAAATAAGAGACATGGTGCAGAAGTTGAACATCCACTCATAAGACCTACAACAAACTAGAAAAATAATGAGCATAACCCAAACAGCCTAGATTCTGGGAAACAGTGGCAGAGGACAGAATCTTGAAATCCAGTAAATGGATATGACATTGGGTCATTTCCAACAAACGGGCCCAGCAGTAATACCTATACTTTTAAACTCTGCCACCTCATCAGAGCTGATGATGTAGGGGCAGACACAGCACCCAAGCTGAGACAATAAAATTCTCTCTCCTAGGAATCTGGAATGTGGAGTGGAGAGCACGGAGGCTGAGATTTCTACATCATGTTAACAGCAAAGAGCCAAGGAGCAGATTCACAGATTCAGCTGCTAAGGAATGAAAGAACAGTCACATCACCATCCTTCTTCGTATTAATCAATTTAAGCAATACTTTCCATTCTCTGAGATATTTCAGTATCCTTTTTAAGAAGTATATCTTATATTTTATTATATATATCTTATATTTTATTACATATATCTTAATATAATATAATAAATAATAAATTCTGCCCATTTCTGCAAATTATTTTTATCTTCTTTTCTCTTTCCTCTCCCTCAGAGACACCCATCAAATGTATGTTGGTATGTTTGATCTGTCTCAAAGGTCTCTGAAATCTGTTCATGCTTTTTAAATCTTTCTTCTCTGTTATTCAGTTAGGTAATTTCTTTTTATCTATCTTAGAGTACATCAATTATTTTTCTGCCATCACAAATCTGGTGTGAAGACCCTGTAGTAATATTTTTTTCTTTTGATTATTGTACTTTTAAACTCCAGAATATAACTTTGGTTTTTTTTTAAATAATTTATATCTCATTATTGAGATTCTCTATTCATTGAGTCATTCCCAGCACACTTTTCTTTAATTCTTTAAAGATGTTTTCCTTTAGTTCTTTGGGCCCACTCCAGTCTCAGCTGCATACACACACAGCCTCCAGTCAAACCAAGAAATATGAAGCCTTTATCAAATTCTTTATGGCAGTCTCACTTTCCAGTATTCCTGTTTAAATTCTGGCTAGTCTGCTAGTCTGTGAGTTGCTCCAAACAGGAGCATAGCTTCAGGCTAGTGAAGACATTAGCCCTCCCTGTTTGCTTGCCACTGAAATCACTTGACAGTGCTTCTAATCAAATGAGTCCTTTTAGCTGTGGATGCAAAGTTCCTGATTTCATGGCCTGCTCCATGGTATGCCAATAGACCTGGGAGTGGGGAGTGAGAGAACCCCAGAAAAGACTATCACAGACTCACGCTGTTTTTACACAAAGTTCAGCTGCTTTTCAAGAATAAAAGTTTCAAGGTTTGTGGTATGCTTATGGTAAATTTCTAGAGTACTGAAATGGTTATTTTTGACAATTTTGTCCAGCTCCATGGTTGTTTTTTAGGAAGAGAATTTCTTACCTTCCTAACTTCATCATGTTGGATACTGAACCATCTAAAATTCATTTTAAATTAAATGTTATTATTGTGAAACATTTATTAAATAATAATCTGGCATTCAGAATCAAAATATTAATATAATGATAATAGATAAATTTCCTAGAGAATAAAAACTGGCAAATTTGCTTGATTGATTAATTTGAGGCATTATTAAGTAAATATGTTTATCATGTATGTTAATGTACGAGGATAATCACTTGAGGAATAGAATACTTAACTTCTAAATTATTAGAAGATAAATACCAAATAAATAAAATTTTGTCAACCCAAACAAGATAGATGGGGGGAGAAGGAAATCATTTAGAATTCTAAATTGAAAACCCAGAAATAAGTCCAAACATGTCAATAATTATATTACATGTGCTTAGGTAAATCTAATCTATTAAAACTCAGAGGTTTTCTATGTTAATACAATAAAACTACATGCTGTTTACAAGAGACATGTTGAAAACAGAATGACACAATAAGGAAAACATAAGATAGGAAAGGAAATATCAGGCAAGTAATAAGACAAAAGAAAACTAGCATAACAATGTTGAGAGCAGACACAATAGAGTTCAAGGCCAAATGCATTTAAGAAAGAGGAAAAGGTTTATTTATATTAATAACTGAAATAATATAGAAACATACATATTTATATAACAATATTTTATATTAGTATTTATTTAAAATCATAAACACCAGTCACAAAATTGTACGTAGCAGCAACACAGCTTTGAAAAGAAGTAAAAAAAGAACCACAATAAGAAATGACCAGATACACAGTTATAGTACTATGAAACAGCTCTCACTGAAAACAAGACATCAAATAATCTTTTCAAAAAAACAGAGAAAGATATAGTTAAAAACATTTAAAAGTATTCATTATATACACACAGACACATACACATGCATATGCTTATGTGTAAACCAAGAATAGTTGGCTATTCACAGGAAACAGGTGTATATTTGACCACTTATCAGACACAAAGTAAATTTTAACAAATTCCAGAAAACTGGCATACGTGTCATATTCACTGACTAGAATACAATTGAATCGGAAATTTAAAACTAACAAATGACATTCTTCCTCTACCTCCCCAAAACACTCTTTAGTGATTTTCAAGCATACAGTACATTGTTATTAACTATAATCACCATGTTGTACAATAGATCTCTTAAACTTATTCCTCTTGTCTAACTGAAAATTTGTATCCTTTGAATTGAAAATTGCTAAAAGAGTAGATTTTAAGTGTTCTTACCACAAAAATATGTGAGTTAATATGCATGTTAATTATCTTGATTTAGCCATTCCACAACCTATATATATTTCAGGACATCACATTGTATACCATAAACATATGCAATTTATATTTGCCAATAAAAAACAAATTTTTAATGTTAAAATGAAAATTATAATTTAAACGTAGAATGAGAATAACACATAGCAAGACTTTGGAAATGTGCAAAGAGTACACACAAAAACATAGTTATAAATACATTCATTAAAAAATTATCATAACTTTAAAAATAATCTGCATTTTAATTCAAAGAACTAAGGACATGTAAAATAAAGCAAATGGCATACAAGAAATAATGAAGGTAAAATCAAACATTATTAAAATATTAAGACTGTAAGATCTATCAGTAGACTCAAGTAATAAAAGCCAACACTGTTTGAAAAAGATCAATAAAATAGACCATATATTTGATCAGAGGAAGAGTAAAATGGTGTAAATAAATAATAATAGAAATTAGAAAAGAAACAGAACTATAGAGAGAATACTACATATAAGTTTGTACAATAAAATGAAAACTAAATAAATTGGACAATTTCTAGGAAAAAGGTGATTTCTTCAGAAAGAATAGGAATAAATTTTTAAAAGACCTATACCATAGAAGAAATTGAAATGTTTACAGAAATTCATTCCTCTTTAAAATGCACTAGACCCAGATGGATTATTGATAAATTCTAGCTTTTTTTTTTTTTTTTTGAAATGGAGTCTCACTCTGTCACCCAGGTTGGAGTGCAGTGGCACGATCTCTGCTCACTGCAACCTCTGCCACCCAAGTACAGGCAATTCTCCTGCCTCAACCTCCCAAGTAGCTGTGAATACAGATGCCTGCCACCATGCCCGGCTAATTTTTGTATTTTTAATAGAGACAGAGTTTCACCATGTTGGCCAGGCTGGTCTCCAACTCCTGACCTCAGGCAATCTGCCGGCCTCGGCCTCCCAAAGGGCTGGGATTACAGGCGTGAGCCACTGTGCCCAGACTAAATTCTAGCTTATTATTAAGAAATAGAGCATTCCCAACATACATCAACTGTTTCAGAATATAGAAGAAGATAGAAAGCTAAACAACTGTTTTACATTGCTAATATAACACTGTTACAAATTTCAGACAAGAAGAGTATAAGAAAACTGTATATCAATCTTATTTAAGAATGTAAATATTAAAATTACATAAAATTAACAAATTAACCAGCATATCTAATAGAAAATACATATACTTTTTATAACCAGTCAGTATTTATTCCAGGAATGGAAGAATGATATGGTACGGAAAAAGCTATCAAAACTTACTTTGTTTCTTTAACTTAGGAAAAAATATAGGTATCAAATATATACATAAATAAAATTTAAATTCTATTTTTGATTTGCAAGTTACCAATAGACAAAAAATTCATTTGAGAAGCATATTTAAGAGTAAACCTGCAAGTATCATACTTAAGGCTTAAATATTTTAAGTATTACAAATCAGAAATAAAAGAGATGCCTTCTGTCACATCCATTATTCAAATTTCCTAGAGGTCTTGGCCACAGGAACAAATACAATTTTTAAAAAGCATAAATATTGGGAAGGAAGATATAAAACCAAAATTGTTTCTAAGCAATAGAATTATTTATCTAGAAAATCCAAAACAATCAACTGACAATTAGAATAAGAGAGGAATCAAACACATGACCAGCAAACAAAAAGTAATAGCATTCCTTTACAAAGGCAATAACCCATTAAAATACTAGAGTAAACAATAAGATCTTTAGTAATAGCAAAAAGCAATAAAAATAATTCAATACTATGAAATCAAAAGTGCAGAGACTCATCAGATATCAAAAATATTATAAAGTCTATCATCTAGATTAGCATATTACTAGAGCTATAATAGACAAAGCAATGGACCACAGTGGAGATCTAAGAGCAATTCAATATAATTTAATGTACGATAAAGGTAACCTTCAAATTTGTAGGAAAAAAAGCCGTATGTTCAATAAATAGTACTGACATAACCAGCTATCAATTTAGAGACAAAATTATTGTCTAACCTCACATCATTCTCAAAAATAAGTTATAAAAATCTACATAAGCATAAAAACAGAAATTTAAAATTATGAGAAATACGTGGGAATATTTTATGAATTGGGTATAAAAGACCTTGAAATAACAGAAAGAAAAACTAAAAAAGTAAACAATTGATATATTTGGCTACGTCAAACTTTTAACATCTGTAAGACTAAATAAAGACTTCATTAAAAATTGATAGACCGCTAGCAAGATTAATAAAGAAAAAAAGAGAGAAGAATCAAATAGATGCAATAAAAAATGATAAAGGGGATATCACCACTGATCCCACAGAAATACAAACTCCCATCAGAGAATATTACAAACACCTCTATGCAAATAAACTAGAAAATCTAGAAGAAATGGATAAATTCCTCAACACATACATCCTCCCAAGACTAAACCAGGAAGAAGTTGAATCTCTGAATAGACCAATAACAGGAGCTGAAATTGTGGCAATAATCAATAGCTTACCAACCAAAAAAAGTCCAGGACCAGATGGGTTCACAGCCGAATTCTACCAGAGGTACAAGGAGGAACTGGTACCATTCCTTCTGAAACTATTCCAATCAATAGAAAAAGAGGGAATCCTCCCTAACTCATTTTATGAGGCCAGCATCATCCTGATACCAAAGCCTGGCAGAGACACAACCAAAAAAGAGAATTTTAGACCAATATCCTTGATGAACATTGATGCAAAAATCCTCAATAAAATACTGGCAAACAGAATCCAGCAGCACATCAAAAAGCTTATCCACCATGATCAAGTGGGCTTCATCCCTGGGATGCAAGGCTGGTTCAATATACGCAAATCAATAAATGTAATCCAGCATATAAACAGAACCAAAGACAAAAACCACATGATTATCTCAATAGATGCAGAAAAGGCCTTTGACAAAATTCAACAACCCTTCATGCTAAAAACTCTCAATAAATTAGGAATTGATGGGACGTATCTCAAAATAATAAGAGCTATTTATGACAAACCCACAGCCAATATCATACTGAATGGGCAAAAACTGGAAGCATTCCCTTTGAAAACTGGCACAAGACAGGGATGCCCTCTCTCACCACTCCTATTCAACATAGAGTTGGAAGTTCTGGCCAGGGCAATTAGGCAGGAGAAGGAAATCAAGGGTATTCAATTAGGAAAAGAGGAAGTCAAATTGTCCCTGTTTGCAGATGACATGATAGTATATCTAGAAAACCCCATTGTCTCAGCCCAAAATCTCCTTAAGCTGATAAGCAACTTCAGCAAAGTCTCAGGATACAAAATCAATGTGCAAAAATCACAAGCATTCTTATACATCAATAACAGACAAACAGAGAGCCAAATCATGAGTGAACTCCCATTCAAAATTGCTTCAAAGAGAATAAAATACCTAGGAATCTAACTTACAAGGGATGTGAAAGACCTCTTCAAGGAGAACTACAAACCACTGCTCAAGGAAATAAAAGAGGATACAAACAAATGGAAGAACATTCCATGCTCATGGGTAGGAAGAATCAATATCATGAAAATGGCCATCCTTCCCAAGGTAATTTACAGATTCAATGCCATCCCCATCAAGCTATCAATGACTTTCTTCACAGAATTGGAAAAAACTACTTTAAAGTTCATATGGAACCAAAAACGAGCCCGCATCGCCAAGTCAATCCTAAGCCAAAAGAACAAAGCTGGAGGCATCACACTACCTGACTTCAAACTATACTACAAGGCTACAGTAACCAAAACAGCATGGTACTGGTACCAAAACAGAGATATAGATCAATGGAACAGAACAGAGCCGTCAGAAATAATGCCACATATCTACAACTATCTGATCTTTGACAAACCCGAGAAAAACAAGAAATGGGGAAAGGATTCCCTATTTAATAAATGGTGCTGGGAAAACTGGCTAGCCATACGTAGAAAGCTGAAACTGGATCCCTTCCTTACACCTTATACAAAAATCAATTCAAGATAGATTAAAGACTTAAATGTTAGACCTAAAACCATAAAAACCCTAGAAGAAAACCTAGGCATTACCATTCGGGACATAGGCATGGGCAAGGACTTCATGTCTAAAACACCAAAAGCAATGGCAACAAAAGCCAAAATTGACAAATGGGATCTAATTAAACTCAAGAGCTTCTGCACAGCAAAAGAAACTACCATCAGAGTGAACAGGCAACCTACAAAATGGGAGAAAATTTTCGCAACCTACTCATCTGACAAAGGGCTAATATCCAGAATCTACAATGAACTCCAACAAATTTACAAGAAAAAAACAAACAACCCCATCAAAAAGTGGGCGAACGACATGAACAGACACTTCTCAAAAGAAGACATTTATGCAGCCAAAAAACACATGAAAAAATGCTCACCATCACTGGCCATCAGAGAAATGCAAATCAAAACCACAATGAGATACCATCTCACACCAGTTAGAATGGCAATCATTAAAAAGTCAGGAAACAACAGGTGCTGGAGAGGATGTGGAGAAATAGGAACACTTTGACACTGTTGGTGGGACTGTAAACTAGTTCAACCCTTGTGGAAGTCAGTGTGGCGATTCCTCAGGGATCTAGAACTAGAAATTCCATTCGACCCAGCCATCCCATTACTGGGTGTATACCCAAAGGACTATAAATCATGCTGCTATAAAGACACATGCACACGTATGTTTATTGCAGCATTATTCACAATAGCAAAGACTTGGAACCAACCCAAATGTCCAACAATGATAGACTGGATTAAGAAAATGTGGCACATATACACCATGGAATACTATGCAGCCATAAAAAATGATGAGTTCGTGTCCTTTGTAGGGACATGGATGAAATTGGAAATCATCATTCTCAGTAAACTATCGCAAGAACAAAAAACCAAACACCGCATATTCTCACTCATAGGTGGGAATTGAACAATGAGAACACATGGACACAGGAAGGGGAACATCACACTTTGGGGACTGTTGTGGGGTGGGGGGAGGGGGGAGCGATAGCATTGGGAGATATACCTAATGCTAGATGACGAGTTGGTGGGTGCAGCGCACCAGCATGGCACATGTATACATATGTAACTTACCTGCACATTGCGCACATGTACCATAAAACCTAAAGTATAATAATAGTAATGATAAAAGAAAAAAAAAAAAAAGACTTCATTAAAACCTTGCAAGATAATGTACAAATGAGGAGAAAGTATTTGCAATATTCACAACTCACAATGAATTCATTAGTATCTAACATCTAAAAGATAAAAAAAAAAAAAAACAGACACTTCTCAAAAGAAGACATTTATGCAGCCAAAAAACACATGAAAAAATGCTCACCATCACTGGCCATCAGAGAAATGCAAATCAAAACCACAATGAGATACCATCTCACACCAGTTAGAATGGCAATCATTAAAAAGTCAGGAAACAACAGGTGCTGGAGAGGATGTGGAGAAATAGGAACACTTTGACACTGTTGGTGGGACTGTAAACTAGTTCAACCATTGTGGAAGTCAGTGTGGCGATTCCTCAGGGATCTAGAACTAGAAATTCCATTTGACCCAGCCATCCCATTACTGGGTATATACCCAAAGGACTATAAATCATGCTGCTATAAAGACACATGCACACGTATGTTTATTGCGGCATTATTCACAATAGCAAAGAGTTGGAACCAACCCAAATGTCCAACAATGATAGACTGGATGAAGAAAATGTGGCACATATACACCATGGAATACTATGCAGCCATAAAAAATGATGAGTTCACGTCCTTTGTAGGGACATGGATGAAATTGGAAATCATCATTCTCAGTAAACTATCGCAAGAACAAAAATCCAAACACCAATTCTGTGAAGAAAGTCATTGGTAGCTTGATGGGGATGGCATTGAATCTGTAAATTACCTTGGGAAGGATGGCCATTTTCGTTATATTGATTCTTCCTACCCATGAGCATGGAATGTTCTTCCATTTGTTTGTATCCTCTTTTATTTCCTTGAGCAGTGGTTTGTAGTTCTCCTTGAAGAGGTCTTTCGCATCCCTTGTAAGTTAGATTCCTAGGTATTTTATTCTCTTTGAAGCAATTGTGAATGGGAGTTCACTCATGATTTGGCTCTCTGTTTGTCTGTTATTGATGTATAAGAATGCTTGTGATTTTTGCACATTGATTTTGTATCCTGAGACTTTGCTGAAGTTGCTTATCTACCTAATGCTAGATGACGAGTTGGTGGGTGCAGCGCACCAGCATGGCACATGTATACATATGTAACTTACCTGCACATTGCGCACATGTACCATAAAACCTAAAGTATAATAATAATAATAATAATAATAAAAGAAAAAGAAAAAAAAAAAAATCCAAACACCGCATATTCTCACTCATAGGTGGGAATTGAACAATGAGAACACATGGACACAGGAAGGGGAACATCACACTTCGGGGACTGTTGTGGGGTGGGGGGAGGGGGGAGGGATAGCACTGGGAGATATACCTAATGCTAGATGACGAGTTGGTGGGTGCAGCGCACCAGCATGGCACATGTATACATATGTAACTTACCTGCACGTTGCGCACATGTACCATAGAGCCTAAAGTATAATAATAATAATAATAATAATAATAATAATAATAAACAATTGAGAAAAAAAAAAGAATCAAATGGCAAACAAGCCAAGAAAAAAATAGAGAAAACCTTTATATGTATGTACAGAATGATTTATACAGATAGTTGCAGAATTGTGAGAAATTGGAACCAACAAAAATGTCCACTAGGAGAGAATTTTTTTTTCTTTTTTTCTTTTTTTTTTTTTGAGACGGAGTCTCGCTCTGTTGCCCAGGCTAGAATGCAGTGGCACAATCTCAGCTCACTGCAACCTCCACCTCCCAGATTCAAGCAATTCTCCTGCCTCAGCCTGCTGAGTATCTGGGACTACAGGTGCCCGCCACCATGCCCGGCTAATTTTTGTATTTAGTAGAGATGGGGTTTCACCATGTTGGCCACCCTGGCCTTGAACTCCTGACCTCAGGTGATCCACCCGCCTCGGCCTCCCAAAGTGCTGGGATTACAGGTGTGAGCCACCATGCCTGGCCCAGGAGAAGAATTTTTAAATGAACTATCATTTATATTACAAAATACTTACACAACAATTTTTTTAACTGAGGTAGCCGTGTTTACATTCACAGGGAAAGATCTGCAAGATATATTGTTGAGTTAAAAAAAATTGTTGCTGAAGAACACCTACACTCTTGCATGTGTTTAAGAGGGATGGAGGAGAAGAGAAAAAGAGATCCTGAAGGGATATATAACAAAACTAAGATAATATGCCTCTAGAGCAGTAAATGGTATTACTGGGAGTAATTAATGATTTTTTAACTTCTATAGGGTTTGGATTGCTTGCAATGAGAATGTATTCACGTATCATTTTGTGCAACCTTACTATTTAATATTTAAAAAGAAGATCTAAAACTAGCCTCACGTTCTCACGTGACCCACCCCCAAAGCAAGCGAGCAACATAGCTAAGAGACACCAAAAGTGGCTCTCTTGTTCTTGATCTTGAACTTGTTCTTGTTCTTCAGGGTTCTTACAAGAATATACTTGTGGAATAAACATCTGCAGTGACCCTGAAGAGGGACTCTAATGGGCAACATCTTATGTTCTCTAGTTTGATAAGTTGGGAGGAGAAGAAAGTAGGAACAGACTGATTAAAGACTGTGAAATGAGATAATCTTTGCTAGTCTAGAATGTAGCCTCTTCAAAGAATTTCGGGGAGCCACTGACTTGTGGGAAAGTCCACCCTTCACTCTGGGGCAAGAATCATTTGAAGTTCCTTTTAGTTTTTTGATGTATTGTAGGCCCTCCCATTGAACTTGGAAAACATATTGAAATAATCAAATGTACAATGTTTCAGCTGAGCAGGTTATATTCTGTTAAGTGATATAAATTCCATGTGTCATTTAGCATATCTTTATCTCTGCAGATTGTATCTAATAGGCACATTTATTTTCCCTGTGTGAAAGTTTCTTGCTGATTCTTGGAAGGTTTGTGTGTTATTATTCATGTCCTTACTCAGCAAAGAGGTGAGTGGTAGGATGGCTAGAAAAGATGTTCAGACATAACATTTCATCACTGGAGAAGAGAGTGGGAAAAAGACTTGGCCAGACTGTTGCCTGTTCTGGACTGTAATTGTCCCATATGTGATGTTATTTAAGAAAAATAACCCAGATGGTGTCATAGGTACTGTCTGCCATGTTTTGTTGCCTTTGGGAAGTCTAAGGGTAAAACGCCACCTCCTTGAATAGGAGTGAATTTCAGCTTTCCAAAAGAAATAAGCAGTCACACTGTTATCCTCATAAACAGGCAAGCTTTCACAAATAGTAAAACTTGGAACCTCACCTGAGGAGAGTAGAAAACTGTTCCATATATAGCCCTGTCTTCTAGAAGCTGAAGCACTACATTTAAAAGGAGAGTTAGGTTCAAAGGGTCTCTCACTGAGTCAGGGAGGGAAAGGAAGGTCCCCCTTTAGTGTGAGCTCGGGGGCCTCTATATAGTAAAAGAACCCAGATCCAAGCAAAGACCAGTCTAATAGTGTGCTCATATCCAACAGTGAGTGCCCATGAACTCTAAATCTGTATTTATCTGAGATCTATTTACCTTCCCTGTACATTCTTTACCTAATTTTCTTATTCTCAAAGTTTGAGAGGTTGAAACTAGGCACTTACAATAAAGTTTAGGGCAACGGCTGTAAGTTTGTTTTTTTGGATTGTTGTTGTTGTTACTTGAGAATTCCCTAAAAGAATTTAGACAGACCTATGAACTTTATCATATATTTTTAACATTTTTATGTCTTTATTATTTTATTAACATACAATATAGGTACATAATTTCAAAGCACATGTGATAATTTGGTACTTTCATATAATGTGTAATGATCAAATCAGGTTAACTAGTATATCTATCACCTTAAACATTTATCTTTTCTTTCTGCTAGGAATATTCTTATTATTCTCTACTAGCAATGTGAAATGCTCAATATTTGAAATGTTCCATCTATGCTCAACAGATTGTTAACTATAGTCACCCTACTGACCCACGGAACTTATTTCTTTTATCTTATTTCTTCTAACTGTATATTTGTACCCATTAATCAACCTCTCTTCACCCCTCCTGCCTCCTACTCTTCCTGGCCTCTGGTGACTATAAACTACTCTCTATCTTCATGAGATCCAGTTTTTTGGCTCCTACGTATAAATGAGAACATGTAATATTTGTCTTTCTGTGCTTGGCATACTTTACATAATGACATCTGGTTCCCATCCATCCATGCTGCTGCAAATGACAGGATTTCCTTCTTTTTGTGGCTGAATAATATTCCATTGTGTAAATAGACCACACCTTCTTTCTCCATTCATCCATTGACTGACACTTGGATTGATTCCATATTTTGGCCATTGTGAATAGTTCTGCAATAAAAGTGGGAGTGCAGATACATCTTTGATATATTGATATGGTTTTGCTCTGTGTTCCCATGCAAATCTCATCTCAAATTGTAATCTCCACATGTCGAGGAGTGGCGAGAAGGGTACTGGTGGGAGGTGATTGGGTCATGGGGATGGTTTCCCCTATGATGTTCTCATAATAGTGAGTGAGTTCTCACAAGAGCTGATGGTTTTAAAAGTGTTTAACAGTTCCCCCTTCACTCACTCTGTCTCTTGCCGCCATGGGAAGATGTACCTTCCTTCCCCTTCATCTTCAACCATGATTGTAAGTTCCCCAGCCACGTGGAACTGTGACTTAATTAAACCTCTTTTATTTATAAATTACTCAATCTCAGGTGGTATCTTTATAGCAGTGTGAAAACAGACTAATACATATATTGATTTCCTTTCTTTGGGGTCTATACTCATTAGTGGGACTGCTAAATCACCTGGTAGTTCAAATATTTTTGAATTTGTTTTGCTAGCATTTTGTTGAGAATTTTTGCATTTATTTGCATTAGTGACACTGGCCTGTAGTTTTCTTTTCTGTGTGTGTGTGTGTGTGTGTGTGTGTGTGTGTGTGTGTGTGTGTGTGTGTCCTTGTCTGGTTTTGATATCAGGGTAATACTGGCCTCATAAAATGAGCTTAGAAAAATTCCATCTTCTTCAATTTTTTTAAAAGTTTGAGTATAATTGGTATTAGTTCTTTAAGTGTTTGTTAGAATTCAGCAGGAAGCCATCCAGTCTTTGGCTTTTCTTTGATGAGAGACTTTTTATTATGGCTTCAATCTCATTACTTGTTATTGGTTTCTTGAAGTTTTCTATTCCTTCATAGATCAATCTCAGTAGGTTGCATTGTGTCTCAGAATTTCTCCATTTCTAGGTTTTCCAATTTGTTGGTGTGTAATTGTTAACTATAGTCTCTAATGATTCTTTGCATTTCTGTAATCTCAGATTTTTTTTCATTTCTGATTTAATTTATATAGATCTTTTTTTTTGGTTGGTCTAGCTAACAATTTGTGGATTTCATTTATCTGTTCAAAAATCTAACATTTTGTTTTAATGATCTTCTGTATTGTTTTTTAGTCTCAATTTTATTTACTTCTACTCTGATGTTTATTATTTCTCTGCTTCTACTAATTTTGGGTTCTGTTAGTTCTTGCTTTTCTAATTCCTTGGGGTTCATTATTGGGTTGTTTATGTGAAGTCTTTATACTTTTTTTATGTAGACATTTATTGCCATAAACTTCACTCTTAGTACTGCTTTTGCTGTGTCCCATAGATTTTGGTGTGTTGTATTGCCATTCTCATTTGTTTTAATAAATGTCTTAAATTTTTTCTGAATTTCTTCATTGACTTTTTCTTCATTGTTCAGGAGCATGTTGCTTAATTACCATGTGTTTGTGTATTTTCTGAGGTTCCTCTTGTTATTGATTTCTAGTTTTATTCCATTGTGGTCAGAAAGGTACCTGATGTCATTTCTACCTTTCTGAATTGGTTGAGTCTTGTTTTGTGGACTTAGATATAGTTTATTCTGGAAAATGTTCCATGTGCTGAGGGGAAAAAAAGGGTACTCTGCAGTTATTGGATGAAATGTTCTGTAAATGTCAGTTAGGCCTATTTGGTACAGTGTGGAGTTTAACTCTGATTTTTTTTATTGATTTTCTGTCGGGAAGATCTGTCCATTGCTGAAAGTGGGTTGTTGAAGTCCCCTACTAACATTGTATTGCAGTCTGCCTCTCCCTTTAGATTTATTAATGTTTGCTCTATATGTCTGGGTGCTTCACCATTGGGTACATAGATACTTAAAATTGTTATATCCTCTTGCTGAATTGACCCCTTTATCATTATATAGTGACCTTCTTTGTCTCTTCTTATAGTTTTTGTCTTAAAATTAATTTTTTGTGATGTGTAGATAGATAGCAACTCCTGCTCTTTTTTGGTTCCATTAGCATGAAATATCTTTTTCCATCCCTTCACTTTCAGTCTGTGTGTGTCTTTACAGATAAAGTGAGGTTTTTGTAGGCAGAATATAGTTGCATCATCTTTTCGTATCCATTCACCCACTCTGTCTTTTAATTGCAGAATTGAGTTTACTTACATTCAGTGTTATTTTGATAAGTAAAGACTTACCACTGCCATTTTGTTGCTTGTTTTCTGGTTGTTTGATCAATTCTCTCTTCCTTTCTTACTGTCTTCCTATGTGGTTAAGTGATTGTCTATGGTAGTATGTTTTCATTCATTGCTTTTTATTTTTGGTGAATCTATTATAGGTTTTTGATTGTGGTTATTATTAGACTTAACAAAAAAATCTTACAGATATAATAAGTTATTTTAAAGAGATGACAACTTACTTTAGATTACAAATACAAGAATAGAAACAGAGGCAAAGAAACACTAAGAAAACATCTAAATTTAACTCCACTCCCATTACATTTTGACTTTTAGTTACCTCAATTTACATATTTTATATTACCTATCATTTAGCAGGTTGCTATAGCTATTATTGTTTTTGATCAATTTTTTCTGCATACTAGAGTTATGAGTTGATTGCACACTATCATTGCAGTAATAGAGTATTGTATTAGTTAGGCTTCTCTAAAGCGACGAAACTAATAGGATAGAGATATATAAAGGGCAAGTTTATTAAGGAGTATTGACTCACACGATCACAAGGTGAGGTCCCACAATAGGCCATTTGCAAGCTAAGGAGCAAGGAAGCCAGTCCCAGTCACAAAACCTCAAAAGTAGGGAAGCTGACAGTGCAGCCTTCAATCTGTAGTTGAAGGTCCAAGAGTCTCAAAGCTGAAGAACTTGGAGCCCGATGTTCAATGACAGGAAGCATCCAGCATGGGAGAAAGATGTAGCCTGGGAGAATAAGCCACTCTTGTCTTTTCAAATTCTTCTGCTTCTTTTTATTCTGGCCAGGCTGACAGCTGATTAGATTGTGACCACTCAGATTGAGGGTGGGTCTGCCTTTCCCAGTCCACTGACTCAAATGTTAATCTCCTTTGGCAACACCCTCACAGACACACCAAGGAATAATACTTTGCATTCTTCAATCCAATCAAACTGACACTCAATATTAACCATCACAAGTATTCTGGGTTTTATACCTTGAAAAGTTTTCTTTCTGCAAGTTAGTGGGTTTTGTTTTTGTTTGTTTGTTTTTGTTTTTGTTTCAGATTGATGAACTCCCTTTAACATTTCATGGAAGACAGGTCCGGTGGTGATAAATTCTCTCAGCTTTTGTCTGGGAGAGACTTTATCTCTTCTTTATAGTTGAAGGATAATTTTGCTAGATACAGTATTCTTAAATGGTGGTTTTCTTCTTCAGCACTTTGAAAATGTTGTTTCACTTCCTTCTGGCCTGTTTCCTGTTGAGAAGTCTGTTGATAGACAAATTGGACTTCTTTTTTTGTTGTTGTTGTTATTTGTTTCTTTTTTCTTGCTGCTTTTAGGGTCTTCTCTTTTTCCTTGACCTTTGAGAGTTTGATTACTATATGCCTTGTGTTAGTCTTATTTAAGTCAAATCTGTTTGGCATTCTCTGATCTTCCTGTACCTGTATATTTATATCTTTCTCAAGTGTTGGGAAGTTTTCTATTATTATTTTTTGAGCAAGATTTCTACCCCTTGCTCTTGCTCAACTCCCTCTTGAACACTAATAATTCTTACATTTGGTCTTTTCTGTATCTTGTAGTCAATCTTTATTCTTTTTCATTTTTTTCTTTTTTCTCCTCTAACTGAATTTTCAAATAGCCTGTCTTCAATCTTGGTGAGTATTTCCTCTGCTTGATCCATTCTGCTATTGAGAGTCTCTAATAAATTTTTCAGTTCAGCAAATGTATTTCTTACTTCTAGGACTTCAGTTCGATTTTTTTTCAATTATTTTAATCTCTTTGTTAAATTTCTAGATAAATTTCTGAATTCCTTTTCTGTGTTATCTTAGACATCACTGAGTTTTCTTAAAATTACTATTTTGAATTTTTGAGAAAACTCACATATCACGGTCTCATTAAGATCAGTCACTGGTTCCTCGCCTCATCCATTTGAGGAAGTCATGGTTCCCTGTTTGCTGTTGTTTCTCATCGATGTACATCTGTGTCTTTGCATTGAATGATTGGTTAATTATTCTAGTCTGTTTAGTTTGTTTTATCTTTATGGGATATGTTTGCTTAGAGATTTTTTGGAATTTACTCATTAGATTTCTTTTTTATTTTTCCTGTCAGGTCACTGCCTCCATTTAGCACTAGATGGTCCCTTAATCCCAGCTTTGCCTCAGTTCTAGTAACTGATCAGAGCGTTACCCATCCTGTATGGGAAAGATCTCGAAGAAGACATTTCAGCAGTTTGAGAAGTGCTGGCTAAGGGCTCATGACTGGCGGACCCATGGAATGTACCTCCTACTGCATGGTGCTGCTGAACAGCCACTCTGATTTGGTGTCTCCTTTGGTAGAGTTACAGAATAGGGTTACCAGGACATGAGATGGTCGTCCTACCTCACCCCTTTGTCCCTGACTGTCCTCAGAGCTACTTCTCCCTTCAGGGACTCCCAATAATTCCCTTGAGCTGAGGTAAGGACAGGTCTTTTCCCAGGGAACTCAGGTGGGGAAGGTAATTGTCTACCTTGATCTCACTTATTTTCAGTGTAAAAACTGAGTCAGAGGAATTTTCTACACACTTGGTATCATGCAGATTTTGGGAACTTGCACCAAAGATATGGAAGTCCAATTCTCTTACCATCTTCTCAAAGTTTTTTCTCTTCTCTGTGGCCCTGGGAACTGTCTCATTCTCATCTTTGAGTTCTAGGATATTGTTGGTAATAATCTCAGCACTATATATTTGGTGTTTTAGTGTTCTTTGGGGGTGGGGGATAGTGAAGCCTACTTGCTTCTACACTGACATTTTGGTTCCAGAAATCTACAGGAACTTCTCATACAAATCTGGCAATTAAAAGTTTTCATTATAAATTCAAAAATAATTTCAAAGAATATAACTAACATGTTTTAAATATTGACATTTTCAGATAAAATATTACATTATTTTTTAAATATATTACATGGAATATTGCAATTTTATATTCTTCATCAATTTGAAAATATATAAACAAGCTCTTCAACAGTCAAAATTTTACATCGTTCCTTTTCTTCTTTGACCTCATATTTCCATTCCACCTCCCCCATAGAATGTTGTCATGATGTAAATTGTATGACCTAAAGTATTTTATTAGGCTGGGCGTGGTGACTCATACCTTTAATCTCAGCACTTTGGGAGACCAAGGCAGGCAGAGCACCTGAGGTCAGCAGTTGGAGAGCAGTCTGGCCAACATAGTGAAGCCCCCTCTCTACTAAAAATACAAAAATTAGCTGGGCATGGTCATAGACGCCTGTAATCCCAGCTACTTGGGAGACTGAGGCAGGATAATTGCTTGAACCCAGGAAGCGGAGGTTGCAGTGAGCCAAGACCGCGCCACTGCACTCCAGCCTGGGTGACAAGAGTGAGACTCCATCTCAAAAAAAAAAAAAAGAAAGTATTTTATTGATCACCTTATCCTAATTCTCTGCTAAATAAATAAATAAATAAAAATACATTTTTATTTTATTTCCAGGAACTATAAGGATCTAAATGCTAAAGAATTTTTTCTGGATTAACTTATTATTCTAATTTTTATTTGTATGTGATAAAAAGTATATTTTGTCAGGAAATATATTTCCTAATGAGATAGATGTGGTTTTTTAAAATATATAGTTAACATTTACATGGATGAACATTTTTTATTGCTAGAGTGAGACAGGATTTATCATCAATTTTTTTCCTTTTTTAATGTAAGCCCTGAGACAACTGCTTACATATATAAGTAAATGCAAATGCAGGAAGCTTTACTGTAGTAATGTCTTTCACTTTCTTTTAATTCTTTACAAGTTATATACAAAACAAAAACAGTAATCAATCAACAAAAAATTAATTTAAATCCTCTATCTACTGACAACTCCATAAAATCTTCCTGTAGTTTTAATGAAAGCAAAGAATTGGAACCACCTGAGTTGCAAAAGGATTTGTTACCAATCATTATACTTGTTTCCTTTCTCAACACCAGCGCCAGTATTTTGAATTACCCCTTTGGCTGGCCCATAGATGCTTTTCCTGTTACTCCTTAGCATGCCTTAAGGTACCTCCAAGGAAATGTACACCCTAGTGTGAGATCATCTGGGATAGGTGAGAGCAGTAACACCCTGAGGAAATTGGTCTCAAGATAGATAAATACTATTTGCAGAATGGCTGACAGTACCTGAGGGACAAATGACTAGCTGAGGTAGCAGTGAGATTCAGGGCATATTTGTGGAACTATTTAACATTCCATGAAGACTCCCAGAAATATTAGGTGATAAAGAAAGAATTTCTTGAAGTCACTGTGATGGGATCCCACAGTGTTTTGAGCACGTAAATAAAGTAGCATTTAATTTTAACTAACAGAGAAAATACAGCTGTTTTTCTTTATTCTCTCATGAATCACCCAAAAACAAGAAGAAAAGAACAAAAAGACAAACATCATCCTCAATAAAACCATGAAATATCTGTCTCTGAACCTCATATGAGAAGTGGAGTGGCCATATGCGATGAAGATTTTTTTAAAAAACATTTGAAGCAATTTATTCTGACCCAAATATGAGTGACTATGGCCCGTGACACAGCCCTCAGGTGGTCCTGAGAACATGTGCGCAAGGTGGTCAGGGTACAGCTTGGTTTTATATATTTTAGACAGGCATGAGACATCAATCAAATACATTTAAGAAATACATTGGTTTGGTTCAGAAAGGTGGGACAACTCGGGTCAGGAGCGATGGTTCATGCCTGTAATCCCAGCACTTTGGGAGGCCAAGACGGGCAGATCGTGAGGTCAGGAGTATGAGACCAGCCTGGCCAATATGGTGGAACCCGTCTCTACTAAAAATACAAAAATTGGCCAGGCGTGGTGGCGCATGCCTGTGGTCCCAGCTACTCGGGAGGCTGAGGCAGAAGAATCACTTGAATCCGGGAGGCGGAAGTTGCAGTGAGCTGAGATCACACCACTGCACTCCAGCCTGGGCAACAGAGTGAGACTCTGTCTCAAAAAAAAAAGAAAAAACAGAAAGGTGGGACAACTCAAAGTGGGGACTTCCAGGTAAATTTAAATATTTTTTGGTTGACAATTGGTTGAGTTTATCTGAAGACCAGGGATCAATGGAAAGGAATGTTTAGGTTAAGATAAAGGATTGTGGAGACCAAGTTTTACTGTGCAGAGGAATCTCTCAGCTGACTTCAGAGAGAGAGCAGGTTTTAAAATGTTTCTTATAAGACCTAAAAGGGTGCCTTGTTCTTAGTTGATTATCTACTGGATCTGCAAAGAAAGGAAGAAAACAAAGGAGGAAGGGGATTCTCTATAGAATGTGGATTTTTCCCACAGGAGACTTCACAGGGCAACTTCAAGGTAAGGCAAGGAAATATATTTTGGGTTTAAATATTTTTTCCTTGTCTCGTAATGTTATGCCACAGTCAAACTGAAAAGTAAGTCATGATATATAGGGTCAAATAAAACCCATCTGATGACAATTTATGGTTTGTAAGGCATGACTCCCTAGACCCCTTAGGTAGGAATTTGGGCAAGATAAAAAATCAGAGCTTAGTCCTCAGTCCCTGCTCTTGGCCAAAAAGCATTCCACAGAATGTACATGCAGGCCCACAGCAGCAGGTCCCATGGCACTAGGAAGGGTTATTCCTAGAGTTGTCTGATCTGGTCATTTAGTGAGGTCCCACAGTGCTAGGAAGGCTTATTCCTAGAGTAGTCTGGTTGATGGTCATAGCTTTGAATCTTAGCAATTTGGATAATGGGGGAAGACATGGTTTGACCTGATGTAATAGCCAATTGTTTAAGGGGTGAGATGGAGTCAGGTCTAGGGTTTAGTCTAAAAAAACACATCCCAGATTAGATCCATTTTCTGAGCTATCATGATCTGGGTCTTTAATTGTGGCTTTCCTTCTGTTGTATCTGGCATAACATTTACAGGAAATATATAATGCTAATACAGTGACAAATACCATAAAGATAGCAAGGATTAGGCGTCCAAGAAGGTTATAGGTAGAGTCAAAGGGCTATAAACAACCTAACAAACCAAAAAATCACTGCATGCATCATCATACACTCTGATCAGACTCCCAGTGTATTTACTCTCCTCATTGAGGGTTTTTTGAACCTTGTGATAAATCTTACTTGAGAATTGTAGGACTGACATTAAATTAGAATTTAATAAATTTAATCTCTTTTCCAGCCAATGTATCTCCATTGGCATAGCATCCTGAGGAGGGTATAAATTAAATGCAAGAAATGCCTGGTCCTCGGTGTCTAAATTGTTATAGACTTCTTAACAGTAGACAAATCTATTTTTCCCCCACTTTTGTATTGCACCATATACTAGAATTTGGAAAAAAAAAGGTTTGGTCACGGGATAAGTCATATAATTCTTCAGTGTCATTTTTCCCTCGGCAGGATCCCTATGGCTGAGGGCCTGAAGAGTCAAAAGATTTATAGCCAATTAATTGGTCTAGGCCAGATAGGAATGGATGTGGACAGGCATTTGTTACCTCTTAAAATTATTATTTTAAGGAAAAAACCAACAGAAAAACCAAAAGGAAAAGTTATAAGACTGACATTTTTAATTTCAAGCTCAGTTGCTGTGAGCTTGGTTTTTGTTACAGACTTATAGCCATTAGCTATATAAAACACAAGCATTGTTCTGAAAAATTAAAAAGATAGGTAGATGATAGATAGATAGATAGATAGATAGATAGATAGATTTATCTTCACAACTCTTAATTGGGAGTATTATACCCAGGAGGCTTTGTTACAAGGTATTTTATCCTGTTAGTAAATATTTTCCTTTAATTTTATAGTAAGCAGAAAATTTTTACGGTTGGGGTGAATGCAAAACTGACACATTAATAGTTTAGAAGGCAACTCAACTTGTTTTACCAGCTGTTTAGGCATTCTTTTGTACCCCCTTCTTGATTTGGAGGGTTTGATCTTGTGCTAATTTTATCCCTCAAAACGGGCCCTTCCAATCTTATGTGCCCAGCTCTTTTGCAATAGTGCCTGGGCCTAGAAGGAGGTAGCTTGTTTAGTTTTAGCAACAGAGGATTGGCAGTGAAACAGGTCTGGGCCCAGTGGGATGCCAAATGAGGGAGATTCATGTCTCTGGTCTTCAGAGTACCATGATTTTTGTTTCCTTGGAAGTAAAACAAAAACAGATAAATAATATTCATAGTTTGACAATTTTAAGAGTAATTTGTAAGTCAGAACAGAAAAAGGAACCTATTCCATTTGGGCACCAACTAAAAACATGAAGAAAAATTATAATCTGGTACTTTCTAGAGGATTATTGTAGCCATTAAATAATGATTTAATCTTCACTTAAAAATTTAGGGCTGAAGTCTATTATTAAATGTTATGCTTGCCCTTGAAACAATTTTTTAGCCAGCTTTTTTATTAAAGGGAATATTATAGCAAGGCCAATTTTTGTGCAAGGTTAGTTTTTGGCTTATTATGCTTGCCTGATTATTTGCATAAAATGCAGCAAGAAATAGACTGGCCATATAGACTCCTTTTCAAGTTGGTTTTGCTGAAACTTTACCTAAAAATAGGCTATTTTAGTTTCAGTCTTGGTAAAATAATCAGTGTTTCCAATTGTTAAAAAAAAAAAAACTACTATTGAACTTATGCAGACAACTATATTGCCATAAAAGTACAATCTGAATTTTGGAGGATTCAGAAAGGTAAATTTGCTTATAAAAACATACTTTACCCAAATGACTTAAAAGGAAAAGATTTTCCTGATCCTCCTTTAACCAGAGCAGCAGCTTTTAAGATAAGATGTTTGTTTACCTTGGAAATGTTATTTACAAACCAAACAGTTTAAGAGGGTTATTAGACGCTATAGAATGTAGCAGCTTTTCACAATTAGTCCTAGGAAAAAAGCTCTCTGCTTATTAGATACCAAGATTTTATGTAAACCAATTTTATTTCATCATGGAACTTTTTGAAAAACATAGTTTCCATCAGCATAGGGGTAGCTTCAGTTAATATTCCATAGGAATGCAGTAAATGCCCCATCAAGTAGAAATTCTCTAGCTCAGTCGTTATTGAAAAGTACTCACAGCTTTTTTTGTTATTGTTTTTGTTGTTGTTCTTGTTGTTTTTCTGAGACGGAGTTTCACTCTTGTTGCCAGACTGGTGTGCAATAGCACGTGATCTCGGCTCACTGCAACCTCCGCCTCTCGGGTTCAAGCGATTCTCCTGCCTTAGCCTCCTGAGTAGCTGGAATTACAGGTGCATGCCACCATGTCTGGCTAATTTTTGTATTTTTAGTAGAGACAGGGTTTTGCCATGTTGAGCCAGCTGGTGTCGAACTCCTGACCTCAGGTGATCTGCCCGCCTTGGCCTCCTAAAATGCTGGGATTACAGGCACGAGCCACTGTGCCCAGCCAGTACTCACAGTTTTTGCAATCAGCCCCCATATATGCTCCACACAAAGGGCTATGCAGTGGAGGATTTACATGAGCAGATTTACATGTCTTCAGTTGTATAGTACTAGAAAGGGGAAAACATCCCCCAGTTACAGTTCCCATTTTCATAAGGCATTTAGGTAAAAAGGGTTGCAACCACCTTACATAAAACTTGTTTAACCATTTTACATTTTATAATTCTATTATCTTGTATTTTTTTATGTTCTGGTCCCAGGAAGCCTTTTTTACCCCCCAGACCATTTTATCTTTTCTGGTGAAAAAGGTTTGGGTTCCCAGCAGGGAGTTGCATCTGTAAGACTTTAGATAATTAGTAAAAGTTACAGGAGCCAAGAAAAGATGAAGGAGAGAGCCATCATTCAAGGCCAGTTCCACCAGAAAAGAAGCTCAAACTCGGTGGGGCTTCAATGGGCCTTGCTGGTACCTTAGCTCTTAGCTCCAGTTTTGGGCAACTCTTTCGGGGTCTTGAGTCTTCTCTGAGGCTCCACATGTTTGGGCATCAGATTACCGTCAATGAAAAGAGTCAAACTCTGTAAAGTATTTGAAGAGATGTATTCTGAACCAAATATGAGTGACCATGGCTGGTGACACAGCCCTCAAGGAGGTCCTGAGAACATGTGCCCATATAGATTTTTTTTAATTGGGGTATGGGGAAGATACCAAGTCAAGATGCATGTGGTTACAAATCAGAATTTTTAAAAAGGCAGAATAAACATCTTGTAATAAACTTAATAAGAAATGTGTAAAAGAAGAAAAACATATTGAAATGTATATCATGTTCTTAAATAGAAAAATTCAGTATAACAATGTCAGCTCTTCCTTAGTTAATCTACTATTTTTATGTGATCCTGATAAAACAGCCAACAGGAACTAAAGTTAACAAGCTGATTATAATATATCTATGGGGAAAAGAAAATTCAAGAATGAACATAGAATTCTAAACAGGGAGGATAATAAGGAAAGAATGTAATTAAAACACTGTGCTGCTATCACATGAATAGACATATCAAAGAAACAGATTAGAAAGTCCAGGAATGGACACAAAAACACCACACAGGAATTATAATAAAAAATGAATTTTCAGATCAATAGAGAAAATATGGATTATTCAATAAATGGTATTAAAACATCTGACTAGTAAAGCAGGAAAAAAGAAACACATTTGGATGAATACCTTATATTATATATCAACAAAAAGTCCAAGTTGATCAAATATCTGAATCCTAAAACCAAAACCATAAAAGCACTAAAAAAAAATGGAAGAATTTTGTTTAATCTCAAAGTTGGAAAGGTCTTTCTATATGTGAAGGAAAAAACTGAAGTCACAAAGGAAAATATTGATAAATCCAACTCTGTAGAAATAAAAATGCATACATAAAACATCCAGTATAAATCAGAAGATAAATGACAGACTGGGAAAAAGTATTTGCAACTCATATTCAAAGGCCTAATTTCTTTAATGAATAAGAAACAAAATCAATGATTCAAAGAAAAACATGAAGAAGAAATAGCAAAAGACAATTTGTAGAAAGGAAAAATCAAGCAATTATAAAAATTAAGGGGTATTCAATCTCAGTCCTTATTTTTTAAAAGTGTTAATCAAAACCATAATGAGCTGTAAGTTTTCATCTATTGCATTATCAAAGAGCAAAAGCTTGAGAATTCACCAGATTGCTCTGCCAGTTTTAGGGTTATTGTCCCTCAGCTCCAATCCCACCTTCTGAACCTGTGATGCTGGTGCTGGCACTCTGCACCCCACATTCATCATTGCCATCTGGCTCCCTGGTAGGCTCAGCCGATGAGAGGTACAAGAGGTAGAGAGGAAAGCTGAAAGAGGAAAAAGGGACTTACTCCTCCTGGTCTGCTTCCTGTTCCTGTCAATTTCCCCTCCGCACATTCTTTCACCTGCAGCATCAGTTCTTCGCCACTGCAGCAGCTGAGCCCAGTTTGCAGTTTTTTCCACCACCTGTAGATCAGCCTGATTATTCTCCCCTCAGAGAACCATCACTAGCCAGCCAGTGCTCCCTGCTAGAAGTCTGGTCGCAGCCCCAGCGGGTCCTTCCTCCAAGCTCACGGTATCAGTGAACCATACTCCATGCTCAGAGATCTGGGTTTCAATACTGGAGGTCCCTCCTCTGAGTTTCTCAGTTTTAATAATTTCAACTTCTTCACTTGTTCTCCTTACCCCTAGAGATGGTGGCTGTTTTCTGCAATTGCTACCTCCCTGATACCTTAGTATTCCATTCTTGCCTTAATTTTCTTCTTAACAACTTTACACGTAGTCAACAATTCTTTGTATTAAATTCTTCCTGTTGAAATAGTTGGTGTGGCTTGTGATTGGATCTTGACAGTACAAGTAGCCAAAATTGTGGAAACACTGGTAATTTTATACATTGTTGGAGGGCGCATTAATTGATACATCCCCCACCCCTTGCCCCTTTCTCCCCAAGAAGGCTGGCAATTGACTGGCAATTTTACTTCTAGGATTTATCTTACAAATAGACATATATGTGTGAAAATACTGTGTATAAAATGAAATTAACTGTAGCTTTGTTTGTAAAATCAAAAGAGTGGAGAGGAAATTTAAATTCAACAACAGGAAATGTAAAATAAATTACAGTGTATTAATTAGAGAAACACTGAGTAGAAATAAAAAATAATCTTTAAAAAGCTCTATACAGCACCAATATGGATGATCTCCAAGATATTGGTAAGTACAAAGAGGGAGGTGTGAAACAATGTGTCTGTATGTTTCTCCTTGCATTTTTTAATTTAAAAATATATATTTGCACAGAATATTTCTGGGAGGATACATGAGAAACTATGTGCCTAGAGAAGAGGGATGATGAGAAAGATTTAGATTTTACTGTGTACTCTTTTGGACTTCTTGAATTTTATAGTATATACATGTATTATCTATTAGAAAAAATTAATGCAAATAAAATATCTAATGGGGGGAAGAAGTACAGAGGATTTTTCAGTTCAAATTGCAAACTGGGTAAAAATATATATCTTCTCTCCCTCTCCCAAGGCCACATTAAAAAGATGTTAAGAGAATAAAAATGCATATACCCACAACAATGAAGAGAATAAGAAAGAAGCTACTAGCAAGTGAAATATTTCTAAACATGTCTGGAAAAGGAAAATGTAGATGGCAGATTCTAACACTGGGCAACAAAAAATTATACACTAGAATATATGAGGGAGTTGGGGGAGCTACAGCCAAGAAGGAAGAAAATCAACCCAGGAGAACCTAGAAAAACCCAGCCTGTCTCAGAGGCTTCCAACCACAGACAGTAGGAACTAAACCCTGAATACTTAACAAAATCAACTCTAGCTATCCTTCCTCTAATCCTTTGTTCAGAATGGTTGATATGGAAGTGTTTTGCTTCTAGGCCAAAAATAAATACATAAACAAAGGGCACTTTTCTAAGGAAATTGATCAAAATAGAGAGCACAAAGGGAGCTAGTGATGGAGCTGAGGTCCCAAAGGTCTAGGAGCCCTTCAGACTGTGTTATTTAAGGATCCCCGGCCTGCAAGCTGGCTCCCCATACTCATCTGAAAAAGAAATCTCACTGATGGATGTATGCGCTGAACTCTCTCTGTAGTCCTGTTTTTAAACATGATGCATAAAAGACCATTAGATAATTGAGGGAAGAATACAACATGTACGTAAAAGACTGAAATAAGAGGAGAAAAGTAACTCTAAAGGTGGCAAAGATGATTTAGGAAACAGAAGAGAATTTTAAAATAAAACTATTATATTGTCAGAGATTATAATCAAGTGGATACTATGAAAAAGGAGCAATCAGAGAACCAGAAAAAAGGCACTTAGAAATAAAATATATTATTGCCAAATTAAGAATTATTAATTATTAATATAAAATTGAGAAAATATCTCTGAAAATAGAACTTAACGTGTTCAAAGCAAACACAAAGAAGCACAAAATAAAATCATAAGAAGGCCAATCCTGAAGTTCCAATATCCAACCAGTATGAACTCTAGAAAGAGAAAACAGAGATTGGGTAAGAATAAAATAAATAATATAAGAAATTCCCAAAATTAGATAAATAATTTTCCAGACAGAGATGGACTACTAAGTAACCAAAACAATGAATGGAGGAAAAAATGCCCACATCTGGTCCCAAATTTTTGGAATTTCAGAACAGCAGGGATAAGAAGAAAATACTAAAAATTTCTAAAGAACAGAACAGTTCACTAAGTAATGAGAAACAGATTGACATCAGACTGGGCAAATTAGTGCAAATTTTAGTAGAGAAAAACCTCCAAAATAATAAAACAAAAAATACTTTCAATTTAGAACTCAATAGTCATTTTGACATCAATCCAGATGTCATGAGAGCAGAAATAAAGACATTTTTAGACATTTAAGATCCCAGGGTATCCATCTCCTTCACACCATTCCTTGGAAATTACTATAAGACTGCTCCAGAAAAGAGAATAAAAGGCAAACTGAAAAGACAAAGATATGAGATCAAAGACTGGAACTCCAATATAGGAAAGTAATGAAAGGAAGACTCAAAATGACACTTTTAGGCCAACCTAAATAATAATCAGCCCTGATTAGAGATCATGGTTCCACAAAAGAGGTATCAATAGGTCAGGGTTGTGTGGAGGGAAATAAAAGGATGCCTTTGGTTTGATAGTACCGTTGCTGCTACAAAGACAGATAGGGGAACAAAAGATAATTAGACAAAGAAAGACAATAGGGGAACAAAAGATAATTAGAAACTCCAAGAAACAAACAACAACAAAAAAGAGCTGAAAAGGAAACACAGTCATACCATACCATTTGGCTCTGCAGTGAACAATAGTCAAAAAATTATAATCATGTAAACACTACTGAGCCTCTGCTTTTAAAATTGATCGGTAAACAAAACTCATAATTTTTATTGTGTTAAGAATAGATCATAACACTATTACATTTAGTGATCTAAAAATATAAAACAAGAGAGAAATGAAAAGGGGAGGAAAGAACTAAAAGACAGTATAGGGATACTAATTTTTTTATTCTGTAAAATGTAAAGTGAGGTGAAAAGAAATACTGGATACAGTTTCTCTGCTGTCTAGAATTAAAGTAAATGTTGCAAAGTAATTAGCAGACTAAAATGGTGACACACCTTCATTTAGGGGAGAGGGAAAGATAAGCTCTTTATCTATTATTATTATTGTTATTATTATTATTATTATTATTATTTTGAGACGGAGTCTTACTCTGTCTTGCCCAAGCTGTAGTGCAGTGGCATGATCTCGGCTCACTGCAACCCCTACCTCCCGGGCTCAAGCAATTCACCTGTCCTAGCTGCCTGAGTAGCTGGGACTACAGGCATGTGCCACCACACCCAGCTTGTATTTTTAGTTAAAGACACCACTTTGGCCAGGCTAGTCTGAAACTCCTGACCTCAGGTGATCCACCCGCCTCGGCCTCCTAAACCTTTTCTATTATAATAGGAAGTCTATAGATAATGTTTAAAATTGGTAAAATAAGAAATAGTAACATAAAACTTTTTTAGAGAAGTGGAGGCTACCTCCATAAAAATATAAATAATTTTCAAAGTTCAAAGCGATTGCCTCCATGGAGTGTGACTGGGGGTGGAATGGTAAAGCAAGAGACTGCTGTTTTTCTTTAAAACACTTCTGCACTATTTCACCTTTTCGTTACAAGCATAAATTAGTTGGATAAAATGTAAATATACCTATAAAATTGCAAAGGAAGTGCTACTTCACGTATTTGTGAGACTTTGGACATTGAGGATTTCACATAGATGTGGGAAATGTAAAGAAGACCAATAAATATCTTATGTGATTATTTAAACTGGCCTAATAATCTTTCCACTATTTTCTTTGAGGTTTTCAGTCAGAAAAAAATGAACAATTTGAAAAGTATATGAAATTTTCTAGCGACGCAACAAACTGTTCCTTCAATTCCCAAAGTGTTAGTAAGTTAAGATAAGGAAAAAATAAAAACAAAACAAAATACTGAATAGCATATGAGAAGACTGAGGGTTTTTGCCCCACATCTGAATCTGACTCACCATAGGATTTTTAGAAAATCAGTGTTCTGCTGGCATTTGTTAGGTGCTTCTGCAAAGTGCTTCTAGATCAGTGGACCTCAAAGGAGGTGATACCATGCCCAAAAGCCAGTGTGATAGTGTGATATTTTTTTGGCAGAGGGAGCCTTTTTTTTTTTTTGAGATAGAGTCTCCTTCCCATCACCTAGGCTGGAGTGTAGTGCCACGATCACAGCTCACTGCAGCCTCAATTTCCTGGGCTCACGTGATCCCCTCACCTCAGCCTCCCAAGTAGCTGGGACTACGGGTGTGCAACACCACACCCGACTAATTTTTGTATTTTTAGTAGTTGGGGTGGGGGGATATTTTTCATTGTCACAAAGATTAGGGGATGTATTGGCACTAGAGGGCAGGAGCCAGAATGCTCTAAATCCTCTAATCCTGGGGATAGTCCCACAAAACAAAATTGTCCCTCATGATTCTCAAAATGTCCTTCCAGACTTTCATATAATTTTTAAAATAATGTATTTATATAATTACCCAAGCTTAGTACATTCTTCTATTTGTTTTGCATGTAAATATCAAATATATTTTATAGAATTTTAACCTAAGCTGGATTTTCCAGGAATGCAGTTGCCATGTAAATTGAGGGATTATTTTGTTTTACTTCCAAATTTTACCAAGAATTGTTTACCAGTTCATAAAATTACATGACCAATCACAATGCTGTTGATCTCTGACTTAGTAACTCTGCCCCCATGTATCAGCCCACATTTGTGGCTGTTGTATTCACCATGAATCTACGTACAGACACAAGGATCGGATTTCTTCATTATATCATCTGCTGAAGGCATGCCCAAGCATTTTCATATTGAAATACATAATATTTTATTATACATTGATTTACTTTTATTTATTTTTATAATTTAAGCATTCTATTGACATGTTTAAGTTACATGGTAGGTTATATTATCTATGGATTTTACTTCAAAATAATGAAGGGGATGTTATAAATAATTGTTATGTAAAAAGAATATTGGCTCTAATAGGACCAAAAACTATTGGTCTAAGTAGTTTTGGCAACTCTTTCCAAGCATATGGTTCTCATTTTTAATAGCCCCTGTTTTGCAATATGTTTTTCATGCTAATATGGAGCAGAGTGTACTCTCTGGATGGTTATGTAATGATAAAAAAAAAGGCAACCTAACTATATGCCCAGTTGGGCATCAGATGACTATCTAGCGAGATTATAGTCATCCAAACATCTAGGAAGTATCCAGATAGTCTAGAATATTGGTTGCTTTCTCCCTCCTATCCCTTCTTGTGTAAAGGCCAAATGCAACGAGCATGGATGTTCCAGGCACCTGGTGGGTCCCCTTCAGCATCTGTTGTACCAAGTGGGATAGGTATCCCATCGCCTTCCTATACCCATTGCAAACATGTCACTAAATATCTGTTGTTAAGCAGCCAACCCATACCTTATCAGATCTCAATACCCTACTCATACTATTTATTCTACCTAGAATTTTCTTCTCAAAGTTCTGCACTAAGCAAAATTCTACTTGACTTTCAAATTTTACTAAAATATAATGTCTCCTGTGAAGACTTCCTTGGCTGCTCTTTTCTTGCTCTCCTCCCTCCCTATTGTCTAAGAAGAATAGATTACTCTCACCAGTCTTTACTTACACACACACACACACACCCCAACATACATATATACACACATACATGTATATTTGCATATACATCTATCTGATATATGTAACACACATACATGTGTATATGTCATACATATACATATATGTACCAGAACATTTATATCACGAAAGGATAGCCATATGTTTATATGAATCCTCTCTTGCTAGACTGAGGGCTATCGAATGGCAAAGACTGTCTCATTCAAGTCTTTAGCTATAGGGTTTCATTCAATAAGAGGCTCTCAGTAAATACGTATTAGATCAGCAGGGGAGTAGATGAAAAAACTGAAGGATTTCCTGAAATTTTCACAAAAGTGTTTCTGTTTTCATTGCTGTCATTCTTAATATTTTCTCATGACACATCATATCCCTTTACTTATCTGTAACTTACAGTCTTTTTGTGTTAGGTTTGCAGGACTACAAAAATGTGTCTCAGGACACATTGACAATGGGGATTCCCACCACCGTAATCTCTTGTAGGCAGCTGCTTATCTCCTCTGTACTACAAATGTCAGAGAAAACTTCCCATTGTCAATATTCCCTCATGCCTTGTACTGATACCTCTAGAAATGCTTTAAGTGCCCCAGTGCCTTTTATGGTAGATGGAGCAGAAATGGCAATAGGCATCCTCCACATCAATATTTATCCCCATGATTTTGTCTTTCTTGTTCCTTACTGACACTTTCTATTCCTTCTCTAACTCTTCTGTTGCTTCCTGCAACTTGAGCCTAGTTCTATTCCTACTGGGTGCTCCTGGCTAAAGGTCATCCTGCCCTGCTGACACCAAGCGTATATGATCCTCCATGCCCTATTGCAAAAACTTAGGAAGGGGGCTGCTCATTGGGTTTTTAATCTCCTCCAAAGCCCCTTTTTTGCTGTTTATCCTGGGTCCATTGCCTTAGTTCCAGGACCTGCTTCAGAGACCAGCCTCCCCGTCCTCTCAAGACAACCATCTGTCTTGGTCACCACACACTCCTTGCCTCTCAATGAGAGCCACACTTAACCTCTCAGAGAGATTGCATGTCTTTTATTGAAATATCTTAGACCCACATCCTGATACCAAACATTCTCATAACGCTGGATTTTCTCTCCTACTTGAAGCATGAAGTTTTCATATCATCTCAGATCCTTAAAATAAAACCTATCCAGGGTGCAATTTTGACTAGCAATACATAAAATGTCACAACAAACATAACGTTTCCTGGAGTACCTTTGATACTCTAGGCCTCACAGTCCCAAGAGAAAGAATAATATAATGGCCTTACTGCTTATGCACAGAAACAGAGTCAAAAGATGTTCTGGTACACTTTTTCTTTTTCTTTTTTTTTTGTTTTGTTTTGTTTTGTTTCGGTTTGGGTTTTTTCGAGACAGAGGCTCGCTCTGTCGCCCAGGCTGGAGTGCAGTGGCGCGATCTCAGCTCACTGCAAGCTCCGCTTCCTGGGTTCACGCCACTCTCCTGCCTCAGCATCCCGAGTAGCTGGGACTACAGGTGCCCGCCACCATGCCCGGCTAATTTTTTGTATTTTTAGTATTTTTAGTAGAGACTGGATTTCACCGTGTTAGCCAGGATGGTCTGGATTTCCTGACCTAGTGATCCGCCCTCCTCGGCCTCCCAAAATGCTGGGATTTCAGGCGTGAGCCACCGCGCCTGGCCCACTTTTTTAAAATTAAATAGCAAATATAGATAAACTCACCTCTAATGAAGAAAGGGAACAATAAAATACAGTAGGGTCCTAAGAAAAATACTGCCCCAAACAAGGAATAAATACATAAAGTACATACTTCTAAAGATTTTCCCCAGAATACTTTAAACAATTTGATAACAGCTTGCTTGCCCTCTGGTAAAAACAAGAGAAAAGTAGGCCCTCGGCGTGATAGTAGGCAATTTTTAAACCTACCCAAATTTTATCTTTTTATTATTCCTTGCTCTCCTTCCTAATTATAAGGTTTTATGATTGAGATTCCTCTCGCTTTCATGCTACACTTATTTTCCTTTATCTCAAGGAAACAGTCTAGTTTTGCTCTATTCAATACAATATCTGCTAGCCACATATGGCAATTTAATTTTTAACTAAAATTAAATAAGATTTAAAATGCAGTTCTTCAGCCATACTCGCCATGTTTCAAGTGCTCATAGCCACATTTGGCTAGTGACTATTTGGAAAACGCAGACAGAAAACATTGCCATCTAACATTAGGTGTATCTCCTAATGCTATCCCTCCCCCCTCCCCCCACCACACATGGGTGCAGCACACCAACATGGCACATGTATACATATGTAACTAACCTGCATGTTGTGCACATGTACCCTAAAACTTAAAGTATAATAAAAAAAGAAAGAAAGAAAACGTTGCCATCACCATAGAAAGTTCTACTGGACAGCACTGGTCTAGAGGAATTCCCATTTCAATCAGGGCTGTTTAAAGTCCCTTTGTAATAATAGTACAGAAAGGTAATATTGCCACAGAGGATTTATAAAACTCAGAGCCAAAATGTCTTGCCCTTTTAAATGTGACTAAAACGCCTAGTGCCATAGAGTATGGTGCAAGCAGTTCACACATAAAAAGATAGGAGCTCTGCCTGGGCATAGACGTTTATGGACACTGATGAGGTGGAACAGGAAGAGGATTAATAAAATATTGATTTTTAAAAAGTGATAACTCATGAGCTGAATGCAAGGTACTCAGAGGCAGCGCTGAAAGTGGCATGACGTGATCACTTTAGGAGTAGTCAGGACATGTCCTAAATTCCCTTAGCCAGCTTTTCAGAGATCATCCCTAGGTTCAGCTATGAAAGAGTGGAAAGCAGGGGTAAGATTGTAGAAATGAGCACTGGAAATCGTAAGATCAGGATTCTATTTCCAGTATCGAAACTCACCACTCCAGAGCCTGTGTGTGTGGTGTGCAGATGTGCACACAGTGTCCAGCCAAGGGAATGAGTGGCGACTGCTATCTCCCCACACTACACTCACTGAGCCATGCACCATGGCATAACATTAACCCATTCATTCATATAAAAACACCACGTGGGCTAGCAGGAGCCCAAATGAGCCTTGTGGATTTTATTTAATTCTTCTTCTCTAGCATGTCAGTTTTATCTTCTGTAAAATAAATGCAATAGGCTGAATAGCTATATCCTAATTCTTGAAAGCAGTGAGTATGTTTCCTCATATGACAAAAGGGACTTTGCAATTGTAATTAAATTAGGGATCCAGAGATTATCCTGGATTATATAGGTGAGCTTGATGTAATGACAAGGGTCTTTATGAAAGAAAGGCAGGAAGTCAAAGACAGAGAAAATGCTGTAACACTAGCTCTGAGGATGGAGGAAGAGGCCACAAACCAAGGAATACAGGCAGCCTCCAACTGCTGGAAAAGGCAGGAAAACAGATTCTCCCCTAAAGCCTCCAGAAAGAATACAACCCTGAGGATACATCCATCTTATACTTATGACATCCAGAATTGTAAGATAATAATTTCTGTTGGTGCTGTTTTAAGCCACTAAACTTGTGGTCACTTGATACAGCAGAAATAGAAAACTCAACCAATGGCATGTTGAGTTATGTCTAAAATCCTTTTCAACTTAACAAACTAATTCCACAGCTTTGATTCCTTCTGAAAAAAAAAATGTAGAACATATGGCTTACTTTTCACTTAAGAAGAAACATGGCCAGGCGCGTTGGCTCACGCCAGTAATCCCAGTACTTTGGGAGGCCGAGGCGGGCGGATCACAAGGTCAGGAGATCGAGACCATCCTGGCCAACATGGTGAAACCCTGCCTCTACTAAAAATACAAAAAATTAGCCGGGCTTGGTGGCAGGCACTTGTAGTCCCAGCTACTCAAGAGGCTGAGGCAGGAGAATGGCATGAACCCGGGAGGCAGAGCTTGCAGTGAGCCGAGATCACGCCACTGCATTCCAGACTGGACGACAGAGCAAGACTCTGTCTCAAAAAAAAAAAAAAAAAAAACATGCATTGATGAAGACAGAGCAGGAAAGGGAAGCCAGAATCCATGGTGCAGCATTTCAGCCACAAAGACAAAAAAAAAAAAAAAAAGCTTCTGGGTCTGAGACATGGAGCCAGTGTGAGGTGTTATCTCCAAGAGACACTTTTCAGGACCTCTGCTTTTTAGAGGGATCGCAGCCCCAGAACCGCAGCCGGGGCTTGGTGAACACTCCACTGTGCACCTCAAACACCAGCACTATCCAGTCCAGGACACTAAGACTGAAGGCCCCCCCCGCCCCGACCATGATGGACTGTGTTTCTCTCTTCTGGTCACAACACATAGTACTACATGTTCACTTCTCCAATGTCTCCCACAAGGACTGGTTCTTATCAAAGACCAGCCGCAAGGAATGTGCTCCTGCCCCCAGAATAATGCTTATCTCTGTTCCCACAGAGCATTGCTTTTTCTTTTTTTTTTTTTTTTTAGTTTTCTTTTCATTTTTTTTATTAAGTATTTATTGATGATTCTTGGGTGTTTCTCGGAGAGGGGGATATGGCAGGGTCATAGGATAATAGTGGAGAGAAGGTCAGGAGATAAACACATGAACAAAGGTCTCTGGCTTTCCTAGGCAGAGGACCCTGCAGCCTTCTGCAGTGTTTGTGTCCCTGGGTACTTGAGATTAGGGAGTGGTGATGACTCTTAAAGAGCATGCTGCCTTCAAGCATCTGTTTAACAAAGCACATCTTGCACCGCCCTTAATCCATTTAACCCTGAGTTGACACAGGACATGTTTCAGAGAGCCCGGGGCTAGGGGAAAGGCCATAGATCAACAGCATCCCAAGGCAGAAGAATTTCTCCTAGTCAGAACAAAATGGAGTCTCCTATGCCCACCTCTTTCTACACAGACACAACAACAATCTGATCTCTCCTTTCTTTTTCCCCACACTTCCCCCCCTTCTTTTCAACAAAACCGCCATCGTCCTCATGGCCCACTCTTGATGGTCACTGTCTCTTCGGAGCTGTTGGGCACACCTCCCAGACAGGGCGGCCGGGCAGAGGTGCTCCTCACCTCCCAGACAGGGCGGCTGGGCAGAGGCACTCCTCACTTCCCAGACGGGGCAGCCGGGCAGAGGCGCTCCTCACGTCCCAGAGGATGGGCGGCCAGGTAGAGGCGCTCCTCACTTCCCAGACCGGGCGGCCGGGCAGAGGCGCTCCTCACTTCCCAGATGGGGCGGCCGGGCAGAGGCGCTCCTCATCTCCCAGACTGGGCGGCCGGGCAGAGGCGCTCTTCACTTCCCAGACGGGGCGGCCGGGCAGAGGTGCTCCTCACCTCCCAGACGGGGCGGCCAGGCAGAGGCGCTCCTTGCTTCCCAGACGGGGTGGCGGCGGGGCAGAGGCACTCCTCACCTCCCAGAGGGGGTGGCGGCCGAGCAGAGGCGCTCCTCACTTCCCAGATGGGGCAGCCAGGCAGAGGTGCTCCTCATTTCCTCCCAGACGGGGTGGCGGCCAGGCAGAGGCGCTCCTCACCTCCCAGAGGGGGCGGCTGGGCAGAGGTGCTCCTCATCTCCCAGACGGGGCGGCCAGGCAGAGGTGCTCCTCACTTCCTCCCAGACGGGGTGGCGGCCGGGCAGAGGCACTCCTCACCTCCCAGAGGGGACGGCCGGGCAGAGGCGCTCCTCACTTCCCAGACGTTGGACGGCTGGGCAGAGGGCTCCTCATCTCCCAGACGGGGCGGCCAAGCAGAGGCGTTCCTCACTTCCCAGACGGGGCAGCCGGGCAGAGGCGCTCCTCACTTTCCAGACGGGGTTGCCAGGTAGAGGCGCTCCTCATTTCCCAGACGAGGCGGCCGGGCAGAGGCGCTCCTCACTTCCTCCCAGAAGGGGTGGCGGCCGGGCAGAGGCGCTCCTTACCTCCCAGACGGGGCGGCCAGGCAGAGGTGCTCCTCACCTCCCAGACGGAGCGACCGGGCAGAGGCGCTCCTCACTTCCCAGACGGGGCGGCTGGGCAGAGGCGCTCCTCACATCCCAGACGATGGGTGGCGGGGCAGAGATGCTCCTCACTTCCTATAGGGGTTGGCGGCCAGGCAGAGGCGCTCCTCACTTCCCAGACTGGGCGGCCGGGCAGAGGGACTCCTCACATCCCAGATGATGGGCGGCCAGGCAGAGATGCTCCTCACTTCCTAGATGGGGTGGCGGTGGGGCAGAGGCTGTAATCTTAGCACTTTAGGAGGCCAAGGCAGGCGGCTGGGAGGTGGAGGTTGTAGCGAGCCGAGATCACGCCACTGCACTCCAGCCTGAGCAACATTGAGCACTGAGTGAGCGAGACTCCCTCTGCAATCCCAGCACCTCAGGAGGCCGAGGCGGGCAGATCACTCGAGGCCAGGAGCTGGAGACCAGCCCGGTCAACAGGGCGAAACACTGTCTCCACCAAAAACACAAAAACCAGTCAGGCGTGGCGGCGTGCACCTGCAATCCCAGGCACTCGTCAGGCCGAGGCAGGAGAATCACAGGAGCCCGAGGCAGGGAGGCTGCAGCCAGCCGAGATCACCGCAGTACAGTCCAGTTTCGGCAACAGAGGGAGACCGAAAAAAGAAGGAGAGGGAGACCGAAGAAGAGAGGGAGAGGAGGGAGAGGGAGGGGGAGGGGGAGGGGGAATTGCTTTTTCAAATACCTCTTCACCACAGGCTTCCCATCCACCCAGAGCTCAGTAATCCTTGAAGTGGACCCCCTGGCTCCCACAGATGTGCAGCAAAGTAAGAATGGCCCAAAGACCTTGAAAAGGCCTCCCATCCCACTCAATGAGTACAATATAAAGCAGTCTCTTCCCTCATGAGGCAGTCTTATTAGCTTGGGTCTAGGCATCACAAAAAGAGGTTGCACCCACAGGCAGAGTCAAGGTGGACTTCAACTGACTGGTGAAGACCACTCTTGATTTCTATTGTGCTTATCTGGTCACAAAGAAATTCTTGCTGTCTTTGGGAAACATGAGAGCCTTTTTGCCCATGTCTGTGGAAGAAATAAAAAGTTGGACATAAGAAATTGAATTATCTAGTATATTTATAAAAGACAATATAAGAAACAGGGGATTCACTCCTTCTCTTAATCTCACAATTCTGGGTGTTCTCCACTCCATGCATCCTCTCCCCAGCCCACACAAGGTTCTTCAAAGTCTCAGACCAGGGACTGGCTCTCAGACGTAGCCTGGGGCTGCAAACTGACTTCTGAGCCAAGGTACAGGAAGTCTGATGAGGACCAGGAAACAGTGAGAGTTTTGCCAGTTCAGTCTTCCTGCTCTTATTCTCTAGGGTGAGATTGTCAGTATCTGAATTCTCAGGGCATAAATGTCTTAGACACCCTTGAATCCAAATATTAGCAAATGTGTGAATCATTTTCCTAAACTGCCTATGAAGGCATTAATTTGGAGACAAAGTGCAGGATCATTCTCAGGCTGGGAAATCGAAGGAAGTCATTTATTAGAGTTTCTGGCATTCCCAGAGCACCACATTTCTATGGTCATAATTGAAAACTTGGGAAAAATTCATTCCATTCACCATTTTAAGGAAATTATTCAAAATATGAAGACCCTTTTTTCATCCTAGCATTATTTAAAGGGGTAAACAAGTAGACCAAATACTCATTCTGCCCACTGATTCAAGCCAGAAATCCCTCAACTGCCTTGTCTTCCTAACTTCCAGTAACCTCTTCCCCCATAAGCACTTTTCAGATCTTTATATCCCTCCAGCATCACTGATTAGAACTATGTAATCTCCCGCCTGGATCTCAACGAACCTCTGCTTTATGTCTTCATAGTCTCCCTGTCCCTCTCCAAACTAGTTTTCACAAAGCTGCTAGAGCAATCATTCTAAAATAAAACTATCGATTCTCACACTTAAAATATTTCAGTGTATCCCTATATTAAAATTTGCAATCATCTGCATGAAATCCACTCCAGGGGGCTTAACCAAATGTGGGTTTTTTTCACCTCACTCCATAAACAGTCTGCAAGGAGGGAGCTCAGTACTGGTACAGTAGCTCTGCAGTGGCATCCAGGAAGCAAAATTGTTCTGTTTCTGTTCTACCCTCCCTAGCGATGACTTCTAGCCGTTGCTGCCATTTGAGAAAGAATAGTAAGGAAATAAATCAGCAGAAACTGCAAACTTCCACTCGGTATCAATTGGCCACACTGGTTCACACAGCCACTCCTATCTCCAAGGAAGTATAGAGAAAGTTGAGTATTTTAACCTTCTAGTCACTAAAGAAAAGCAAGGCAAGGAAAAAATGGGATTGGAATGAGTGTTAAGTGAGCCAACCCTCTTAACTCTTAAGAACCTCAGGACACATTATAAGCTCCTTGACAACTGGGGCCATGTTTGATCCTCTAGCTTCATTTCTCTCAACACTCCAGTGTTGACTTCTCAATTCTTTTTGATTTTTCAATGCTTAAAACATGGCAGTTTATCTCTTACCCCATGTGTTTGCACATGCTATTCATTCTCATTCATCCTCATTTGGCCAGCTAACTCCTGCTCTTCTTCCATTCTCAACTTACATGAAGCATCCTCTAGGAATGATTTCTGCCCCTCCCAACTCTGGATTAGTTGATCATCCCACTTATCAACTGTGTTGACATTGACTATTGGCTTGTGCATATCATCCACTATGACAAAGTCCTTGAAGAGGGTGACCAGGACCTGTCATGTTCACTATTATGTTCTCAGTGCCTGGTTCAGACTCTGTCACATAGTTAGGAATAATCATTGTTTATTGTACAAACAAGTCAGAATACTCATTGAAGTAGTTATTTTTTAATGCTATTCCTGAATATATTGGAATATGTCTTATTCTAAGCAAGTAACATTGAGCTTCCTTGTCTCAGGGGAAGTTTGTAACACAAGCAACTAAATATATTGGAGATAATCCCCTGCTTAATATTTGTTCTCCAAAACCCTGAGCTCTTGCAGAGATTATGCTGGGAGTTAAGGGAGGCAGACACATGGAGGCTTCCTGGGGGAATGAAGAGCACACCTCAGGCTGGCAGGTCTGGTGGGCATCGGGGACCTGGCTCACTTTCTGCCAGCCCTCTGGCAAAGGAACAGAAGCCCTGAGAAGATGGCTACAAAATGTACCTCTAAATCAGGGGTGTCCAATCCATTGGCTTCCCTGGGCCACATTGGAAGAAGAAGAATTGTCTTGGGCCACACATAAAATACACTAACACTAATGATAGATGATGGGCTAAAAAAAGAAAAATCACACAAAAAATTTCATAACGTTCTAAGAAAGTTTGTGAATTTGTGTTGGGTTGCATTCAAAGCTGTCCTGGGCCGCATGTGGCCCACAGGCCATGGGTTGGACAAACTTGCTCTAGATCCTTAGGACTCCCGACCTCGACCAAAATATCTGTGGCCTACTTGGCAGAAGCAGCAAAGTTACAGACATCAAGGATCCAGGTGGCCTTGGACAATGATCATCTCTGCAGTACCCAGTGGGCCTCTGAAATTTAAGTGTTAATATGAGACTCCTAGAACCCTTACACAACCTTGAGGCAATGAATAGGGAATCCCAATAGTAACAAAATTAAAATTTTTCAGCAACTCTATAGGACAGAAGCTCAGAGGCTTATTTAATTTGATTTAAACCAAATAGAGATGTGACATTTCTTGCTCACCTGAGTTTATTTAATAAGATTTATATTCACTACATAAATGGATGGCTTAGTGATTTATGTTGCACACATGTGATGGATGAAATAATAAGCATTCATTCAAACTAACAGTGACTTACTGAGAGAGAAATAATGAACCTCACAATGACAAAGTCCTGTAAATGGAGCTTATTACCTGGTTTTATTCTCTCTGGACACCTTATTTTAACCTAAAAATTTGGATCCATTCAGTCAAGATCTTTCAATACAAGAATACCTAAAATATATTTATCAAAAATCCTTACAAAAATAGCAAATGAATCCACTGAGGGTGACTGCACTCACAATCTATAATGAGAACAATGTGTTTATTATACCTGTACAGTCGTAATTACTTGGCCTTTCAGGCTAGACTATGTGTAATGATTTGCCCCTTCTGTTTCAGCTCACTGAAGAAAAGGAGAAGCCTTAATCTGTGTAAGATAAATGAACTAGTGTCTGTTCTGGCTACATCTAGATGCTATTTCCTGAGTCCTCCAGTATTCCAAAATCCCATGCAATTCAATCTACTTCTTTGCTTTGACAACCTGATTATCAAGCCTCAGTATGTGTGCATGCACTTGCTCAAAGCTCAGGAGGACTCAGTCTCTATTGATTTTTCTGTAACATCTGGCTTTTCCCAGGATTTACCTGCCTGGAAAACAGAGCTGAATCACATTGACTGAAATGCTCCATGGCCCTTCCCCTTGGCCAGAGTTATATACTCAGTTATTTCTGAGAGTCTCTAGGTGTGTTCATATGAGTTCTGCCCTCTCTTGGACTTTTACTGTTGTCCGCTTTTCTGAAGCTCACAAAACCTCTCTTAGGTAGTGCCTTCAGCCACACACTGCTGTTACTGCTGCCCACTGTGAGAAGCTGACGATCACTCCAGGGATACCATTTCTAGGGCTTCCAAAGCCGCCCTCACCAGGTGCCAAGGCTTGATGTTCTCTCTTCAGTTCTCAAGGCAGGGAAGCTTTGCTATCTTCCCCATAAAGCAGAGTAAACTTTTTTCTCTGCCACTCAATGGAGTACCAAATCTGCATTGCTTGTCCTCCCTATATAGCTGAGTTCTCCAAAAATACAGTTTATTTGGCTTCTATGTAGCCCTGAATCTCCAAATGGCTCATGTATAGATCCATGGGGCCCAACTAGGAGAAAAACATCTGAGATATACGCTAAGCTATCCTCCTATCTCAAGTTTTTCCCCAAATGTCTCAAACAGGGACAAAACGTCCTTGGGCAAATGAAGTCCTCCTGGTCCTGCTTCTATTTTATCAGACATGTTCTAATCCTGTTTTATGGTCTCTGCTATAGAGGGAAGGCTATAATTTGCTGGAATTTAATAGTAGACTACTTGTTTTTATCTCTCTAGTCTCAACCATCTATCCCTGCCTACTTCTTTTTTTTTTTTTTTTTTTTTTTTTTTTTTTCTTTTATTATTATTATTATTATACTTTAGGTTTTATGGTACATGTGCACAATGTGCAGGTAAGTTACATATGTATACATGTGCCATGCTGGTGCGCTGCACCCACCAACTCGTCATCTAGCATTAGGTATATCTCCCAATGCTATCCCTCCCCCCTCCCCCCACCCCACAACAGTCCCCAGAGTGTGATGTTCCCCTTCCTGTGTCCATGTGTTCTCATTGTTCAATTCCCACCTATGAGTGAGAATATGCGGTGTTTGGTTTTTTGTTCTTGCGATAGTTTACTGAGAATGATGATTTCCAATTTCATCCATGTCCCTACAAAGGACGTGAACTCATCATTTTTTATGGCTGCATAGTATTCCATGGTGTGGCACATATCCCTGCCTACTTCTAAACCACAAACACAAAAACAAAATATCTTCTCTGACAACCAGGATCCCCTGAGATTTACATAAAGCTTTAGGTAAGATTTGCAAAGATGTGTGACTTTCTCTTTTCTACCCATCCTATGGAAAACTGTAAAGCTGTAAGTGATTATATGAGCCTTTTCCTTGTATTGTCCTCTATGCACAATTGAACAAAATGAAGTGATCTAAAAATTACATCTCAGAGCCCAGAGACTTTAATCATAAGTTAATCACAAATTATTGACTCATTTATTTTAAGAAGCTATGTCCTGTGCATTGTAATTTTTCTCAAATATTCCCCACCAGGAGAAAATACACATGTCCCCAGGTTCCATTCAAAATCTCACCACATCTGAATACTTGACCCCTGTTCCATCCACAGTCTTCCCCTCCTCTATTTCAAAAGTAAAATAAATCACTCTGTTAGTTTTTACTCCTGTGGTTCAGTATTCCCTAATCTGTTACAACATATATCTCATTGGAATATAGTTGTTCATATATCTTCCCCTCCTGTAAGCTACAAGGACTGAGACTGCATCATCTTCACTGAATCAGTGATTCATGAATTCACTTATTCAATAAATATCTTCTTTCACTATGTGCAAGGCACTGTGCTAGGCTCATTAATCAGTCCTCTATCTCAAGAGACATTAAATGACTAATTTTTACCTAAGCAAAAGGGAAGAAAAGAGTTAATTAAGAAATATAAAGGACTTGCTCACTGAAAAACAATTTTTTAAAAAATGCAGCACGCACCTGTAGTCTCAGCAACTCTGGAAGCTGAGGCAGGAGGATTGCTTGAAGCCAGGAGTTAGAGACTGCTGTGTACTAAGATGGTGCCTGTAACTAGTCACAGCCTAGACAACAGAGCGAGACCCCATCCTTTAAAATCTAAAACAGAAAGAATTGCCCAGCTCCTCTCTCAAAAAAAAAAAAACTTTTGTTCTTTAGTTGATTCCTCCAAGTATTTCTTCCACGATACATTGAGCTGTTCGGCCAGTCTATGATGCTTCTCATCTCTCCAAATCTCTTAAAGCAGGGGTCTCTAGCCCACAAGCTGCGGACTGGTATCAGTCTGTGGCCTGTCATCATGGCCTCATGGTTTGGAGGGGGGTTCTCTCTCCCTCTTTTAAGTGAACTCCGAAAATAGACATAAACTCTTTTCCAAATTCCCCAGAACACAGCTAAGTCCATGCTATTACAGTAAATAAAACATCACTCAATTATCTTAAGAGAAAAAACAATGCAAAGAGAAACTTAGATCTGGTTCTTGGATATAAGTATTCTTGGAACCCACAGGTTCTGGCTTCTCCTCAAATCACCTCAGCCCACTTCTCTCACAACTCAAGGGATGCCCTGAGGCAAGAGCCAAGGAAGACTCTGAAACATTTCTATCCTCCCTCTCCAAGCCTAGGCCAGAGAAATCAAGTACCTAAGATGGGAATGAGTTCCCTCTCCTTCCTGCTCCACATCTTCCTGTGAGTTAAGATTATCCTCTTCCTAGAATGATCTACACTGGGAATGCCTACACCCTTTGTGTGAAACTCAAGATCTGCCTTTTTGTGCAGCCTTACCCATGAACCCAAACTCAGAAGGTAATAGCCCAGCCACAGGGTGACAGATAAGCACACAATTACAATTAGAGGGGACGGGTGGATACCTCCCTACACTATCAGCCCCTGTGACCTGCTTCTCCAAATCAGCTTCTTTTATTACTCTATTTCCCTTCTCTTGGCCATAAACCTCACTTCCCATTGGGCACTTTGTCCCATCACACTCGACTTGCCTTGGACATGTTTTTGTTTTTTTTTTTTTCACCTTTGACTTCAGAACATCCAAGCCAGAGCATTTTGCTTGTCCACCCACACACACATGCACGCACACACATATACCACGTGAAAATAGCAAGAGTGAACAATATATCCTGCAGGAGACCATGGATTATTACATTATAAAGCAAACCTGCCACAAACATGAAATGTCTTACCAATTTTGTGTTTTATCCTAAAATGAGTACACATGTTGCATTCTGATTTCTAACATACTGATTTTTTTCATGTTCAGTTTAGGTTTAAAATCACTCAAAATTGCATTAAGTAACCCAACCATGTCCTATCTCTCTTGGTAAGAGCTGAGGCCGATATATAGAGCATGTCACTTTCAAGGTCTGGACTGAACTGAACTGAGCTGATACTTGACAAATCAGATTCAACAACCAGGCAATTGCTGTTGTCTGTCTGGTATTATATTTCAAGAGTCTGGGCTCCCTCATTAGATATAAATAGAATCAGATTTTGATGGTGGTGGTTTAGTGTGTTATGGAGAAAAAGTTATTTGTTTGTTTGCTTTTATGTTTTATTTTTATGTCAGTGTAATCACCCAGGTGAGAAACCAAAATAATGCCAATGAGGTGCCCACCTTTTCAACTTCCTCTTGGTGAAAATTTTGATCAGCATATTTTCTTACTGAGAAATCAAATAGTTTTTGTCAAAGTGATTCTGATCCACTGGTCAGTTTATTTTACTATTTTTGAAAAATCATACCAAATTTATTTTAAGCAAAAAAAGATGGTAATGTTCTATATTTTACTATCAAAGTTATAATTTGTATCACATTCACATGAATAAAGAATTTCAAATGACCCATATGGTCTTCACAATCAGTTTTCTTTCATCAGTTCTCAAACATCATCTTCATTGCGGTGTGTTTGTTATATGCCATAAAAACTTCAGTAGTTTTGCCTTACAGTTGTTTACTGTGAGTATTCAAGCTCTTACAAATTGCTAAATAAGTAAAATTTGTAGTCCTCTCAATTATTAAGATAAGAATTTAATCAATTTAACCCATCTGGAAGTTTAATCTTTTGGAAGACACTTTTTTCTGTAAACTTAAGTAATCAATCTTTAATTTGTAAACTCTAACCAACACCTTTTCAAGCTAATTCAGTATGAATATATATGGCTGGTAAGTAAAAACAAACAAACCAAAAGCCATTTTCAAAACTAGTTCCCTATTCATAATTAATTTCCCTTAGAAAATAACTTATAATAGGTGAAAACAAAAAAATTATTTGAGGAGAAAAATCTCTCCCTTTCAAAAATTTTTCAGGTATAAGAAATATTTGTACAAAAACTATAGCCAAACCTAAACTAAGTAAGTTACTTTTAGTTAAATAATTTCAAAACCAAAACTATAAAAATAGCTTCAAATTTTTACAGGAAAAAACTTATATTTTGAAAGATGGGTAAATGTGAATATTCTTCCTAAGATTTAGGTTGGAGCCTCCAAAAGTAAGAGTGCAGCTAAGTGGGCAGATTTTGAAAAAAAAAAAAGTTTTCCACTCATTCACATTGAAACATAATAAAATCTATATTTGGATAGGCATCTAAGAATATCCTAAACCATTTAACTTTAAATTTGCTGTTTACTGCCAATTAGCAACGACAAACGCTAGTTCTGTCATCTTCTCTATTTAGTCCATGAGACCTAACCATGCCAGCCACACTTTTCTCTGATGACTGCTTTTCTGAATTTCCCTGACGATCCTACTCATTTTTGGTGATTTCAAGTTTGCACTGCAACCTTTCTTCACTCAAAAAAGTCCACCTTGTCATTTGAGTGCCATTTATAAATGTTCATAATTTTAAGAGAGAAATGAATAATGACAGTAAAGTAGCAAAATTTGGAAATGTAGTTTTGTGTTCTTGAAAGTATACAAATTAAATAGAGCTTTAGATAAATATTTGATCAATTCAACTATGGGAGAAATTTGAAATAAATTGTGGAATTAGTCTGTGAGAAAGTGAAAAAGATAAAACCATTGTCCATGGATCCAGCTGCATATGCCTGGATCTGTGAGATTTTACCTCCTTCCTTCCCTTCTTGCATACACCCCCACAACCCAGGTGGTAGAGAAACTGGGATCAATGATCCCCCCAGGGATGTACACCTGACCCAACCTAAACCAGACCAGATCAGTTCAACTTTCTGGAGTAAAGATGTGAGGTGTGAGCCTGGAAGCTGCCAGTGACCACTTTCCAGCTACATTAAAAAAAACAGGCATGAAAAGATGAAGAGAAATGGAGAGAAGCAAAGGTGACAGGGCAGAAAGATGCTGCCCTGGCAGCATCCTTGAGGCCCAGCCACACCTTTTTCCTCTTAGTAAATTACTACCTTGGACCAATAGAGTCCTGATTTGTCTTATGGTAGTTTATGTCAGGTACCCTCCCAACACAACAAACAAAACATAATATAGAAAAACAGCTCTCCCTTATCCTCTTTGTATCTACTTAATTCAGCATTTACAGAACATGTGCTCTTTATAAAGTTCTAGGGTTTGCATTTTGAAGTAGCCTCACTTACAGATTAATCTAATTAGATACAAAGCTCTCTGCTCTCAAAGTACTTATAAACCAGCAAATAATCCTGCAGTAGTCATATTTGAGCTGGTTTTCAAGATGTGTAGGGAATTTTCCAGTTGTATGAGGCAGGCATATGCATTCAATCTAAGAAACACACATCATGCAAAGGCAGAGGCACAAGGCTGCATGACATTTGGGAACAGCAAATAACTCTGTATTTCTGAGGCTTAATGTATGGGGGAAATGGAAAGAATGGAGAAATAGATAGGCATAAACCCATAAAAGCCTTTGAAGGACCTGCTAAGGGATTTGGATTGATTATTCCTCTAGGTCAGGATCTCCAAAAAGGAGTTTGCACAACGCAGGCAGGGACAAGGTGGTTCCATGTTTTTATCTTTTTCTCTTTCTCAAGGAACCACCTTGTCCCTGCCTGAGTTGTGGCAAGGACAAGGGACCACCCACATAATTCATTCAGGCAAGACCAGTTACATAATTCATAGGTCTCAGTGTAAAATAAAAGTACAGGGCCACTTGTTCCAAATATTTAATCTTTTTGAAATTGCAACAGCAGAGCATTAAACCAAGTATGGTGTCTTTCTGTACACAACTACACAGGTTGCACACTGATAAAGTTGGCCTGCATCCTAGGAAGAAAATACTGGAACTACCTTATATTTATTTTTATCACATTATTTCCTAATTTTCAAACCCTTATAATGTACATAATTATATTTTAATACATATATGTAATTCACAATTAAATGAATGTTTTAGCACATATATATCATTTACTAATAAACGACTATATTTTTAGTACATATATGTAATTCACAAATAAATTAATATATAAATATTTGTAGAGTGTGCCTAAAATTTATAACTGATAGTACATGTAATCAATCAAGGTTAAGGACTCTGCTATCTTCTTGAGACTGGGCCCAAATCCCCAATTGAGAGAGTCTAGCTATGCTGGCCTGGATTGTAAAGGGGAGTAGGAAGAGAAGGTAAAAGAGAAGAGACAGAGAGACAGTGGCAGAGGAAGGCAGAGAGAAACTCTAGCAAAGAGAGAGAATGAAATTCTGGCTCTCCTTATACTCTAATATCATTTTTTTAAGAGCAAAAAAAGAGCACTTTTTAAATTCAGTAAACTAAAAACTATAAGAGTCATCAAATCTGACCCATCAATTAGGATCTCTCCTTCTCGGATTAGAGAGGATGAATAGTAAGAAACAAGAATATTAAATATTTCTGCATTGCCCTTCTTGTATTATTTCTGCTGACCCATTGGGCTGAGTAGGATTCGCGGTAAATTGGAGCCAAGGCTATTTTCCCCAAGTAAGACAACCAAAGCTATGTCAGGGATGTCCTGATCACTCTCTCATTTCCACTTTTCAGTCGTCAGTCTGGAACCAGTGAGGCTCCTGTTCAGTCACAGGAATTGCCTTCATAGTGTTTCCCACAGAAGCTTATAAAGCAGGTTAGAATATTGCAGTAACTCAAAGGCCATATGATCCAGGAATTGAATCTTTATTCTATGTTTTTAAAAAATGTTTAATATTTACTCCACTTTTAAAAAGGAAAATAAAACGTAAATGCATATTACTGAAAGAAAGAAGCCAATATGAAAAGGCTACATACTAGATAATTACAACTCTATGACAATCTGGAAAAGACAAAACTATGGAGACAGTGAGAAAATCCATGGTTGCCAGAAGTCAGCAAGAAGGAAGGGATGAATAGGCAGAGCACAGAAGATTTTTAGAGGAGTGAAACTATTCCATATGATACTACAGTAGTGGATACATGTCATTATATATTTGTTCAGACCCACAGAATGCACAATACCAAGAGCAAACCCTAACATAAACTATGAAATTAGGGTGACAATGATGTGTCAATGCAGGTTCAAGGGTACCACCACAGTGCAGGTTGTCGATAGTGGGGAAGCTGTACATGTGGAGGGACCAGGGCATATGGGAACTCTGTATTTTCTGCTCAGTTTTGTTGTGAACCTACAACTTCTCTTAAAAAAATTATTATTTTTTAAAGCAAGATATTAAAGCAAGATATTATTTTTTAAAGCAAGATACATTTTTAGAGAAATGCCAATGATTTTTTAAACTACCTGTGATCCCTTCCTTTTCAAGAAAACCACGTTAACACTTTAGTTTGACATTCTTTAGTATTGCCATGTCTTTAGTATATGTGTGTGTGCGTAGGCTTTCCTTATAAAATGGGAAAATACGAGTATTAACACACTTTCTTTTTAATGAAAATGTAGCATAGGTATATGTCTATGTCAAAATATTCAAAGACACAATGAAGTGAACTTTATTGTAATCACCATGATGAGTTGTGTGGATCGCTCCACTCACTCATTCTCATCCCACCCATGCTGCTGGAATGATGATAAGCTAAACACCACATTCCCCAGGCTACCTTGTAGTTCACATTCTGGATGTCAATCAGTTTCTGTCAATTCAGTGAACTTACATGAAATGTGGAAGATGTAATTGTGGCGGGGCCCTTTTCCTCCTCTCTGTCAGGTAGTTTTGGCTGGCTAACAAGGCCATGGGAACATGAGGTTTCCTGGTTGCCATGTACCAGTGCCCATTCTCCAGGACCCTAGATCTTGAGAAATAGCTGCTACTGTTTCATGATTCAAGCTCTCTGCCTTGGATGGTAGCTATGGGATTATATTCATAAAACTGGAATTTCTGTGGTACCTTCAAAGGAGACATCGGTGTGTCACTTCTCAATTCTTCTAGAAGTCATTTTACTCTCAGAGGCCAGCCAAGAGCCTACTTAATTTAGTTCTTCTATTAATTTGGGCTGGACACAGTGGTTCATTCCTGTAATCCCAGTGCTTTGGGAGGCCAAGGCAGGAGGATCTCTTGAGCCCAGGAGTTCAAGCCTGCAATGAGTTGTGATCACAACGCTGCACTCCAACCTGGATGACAGAGTGAGACTCTATCTCAAAAAAGTAAAAAATGAAAACACTTAATTCTCCATATGAAATTATTTCCCACTGAAAATATTTAAAATAGTTTCTCCTTTCTACATTGAATACTAACTGACACAATTCAATCACTTTAAAATGTTTATAATAAAGTAATAATAGAGTTCCCTCCTCTGCCTACTGTAACACAAACACAATCCTTTCCAATTTATTTTGTCTCTATACAGATCTACCTCTTATCTATCTATCTGCTTGTCTATCTATCAACTGTATGTCCATACAAATAAAAATGTTCTTGTGTTGCAAAATTGAATTATGCTGCACATACTAATCTGCAATTTGCTTTTTTCCCTGAGCATTTTTCTTGAATGGTAAATGTAGACCTAGTCTATTATTTTTAAATAGCTGCACAATATTCCATAGTATAGTGATAGCACAATTTATTCAATCATATTCGAGGGTTTCTCTGTTGATGAACACATGTGTTTTCCAAATGTTTGCTGTTAGAATGCTGTAATGAATATCTTTTTATGTATCACCTTAAGGACTTTGATGTTATTGCTGTAAGATACATTTCTTTAAGTAGAATTAGTGGGCCAAAGAATATGAGCCTTTCAAAATTTTAATACATACTGTCAAATTAAATTCCAACAAGCTTCTACAAATTTACGCTCCCAGCACAAATGCATGAAATGGCTTATTTCCCCATTAAACTAGTGATAACTGGATAGTAAAAGCTTTTTTTGCCAATCTAATAACACAAAAAAGTAATATACCATTGTTGTCTCTAAATTGCTTTTCTTAGATTACAAGTAAAATCAATGTTTACTGGGCATCTGCATTTTATTTGCGATGATTGTCCTTTCACATCTACACTTTGCCATTTCTTTTTTCCATCTATTTGTAAGCACCTTAAGTATATTAAAGATATTAGCCCTTTGTCTGATACACACACATACACACATGTGCACACAGACACATGGAGATAAAGAGAGGAGAGGCAATATTCTTCTAGTTTGTCATTTAGTATTTGTTTCTGTTTACATTAACTTTGCCATCGCAAGGTTTTTACGTAGCTATGGGTAACTGTGTTGCTTAGAAAAGTCTCCATGACTTTGAGATTTTACAAATATTTTCCTAAATGTTTTAATACTTTTTGTGTTTTGTTGTTTTATATATAAAGATTTAACCCATCAAATGTTTAGTTTTGTAGATGGTTAAAAATTAAGATGTAACTTTATTTCAAGTGGATAGACAATAGTTCCAGCCCTAATTATTGTCTGAGCCATTCTTTCCTCCTCTGAAATGAATTACTATACTACATACGTACCTAAATCTGTCTCTGAATTCTTATTTGTTTTACTGATTTATTGTCAATTCCTGTTTTAATGACATATTGATTTGATTCTAGTGGCTTTATAGATATTAAGTTCTGGTATCTATTTTAAAAATCCCTACTATTATTTTTCTTTTCAAAAATTTCCTGGAATTTATTACATATTTATTCTTCAAAATCAATTTCAGATTCATTTTCTTTGATTAATATAGGCTGGAAATTTTATTCAAATAATAGTAAATGTATGCATTAATTTAGGAATGATTGACATTCTTGGAATGATTGAGACTTTATAATATGAAGTCTCTCATCCAGGAAGACGTCATGTCCCTCCAATTTATTCATGTCTTGTCCTTCAATAACACTCCCTTTTCCTTCATATGGTTCTTGTGACTCTTCTATTAAGTTTTTCCTTGAGAGATTGACAGTTCTGTAGAATATGACAAGCTAGCCTGGGCTCAGGGCTCCTTCCCTTGAGCTGAACTCTGGAGAAACCACAAAAGTGAAAGGGATCCCAATACAAAAAAAACAGGGGGAAATACTTGGGAAGAACAGAGGTGACAGAACACCAATGTGATAGAAAAAAAGGTTAGGGCAGAAGGAAAACAGGTCCTACAACTGGGGAAGGGACTGGGAAACCACTTTCTAGCTAGGTCTTTTATTGTCTTTCCTGCATTGCCCTAAGAGGATTATTATTCATTCTATCAAAGTGGGTTGGTAAGAAAAACTGCATCCCAGCCCAGCACCAGCACCAGCCCGAGTCACATCAGGGAGACTCTAGCTGGGGTGAAATGCTCACAACAAGAAGTTCACAGAGTCTGGCCAATTACTGAGCATCTTCTTCTCCTCCCTTCCTCTCTTGCCTCACCCATATAAGAATCAGTCACAACAGAGGAAGACATTCTCTGGAAAACTGAAATTCTTGGGACAGAGGTGTTAGGTGGTTAGGGGGTCCCAAAGCACAGGGCTACCTGGTGGCAGAAATGAGGTAAACAAAATAATTGAGAACTTATTACAGCACTAGAAGCCCTCCACACTGAGATATACTCCGTTCCCACTCCCAAACTCACCTAGAGGAGAACAAGCTGGAATAAAGTACATATGACCATCAAGGTACAGATGACCTGTCAAGGTAGTTGATAATTCTAAAGGAGTATGTGTTTGCACAGAAAAAAGCTAACATAGCAGGCCTGAGGCTGCTACCATTAGAAACGCCTATCTTGCATTTGCCATAGGAAAATGCAAGGGTGCTCTAAAAAAAAAAATAAAATAAAATATAAAATAAAAAAACCATAGAGTAGGTATCATACTTAATCTCAACTTATTGAAAGCATTCCTCTTGACATTAGGAACATGAAATGGATGTCTACAGTTACCATTTTCTTTTAAGTGAAGGTACTAGACAGTAGAATGAAACAAAAAATGATTTAGGAGTCCATAGCGATAAAAATAAATGAATGAATAAATGAGGAGAAAATAACACTTTTCACTTAAAAGTAGAAGGAATGATGGAAATGGAAAGTGACCATTTGATAAACTATCATAGTAATAATTAATCTATCCAAAAAACATAGACGGATGCTATAACTAGTGAGTGAAAGTATGATGGGAAATGATATATTTACCTAGTCTTAAAGTATCTCCTTACTACAAAATTATTAATTACAAGAAGTAAGTTTCAATGGAGAAAAACAGATAAAATCACTTTAATCTAATGATCAAGTAATGAGAAAAGTCAAAATTGTGTCTCTCTTGATAGAACGCAATGAGAAGAAAACAGCCCCAATTCTGTGATATTTCTGCCAAAAATTCATAACCTGAATCTAATCATTAGAAGACATCAGACAAACCTGAACTGAGGAATATTCTGGCTACAGCCTTCAGGTGTTAAAGTTTTGAGACTTAAAGAAAGACTGGAAAGGATGAGGAAATACTCTAGAAATCAAAGGTGACTGAAGAAACATGACAACTAAATGCAGTGTATAATCCTGGTTTGTATCTTTTTGCTATAAAGGACATGATTGGACAACTGGTGAAAGTTGAATGGGATATATAAATTAGATAACGGTGATATATCAGTGTTAATTTCCTGATTTTGATGGTTGTATTGGGGTCATGTAGGAGAAGGTCTTTGTTTGCTTGAATTACACACTAAAGTATTTGGGGATGATGGGGCATCATGTCAACAACTTACTCTTAAATGATTCATAGAAAATATTTTATATAAAATTCCAAGACAGCCACAGCTAATCTATGGAATTAGAAGTCAAAATAATGGTTACCTTTGGCTGGAGAAATTGTGACTGGGAAGGGGGTGAGGGGCTTATATGATGTCTTCTAATGATTAGATTGAAGTTATGAATTTTGGGCAGAAATATCACAGAATTAGGGCTGTATTCTTCTCATTACTAGAATTACTAGATCTGGGTAATGGCTCCACAGGTATGTTTGCCTTGGGAAAATTCAGCAAGCTACATATTTGTGATTTCTGCATTTTTCTTATGTATGTTACACTTCAATTTAAAAACAAAAGAGGTCCTAGCCTCCTAAACATCAATAAATCAGTACGTGTTAAACATACACACACACACACACACACACACACACACACAGCAGAAATTTCCCTATCAAGAAGCTGATTGTGCTGCAATATTTTCAACATCTTTGAAGAAAATTCACCAACATGTATACTGCTTCCTACTGTGGAGACAGCATTTGAATTACTTGTATCTCTTTGAGAAATTTAGGGATCTGTAGTGGTCTGCAACTGTTAGACCTCTCCTGAAGCTACCCGATCCCCTATCTATCCCATGTATTGTTAATAATCTTTTAATTTCCATTTTCCTGCCTGCTTTATTCCCAGAAGCATCGTGCTGAAATAAATGTGGACTCTGTCTCTGGACATTCCCTCCTAAGAAGCAAGCTACCTCACATTTACAACAGGCCATTCTGTGAGCAGAATTATGGTCTAACAACTCCTTGCTCTTTAAGTATTTTTCCATCCTCAGCAGAATCCAAAGCATTTCTTAGCTGCTGCTTCCTTCCGTAGAATTAATTAATTCATCAATATTTATTGAGAACATACTAAGAACCCATGCCATTCTAGAAACCAAGAATACAGTAGGGAACAATGTCTCTACTTTCATGGAATTTACAGTCTAGTGGAGAAGCCAAACTGTAAAGAAACAACATTTTTTAGATAGTAATATTTGGTTAGAAAACAATAACAGGATTCTGATCTGAGACAGAATGATGTGAAGCCAGCCAGCCACATGAGGCTCTGAAGAAAGAGTGCTTCGGGCACAGAGAACATATGCAAAGGACTTGAGACCGAAGCAAAGCAAGCATATTGAAACTCACTGCTATACAAGTTCCAGGTGACCGTGATTTTGTCTGATGTGGGCGTGGGGATGTTGCTATTTCTGGTTTTACTGCTTATCCAAAGCATCTAAAGCTAGTGCCTGTCACATCATAGTCATTCAATATATATTTGTGGAAGAAATGATCAGACAAAATGGCAGAGGGGCTGGAATTCAGAGAGTGAGAAAGAAGCGTGACAATGTTACAGAAGGAGCAGAGGTCCGAAAACACAGGGCCATGAGGGCCAGGTAAAGGGTTTTCAATTTATACAAAAGGCAGTGGGAAACTTTTGCAGGTTTTTCATCAGGAAGAGACTTGATCTTACTTACATTTGAAAAGATCATTCTCCTTGTTTAATGGAAATGGGGAAGCCTGAGTGGAAACCCTTCTTCTTTGAACCCAGCTTCCCAGCAAAGGGCCTGTAGACTCCAGCTTAATTGATGCTGCATGGTTAGTGCTTCCAGCCTTTACTCTCAGGAGTCCAGCAGTAACAATTGTGTCCTGGACTCAGCTTCTCCCCAGCCACCACCATTCCTCAGATTGAGAGTTTCCAGGCCCAAAGCAACTTGGGTTCTTCAATGATACAGAAACATTTCCTTCCTCTTCTTTTCCTCAAAGGCGTGATCTGATGTGCTCCCTCTAGTGCCCCACCTCCTTTCTCTCCACGGCTCCTCTGTTCTTTTGAAGGGAGCCCTGTTGCTGGGTTTTGAAAGCTACAGCCAGTTGCCCTTACAGATCCTGTTCCTCTTTATTTATTTATTTATTTGTTATTTTTTAAGATAGAGTCTCACTCTGTCACCCAGACTGGAGTGCAGTGGTGCAAACTCGGCTCCCTGCAACCTCCACCTCCTAGATTCAAGTGATTCTCATGCCTCAGCCTCCTGAGGAGCTGGGATTACAGGTGTACACCACCATGCCTGGCTAATTTTTTTTTATTTTTTTGGTAGAGATGGGGTTTCGCCATGTTGCCCAGGCTGGTCTCGAACTCCTAGCCTCAAGTGATCCGCCTGCTTCGGCCTCCCAAAGTGCTGGGATTACAGGCATGAGCCACCACACCCGGCCAGATCCTGCTCCTCTTACCCCCTGTAGGGCCAATGTGGTCGGATCACAGTATCTTCCTTTCCTTTTCCATTCCTGTTCTTTTGAGGTAGAATAAGGCCTTTTAAGTGGATTTTGATCCTCCATGCATTTCTGATGTTCTCCTAAAAATCTGAATGAGAGTTTTCTGAGTACATGCCAAATTCTGAAGCTTCCTTACCCTCTCACTGACTCTTCTGTCAGTGTCTGAATCAACCTGTTTCCTGTAGCCACAACATTGTAGGTATAGGCCTTTCAAATTCTCCCCTTATGCTTTAACTTTGTGATAATTTCTACAATTTTTTTTTCAGCTCAAGCTGACACATTCTCCCCATACAATCAGGTGTCCCTTCTTCATTATCTACCCATTGATGGATCCCTTCACCATACTGAGGCTCTGACCCAGAGCCTGGGTAATTGAAATCATGATCACTAACAGTAATATTAGTCATAAAGCATAGATAACATGCATTAAGCACTAGTTTGTGCAGTGAAATGGGCCCTATACTATCCCCCATTTAAAAGATGAGGAAACCTGAAGAATACAGCATTTAAGTCATTTACCTAAGGTCACGCAGTCATTATAAGATGAAACCAGGACCTGAACTCAGTTAGTCTGGCTATCTTAACCCTTGAGGGTGAGATGGAGCAGGGACCCCACTTAGAAGCCTGCCAGCCCACATCCCTCACCCATGCATGGAAATAAAGGAAAATCTTGAGCTCCTTCAAGGGAAATTCCAGGTACCTAGCTAGCCCGGAGAATAAATAAGCACTCGATAAGCAAGAAGGTAATAGTAGCTTAAAGCAATAGCCAAGGAAATTAGAATCACAGGATGTTTGGTTCCCCTACAGAAACTAAAAATAACATCCTAATATATGTTCCTGAGTTGTTTTTCAGAAACCCGACCCCTGACCTAATGCCATTATCTGAGATCTCTGTGCCAGTGGGTGGAAAATGCTGTCTTCCTCAGATGACCTCAGATAGTGGGGAACTGAGGACTGAACATTGACTGCTGTTCTTTGTTCTAAATTTCTTCCTGAGAGGGCTGAAGAAGGTCATGCCCATAGGCAGAGCTCAATATTTCTGCTGATCCCAAGTTTTTAGACAAATCTTAACCACTCACATATCAGAAAATTTTTGAATCCACCTATGATCTTTGGCCCTCCCAACTTGAGATGTCCCCCTTTATAGGCCAAACCACTGTATGGCCTCCATGTGTTGATTTATGACTTTGCCTGTAATCTCTGCCTCCCTGCCTTTAAAAACCCTTCCACGTAAGTCATCAGGATGTTTGGGTCTTAGATTCTCCTTGTTTGGCATCCTGCAATAAAGGCTTCACTTTCTCCCACTGCAAATCCTGTTGTCAGCATTTGGCTTTGCTGCACCAAATGGGCAGACCCAAGTTCGATTGAGTAATAGGGGTGGAGAGGAAAGGTAGGCTTTAAGAAACTGCAAATGAGGCATATAAATGTACAGATTATGCCTTCAAAGTCTCTATTTGACCCCAAACATGAGTAAAGCATAGAGAGGAACAGGATCTATTTATGACTTTCAGACCCAGGCATCAACAATACAAAGGCCAAAGATTCCATGTATCAGGACTCAGTTTGTTTTGAAATGAGCCTGCCTCAGCTCCTGGAGAAATTCACAGCTTTTAGAGTTGGAGCTCCAGGACAAGTCTGCCGTGATTCTAAAAGTAAACCCATCCCTGATGAGGAAAGACTCTTTGTGCTATCTGTGAGAGACTGCCCACTACACTGTTACTCCTCTTACAAGTCTGAAGTCCTGCCCAGGCTCCACCCTGGCTGTTTGCAGGTGAGAATCTCTCCATAGAGGAGCTTCCCTCTCTCTTCATGGTACTCTTAGAGTTTTGAGGAAATAATATCACCTCTTTGCCTGTTTAGAATAAACTGAGAAATAAATACTTGAATAAAAATCACAACATCAGCCTTGTGGCTAGCAATGCTTGATTTGAAGGACCCAGCTCAGATCTCAAGTGAACATGGCCTTCTTAAAACATTTTCTCCTGAAGATCTACGCTTCAGGACAGAACTGCAATGAGAATCTCCACTTGCTTCATACCTAGTGAAGAGTGAAAAGTCCCAGAGCCCCAGAGATAGATGTCATGCGTAGGTGACCTTGGACCTCTTTGCTGGAAACCAATGGATATCAGACATGGGACATGCCACTAGTCTCAAGGAGAGGAGCCAGACAGAGGAAAGGAAAGCTTCCCAGACTATCGCCCTCTCCAAAAGAACTCAAGACCCGATCTTGTCTGATGCTGCTGGTATTGTTAACTGTGTCTTCCCCAGCATTCTGAGTCATCCCTTTAAGAGAGACGTAAAGACACAGATACGAAAAAGTGCACCTGGGAGAGTCTGTGACAATCAGCAGAAATTGGTGGAGGTGGGGAGTGTGTTAGTCCGTTTTGCATTGCCATAAAGGAATACCTGAGGCCGGGTAATTTATAAAGAAAAGGAGCTTAATTGGCTTCAGTCTTCAGGCTGTACAGGAAGCATAGTGCTGGCATCTGCTTCTAGCAAGGGCCTGAGAGAGCTTACGATCATGGTGGAAGGTGAAGGGGTGCCAGTGTGTCACATGGCGACACGTGGCGAGAACAGGGACCAGAGAGGGAAGAGAGAGAGCACAGGGTCTTTTAAACAACCAGATCTTATATGACCAAACTGAGCGAACTCACGCATCACTAAGCGGATGGCGCTAAATCACTCATGAGGGATCTGCCCCCATTATCCAAACATCTCCCACCAGGCCCCACCTCCAACATTGGGAACCATATTTCAACATGAGATTTTGAAGTGACAAACATCCAAATCATTTCAGGGGATCATTTCAAAGGGGAGTTGAAAGAGGCCAAACCTGACTGGAAATTCATAGTATTACCTAAGTCCATCAGCCAACTTGCAAAGATTCCTAGGGAGCCTAATTGTGGCCAGAAAGGAGACAAACAGAATGCACCCCTCACACTGTATTTGAATAAATAGTGAGACTGAAAAGTACTAAAATATAAAAGAAAATTATCTAAAGCATGCAAAAGATTTATGTCAAAAAATTTTAAAGATTAATCACAGGAAAATTTAGAAAACTTTAGACAGTAACTGCATTAAACTTTTAAGTAAGTTGAAGAAAAGAGAATTAATGAAAAATAGTTGGAAAAAAGCATACTAAATCTAAGAAAGAATTTAAGGAAACTCAAAAAGCATCACAGAATTTTCAATGGCATTAGAAAAAGTAAGGATCCCAACATGCAAAGCAGAAAATAAATCAGTAATATGGAAGAGAGATTTGAAAAAATAAAAGCTTAAAATATAAGGATGCGGGACATAGAAAAAAGTGACCTGAGGGATGATAAATAAGAAAACAAAAACCAATAGAAATTTCACCTAACGAAAATTGGCCAGCCTTAAGAAAGAAAATAGAACAAATTAAACAACAACTACAAAACATGTCCTAGATTTCTTGAATCTTCAAATAGAAGGATTAAAAAAGTTAAAGATAATTCTAATTTATAATGACCACATTCTAATGATGAGGGCAGAATGCTGGAAAATACTCCTGTATTCCTTAGTTAATACAATAAAGCACAATAAACTATGGTAGGTATATGGATAAAGGCAAATGAAAATATTGGCAGAACTATAGTTGGGCACATGCTGTCTTTTTTAGGAGAGAAAGTCTGGCTCATTTGCTCTTAGACAGACATAAAGGCAACAGCTCTCAGCTTTGGCAGAACATTGGAATCACTTGAAGAGCTTTTAAAACATGGATACTTGGGTCTCACCTCCAGGAAATCAGATTTAATTGGCCTGGGATGTAGCCTGGTGATTCTAAGCCATGAGTGGGACCCTCTGCTCTGCACTGGCCCTTGTGCTGATGAAAGCAGAGTGAAGAAAGAAGGAAAATACAGGACCGTTGGGGTGAGAGAGCCATGTATGCCGGACAAAAAGACCTCAGAGCCAAAGTCAGGGAAATGTCAGGTGTAATCCCAGGAGGAACCTTTGAGACCTGCAGTCGGGCCTCAGGGCCACCACTAGGGCTTGGTGAACTCTTCACCGTGCACTTCATATGTCAGTGTCCACCAGTCTGGGACATTAGGACTGAAGGCCGCAGCAACATAGATGGCATTAGTCTCATCTGGCCGTCTAATCTAACCTAATATCTAATCTCACAAAGTCCCACATGTTCACATCTTCAGTATCTCCCACCAAGGACTGGTTTGTGTCAAAGCTCTCAGTGAAGGAATCCTGCTCCTGCCCCAGGATGATGCCTGCCTCTGTCCCCACAGTGTATCCCTTCTTCAGACTCCTCCTCATCATGGGCTTCCCATCCACCCAGAACGCCACGATCCCTGAGGCGGACTCCAGTTTACACAGAGGTACACAGTGCAGGAGAACTCTTAGGAGACTTAAAAACTATCCCACTTCCACCCACGGATGTGCTGTAGCCTCCGGTCTTTTCCTTAGAGAGGAGGATTCATTATCTAGTCCTCATGGCATAAGAAAAAAAGGCTATGTTCACAGGTCAGGTGCATATAGACATGGAGACACACAATAAAGGCCTTGAGTGCCTTCTTTAGCTCTGCAGTCAGGATCACAAAGGAATTGTCTGACTCTGGAAAAACACAAAACCCTTTTTGTTCACATCTGTAGGATAGAAAGCAGAGGGAGAAAAGGTCACCAGTTAAGCTTGTCAGGCCACAAAGATGTATTCCTCGCAACGTACTGAGAGATTGGACTTAGAAACCACAGCCTGAACTCTGCCCCAGACCACAACCTCTCACCCATGCTGGCCCTTTTCCCTAACTTGGCTTTGCACAGTCATATTTACAGGACAAGATCTCAGCCATCAGGGGAAGCAATGCCTCCCTGTCTGAGGGAAAGCACTGGGAGGCTGAGGAAAACCAGGAAACATGGAAAACTCCATGTTTAGAGACCAGGAAACTCCATGTTCCCTCCCTGCTATTGGTGTGCCTGGAATTTGGATCATTCTCTTGAAAAAAAGTATCAGTGGCTGAGATTCTGGGTTTGCACATCTGAGATCCCTCTGTTTCAAGTCTGCCCCACCTCGACCTCATATGTGCAGCAGTCAGGATGTCTCAGCTGGTAAATGATTTTCCAAAATTGCCCCCTTGGAGCCATGAATCAAAGCTCTAAGAGCAAAGAGAGCAAGATAAATCACAAAATGAGAGATCAATATGGGTTATTTATTAGAGAATGTGCGATGCCTGCTGCTGCTCCAACAACTCTGTGTGGCGTCGCCCGGTGAATTAGGACAGTCACATTTTGAGAATCCATTCTAGGGAAATGATGCAAAATATTGGGAGGGGGAACTTTTTTCACAAAGACAACCACTTAAAATTACTTAGGATAGCAAAGAGAAAAATGGGGCATGTTTAAGTAAACTGTATATGTCTACATCCATCAAATAGAATAGATAGCCATTTAAATGTTAGTGGTGAATTTTATACTATAACATGTAAATAAAAATGCTTTTGATAAAAGAAAAAATAACAGACTTGTATATACACTATTTTTAAAAGAAGTGACTATTTTAGAAAAAAAGTGTAAGGAATGCTTCCAGACAATATGTTCTTATTATAATAATGGAATTATGGAGGATTTTTTTCCTCACTAACTTTTCATAATGGGGTTGTATTGCTTCTAAAATGAAGTGTGTGTTTATGTGAGTGTGTGTGTGTGTGTGTGTGCGTGCTTGTGTAATTTAGAAGCAAGGGAAGAGGGAATGAAGATCCCGTTTTACGAATAGGACACCCAGTCTCACTGTGGTTATTTGGCTTTATGCCCAGAATGCCTAAAACAGAACAATATCAGTTGGACATCCTGAGCTATGTATACATTTAGGTACCAAAGTATTTCACAATATATTAATTCCCATATAAGACATCATTTCATGTAAAAAGAATCTGGAGCTTATTCATCATGATCTTATCATGAGTTTTCCCATTGATATCCAATCAGAAATTGATAATAGAGGCTGTTTCTCCATTGACTAGGAGAACCAGCTAACACGTGGGTAGCATATTCTAAACACTCAAGAGAAAAAGGACTATTACAAATGGTGGTACATTTCTGGACTGGTTTGTTTTTTAATGATGTATAGTCTTAAAATTTTTAATATCCTTTTACAAACTTTTTGCATCTATTTTTTTAATTATATGACTGGCTTAAAGTAATTGCTCCAAAAGCTTTTGTTCTCTCATTCTAACCATTTGCTCAATAAAAGGTACATGTATAATTTAAACAAAAATAAATCATATAGGTGAAAAGATTGCTACAAAGAAGGAAGAAGATGTTTTTCCAATACCAAATTGCCTTGTTAGTGTCTGTCTGGGCTCCTTAGGTAAGTTAAAAGAATGCAGCTACCAATGCAATAGGTGAACACTGGGAATTTCATTGATTTCATGGAGTCCACTACATTATAGAACTACCTCCAAAATGGATATGCTGTAAAGAAGGCCTAAAATTGAAAAAGAGAGGGAGAGGCAGAGAGAAATAGAGATGGAGAGAGCAAGAGCTAAAGCAAAAGAAAGAAAAGCGCACGAGAGAGAATGAAAGACCTTCCCACAAACCATTTTACAACCCACCCCTGGCTCCAGCAACCTGCCAGTGCAGCTCTATAACTGCTTGCGGCATATCACAGAGCATTCAGTGAACTTTATCAGGAGAGAAGTGTAATAAGCTTGCAATGCAACCTTTACCCTTCCCTCAGATATGTTTGTTTGGGAAGCCTCTTCTCTCTTCCTCCTACATCTGTGATGCTCTGATAAAAATACTGAAGGATTTCAGCTTTTCAAATATCTTGGCACTTTGGTTTCTCCACACTACAGAGATACAAAGTATTAATTGGGGAAAAAGGAAAACACTCTAAAACAAATACAATATTTGTCATCACAGTGAGGCTTTACTGAATAAATAAGAACACACTAAATACAGGGCTGTCACTTTATTTAATCCTAGAGCTATGACTTAAAACTCCAGTGCTGAAATGGTGTTTGGCATGCTCCCCTGACTCAAACTGAAACCACTATAACATAAGAAAATTAAGAAACAAGGGCATATCCATCAGAAATAACCACATGAACGGTCAGGAACCACAGCTGTGATTCTGCAATCTTTTCTAAACTATCACTCACCCTAGAAGAATGGCACCTAGAAGAGTGGCTGTTGGAGACATGGCTGTACATTGTAATCACTAAGGAGGTTTAAAAATAATGATGCCTGAGTCTCACCACCAGATAATCAACATAATTATCTGGTTATGACCTAAGCAGCTGGATTTTTGAAAACTCTCCAGGTGGTTCCAATATTCATAACCAAAGTTGAGAATTGCTGGCCTAGAGAGTCCCTTGTGTGATTCTATGTCTTTGGTGAATGCCACTACGATGTAAAGTTACATTTAAGGGTGTGCATGACTGTAGAAGAGATGGAGGTCAGAGAAGAACTTTGACAATATGGCACAATTGTATTCATGCTAAGGGTGAATAGGATTTCTATGTGCAAGCCATTCTCCTAAGCACACAAGAACAAAATAAAAAGTAGGGTGATTGCCAGTGGACCTGCAATGGTAGCTAACACTGATTATATATGGCATCCTGGAATGGCTTCCCCATAAGAAAACACACACACATCCCCACACCCTCCCTCTTGCACTAGGGATATAAGTGTAGGGTGTAAGCTTCTGTTGCACATGGCAGTAGAATACAGTGGTTAGAAGCATAGAGCTGAGTAGCCAGACTGCCTAGGTTCAAATCCTAGCTCTGAGCAAGTTAATTAACCTCTCCAAACCTCAGTTTTCTCATCTGTAAAATGAAGACTATAAAATATTGCATAACTCATAGCATTGTCATTAAACAAGTAAATATATGTAAAAGACTTACAACAGTAACTGGCACATGGTAAGAGTTCAGTAAGTGTAAGAAGTTTTTGTTTTTGTTTTTGTTTTTGTTTTGTTTTAAGACTGTGTATGATCTTCCCTGTGTGATTAAGCAATTATCATCTTGGGGGCAGTGATGAGACGTTGGGAGATCACTTATCTGTGTGTATGAAGGGCATAGGACAGACGGGTCCACACTGAATGAGGCCTGAAAGAATGCACCAGAAGTAGGCTAAGGGGAAGACCTGGGTACAGGTGCACTAGATGCTTCTTTAAACGTGACCACCTGGCAGGGCCTAGTGGCCCACACCTGTAATCCCAGCACTTTGGGAGGCCGAGGCGGGCAGATCACGAGGTCAGGAAATCGAGACCATCCTGGCTAACACGGTGAAATCCCATCTCTACTAAAAATACCAAAAAAAAATTAGCCGGGCACGGTGGCGGGCGCCTGTAGTCCCAACTACTCAGGAGACTGAGGCAGGAGAATTGCCTGAACCCGGGAGGCGGAGCTTGCAGTGAGCCGAGATAGCGCCACTGCAGCCTGGCCTGCGCGAAAGAGCGAGACTCCGTCTCAAAAAAAAAAAAAAAAGGTGACCACGTGCCTGCAAGCATAGTGGGAGCCAGGCATGTCCCTGAGATAAGAAATCTGAGCTGTCAGGAAAACACTACAGTGATAGCTCTAAAAGCACATGGTACAAAAGGGCTTGTGATCTTGCATATTCCTGAGCACTAACCCCAGAGAATCTACTCTAGGAGGACTAGGGTCAATGAATCTATACTCAAACACCCCAGAGGAAAATGATGCCTGTAATCAGCAAACTATAAGTGATCACTGGGCCAGGCGATCCAGCAAATTTGAGCTAGGAGTCTGCATTTTCAGCAGGAAAAGGCTAACAAGCCCGCTTAACCTATGTTCTAGTACAGAGGAAATGAAAAGATGCATAAATGAAATAGAGACAGGGAGCTGAAGAGAAGGAATCCAGGCAAGTATGACAACCCATCTGAGACTAGTGGGCAGTTGTCCTAGGATAAAACTACCTAGAAATCAAAGCAGTGCTTCTCTTTTCCCTAGGATTCTAGTGATCAGAAATCTACACTTTGGAAATTTGATCTAGGTGGTGGTGGTGCTTAATCATCTAGAGTCATTTGCTTCCTTTGTCAATCTTTGCTTCCCCGGGGCACATCAAACTTGAGGATAGTGAAAACATGGGGGAGAATATCACAGATTTAACATTCTACTTACTTTGTCAGCTGGGACTCTAAATCCATTTCCATCAGATCCCAGCTTCACTTTTGAAGCAGCCTGTAGTCTCTCCTCCAGGGCCTGGATAGACCAGATCTCATCACAGAGGTGGCTTCTCATCCACTCACCTGGCCTTACATGCAGCCCATTCTTAACAATGCTCTCTGCATGACCACCTCTTTTTGGAAAGTGTGCAAGGCTTGTTGCCTGGCCAGTGAGCTAACATTTTTTTCTGACACAGGGAGATTTTAGGTTTCTGATCTGCACGTCACCATATCGCATCCCATGCTAAGGCGCTTACATTAGGGTCAGGCCTGGCCCTAACCCTTATACCAACATGGCTATTTTCAGTTCCAAAAAGAAAGGGTTCTATCAAGTAGCAGCCTCCATCATCTCTGATTCATACTATTGGTCTACTTTCTCTTATTTGGCCTGTAAATGCACTATAGTATCTCTTCAGGCACTGGGCCACCACCCCGCTTTCACCTCCTTTCTATTATAGGTTTTATAGACCATTTGTCCCTATGTCTTTTTAACTCATTCCTTGAGGCCTGATTCTACTTCTGGAGAAATTGGATCCATGGTCCCTACTCTAATAGAAAACCAGTCCTGACAACACGGTTTTATTAGCATCAGCTAGAAGTGGCCACAGTGGATGCTTGATCTTACTCTCCACTTACTGCAAAAAAAAAAAGCACTGCTTAGAACCAACATGCCCAAATCAGAATCATCTTCTTTGGCAGATGTCATCTAACATTTAATTGGATTACATCTAATAGCTTTATATGGTATGACAATTCACCAGTTACCTGGAAATACATTTTCCAACAAGTTTACATTGACGTACCCACCAGTAGGCTAAATTACTTAAATTTAAACATCCTACAAATGCTTTGTTAAGATTTTTTAATGTTCTCTGAATGCAAATACCAGCTGTTAAAATTTTTCTGGCTCAAATTATTAAGGCCAGAGGCTGTCTACTAGACTATGTATAGTAAGATGCAAGCAATTTAATTCTGAAGAAAATATTAGCTCAACCTACATCCCTGGGGAGCTGGGATGGCCTTCTATAATTAAGACGTATCTGGATTATTTAACTAGAAAAGAGTGTCAATCCTCTCTTCTGCTTAGCTGAATGTGAGGATGGATGGATCTGCCCTAATTGGACAATAGAGAATATTTGCACGCTCATTTTTGTCTGAGAATGTATCCTTAGCTTCTATGCTTACAAATGGTTATCAAAAATCAATTAGAGAAGTCAATATTCATAAATAATGGCTTCAAAGACTTGTTGTTCATCGTTCTAACATTCTAAACTTAATTCTTAGCAAATGAGAAGCTTCAACTGCTGCCAACCGAGACAAATTCTACCAAGTTGTATTTTTATGTATTTTATGAATCTACATTTATGGATATAATACAAAATGGCTTAATAAGAATAATACCAGAAAACTGTTATAAGAGCTTACTATGTGCCAGGCACTGTAGTAAGTGCTTTGCTTGCATGATTTTCTTTGATTCTTATAGCAACCCTTTGAGCTAATTACTATTATTTCTCCTGCTTTGTAGGTAAGAAAACTGAGGCGTAAAGAGGTTATATCACCTAAGGTCACATAGCTAGTAAGTTGTAAAGCCAGGATTTGGACCTAGGCAGTCTGATTCCAGAACCTCTGTGCTTAACTAGTTTACCATATGCCTTCCCTAGGTGACCATTTGATATGCAGGAAGCCCCGTAATTCATTCCTGGCTGTGGTCTTTATGGAGTAACTTTTACTGGTCACTTAGTACTGAAAGACCGTGTTGAAGGACACTTCTGGAGGAAGCCAGCTGCTGTCATCTTTGAGGGGTCTGTTTCTACAAAGAACATGAACCAGCTGGGGCAAGTGCATTCCAGTCACTGAACCTGGCAGCAGATCCATGGATCTCAATGATCTTTAGTTTTTGCTCCTCAAATTGGAATAATGATAGAATGAGAGCACTAAAACCCCCACAACTGGCCCTACATGAATGGCCAGCTATCTCAAAAGAGGGACTGTGCTTGTCAGAGGGAATCCCTTCAGGGAATTCTCGGACAGGTTAAAGTGCCATGGATATGTTGTGTAATGGGCAGTGTAAACTTACAGGGACTTGATTTCAAAGGTCATTAGAGAAGTTAGTCACAACTTCTAAAGCAACCATCAGAAAACAGCTTGGACTCACTCAAGTAAACAGGGGCTTTATTGGCTTATGGACCTGGGCAGTCCAGGTGTAGATCTGGTTCCGGACAAGGCTGAGTCAGAGACTCCACGTGGTCAAGGCTCTGTTGTTTGTCAATCCCTTGGCTCCTCCACTTCCAGTTTGGCTTCTGTCCTCACAGTCTCTCTCCATGTGACAAGCAAGATGGCTACTGGTGGTCCCAGGTTCACGTCCTCTCAGCTTGGAAATCCAGCAGCAAGAAGATGTCTCGCTCCCAAAGTCCATAACTCAATCCTTGGGAAGACTGTAGTTGGTCCTGTTAGGAGCACATAACTATCCAACTATCCTCCAGATAGGGAGCTGGGGAGATGGGAGACGGGCTCCTCTGACAGGGCACCCTGTGGTTCACGTCCACTCTTGTGGCCTGAGTATATTGGGAATGCGGGGATGAAGAAAGAATTCACAGCCCCACAAGTTTCGTGTGGAAAAGGGGAGGAGTTTCCCAGAAGAGCCATAAAATTAAGAAAGCACTGTGAGCAAACAAAAACCATTGTCATTTAAGTTCTTGGCAGTAACAACATATTTATATCTAGTGCTTCATTTTTCTCTGGAAAAAAAGCAGATCTGCTCTGCTGTGGCAATTCTAATGGCCTTTCCAGTGTGCTTTGAGAAAGTGGAGGGACTGCGTGGTATTTCTGGGCTTCCCATTTCAGGAGACCTGGGCCCAGCAGTTCTATGGCATGATGATGAGCACTCTGGACCCAAACCAGAGACCTGGCTAGTGTCCTGATTCTGAGACTGAAGAGCCCTGTGAATGTGGGCAATTCCCTCCTGCTTTCTGGGGGGCATGGGTGGGGAATTAAATAGAAGATCAGCGCTTCCTTCTCAGCTCTTGCCTTGTGAGTTTTTTATAACATCATTTCTCCTTTCTGGGTGTTAGCTTTCTCATCTATGTGAGGTAAGAAATTATCTCCAAGATCTGTCTAGCTTAAAAGGAAATAAAAATGAAAACAAAACACCTCAAATTCTGATTCTTTTGGACAGTTTCCCAGCATAGTTAATGAGCTCCCAGACCAGACACTTTACCTCCATTCTCAGGTGCTGAGGAGGGTGGAGCAGGCCTGCAATGCATATAGGGAACAAAGGCCCAGAGACAGAGATGTGGGAACCATGCAGTGTAAAAAACCGGGAGGTACCAGAGACAGAGACGTGGGGCCCGTGCGGTGTAAAAGACTGGGAGGTACCTTCAGGATCCACAGCTGGGCCTCAGGGCCACAGCTGGGGTTTGGTGAACACTTCGCCTTCCACTTCATACTTCAGTGCCCGCCAGTTCAGGACATTAGGACTGAAGGGCCCGCCAAGATAGACGGTGTTAATCTCATCTGGTGACAGCACAAAGTCCCACATGTTCACATTTCCAATGTCTCCCACCAGGGACTGGCTTTCTTCAAAGTTCCCACCGAAGGAATCCTGCTCCTGCCCCAAGATGATGCTTGCTTCTGCCCCCACAGTGTATCCCTTCTTCAGACTCTTCCTCACCCTGGGCTTCCCATCTACCCAGAACTCCACGATCCCTGAGGCGGACTCCCAGCTTGTACAAATGTGTACTGGAGCTACTGTGACTTCAGGAACCTTGAATAATATTTCAGACCCACCCACTGTAAAACTGTATCCTATATCCTTAGACCAAAATATGAGAATCTCATTATCTTGTCTCTTGGTGGCATAAGAAAAAATACTGTACCCACGGGTCGAGGACAGTTCCGTGTAGAAGTGGAGGCACACAGTGAAGGCTTTGAGAGGCTTCGTTAACTGTGTTTTGAGGGATACATAGGAAGTATCCGACTCTTTGGGAAACACAAAAGCCTTCCTCGACATGTCTGTGAGCCAGAAAAACAAGCAAATGTGAGAGGTTTCTCAGATCACAAAGATCTATCCCCTCACTTACTTACGTATAGAAGTTAAGATTGAGAAACAGACTGACCCCTTCTCCAGTTACACACCACACACACACACCCACACACACACACTATGAAGGATGCTCTGCTGTTCTGTTCATACAGTCTTTTTTTTTTTTTTTTTGAGACTGTTCGTACAGTCTTAGACCCCACCCCCATACCTCAGATCAAATCTCTCCCATAGCCTGGGGTGGCCCTTACCTGTCTGGCCAAAAGCATGAGAGAGGCTGGTCAAGACCAAGAAACACAACAGCTTCTCCATGGTCACACCCTGCTGCCAGTGATACAAGGACCTGAATTCACTCCTTTGGAAAAGATGTATTCGGCTGAAAGTTCAGGGGCTAGAAGTCCTAGATCTCTTGCCTTAGAGCTACCCTCTCCTGCCTGGATTTATATCCAAAGCAGTAAGGGAGTTTGCGCCACTATGTAAATAATTTTCCAGCATTGCTTGTTGGGGCAGGTGTCAGAGCTTTGGTAAGAGGGGAAGCAAAATTATTCCAGAACAGAGAAATCAATGTGGGTTATTTATTACAAACTCCTATGACTACTGAATTACCAATTCTTTATGACAGGAAAAATGAAGAAATCTCGCAGGGCTCCACTTTGGCTATCTATCCTGCGAAAATAATGGGAAATGGTAACATATTAAGCAAGTGGCCATCTGGGTGCACATGGTAGCTGCCTCTCCAACACCTACTTCAGCCTAAGTCATAGAGTTTCATGCAGGAAAGCTGACAGCTTCTGGAGATGGACATTATCACTAACCCTTTTCAGAATCTGCTTATTTACAGACTGGGAAATGAGGAAAACAAACATGCTCTTCCCTGAGCCATGGACACATTTTCTCAGCCAATTGGGTATACTTATTAAGAGCTCTCTAGACATCTTGGCACTAAATGACAGCCCTGACAGTAAAAGTCCAGTGAAATGTGTGCCTGATCACAGACATAGCATTATATCAAAGTTTCTTCCAACATTTTTCTCTGAATATGTAAAGCTTCAGGCAGGAGTCAGGATAATCTGATTCTACTCTTTCCTCTATTCACAAGATTCAAGTAATCCCTCCACACTGTCTATCAATCTTACTACAGTTCCCTACTTAACTCACTCTTCAAAATGACTATTATAGTCCTTCTCCTTGCTCCTCAAGTCCCCAAAATCTCATTCAGTCTTTCACTCAGCTGATGAACTCACTTTCATTGAGAAGTTAGAAGCAATCAGAAAAGAACCACTGTATCCTTTGTAGCAGAGGCTTCTAGCCATTCCCTAACATCCATTCTCTACTTCTCATAAGAGAAGAATAACATTTTCAGTTGGGCACTTGGTCATCCCCTCAAACGCCAAATTTCCCAGCCCCCACTGTAGCTTGCAGTGATGATGTGATTAAATTAAGGTCAATGAGATATGAACAGAATAGGGATAATCTCTAGATTGTGCTCTTTAAGAAAGGTATGTGCTTTCGCCTCCCACTTCCCCCTTTTTCCCTTTGACTAGCATTCAGTCATGATAGCAGGAGATGGAATAGTTCACTTTCAGGCCAGCAAGTGTAAGCTGCATGTTGAGGTTGGCATGGCAACAAGATAGATGGAGCCTGGATAATTGGGTATGGAGCCACTGCATCAGCTCTAGACTGCCTACCTGAACATTTACTTAAAGGAGAAATATTCTCCTCTTTTGTTAAATCACTTTTAACTCAGTCTTTCCGTTCTTAACACCTAACTGATATCCTTATATATCCTCCTACAACCCAATGTACCAGGCTTTCTGTCTTCCTCTATTAAAAGGGATGAGCTCTCCCTGCGTTACATCTAAGGCCAACCCTTGCAATTCTTCAGTGGATCCCAGACCCTGTCGACCATGCAAGGAATTTTGCTCCTATAGGTATCCTCTCTATCTTCTGTATTATTAATTTATTCATCTTTACTTGATCATTTCCACAAAACCATACTATAATATATTTAATCTTCTAGAGAAAGAAGAAAGAAAAGAAAAAAAAGGAAGGATGGGAGGGAGAGAGGGAGGAAGGAAGGAAAAGTTTACGTGTGTTGACAGCCTCTATTTTCCATCTCCTGTTCCCTCCTCAATACATGGAAATCAGGCATTGGCCTTCACCACTCTAGTGAAGCCAACATAAACAAACACCTCTGTCATTAAATCTAATAATAATGAATTTTCTGTTCTTATTTTACCCAGCTTCTTGGCAGCATTCAACACAGTTTATAACTTCCTCCTGAATTCTTTCTTTTCTTTTCTTTTTTTTTTTTTTTTGTGAGATGGAATCTCACTCTGTCACCCAGGCTGGAGTGCAGTGACATAATCTCAGCTCACTGCAACCTCCGCCTCCTGGGTTCAAGTGATTCTCCTACCTCAGCCTCCTGAGTAGCTGGGATTATAGGCACATGCCACCACACCCAGCTAATTTTTTGTATTTTTACTAGAGATGGGGTTTCACCATGTTAGCCAGGATGGTCTCAATCTCCTGACCTCGTGATCTGCCCACCTCAGGCTCCCAAAGTGCTGGGATTACAGGCATGAGCCATCATGCCCAGCCAACTTCCTCCTGAATTCTTGCTCCTAGTTTAAAACTGAAATAATTTCAAGGCTTTATGCCTAAAAGAAGTAGTCCTCTGTCCCACCACTCTCTATCTGATATGGTTTGGCTCTGTGTCCTCACCCAAATCTCATCTTGAATTGCAATCCCCACATGTCAAGGGAGGGACCCAGTGAGAGATGGGTGGATCATAGGAGCGGTTTCCCCCATGCTGTTCTCATTTTAGTGAGTGGGTTCTCACAAGATGTGATGGTTTAAAAGTGTTTGGCAGTTCCTCCCCACCCTCTGTCTCTCCTGCCACCTTGTGAAGAAGGTAGCTGCTTCCCTTTTGCCTTCTGCCATAATTGTAAGTTTCCTGAGGCCTCCCGAGCCATGCAGAACTGTGAGTCAATTCAACCTCTTTTGTTTATAAATTACCCGGTTTCAGGTACCTCTCTATAGCAGTGTAAAAACAAACTAATACGGAAAATTGGTACCAGGATAGTGGGATACTGCCATAAAGATTCCTAAAAATGTGGAAGCAACTTTGGAACTGACTATGGGCAGAGGATGGAAGAGTTTGGAGGGCTCAGAAGAAGACAGGAAGATGTGGAAAAGCTTGGAACTTCCTGAGTTTTGTTGAACGGTTTTGACCAAAATGCTGATAGTGATATGGAAAATGAAGTTCATGCAGAGGTGTCCTTAGATGGAGATGAGGAACTTATTGGGACAGGAGTAAAGGTCACTCTTGCTATGCTTTAGCAAAGACACTGGTGGCATTTTGCCCATGCCCTAGAGATCTGTGGAACTTTTAACTTAAGAGACATGATTTCTTGAATGCTTTGGTGCTTAAGAAATTTCTAAGCACCAAAGCATTCAAGAAGTGACTTGGCCTTTTCTGAAAACATACAATAATATGTGTTCACAAAGAGATGATCTGAAATTGGAACTTATGTTTAAAAGGGAAAGGGAGCATAAAAGTTTGGAAAATGTGCAGCCTGACCATGTGGTAGAAAAGAAAAACCCATTTTCTGGGGAAAAATTCAAGCTGGCTGCAGAAATTTGCATAAGTAATGAGGAGATGAATGTTGATAGCCAAAACAATGAGGAAAATGTCTTCAGGTCATTTCAGAGATCTTCATGGCAGCCCCTCCCATCAGAGGTCCAAAAGCCTAGGAGGAAAAAATGGTATCATGGGCCAGGCCCAGGGCCGTGCTGCTCTGTGCAACCTAGGAACATGGCACCCTGTGTGCCAGCTGCTGCATCTCCAGCCATGGCTAAAAGGGGGCAATGTATATAGCTCAGGCCATTGCTTCAGAGGGTGCAAGCCCCAAGCCTTGGTAGCTTCCAAGTGGTGTTGAGGGTGCAGATGCACAGAAGACAAGAGTTGAGCTTTGGGAGCTTCTGTCTAGATTTCAGAAGATATATGGAAACACCTGGATGTTCAGGCAGAAGTCTTCTGCAGGCATGGAGCCCTCACAGAAAACCAAGCAATGCAGCAGGGAAATGTGGGGTTGGAGTCTCCACACAGAGTCCCCACTGGGGCTCTGCCTAGTGGATCTGTGAGAAGAGGGCCACTGTCCTCCAGACCCCAGAATGGTAGAACCACTGAGAGTTTGCACCTTGTGCTAAAAGCTTGCAAGTGTTCAACGCCAGCCTGTGAAAGCAGCCACAGGGGCTGTACCCTGCAGAGCCACAAGTATGGAGCTGCCCAAGGCCATGGAAGCCTACCACTTGCATCAGCATGCCCTGGATGTGAGACAAAGAATCAAAGGAGATTATTTTGGAGCTTTAAGATTTCATGAGTGCCCTGCCAGATTTTGGATTTACATGGGGTCTGTGGCCCCTTCGTTTTGGCCAATTTCTCCCATTTCAAACAGGACCATTTACCCAATGCCTATACCCCCACTGTATCTTGGAAGTAACTAACTTGGTTTTTTTTATTTTACTAGGCTAATAGGCAGAAATGACCTGCCTTTTCTCAGATGGAACTTTAGACTTGGACTTTTGAGTTAATGCTGAAATGAGTTAAGTTTGGGTGACTGTTGGGAAGGCATGATTGGTTTTGAAATGTGAAAAGAGCATGATATTTTGGAGGAGCCAGAGGTGGAATGATATGGTTTGGTTCTGTGTTCCCACCCAAATGTCATCTCAAATTGTAATCCCCATGAGTTGAGGGAGGGACATGGTGGGAGAAGATTGGATCATGGAGGTAGTTTTGCCCATGCTGTTCTCATGATAATGAGTTCTCACGAGGTCTGATGATTTAAATAAAAGTGCTTGGCAGTCCCCCACTCACACTGTCTCTCTCCTGCTGCCTTGTGAAGGAAATGCCTACTTCCCCTTCACCTTCCATCATGATTGTAAGTTTCATGAGTCCTCCTAAAACATGTGGAACTGTAAGTTCATTAAAAATTTATTTTGTTTATAAATTACCCATACTCAGGTAGTTCTTTACAGCAGTGTGAAAACCAACTAATGCACCGTCCTTGACTCACAAGTAGAGCTGAGAGATAGACCATGCCTCAATAACATTGTTTGAGTCTCTGAATCCAGTCTCACCTGATGCCAGCTTCACCTCACATCTTCTGAGGTTCATGAGCCAATAAACTCCCTTTTTACTTACTGTACACATTTCAGCAGGTATTATGATACTTACATTTGACTAACTTTTGACAAATAGAAATGCCTTCCTAATAACACCCTGAATCCAGGACATTGTGTGTCCAAACCAATCATCACTTGCCCTGAAGTAATACATACACTGGTATCCTTGCCACCAGAATCCTTCCAGAGAAGCACAGGTTTTATGCAAGGGGAAGTATTTAAACTGAGCCACCAAAATTGAAGTGGGAGGTTCAAAACTAAGAGAATAATATAAGCAATGGTTACCACCAAATTTCATCTTCTATTGTTTTGTACACAAACTCTGAAAAGCTTATTTGAATCTCTAGAACCATGATTGTCCACGTTAGTAAATTAGTATCTTTCCAGTCCAAAATTGTATTAATTTTCAAGACAAAATTCTAAGATATCCCTAATCCACAGATTGTACCAAGTCATTCTTTTATTCACTCTCTATCCTAGTTAATTTATTAGTGTACCTTCTACTTGGTATTTACTACTTCCTAATCACTATTAGAATTGCTGTTCTGCTTTATCAGCAAAATAGTTACATTTGTACTTGTAAAGTATTGCTGTTTGTCTCTGTTGCCAATATTTCTATAAACTTATTACTAAAATAATCTATAGAAGATTTGGGCCTACGGCCTTTCACATTAAGCAAGTGAGAGACTTCAAAGGTTTCCCAAACAAGGAAAGAGTAGAGTCAGATCTGTGTTTTAGAATTTTTATTGGCAGCAATATGAATAATATATTGGTGTGAGAGAGATTATAAATTGGGAGACCACTTTGTGGGTCTTAGTTCATTAATTAAACCAAGACATATCTTAGGAACATTTTCTAGAGATCAGGCATTAAGCCAGTTAACTAGACAAATTATGTTAAAGATAATGTGATTTAACACTTGAACCTGGGAGGCAGAGGTTGCAGTGAGCCGAGATCACGCCAACGCACTCCAGCCTAGGTGACAGAGAGAGACTCTGTCTCAAAGAAACAAACAAACAAAAAAGATAATGGGACTCAAAACTAGCACAGAAGCAGTAGGAATGCAGAGAAGAGGAAGGATGTAAAAGGTATGTCAGTAAGAAAATTAATAGGAGTCAAAAACTGATCAAATATGGAGCTATAAAGAGCAGTGCTCAAAGTTATGTAGCTAGTACTTCTATGTCAAACACTATAGGAATGAGGCCAAGAAGGTTTGATTATTGGTACATAGACCAGTTGGTTTTACTTATTTGATGGTCAAACATTACAACTCTAACATTTGCTAGGCAACTAAGAAAGATAATCTAAGGTCAAGAATAACTGTACACATAGATTGATGCAAATACAGCATCATCATCTCTATTAGATAAAATAAGAGGAAATTCAGACTCTTTTATTTATGGATAATAGCATTTCTTTCTTGAAAGCCAGCTTATTGCAAAGCCTGGCACAGTGTTGGTGCTCAGTAGTGCTGTGGGGTGAATAGATGAAGGAATAACTGAAGGAATGGCAGAAAAAGGGTGGAAGACAGATTTCATCAATGGTGGACTGAGCACTAACACTAATATCATCTTCCCACTTCAATTCCTATGAATAAGAAAAAAAAGCATTTTTTAATATAAATTAATGTGTGCCAGAAAAAAAAGTTTCATTCAACAGAAATAAATAGAAGAATCTCTGGAAGTCAGAAAGCAGATGAGTTATATTAATATAGAAGAAATCATAACCCAGAACATATACAGAGGCAGGTCCACTATAAAAATTTGAAGTGTTTCTGGGGAATGCTCAAAAGAAAGGGACAATGGAAACAAGTGGCACAAAGTATTGGAGAGACTGATTAAGGGGTAGATGCTACCATGCCTCTTCGCCAAGCATTAAGCAGCAGAGGCATTTGCTGTTAGTCTGAAGCAATCAGAGTCCTTTGGCCTGACAGGTGGGACCTTGCCCAAGGAGTCCGAAGACACCCAGGAGGAAACCCTATGCTCCCACATCCAAAAGACAAATTAGTGGTACACCCTGCCAGCACTTCTGGCTTATTCCTCATAATCCCTAGAGATGGGCTACAGAAAATAGGAATGGCATCCATAGATATGCTGAGAGAATTAACACCATGAAAAGGGGGCAGTTCACTCAACAAATACACTGATAGGAAACAGAATACAAGAGCCAATAGAGAAGTTTTTTGTTGAGAAGTATAATCAATATATTCAGAGTATACAAAGTATAGACAAAAAATAAATAAGGCAAAAATCTTGGGAATCAAAACTATAATACTCAAAAAAAGGATTTCAGAGAAAGAAAACATTGAGATTGGAGGTAGGATAATAGTCAAAGAAATAATACAAAAACATCTTAGAGTAGTTAACAAAAGTAAGTGATCAGATCAAAAGAGCCGCAGCGTACCAAGCAGGGTGTATTAAAAAGATCCATGTCTAAACAATGACAAGGACCTTGATAATTAGGATAAGGCAAAAAATTGGAAAAATCTCCAGATAGCATGTATATGTATCCTAGAAAGGAAGGAGAATCAACAGGTGTTAGAAAAGTATCAAGAAAAAGATAGAGAATTAAAAATGAGCAAAGAAGATAAAGCTACCTGACTTATTTTAAGAATCCAGTAACAAGTTAACACAAAACCCAAACAAAAATGGTACAAAAAAAAGAAAATGAGAAGCCATTCTCATTTATAAACATAGATGCAAAAATCCTACATAAAGTATAAGCAAGTCAAATCTATGTGTAAAAAATTTAAAACGTTATAACTAAGTAGAGCTGTTAAGCAAACAAGAGAAAATTTCTAGGCAACACTCACATGCCCACTGGAGCAGCAGTTACTGGAGACACTCACAGTCAGAGCTGTGAGAGGCCCTCATAAACCATCACATTCTAGGGCCATGCTCAGGGATCTGGTAGCACAGAACATCAGACTCTAGGAGAGGGACCCCATCCTTGAGCTATGAGGCTGCAAGATTAGAGAAGTACTGGCTTCTTCTCTGGTGTGACCATAGTCCATGAAACCATAGCAATATGGTGTGATAACCTAGCATTCATAGTTTGAGGGGGCATCTGCCCTTCCCTGGTGTGGCTGGGAGGCTGAGATCCACACCTTGCAGTTGCAGCTAAATGACTCAGCAAGCTTAGAAAGGATGAAGTGCAAAAACATTCATAGCAAGAGTCAACAGCCATCCCCTGACATGACTGAGGGCTAAGTGTCTAACCCTTGTGATTGACAAACATTGGTTGCCTGAGTCGTTTCCTATCGGGGGAAACCAGCCCCCAATATTCAACGTGGGTCCTTTTCTATTTTCCCTAAGTGTCAGCTGGTCTGAGAAATAAAGGGAAAGAATACAAAAGAGAGAAAATTTAAAGCTGGGTGTCCGGGGAAGACATCACATGTCGGCAGGTTCCGTGATGCCCCCCAAGCCACAAAACCAGCAAGTTTTTATTAGTGATTTTCAAAAGGGGAGGGAGTGTACGAATAGGGTGTATGTCACAGAGATCACATGCTTCACAAGGTAATAAAATATCACAAGGCAAATGGAGGCAAGGCGAGATCACAAGACCGGGGTGAAATTAAAATTGCTAATGAAGTTTCAGGCATGCATTGTCATTGATAACATCTTATCAGGAGACAAGGTTTGAGAGCAGACAACTGGTCTGACCAAAATTTTTTAGGTGGGAATTTCCTCATCCTAATAAGCCTGGGAGCGCTACGGGAGACTGGGGCTTATTTCATCCCTTATCTACAACCATAAAAGACAGGCGTTCCCAAAGCAGCCATTTTAGGGACCTCCCCTTGGGAACGCATTCTCTTTCTCAGGAATGTTCCTTGCTGAGAAAAAGAATTCAGCGATATTTCTCCTATTTGCTTTTGAAAGAAGAGAAATATGGCTCTGTTCTGCCCGGCTCTCAGGCAGCCAGACCTAATGGTTGTCTCCCTTGTTCCCTGAACATCACTGTTATCCTGTTCTTTTTTCAAGATGCCCAGATTTCATATTGTTTAAACAATTTGTGCAGTTAACACAATCATCACAGGGTCCTGAGGTGACATTCATCCTCAGCTTACAAAGATGATGGGATTAAGAGATTAAAGTAAAGACAGGCATAAGAAATCACAAGAGTATTGATTGGGGAAGTGATAAGTGTCCATGAAATCTTCATAATTTATGTTCAGAGATTGCAGTAAAGACAGGTGTAAGAAATTATAAAAGTATTAATTTGGGGAACTAATAAATGTCCATGAAATCTTCACAATTTATGTTCTTCTGCCATGGCTTCAGCCGGTCTGTTCAGGTTCCCTGACTTCCCGCAACAGTTTCCATTGTGATTTACAGTAGTCCAGCACCTTTTCTGTGTAGCCAACTACAGAGGGTCATCTTGGAAAAGGTAAAATAATTAGCACTTACAGCTCAAGGGTTTTCCGAAATGCAGGGGTAGTTTCAGATAAGAAAAACCTACCAATGTAATTTGTATTTCTTTGACAGACTTAATAACAGCATCATAAGACCATTCCAATAGATGCCAAATATTTTAAATTTATCATTTCTCCATTCTTACTAAATTAAGAGTAAAAAGAATTTCTACTAAAAACCTACAGCAAATATCATACTTAAAATGAAATTTTAGAAACTTCCCTTTAGAGTTAAGTGTATGGCAAGATGCCTACTATCAATCAACTGCATTGTCAATCCAATGCAGCAATATGAGAAAACAAAAAGTGGTCTGATGATCAGAAAATAAGTGTACAATAATTTACAAATATGATGGTCTATATTAAAAATCCTAGAAAATCTACACCTAAACTATTAGAATCAATTGTAGTTCACCATTTGTGTTGGTATAAGGTAATGATAAAACACACTAAGATACTCATTTCTCATAGCAGAAACCAACTAGAAAATAAAACGTATAAGAGATCCCATCATGTTATCAATAAAACTCATAGAGCACCTTGAAGTAGGTCTTACAGAAATATGCAACACTTTTATAAAATATTGTATTATATTACTAAAGGACATAAAAATGAATAAATGGAGACCTAGACCACGTCCATTGAGTGACTCAACAACATAATAGTGTTAATGCTCCCCAAATTAATGTAAATGTTCCATTAAATATGTTCATACCCTATGATCTAGTAATTCAACTTCTAGGAATATAACCTATAAAAATTCCCTCAGAGACACATACAAGGAAATTCTTTGCAGCACTGCTTGTTACTGAGAAAACAAATAGAAGGAATTCAAATGTTGTTCAGTTGGGAAATGTATATTCGTATGAAGGAATGGTGTACCACAGTTAAAAAGAATAGAAAAGATATGTATATATCCTGCCCTGCAACAAATACAAGGGTTTGGATGCAAATTAGTCCATGCATAATTAAAATATGAAAATAAAAATTTACGTAAATAAAAGAATAGTGCCAGTATAACATATAAGTTATATTTATTCATATGCCATCTTCCCTAACAGGTAATGTAGTAAAGAAATAAAGTTCACACTTTCTCACAGTTAAAGAAAAATCCTTAGTAATATGTAAATATTTTAATATAAAGGCTGAAAATTCTACCTAGTACTGTTAGTGCATACAGTAGATAGTTTAGTGGCTTCAGAAATTATTATGCATTACACGGCATTAAGCTATATTGTGATGCTGCAAGTGCTGATGAAAGAGTTGCCATGACATTCCTCTCTGTGTTAAAATTTTGTTTTATTGATGACTAAAGCTACACTCATTATCAGATTTTAAATTTTGGTGAAGCCAGCCCCTATTAGAAGTGATATCCCTCAAAAGACATACACTTCAAAAGAGGTTGTGGGAGCCCTGGGCTGAAGGCTGCAAAAGTATGACTAGTTGTGAGGTTGGTGAACATATTTGAGAAGTCTTCCTAATGCTGATAATTTCAGTGGGATTGTCACTGCTCATGTTGGCCTTCTGATGTGTTAGTGAATAGGTTTTGAGTGGTCTGTCCCTAGTTATCTATAGACCTAATTATCTATGGGTCTAATTATCCCACAAGCTCTGTTATTTTTAGTGCACAATTATGCAGAAGATGAGAATTTTCAGGAACGCATATATCACATCATAGCAAAAAAAAATTCCAAAAGGATATATCTCAAAAACAATATTAAATTTAAAAGATAAGTTATAAAAAGTTATTTAAATGGTATCTCATAGTTGGCTTTTAAAATTCAAAACAAGATTATACAGCATACATAAATATCTATATATCTATTATGTTCATGGGTATTTAAAACAACAGATAATTCATCCCAAAAAAAAAACACAACTCCAGTCTAATAAGAAGACAAATATCAGAGAAACCCAAATTGACTTTCTACAAAATATCTGACTAGTACTCCTCAAAATTATCAAGGTTATGAAAAAACAAGGAAAGACTGAGAAACTGTCACATACCAGAAGACACATGATGACTAAATGTAATGCGGTATCCTGGATTTAATCCTAAAACAGGAAAAGGACATGAGTGTAAAAACTGGAAAAAGACTGGAGTTTGGTTCATAGTAATGTACCAATGCTGTTTTTTCAGTTCTGACAAATGTACCATGGTAAAGTCGGATGTTAATATTAGGGAAAGTTTGGTGAAGGGCATCTGGGAACTCTCTAGAACAGCATTTCTTTCTTCTACATCATGTTCTTATATAATTAACAGAGCCTGAGTCAGCTCTGGAGGGGATGACTCCATTTAAGTAAAAAATAAATAAATAAAATGTGCTTACTACTCAAATGTAGCTTCAAGATAAGACCCCCTACTACCTCCTGTTAGTCATCACTATACTCTATTCGGCCATAGCACTTGTTTCTGTGTAACGTGAAACAAGTCAGTTATGACTTGTAGTTGGGGGATGACAGCAGTGTAACACAGACAGTGCATCTTTGTTTTTCTCAGCCAGTTGCTATTTTCCACAACCAAGTACCAGCAATGATCACAAAATACACTAACACTGGGGAACACAGCCAGCTGGAGAAATGCAGAACTGAATATTCTTCATCTCCGACCATCTGGCCATGAGCTCCATCTTAGAAGTAAGTACCATGCTGTACCCTCTGATCATGATGCATTTGGCCTTGTGTTTCCATCACTAAATCTTTCTTTATATGCCTATCTATCAGGTGAGATTTACCTGTTCTTTTTTAAGGTAAAGTTCAATATTTGGTGTATTATGTCTTAACTTATTCATGATAATAGTTTTATTAAGATAATTACTATTTTTGAAATTGCTTCAGTTACATCATTGCACCAGTTTTGAAAGATAAGTTCCAAACCATATTTTACCCATAATACCTGTTATCTTTTACATAACTTTGGAGAATAGGAGGTTACTTCATAACATGCTATGTTATAGCAGAAATGCTGGCATTGAGAAATTTTCCCAAAGAGACTTCAAATCTTATGAGATCATTTACAAGGGGTTTTCTGCCTTTAAGATACAGTGAAAAACATATGCCAGATTCTGACCTGAAACTATCTACAGAAAAAAAGGTTGGATTCCTGGAAATCCTCAACAAACAGCTGTTTCACCTAAAACCTGCTAATGTAAGTCTCTTAGTGGTAGAATGCCATGGTAGAAATATTGTATAGGAGTCTTCAGTAGAAATTCAAGCAGCAGATTACATAAATCTGAAAAGATTTACTGAAAGGATATTTCTTATAAGGAGCTAGAACTAGGAATACAAGAAATTCTCTCTCCATCTTTCAATCCTGCTGAAACTGAAGGAGAACCTCTCAGTTTTAATTCAAAATTATAAATAGAGGAATAATCCACCCAGTCCAGATTAGGTCAGGAGATCGCCATTGATCTAATCAGCTGTCGTAAGGATTTAAGAGTACATCATAGAAACACGGCTGCCAGAAACCATCCTTGGATGTTGAGTAGGGGATCTGTTATCAGAAGAAAAGGTCCAAAAAGACACCCGAAATACATCCATTCTAGTAGGCATCAGAAGATCTGCCACAACAGTGATGATGAGGGAATGCTCAGGAATGCTCACTAATAAATAGCAGACAAAAGCCTGCTTTGCTACCATCCTGCCCAATGCTCTTCTTTATAATTGATGACCTAAGACACCAACAATCCTGACATTCCCCTTGCAGACTCTGGATTGAGCTGTTCTCTCTCTTCTTCAAAGACCTACTCAGTCTCCTGGGCTTCTCACTCGATTAGCTACTGAATCACTGTGCCTCGTTAGTTCCACTCCACTTATTTACTGTTGCTACTCCAAGTAAATTCATAGACTTTTTCATTTTAAATTTTGTTTTTGGTTTTGGTTTCTGCAATAAGTTCCAATGAAATAGACATAAGAAAATAAAAATAACTAACCTGAAAAGTGTCATGAAATCTGATAAAGACCTCATAGAAAGAGTTGTCTGGAATCAGATGTCATTCACAGGCATCATTCTTTATTAGTTTTATGATTTAGTCTTATACTCACCAGTAAGGTCTGTATTAGTTCATTTTCACACTGCTATAAAGAACTAGCTGAGACTGGGTAATTTATAAAGAAAAGGGGTTTAATTGGCTCATAGTTCCACAAGGCTGGGGAGGCCTCAGGAAACACAATCAAGGTGGAAGGTGAAGGGGAAGCAAGGCACATCTTACATGGTGGCAGGAGAGAGCAAAAGAACAAAGGGAGAGGGTCACATACTTATTAAACAACAAGATCTCATGAGAGTTCTATCACAAGAACAACAAGGGGGAAATCTGTCCCCATGATTCAGTCACCCCCAACCAGGTCACTCACTCAACATGTGAAGATTACAATTCGAGATGAGATTTGGGTGGGGACACAAAGCCAAACCATATCAGGGTCATTTCATCACCCCTGGCTATAGAATTCAAGAGTCATCTTACATCCTTCACAGGAAGGAGGGCTTAGCCTATATACCCATGGCCAAGCTACTCCAATTCCAGGAAATTTATAAAGCACAAGTGTTCAGTATCAGATACACACCACAGACTTAGTGTTGAGTCTGTGCAGCATGATGCACAGGGCAACTCTGTTGGTAATTCACATGGAAATCCAAGGTGGCAAATTCTGTAAACTAATTTGGTTCACTCAAGACTCACATTCTCTTCTAGCTTACTTTCCTAATCTGTCATACCTAGAAAGTTAAAAACTACATTGCCCAGAACTTTTGCTGCTAAGGCTCCACATGTGACATAGGTTTAGCTAAGCAAAGACACTCACATGATATTTGGATACACAAAGAATTTCCAAATCCATTTGGAAATTCATTTCTAGATTCTTGGATTCCATGTAACTTGTTTCTGGAACTGAGCCATCTGAGCACACATCTGTTCCTAAGCTTTCTCAGAAGCTGTTCTTTTCCTGCTCCTGTTTCTTGATGACCCTTCTCCCACTCTACTGAAAAGAAAACCACAACCAACAGTAGCTTTCAGACTACTTAGACTTTAGAGTATATGCCTTTCTCTTCAAATGGATAAAGCTTAAACACAATGTCTAATAAAGTTAGTGGAACGATTTCTGATATTAATACATAATTCCGATTTACTTATACCCAAAATCCAAACTCCAGAATTAGATGTATGTGTTCACACACATTTTCTGAAGAAATATCATGCTTTTTATGGTAAGTCTTGCTTCCTAAAATTTTAGCCTTGATTTTAGTAATCTATGCACAAGATTCTTTCCATAATTTGTAACTTAGTGGTTTTCATAATAGTCTTTGGAAGTGCTAATCTAATTACTAAGATATATTCTTTGAAAATATACAATGAAGTATTCATCAACAAAATTCTTTTGTATATTTAGTATAATGAAAAATATTGTGATGTATTACCAATATTTGAATAATTTAATGTTACTAACATTCTGTAGTAAAATTTATTTTTTGATATACAATTTTTTTCAGCCAGATGTGGTGGCTCACACCTGTAATCCCAGCACTTTGGGAAGCTGAGGCAGGTGGATCACCTGAGGTCAGGAGTTTGAGACCAGCTAGGCCAACATGGTGAAACCCTGTCTCTACTAAAAATTAAAAAATTAGCCAGGCATGATGGTGGGACCCTGTAATCCCCGCTACTGAGGAGGCTGAGGCTGGAGTATCGTTTGAACCTGGGAGGAGGAGGTTGCAGTGAGCTGAGATTGCACCATTGCATTCTAGCCTGGGCAACAACAGTGAGACTCCATATAAAAAAAAAAACGAATTAGGAGTTTTGATGGATTGAACTATGGTCCTTTAAAAATAGATATTAAAATTCTAACCTCCAGTACCTCAGAATGTGAGCTTATCTGGATATAGAATTGTTACCGATGTAATTAGTTGAGATGAGGTCATACTGAAGTAGACTGGGCCCCAATCCAATATGACTGGTGTTCTCATAGGAAGACGGCCATGGGAAAACACAGGGGCACAGAGAGAACACCACGTGACAACAAAGGCAGCAATTGGAGCGAGGCCGCTGGAATGCCAAATATTGCCAGCAAGCCACTAAAAGCTAGGATAACACAAGGAAGGATTTCCCTACAGCCTTGAGAGGAGGCAGGGCCCCGCTCACATCTTGATTTCAGATTTCTGGCCTGTGAGAAAATTAATTTCTGTTGTTTTCAGCCACTGTTTGTGGTATTTTGTTTTCTAATACAGATACATTTCACACAAATTTGATTTCAAATTTGAATTGTACTATCACTTTCTAGTCAGAGGAGTTGACATTATAAAAGATTTGAATGTTTTAAAATGTGCCAATCTGTACCTAGGATCCCAATAAGAAAAAATCAAGGTGTTGAAGAAAACAGACATGAGGATTCTCTTAGACACAATAAAAAGCAGCAGTTTGGGGTTTTTATAAGAGTCAAGTTCTGGTACGGAGGTTCCAAGATGGTCAAATAGGAACAGCTCCAGTCTACAGCTCCCAGTGTGACGCAGAAGATGGGTGATTTCTGCATTTCCAACTGAGGTACTGGATTCATCTCACTGGGGCTTGTTGGACAGTGGGTGCAGCCCACAGAGCATGAGCCAAAGCAGGGTGGGACATCGCCTCACCAGGGAAGTGGAAGGGGTCGGGGAATTCCCTTTCCTAGCCAAGGGAAGCTGTGACAGATGGTACCTGGAAAATCGGGACACTCCCACCTTAATATTGCACTTTTCCAATGGTCTTAGCAAATGGCACACCAGGAGATTATATCCCGTGCCTGGTTCGGAGGGGCCCACGCCCACAGAGCCTTGCTGACTGTCAGCACAGCAGTCTGAGATCAAACTGCAAGGTGGCAGCTAGGCTGGGGGAGGGGCATCCACCATTGCTGAGGCTTGAGTAGGTAAACAAAGCAGCTGGGAAGCTTGAACTGGGTGGAGCCCACCGCAGCTCAAGGAGGCCTGCCTGCCTCTGTAGACTCCACCTCTGGGGGCAGGGCATAGCTGAACAAAAGGCAGCAGAAACTTCTGCAAACTTAAACATCCCTGTCTGACAGCTTTGAAGAGAGTAGTGGTTCTCCCAGCATGGAGTTTGAGATCTGAGAACGGACAGAATGCCTCCTCAAGTGGGTCCCTGACCCCCAAGTAGCCTAACTGGGAGGCACCTCCCAGTAGGGGCAGACTGACATCCCTCATATGGCCTGGTGCCCCTCTGAGATGAAGCTTCCAGAGGAAGGATCAGGCAGCAACCTTTGCCGTTCTGCAATATTTGCTGTTCTGCAGCCTCTCCTGGTGATACCCAGGCAAACAGGGTCTGGAGTGGACCTCCAGCAAACTCCAACAGACCTCCAGCTGAGGGTCCTGACTGTTAGAAGGAAAACTAACAAACAGAAATGACATTGACACCAAAACCCCATCTGTACGTCACCATCATCAAAGACCAAAGGTAGATAAAACCACAAAGACAGGGAGAAACCAGAGCAGAAAAGCTGAAAATTCTAAAAGTCAGAGTGCCTCTTCTCCAAAACAATGCAGCTCCTTGACAGCAACGGAACAAAGCTGGATGGAGAATGACTTTGATGAGTTGAGAGAAGAGGGCTTCAGATGATCGGTAATAACAAACTTCTCCGAGCTAAAGGAGGATGTTTGAACCCATCGCAAAGAAGCTAAAAACCTTGAAAAAAGATTAGATGGATGGCTAACAAGAATAAACAGCATAGAGAAGACCTTAAATGACCTGATGGAGCGGAAAACCATGGCACGAGAACTACGTGATGCATGCACAAGCTACAGTAGCCAATTTGATCAAGTGGAAGAAAGGGTATTGGTGATTAAAGATCAAATGAATGAAATGAAGTGAGAAGAGAAGTTTAAAGAAAAAAGAGTAAAAAGAAACAAACAAAGCCTCCAAGAAATATGGGACTATGTGAAAAGACCAAATCTACGTCTGATTGGTGTACCTGAAAGTGACAGGGAGAATGGAACCAAGTTGGAAAACACTCTTCAGGATATTATCCAGGAGAATTTCCCCAATCTAGTAAGGCAGGCCAACATTCAAATTCAGGAAATACAGAGAACGCCACAAAGATACTCCTCGAGAAGAGCAACTCCAAGACACATAATTGTCAGATTCATCAAAGTTGAAATGAAGGAAAAAATGTTAAGGGCAGCCAGAGAGAAAGGTCAGGTTACCCACAAAGGGAGGCCCATCAGACTAACAGTGGATCTCTCAGCAGAAATGCTACAATCCAAAAGAGAGTGGGGGCCAAAATTCAACATTCTTAAAGAAAAGAATTTTCAACCCAGAATTTCATATCCACCCAAACTAAGCTTCATAAGTGAAGGAGAAATAAAATCCTTTACAAGACAAGCAAATACTGAGAGATTTTGTCACCACCAGGCCTGCCTTATAAGAGCTCCTGAAGGAAGCACTAAACATGGAAAGGAACAACTGCTACCAGCCACTGCAAAAACATGCCAAATTGTAAAGACCATCGATGCTAGGAAGAAATTGCATCAACCAACAAGCAAAATAACCAGCTAACATCATAATGACAAGATCAAATTCACACATAACAATATTAACCTTAGATGTAAATGGGCTAAATGATCCAATTAAAAGACAAACTGGCAAATTGGATAAACAGTCAAGACCCATCAGTGTGTTGTATTTGGGAGACCCATCTCACATGCAGAGACACACATAGGCTCAAAATAAAGGGATGGAGGAAGATCTACCAAGCAAATGGAAAACCAAAAAAAGCAGGGGTTGCAATGCTAGTCTCTGATAAAACAGACTTTAAACCAAGAAAGATCAAAACAGACAAAGAAGGTCATTACATAATGGTAAAAGGATCAATTCAACAAGAAGAGCTAACTATCCTAAACATATATGCACCCAATACAGGAGCACCTAGATTCATAAAGCAAGTCCTTAGAGACCTACAAAGAGACTTAGATTCCCACACAATAATAATGCAGACTTTAACACCCCACTGTCAACATTAGACAGATCAACGAGACAGAAAGTTAACAGGGATACCCAGGAATTGAACTCAGCTCTACACCAAGCGGACCTAATAGACATCTACAGAACTCTCCACCCCAAATCAACAGAGTATACATTCCTCTCAGCACCACATCACACTTATTCCAAAAAGTGACCACATAGTTGAAAATAAAGCACTCCTCAGCAAATGTAAAAGAACACAAATTATAACAAACTATCTCTCAGACCACAGTGCAATCAAACTAGAACTCAGGATTAAGAAACTCACTCAAAACTGCTCAACTACATGGAAACTGAACAACCTGCTCCTGAGTGACTACTGGGTACACAACGAAATGAGGGCAGAAATAAAGATGTTCTTTGAAATCAATGAGAACAGAGACACAACATACCAGAATCTCTGGGACACATTCAAAGCAGCATGTAGAGGGAAATTTATAGCACTAAATGCCCACAAGAGAAAGCAGGAAAGATCTAAAATTGGCACCCTAACATCACAATTAAAAGAACTAGAAAAGCAAGAGCAAATACATTCAAAAGCTAGCAGAAGGCAAGAAATAACTAAGATCAGAGCAGAACTGAAGGAGATAGAGACACAAAAAACCCTTCAAAAAATCAATTAATCCAGGAGCTGGTTTTTTGAAAAGATCAACAAAATTGATAGACCACTAGCAAGACTAACACAGAAGAAAAGATAGAAGATTCAAATAGACACAATAAAAAAATGATAAAGGGGATATCACCACTGATCCCACAGAAATACAAAATACCATCAGAGAATACTATGAACACCTCTACACAAATAAACTAGAAAATCTAGAAGAAATGGATAAATTCCTGGAGACATACACCCTCCCAAGACCAAACCAGGGAGAAGTTGAACACCTGAATAAACCAATAACAGGCTCTGAAATTGAGGCAATAATTAATAGCCTACCAACCAAAAAAAGTCCAGGACCAAATGGATTCACAGCCAAATTCTACCAGAGGCACAAGGAGGAGCTGGTACCATTCCTTCTGAAACTATTCCAATCAATAGAAAAAGAGGGAATCCTTCCTAACTCATTTTATGAGGCCAGCATCATCCTGATACCAAAGCCTGGCAGAGACACAACAAAAAAAGAGAATTTTAGACCAATATCCCTGATGAACATTGATGCAAAAATCCTTAATAAAATACTGGCAAACCGAATCCAGCAGCACATCAAAAAAGCTTATCTACCACGATCAAGTTGGCTTCATCCCTGGGATGCAAGGCTGGTTCAACATACGCAAATCAATAAATATAATCCATCATATAAACAGAACCAAAGGCAAAAACCACATAATTATCTCAATAGATGCAGAAAAGGCCTTCGACAAAATTCAACAGCCCTTCATGCTAAAAACTCTCAATAAACTAGGTATTGATGGGGCTTATTTCAAAATAATGAGAGCTATTTATGACAAACCCACAGCCAATATCATACTGAATGGGCAAAAACTGGAAGCATTCCCTTTGAAAACGGGCATAAGATAGGGATGCCCTCTCTCACCACTCCTATTCAACATAGTGTTGGAAGTTCTGGCCAGGGCAATCACGCAGGAGAAAGAAATAAAGGATATTCAATTAGGAAAAGAGGAAGTCAAATTGTCTCTGTTTGCAGGTGACATGATTGTATATTTAGAAAACCCCATCGTCTCAGCCCAAAATCTCCTTAAGCTGATAAGCAACTTCAGCAAAGTCTCAGGATACAAAATCAATGTGCAAAAATCACAAGCATTCCTATACATCAATAACAGACAAACAGAGAGCCAAATCATGAGTGAACTCCCTTTCACAATTGCTTCAAAGAGAATAAAATACCTAGGAATCCAGCTTGCAAGGGATGTGAAGGACCTCTTCAAGGAGAACAACAAACCACTGCTCAATGCAATAAAAGAGAACACAAACAAATGGAAGAACATTCCATGCTCATGGAGAGAAGAATCAATATCGTGAAAATGGCCATACTGCCCAAAGTAATTTATAGATTCAATGCCAAATGATTTTCTTCACAGCTACAAATGATTTTCTTCACAGAATTGGAAAAAACTACTTTAAAGTTCACATGGAACCAAAAAAGAGCCCACATTGTCAAGACAACCCTAAGCAAAAAGAACAAAGTTGGAGGCATCAGGCTACCTGACTTCAAACTACACTACAAGGCTACAGTAACCAAAACAGCATGGTACTGGCACCAAAACAGAGATATAGACCAATGGAACAAAACAGAGCCCTCAGAAATAATACCACACATCTACAACCATCTGATCTTTGACAAACCTGACAAAAACAAGAAATGGGGAAAAGATTCCCTATTTAATAAATGGTGCTGGGAAAACTGGCTAGCCATATGTAGAAAGCTGAAACTGGATCCCTTTCTTACATCTTATACAAAAATTAATTCAAGATGGATTAAAGACTTAAATGTTTGATCTAAAACCATAAAAACCCTAGGAGAAAACCTAGGCAATACTATTCAGGACATAGGCATGGGCAAGGACTTCATGACTAAAACACCGAAAGCAATGGCAACAAAAGCCAAAATTGACAAATGAGATCTAATTAAACTAAAGAGCTTCTGCACAGCAAAAGAAACTACCATCAGAGTGAACAGGCAACCTACAGAATAGGAGAAAGTTTTTATAATCTACCCATCTGACAAAGGGCTAATATCCAGAATCTACAAAGAACTTAAACAAATTCACAATAAAAAATCAAACAACCCCATTAAAAAGTGGGCAAAGGATATGAACAGACACTTCTCAAAAGAAGACATTTATGCAGCCAAGAGACACATGAAAAAATGCTCATCATCACTGGCCATCAGAGAAATGCAAATCAAAACCACAATAAGATACCATCTCACACCAGTTAGAATGGCAATCATTAAAAAGTCAGGAAAAAACAGGTGCTGGAGAGGATGTGGAGAAATAGGAACACTTTGACACTGTTGGTGGGACTGTAAACTAGTTCAACCATTGTGGAAGACAGTGTGGCAATTCCTCAAGGATCTAGAACCAGAAATACCATTTGACCCAGCCATCCCATTACTGGGTATATACCCGAAGGATTATAAATCATGCTGCTATAAAGACACATGCACACATATGTTTATTGAGGCACTATTCACAATAGCAGACTTGGAACCAACCCAAATGTCTATCAATGATAGACTGGATTAAGAAAATGTGGCACATATACACCATGGCATACTATGCAGCCATAAAGAAGGATGAGTTCATGTCCTTTGCAGGGACATGGATGAAGCTGGAAACCATCATTCCAAGCAAACTATCTCAAGGACAGAAAACCAAGCACCACATGTTCTCACTCATAGTTGGGAATTGAACAATGAGAACACTTGGACACAGGGTGAAGAACATCACACACCAGGGTCTGTCATGGGGTGTGGGGAGGTGGGAGGGATAGTATTAGGAGATATACCTAATGTAAATGACGAGTTAATGGGTGCAGCACACCAACATGGCACATGTATACATAGGTAACAAACCTGCACATTGTGCACATGTACCCTAGAACTTAAAGTATAATTTAAAAAAACACCTTGTATACCTTAAATATATTCATTTTGTATTTGTCAATTATACCTCAATAATGGTGGAGAAAACAATTGACTTATTTTGTATAAAATATATACTAGTTATTAGAATCATTACGGAAAATGGTGGTTTTATTTACCAATTGAATGATTCAATTATTAAATTTTTCTCAAGGCAAAAAAAAAAAAAAAAGAGTCAAGTTCTAACAAAAACACAGGGAAAGTTTTTCAATCAAAGTTCCAAAGACTACCAAAGTAGAACTGAAAGCAAAACACCAATACTAAACACAGCGAATCTTACATAGAACATGTTATTCTTTCTAATAATCGCCATTCTACTTTGTGTTCTTCACACAAAACATTGTCAAACAATACTATGAGAAATATCTCTAATGTAATATACAGTAATTTATTTACAGAACATTCATATTCTAAAATTAAATCAATTAATTCTTTGTAAGGAAAGCTAAGGGCACTAGAAAAATTATCAGTAAGCTTAACATTTAAATTCAATTATTGGGGTTGGCTTAGCCTCATAAAGATTAGCATTGCTAACTAGTTTCACTATTTTCCTACTGAAAAACAAAATTTTACATAAATATGGAAACTATTATAATACCTAGTACACTGTTGATAGGGAAAAAGAGTTTACATGCCCATTGCAATTTTACATTGCCCTTATATACATTCCCTTTTCTGACATTATTGTAGTTTAAATAATGAATGAAATAACCAAATAATAATTGTAATGATGATAATAATGACAACAGCAAACAGTTCTATAGCACTAACCACATGCCAGACATTGTTCTACATGCATTCTCATATTAACCCAAATAAGCCTTCCAACTCAGAGTAAGAACAACATTATCTCCATTCTACAGATGAGGAGACTGTGGCACTGAGAAATTGCTCACCAGGTTATATAAAGATTGTGGTAGACAAGGTATGCCTTACCAATAGGAAAATCCACAGATGTTTCCAAACATTCCCAGTTAATTGTGTTCATATTATAGAGAAGAAACTGCATGCAAAAAGTACTTCATGATATTATTTTTAAATTTTGAAAACTTTTATTCACATTTATTTGGCTTACACTAGAAATGGGACTAAAGGTCTCTATAAACAAAATAGTTGCCCAGGCCAGCTTTGTGGCTATGAGAGCAATACAGTTACACACCCAGCCCTACTCTTAGACGGTCCCTGTGTTTTAAAAGATCCCACGCTGACTTTAATACTCAGTTGTCATCATCTTGAAATACTTAATTTTTTCAACAAAAAACTTTACATTTTCATTTCGTACTGGGCCTCACGAATTCTGTAATTGGTTCTAATTGTTACAATGACTGTGCAAAAATGAAGTTTTATGTCTTTTGCCCATGCTTTAAAACTTGTTTTAGCTTGAGAACATGATTTTATTGATAAACAAGCTTTGGTTGCAAAAAGTAGAGTTTTGACTTGTAGGGAGTATTGGATGTTGCCATTTAAATTGTAAATATTATAAAATCAAGGGAGTTAAACTTGCATCTTTTTAAATTGATATGTGAGGAAGTGGGATCATCTGATCTCCAGCTAGTTGCTGCATTCAGAAATAAGATGGTTGTCATGGGGATGCATAATAGCATGTTTATTTGGATTGAATATGAAGTCAGAGTCAGACTTTTTCTGACAGAAAAGAAGTTGATTTGGCTGACTGGTTTGACAATGAATAGTGGCTTTGCTCATTAAATAAGGTAAACATATGTCTCAGTTTTCCTAGGGCAGTCGAGGTTTGTCTGTTGTCCTGGCATAATTAGTAGCGTACCATCATTAAGTTAAATAGTAGATAATTTCCAAAAATTGAGTTAAATCCCTAGATCTAAGATTTTTCACTCCTCCCCAAAAAAGTACATAATAAATGTATATTATCAAAATATTGTATTAGCAAAGGTATATTAAAATTGATATCTAAATTTTGCTAAACCTTCAAAGTTAAACAGTTACCTCTAAAATGCAGTAGATAAAAATCAAGGGTCATTTAATAAATTTTAATAAGTTTAAGGGTCATTTGCTAAGTCTTGGTAAACTGTTATTAACATAATTCCAAAAAATCAAAACTTGGAAAACAGCTTTTTGCAAGTCAGGTGGCTTTTTATTTCTTTGTTTTCAGCAAATGTAGAGAATCTGTCCCTCATAGAACATTATATGTAACTTTTATGAGAGAGAATTTGTGATTTGGGCCATATAACTTGGAAGGATTTCAAAGAATTAAGCAAAGGAACTAGCATAATTGTTCTGATCCCATCTACTTATTCACATGAACAAGATTTCTCAGAAATTCCATTTTTTAGAGAGGGGAGGAAAATAAAACTGATGTAGAATGCAACTCATCACTGCTATAAGTAATATCCATGTACAGACTTATCAACTACAGTTGACCCTTGAACAGCAGGGAGTTGTACTGTGTAGGTACAATTATAAACAGATTTTCTTCCACCTCTGTCACCCCTGAGACAAGACCAATCCCTCCCCTTCCTCCCCTTCCTCAGTCTATTCAACATGAAGATGGTGAGGATGAAGACCTTTACAATGATCCACCTCCTCTTAATAAATAGTAAATATATTTTCTCTTTATTATTGTCTTTTTTTTTTCTTTTTTTTTTTTTTTTTTTTTGAGACAGAATCTTGCTCTGTCACCCAGGCTGAAGTGCAATGGCACGATCTCAGCTCACTGCAACCTCCGACTCCCTGGTTCACGCCATTCTCCTGCCTCAGCCTCCGGAGTAGCTGGGACTACAGGTGCCCACCACTATGCCCTGGCTAATTTTTGTATTTTTAGTAGAGATGGGGTTGCACCGTGTTAGCCAGGATGGTCTCGATCTCTTGACCTCGTGATCCGCCCGCCTCAGCCTCCCAAAGTGCTGGGATTACAGGCGTGAGCCACCGCACCCGGCCCTCTTTATTAATTTCTTAATAACATTTTCTTTTCTCTAACTTACTTTATTGTAGGGATACAGTATATAATACATATAACATACAAAATACATGTTAAGCAATTATTTACATTATTGAAAGCCTTCTGGTCAATAGTAGGCTGTCAATAGTTAAGTTTCTGGGAAGTCAAAAGTTACATGCAAATTTTTGACTGTAGGGGTATGGGGTGGGGACCTAACTCCCATGTTGTTCAAGGTCACCTGTAATTGGAAATGAATAAAACTAGTCAGTGAAAGTTTGATGAGGAAAAGATTTGCATAGTCTTAAGGTATCTCCCCATAAATTCCTTGTTAATTACAAAGCGGAAATGTGTAACTTTATAGTGGTGAAACCTAGCAGATACCACATTAGTTAAGCGATCAAATTTAGTATTGTCAATAACATAACCAGGCAGCTTAACTTCAAAATGCATTTTAAAAACTTTTTTTTCCTTTCTCTTAGGTCGCAAGATGCAACCTTGAAGCTTACAGCAGAAACCTTGTTTTTCTTCTCCTTAGTCTTAACATACAGCCTTGAACTATACTTTCTTTAAAACACCAGGTTGCTCCCTTTCTCACCATACACTCTTACACCATGCACATTTATCTAACTGTATGCTTGTATCTAATTATATGCTTACTTAGAAGTTCCAGGGGCTAATCTTGAGACAGACAAAGGCTGGAAATCCAGCTGCAGAATTCCAGCAATTAACTCAAGGCAACTAGTCAACAACATGGCCATTGTTGAGATGATGCCAGCCCATGCTCCAGGTGGACTGAAATCCAACATAGCCATCGAAACAAGACACACAGACCTGAGCTCAGCACAACTCCTGCATGTCTCCCCTGTTAAGTCCTTTCTTTTTGAAACCTTGCCTTCTCCCCAGAAGTTCAAAGTGGTTGCTTTGGTTGGGAATCTGGCCACCTCCCCAGTACTAGTTTTGGTTAATAAAACCACCTTTCTTCTTCCAGACCTCACTCTTGTTCATTGGATTCTGCAAGCAGCAAGCATCCAGACGTGCATTCATTTATAATAATGGGACAGATTGAAATTGTGTACCACTGACTAGATGTACTAAGGAGAAAAATGCAACTATTCTGTGATATTACTGCCAAAAAATACCTGACCTGATTCTAATCACAAGGGAGCACCCAACAAACCCCAAAAGAGGAATATTCTCCAAAGCAATTGGCCTGTAATCTGCAGAAGTGCCAATGTCATGGACATTAAGACAATTTGAAGAACTCTTTCAGAATGAAGGGGTCTAAAGAGACATGATAACTAAATGCAATGTGTGATCTATATTGGGTACTTTTGCTTTAAAAAGGACATACTTGGAACAATTAGTGAATTTGCAGAGGGTCTGGGGATAAGATGGTACTAATATATTGGTGTTGTTTTTTTATTTTGATTGTTGTTATGTACTTGTAAAGGAAAATATCCTTGCTTGTAGAAATTATACATTAAAGTGTTTAAGGGTTGTCTTAGACACGCAGTGCCATGAGCAGTCTGGGTATCCATTCCTGTTGGAATGGAAATACCACAAACTGGGTAATTTATAAATAATAGAAATGTATTTATCTCAGCTCTAGAGGCTGGGAAGGAAGTACAAGATCAAGGTGGCAGAAGGTTTAGTATCTGGTGAGGGCCCAGTCTCTACTTCCAAGATGGTGCCCCAAACATGGTGTCCTCACATGGCAGCAGAAATGGAAGAGGGAACAGGCCTAGCTAATTCTCTTGACCCCTTTTATAAGGTCAGTAATCTCATTCCTAAGGATGGAGCCCTTATGACTTAATCACCTCCTAAAAACCCAACCTCTTAATACTATCACACGGGGTCTTAGATTCCAACATATGAGTTTGGGGGGCACACATACATTCAAACCATAGCACAGGTAATAGGGTATCACACTGGCAACTTATCCTTAAATGCTTCATAAAACAGAAAGTTCTTTGTATTATTCTTAGGGGAAAAAATAATTACCTTCAATGACTTCCATGTCACTCAGCCAAAGTCTTCTATAGTGGCCTTCAATTCCCTCCATGACTTTCCTCTATTGTCGTCTTGTGCCCCATTTCTCTGGATTTTTCCCCTTAATCTGCTCTAGTGACACATATTTTCTTGCTTTTCCTCAAACCCATCAGGCACACTCCCACCTTAAGGCCTTTGAACTAGCTATTGCCCCTGCCCGGAATGTTCTTCCCCAAGAAATCTACCCGGTCAACTCCCTCATCTCCACCAAGTTTTACCCAAATGTCATTGTTTCAGTGGGGCCTACAAGGACCACCTTATTTTTTTTAATTTTACTTTAAGTTCTGGGATACATGTGCAGAACGTGCAGGTTTGTTACATAGGTATACATGTGCCATGGTGGTTTGCTGCACCTGTCAACCCATCATCTAGGTTTTAAGACCCACGCGCATTAGGTATTTGTCCTAATGCTCTCCCTCCCCTTGCCCCCCACCTCCCGACAGGCCCCAGTGTATGATATTCCCCTTGCTGTGTCCATGTGTTCTCATTGTTCAGTTCCCACTTATGAGTGAGAACATGCAGTGTTTGGTTTTCTGTTCCTGTGTTAGTTTGATGAGAATGATGACTTCCAGTTTCATCCATGTCCTTGCAAAGGACATGAACTCATTCTTTTTTATGGCTGTATACTATTCCATGGTGTATATGAGTTACATTTTCTTTATCCAGTCTATCATTGATGAGCATTTGGGTTGGCTCCAAGTCTTTGCTATTGTAAATAGTGCTGCAGTAAACATACATGTGCATGTGTCTTTATAGTAGAATGATTTATAATCCTTCAGGTATATACCCAGTAATGGGGTTGCTGTGTCAAATGGTATTTCTGGTTCTAGATCTTTGAGGAATCACCACACTGTCTTCCACAATGGTTGAACGAATTTACAGTCCCACCAACAGTGTAAAAGCATTCCTATTTCTCCACATCCTCTCCAGCATCTGTTGTTTCCTGACTTTTTAATGATTGCCATTCTAACTGGCATGAGATGGTATCTCATTGTGGTTTTGATGTGCATTTCTCTAATGACCAGCAATGATGAGCTTTTATTCATATGTTTGTTGGTGGCATAAATGACTTCTTTTGAGAAGTGTCTGTTCATATCCTTTGCCCACTTTTTGATGGGGTTGTTCGATTTTTTATTGTAAATTTGTTTAAGTTCCTTGTAGATTCTGGATATTAGACCTTTGTCAGATGGGTAACTTGCAAAAATGTTCTCCCATTCTGTAGGTTGCCTATTTACTCTGATGATAGTTTATTTTGCTGTGCAGAAGGTCTTTAGTTTGATTAGATCCCATTTGTCAATTTTGGCTTTTGTTGCAATTGCTTTTGGTGTTTTAGTCATGAACTCTTTGCCCATCCTGATGTCCTGAATGGTATTACCTAGGTTTTCTTCTAGGATTTTTATGGTTTTGAGCTTTACATTTAAGTCTTTAATCCACCTTGAATAATTTTTTGTAAAAGGTATAAGGAAGGGATCCAGTTTCAGTTTTCTGCATATGGCTAGCCAGTTTTCCCAGTACTATTTATTAAATAGGGAATCCTTTCCCCATTGCTTGTTTTTGTCAGATTTGTCAAAGATCAGATAGTTGTAGATGTATAGTGTTATTTCTGAGGTCTCTGTTCTCCTTCCCTTGGTCTATATCTCTGTTTTGGTGCCAGTACCATGCTGTTTTGGTTACTGTAGCCTTGTAGTAGAATTTGAAGTCAGGTAGTATGTGCCTCCAGCTTTGTTCTTTTTGCATAGGACTGTCTTGGCTATACGGGCTCTTTTTTGGTTCTGTATGAAATTTAAAGTAGTTTTTTTCTAATTCTGTGAAGAAAGTCACTGGTAGCTTGATGGGAATAGCATTGAATCTATAAATTACTTTGGGCAGTATGGCCATTTTCACAATATTGATTCTTCCTATCCATGAGCATGGCATGTTTTTCCATTTGTTTGTGTCCTTTCTTATTTCCTTGAGAAGTGGTTTGTTGTTCTCCTTGAAGAGATTCTTCACATCCATTATAAGTTGTATTCCTAGATATTTTATTCTCTTTGTAGCAATTGTGAATGGGAGTTCACTCATGATTTGGCTCTCTGCTTGTCTATTGTTGGGGATCACCTTATTTTAAAAAGAAAAAAAAAGTCAGTCTTCTTTTCACACTCTTCATTCCCAAATCCTGCTCTAGTTGTTTTGTTTTTATTTCTCCAGAGCATTTATCCCCTTTTACAGACCACATAATATAATTTTATATTATGTTTATTATTCATCGTGTTTTTCTTCTGCTAGAATATAAGCTTTATGGAAAGACAGATTTTTGTTTTCTTCGCTGATTTTTCCCAAGTTTCTAGAACAGTATATGGCACATAAATATTCATGGAATAAATCAAAGAGTTTCCAGTTCTGGGTGTAGGATCAAATGTATTTGAAATAATATTTTGTAGTTTTTATTTTTTTATTTCTCAAAATAAAAAATTGGATTTTAAAAAAAGGAAGCAAAGAACAGGACTTTCATTTCTGTCAATATAATAGACTGGAAAAATTCAAACTATAGAAGGTTTACAAGTACTGGTAAAAAATAACAAACATAATTTTAAATGCATAGTTAATCTACAAAATGTCAAAGGAAAGCCCCAAGAGACAATACAAAAATGAGCAGGAAAGCCACAGTGAAAGATAATAAGATCATGGGGTTATCTTATTTGCCCAGGTCTTGGCTTCAGGGGCAAGAGAAAAGACCTTGTGTGGAGTGGGAACTGAGACCTAACTGCCTGCATACACAGACACACATACACACACACACACACACACACACACACACACACAAAGCCAAGACCATCAGAGTGCTACATCGTCACTGAAATAGTATGGAAACATAAAAGTATAAGTCATGCTTTTTTTAAAATTTAGCCTTGGTTAGAAAAATAAGACAAAAGTAAAAACTAAATGCCTCAATTAACAATTGTCAATGAAGAAACATTTCTAAAAGGGAGGGTGGGATGTTGTTGACTCCTGTGATTTTAAAAAGTCAAGCAATGATAGCCATCACAAAAGTGAAGTAAATATGTACTTCCTACCATAAAAGTTAATACTCCCCCCCTTCAATCACATGAGATAAATAGAGTAAGTTTCTATTCCTTAAAACCAACGGAGCCCAGAAATAGAGGAAATATTCAAAAAAACAAAACAAAAATCTGCATTGATAGGGTTTATCAAAGGGGTGAGCCAACAAAAAGATCTCCCACTGACCAAAACTAAGCGATGAAATAAAGTACTATTTAATTATAATCCAACATATAAGATAAATATCCATGGTCAGTATTGACATAAATACATGATTGAATAAACAAATGGAGAGAAAAGACAAATATCCAGTACAGAGCTCCAAATAATTTATGTACACACTTAATCTCCAAGGAGGGTCAGTTAGCAAGGAGGGGAAACTCCCACTCGTTAGGTGTGAGCTGCACACATGGACATTCTTCCAAGGAGTGCAGAAGTAAGGAAAAGAGGGGTAGGAAGAGGAACTTTAGAGTAGAGAGACCTGACAAATATCATCTAAACCAGGTGGTCAGGGTCAACATCAACAGTTACAAACCATGCTGATAGGTTGTCCTTCTGATGTCATGTGATGAAAATGGCACTTTACCTCTGTATCTTCCTACTAGAAACCCTTACCCAAGTCTAATCATAAGAAAAACGTAAGGTAAATCCCGATAGGAGGACGTCCTACAACCTACCTGACCGGTATTCTTTAAAACCACCAAGGTTGGTTGGGCGCCATGGCTCACGCCTGTAATCCCAACACTTTGGGAGGCCGAGGCATGCAGATCTCGAGGTCAGGAGTTTGAGACCAGCCTGGCCAATATGGTGAAACCCCATCTCTACTAAAAATTAGCTGGGCATGGTGGCGTGCGCCTATAGTCCCAGCTCTTCGGGAGGCTGAGGCAAAAGAATCGCTTGAATCCGGGAGGCGGAAGTTGCAGTGAGCTGAGACTGTGCCACTGCACTCCAGCCTGGGTGACAGAGTGAGACTCTGTCTCAAAAAAAAAAAAAACGGCCAAGATCATCTGGGAAAGCCTGAGAAACAGTCACAGCCAAGAGAGGCTTAAGGAAACTTGACAACTACATGTAATGTGGTATTCTGAATGTCATTCTGGAACAGAAAAGGGATATTAAGTAAAAACTAAGGAAATCTTAATAAACTATGGACTTTAGTTCATAACATTGTATCAGTTTTGATTCACTCATTGTAACAAATGCACCATACTAAAGTAAAATGTTCAGGAGAGGTGAAATTGTCAGAAGGAGGGGCTGAGGGGGTATGTGGGAAATCTCTGTAATAAGTTCTCAATTTTTGTGTAAATCTAAAACTGTTCTAAAACATAAAATCTATTATAAAAATAGTGTGAATAAAAATAAATGGAGCTTAACAATCAATATCATTATTTTATTACGTTTATTGAACTGGGAAAAATTTTATCTTGAGATTCAACAATAATTTATGGGAGCATGTTAAATGATGTCATGGAGATCCAATCAGTAAAATGACCCAGTTTCCTCCATAAATTTCAAGGAAAATAAGTGACAAATTGGGAGTAAATTAAAGGTGATTTAGGAGACATATAAACCTATGAAATGTGAGGACCTTATTTGGACGCTGATTTAGAGAAGCAAAATTCCCTGTCTCACTTTACTCAATGTCTCACTTGTGCTTCCTGGGTTCTCAGGCCAAATAAACTGTCTGGCAGAGCACAGTGGCTCATGCCTGTAATCTCAGCACTTTCCGAGGCGGAGGCGGGCGAATCCCCTGAGGTCAGGAGTTCGAGACCAGCCTGACCAATATGATGAAAGCCCATCTCTACTAAAAATACAAAAATTAGCTGGGAGTGGTGGCATGCACCTGTAATCCCAGCTACTCAGGAGACTGAAACAGGAGAATTGCTTGAACCTGGGAGGCAGAGGTTGCAGTGAGCCAAGATCGCACCATTGCACTCCAGCCTGGGCAACAAGAGTGAAACTCCATCTCAAAATAAATAAATAATAAAATAAATAATAAAATAATAAAATAAATACTAAAATAAATTAAAATAAACTCTCTGTACCCAAGCCCATGTCTCAGGGCCTACTTTTGTAGAAACTCAAAGAAGGACATTCATCATTAAGAAATTGGTTAAATAAATTATGGCGTAAAACATATAATAACTTACTATACAATAATTTTAAATAGTGAATTAGATGTACATGTGTTCACATGGAAAGATCTCAAGACACTTTCTAAAATGATTCTTTTCTATAAATGAATTAAAATAATACGTGCATATGCACTAGTATGTAAATAATCATTTTTCTAGACGTTTACCTCGAAAATTAACAGTGATTACTTCTGAGCAGTGGAAATTCTCTACGCCAAATGTATTGTGCTGGCAAGCTGGCTCGCTGATTTAAAAAAAAAAAAGGCCCTGATTTATAGCATTTACTGATTTCCATGGTATAAATGCTCTATACCACTATGTCTGATTTCAACCCACAGATGATTTAACAGGCTCCTAATAATTACCGAATAACAATTCATTCTTGTGAGCCCATATGGGTCACCTTCAATACACTACTGGGTGAAAATGTGCATTAATACTATAATTTCGTATGCTAGTTGAATTTATTTGAATTATACTTTTAAATAGATTATACTTAAAAATAAAAGAAGAAAACTGTTGAACACATGCTAAGATTTCCATTTCTAGTTCTTGGTTACACATAGCCTTGGAAATAAGCCCAGGCCCATATTCCCCGGCCACAAAGGAAATCAGTTAGCAGAGATTAAGATAAAGAAAATGTGCCTTACTATTCTCTTCCTTTCTGAGCTTGCATTAGAACCCATGTCTATGAACCAAAATAAAAGGAGAAGAAGAAAGGTCGTCATGCAAGGGAGGTTCTTATGGGTATTCCCTTGTGCTCTTCAGTTTATTAAGAAGGTGAGATCATAAACAGGAAGAGAAATGAAGAGCACTGGGAGAGGTAGACAGGGACATTACAATTTATATGTGCATTTTTGTGACCCTGATCATTTTTGAAAACTATCTCAGGGCCATTTTCTTTTAAAATGGCTACTACTGCCAGATAATAAATCAGGTAATTCTTGAATTTGCCCTAACCCTCTTATAATCATCAAAAGCCTGTCTTCCTCCTGATTACAAGAAGATTCAGTAGGAAAGAGCATTTAATTAGAAATCAAGAAACCTGCATTATCATCCTTACACAGGTACTGTTTTGCGGCAAAAGCCTCAACAAGTCACTTAACCTCTCTGAGCCTCTGTTGTCTTCTATAAAACAAGAGCTTTCAATTGTAAGGTTTCTGAGGACTTCTTTGGTTTTAAAAATCCTACAATTTTCTTATTTCTACTGGCCAAACCCTCTTAATGAAGCTTATTCCTCTCAAGAACTTGCTTAGATCCCCTGAAGTGTTCCTGTGTCAGATAGAAAGAGAGCAGAAAGAGCCAGCGCCTCCGTGTAGACAGCACTGATATAGTGCCAGGACCTGAGACAAATAGGAGGGGCATCCCCAGGAGGCACCATGGGGACCCTGCTGTGGACCCCAGTGCCACATCTGGGGTTTGGGAAATACTTCATCAGCACCCACCAGCCCAGGACACTAGGACTGAAGGCCCCGCCACATGGATATTGTTAATTCCTCTGTGACAACGCAATGCCTCTCCTGCTAGTACCTACATTATCTCATTCCATAAACTAGTTCTTCATGAAGTCCCCACTGAAGCAGTGCTGTTTCTAAGATCATCTTTGCCTCTGTCTCTTCAAATTTTTTTTTTTTTTATACTTTAAGTTTTTGAGACGGACTCTTGCTCTGTCACCCAGGCTGGAGTGCAGTGGCACGATCTCAGCTCACCTCAAACTTCGCCTCCTGAGTTCAAGCCATTCTCCTGCCTCAACCTCCTGAGTAGCTGTGATTACAGGTGCCTGCTACCACACTTGGTTAATTTTTGTACTTTTAGTAGAGACGGGGTTTTGCCATGTTGGCCAGGCTGGTCTTAAACTCCTGACCTCAAGTAATCTGCCTGCCTCAGCCTCCCAAAGTGCTGGGATTACAGGCGTGAGCCACTGCGCCTGGCCCAAACTATTCTTTCTTCAGGATCTTCCTCCCTGGGGGGCTTTCATTCATCAGAAATCAACAATATTTTAGTTTGGCTCTGAGCCATATAGATATAAAATAGGAGTATGGAAGCCTTGTGACTCTTGACAGGGGGAGAGAGAGAGAAAGAATATCTAAAGGGGATGCCATTATTACTGTGGTCCCTGGTGGCAAAGGAGAACAAACTCCAGCTCACGGTGAGATCGGAGAAGATTCAGACACTGGGAAAGGCCAACAGCAGCTTCTTCAATTGTAGTTTAAAGTCTCTTAAGTCTTAGTTGACTCTTTACAAAGATGAAAGCCATTCCCCTGAGGTTTGTGGGAGAAACACAACAGTGAAAGTAATTTTCTCTAAGAGAAGACGCCTCACTCTGTCACTAGGATTGTTAAGGAGCATAAATCCCTAGCAATAATTGCAAAGATCTTTATGTCACTTTTCAGAGCATAAATGCCTTTCAGCACATTATCTAATCTGATTTCACAACAAGCTGTGAGTTATTGGTGTCATAGGAAAGACTGGAGAGGGGAACAGGAGACATGGATGCAGGCCTGGACTTAATCACTTATCAGCTGGTGACTTACTTGAGCTACTTGTCCTCAGGCCATGCTTTACCTTCATTTTATAGATGAGGAAACTGAAGCTCAAGGGGCTAAGTGACTTGTTCTTACCCACAGGTGACAATATGGGACAGACTGGAAAGAATGAAGACTGAAGCAGCAGCTTCTTTATTGTAGAGTACGACATGAAAATAAAAATGATAAAAATAATACACAAAGGCTGCAATAGGCAAAGTGGGCAGAAAGTAGGACTACAGAGGTTAAGAAGATGTGAAGTCCATCACTGAAAAATTAGCACAGGTTATTTATTAGAGAAATGATAGCTGTGTGAATGCCAATCCAAGTAGAATCCATAAAGAGCAGAATAGGGGGTGACTGTGACTCACATATGTGACTTCCTCTGAGCCCCAAGTACGACGAACAGCCTTGAGGCTGCCAAAGAGTCACAGGCCCCCACCTGCCAGTCATAGCCAGTCATCAAGAGTCTTATAAAAGGGGTCATTGAGTTACATCCTATGGTTCCTCTGGTACCTCAACTAGTTAAGAAGGGCAGAGCCTAGAAGTGCAGAGTCCAGGAAGCTAAGAATGCCTTGTTTCACATATCTTTTCATTTTTATACTAAATCTACTCTTAAAGGTTTTAAGTCATGCCTCTTAGTTGTGATGCAACAAGAAAAGGTGATTTTTATGCCCAGGTATCAGCTTCCTATCTAAAGATTTCAAGCACACTCTTCTCAAGCTTGTTTTTTGCATCCTGAAGAGTCCTTGCTGCGGTAACCATTTACCTGAAAACTTGTCCTTTGATAGGACCCCTCCCTCTGTTCCACCATGCTAACACCGGGGAATGGGCTAAAAGGATAAGAAGGCGCTGGAGCCAGAGTCACCATGGCCATGTCCAAAGACTGACAGCAGCTGGGATGGAAGATGAGGTAGAGGTGGGAATAAGCTGGAACGCTACTTTGCACCCTCAGGGGGCACCATTTACACCATATTCCTGTACTGGGCAGCCTTCGTGTGAGCCCATCTTTCTACTTCCTGCTTTCCAGTTGCTATCTCCCTACCTTGAGTTTTATTCCTTTTGATTTTTAGAGGGAAAAGTGCAAGGTAAGGAAAATATATTAATGTGCAAATTTTTTTCAAATATAGTCTTTTGGGAAGTGTAGTGGGTTAGACTCAGATTTACACTAAGGAATGGCAACGTTTGCCATTGAAGACCCTATCCCAACCTCCATGATGCACAAGTAATCATCATGACATGATTTGGTGCTGACTCAGGGAAGGAAGAACCATTGATCCTAACATCTCTCTGCATCACCTGAGTATTGATTCCTGTGTACAACTCGCATTGTACTGGGTTAGTGTCTCCCCATTAACATTTACAGAATGTGATTTATGTACCTCAGAGAATCTGATCCATCTTACTTTATATGACTAAGTCAAAAGAAAAGTTCAGAAGCTATTCTTAGCATTTAAAAAAGTAAAAGACAGCTGTTCCACATATGCACCATCCCAGTCAAATGACAATATACGGAGTACACATAGACTGAGGGGATAACAAGCACATGCATAGTCAGGGTGGGCTCAGTAGAATGTTGAGGGGTTGCGCCAGTAAGAATTGCATTCACCTGGCTAGGCGCGGTGGCTCACGCCTGTAATCCCAGCACTTTGGGAGGCCGAGGCAGGTGGATCACCTGGGGTCAGGAGTTCAGGACCAGCCTGACCAACATGGAGAAAGCCTGCCTCTACTAAAAATACAAAATTAGTCACGTGTGGTGGCTCATGCCTGTAATCCCAGCTACTTGGGAGGCTGAGGCAGGAGAATCACTTGAACCCGGGAGGCAGAGGTTGCAGTGAGCCGAGATCATGCCATTGCACTCCAGCCTGGGCAACAAGGGTGAAACTCCATCTCAAAAAAAAAAAAAAAAAACAGAATTGCAGTTACCTGTAGTGTCAGAGATCCAAATATAGTGGCTTAAGCAGAACTAGGGGGGCTCATCTTCTTCCATAAAAGAAGTCAAGATAGAAGGCCCAGGAAGTGGTTTTGTTGCCCCATAAAGTTATCAAGATCTCAGGTCCCCTCCAACTTATGGACCAACCATTCTTATTAAGTGGCTTCCATCCTCAAAGTCACAAGATGAATGATGAAATCTCACCAACCTATCTGTTTTCAAAACTAAAGGGGCCGGTGGGGGAGGGAAAATGGAAAGACTAAAGTCAAAAGATTAGACCCCAGAATTTTGTCTCACTTCAAGGAACACCCTCAGAAATCCCACCCAAACCCGTCTGTTCAAATCTCATTAGCTAGAAGTTAATCATACAACAAAATGTTATAAGAATGCAAGGGAGGCTAGGAAATGTTGTCTCTTAGCTGTGCATAAAGTAAAACCAGGGTTTATTTCTAGGAAGAATAGAAAAACAGATATTGAGTGGCCAAAGAGTGGGTGATGTCATAGCATTGTATAATCTGTGTGAAGTCAATGCAGTGGGCCATGTGATCTCAGATGAGCTCAGTGCAAAGTGGATATGAAATCACTAAGATGGTGAAGGGTGTGAGCTTAGCAGAAGAGTGAGAAATGTACAGAGCCAACTGTGAGAGTGACAATGTGGTGTGTGATGTATAACCTATGGGGGCTCAGTGGAAAGGTGAGGCTGTGCACAGTCAGTCTGGGTTCGTGGGATCATTCAAGTGTAAAGCAGGGTCACTGCAGGGTCAATGAGATCGTGAAAAGTGTGCACAACCAGTATGGTCTGAATGAGTCGGTGAGGGGTATGCACAGCTGGTGTGAATTCAGAGGGCAAATTAGGTCTGCTTGGCCTGTAGAAATGCACATTCATTAAAGCCTTTATTTCTCTTGCAGCTCTTTGAGAGCATCCTTTCATAAGAACTACTCAGCAAGATCAGGGAAACTTGGAAATATCCTGTGGTCATATAGAGAGGCCATGCCCACCACTTCATCTAGATAAGTGGTTTGTAATTAGGGCCTGCCTTCATGGGACAGATGATACAGGTACAGATACAGGTACAGAAGGTTCCTCTTGTCAGTTCCAAGCAAGTGCCATTTTGCTGCTGTCCTTCTATGGCCAAGTTTCCTCCGGTTAGCAGGCTTCATACATCACAACAGGCAGGTTTATACACCTTAACCCAAAGCCAGTACTGCTAACAAATTACCTTGACATGTTGATTGCTTGCCTTAACTCACCCTGGAGGCCTCCAGGGGCCTTCTTCACATCACCACAAACACTTCCAATTAGTGCAGTGGTTTATCAGGAACTCTTTTCTTGGTGCTCTATTCTGCTCTCCATGACCTTGGTTGCCTGAGTGATACATCCTTTAATTTGTTTCTACATCCTGCTTGGGTTTTCCCCTGCTCATCTCTGTCTCTGCTTATACAGGATGTGTTTTGTTGCCACACAGACTTAGCTGGTAGCCTCTGTGGCATCATCCAACACTGACTGTCCCTCAGTCAACTGTAGAACACCCATAGGTGGCCTCTGTAAGAGACATTTCCAGGAACAGAATGCCAAACACACTGTTTATCAGAGTTCTTGAGTTGCACAATGGGAGGAAATTGTTGCTCAGGATTTCAAAGGACACCAGAGAATTTCAACACATACCTGGAATGGTGCCCTGTTGCTTGTCCAGTCAATGCCAAGTTAATGATGGGAAGGAATAGCTGGTGTGTCACGTGATTGCCAAGCACTGTCGCAAATCCTTCCTGAGGTCAACACTCCCAACCCCACCAAACCCTACAGCTCAAAAATCAGCTGCAAGTGGAGCATAAAAAATGCAACATTGTGGAATTAACTACTTATGGGCCACACCTGAAATTGCCTGATTTTGGTTAAAGAAGTGGTTACAACATGCCCTTAAAATCATCATGAGCTTCTAAGAGATGACAATGACTCATAGATCTATCTGTCATGATCAGTTAAAATTCTAGAAATAAACTCAACCTGAATTCTTAAGAACAATGGTTTGAAAGAACTGACATTTGAGAATCCATCCCATTTTACTTTGTAGACGCATCGATACATTTGTGGAAAATGACAAGAAATTAATCTTGAGCTCCTTTGCCCAAGAGGTTACCCATAGTTGTATACTCTCAACATACCTGCAAGACAACATGCCAGAGCTATGCCAGGATCTGATATTGTTGAGTCTGGTTTTCCCAACTGAAGATCTTGATTTGGATTAGTTATCTTGAATGTGGAAATTCTCCTTTCTTTAATAATATCCTATTGAGGTAAGTTAGGATTTCACACAGGTAAAGTTACTACAGCTTTAGTAACTTCACCTACCACAATTTTAGTAACTTTACCTGTGTGAAAAACTGACTTTTGTTCACTTTTGGAATAAGGAAGGAGCAGCAGAAATTATTACCCATGAATCCTATATAAAAGATCCTGTGTCACAGAAATGTGTATGGTCTTCTTTGGAAAGGTAGACTGACCCCAATTTCAGGACACCGCAGGAATTCAATATAAATTTGGAACTCTATGTTACAATTTACAGAGGTGTAGCTAACTCAACACTGGAAAGAATAACAATTACTGTCTCTTGTTTACAAAATTTTTTTCTGTTCAAGCATTCTTTGAACACTTATTACATAAAGTCAACTCCATGATCAGAAAGGCCATGAGAATTGTGCCAAATGCTAGATGAAAATGTGAGTTTCTCAACCCCTTCACCAGTCTTCTTGTTTACCTGGCTGCCCAATGAGATCAAGTCTCTCTATTGGATTAAGACTGGTGTTGACAAAGAGTCCCAGAGCCAAGGTAGGAAGCCAGGTAGAAAAATACAACAAGTCTAAGAATTACAGGCAGGACTGGGAACAGGAAAAGTCAATAAGGCTCCGAGCCAAATGAGAAGTCAGAAATCACATGCATATCAGGAGTCCAGGTTAAGCGTCTAGGTTAAAAACCAAGCCAGCAGTTAGAAACCAGGAAACCCGCAGGCACCAGGGAGCAATGCAAGTCCAAGGGTCAGAAAACAAGTAAAAGGCCAAGACAGCCAATTAAAAAGCAGCATCATGATGAACTTCACAAAAGTCCCTGCTGTTTCAGGGAAGAAGGCTCTTCCTTCATTTCTGTGGGAGATGTGACCATGCGAGGTTATGCAGGTGGAAGCCCAGGATCCATGTTAAAAGAGTGGAGTCAAATGACAGAGGTGCTGTGTCTGGAATCATGCTGAAAGACGCATCATGACACCTCTACACAGTGCAGTAATTAGCCACCTATGTCACATCAGGATTTCAGGGCTCACTGGCCAGGAACAGCCACATCCCTGTCAGTACCATTTTTCCACCTCCTGGCACCCTTTCCCTTCTGGTTCCCAAGCCCAAAAAATTTCATACTGCCCATCGGTGATCCAAATCCTTCCTGGAAGGCATAGTGCTCAGACTTTCCCATTTCCTAAAGTCTTCCAAGTGAAACAAAGAAAAAAAAAATGCTTTTTTTTTTTTTTTTTGAATTTGGACAGCATATCACAGATGCTAAGAGGAAGCAAGTGTATCAAACTCTGAATTTAAATGATAAATATCCTTAGCTATTCTAAAGGTATTTGAATTTGAAGGAAAGAACTAATTAATACAAAGGTGACTCTAGAACTCTGCGCCAGCATGCTAGAGGAATAAGGGTTAAAAACAAAACATCTCTCTTTTAAAAAAAAATTACTTAAGCATACAACTTGAATTATAGTTGTAAAAAAAATGTTGGTTTTCCTTCATGTTGAAACGTACTTATTAATCAAGACTTCTAAAGACTCTGTTTAAAGGCGATAACTGATTCATCTCCCTTATCTCCCTTTTTAATCAGGTATAGTTCTAGGAATAAATGCAGACAATTTGAATTTTAATGATTTCCAACAAGTGATATTTGACCACATAAAAAATTCAAATATTTCTGTTTTCTAGGACAAAAGATAAATTATTGCAGAGGCCACACTGCACAACAAAAAGAGCATGGGCTCAAAATTGTCTTGGCAAGTCCCTCCTCATCACTGGTCCCAGTATCCTCACAGAGATAAAAATACAGACTTTGCAGGGCCAGGCGCGGTGGCTCACGCCTGTAATCCCAGCACTTTGGGAAGCCAAGGAGGGCAGATCACTTGACGTCAGGAGTTCGAAACCAGCCTGGCCAACATGGTGAAATCCCATCTCTACTAAAAGTACAACAACAAAAAAAACTAGCTGGGCATGGTGGGGGGCACCTGTAATCTCAGCTACTTGGGAGGCTGAGGCAGGAGAATAGCTTGAACCCAGGAGATGGAAGTTACAGTGAGCCAAGATCACACCACTGCACTCCAGTAAGACTCTGTCTCGATATATATATATACACATATATACACATATATGTGTATATATGTGTGTATATATATAGAGAGAGAGAGAGAGAGACTTTGCAGAGTTCTTGTGAAGATGAAAAATTATGCATAAGTATCTAGCACACAATGTAGCACATCATAGGTGTTCAATGAATAGTAGCAACTGTTACTTTTATTCCACTTAACCTAACAAATGCCCAATCACTTTACGTTGTAAACACACTTCTATCTAATCGAAAGAGAGAGTAAAGCAGGAAGAACATCTAGGTGCAGTGGCAGAAATTCCAGTGTAAGAGTAGAAAACTGGGTAATGATCCCATTTTCATCACCAGTTAGTTGTGTGAGTCTTTGCAAGCCACCTAACTTCACTCAACCTCAGCTTCCTCATTTGAAAAAAATGAAAGATCTGAACATATAACTTTAGTCACTCCCAGATGTGAGGGTCTCTGCCACTGATTACCTTCCCAAGCAGAGAGAAGACTGGTAAAAGATTGTCCCTGTGTAGGGACAGCCTATCCCTAGATGATCAGATGTTTGCCCAATGCAGCTCTGAACTCACCCTTACACCTACAGTTCCCAATCCTGCCTCTCATCTTTGGACCTTGCTCAAGAGCACAAATGAATTTCTACACCTAAGACCAGACATAAACCCTAATCACTAATACATGCTCATCCAAAGATCTAGGATAATTTGCTTTAGTTACCTGTGCCTCAGTTTTCTCCTCTGTAAAAGTAGGAGAGCAATATTCAACTCATTGAATTTTTATGAAGATTAGATAAGACATGTTTGTGAAAGTAAGTTATTGCCTTTACAGCATTGTACAACACTAACATAGCAACTATGATTATTGTTGATTTACACCGTTGGAAACACCCTATGGAAAACAGAAGAGAAGTTGCATTGAGTCAGGACACCATGGTTCATCCATCTGAGCTCCTGCCTTCTGTGGGTTTTCTAAGCCTAGAAGAATCAGGCAGAATGGCATTGAATTCTGCTGTAATCAGATATTGATTTTCTTCCTAACTGAGAAAGGAAGATTATTTAAACTTTCATTTATAGGAAACTGGCAGGAACCTGTTTAAATGGCCCAAGTAAGTTTTCACCTCTTTAGCAATATCCTACCCATGTGATCAGAGATTTCCCTATTTCAAGAGGTAATTGCAGAATTTCAGGAAAGCCACCTATTACTAATTATAACAAATCCATCAATCTCTACAAAGAACAGCAGACCTGTCCCTCCAGAGCCCCACTCTTAGGCTTTGCTGGGCTTACTGCTCCATGGATCACCAGGGTCCTGTGGTCACAAGGAGACTGTAAGAAATGCAAGGCCGTCTAAGAGGAAGCAGAGCATGCTGCTGTGTTCCTCAGGGATGTCCTGAAATGCCCCCTGTTTGCAGTGTTGTAAAATGTTGTAGATTCTCTTCCAGAATTTTCTCCTCCATACCAAAGTCTAAAAACTATTTGTTGATAAAGGTTTTAGGCAGTTACTTCAGAACATAGCCCCATGTGTTGGGTTTTCTGAGCAGTCAGCTATGTAGAAGCTTTAGTTAGCATTCTCTCTGTCTCTCTCTCTCTCTCTATCTCTCTCTCTCTCTCTCTCATCCTTCCCATCCACATTTGCTGGTCGCATGCCCTTGACAGGGTTGATCCCATAAACAGAATAGTAAGCAACTACTTGCCTGGTGTAATTTGAGATGTGGCACAATCCCCCTGCTCAAAATATCATCCCCACCAAATGCCACATGGCCTAAAATTCCTAGTATTCAACTCATGGCAGCTAATCTTCTCTTGCTTTGCCCCATCATCTCTCCTAATATCTGCACGTGTGAAGCATGTCCATCCTTCCAGGCCTAACTCAACATCACTTTTTCCTGAAGCTTTTGTGATTGCCCAGTTGGAAGTGACCTCTCATTCCTCTGAACATTCAAAAAACTTCACTTGTGCCTCTTTTATGTTATATATTACTTTATATTTAAACACATGTACTATATCCCACCAGGCATAATCTGGAGATTCAATTCCTCAGCTGACTCTTATTTATCTTTGTACCACCATCCCATCCTCAAGCAAACAGACCCACAGCTGACAGTTAATAAAGAATCAGTATCTGACCAATGAGTGCTATATGGTTGAATGAGGAGTAAGACACACCTTCTCCTGGGCTGAGATTTTGCTGCCCACTAGCTGTGTATACTTCAGCAGTCACTTCAGTTTTCAGAGCCTTATTGTCTTCCTATAAAATAAGGTCATTGAAGAGTTATAAAATTCCAGAGCTCTCTCAGCCATCATTGCTAATCTACTGGATGATCTTACAGCTCACACTGGTTCAGCAAAAGCCCAATATTATTTGCATTCACTTTTGGAAATGGCTTGACAAAATATATACTGTATTAAGGTCTTTAAAAAGGAACAAGGTAAATTTTTAAAAAACTGTAAGATAAGGCCAAATAAAAAGCAAACGCATAGAAATAAATTATTGATGGTCCTATTTACTTATGAAGTGGGGCATAAATTTAGCTTTGAGCTTCATAGCAACCAAAGCAAAAATGTATTAAAGTAAAAGTCTATTGATTGCTCAAGAAAATACAGATTTTCCTGTTATTAAAATTCAAAAGAAATTGATGTAGTAAACTTTGTACTCAAAAATCCCAACAATGAATACGCCAGAAAGTTTCATAGAACTATTTCCTGCAGTATCCTTTTACAAGAGTGTTCCAGTTATCTATCGCTGCACAACAGCAAAATAGTGGCTTAAAGTGACAGTATTGTGTATTATTATCTTACTGGGGATAGAGGGGCTAAGCTAAGCAATTCTCACTTAGAGTCTCTTATAGAAATGTAGTCACAAAGTGACTGGGTCTGAAGTAACCTGGAGCCTAAGCTAGGAAGATTCAAACAGCTGGAGGCTAGAACAGTTGGTCCTCTTCAGGTATCTCTCGGAGGTCCCTCCATGTGACTCCAGCATGGCAGTGTTAGAGCAGCTAGAACTCTTACATGGAAGCTCAAGTGCTGAGAGGGAGACAGCCAAGCCAACTTTAGCACCTTTTATGAGCTAGCCTCAAAAATCACATAGTATCACTCCTAACACATCCTGTTTGCTAGCATCAAGCCACTAAGACCAACCTATATTCAAATGAAGGGTATTTTAGTCTCCATCCTTTGATGGGGGAGTGTCCAAGAAAGTGAGAATATGTTTTAAAACCATGATTAAGGAAAAAATAGAAATTTGCTATTCAATAAATGCTATTCTTTGGGAAGCCAAAGAAGAAATACTTCAGCTTGATTCAGGGATAAAATTTAGAATTACAGAGTTGTGCTGTTCAATATGGAAGCCACTGGCATGAGTGGCTATTTAAACGTCATTAAAATTAAATAAAATATTTTCAGTACCATTATTTTGTTTTAACAGCCACATTTCAAATGCTCAATAGCCACACATGGCTAGTGACTATTAACGACGGACACACAATTACAGAACATTTCCATCAATGCAGAAAGTTCTATTGAGCAACACTTATCTAGGATAATGAAAGAACAATATATCCTTAATGGAGGCTGAGGTGTAGGGAACATTACTTGAGCCCACAAATTCAAGGCTACAGTGAGCTACGATCATGTCACTGCACTCCAGCCTGGTGATGGAGCAAGACCTTGTCTCTAAAACGAAAAAAAAAATAATAACTATATGTTCTGCTGTCGATTAGAACTGCTAAGTCTTCTAATTAAGCTTTTGGTAGGAATTGGTCAAAAGAGATGTCCAAATTGTAATATTTGACAAGACTATGAACTGCATAAAATCTGTGTTGCTAAAAAAAGATTGTCCATATGCCCTAAAAATCAACCAAGTAGGAGGTAGATTCACTTCCCTTAAAGAAGACGAAGGTAGGCCTGGGTGGTTGCTGTCAAAATGGGCAAGTTCATAAAACCTGGGAAAGTGGTGTTGGTCCAGGCCAGACACTACACCGGATGCTATTCTGGATGCAAAGCCATCATTGTGAAGAACATTGATGATGGCACCTTAGAATGCCCCGACAGCTGTTCTCTGGTGGCTGGAATTGACTGTTATCCTTGCAAGGTGACGGCTGCCATGGGCAAGAAGAGCACCCAGAGGTCAAAGATCAAGTCTTTTGTGAAAGTTTATAACTACAATCACCTCATGCCCACAAGGCACTCTGTGGATACCCCCTTGGACAAAACTGTCATCAACAAGGATGTCTTCAGAGACCCTGCTCTTAAACACAAGGCCCAAAGGAAGGCCAAAGTCAAATTCAAAGAGAGGTAAAAGACGGGCAAGAACAAGTGGCTCTTCCAAAAGGTATGGTTTTAGATGTTTTGTTTTGGTCATTAAAAATTTAAAAAATAAAAATAAAAAAAGGAAGATGAAAAATGAAGGCTCCTAACCAAGACCCAAATGGCTGGCCACCTTGCCTCCATGTGGGGGTTTTCAGTGGAGGACCTGTCAGTAAGGGCAAAATTTTCCTCCAGACTTTCACACACTGTTTTCTCAAAACATTTGGGGGAAAGAAAGATAAAATCAAAGCTACAAAGTTCATTCCCTCACTCTTTAATTCAACATTTACTGAGTAGGCATGGATGTTATGATTTGTATCTGAAAAAAATTGAAATAGATTTTACTAATCTCCCAAGCCCCAGAAATAAACAAACAAATGTCAATAACATGCCCAAGGAATATCTACTTTTAAGTAGCGTCATTTTCTACTGAAACCACCAGAGAAAAATAGTTGCAAAACGTACTTTTAAGTAGCTGAAAGAGCCGGCCAGCTATATATAATCATTAGATATAAGCCAATTAAATTACAAATACTATCTGCCAAAAATGATGATTTTGAATATAGAAAAGTTGAATTCAAGCCACTCTATTTTCCAGTAAGATAAAGATGCCATTTCTTGTTAGTGACAATAAAATTACATCACTAGCATAGACAGTAGTTATTTTTGTACTTTTTATAATAAGGGTATATGCAGCTAGATCATGCACAAGTTGTTTCAAATCATTAAGATACAAATTAAAAAGAAGAGTTGGAGGAAGCAGAGACAGAACACAGTTTCATTTTTTAAAGACTGGAATTATCTGATCTGTTAGGAAACCATTCTCAGGAACACTTGTTGTGGTATAAAGTTCAGATTGTACATCAGTTATCAGATCGTACAGCCCAGCTGCATTACATATCTTCTCCTTCACCCTCCCCACCCTCTCTCCACCCTTTATCCTGCTCTGTGCCTCAGGAGGCTGACTTGTATGGGCTGCATCAATGGTCTCCCTCACCCTAGCCCTTCTAAAGGAGTTCAGCCAATGGGAGGCACCTGCAGGAGATTAGAGACTCGGAGAATAGGAAGTTAGAGAATTTAACCCCTCAGCTTCCTCCCTACTGGGCCACCGTGGATTGGCTGCATTCCTCACCCAAATGCTGATGTCAAGCAGCCCTCTTCATATGGCCCCACTCTCCAAATCCCAGTAACCCCTCACTTCCTTTGATTTTTCACCCATGAACTGCAGTGGCTCCCTGCTATTATTGCTAGCCTAAGGAACTATACCCACCTCTCACAGGTTTTCTTCAATTCTGCCTGTACCTTTGTATCTAGTTCATTTTTTGTTTTTCTTTCCTTTTTTTTTTTTTTTTCTTTTTAGAAGGAGTCTTGCCCTGTCACCCAGGCTGGAGCGCAGTGGCGCAATATCGACTCACTGCAACCTCCCACCTCCCAGGTTCAACTGATTCTCATGCCTCAGCCTCTCAAGGAGCTGGGATTACAGGCACACACCACCATACATGGCTAATTTTTGTATTACTATTTTTAGTAGAGATGGAGTTTCACCATGTTGACCAGGTTGGTCTCGAACCCCTGACCTCAAGTGATCTGCCCGCCTCAGCCTCCCAAACTGCTGGGATTATAAGTGTAAGCCACTGCACCTGGCCTGTATATAGTTCCTTTCATTAAAGTCTCCTTAGTTACTTGACTTGTGTGTACTGTTTCCTTACAAGCCCTGATGATACATGAATTCATTACTAGTTTTTAATGCCCAGAGACCAAAGAAAGATCAATTAAATATATAAGCAATGTTAAAGTTATTCCTGAAAGATTTTTCCAGCACATCATAAAGGGTATAACATGATTAATAATGGAATATTATACCTAAATCCAACCTGTTCCTCAGGAAATATTAAGGATAAAAATGAGAACTATAATTTATGAAAAACATTTAAATGAAAAGTCTGCCAAAATAATGACTCTATGATTTCTTACAGCAATATTGTCCTTTTAAAAAAAAACAGGATGGCCGAATAGGAACAGCTCCGGTCTACAGCTCCCAGCGTGAGCGACGCAGAAGACAGGTGATTTCTGCATTTCCATCTGAGGTACTGTGTTCATCTCACTAGGGAGTGCCAGACAGTGGGCGCAGGTCAGTGGGTGAGTGCACCGTGTGCCAGCCGAAGCAGGGGCGAGGCATTGCCTCACTCGGGAAGCGCAAGGGGTCAGGGAGTTCCCTTTCCTAGTCAAAGAAAGGGGTGACAGACAGCACCTGGAAAATCGGGTCACTCCCACCCGAATACTGCGCTTTTCTGACGGGCTTAGGAAACGGTGCCCCAGGAGATTATAGCCCGCACCTGGCTCAGAGGGTCCTACACCCACGGAGTCTCGCTGATTGCTAGCACAGCAGTCTGAGATCAAACAGCAAGTCAGCCGCGAAGCTGGGGGAGGGGCGCCCGCCATTGCCCGGGCTCGCTTAGGTAAACAAAGCAGCCTGGAAGCTTGAACTGGGTGGAGCCCACCACAGCTCAAGGAGGCCTGCCTGCCTCTGTAGGCTCCACCTCTGGGGGCAGGGCACAGACAAACAAAAAGACAGCAGTAACCTCTGTAGACTTAAATGTCCCTGTCTGACAGCTTTGAGGAGAGCAGTGGTTCTCCCAGCACGCAGCTGGAGATCTGAGAACGGGCAGACTACCTCAAGTGGGTCCCTGACCCCTGACCCCCGAGCAGCCTAACTGGGAGGCACCCCCCAGCAGGGGCAGACTGACACCTCACACGGCCGGCCAGGTACTCCAACAGACCTGCAGCTGAGGGTCCTGTCTGTTAGAAGGAAAACTAACAGAAAGGACATCCACACCAAAAACCCATCTGTACATCACCATCATCAAAGACCAAAAGTAGATAAAACCACAAAGATGCGGAAAAAACAGAGCAGAAAAACTGGAAACTCTAAAAAGCAGAGTACCTCTCCTCCTCTAAAGGAACGCAGTTCCTCACCAGCAACGGAACAAAGCTGGATGGAGAATGACTTTGATGAGCTGAGAGAAGAAGGCTTCAGACGATCAAATTACTCTGAGCTACGGGAGGATATTCAAACCAAAGGCAAAGAAGTTGAAAACTTTGAAAAAAATTTAGAAGAATGTATAACTAAAATAACCAATACAGAGAAGTGCTTAAAGGAGCTGATGGAGCTGAAAACCAAGGCTCGAGAACTACGTGAAGAATGCAGAAGCCTCAGGAGCCGATATGATCAAATGGAAGAAAGGGTATCAGCCATGGAAGATGAAATGAATGAAATGAAGCGAGAAGGGAAGTTTAGAGAAAAAAGAATAAAAAGAAACGAGCAAAGCCTCCAAGAAATGTGGGACTATGTGAAAAGACCAAATCTACGTCTGATTGGTGTACCTGGAAGTCACGGGGAGAATGGAACCAAGTTGGAAAACACTCTGCAGGATATTATCCAGGAGAACTTCCCCAATCTAGCAAGGCAGGCCAACATTCAGATTCAGGAAATACAGAGAACGCCACAAAGATACTCCTCGAGAAGAGCAACTCCAAGACACATAATTGTCAGATTCACCAAAGTTGAAATGAAGGAAAAAATGTTAAGGGCAGCCAGAGAGAAAGGTCGGGTTACCATCAAAGGGAAGCCCATCAGACTAACAGCAGATCTCTCGGCAGAAACCCTACAAGCCAGAAGAGGGTGGGGGCCAATATTCAACATTCTTAAACAAAAGAATTTTCAACCCAGAATTTCATATCCAGCCAAACTAAGCTTCTTAAGTGAAGGAGAAATAAAATACTTTACAGACAAGCAAATGCTGAGAGATTTTGTCACCACCAGGCCTGCCCTAAAAGAGCTCCTGAAGGAAGCGCTAAACATGGAAAGGCACAACCAGTACCAGCCGCTGCAAAATCATGCCAAAATGTAAAGACCATCGAGACTAGGAAGAGACTGCATCAACTAACGAGCAAAATAACCAGCTAACATCATAATGACAGGATCAAATTCACACATAACAATATTAACTTTAAATGTAAATGGACTAAATGCTCCAATTAAAAGACACAGACTGGCAAATTGGATAAAGACTCAAGACCCATCAGTGTGCTGTATGCTGTATGGAAACCCATCTCACGTGCAGACACACATAGGCTCAAAATAAAAGGATGGAGGAAGATCTACCAAGCAAATGGAAAACAAAAAAGGCAGGGGTTGCAATCCTAGTCTCTGATAAAACAGACTTTAAACCAACAAAGATCAAAAGAGACAAAAAAAGCCATTACATAATGGTAAAGGGATTAATTCACCAAGAAGAGCTAACTATCCTAAATATATATGCACCCAATACAGGAGCACCCAGATTCATAAAGCAAGTCCTGAGTGACCTACAAAGAGACTTAGACTCCCACACATTAATAATGGGAGACTTTAACACCCCACTGTCAACATTAGACAGATCAACAAGACAGAAAGTCAACAAGGATACCTAGGAATTGAACTCAGCTCTGCAGCAAGCAGACCTAATAGACATCTACAGAACTCTCCACCCCAAATCAACAGAATATACATTTTTTTCAGCACCACACCACACCTATTCCAAAATTGACCACATACTTGGAAGTAAAGCTCTCCTCAATAAATGTAAAAGAACAGAAATTATAACAAACTACCTCTCAGATCACAGTGCAATCAAGCTAGAACTCAGGATTAAGAATCTCACTCAAAACCACTCAACTACATGGAAACTGAACAACCTGCTCCTGAATGACTACTGGGTACATAACTAAATGAAGGTAGAAATAAAGATGTTCTTTGAAACCAACGAGAACCAAGACACAACATACCACAATCCCTGGATGCATTCAAAGCAGTGTGTAGAGGGAAATTTATAGCACTAAATGCCCATAAGAGAAAGCAGGAAAGATCCAAAATTGACACCCTAACATCACAATTAAAAGAACTAGAAAAGCAAGAGCAAACACATTCAAAAGCTAGCAGAAGGCAAGAAATAACTAAAATCAGAGCAGAACTGAAGGAAATAGAGACACAAAAAACCCTTCAAAAAATTAATGAATCCAGGAGCTGGTTTTTTGAAAGGATCAACAAAATTGATAGACCGCTAGCAAGATTAATGAAGAAAAAAAGAGAGAAGAATCAAATAGATGCAATAAAAAATGATAAAGGGGATATCACCACCGATCCCACAGAAATACAAACTACCATCAGAGAATATTACAAACACCTCTACGCAAATAAACTAGAAAATCTAGAAGAAATGGATAAATTCCTCAACACATACACCCTCCCAAGACCAAACCAGGAAGAAGTTGAATCTCCGAATAGACCAATAACAGGAGCTGAAATTGTGGCAATAATCAATAGCTTACCAACCAAAAAAAGTCCAGGACCAGATGGGTTCACAGCCGAATTCTACCAGAGGTACAAAGAGGAACTGGTACCATTCCTTCTGAAACTATTCCAATCAATAGAAAAAGAGGGAATCCTCCCTAACTCATTTTATGAGGCCAGCATCATCCTGATACCAAAGCCTGGCAGAGACACAACAAAAAAAGAGAATTTTAGACCAATATCCTTGATGAACATTGATGCAAAAATCCTCAATAAAATACTGGCAAACAGAATCCAGCAGCACATCAAAAAGCTTATCCACCATGATCAAGTGGGCTTCATCCCTGGGATGCAAGGCTGGTTCAATATACGCAAATCAATAAATGTAATCCAGCATATAAACAGAACTAAAGACAAAAACCACATGATTATCTCAATAGATGCAGAAAAGGCCTTTGACAAAATTCAACAACCCTTCATGCTAAAAACTCTCAATAAATTAGGTATTGATGGGACAAATCTCAAAATAATAAGAGCTATCTATGACAAACCCACAGCCAATATCATACTGAATGGGCAAAAACTGGAAGCATTCCCTTTGAAAACTGGCATAAGACAGGGATGCCCTCTCTCACCACTCCTATTCAACATAGTGTTGGAAGTTCTGGCCAGGGCAATTAGGCAGGAGAAGGAAATAAAGGGTATTCAATTAGGAAAAGAGGAAGTCAAATTGTCCCTGTTTGCAGATGACATGATTGTATATCTAGAAAACCCCATTGTCTCAGCCCAAAATCTCCTTAAGCTGATAAGCAACTTCAGCAAAGTCTCAGGATACAAAATCAATGTACAAAAATCACAAGCATTCTTATACATCAATAACAGACAAACAGAGAGCCAAATCATGAGTGAACTCCCATTCACAATTGCTTCAAAGAGAATAAAATACCTAGGAATCCAACTTACAAGGGATGTGAAGGACCTCTTCAAGGAGAACTACAAACCACTGCTCAAGGAAATAAAAGAGGATACAAACAAATGGAAGAACATTCCATGCTCATGGGTAGGAAGAATCAATATCGTGAAAATGGCCATACTGCCCAAGGTAATTTACAGATTCAATGCCATCCCCCTCAAGCTACCAATGACTTTCTTCACAGAATTGGAAAAAACTACTTTAAAGTTCATATGGAACCAAAAAAGAGCCCGCATCGCCAAGTCAATCCTAAGCCAAAAGAACAAAGCTGGAGGCATCACACTACCTGACTTCAAACTATACTACAAGGCTACAGTAACCAAAACAGCATGGTACTGGTACCAAAACAGAGATATAGATCAATGGAACAGAACAGAGCCGTCAGAAATAACGCCACATATCTACAACTATCTGATCTTTGACAAACCTGAGAAAAACAAGAAATGGGGAAAGGATTCCCTATTTAATAAATGGTGCTGGGAAAACTGGCTAGCCATATGTAGAAAGCTGAAACTGGATCCCTTCCTTACACCTTATATAAAAATCAATTCAAGATGGATTAAAGACTTAAATGTTAGACCTAAAACCATAAAAACCCTAGAAGAAAACCTAGGCATTACCATTCAGGACATAGGCATGGGCAAGGACTTCATGTCTAAAACACCAAAAGCAAGGGCAACAAAAGCCAAAATTGACAAATGGGATCTAATTAAACTAAAGAGCTTGTGCACAGCAAAAGAAACTACCATCAGAGTGAGCAGGCAACCTACAAAATGGGAGAAAATTTTCGCAACCTACTCATCTGACAAAGGGCTAATATCCAGAATGTACGATGAACTCCAACAAATTTACAAGAAAAAAACAAACAACCCCATGAAAAAGTGGGCGAAGGACATGAACAGACACTTCTCAAAAGAAGACATTTATGCAGCCAAAAAACACATGAAAAAATGCTCATCATCACTGGCCATCAGAGAAATGCAAATCAAAACCACAGTGAGATACCATCTCACACCAGTTAGAATGGCAATCATTAAAAAGTCAAGAAACAACAGGTGCTGGAGAGGATGTGGAGAAATAGGAGCACTTTGACACTGCTGGTGGGACTGTAAACTAGTTCAACCCTTGTGGAAGTCAGTGTCACGATTCCTCAGGGATCTAGAACTAGAAATTCCATTCGACCCAGCCATCCCATTCCTGGGTATATTACCAAAGGACTATAAATCATGCTGCTATAAAGACACATGCACACGTATGTTTATTGCGGCATTATTCACAATAGCAAAGACTTGGAACCAACCCAAATGTCCAACAATGATAGACTGGATTAAGAAAATGTGGCACATATACACCATGGAATACTATGCAGCCATAAAAAATGATGAGTTCATGTCCTTTGTAGGGACATGGATGAAATTGGAAATCATCATTCTCAGTAAACTATCGCAAGAACAAAAAACCAAACACCACATATTCTCACTCATAGGTGGGAATTGAACAATGAGAACACATGGACACAGGAAGGGGAACAACACACTCTGGGGACTGTTGTGGGGTGGGGGGAGGGGGGAGGGATAGCATTAGGAGATACACCTAATGCTAGATGACAAGTTAATGGGTGCAGCGCACCAGCATGGCACATGTATACATATGTAACTTACCTGCACATTGCGCACATGTACCATAAAACCTAAAGTATAATAATAATAATAATAATAATAATAAATAAATTTTAAAAAAAGAAATAATATTTATACTTTTTAAAAAATAAATAAAATAAAATAAAAAATAAAAAAAAACAAGGGGCAGGAAAGTTTAACCAGACAAAATTAATAAGAGTAAACAAATTAGCCCTCAATTAGAGCAGAACTTGAGTAGTTTGGGTGGTAAGAAGTCTTTGTAATCAACAGCACTACATGAGGAAGTAATATCAGGATGCAATCAGCAAATAGACTTGTTATCCCAAAGATAGGTGAAGTTGTTCTGGAGTTAAGTCCCTGAAGCTACCCCGGCCCTTACCACTGCAGTGCAGTGAGTGAACAAAATTCTTAAAGTCAGGCAAATCTGCTTTCAAATCTCCAAGTCAAAACCATTTACAAAGTGAAGGAAATAATATTTCCAATGTAGAGTAGTCGTAAGGATTAAATAGAAAAATACATACAAATTATGGCCGGGCGTGGTGGCTCACGCCTTTAATCCCAGCACTTTGGGAGGCCGAGGCGGGTGGATCAGGAGGTCGGGAGATCGAGACCATCCTGGCTAACACGGTGAAACCCCATCTCTACTAAAAATACAAAAAATTAGCTGGGCATGGTGGCGGGCGCCTGTAGTCCCAGCTACTCGGGAGGCTGAGGCAGGAGAATGGTGTGAACCAGGAAGGTGGAGCTTGCAATGAGCCGAGACTGCGCCACTGCACTCCAACCTGGGCAACAGAGCAAGACTCTGTCTCAAAAAACAAAAAAAAAAGAAAGAAAAATACATATAAAATACCTAGCACAGTGCCTGATTTGTTCAAGTCATTAAGAAACGGAAATTCAAAAAGAAATTCAACAGAAGGAAACCAAAGACTTACATTCCAAGACCAGCCTGAAAATCAGCAAGTAGATTAGAAATATATATGAAGGAATAGGTTGACAAAGTGTCCCAGCCAGGCTTCTGCGGGTCATGTACATTTCGAGGACCTCTACAGTGGATGAATTCCTTTCTCAAATTCCCTTCTGTAAGAAATAATCACCTAAGAGAATTTTCTCCTTCTCTGTCCTGGAAGGTCTCCAGCTTTCCTTCTTTTTCTTGCTCTTTATGTTTCAGATTAATTAATGCTTTCCCCAGTGTACATACTGATCATTTCTTGCTATCACAAACTATCCTAGAGGCCAGCACAGTTCAAACGGGTACTGGACTGAAGTAGACACACCATTGGCAAGTGGGTGCCCTTCCAGTTGGCTGGAAAGTTTTCTGGCACTTTGTTCCAGGAGTGTCCTGAGTGCAGTGCCCAGCCAGTTTCTCTGCTCAGTCTTTTGAGATCATCCCATCTGAGTGACTGAACATTGCCTTTGGGTGGGTGGGTCACACCCAGGACCCGGAAGTAAGATCATCATTTCCTCACAAAAGGGAATGCTTTTTCCTTCCATTCTATTCTTTGTGTTATGCCAAAGACACATGACTGACCCTAAAATTCATATTTTAACAGCAATCTCTAAGATATAAAGATTCTTCAGCAGGCCCTTAAGGAAGTGGGAGTGAGGACAAAGTGTTTAGACATATGAGAGAGGAAGAGTGTTCCAAAAACTAAGACACTTCACAATGTGTTGGAAAGTCCCATGAAAGCACATGTGAGAGAACCTTGAAGACTAATCAATTCAGAAATTCCACCCCCTCTTTGGAGTTGGTTTACAGACCATGCAAATGTTGGCCCAGTTCCCCGAGTTTTCCTGATTCTGGAGTTGCTGTTTCATAGATCCTCAAGAGGAAATTCCTAGTAGACTCCTCAATAAAATATTACATGGTGAAGAGAAAGAACACAAGTAAAAGGGATCAACATGTAGCAAACACCTACTATGTGCCAGGCATTGCACAGCATTTTTTACGTTATCTCAGTCAATCCTGATAGTAACCCCATCAAATAGACAGTGTAATCCCCATTTCACAGGTAAAAATGAAAAGACCCTGAGAAGTTAGGTAACTTACTTAAAATTAAATTATAGAACAAGAATTTGCAGCAGATCTTCCTGTTTTGTAACCCATTCACATTTCATTCTGCCACACATTCATCAAGGATGTCATCTATTGCTCGGCATCTTTACGTGTAGCTATAAAACCCTGTAACACATTCTGTTTATTCTGGCATAGGCTCTTCATCTGTTACACAAGTTGCCAAAAGTGTCAATGACTTTTAGAAATCCAGATAACCCAAATGTATAGTATCCTCCATTCTACTATTTTCTACATGTAACTGGATGCTTGACAATGAACACCTGTATCAGTTGTCTGTCATTGCGTAATAAACCAATACAAAGTTAGTTGCTTACAACAACAATTTATTGTATATCATGATTCTGTGAGTCATTTGGGCCATTCTTCCATTGGTCTTACATGAGCCTACTCACAAAGCTGCATTTAGCTGGTAGGTTACCTGGGGATAGGTAGAGCTTGAGGCAACAGGGCCTCTCTCTATACATGGTCTTTCATAACAAGCTTTTTTACAACATGGTGATCTCAGGGCAGCTTCCAAGATAACAAGCCTCAAAGTGCAAGCATTTTACAAGCTTATGTCCCAAGCCTTTGGCCAAACCCGAAATCATTATGGGAGGGAGCTAGGGGCATGAATACCATGAGGCACAATTCACTGAGGATCATTATTGTAACAATGTACCGCAGCTGGCCCTCTGATCCCAATGACTGACATCCCTCCCATTTGCAAAATGCATCACTCATCCCAAAACCACCAAAGATCCCATCCAATCATGGCATCAAACTACAAGTCCAGACTCCTTATCTATCTCAGGTCCAGGTGTGGCTGAGGCTACTTGGGTGCAGTTCCTCATGCAGCTCCACAGGTGTGGCTTCTCATCATTCAGGAACCCATGAATTAAAAAAAAAAAAAGTTATTGTCTCCATGCATACTCATCACACAATTTTGAGAATGGTACACTCAATAGATACTCCCATTTAAAAGGGGGAGGAACAGAAAGCCACAAAGCCTTCTGATCCATAGCAATTCTGAAATCCAGTCATGAGTATATTGTAGGACCTTCTACTCTAGGTATAAAAAACGGTTATTGAATACAGCCTGGTTTACCTACTTCTACTCTCTGGAAGTGGTTGCCTCTGCTTTCTCCAAGATGACCTATGTTTTCAATAAAAATAGCCTGTGTGTGCAGCTGAGTAATTTTCTCAGCTTACCTCCTGTTTCTATTTATTTTGAACTTCCTGTACATCAGTTAGTCTAAACTAATCCAATACCTTTCTATGTGGGCTTTCTATATGCCAGGTGATAGTCCACTTGATTAGACAAAAGCTATAGCCACAACTATTTTTGAGATAGGCCTCTACTTTGGTTCAGTATGTCAAGGTGCTGTGGAATTCTTAAAAGCCATTTGCCTAGCTGAGAGAATCTAATAGTCACTATTTTAAATCATTCTGTGGTCTTAAGAAAGTCTTGTAGCCACACCCTTGATTTAATTTGTACCCTGAGACCATTTCTAACTTTGAGAATCTTTTGGCAGTAGGAGAGACTGGAAATGTGAGACAGTTTTATTTCTCACCTAGCATATCCTGGGCACTCCATATTTGCTTTAAATTCTGCTTGCAAATGGAGCAATTCATTTTTTTTTTTTTTGGTTCATCTCTCTCTTCCTATACCCTATTATGTATCACCTTTAAAAAGCTAATTGGCCCCTTCAGCATTCTAAATGGAAACTTCCTTAAGCCAAATCTACAAGTTCATTAAGTACATTTTTTATCTTCCAAGTTTCTGGAGATGACAGTGTTGCCACTTATTCTACTACTATATAATGTGATTTGCCCTTTATCAGCCGCCAGTAGCAGTTTCCTCTCAGGTCCTCAGGCTCCACTAATAATCTACTCGCTGCACCTACTGCCTCTTCCAGCCACTCAACCCCAAAGCCAATGCCACATAGTTTAGCTTTTTGTTACAGCAACATACCATTTCTGGGTATAAATTTTTATATCTGGCTGGGCGTGGTGGCTCATGACTGTAATCCCAGAACTTTGGGAGGCTGAGGCAGGCGGATCACCTGACATCAGGAGTTCGAGACCAGCCTGGCCAACATGACAAAACCCCGTCTCTAATAAAAATACAAAAATTAGCCAGTCATGGTGGCAGACGCCTGTAATCCCAGCTGCTCAGGAGGCTGAGGCAGGATAATTGGATAATCACTTGAACCTGGAGAGTGGAGGTTGCAGTGAGCTGAGATCATGCCACTATACTCCAGCCTGGGCCACAAAGCAAGACTCCATCTCAAAAAAAAAAAAAAAAAAAGAAATATATATATATATAAGTTTTCCATTCCTATGAAGTAAATGACCATATATATATATATATATATATAGAGAGAGAGAGAGAGAGAGAGAAAGATATAGATATAGATATAGATATAAATATATATCAGTTTTCCATTCCTATGAAGTAAATGACCCCAAAATTTAGTGGCTTAACAGCAATTTCTATTTCTCATGATTCTGTGAGTTAGCTGGGTCACTCTTCTACTGGTCATACCTAGGATCATTCATGCAGCTGCATCCAGCTTGGGGACTGGGCTCAACTGGCCTCTCCTACCATAAGGTATGTAATTCAGGGCTTCTTTATAGCATAAAGGTCTTAGGGTTCCAAGATGACAAGACCCAACATGCAAGTGCTTATCATACCTCTGCTTCTATCACATTTGTTTTATTTTATTTTATTTTATTTTATTTTATTTTATTTTATTTTATTTTATTTTTTGAGATGGAGTTTCACTCTTGTTGCCCAGGCTGGAGAGCAGTGGTATGATCTTGGCTCACTGCAACCTCTGCCTCCCAGGTTCAAGCAATTCTCCTGCCTCAGCCTCCCAAGTAGCTGGGATTACAGGCATGTGCCACCACGCCCAGCTAATTTTGTATTTTTAGTAGAGACGGGGTTTCACCATATTGGTCAGGCTAGTCTCAAACTCCTGATCTCAAGTGATCCACCCACCTTGGCCTCCCAAAGTACTGAAATTACAGGCATGAGCCACCGTGTCTGGCCCACATTTGTTTATATCACATTAGCCAAAGCAAGTACAAGGCTGAGTCCAGTACAAATGCAGGCGAGGCATGTATAAGGGTGTGGATACTGGGAAGTGTAATCCATTCAGGTCATTGCTATAACAATCTGCTCCAAAACCAAAATGTAAGTTTCATGCTTTTATCTGCATCTTTAGTCAAGTATATAGCCCAATATCTTGTTCACTTGGACTTAATTGGCATGTTTGTTTAATTGAATTAAAGAGGTAGAAAGTTGTAGAAACACAAGGACCAGAAAGGCTGAAACTATTGTAGTTTTGGAAATCCAAAAGACTATAGAGCTAAGCTAACCATTAAAAAACATTTTTTCACCATTTTTCCATATTCTTGTGAATCAAATATGTTTTCTGACCGAAGGGATTCAGGGTATCATAATTTTCAAATAAATGACTGACTCATCAACCTTGTCTCTGCTATGGTCATAGCTATTCCAGAAATAAATTCTGCATGAATTTGCAAATTTTCTCATCTTAAATAACTGTTTGAACATCTGAATAATCACACAATGTAGATTCCCCCATATTTGCACAAGAGAAAAAGAATTAAATAGAATTACTGGCATTTCAAACCCAGTATTTGAATTTTGCTAAGATTAGACGCTAGACTTGATTTGTCTTTCCCATCTGAGGATATAGGTATATTTAGTTTTTCACTAAAATAAAGAGAATCATGGCTGTGTTTTAATGGCCTCAAAGGTTCTTTTCCTAACAGTCATTTTCTCCAGAAGAGGTTGAGGTTTTTCATCAACGGTAGTGGATAATGATGAGCACATTTGAAACTGACTCATGATTAATGATATCTTCCTTTCAAGGATTGATAGACCATAAAACTCTGCGCTAAAAGACACATTCTTCCCTTGCTACCAATTGTGAGTCTAAGAATCCAGGTATGTTTGCACTATTTTTTTTCCCATGAAGCAGAATATCCCATCAAAGTGTAACAAGGGGATTCACTGAGAACTCAATTTGCATGTGGTGGTTTTTTTATTTTGTTCTGTTCTGTTTTGTCTATTTGCTTGCTTGTAATACAATTAACCCTCTGCCTAAGTTTCCAGTTCTAGCAAATGATGTTCCTACTCCAACGTAGGGGACAACAGGAGGGGTTCCTGAACCTATTTTTTGGGACCAGATGGGGCCAGTAATGCATTCTCTATTTGAAACTCCTGCTACCGATTGGTCCTGATAAGTATGTGCAGCCTATTGTGATGCTGATGATAACAATAGCCAGTGTTTATTGATCCCTCACTGTGCCAAGCATTGTTCAAAGCACTTTACAGGATTAACTCATTTAATCCTCACAATTCTCTGAGGTAGGCATTATGATTTATTTCTACTTTATAGAGAAGGGCACTGAGGTGTAAAGCAATTTATTCGGGGTTAAATAGTTTCAAATGGCAGAGCCAGGATTTGAACCCACCACCAACTCTATTGCTTCAAAGACACTGGGCTCAAGCAGAATTCAGAATTTTTTCCTACATCTGTGGCCTTGGGACTGTATCCTCAGCAGGAAGTCACTGATACTCACAGGCTTTGATGTTAGTTGACCTATCTGACTTTCTGATGCTTTGCACAAATTGTTAATAGAAAGGCAATTATCAATGACATCTCGGCCTAGATTGTCTCCTTGATTGTTGGAGAGACTATATTATCCTAGAATCCAAATGGGATTTCTACCCAGGCCACTATCTGTGCTGATATGTCATGGCTCCAACCCCACAAAGCTTGAACTCTCATGCGCCATGTGCCCTCCCTAGTCACCACCACCATGTCCCACCCTTACACACAGTCAATCCAAATGTGTTTCCTGAGGGTGTACTGTAAGTCAGGCTCATAGTATACACAGAAGACAGACCCACATACTGGGAGCTTTCATTCCCAATAGCCCAGACTTCCAATTTGAGAAACATGATTACTTTGGGGAAACACCAACCTGGAAGTCATTGGTGGGGAGAAATGTTTTAGGAAAGATTCAGACTAAACCATATTTGTAGTCCCTTCCAACCCCACCCCCATCCTCTTAATTTCTCTGTAAGGCAAGCATTTATTAGTTTGATTTCAACACACACACTTGTACCTGTAATTACTATATAATGTCTGTTTACTTTTTTAAATGAAAATGAATTTAAATTAATCTTGTTTTGTGAATTTCAAGGCACCCCCTGAGATAAATGAAGACACTCCAGGGTGTCATCAAACCAGTGCTGGAAATCCTACTCTATGAAGTAGAGAAGAGAGCTCATTAAACCTTGAAGGAGCCAGAGGGGAGAAATGTATATAGATATAGAGAGAGCACACTAAAAAGAGAGTTTTGTATGTGCATTATACACACACACAAATACGTGTGAAAGCTGGTGAACCAAAATGTGGTTATCTTTAGGTGACTTGTTCCTCGTAAACTTAATATGAATGCCACTCATGACTAAGCTCTCTGCACCAGAGAGGAGATCCTGGGAGCAACATTTCCAAAATCCTTCCCATAGATCTTGAGTGCCAATGACAGGCACCTGTGTAATATTTGGAAAGAAAAGAGAGACCATCGTTTGCCAGAGACAGGTAAGTGCAAAGGCAGATGAGAGGCTGAAAACAGCGTCCAGGTGAATTTCTTGAGACCCCCCCCCCAACATGAGTGCTGGAGACTGAGATCATTGGTGGGAATTTCCCAGAAGTTCCTGAGACTTACAGTGGAATCACTTCCAGGCAAGATCTTAAAGAGAATCTCATTTAGATGTTACCAGATCAGATCATCTGGTACCTTTGCTACTCAGCCCACCTGCCAGGTATGTAAACCTTGAATTTCTCATATTGCTTCCTTTCATACTAGGAGAGCATAGAATGGCTTCTCCTTTCCTAATTGAACACCAACTAATATAAATAGGTAATAGGTGATGATTTTTAACATTTTGCATGTGTATGTATTTTAATGCTTTTACAATAAACATATTATTTTATAGCAATAAAAGCTTTAATATGTGTTTAATATATAATGTCATAAATATTCTAATACACATGCTGCAGAAGCTCAGAAGAGGGACACAAAACATGAATTGGAGCAGGGAAAGCTTCCTAGAGAAAGTGGTCTGTTCCCAAAGTGAAACTTAAGGAAGTTGAGGAGTTGCTGCAGGCCAAAGGTAAGAGCAGGGTAGGAAAAAGGCACAGCATGGGCACAGACACATAGGAGAGCTCTGCTTCTCTAACTGACTACACATTGTTTATTGTGACGAGACAAACGCTGCTGCAGAGGAATGAGGTAAGGTGAGGTTGAAGGAAAAAGCAAGAGGCCTCATCCTGGAGGGCTTGATATACCAGTCTATAAATCTTGGGGGTTTGTTCTTGAAGACAATAAGGAGTTATTGAAGAATTGGAAAAGTAACATCTGTGCTCTATAAAAGTCTCTGCAGGTTCACAGAGGGGAAATGTGTAGAGGCCGGAATACAGGAGACCAGTCCAGGGATCCACAGAGATGATGGGTCCTAAGGAGGTTTTGAGGGGATGGGATTTGGGTGGGAAGAAGATCTGCTACAGAGGGGAAAGGAGGGGCTTGTGTGAAAAAAGGTTGTCCATGGTGCCTTCTTTCCCCTAAACTATAGGGAGGCTAGAGACATTTAAATTGGAGGATAATGACTGGGGCACTTTTTGCATTGCCTGGAAACTAGTGTAAAGGTAGGTAGAGTAGGAAGCAATGTTTCAAGCATTCCTCTAGAAAGGAAATCTGGAAACCAAGCCCTTCCTTGGAACAAAAAACAGGAAAGGTACATGTACATTAAGCATGTTTTTCTTGGACATCTTTCTAACCTGTAGATAAAGCCAATGTGTTGTTCTAATCCAGAATTCTTAGGTGTTTCTAATTGTCCTCAAGTTTTCACCCAGGCCAGTTAGGCCCCTTTGAGGCCTCTCCCTCTGCTGATCAGCTCCTCCACCTATAGCCCTGCTCAACTAAAACTTCTCAGCTCCAGAGAAGAGACACCTGGAGATCAACTCACTACCTCTGTGACCAGACCACTTTCTGGGTGCTACCGATGACCAAAGGAAAAACAGAGCTGCAGGACAAACAAGTCTTACACCAGGGCTTCTTAGTTATAGGTGTGCTTATGAGCCACCTGAGGATCTCACAGGTCGGGGGGCCTGAGATTCTGCATTTATCACAGGCTCCCATGTGACATCAACTGTGGATCACACCTTGAGAAGCACTGGTCTAAAGGTGGTGGAGGGAGCAGCCAGGAGTTTAGAAGGTGCCAAAAGGAAACCAGATGCTGACAGTTTGTGAGCTCCATTGGTTCATCATATTTGTTGCATCTGCACTGGAAAATGAACCTATGCGGCCTATAGTTTTAGAGACCGAAAAACTTAAAACAAAGGGGAAAGAAAAAAAGCAATACAGCAGTTTAGAAACTCCAAAGGTTTAGTGCTGTGACGAGCATATTAAAGATAAGAAAATGAAGTAAATAAAGGCAACTGTATTGGTTTTCTATTGCTGCATAACAAATTGCCACAAACTTAATGGCTAAAGAAACACCATTTATGATGTCAGTTCTGTAGGTCAGAAGTTGGCCACAGGTTAGCTGAACCTAAGCTCAGGGTCTCCTCAGGCTGATATCAAAGTGCCAGCCAGGCTATGGCTCAGCTGAGGCTCGAGGCAGCATGAACAGAAGAAGTGAGAGTCCACCAACATGGTTTTGATCACAGAAGTGCCTCTTCCCTAACTGAATGCTCCCTCTTGATTCCACTCTCACCTGCCTTTGTTGAATGGCTTTTCAAAAACCAAAGCCTAGTCCCCACCTCCCTCCCCATCTCCAGCTCCCATGATGATAGCATCTGATGTGAGGCAGCATTCCCAACACCCCAACTTAAACTTTTAATGCGCTCCTGGGATGATCTAAAAAAAAGAAAAAGAAAACACCATAATTTTAAATGCCGTAAAGGCAATTGACTTGTCAAAAGTACAAGAAATCAACTAGTAAATTGGGAGATTTCAGTTATGGTATGTTCTGCAACAGTATACAAATCACAAATTTTTCAACAAGACAAAAAAAAGAGAAACAAGGAAAAGCTATCAGTGCCATCTTGTGGAAAGACCTATATTAAAATGTCCAAGGTAATCTGGCCACACCCCAGACCATTTCAGCGCCTCTACACCCAAGGCTGACACACATCCAACTGACACCAGGGTAGCTTCACTGTTTGTTTGCAGGTAATGGTTCTGGTAGAGGCTCCATTCTAATTGTTTGTTTCTTGTGCAATGACCAATCGTTAAATAATTTGTATATCATCTATAACCGTACAAATACCACAGCAACCTATACCTCCAACACCATACACACACAAAACTCATGCCCAGACTACTCTGGTTGGTTCCCCCACAGACAGCATGGTTCTCCAAATATGGAAAATTTGCATTGACCTATCACAACATTCCTGCATACACACACTTAGACCACAACTGCTTACAGTATAATTCTTTCTTTTTGAATTAACCTTGTTTTAATTTTATTTTACTTCTTGAATTTATTGTAAGTTATTTTTCTTCTTTCCTTCAAACTGAATATTTTTATCTATATTAGTTACATATTACCACATAATAAATCACCCAAAACTTGATGGCTTAAAAGAATAAATATTTATTATCTCACAGTTTCTGTAGGTAAAGAATTCAGGAGAGGTTAAGCTGGGTTGTTCTGGCTCAGGGAATCCATGAGGCTATAATCAAGATGTTGGGTAAATCATCTAAAGTCTTCATGGGCTGGAGAATTCACTGCAACAATAGTGAGCCACTGACTTGATAGTTAGTAGGAGGCTTCAGTTCCTCACCACATGGATCTCTCCACACGGCTGCTTGAGAGTTCTCACAACATGGCAGCTGGCTTCTTCCCAAAGCTTCCCATGGCAGGCCTTCTTTCCAAGAGAGAACAAGGCAAAAATTAAGTATTTTATGATGCAGCCTAGGAAGTCACACACCACCATTTACACAATATCTTACTGGTTGCAAAAATCAGCCCTATCAATGTGGAAAAGCATTACACAGGCATGAAATGACTCATTGGGTACCATCTTGGAAGCTAGCTGCCATACCATTTCTTCTTAGGTTCAATTTCCGGATCATCGAATCTTAGGTGTGAAGTGTGTTTAGACATTAAAAAATCAGAACACTGAGGACACTGAGAATTCTGACTGTAGTCCAAGGGCCACAGGAACCTGAACCCAAGAAATCCTTTGCATTGGTGGAACACAGGGACCTAGCTGGAGGAAGAAATTCTCTGACTCCAGTTGCATCCCTAATTGCCACTAGCATCAAGCCAATCAGGGGACTGGGGCTTCAATATAAACAAGAACTAAGTCAAAACATTCTTATCAACTGGAAAAAGGGAAGCTGGGATGCCCTAAAAAATGTTCTGTTGAGCCTTATTTTTTACTTTTAAATTCAGGGGTACATGTGAAGAATGTGCAAGTTTGTTACACACGTAAAAGTGTGCCATGGTGGTTTGCTGCACAGATCATCCCATCACCTAGGTTTTAAGCCCAGCATCCACTAGCTATTCTTCCTGATGTTCTCCCTCCCCCATTCCCCACCCCAGACAGGCCCCAGCATTTGTTGTTCCCCATCCCCATGTGTCCATGTGTTCTCATCATTCAGCTCCTACTTACAAGTAAGAATATGCAGTATTTGGTTTTCTGTTCCTGTGTTAATTTGCTGAGGATAATGGCTTCCAGTTCCATCCATGTCCCCACAAAGGAATGATCTCATTGCTTTTTATGGCTGTATCATATTCCATGGTGTAAATGTACCACATTTTCTTTATCACTGATGGGCATTTAGGTTGATTCCATGTCTTTGCTATTGTGTATATGCTGCAATAAGCATATGGTGCATGTATCTTTATAAAAGAATGATTTATATTCCTTTGGGTATATACTCAGTAATGGGATTGCTGGGTCTGCTGAGCTTTTCATTGGACAGTAGACAAAATGGAAAGAAAAATCCCTCTCTTCATAAGACATTTCTGCTAGTTCCAACTCAAGCTTATCTTCACCCCACTGACTTCTTTTGCACTGGTTTTTACTGCACAATTAGCTTTTTAATATGTATTATCTGATTGTCTTTGATGAGCAATTTAGTACTTTATTATATGTCCTGAGAATAATTGCATCAGAGTCTAAATCCCCCCCAAGGATGTTGTAAATTCCTTGAAGTCAGGGAAATTTCTTAAGCTTATTACTCAGCCCACCATCAGTGTCAATAGATTGTTCTCCAGGAACACGGCCCCTCCAACACACTCAAATACACATGCCATCACACACATGCACACTACAGGAGCAGTGCTCTATAAAGAACAAGCTTTATCTGTCCCATTTCACAAAAATAGTAATTAAACATAGCCAAGATCACACTGACACAGCCATTCTTTATTGAAATGCATAGTCAAGTAAAAAATACACTTCAGAGAAATACTACCCAATACTCAACACAGTCCTCAAACTTGTGCATTTAAAAAGAATTACAAATACACATTGCCACATGATCTGACAGACTCACATTCACTCCTAGAAATGTACCTTCACAGTCTTGCCAATGCATTCTACTTATTAATTTCCCGTTCATTTGTTTATTTAACATTTTGAGCCCTGTGCCTCAGGCTCCGTATTAGATGTGTGGAATTCAAAAATGGAACAATGCATTCTTGCCTCCTGTGCAAACAAGTATCCTCAATCCAATGAAATTACTGTACTGGAAAGACATATTTATACAAGGTGAGATGGGAGAAAAAAAAAAAAAAGCCTAAATCTTCCTGAGGGTCAGGTAACTCTGTACAGAGGAGAGAATAAAAGAAGGTCAGTATCACGTATGTGGGCAGACAAGGAGGTGGTTAGTTGCAGAAGTCCTGTTAATTGCAGAAGTCTGAACCAGGAAACCATCAGAGAGGGTTTTTCCTTACAGTTTGAGGCCCCCTGGGCCCAAAACAAAACATCATATGGCACCCTTGACATATGGCACCCTTGACAAAGCTTAAGGCAGGGACCCTGGGCCCTTTCCACTCTGGGTCTGCTGGAAGGGAAGGGCAGAGCTTCCTAAAAAGGGAGCCAACTGGCCTCTCCACACGGAGGCCCTAATGGTTTGATGGATGCACTGCTAGCCCTGCAGAAACCCACAAGAGGGAGAGAATCACTGTTAGGGAACTCAGGGAAGAAGAAGATCTCGGTCTCCCAAAAAAATTTTCTCCTTCTGGAGAATATAGGCTTCGAGCTGGATATCAAGGAGGCAAAGACGGGGCACATAGGAGGGTAGGGAGTGAAGTGGAAAGTTCCCTGATGAGTAGGGGAAGCAAAGAAAGGAGAACAAGGCAAAGGGACTAAGAAAAGATTAACTTACAAGAACAAGTGCTAGAGTCTTGTCTCCAGAGGTAGTGCAACCAGAAATCCTGAAGAGCAGTTAGATTGAGAAGAGAAGTGGGAGGTCAGGGGGTGGGGGGAAGAGGTGACTGGTGGCTGAGAGGCCATGGCTAGGAAAGAGAGAAAGGAATAAACTGGGAAGGGCTGGTAACATTGATAGGAATTTATGTAGGAAATGAGAGTGCAAACAGGAAGGGCTTAATTAGGGCTGTGATTGTCTGGAAGGAGAAAAAGGGGAGATTTGGCAGCTCCTGGAACCTGGGGAAAGTAATTGTCTGGGTAAATGGTAAGTGTACTTCCTACAGGGTCAGAGCAGGCTTTGATCTTTAGGAGAAGACAAATTGCTTTCCATCTTGCTGAAGCCAAAGGCTTAAATGGTCAAACGTGTGTCATAGGTAAGTGCAAAGGGAAGGAAATATAATACATCCTCATGGCCAAGTACCCTGGGCTTGGATCACTGTGTCCTTGGCCAAGTTAACCAACTTCTTTAAGCTTCCAATGATTCATGTACAAAAAAAGATACAAAAATACCTTTCACATGTGGTTCTTCCAGAAAGCGCTTGGCACAGGGCCTGGTACATAAACAAATTCAATAAGGGTTAACTATTTTCATAATTACAGTTAGTCTGCATCGCTAGAAGCACATTATTCAAATGAGGATATGGACTGGTCAGATGACAGTGGAAACGGTGTTCAGATCTAGGGGCCCCCACCTAGTAAGAACAACACTAATCAACTCTAGCCTGCCCAGGGGACAGTGACCCAGAGAACTAGGAAACTTTGAAAAATGAAGAAATATGAAATACTAATAAAAATTAAGAAAACCCACAAGCGTTTAACCCAGATAATATTTGGGGACATGAGGGGGTTATGTGAAGAGAAAACAATGTTCCATTTAACTTTAGGAAATGGCGGTGTTATTAAAGATTTTGGAGGCATTAGTCATCATCCTTTGGTCAAGTTTATTAACCTCTCCAGTGCCTCTGTTTTTTCATCCATAAAATGGGATTCATTAGATCACCTATCTTATAAGATTACTGTGGCAATTAAATGAGTCAGTATGTGTTAAGTGCTGAGAAGACCATCTAGCACATAATAAATGCTCAATAAGTCCTGAGGAGCAACTGGATTGACAGGAGAAGTGGGGGTTGACTGTTGGTGCTGGTTATTATTATTACTATAATTATTACCCTGGGTAAGTTTTTAATAGTTCCAGCAATGAAAAAATGAGAATAGCCTCCTGTGCAGCAGTAACTAAAAGTCGCTGATAACGACGAGTCAGTCATTAGAGAGGAGACTCCTCGTCCTGGGAGAAGGCCGATTTGTCATCTCTTAAACCCCAGGGCATCCAGCGTGAAGGAGGTAGAACTAGGCCGGCCCGCGCGGAGGCAGGCGCAGGCGCCAGTGACGCAATGACTGCAACATGCCGCTAGGGTGCAGCAGAGCCCGGCCCCGGGTTGTTCCATCCGCAGCAAACAATTCCTAACTCGCTCCAGGTCTTCCTTCTTAGCTGAGTGGGTTGAACCCCGCGGAAGTAACCCCGCCCATTATGATGATCCAGCCAATCACCGCGTGATCTGCTCGGACGGGGCGGGATCGCGGCGCTTCCCTCCGTCGCTCAGAGACTGGGTTCCGCGTTCCAGCCCCGCCCCAGGCTCTGGGCCAATCCCCGCGGCTGGGCAGAGCGTCCCCGAGGGCGGTGCCCCGCAGACCACGTGGCCCGGGAGGCGCCGAGGCCAGGTAGGTGGTGGGTTACTTGGCCCGGAGCGGGGCTGGCGAGCCTTGCTCCCCGTGACCCGCTGTCCTGTACCCTCTCCCAGCGATGGGCGTGCAGCCCCCCAACTTCTCCTGGGTGCTTCCGGGCCGGCTGGCGGGGCTGGCGCTGCCGCGGCTCCCCGCCCACTACCAGTTCCTGTTGGACCTGGGCGTGCGGCACCTGGTGTCCCTGACGGAGCGCGGGCCCCCTCACAGCGACAGCTGCCCCGGCCTCACCCTGCACCGCCTGCGCATCCCCGACTTTTGCCCGCCGGCCCCCGACCAGATCGACCGCTTCGTACAGATCGTGGACGAGGCCAACGCACGGGGAGAGGTCAGCGGGCGGGGTCAGCGCAGGGAGGGAGGTCCCTGGAAGGTCAGCGGGGGACACGGGCGGAGCTGGGGAGACCGGGCCTGGAATAACTTAGCTGGGCTCGGGGAGGCAGACAGTAGGGCCGGGAAGCCAGTGCCGGGGAGGGAAGCGCTAAACGGAAGGAACTAAAGAGAGGGCGAAGCAGTGCGAGCTGGGCTTGAGGAGAGGCAGTGAAAACCAGCTAATACTGTGAGTTGAGAAGAAGGGTGTGGACAGACACCTGGGAGAGGTGGAGGTTGAAGTCAGGTGGAGGCTGTTTACCATTTTCTAGAGTAAAGCTGTCCAAATATAATGGAACCTAAGTGGCTCCACGTAATGTTAATTTTTCTAGCAACCGCATTCTTAAAAAGCAGGGAAGCAGATAAAATTAACTTTGTTGATCTTAATGAGATATTTTCACTCTTTTTTCTACACCTCTTCATACCCTGTTGCGTTTTTCACACTACATCTCAATTTGCACTAGCCACATTTCAAGTACACAGTAGCCACAGTAGCCGTGGCTACTGGCTTCTGTATTGAACACCACAGGTGGAGGGCTGTGCGGAGGTGGACAGCTCTTGAACCAGCCACTGCAGAGGCCTCCTAGCCACCTAGTGCAGGGACAGCCCTCCCTGACTTTGCTGCACAGCCCTGGACCTGGCACAGAAGAAGGAGCTGTGGGGAGAACCAAGTGAGAGGCAGGAAACAGTTGTGGGTGAGGGAGTTGAATGGCACCCATCGAGCCCCATCTTCGTAGGCTGTGGGAGTGCACTGTGCTCTGGGCTTTGGCCGCACTGGCACCATGCTGGCCTGTTACCTGGTGAAGGAGCGGGGCTTGGCTGCAGGAGATGCCATTGCTGAAATCCGACGACTACGACCCGGCTCCATCGAGACCTATGAGCAGGAGAAAGCAGTCTTCCAGTTCTACCAGCGAACGAAATAAGGGGCCTCAGTACCCTTCTACCAGTCCCTCACTCCCCTTCCCCATGTTGTCGATGGGGCCAGAGATGAAGGGAAGTGGACTAAAGTATTAAACCCTTTAGCTCCCATTGGCTCAAGACACTGAAGTAGCCCACCCCTGCAGGCAGGTCCTGATTGAAGGGGAGGCTTGTACTGCTTTGTTGAATAAATGAGTTGTACGAACCAGGGCACGTTGCATGGTACTTTATAAAGCATTCCCACACATCAACTTATTTCAGCCTCACTGTAGTCCTGTGATACAGGAAAGACAGATGGGCCATCTCTGTTCTTTGGATGAGGTGGGCAAAGCTCAGAGAGGCCCATCTTCACACTTCTAGAAAGTGGAAGGATGGGCCAGAATAGCAACACATGTCTTCAATCCCTTGAAGATGCTGAAATGCTGTGTATCTGTTTCCTGACAATATTTGATGTGTTTTCTGGGGGAGCTAGTCAATTAAAAGGATTCAGGTCCAGAGTAGCCTGGCCTCCTGGCATTCCCAGGTCTCTGATGCTCACAGGCCAGGAGGCCCCTCTGGGTAGGCCCACCTGCTGCACACATGTCACCCTTGTTTATCTGGGGGTAGAGACAGCCTGGATGTCGCACTCACAGATAACCACCATCTCCATCTCCCCAGGGCTGGTCACCTCTTACCAACCTCAGGTGCTGCTCAGCTCATCTGGACTCTCTGGCCCATTCTGCTGCCCCACAACCTCAGGCCAAAGGACATGAGAACAGAGCCAATCTAGGCAATTACGCAGAGCAGATATTTAACAATTAAATGAAGAGTTCCAGGGCTCTAAATCTTGGCCATGTTTCTCAGATGTTATCTCCAGTTATCCCCTATTGGACCCCATTCTGCCCCCCTGTTGGGCCCCGTTTTGCCAGCACCACTACACTTTTGACTTACGAGAGATGGGAAGAATGGCATATATCCGCCCAATGGACTCTTTGCTGTAGGTCTGCCTGTGCTCTTTTCTGCAATAGCAGGCTGAATAAGATAGAAATTCACCATAGAATGTGTGAGTTCCTGTACATACCTGTATGAGTTCTGTTAGATCTGGAGGCCACACAGTGGAATGAGACATAATTCCTGCTCTCAAGAGCTCAGCCTGCTGGAGAAGATGGTCACAGATAAGAGTCCACCACAGACAATGGATGCTATTGTAGACATGCATTCCAGTTCCAGTGGAGACATAGAAGAGTGGGGAGTCAAGGGGTCCCCTGTAGATCTCATCTTTTGTATCATAGACCAGAGACAGGCCTAGCCAACTGGTCCTCCTTTCTGCTGCTCTCCCCCTTCCACCACTAACCACCCAGTTCATCCCTGTCCAACTCAACCTTAAACAGATATCAGCTGAAGTCTTGCCAATCTAAGGCCATAAGATGCCCTCTCCCCAGTTTTCCTTTATTTGTCAAATCTGAGTGATCAGTTCCTTCAAGCTTAGTCCCCACCTAGCCTACTCAGGTGAGGATGTCTCCCAAAGAGAAGAAACCCACACATTCCAGGCATTCCAGCTGCAACAGAGGAATGAGAATGCAAATAGAGGATGCACTGAAACCCTTACCCTCCAGTCACCGAAAGTTCTGTCTACCCTGCTCTCCCCCATTCACCCCTCCCCCAACAGTATGGCCCCATTCCGTTTCTGATGCAAACCAGAACATCTTCCAAAGGGGTGTGTGTGTATTTTCATGTGAAGGGAGTAGGGCATGAAGGGTGTGAATGGGCCACTTCCTGAACCCCTCCCCTCCAGTCTGAGGGCTTACCAGGATGGAGAGAGAGAGAGAGAGGTGTGAAGCATGAAGCTTCCCCAAGTTCGTGTCTCCACTCTGATCCTCACCTGCTAGGCCATACAGCCAATCCTTGCCCTTTCTGCCTCTGTTCCTGTGTCACTCCATCCTCCCCACATCTCTGCACTGTGGAAGAGGAATATGCCCTTCCCTTCTTCCCAAGGCTCCTGCAAAGGAAACAAAATTTTTCTAACCCCATTAAAGCCCTGTGTACTGCCTCCATCCCCATAATTTAAGCAAGTCTCCTCTGCCTCAAGAGTGCCTTAGGGAAATACACATATAATTAAGTGCTTAAGGAAACTGCTTTTTAAATAAGTAAAAGTTGGCTTGAAATGAAAAACTCTGCCCTTATCCTTCCATCTACCTGGTGGGTTAGCCTGTGGCTTCCTTTGGGCTCATTTCCACTCCCAATTGTTTTTGTCTTCTCACCAAGCCCTCTTATGTCTATGGCTACCAATAAGGGGTAACAGACTAGCCATGTCCCTTCCCTTTCTACGCTGAGATAGATGATCAGTGCCACCATCTAAAAAGAACATTCGCCTGAAACCAGGATATCTCAACTATTGACATTTGAAAGTGGGTGCTTTCTTTGTTGTTGGGGCTGTCTGTGCATTGTTGGATCTTTAGCAGCTTGCCCGGCCTCTATTCACCAGATGCCAGTAGGATACCCCTCCTCCCCCCAGTTGTGACAACAAAAATGTCTCTAGACATTGCCAGATGTCCCCTGGGGGAGCAAAATCAGCCTCAACTGAGAACTGCATCAGACCAACAAGCACTGGATGCAGTCATTGGCTTTCATTTCCTCTGGGAGTGGAGGTGGGAACATACTTGGTAATGTCTCCTGTGGATGCACACATCTTAATAGGACAGAAAGGACCAACTCAAACCTCCTACCTTTTCAAGCAATGTCTGGTAGCCATCCCTGGTCTCTCAGCCTTTTTCCTGGCTGGTTTCCCAAGACAGTGATAGACACCACTAACTTTCCATATTCAGGAGACTTTGATTCTCAATGAGCTGCTGATGGGCACAGCTGCAGTAACATCTACTCCCATCCCCATGTTTTTTTACGTTTAATTCATGTTTATTCTCTGGTACGTGATCAGAGTTCTCTGCTGAACGGAGGCTTCTCTATCTGGAAAACATCCCTTCATATCATTTGGGCTCTGCAGTAGTCACCTCTTGGGTTCCCCTTTGAGAAAATTATCCAGTTGCAGAAACAACTGGAAGCAGGTCAGAAGGAGCACCAGCCTTAAACCTTAACCTTAACAAGCACCTTCTCTAAGAAGATTCCTCCTCGGTTCTGGATTCCATGACCACCTCACAAGCCATGTATCCCAACATAGGTGTCCTGCTGCAGAGAGGACTGGAGTGGGGAAATAGGCCACACACTGCATACACTGAGGCTGGCACACACCTCTCTTGGAGCTATACTTGGTCATCACCCTTACATCCTGACCCATTCATAACACGTGGGGCTCCTGTCCACAGGAGGCTCATCACTGCTGTTCCTCTGGCTGAGGAGGTCCCACCTGCCCCCCATTATCCCCAAGATCTAGTCTTCCCGGGGCAATGGTAAGCACATTACCTGGGGCGGAGATTTGATCCAAACCATAAACCATTTCCCAGAATGAACTGCACCCGTGTGCCAAGCTTCAAATCAAATGTTCTGCTGTCTGTATCCTGCCATTCTTTCTGAGATTTTGGTCTCACAGGATTGCTTTGTCACAAAACAATGTCAATTACCGCAAATGTATTTTGCATTTTGTCATGACCGTACTTTTCTTACTTATAGGATCATAATTGCCATCATTTACAAAGTGCTTACCATGTAGCAGGTGTTTTACATACATTGTGTTATATTATTTTATCCTTACAACTCTGCAAGTCATGTATTTCCCCCTTTTTATAGATGAAGGGACTGAGATTTAGAGAGATAAATAACATGCCCAAAGCCACACACTGTTGATGGAGCTGAGATACAAACTCAAGTTGTAACTTCAGAGCTCATGTTTCTTTGGCCAGGCATCCCACTTGCCAAGACTTTTCCTGGTTTCAGCCCACAAAGGCATCTGCCTTCATGATTAGAGCTTGGCCTCATGGGCCGTCTTATCAACATGGCTTCCAATGACCACCCTTTTTATTCTCTTAGGAAGCCAAAGAACAACGCTGCATCTGACACTCATGTCAATAGCACCTGAATTATGTTCTTCTCCTTAAAATGTGGCCCAGTGACATTTTGAGCTGGATGATAAAAAATACAAATAAATTAAAAATGTGGCCTGAGTATTTAAGAGCAAAATAGTGACACTGATCTATCAGGGTGGTTCTCTCACATCCACTATTATCTAATTCAAAGCAAACAGATATCCTTATCTGGCATGACAGTCTTAAGGCATGTGTGTCTGGTATCAAGCCCTCAGAAATGTCTTTTTATGTCTGATGATTTACTGAAAACCATAATACCCTTTCTGTTTTCTTGTTGCTTGAGCCCTTAATGCATGCCAGGCACTGTGCCAAATGCTTTACAGACATTATCTCATTCCATCCTCAAAAAAAAAAGAAAAAGAAAAAACAAAACAAAACAAAAAATACCCTGTGAACAAAGCATTACAATAACCAGTGCACAGATGGATAAACTGACCCAGAGAGTTTAGGTGATCTTCCCACAGTCACCGAGTTGAGCAGGATTCAAACTTTGGGCTGTCTATCTGTAAACCGACAGTTGCCTTCCCTCTTGGGAGCAGAGAGAATAGACTTTATTGTAATTAGAAAATATATAACAGCATCTCGTATTCCCCAGAACGGAGTCATCTGGACTCACAGGGCCATCGATGGAGCTCTCCAATCACACGGCTTCCCCAGCACTGCTGCTCAATGTTCAGTGGCATAACTCTGACTTGGGAGTGTGCAGGCTGCCAGCACAGTCATCATCTCTATCAGGCTTCTGCCTCAAGCCTCCAACACCATCAAAAATATAATCCCCTGTTGACTTAGAAATGAATTACATAAGCACTTCTTCCATTACTTTAAAATTTTTCTCTGGCTATTATGGATTCGAGGCATGCTCTTGAGAAGTCAGCATGCTTGTCCAAGCAAGCAGAAATTTAAGAAACACTTTGGTGCACGTCCATGCCTGAAATTGATGACTTATTTCCAACCCTGATAACAGAGTTTCTTGTGCCAATAAATTGCTTAAATTGCTTTGACAACTCTTTCACCCTATTTTTCCACTGACTTACTCTGTCACCATAGATATATAATCATGAAATAAATTAGTGATGTTTTCAATGTGTGGCATTCAGTATGGCAAACAGTTCTGGGATTGTTTCCCTGCTAGCTTTTGTCAACAAAAAGAGTCAAACTCTAAAATATTTTAAGAGATTTACTCTGAGTCAAATATGAGTGACCATGGCCCGTGACACAGCCCTCAGGAGATCCTGAGAACATGTGCCCAAAGAGGTCAGGGTACAGCTTGGTTTTATACATTTTAGGGAGGCACAAGACATCAATCATCAATCAAATGCATTTAAGAAATACATTGATTTGGTTCAGAAAGGTGGGACAACTCAAAGCAGGTGGGGAGGGGGCTTCCAGGCTACAGGTAAATTTAAACATTTTCTGATTGACAATTGGTTGAGTTTGTCTAAAGACCTGGGATCAATGGAAAGGAAATGTTCAGGTTAAGATAAAAGATTGTGGACCGGGCACAGTGGCTCACGCCTGTAATCCAGCACTTTGGGAGGCCAAGGTGGACGGATCACGAGGTCAGGAGTTGAAGACCAGCCTGGCCGACATGGCAAAACCCCGTCTCTACTAAAAATACAAAAATTAGCTGGGCGTGGTGGCATGTGCCTGTTATCCCAGCTACTCGGGAGGCTGAGGCAGAAGAATTGTTTGAACATGGGAGGCGGAGGTTGCAGTGAGCAGAGATGGCACCATTGCACTCCAGCCCGGGCAACAGGGTGAGACTCCGTCTCAGAAAAAAAATAAATAAATAAAAAAAATAAAAAGATAAAAGATTGTGTATACTAAGGTTCTTCTGAAATCTTACAGTGGCTGCTCTTAGAGATAATAGATGACAAATGTTTCCTATTCAGGCCTTTAAAATGTACTAGATTCTTACTTAATCTCTTCAGGATTGGGGGGCCTGGAAGAAAAAGATCTAGCTATGTTAATAGAGATTCTTTACAGATGCACACGTCCCCCCACAAAGGACAGCTTTGCAAGACCATTTCAAAATATGGCAAAGAAACATGCTTTTGGGGTAAAATAGTTTGACCTTCTTCTTTGTCACATAATGTTATGCCAGAGTCACATTGGAAAGTAAGTCACAATATATAGGGCTAAATATAACCCATCTGATGAGAATTTGTGGTTTGAAGGTCATGACACCCCAGGCCCCTTAGATAAGAATTTGGGCAAGTTAAAAAAAATCAGAGCTCAGTCCTCATTTTTTAAATTATTATTGTTTTTATTTTTCTTTTTTGAGATGAAGTCTCACCCTGTCGCCCAGGCTGGAGTGCAGTGGCACAATCTTGGCTCACTGCAACATCCACTTCCTGGGTTCATGTGATTCTCCTGCCTCAGCCTCCCGAGTAGCTGGGACTACAGGCACCCACCACCACCACGCCCGGCTAATTTTTTGTATTTTTAATAGAGATGGGGTTTCGCCGTGTTAGCCAGGATGATCTCGATCTCCTGACCTCGTGATCCGCCTGCCTCGGCCTCCCAAAGTGCTGGGATTACAGGCGTGAACCACCGCACCTGGCCAGTCCTCACTTTTACAGTAAACACACCACTGAATCTTCTTTAATAATATACATTGAGCGTTAGTGACTCTACTCCAAACTCAAAGGGACCCCATGGGAAATATTAATCCATGCACCATCCCACAGGTGACACCACTTATCTTCTTCGCTAGATTTTGTGTGCCCTTGGGCTCCCCCGCCCCAATGAAATTCACTGATTTGCATGTTTTCCTAGGTGCACTTCCTGAGATCTAGCTGGGGCTGGGTGCAGCCTAGAGCCGTGGAGTAGAATTAAAGTAGCCACACGGATCAAGCCTGCAGGCAGAACCATGCCATTCTTGACCACGACCTGTAAGGACCTACGGAATCCAATCATTTTCTTCATCTCCTTCCTCACCTTATATACTCCTCTCTCCCACAGGCTTTGTTCTCTTCTCTCTGCCTGTGTTGGGGGTCCGCAGAACCACTCTCAGGTTGGATGTTTTGCTAGAAGGACTCACAGAACTCAGAAAAGCTGTTATACTGTTTTCTTTCCTCTCAAATTATTACCCTGTCTTGATATACTCTCGATTATAGTATATTACAATGAAAAGAAATGGGTTAAAATCAACAAAAAAGAAAGGTACAGCCCGAGTACAGTGGCTCACGCCTGTAGTCCCAGCACTTTGGGAGGCTGAGGCAGGTGGATCACGAGGTCAGGAGATTGAGACCATCCTGGCTAACACGGCGAAACCCCATCTCTACTAAAAATACAAAAAAATTAGCCAGGGTGGTGGCACGTGCCTATAGTCCCAGATACTCGGGAGACTGAGGCAGGAGAATCTCCTGAACCCCTGAGGCGGAGGTTGCAGTGAGCCAAGATCACACCACTGCACTACTGCCCTCCTGCCTGGGCGACAGAGCGAGACTCCGTCTCAAAAAAAAAAAAAAAGAAAGAAAGAAAGGTACATACAGCAGAGTTCGGAAGAAACTAGGCACGAGCTTCCAGTTGTCCTTTCCCAGTAAAGTCACATGGACAGTGCTTAATTCTTCCAGCAACAATATATGACAGCACATACAAAATACGGCCAACCAAGGATGTTCACCTGAGCCTTGATCTCCAGCATTTTGTGTTTAGTTTAGTTTAGTTTAGTTTAGTTTAGTTTAGTTTAGTTTTGTTTTGCTTTGTTGGGGTAGCAGGGGGTCAGTCACATAGACATGCAGCATTCACATAACTGAGTCTCCAGCTCCAACACAGGTCAGACTGAAACAACATGGCCCAAAGCAGCCTAGGCATATAAAAACAGGTGCTCACCATAACTCACATTGTTAGCAGAAATGATCTGGCCTGGCTCATGGTCTCAGGTATACAAAGACACTCTTACCATGCAGGATATTTCAAGGGTTCAGAGGTCTCAGAAGCTAATCAAGGGCAGTCTCAACGACCTTTGGAATGTGCAGGGTTTGGGCAGTCCAGGGCTGCTGAGTTGATCTTTTACTGCACACTACTCCACACTACTTTTCCTGCATACTTTTTGTGCCCTCTCCACGTGACAGTCTGGGCAGGTGGGATGCTTTTGCTTTCCAGCTCTTTGCCTAGCTCCTAACTCCTACTGACCCCTACTGGTCATAGTTTAAACATCACTTTTTCAGGAAAAGGTTTCCAACAGGCCCCCATGTATTCCCAAAGTATCTGTCCTACTTTGAGGCCCTTTGCTCACCAATAATAATTCATTTAGTCATTTGATGTTTCTCTGTATGCTGCTACAGTCTAAGGACCATGTGCATACCTCTAGCACAGTACAATGCCTGGCACATCAATACTCAATAAACAGATGATGACTGACTAACTGATGTGCTGTCACCTTGGTATCTGCACATAGGTGAATAAATGGGGAGAAAATAATAAATCTAGGGAATGGATAATCTAGTGGAGGAATACATGACATATGTACCCTCCTAAGTGTAAATACAAAGTTGGATACAATTAGCCAATATGCAATGCATAAATACGTAAGCAATGGGATAGTGATTAAAGAGATAAGAGGAGTGAAATTCAAAAAGTTGAACCTTCAAAGAGATGTGGAGAGTGAGGTTGGATAGCCTAAAGGGATACACAAATGCTGGATGTTATTAAAAATACCAATGTTATGTGTTGGGTGCAGAGTCCAATATGGGGAGCCTTAGACAGAGGGATGAGTAGGACAAATAGGTATCAGTGAGGGGAGGGAAAAATATGGGGAGTCAATCGGCATAGATGAAGTACAAACCTCATCCAGTGGGTAGCAGGAAATGCATGGTTAGGTAAAGATAGTGAAAGGGCAGCAAAAACTCATGCCAAAAGGTTTGGATCATATCTGATCAACAGTGTGGAGTCACCACAGTTTTCTGAGTAGAGGACGTGTCACTAGGTCCAATTTTCCTTAAATTACACTCTGACAGAATGGCTCCGTTACTTAGCCACAATCTGGTGCATCATGATTTAACACTGCCAAAGAGAGACAGGGTCTCACGGCTGCTGATTTTTAAGGCTTTTCAGAAGATAAGAGTTAAGTAAGAACCTGCTTTTCCTGCTTGCTGGAAGTTAATGACTTTAATGCTTTGCAAAAGAAAGTAAAAGGGTTGTTAAGTCAGAGTGCTCACCCTCTGGGCCTGCAGGTTATGATTTTTTAATGCTTTTCAAATGGGAAAGGATCTCAAGTGAGTGTCATCCCTGCCTGCTAGAAATATATGTCTCTCAGACTGCAGCTGGCACAGCCTCCTGCACACCCACTGCTCTGCCTGATTCCCTGCATTCACATTTTAAATCTTGGAATGTTGCCATATCTCAGTCGACCCAATTCACAGGTCCACAGAGGCAGCGACCCCAGGTGCTGCAACTCAGTCCAGCATTTCTCCCTATTGTCCCAGTTCAGGGGGTGTCCTGAGCCTTCAAAATTTTTGCCTCAGTTACATCCCTACTCCCTCCCCTTCTCTGTCACCACGTCTGTCCACTTACCCTCAAACCTGTCTTCTCTTCTCCAAATAGTGATCAATTTGTCAAGTACTAAAAAGGCCACACAGATCAGGTGGTATGTTTTTCTGTAAACAGAGGGCATGGTGTGTGCTGAGGAGGGGAGGGCTGGGGACTACAAAGACAGCTCCCCACAGAGGAACACCCCAGGTCCTGGAAAAGTCAAGGCAGCTGAGTCTGGCGACTCAGGTATCTCCTGGTCAGCACTGTTCACCTGAAGACCTAGAAAATCACAGACCAGCACAGGCACCAGGGAGTCCTCTCCTGTCCCTCACAGAGGACTGCAGAGCCCAAGATGGGGCTGGGCAGAGGGGACAAGCCTGGGTCTCCACATTCTGTTCTGCAATCCTGTGGTCCCAGATCTGCCCTGGCACCAGTGCTCAAATTCCTCCAGGGACAAAGGAAGGCTGGGAAGACATGGAGGGTTCCAGGCCCATGCAGGAGTCAGGCCACACTCTTGAGAGGACCCTCAACCCACCCCAACCCACCTCTGCTCCTTTAATAACCTGGAGGCCACAAGGGAAGTCAATGGGATCCCCAGGTGAGGCAAATCAGAAAGAAACCAGGACACTACAAATTAAAATAAGAATAACAACAATAAGACATGATTTTATATACAGCAGGATTGGACACACATACACCCACCCTCCTCCCACACACACACACACACACATCCACACACACGGACACATTCACACACACCAAATCACAAAATACTAAAGTTATCAAGGCTAAGGGGAAACGGGAACTCCTAAACTGCTGAGGATATGTAAATCAGTATAGTAACCTTGGAGAGTGATATGTTGATTAGTTCACCCCAAAATCCAGTCACTTCACTATATATATATATATATATTTGCAGACAAATTCTACATTTGAGTAAGTTAGCGACATGTATGAGGCTCCTCACTTATTCACTAACGCAATGCGTGTTGTATTGAACACCTACTATATGCCAGGCACAATTCTAGGGTCTAAAAATTGAGTGTTAACAAAAATCAAAATGTCTGCCTCCATGGAGTGTATATACAGCTTTGTTGAAATAGCCAAAAACTGAAAACAACCTGAAAATATATTGCTAGGAGAATGGACAAACACTCAACTAGAGATACCAGTATCAACACAGATGTATTTTGGAAACAATGTTGGGTGGGTAGGAAAGAAACTTGCAGATACAAAATACCATTTGTATGAATAAAAACAAACAATACTATGAATTGTGTGTTGATACATACATATGTTACACAAATAAATGGTCTGGACACCTACCAAACTCAGAATCTTAGCTGCCTCCGAGAAAGGAGAGAAAAGACCAGGAAGGGGAACTTCAAGTTTAACTGAAATGTGCTTTATTTCCTAAAAAGAAAACATCTGAAGCAAATGTATACGTGAAAATGTTAGCCATGTATATTTAGGATGTTAAGCATATAGACATTTGTTGCAGCACGTTGGGTCCTTTTTCATTTTAGTTCAAGATAGGGAAGCTTTTGTTTTGTATTGCTTTAAAATTTTAGAAAAGAATTAGAGGAGAGGAGGACTAAGACCCCATCTCCCAGTGACTCAGGTGGCAGAGCCTGCTCTAAATGTGCCTCTGGGATCCTGACCGCCAACCACCTGACCATTGGACAGGACAACTGGGAGAGAGAAGAGCAGAGTCCCCCTTCTGCCGCTGCTGCCCTAGATCTCAGCAAGCTGCTGGGTGCCTGCTCTGTCCCCCTCCCCGCATCAGCTAAGTCAGCGAGACTGTGGAGCTCCGTAAATTTACCCACACTGCCGTGGGAGTGGAAATTTGCTCAACCACTTTGAAGAGCAATCTGTCACTATCTAGTAAAGTTGAAGAGACACATACTCTATTATTCAGAAATTCTGTTTTTAACATTTTACCCTAGAGAAACTCTCAAACATGTGCCCAAGGAGACGTGTGCAAATATCCTTTGCAGCGTTGTTTATAATGGCCAAAAATCGAAAATGCCACCATTATCCATCATTAGAAGAATAGATAAAATCAGACATGTATATTCAATGAAATACTATTCCACCGTGGAGATGATGAGAGCCACACATGTCAGTGTGAATCCATCTCACAAACAAGGCTGAGAAGAAGGGTGAGTTGCAGAGTCCTCCACAGTGAAATACCATTTACATAAAATTGTAACTGTTCCAAACAGTACCATATATTGTTGATCAGTGCAGGTGTATGTTGTGAAAGTATGAAAACACACTTGGGAGGGATGAATACCAGGTTCAGGGGTTACTTATGTGAAGTGAGAAAGAATAGAATTGGGGAGGAGTATATATGGGACTTCAGCTGATACTGTGCTATTTTATTTCTTTAAGAAAAACAAAAACTTGAAGCAAATATGCAACATTTTCAAATTAAAAACTGCTGCGTGACGAGTACCCGAATGTTTCTTATCTTCTTTCATATGCCTTTCCCTTTTGAATATTTAATAATATTTATTTATTTATTTATTATCTTATTTGTTGATTTATTTAGAAAGGGGAGGAAGAGAGATGGTGGGTAGGGGAAGAGCCTCTGAGACAAAGGGAAGAGCGGGCCAGGTGCAGTGGGTCCCACCTGTAATCCCAGCACTTTGGGGGGCCAAAGTGGGTGGATCACTTGAGGTCAGGAGTTCAAGACCAACTTAGCCAACATGGTGAAACCCTGTCTCTACAAAAAATACAAAAATTAGCTGGGCATGGTGGCAGGCGCCTGTAATCCCAACTACTCGGGAGGCTGAGGAAGGAGCTTGAACCCGGGAAGAGGAAGTTGCAGTGAGCCCAGATGACGCCACTGCACTCCAGCCTGGGCAACATAGCGAGACTCCCTCTTAAAAAAAAGGGAGAGAGAGAGAGAGAATGAGAGAACAGCACCTGAGAAAGAAAGGTGCTCCCTGTGTTGCCAGAGCTGAAACATCAGCCAGAGCATAGTAAGAGGGGGCATAGCCTCAGGGCAGGCCAGAGAGACAGGGCTGGGCATGGAGGCTGCTATAAAAGAGGGGATGGTTTATTCTTAGTGGAATGGAGAGACATGGGGAGGGGAGCTTTAGCCAGAGGAGTGTTTACATTGATCTGTTTACACTGATTGGGTTACTTGTGTCTGCTCTGTGCAAGACAGAAAAAAGGAGGGTAAGGAGCAGAGGCCAGGAAAAGAATTAACAGGCGTTTACAGTAACGTAGGCAAAGGACATTGGGGAACTCCATTGTAATGGCGGCAGAAAAAATGGAGAGAATAAGGTGAATTTGAGATATATTTTGAAGAGGAATCAACAGAACTTGGGAATAGGTTAGAAGTGAAGTATGACTCTGAGGTTTGGATTTCAGTAACTGGTGGTGCTGTTTACTGGCTGAGAAGACTGGCGGGGATGAGAGCAGGAACCATGACCAGAATTGTTTGTGCATCTGTTCATTCGTTCCCAGCAAGGAGGAGAGGGACAGAGTTTTATTTTGGACATGTCAAGTTCGAGATGATTGTGACCCACCCAAGTGGAGGAGTAGAGCTGGGCAATTGCATATTCAGGTCCAAGATCCTCGGGAGAGGTTGAGCCAGATCAGGAGATATAAATTTGGGTGTCACCAGCATGTGATTTCAAGCCATGAGAATAGGGAGACAGAGTAAATAGCAAACTCTGAGCATCCCTGCATTTAGTGTCAGGAGAAAGAGGATGATCCAGCAAAGAGACTAAGGAGTGGCCAGTGAGGCAGGAGAATCAGGAGAGGGGGACGTGATGCATGCCAAGACAGAAAAGCATTTCAGAGTGGAGGAACGTGAAATGTCAACAGTTCAAATGCAGAGTGGCCAAGTCAGCAGAGGGCAGAGAATCCCCCGTTGGAGCCAGCAACACAGGAGCCTTTGTGTCTTTAGCAAAAGCAGTTCAGTGAAGTGGTGGGAGCTAAGGCCAGATCACCCACTATTAGGGAGTGAGTAGGGATTGCAGAAGAGGAAAGAGTGAGTGTGGGTGAGTCTTCCAGCCCAAACGGAAGGGAGGAGAAAGATGGGGAGGAAGCTGAAAAAGATGAGTGAGGCAAAGGAGAGGTTTGGTTTGCTTTGGATGTTATTGTGCATGTCCATATACAGATGGAAAAATCCAGTGGAGAGAGAAATTGATGGTGGGAAAGAATGGAGGGAATGAGTGCAGGAAGGAATACTTTGAGAATAGGAATGAGTAGGGAATCCAAGCCATGCAGCCTCATTCAGCAAAGTCAGGATTCTAACTCAAGCCTGTCTGACTCACACACCATGCTCATTCCTAGGTGCCTCTTTCACTCACCCATGAGTGTCCAACTCCCAGGGTCCAGTGCACTAAATCCTTTACCACCATCTCCTCTGAAGACACAAGTTTTATAGTCTTCCCATTTCCATCTGGGTTCCGCATCTACCCAAGGAACTGGAGGAGAAAACAAGCAAACTGAAGAAAATTAAATCTGACCTATTTTATGCATTCTATATAAATGCATGAAATAGATTATGTTTGACAGTGGTAAACAGAGAACCAAAAAAAAAATCCAATTTATCACTTTAATTATATATGCGTTTCTTCCTCAATCTCCAGCCAAGAATGAGCCTCCAGCCATTTTCAGCTCCTTCTGTGGAGCCATTCCCTAATTTCTAAAGCTGTTTTTGGTAACCACAGATTTCCACTCAAGGATGTTTTATCTGAAGCACACTGAAAACTTAACATGCTGCCTGTGATGGCACGTACGAGGAGGAGGAATGCAGTGGTTATGTATGAAATTAAAAGTAAGGAAATAGAGGGGAGTGTGGAGTTCTGGTTCAAAGGAATAGCATGGATTTAATTGATGTCCCTCTAAAGAAATTGACATTCTCCTACTGCCACGAAGGAAAGTAATAGGTGCTGAGTTATTTGGATATTAAGCTAATTCAGAGTCAACCAACCACCTTTAGTAAAGTAACCTTACCCTAAAATCTGCTTATTCATGAATAAGAGAGGGTAAGAGGACCTGAAGGAGGGCAGGTGAGAAGGCAGTTAGCAGCCAACACACTGAGTGTCACTGTACATGAGCAGGATCAGGGAGAAGGGGACCTCTGCCTTATTGCAGTCTCCATCCCACACATATGTGTTGAACACCTGCTTCCAGGCACTGAGGGTACAGCAAAGAGCAAGACAGAAAAGGCCCTTGCCCTCAGAAAGCTTGCAGTCTCTTGGGGGAATGCACACAAGAGGTAATTACAGTGCCAGGGGAAAGTGCTAAATCCTCAGACAGGGGATGTATGTGCACCTAACTCAGCCTGGGGGGGGGACAGTTGTCAGGAAAATGTTTCTGCAGCAAGGGTTATATAAACTTTTAAATCTAAGACATGACTGAGATTTAGCCAGACTGGCAGTGAGGGCAGGCAGTCGGGAGATAATAAACAAGAAAAACATAAAGCACATGTGTGTGCCCACAAATACACAATTTCTATTATCTTAAAGGATCATGTGAATGGCAACATTGTTGCTGCTTTATTTTGCACTTTGGGGAAAATCAGAGTCATGACAAGCCGTTTCTGACTCGCAATCAGGGTTAGTGGTGCTGTTGGATAATGTAGGAAACAGAAAAGGACCAGGTTGGGAGGTGGAGGCTGGGTTCAGCCTTGACAGGTAGAGTAAAAGGAGCTTCTGAGACCTCCACATGGAGCTCTCAGGTAAGCAGTCAGATACTTATATCTGAAACTCAGGCTTATGGCTTGGACTAGAAAGATACATTTGGGAGTCATTGGATTAGAGGTAGCAATTTAAACCATGGCACAGATGAGCATCCTCCCAGTGAGAGAAACACTCTTACTAAAAGGGAAGTGAAAAGAGAAAAGAGCATGGGGCCAGGGGATGAAGAACTTCTTCATAGCCACTAGAGGAGGGAGGCTGAGCCTGCGGAGGAACCCGGGAAGGTGTTACTGGGAGAGATGGTAGGAAAACCAGGAGAGAGCTGCTTCACAGTGGTTTAAAATGGAGGGAGTAACCCACAGTAATGACATTAGCATGCACCCAAACAAAATGAGGACAAAACCTGTCCATTGGATAGACCAGAGTGTGAAGGAATCACATCTGAAGCCAAATTGGAATGGGTTGAAGACGAGTGAGGAGTAAGCTAACACACACCAGTGCTTGCCAAACCCTTTTGCTTTGTGGAACACATAGAAAATTATAGCTCAGTGAACACTGGCCAGTTGCACAAGGCTGCTCCCAGCTGGAAGTGTGGCCCCACACAGATGATCTGAGGGCCAAGGGAATCAATATTTTATAACACCTATAGCCATTTGAGATACATCAATGTGTCTCGGAATACCAACTGGTAAAGGTCTGCCATAGACCACTTTCTCAACTAGAGTGGCTGTGAATTGTGGCTCCCAGGGGGTGTGGAATCAAGGTGAGCTTGCTGGCTTGGTTTGGTTTGGTTAGAAGAGTTTTTAAGATCTTAGCGTCTTTCAGAAGCATCTATGGGAAAAATCCAGTTGAGATGGGAGGACTGAATTCATGAGAGAGAAAAGGGTAGTATAGCATTGGTGGTATAAAGCTCCTCAGAAGACAGAAAAGAATCCAATTTCAGGTGGAGGGTCAAACGTACAAGAAACTGTGTGTGCAAAAGTGTAATTCTCTCCACAATACTAGAAATTGGATGTCGTTATTACTGTGTTACAAATTTAAAACCTGAAGCTTAGTGAGATTAAGTCACTGCCCCAGGTTCCTTGCCTAGTAAGCTGCATAGCCAGGACTATAACCTATATTTTTCTGACTCCAAAACGCCTAACAATTATACTTAGGTGCTAGGCCTGGAGATGCAAAAATGATGCCTTTGAAGAGGTCATATGCTAAAAGTGTAGAGAGACACTAAAATAAATATAACACAGTGTGATAAATAGAATAATGGAGACATGGGGGAAATGCTTTAGGAACCACGAAGACTATACCCAAGTACATGCCCATCAATTCCTGAACTCATGGAGGCAGGGGTGGACTGGACATACAGCAAGGGCTAGAAAGAAATACAAATACCTGGATGGATGGATGGGTGGGTAGACAGAGAATAAGAGTTCAGTATGAATAAAGATTCCCTCCTTAGGGCAAGTGTGGTTCATGTGGCCACAAGAGGTCGCTGCAGATCTGACACAAATGAAGTGTTTTTCCATTGGTGCTGCCATGCTCTCTCCAGTAGCTTTCCGGAAGGAAGGGGTTAGAATGGAGAGAGGGAATGAGGTTGGTGACCAGATGCTCCATAGCGTTTTCTGCCCTCTGTAGGCCGGACCCAGAACTTCATGCCCAGGCTGGCTCCATCTTCACCCTATTCCTGTTCATTTCCACTCCTGTCCTAAGTTCTAGGCTTTTGATATGTTTCTCCAATGTGTTCTGTCTTTCAGATGTAACTCAGAAATGGTCTTAGGTTTCTCGTTAGGCCTGTAGTTCCAGCTACGGATGAGACTCCAACCCCAGCAGGCTTTCTGGCTGAGTGCCTTTGTACAAATTACTTCATCTTTCTGGGACTCACCAAAAACACTAAGGTTGGGAGGAAGGGTCTGATCGTTAAGTCTTCCTGACCCACACTTCTTACAACAGCTCACCTTCACCGAACACTTCCTACTTGCTAGGCATTGGTCTAAGCCTGCAATATCCAAGAAGGCAGACACTTGTCACATGTAGCTGCTTAAATTTTTTAAATTTCAACTAAAGTAAAAACAATTAAAACTTCAATTTCTCCGTCTCATGAGTCAATTTCAAGTGCTTAATAGCTCTCTGTGGCCACTGAACTGGACAGCCCAGAAAACATTTCATCATCACTGAAAGTTCTATTAGATCTTGCTGTCTGAGCGCATCTTATGTTTTTAATCTTGTTTAACCTTCATAGTAACCCTATGATGCAGGTATAATTATTTATCCTCTTTAGAGATAAGGACCCTGAGACACAGACTGGTTAAAAAACTTACCCAAGGTCTCTCACCAGATTCATATCCAGAGTGAGGATTCAAGCTCAGATATTTGGCTCTAGGGCCTACCATGCAGAGCTGTCCCCTACCCCAAGCTCTCCTGCTCTCCCCTCTCGCCTCCACAACTGGAATGACTTATCCTATTCCCCAACGGCCATTGTCCCTGACTACTGCCGCCCTGACAACTGACTCTGAGTGATGAGAGCACCTGGGCCTGGAGCCTCTTCTGGATAAGGATCCACACTCTATTTTCATCCCACCTCCTTTTAGCCCCTGAATTCCCTTAGAGTATTAGTGTTAGTATCATGGGTTTTAATATCTCCACTAACCCATCCCATTCTCAGTTCAAGGTCAGCCTGAGTCCTGAAAGATTCCAAACCTGGGCAGCAGCCCTGTTGCTGTTCCCTGAGGGTCACCTTCATCCCCAAGGGAACAACATGCAGCCAGCTCAGCTCAGCTCAGCTCAGCTCAGCTCACCAACACCTTTGAAGGTGCAACAGCATCTCACTCTGCAGGGGAAGTGTGAAAAGTCAGATGCAGTTCACACTCTCATGCCGCCAGAACCCGGTGAAAGTGTAGAAGTTGCCGGGGCAGAGGCTTCATCCATTCAGTGTGCAAACCACAAATGTTTGCAAGCTAGACCACTTGCGGTTATCCCCTCTCTCTCCTGCCCCAGCTGCTGCCCTGCAGGGACTCCACACACCCACAGGACCTGCAGCTGAACGAAGTTGAAGACAACTCAGGAGATCTGTTGGAAAGAGAACGATAGAGGAAAATATATGAATGTTGCCATCTTTAGGTGAGTGGACAAGATTTCTACTTCCTACTTTACTTCCTCGCTACTTTTACCTCTTTCCTAAACAACTGAGCCACCAAAAAAAATGCCTGGCAGTGTCAAATTAGTTTCCCACTTCCACTGAGTCAGACAATCTAGGGCAAGAAAACTTAGAAAATTCTCTCTGTCCATTCCTGGCCTCAGCAATAAGCACATCAAATTCCATCAGACTATGTAGAACTTCTCACTTAAAGATTTCCAGGAAGAACTTTACTGTCAGAAAATGCTTAGCCAGGCGTGGTGGTGCATGCCTGTAATCCCAGCTACTTGGGAGGCTGAGGCAGGAAAATCACTTCAACCTGGGAGGCGGAGGTTGCAGTGAGCCAAGATTACACTCCAGCCTGGGCAACAGAGCAAGACTCCTTCTCAATAAAAAAAGAAAAAAAGAAAAAAGAAAGAAAAGAAAAAAGAAAATGAAAATGCTTCCTAGTATTTTGCCTGACTCTGTGTTTCACCGTGAACTCTCATGTTCTGTCCACAGAGGAAATGGGAATGTGTGACCTCTTTTTCTGTTGAGGGAACATTGAATAATTTCCAGTTTTTATCTATTACAAATGATGCTGCTATGAGCACTCTTGTATATGTTTTTTCAGGCTTATATGTATACATTTCTGTTTGACATTTACCCAGGAGTGAAAATGCTGAGCCATCAGGGATCCCTGTGTTTAGTTTTGGTAGATTCTGCCAAGCCATTTTCTAGTGACTGTACCAATTTATATTCCCACTAGTGGTGTACAAGAGTTCTAGTTTCTTCACATCCTCACCAATACTCAGTAGAGGATTGCATGGGGAGGGTCACTGGGCTCCCCTAGACCCAGCTCAGTCTCAGATGGTATCACTCCCTTATTCTTATGGAAGGTGTAGTGGTATCTTATTATGGTTTAAATTTGCATTTCCACGGTGATTTATGATGTCTAGCTCCTTTTGCTATGTTAATTTGACACGTGGATATCTGCTTCTGTGAAGTACCTATCCAGTTATTTTTGCCCATTTTTCTAGTATGTTGTCTGTCTTTTTCTTACTGATTTGCAGAAATTCTTATATTTCTTATGTGGGCCCTTTGTCAGCCACATGTATTTAAACTGTCTCATCACACCACAGCTCGCCTATTCCCTCTCTTAATGGTGTCTTTTAAGGAATAGTTCTCAAAATAATACCTGACAGTCTTAAAAGCCTGATTCTGAAGCTCCATCTATGTTCTACTCCAGACTTATCGATGTCTGATTCCCTCCTGAACTGAGGATCCTGTGAACCATCCTCAGGGCTCCACTTCTCCATCGCATTGCAGCATCCGCATACATTTACCTCTGGAGACAGGAGCTCCTTGGAAGCTGGGAGGTCACTTGGTGGTCAAGCGGTAGATGATCTTAGTTTTCCAGTGCTGCGCTGTCTCCCAGGCTGAATGACGCTGAGGCCAAGCAAATTCGGGCAGTCTCTGGATCTTTCTAATGGAGGTGTCCCATAACCATGTTCCATCCTAGTTCCCTGGCATAGGCTTGTTGAAGCCGCAGAAAATGTCAGGGATTGATTAGTGATTTACCGACTCCTTCATACTTAGTGTTCAGGAAAATTTATTTATGTAATACTTCTTCAACCAAAGAGGAAATATCAATTAGAGCTTTGTAAGTTTCTTTCCCACTTCCTATTTTGACTATCAAGCTATAGCACCACCCAGCTCAGGCCACCCACCCACCTTCAGTCCTGAGGCCTGGTTGCTCTCTGCCAGCTTCGCCCTGGCCTGTTTCTGACCTGTGTTCCCTCCGCTGTGCCAGGACAGGCCCCATGCTGCTCTGGACGGCTGTGCTGCTCTTTGGTAAGTCAACGAGCATGGGCATCCCCTCTTGGAGAACTAAGGACCATAAGTCACCCCTGAGACACCAAGTTCCTCATCTTACCTTTCCCAATTCCAGTGGGTTTGTGGCTGGAGCTCAAGACAGGTGCGTGTACCTGGGCATGCTTGGGAGAGATGGGTACTGGGGTAGGAGAAACTCCTCAGTGTTTCCTACCCCATTGTCCTGGGTCCTTGGCAGGGCAGCCCTTTGATATGTCAGAGATAAATTAGGGAGGCAGAAAATCACATTACAAGGTCCCCTAACTTCCCAATGACATTTCTACCTTGTGACATCAGGTTAAAATACTAATCAGAGCTGTCTCAAAAGGAAATTGAGGTTGCAGAAGGGAAGGAGGCTGCTGGGGGCAACAGGGAAGGAGTCAGGGAAATGAGGGGAAACAGTCCCAGGCATTTTGCTCAGCAATGGGAGGTGGAATTTTACAGGGTGACATATTTTTATGGAGCCTCAGCATTTTCTTAGAACCAGTTAACAATGGCCAGACCTCTCACCTGGTTGAAAGGCCTGTGCTCTGAGTAACCAAAACCCTTTTCAAATTGACCGTCTCTCTTCCGCCTACATCTTCTCTCTGTTGGGGGCTGTTTCAGATCCATGGGGCTGGTTTGAAGAATCAACTCCATTATCTGATCCATGTCTCTCTCTCTCTTCTTTCCATTTCTTCTCATGCAGGCTACTTGTAACTGAAAGAGCTGGTCTAAGGGTAGACGATTGCACGGAGAGGGTCACTGGGCTCCCCCAGACCCAGCTCAGTCTCAGCCAGTGTCACCCCCCTTATACCTAAAAGAAATAATTTGGCATATATTTTGTTTCACTTCACAGTTTCCAAGTGGACCTACTTTTTGTTTAATTCTTGTTCCCAATAGCTTGTTTGCTATTTGTATTCATTGAACTAGAAAAGCAAAACTGTTCCTAAATATAACCTCTTCCTGGACAGAGTTTGTGAGAATTTGACCCTGTGAGGAAAATGCCTCTTCCACTCAATGTTCCTTCTCCAGCATAGCATGCTACTCATGTGTTCTATGAATGGCCATTTGGACAAATGAAAAGGTCTAATGCTCACACCGAGGCAGGGACAGGATAGCCTAATGCCTGGATATACTCCAGACAAAAGACTCCCAGGGGCAAATGGCACTACCGGCACTACCTTGTAAAAGGAACAGCCCTTGGACTTGTCTAGATACAGTCTGAGAGTGTTCCAGCTTGGAACCCAGGACGAAGATGACAGACAGCAAATGAGGAGAGGAAGGGAATCAGTGACCGGCTGACTGGTGTACAGTGTAATGGAGAACCCAGCACCAGCAAATTTGGTCCCACTTGATGTTCAGGGACCCTGGAAAAACAGCCTAAAACACAGGCACTGGGGCTGGGTGTGTAGGAACATTTATCTTACCATAAGTGTAGAGCTGCTATTTCCTCTCTCAAGAGCAGGGTGTGGTCATAATAAATTGGTGGCTATTACTATTATTAGCTGTCAGGGCTCCAGGAGGAAAGGAACCCTGACATTGAGGATGCTGGGACCTGGCTGAATGTGAAATATGTATTTAAAGTTTGGGAAATTAGGCTTAATTTTCTTCTGAGCTGAACATTAGCCAACTTCCCTCCTATCACTGGAGCCTGCTCCCCGCATACTCACACAGCATCCATAGGAGGTGTCATGGGGTCCCATACAGCCCTCCCAGCAATGTGACTGCTGCAGCTTGGCACTGCAGCCTGTTCCACAGTGCTAGAGCTCAGTGGTGAGAGAGTTCTTCATGTTGAGCCGAAATCTGCCTCCATGATCCCTCTAGTTTCCATTTCTGTCCTATAAAGTAACTCAGAATAAGTCTCCTCCTTCTTTTAAGCTTAGCCCACCAAGTATTTTGTGTCCCTCCTCTGTTGCATCTTTCCCAGATAAATATCTTCCAATCCCTCAGAAACTTTAAGAGGAAATTATCCTGCTCCTAGAGTTGGCAGGGGTTCCTGCCTTCATTTTTCAGAACTCTATTATGCAACTTGGTTTGACAGTAGCTCTTGGCCACTTCATGATACTGTCACCTCATCTTCAGCCTATAGCTAATGGAGGTCCCTGGGCCCTCATTTCAGGAACTGCTGTAAGCAGGTGTCACCCACTGTGTATGTTCCCAGCTGGCTGCCGTTTTGATTGCAGAAAGCAATTTTGTAATCCCACCTCCAAGATCTTGCAGTACCATGGGGAGCAAGTCATTGGGATTTGGGGACAGGAGCTCATTTTAAGTGCATCTATGCTTCCTGAGTGCCTTCTCTCTTGTTTTTGGTTTCAGTAGTCTCAACCCTGTTTGTTTAGCACTTTGTAGCTGCAAAATTGTTTTCCAGTGAGGAGGGGAAGGGAAGAAAGACATAACTACAGAGTAAGCTCTCTGTCACTCTGAGGTCAGGCCGTCTTTCTGCTTTCAGTTAATGTAGTAACCACTTTCTCAGGCAGTGGGTCAATATAACCTTCACAACTACACTGTAAGAAAAAAATGACTATTATCATTTCTATTATGTGATATGACAGAACGAGATATTGAAGGCTCTTGGAACTTAGACAACTTGTTCAAGGTCATACAGAAAGAGGCAAATTCATGACTCAAGTCCAGGTCATCTGATTCCAAATCCTGCATGCTTTCCACTACACCGAGCTCATAGATGGAGGTTAGGGGTGGAGATGGAGGGATAATAAAGAAGAGACCCGTTGTTCTGCACACTCTTGAGAGCTTATGACTGAGCTGACCCTGAGCTGAATAGAGAATTGAGCTGGAAGATTCCATCTGTATCCAAAGTAGTGTAGAAAGCAAAGATGATACCATGTGACAGAGCCAAACATCTGCTCTTAGAGGGTTTTCACCCACCCTTCCCAAGACCATTCTTGCATTTTTTTTTTTTGGTGTTATGCAAAATACCTAGGACATGCCAGCAATGAAGGACACAAGTAAATGTATGAGGATTGGCTGGACTGACTGCACTCAGCCCTACATTCATTCATTGTTTCACACCTTGCCCCAAAGTCCAGAAGATTCTTCACTGCTTCATATCCAGCTATGACCTTCAATTTCGGGTCTTCCATTGTTTGGGCTATTCAAACCTATCTAGTCATATCTGTCATCATTTTGTGAGTTGGCCTCTCTTCCCAGGTCACCTGTTCTCACACATTCACTCATTTAAAAACATAAATGCAGCACATCCAAGATGCAAGCATGATGTGGGATGCATCCAGTTTGTTTGTAGTTCTCTCATTCATCCGTGCTGCCTGACAATATCTCACATCCTTTAATGATTACTCTTTCAGGGGACTTGGCCTCCTCAGTCTGATCACTTCCATACCCTTTTCACCAGAGCTCTGTGGAGAGATGGGACCACAGGAATCAGGTCCTTCCCTTGCTATGTGGGTTCTCCTGTAGATGTTGGAGGTAGGACCCTCAGGCACATTCATGCAAGAGTCTAGTCCTATGTTTTCTACTTTTTGCTTCCCACCTCATACATTGGGATGCAAAGGAAAACATTTATGCATTTATTCAGCAGATGCTTACTGAACACAGACTATGTTCCAGGCACAGGTCCTAGGCATAGAAAATATAGCAATGAGTAAAATAAGCAGAGTCCCTGCTACTATGGAGCTTACATTCTAGACAGAGAGACAGGTGATAACATGTAGGCAATTTAATGAATAAGATAAAATCGAATGGTGATAAGTATTTTGAAGATAATACAATGGGGCATTGTTTTAGTGATTGGGGAAAATTCTTTTGACCGGAGTCCCAGGGAAGACCTGTTTGAGAAGGCAACATTTGAACTGTGATAGGGCAAAGAGTCCTAGGGAGTAGGTCCAGCACAAACGTTGAGTGGTCAAGTGGCTGGGTGGTTGGGTGGTTGGGTGGTTGGAAGGTTGGATGGTTGGGTGGTTGGATGGCTGATGGCTGGGTTGTTTGGTGGTTGAGTGGCTATGTGGTTGGATGGTTGGATGGTTGTGTGGATGGGTGGCTAGGAGGTTTGGTGGCTGGGTGGTTGGTTGAATGGGTGTAAGTCCTCATTGCTGAAGTGACAGGCCTCCTTGTCAGAAGCTGTTTTTGCTACTTAACCTAATTGTGTTACTTTGTTCTCTTGTAGTTCCCTGTGTTGGGAAAACTGGTAAGTTGTGTCCATGTCTCTTGTTGGTTGAATGGGTGTAAGTCCCCATTGCTGAAGTGACAGCCCTCCTTGTCAGAAAGCTCTTTTTGCTACTTAACCTAATTGTGTACTTTGTTCTCTTGCAGTTCCCTGTGTTGGGAAAACTGGTAAATTGTGTTCATGTCTCTTCTAATTCAAAGTATGTCTATGGGCCAAAACTTACTGGATGGGAACAGCACAGTGCCATGGGGTCCCCCAGAAACATCTGCAGAGCAGCACCAGACTAGGCCCCTTCCTCAGGAGTCTTGGCCAGTTCTCAGGAAAAGGAGGAACTTGGAACTCCACTAGTCTAGGGCCAAGGGTAGTCCTAGGGTGACACAAGCCTCATCAGTGGGACTCTAGGCCTCTATCTTATACCCTTAAAAGTGTCTGTGGCCTCTATCTTCTCTCCGTGTGGTTCTGGAGCTCTTATATTCTCAACTCAACAAGACTGGGACTCCCTTCCTTCCTTTTATGTTCAGAGAAGCAGGCACCTTTTTCTGCTGATCAGTCTTCCTTCCTTCCTCAGGTCCCCTTCCCTCCAGCCCATTCTGTGACACTGACTCCATGGAGCTTTCTGTCAAACAGGAAAAAATTCTGATCTATGAAATCTTGACCTCCAAGGACATATTCTGTGATTCCAGGGGGAGATAATTCAAACCAATACTTAGTGCTGTTAGAAAAAGCAGTAGTGGAAGCAAGGCTTGCCGTTCAGTAACGCGGTGAGCATCATTACTTCCAGGGTGAGGAGAGTGGGTCCTAAGGATCCAGAAGATCCAGGCAAGAGCAGGATGTGCTAGGGCTCCCTAACTGTTACTCCTCATTAGTCTCAGGCCATCAGGCCTGCTCAGAAGGCTGTCTGAGAATGGGGGTGTCTGGCTTATCAAAGAGATGATACAGCCTGGGGACAGATACAGACTGGGGACAGGCTCAGCCTGCCCTGCAGGTGATGGTGGATCCCTGGGAGCTCTTCTCCTGCTCACGTCAGTGCACAGAATACATTTTAGGAATAGAGACAAAGAGAACAGATCCCTTCCATGAGAGTGGTGGAAGATGGAACACCCTGCTGAGGGTAGAGATGGAGGCTGGGCCTGAGGAAGCCCAATGAGGAAGACAGGAGGGACAGAACTCAGGCTGTGGCACCTCCAACACGCCCCACCAGCTGCTTTCTGGTGGACACAGATGCTGCTATTATCAGAAGTGAAGGCTGCAGAAAGTGTCACATTAGGTAGCCACAGGAGGAGAAGCCAATCTAGGCTGGAGGGAATTGAGTCAGGAGGAATGAGGCAAGACAATGAACAGAATGAATGCAATTAAGCCAAGCTTGGCAAGGCAGACAGGAAAGTGCAATATAAAAGAAGACAAGGAGGGTGGATGGGAGGAAAGCCAGAGAGAAAACACAGGGAGAGGAGAGAAGGGGAGGGGAAGGGAAAGGAATAAAGAGAAAGAGGGAAGAGGAAGGAGAGAAGAAGGAAAGGAAGGAGAGAAGAAGGAAAGGAAGGAGGAGTAAAGGAAGTCCGGGTCCTGCCCTTCTCTGGTCGGCATGAAGAACTGGAGACAGTGACACCGTACCAGTGCCATCCAAGGGCCTCCATCCCCAGCAGGAGGCCTTAGGCTGGGGGACAGAGGGAGAGAAGTGACCGCTGGGACCTGCAGCTCCAGGGCTGCCCTGTTCCTCTGTCTCGCAGTCTGGCTGTATCTCCAAGCCTGGCCAAACCCTGTGTTTGAAGGAGATGCCCTGACTCTGCGATGTCAGGGATTGAAGAATACACCACTGTCTCAGGTGAAGTTCTACAGAGATGGAAAATTCCTTCATTTCTCTAAGGAAAACCAGACTCTGTCCATGGGAGCAGCAACAGTGCAGAGCCGTGGCCAGTACAGCTGCTCTGGGCAGGTGATGTATATTCCGCAGTCATTCACACAGACTTCAGAGACTACCATGGTTCAAGTCCAAGGTGAGTCACCAGCTTGGGAGTTTGTGGGGCAGGAGGTACTGCTCAAGGGTCCCGTCTCTAGAGGCCAGTACCTCTCTGGGCAGGACCCCTGTCTCTGGCTGCCCCTCATGCTGGGCCAATGTGTGGGGCCCCGAGGTTTCCCAAGATGTTGACTCAATACCCACCTCTCCCCACCATGGGGCACACATGGAGCCAGGGGAAGGAAGGGGGAGATTCTTGGGAGGGGGCCACTGGGAAGAGCCTGGACCAGTCCAGGCTCATCCTTCCCTTCTATGGACTAGAGGACTTTGAAGGCCCCCTCTGCCTCTGACTTCCAAGATTCCAGAAGGGCCTGGCTGTGTGGGAGTCATTTCAGAGTTTGTGGTGAGGGTAAGAGGACAGGTCCTGGGGATGAAACTGCCTCCCATCGGGGTCCCCGGGCTGCAACCTGAGATGAGTAGAAGCTCAGGCCTCAGCCTCCTGGGGCTTCATCATCCAGGACTCCCCTCCTGAGTCCTGGGCCTGCATCTCCCCAGAGCTGTTCCCACCTCCTGTGCTGAATGCCGTCCCCTCTCCTGAGCCCCGAGAGGGTAGCCTGGTGACCCTGAGATGTCAGACAAAGCTGAACCCCCTGAGGTCAGCCTTGAGGCTCCTTTTCTCCTTCCACAAGGACGGCCACACCTTGCAGGACAGGGGCCCTCACCCAGAACTCTGCATCCCAGGAGTCAACGAGAGAGACTCTGGGCTTTACTGGTGTGAGGTGGCCCCGAGGGTGGCCAGGTCCAGAAGCAGAGCCCCCAGCTGGAGGTCAGAGTGCAGGGTAAGTGTGCGAGAGAGTGGAGATGCCCCCAGGGCCCTGGGCGTCAGGCAGTGGGATCCCCTGGGGCTAAAGAAGTTGGGGGAAGGGTCCCCAGGAGAGGAGGGAGCCAGGGTCCTGGGTGGTCAGGCTGAGCCTCCCATCCCATGTGTGTCCCAGCTCCTGTGTCCCGTCCTGTGCTTACTCTGCACCACGGGCCTGCTGACCCTGCTGTGGGGGACATGGTGCAGCTCCTCTGTGAGGCACAGAGGGGCTCCCCTCCGATCCTGTATTCCTTCTACCTTGATGAGAAGATTGTGGGGAACCACTCAGCTCCCTCTGGTGGAACCACCTCCCTCCTCTTCCCAGTGAAGTCAGAGCAGGATGCTGGGAACTACTCCTGCGAGGCTGAGAACAATGTCTCCAGAGAGAGGAGTGAGCCCAAGAAGCTGTCTCTGAAGGGTGTGTTTTGTCCTCCAACAGAGCTTTGAGCCCCAGCAAGCTGGCAGGGGTCAGATCTCACCCTCTGTGTACCTCCCATCACGCCTGGCACAGTGCTGGACCCATGGCAGCCACTGCATGACCGAGCATGGACCCTAATTGGTCCATCTGTCCACTGAGCCTGGCAGAGAAATATTGAAGTCCACGGAGAGTGGGGAGCCTCATGGGGAGAGCAGTCACGTGGTCACTCGTGGTGTCACCATCATCCTTGCTGCCATCCCCTAAGCCATCCTTCATGCCCATCTACGAGGCTCCCCCAGGCCAGACGGTTCCCCTAATATCAGTCATTCTGCCTGTTCCGTGCGAGGCTGGAATGCATTTCTGAATTTTATCTTCAGTGCTCATGGCCACCTTCTTCTCCCTGCTCCCAGGTTCTCAAGTCTTGTCCACTCCCACCAGCAGCAACTGGCTGGTTCCTTGGCTGCCTGTGAGCCTGCTTGGCCTGATGGTCATTGCTGCTACACTTCTGGTTTATTTGAGATCCTGGAGAAAAGCTGGTCAGTAACTCTTCTTGGCTTTCTTAGCTGCTGAATCCCTGTGCCAGGCCCTGCCCAGCCTTTGGAAAGCCAGAGTCTGACAGGACCAGCCACTCTCTTCTCCTGGGTGTAGGGTGGCAGGGGGACTTCTCTTCCTGTGTCACACAAAGGGGCACATGGAAGGACAGTTAATGCTTCCAAAACATATACACACATGCACTTGCTCACATGCTCACAGTCATCCAGAGATGCACACAAACACACAACTACACACTCAGGCATGAATAGAACATAAACCAAGGAATTATTACAAGCCAAACGTGAGGTATGTCAGTATCCTTTACATTTGGAAGACAATCTGTGGCTAGGAATATGACAAAAAAAAAAAAAGGCCTCCACCTCTGTCTCTCATTGAGCTCAGCAGAGCTCTGATCTGCTTAGCAGAGGAGAAAGAAGACAGAACTACAGTGCATATGCACAGGCTCACTCACACACTCATCTTGTACAGTACTTTACTGTAGCAGAGTGTGCAAAGGATATTAACTATCAGAAAGGAAATATGATAGACAGGACTGAGCAATGGCCTGTCCCCAACACTACCATTAGTTCCATAGCCTTGAGCCGGTTCACTGTAAGACTCACTAAATCAGCTTCCTTTCCAGTGATGTTGTAAGGGTTTAAGTTAATGAGATAACATTTATCTAATACCTCATGTATTAGACCGGCACATAGTGGGTGCTCAGTAAATTCTCATTCTAATCTGAGCAGATCACCCCAGCAGGTTCCCAGGCTGCCCTTTCTCCTCTGTGCATTCTCTAATGCTTCTAATCAAAGTCACTGAAAATAAAAAGATTGGTTAAAATTCTGATGTAGAGGAAAACAATCAGATAAACGACATTTCAAGTTATCTATTTAGTTTGATATTCCAGACTCTCTTCTTCTTCCTGTCACAGTCGCGATAATTAAGAATGAATGTTGGCTCTCAAAGCAATTAGTTTGGGGGGCCACGCATTTATTCCAACTCTAACCTTTGCTCGCCTCAGGCCACACACATATAAGGAATGGCTACCAGTGCCAAAGCTATGATTCCTAGGGCTCCATCTACAGAGGTTCAAATCAACCCCACTTCCTCCTCTGCAGGGGCAATGTTTTTATTTTCTGCTTGTCTAGGACAAAAGTGATTGCTCTCATAGACCTCCAAAGCTAGATGTACTTATTTAAGTTTGCTACTCCGTCTGTTGAGAAATTTGGGATGAGTTTTCCAGGAGCTGGGCCAGCCTGATAATTAAGGAAGACCACCCAGTCATATGTTCAAAGCATTCCTTCCTGCATCCACCAGGGTACCCGAAAAGGTCTCTTCCCACCCCTAGTCCCAACACCCTGCCTCACCAGGCGCCTAGTTAGGGCTTGGACCAGACTTCAACTTCCTCTCCCCTTTTGAATTTGTAGTCTTTGTCCATACAACTTCCCATCCCCACCCTTCTCACTAGTCTTCAGTCTGGATTCAATACAGGCTAGACTTGCTTTAAGGTATCCTTTCATAGTGGGGAAAAAGGAGAGGAGGCCCAGAGCTACTGGGGAGGCAGCTGGAGTAGGGAACCACAAACCAAAGATCTGTGAGTTATGCTGTCATTGTGTCTAATAAAGCCTCCTCCAAAGGGCCCAGCCTGGCCTCGGTAATATAGTTGTTTCTGTTTCTGTCCACTCACCTCTGAGTCAAGGCATTAAAGGCAGAGTAATGGCAGAGTAATGTAGCACAACTACCTCCCTCCCCAGCCCCAGACAAGATGGTGAAAGAGTGGTCACTAGTGAAAGATCCTCAAGAACAAGACACCTTTCACAGGGAACAAAAGAGCATCCTCTTGATGTAGAGATTATAAACCATCACCACCACACCCACTGCCAACCTTGGAGCAGGTGGGCTTCATTTTACTAAGGAACCTGTCTCTCATGCAGACAGGACTGCTGGTGGTGATCTTAATATCTCAGAATCTCAGGCACACAAAATATTCTTTATAATATTGCTCAGAAAGTCACTTTCAGGACCAATTCCATAGCTACACAGGAAAAACAGCCAGATCAATAGCCTTATTCTCCACACCCAGCTCTGGGAGACTCACAACCATTTCCAAATAGCATAGCTGCTCTTTAGTAAACAGAAATATGCCACCACCAAAGACAGTCTACAGATGTAATGTCCAAAGTCAATTTTTAGAACATTTGACCAATGATGGTGTTACTGGAACAAGGATATGGTCATGCAAGTGGTCCACTTCAAAGTAGCACTCACCTGCATGTACAGGTTCTGCTGTGCTTGTTTAAAAGTGTTCCTTTTATTACCAGTTGTCACACATCCCATAAAACAAAGTTCTGTCAAACTCATGGAACTCTTCATTGAATGGAGACTCAGAAACTGAGGCTCATTTCTCAGCCCTGATGAATGAGCATTGGAGAATGCTTAATCACTGGGGATCTGTCTAAGTCTCCATAAATCCCTTCTTGATTTTACAGGAGGAGCCATTTCCACATATCCTACCCGGTGATTCTGATGCTTTCTAGCTGTTAGAGTAATGAGTATTTCTTAGGCACCAGGCATGAACCAAGCATTCTAAAATCTACATGTGACCCAATTCCTATCCCAAGAGTTACCTTTAAAGTTCTGGAAGCACCTGCTGTTCCAGAGGCAGCGTGCTAGTGGAGAAAAGGCATGCAAACCTGGATTAAGATTCTGTCTCCACCACTTACTGTGACCTTATAGAAGTCGCCTCTCCCAGCTCCAGTCACCTCTTCTATGAAATGGAGATAAAGATAAAAGTATCAACCTTTGCAAGATGGTTGTGAAAAACATTAGACACCAAAGAATTAGGAAGAGAGGTGCTTTTGAAATCCAACTATGTGCTGGTCACTGGTTAGGTGCTTTACTAGGAAGATTATATTTTATTTGGATTGCCTGGCCCAGTGTCTGGCATATAGTGTATGGTCAAAGTTATTAGCTTTTCTTCCTTCTGAAAAGCGGCTTGACTGGTAAGCCTAGGCCCTCTCCATGCAAAAATGTGATCCATTCTTGCTGACCTTACTTCCTCCTAGTTTGTGATTCCCATGGAGCCATCTAGGGTATTTTTCAAAGGAAACATCCCATAAAAATCAACCATGTCCAGACCTGTGAATTAGCCCTCCTAACCAAACCAGCCTCAAACCTCCAGTGGCCTCCTTGTCATTCTTGCTCACAGCTTTCCTGTCCCCTGTCCCACCTGTCCTCTAAGGGACACCCAGTGAATCATGCCTTTGTATCTCCTAGGGCCCCTTCCATCCCAGATACCACCCACAGCTCCAGGTGGAGAGCAGTGCCCACTATATGCCAATGGTAAGGACTTCCAGCAGGACGGTGGTCTGCCCATGTGGGCCAAAAAGAGCTTCTTAAGGAAAGTAATAAGGAAGCTCTCCTGAGCCCTGTGTCTCAGGAATTGGAGTCATCTGGGGAAGGAAAACAAACAGCTTCTAGAAAGGGCATGAAGAGGGAGTGCTGTGGAGCTGGTGGTGGGAGAAGGGGGTGGGAAGGGAGCCAGGGCTGCAGGAGATGGGGCAGGGAAGGTTTGAACCAAGGGTTGGCAAACTTATGGCTCATGGGCCAAACCCAGCACGCTGCCTGTTTTTGTAGATAAAGTTTTACTATAACACAGACATTCTCATTTGTTTATTTTGTTTGAGAGCTTTCATATTACAGAGTTGAATAGTTGTGACGGAGATTATACAGCTCACAAAGCCAAAAATATGTACACCTTTTTTACAGAAGAAGTTTGTCAACCTCTGGTTTAAACAGTGTCAGGGCTAGGGAAGCTGCAAAAAAAATGCTAACGGGGCCTGACTCCTCTTGCCATGATGGCTATCCCCACATTAGTGACCAACCCTCATTGCCACTTATCCCCATAACAGAGCCCCTGATGGGCTTCTCTCCATGTCTTCAGGACACATATGACATGAGGTGGGAGAGTCAGGTGGATCCTATTTAAGCCTCATTCCTTCTTCCAGTGCATCACCAGAAAGGGAAAGATGAAGGTGTTGTCTACTCTGTGGTGCATAGAACCTCAAAGAGGAGTGAAGGTGAGTGATCTCAGGCCAAACTTGATACCTTTGCAAACAGAAGTTTTGGACCTACAATGTCACTACCACTGTCATTACCACTTTTATCATTACTGTGACCACCACCAGTATCACCAAGACCGTCATAGTTATCTCCATTATTGTCACCACCATCTCCTCCTTCACTACCACCTTCACCTTCACACCATCATCAGTGCTGCCATGACCACCACCACCTATCTCCTCCACTACCACGCTCAACACAAACACCACTACGACCACTATATTCACCATTCTCAACATCATCTCCTCCACACTGTTACCATGATAAGTGCAGGGAGTTTTTTGCCCTTTCCTGAACAATGTGAAGGACAAAGAAAAGAGAAAAAATGATGTAATCTTCCTTTGCTCCAGAGTCTAAGTCTAAACAGGACAGTCTCCACTATAAGATGGAGTCAAGAAGACCATGAGCTCCAGCCACAGCTATCAGAGTCAGTTGGCAGAGATGGGGGAAAGGCTGGTCCTTTAACAGAGAAATAGGCCATGTGGCATCATAAGAAGAATGTGGGTTTCTGAGTCTCAGAACTGAGTTCGAAACCTGACTCTATGTACTTACTCACTGTGGACTTGGCAAGTCAAGTGTCCTCTCTGGGCCTACTCTATAAAGGGGAGACAATGCCTGCTTTGCAGGACTACTATAAGTTATTAGGAATGGAACCTAGGTTCTAGAAACAAACCTTAAAAATTGTCTACATGTAATAGATGTTCAAAACAGGGAGTTTTGCTGTTGCTGTCGTTTTAATGTCTTATCTGCCCGCTAATTCAATTCCTAATCTGCAAAAATGGGTTTGAATTGGCATAGGGTTTCTGCTCCTTCCCATAAATGGCAGGTCCCCAGGACCTGAGGTCACACAGCTGGTGTGTAGTCCAGCTGGAACTAGAACCCAGGTCTCCCAATTCCAGATTGAGGAAGAGTGAAAGGAATCTCCCCTCGCTGGCTTCCCTGGCTCTCTAAAGGAAGACAGCCAGCCAGGAGGGGTGGGAAGGAGATGTACTTGCTATGGAGCACAGAGACCTGACCTGAGCTCATTCTTTCTCCACAGCCAGGCCTGCTGAGTTCACCGGGGGGAGAAAGGTGAGCTGGGATCCCTGCTCCTTTCTCACCCTCTGTCTTACATTTGCTTCCTCATCCTGAGCCAACTCTTCCACAGGACAGTTCTATCATCTATGCAGAGGTGAGATGCCTGCAGCCCAGTGAGGTTTCATCCAAGGAGGTGAATATGAGAAGCAGGACTCTCCAAGAACCCCTTGGCGACTGTGAGGAGGTTCTCTGCTAGTGATGGTGTTCTCCTATCAACACACGCCCGCCCCCAGTCTCCAGTGCTCCTCAGGAGGACAGCAGGCTCCTCAACTCTTTCTGTGGGTCCTTCAGTTCCCAAGCCCAGCATCACGGAGCCCCTGAGCCCTTGTCCTGGTCAGGAGCACTTGAACCCTGGGTTCTCTTCGTAGCAGAAGACCAACCGGTGGAATGGGAAGGGAGACGCTCCCACCAAAACACACACTTAGGTTCAATCAGTGACACTGGACACATAAGCCACAGATGTTTTCTTTCCATACAAGCATGTTAGTTCCCCCCAATATATATGAAATAGTCATGTGCCGCATAACAACATTTCAGTCAGTGATAGACTGCATACACAACAGTGGTCCCATAAGTCTATAATGGAGTTTAAAAATTCCTACTGCCTAGTGATATCATAGCTGCCTTAACATCATAACACAACACATTTCTCACGCGTTTGTGGTGATGCTGGTACAAACAAGCTACAGCGCTGCTAGTCATGTAAAAATATAGCACATACAATTATGTACAGTACACTATACTTGATAATGATAATAAACAACTATGTTACTGGTTTATGTATTTACTATAACTTTTTCTTTTTGAGATGGAGTTTTGCTCTGTCGCCCAGTCTGGAGTGCAATGGCACAATCTCGGCTCACTGAACCTCTGCTTCCCGAGTTCAAGCGATTCTCTTGCTTCAGCGTCCTGAGTAGCTGGGACTACAGGTGTGCAGCACCACGCCCGGCTAATTTTTGTATTTATTAGTAGAGATGGGGTTTCACCATGTTGACCAGACTGGTCTCAAACTCCTGACCTCAAGTGATCCACCCGCCTCGGCCTCCCAAAGTGCTGGGATTACAGGTGTGAGCCACCGCACCCAGCCCTGTATTTACTATAACTTTTTATTGTTATTTTGGAGTATATTCCTTCTACTTGTTTTTTGTAGGTTAACTATAAAACAGCCTCAAGCAGGTCCTTCAGGAAGTATCCAGAAGGAGGCCTTGCTATGATAGGAGATGACAGCTCCATGTGTGTTATTGCCCCTGAAGACTTTCCAGTGGGACAAGATGAGGTGGTGGAAGACAGTGATATTGATGATCCTGACCCTGTGTAGACCTAGGCTAATGTGTGTGTTTATTTATGTCTTAGTTTTTAACAAAAAAGTTTAAAAAGATAATAATTTTAAAAATAGAAAAAAGCTTACATAAAAATATTTTGTATAGTTGTACAATGTGTTTGTTTCAAGCTAAGGTTTATTACAGAAGTCAAAAAGTTTTAAAAACCTAAAAAGTGTATAAAGTAAAAATGTTACACTGAACTAAGTTTCATTTATCACTGAAGAAAATTTTTTTTTTTTTTTCGGGACAGAGTCTCACTCTGTCACCCAGGCTGGAGTGCAATGGTACGATCTCAGGTCACTACAACCTTTGCCTCCTGGGTTCAAGCGATTCTTCTGCCTCAGCCTCCCAAGTAGCTGGGATTACAGGCATGCACCACCACGCCTGGCTAATTTTTGTATATTTAGTAGAGATGGGGGTTTCGCCATGTTGGCCAGGCTGGTCTCGAACCCCTGACCTCAAGTGATCCACCTGCCTCAGCCTCCCAAAGTACTGGGATTACAGCCATGAGCCACTGCGCCCGACCTGAAGAAAATACTTTCATGAATTTAGTGTAGTCTAAGCATACAGTGTTGATAAAGCCTGCAGTAGTGTACAGTAATGTCCTAGGCCTTCACATTCACTCACCACTCACTCACTGACTCACCCAGAGCAACCCCAAGCCCTGCAAGCTCCATTCATAGTAAATGCCCGATACAGGTATATTTTTCTCATCTTTATATTGTTTTTTACTGCGTTTTACCTTTTCTGCATTTAGATATATTAACTACAAAAATACCATTGTGTCATAGCTGCCTGCTATATTCAGGTTTGTAGCCTAGGAGCGATAGGCTATACCAAAAAAAGAAAATGAAAAAAAAAAAGAAAAGAGTAGGCTATACCATATAACCTAGGTGTGTAATAGGCTATTACCATCTGGCTTCGTGTAAGTACACACTATGATGTTTGTACAGTGATGAAATTTCCTGACAACGCATTTCTCAGAATGCGTCCCTGTCATTAAGTGACTCATGCGTGACTTTGTATGTGTGTGTGTGCATGTGTGCTTCTATTATGGTCCTCAGTCCCTTTGAATATGTTTACCTTGACCCTGAAAAGAAAGAGCATCTGCTGCCCTTTCAGAGCACTTGGCAAGTCAGAAATGCTTCCAGATGTATTTGCATGCACTTATTTTTAAAAAGAAAAAAAAAGGCCGGGCGCGGTGGCTCAAGCCTGTAATTCCAGCACTTTGGGAGGCCGAGGAGGGAGGATCACCAGGTCAGGAGATCGAGACCATCCCAGCTAACATGGTGAAACCCCGTCTCTACTAAAAATACAAAAATTAGCCGGGCGTGGTGACAGGCACCTGTAGTCCCAGCTACTCAGAGGCTGAGGCAGGAGAATGACGTGAACCCGGGAGGCAGAGCTTTCAGTGAGCCGAGATCACACCACTGCACTCCAGCCTGGGCAACAGAGTGAGACTCCGTCTCAAAAAAAAAAAAAAAAGAAAGAAAGAAAGAAAAGCCAAATACATTTTCTCACATTGTAATTTTGCCTTACTGTCTGTTATTTCTCATTACTGGCCCCTTTCTCAGTCCAAACGCCAATTGGTGGAGAGGGAAAAGAAATGAATGAAAGGGTCACTGTTGTCGAGTGGTTATGCCAGCAAGAACCAGGTTTACCCCAAAACATTGTTCTCTCAGAGGAATAGGAAAACATTTCGAATCTCTCTCTATTTTGTTCTTAAAGGTTGGTTCTTGGGATATTGATGACTACTGTCTGAGAGGTGCTGTGGGGAGATTTTCAGGATTGTGTGGTCTTTGAGGGGGGTGTTTTTTTAAGACAACATTGACCACTGTTCACTGTCCACATGATCATTGTAAAATTGCAATGCCGCATGCTAGTTGGTTACATAAGACACAATTCCAGTGATTGAAGGTGGTTACACTGTATGGTGGTGTGTTCAAGATGGCACTGGCATCTTTGAGCAGAGCCTGGCTATGCAGCATCATTTGAGTTTTTTAAACACCCTAGAGGTCTGGTTGTTGTTGCTGTTGTCTTCTCCTGTGAAAGTTACAAGAGAAGTTACAGTCCAGGTGAACCTGGATTTTATAGGGTTGGTTTTGTTTCTGTTATATATATACATACATATTTTTTAACATTTACCTGTAGTGCTATAGCTGTTGATACTATCGCCTGCATGCTATTTCTAGTGAGTGCTAAATACAGTACGGTCCAATGACAATAACAGCCCACGGTACTGCCAGGACTGTCCGTGAGCTTATCAGTGAAAGCCTCATGTGGGTGGAAGAAACCTGTTATTTCCTTCTTACATGTGTTTGAAATACTAAATGAATAATTTGTTCTACTTAGGAAGAAATGATACGATAGTAAAAAATTTTTTTAATTAAGGGTTTTATATAAAGGATATGCCCCACCTCTCAAACTAAAAAAAGAAAAGAAAGAGCATCACTCCACACCCCAGAGGGCTAAGCCCAGGGCAGCCCTGAATGCATTTCCAGCTTCCAAGCTGCTGCTGAGCCCATGAGTGACCGCAGGGCTGAGGAGCCTCTCAGAGGTTCAGCAAGACCAAGGTCAGCAAGAAAAGCACCTGGCCCAGACAATGTCATAGAATCCTTGACACCACAGCCAGAGCCCCACAGGCACTGAAAGCTCTGCCTTTCCACACAGCCCCATTCCTGTTCAAATTTCTTCCAGTTTACCAAAGACAGAACTGAGGCTTGCCCAAAGCCCTGGTTTGTGGAGTACATCGGAAAACTCAGTTACCCCTTACTTGTTTAAACAGATATATGATTGTAGCATCTAGTTTTTTGTTAATAGAAGTCTATCAATTGGTTTCATATTGTTCATCAATATCAACGATTTGCAGTACCTGATAGTTTGATTTGGTTTGTTCAAGGAGTCCATACTCCTTGATGACTAAGAGTGGTCAATAAAGGATTGGTTATACTTGTTCCTATGAGGCCCTGGCTCCAGCTTCATAGGTCCCTGCTCTGGAAGCAGAGAAAATAAGGTTCAGCTTACAGATGCTGGAGTGCATCAGACCCCACCCACCTGGCTGACGAAGGGGACATTAGTGTTGTCAGGGATCTCCTGGCACCATGGAGCTGCAGGCATCTAGCATCTCCCCTGGACCAGCTGTGTTGACATCACCTTGGAGCTTGTTAGAAATGCAGATGGTCAAACTCAGCTCCAGACCTGCTGAATCAGAACCTGCATCTCAATAACATCTCCAGGCAATGTGTATACCCATTAAAGTTTAAAGTTTAAAAAGCACTGGTCTACCTACAAGATACAAACTTCGTCAGAGTACATCCAACCCCTCCCCATCCTCATCTTTCTCTTCCTCATCCTCCTCTTCATCTCTCTCATAGATGTCCAGTCCATGTCCAGAATACCCCAGGGCCCCTCCCATTTGTCAATAATCAGAGACCCCCCTGGGAGGACTGAGAAGCACAAGCCAGGTAATCTAGAAGCTCAACGTTCTCACTGGTCACTCAGGGTGTACCAGCAGAACCCAAGGCCTTGCCGCTCCCTCTATAAAATAATGCCCCCTTGTAAAAAGTGAAAACATAGACAAGACAGCTCATGAAGGAAAACTGATGATGGAGATTTGGGAGGAACCAGCCCTTCCAGATGTCCCCATAGTCCACCTCCTTCTTGAGTTTTCCTATCTTTCCCCCTCCCTGCCCCACACCAGTGATACTCAATGCGTGGTCCACAGCTTCGTGCCAGCCTGTGAATTGATTTTTACTAGTCCATGACAAGTTAAGTAGAAAAATTGAAGCAAGAATTTAGAAACTTTTAGAGCAATCCGACAAAGTAATTTTATGTTTGTTTAATACAATCACAAAAATCAGGGCTTGTATTTTGTATGTCTTCTTAATTTCATTTTTCTAGTAGTTTTATTCTATTGTCTCTACAAAAGTATAGGCCTGCAATGAATTGTAAATTAAAAAGAAAAACAGGTCCTTCAAGACAGATAGATGAGAAGTCCTATCCTATCCACAGACACACACACACACACACACACGTGCTATTGGCCTGGCCTCTCAGGCACTTTTCTCTCTGCCTAGAACACCTCTTCTCTCCACCCAGCTCTATTTGCACGGCTGAAAACATCCTTTTCCCTTTGTTTAGAAAAGAATGAGCCGGGATTTTTCCAAATGACCAATTACTAAGAAAATTGAAGAAAAATAAAATCTCAAAAAATAACATAAAGTAGAGATTTCAAAGGAGGCACTGCCCTTCAGCCCAGATTCACTGGTTTCCCTGATGTCAGCCCACGGAGTCCCAAAGCCCCATTTCCAGTCCTCAGTTGTCACAGCAGGAACCTGCTTCTGCTCTGCAGGACACTGGTGGGCTGGGGCCATCTCCAAGAAAGAATGGGGACTTCCACCGTTCTCTAGAGACAGACCCTGCAGACACTGAGGAGGGGTTCCCTGGGGAGACCAGAGAGCTGCTTCCCTACTTCCCCTTTTCCATGGCCCTCCTGGCCTGCCACGGGCACTGGCCACGCTAGCCACAGGCACTGGCCACGCTAGCCACAGGCACTGGCCACGCTAGCCACAGGACTCCCCGCCAGTAGCCTCCTCACAGTCTCAAGGCTCTGCCCTGTGAAACATTGTTTCTCGCTTCAAGTCAAAGCTAAATGCAAACACTTATTCAGCCAGAATGACTTGTCTGTGCCTCCTCTTAGGGACCTGGGTTCTATGGGGTCACATTACCTACAGGGTAAAGACAGAGAAAAGAACTCCAGCTGGGTTGAGGGTGGAGAGGCAACCTGGAGCTGCTCCTTAAGGGAGAGAGCAGGAAAGAAGCCTCCATCTGGGAGGGAGCCTTGTGGCTGCCCTCTGGTGGCGCTCTCAGGTATTTGAGGTCTTGTGCTCGCTTAGACTGTGATCTGACCCATTCACTGGGCAACTTCAGTGTAAGATACGATTAGACACCGGTCCTTGTTTTGTGTATGAATACACAATCTATATACAAGCAATGACATTGAAACGTGGCCCTTCTCTAAACCTGGAAGGTTGAACACATTGGGATTTCTTTCAATTCCAGGTTTGTTCTTTTAGATTTGGCTAAGAAGTAAGGCTTTATTTAAATAAGCATCCATCCGCCAAATAGCTCTGTGTCTGTCATCTTCATATCGACCGTGATAACAGTGACTACTGACAGAGTGTACAAGATGAGAAAGACCCAGGCTTTTCCCTCCAGTACTGGGATCTTTTGTGTCCGGCCACCTGTTCACATCTCCCTCTGCACTGCTGAACAGGCTACAGTGGGCAGGACCTGCAGCCGACAGCACGTCCGCTCCTTCAGCATTCATCACTTGCTGTGCCTTTGCTCAGAGGGGCCCTTCTCTCAGGTTCTTTGGAAGAAGAACCCAGGTTGTACTTGTTCTGGAATTCTTTCCCACATGAGGCACAGATTCATATTGTGACTGAACCTCTCAGGAGTATCATGATTACTGGGACCATCAGCTTGAGTTCTTGACCCCATGAGGCTTACACATGCTCGATGCTCTTCAGTGTTTGTTGGATGCATTAGTGCGCACAAGATGGGAACCAGGTGTTCGATGAGTGAGTGAATGCCTGCATGAGCTTCCAGTTTCCCCCTCTCTACCTCAGGAGAGCGCAGTGTGGTTTTGTCTCCGTTTTATGCAGGCTTCCTTCAAATCTCTGGGAATGTGTGTCTTTGCCTCAAAAGCAGGCCGACCTAAACCAAAACCCCTTCCATCCAGACTCCTGCAGGCTGTTCCATCCCACTCACTTTCTCTTCTCTCTCCTAGGTTTCTCCTTCTCCAGCTGTGTGAACCATGCCTCTAGTTCATCCAAGACTCCACTCCCTCTACTTATCCCCAGCAGGGCCAGGACCAGGGTGAGACTAGAGAGGCACCTCAGGTACAAAAGTTAAGGAGGCACTCAGGCTCACAGAGGTGCCAGTGCCATCTCATGAGAAGTAAGGCCATTTCGCATCCATTTCCCATCTGCAGAGGCTCAGCAACAGTGGGCATTTCTAAGAAGTGACAGAGACAGGCTCCTTCCAGGGTCTTCTCCCTCTAGGCCAGTCTTCTTGCCATGTCATGGCACTGTTGCCTAAGCTGGCTAGCCAGGGAGGCGTGCACACTGGCTTCTCTGCCCCAGGCAGCCTCTTGGTCTGTGGCTCCTCATGGCATGGTGCCTGCTGACAGATTAAATGAAAGCAGACACAAAGACAGGGCTTAGGTGGGGTCCTACCTTCCCCTTTCAGTCCGCATCCCACACCACCCCCTCAAAGCAGTGCCCAGAGGCCTCCCCACTCCCTAATAACACCTTCCTCTTTGGCTCCCACCTTTGGCTCCCGAAAAGCCTGCTGAATGCCCGCTCCTTCCTGCTGGCTGCTTTGCCTCTGCCTCCTTTCCTGCCTGGCTCCCCTTCTCTCCCAGCTCCTCAGGCACCCCACCTTTCTTTCCCTTCTCCATCTCTCCTCCTGGGAGAAGTGTGGCCCCATTCTGCCCCCAGGCACAAAGCTTCACCCAAATTCCACCCCACCCTGGATCTCCACACCAAGCAGCTCAGGGTTAATGGTCGAGTTCAGGAAGCTTATGTGGCCTTGGTCAACACCTGGTCCCTCACCCCCAGCCCGAAGTGAAGGTGGGCTAATGGTGGGTGCAGGCTGTTCCACATGGCAGATGGAGCTACTATGCCTGCCTCGGCGACCAACACAGCAGATGCAGCCGAGAAAGGCCCCAGGGAGTGGAGCCACAGCACTGGCTGCCAGCTGCTCTCTTAATTAAGGAATGTGGGGAGTGGCCCCTTTGAACTCACCAGCTAATTTACTCCTGTGCACTCCCCTCTGTGGCTGGGTAATTAATATGGTGTGAATCAGTGATTAGCAAGTAGAGAGAACCTGCCTGCCGCAGACTTAACCCTTCCCTGCATCTGGGAAGAATCGCTGCCTTCTTAGTTCGTCTTTCTCCAGTGGTCACATGGGCAGAGAGTTTTTCCCTTTGGGGAGGTGGGATATTTTTCAGTCTTCACTCAACCTCCTCCTACCCCCTTTCTCAGCTTCCCCAAAACTCCCCTCAAGGAAAAGGGCTTCGGGTAGGGGAAGGGCTGCAATTCATTCCTTTGCTTGGATGGACCACTATGGGTGACCAACTCTGCTGAGTGTGAATGTAACTGCCCACTGTCTTCTCCAAAGGAATTCAGGATCTGGCTCCATGTTGACCCCATACCTGCATCCCACAGCCCTCCCAGTCCTAGGCTTCGACATTTTAGAATCATTCAATTCAATCCAACAGATGCATGGAGGGCTTTGCCTCATCAAAAGCCTATCCTTGGCAATATACAGGGTGCAGAAATGAAGGAGATCCCTCCCCTCATGGAGCTCCCAGTCTGGGAGCAGACAGTCAGAACAGGGGACTGCTCACCCTGAAAATGCCTTTATCTGATTTACCCAGGTTTCCCCGCTTCCCTCTCCCTGGCCATTTAGTAGCAATAGTTAGTATTTGAGTGCTAACTGCACCCGACCCCAAGTTAAACCTTCACATGTGTTCATTGGCAATACTAAGAGGTAGGTACTGTTATTGATCCCCATTTCACAGATAAGGATACTGAAGCACAGGGAAGTTACTCTGCTCAAGGTTTCACAGCCAAGATTTGAACTCAAGAAGTCTGAATCATGCTTGAGTTCTGAACTCCTACCCTCATCTGATTGTATTCTTAAGTCTCACCTCAAACACCACCCCCTCCACAGAGCCCTCCCCAGACCCCCACCTGCCCTGGCAGGGTCAAAGCTGTCCTCCGGCTCTCACAGCCTCCAGGGCACACATCTGACATTGTTCTTGCTACACTGGTTATAATTATTGGCTTATATATCCCATCTTCTGTGAACTCCTTAAGGTCAGGGGCTAAGCCTTTCATCTCTGTGTCCCTAGGTCCTGGCACCTAAGTAGATGCTCAATAAATGCCTGATGAATGAATGACGGAATTGGCAATGGAGTCGTAAATGAGTTCCCTCCCTTGCCCTCTCCACTCCCATGCCAGGCAGCTTCCCAGTTCTGCCCTTTTCTCGGTACTCTAGACATTTCCTTCATATGCAGTCCCTTCTCCTCACAGGACCATCACAACAGACAACAGCTGTTGTTCAGGTTCCCTGGCCCCTTTGTTCTCTCCAACCTGCCCTGCCTGCTGTCCTCCCATTCCTACTTAAAACATGCAACAGCCCCTCTCTTCAAGCAGCGCTTCCGGAGCGGTCCCCCAGTCCACCAGCCACAAACTCACGCTGAGTGGGGTGCTTGTTACAACCACAGATTCCTGGGCCCTAGCTCACCCTGATGGCATCTCTGAGAATCCAAGTGCTGAACACAGTTGAGAGCCACTAGTCTCCAGAAGAACTTAACCCAGTTTTCAAGGCCTCCACAATCTGCCCCCAACCTCCTTTTCCATTCTTCCCACCCAGCCCTAAAGGACTCCTGTCTGCTGTCCCTTGTCCTCTGTGGAGCCTACTTGGTATTTTCCCACAGCCACATCCCTGCACACTCAGCTCTCCCCTCCTGCCCAGAGCCCACCCCCAACCTCTGGCTCTCTCCTTTCCTCATATTATCTAAACCATGCCCATCTTCAAGGCACAGCTCAAATTCCACCTTCTCAAGAAGCGTCTCCTGCCCAGATCCGCGAAGCCCTCTTTCCCACCCACTTCTGAGGGCTGACTACCTGTTTGCACAAGGTGGTGTCTGTCTGCAGATAAACCTTCACTTTCCTTGGTGTACCTATCTCTACATTTTGGTTGTGAGTATCTGGAGGGCAAAAATCTTATCCCAAAATCCTCCTGCTCATCACCCACCCCCACCCCATCCTATATGCCTAGTTCCTGGCTGAGTCCAAAGCTCAGTGTCCAGTTTGATTGACAGGCGAGAGGCTGTGCAGGACCAGATACAATGAGCCACACTCCAGACTAGCAGGAATTTTCCTCAGGGGCAACACGTCCTCTAAAAACCTTCACTGACAAGAAACCAAGAAACTTGAAGTAAGAAGAGAAACAGAATGAGGACGGGGTAACTGTGGCAAAATAGACCACACTTCAAAGGTTGAGGTTCAAGTTCCAGCTCTGCCTCTCTGTGAGCTCTGCAAGGGGCCTAACCTCACTCTGGTTTTCACATTTTCCCATTTCTAACCAGGTAACAAGATGATCCTCTCAGAGGAGAGTTGCAAGGCTTACATAAAGCCAGATGTGTAGCCATGTCTAGAATGTACTCACTCACTTAACAAATACTCATGAAACATCTGTAATGTGCCAAGCACTGAGGGCAACACAGAAAGGAACAAAAGACTGTGCTGGCTAAACCGTCTGTGAAGACCAGAAAACTGTCATCAACAACACACCAAGAGTAAAGAGGGAGGTGTGGGCATGCACAGGGCACAAGGAGAGGGCCTCTCACCTGCCTGTGGTCAGGAAGCCTGGAAGGACATCCTCGCCGACTGCACAGCCATGCTCTGTTTGCAAGGATAAAGGGAGCAGCATGCCTAGTCAGGATGGCAGGGGAAAGTACAACACAGGGAAGTGTGAAATCAGTAGTTCTGAGAAGGAGGCCTTCTGGCTTGGGATGGCTGGAGGGCAGAATGACTGTGGGCGACCAGCCTGGAGAAGAAGGCCTGACTCAGGAGGGCCTGCATGCAGAGCAGAGAGTTAGTCCCCATCCTCAGGTCCATGGGAGGCCACAGAAGGATTTTAAGCTAGAATGAGGAGGACAGATAGCAGTGAGTCAGGCTGAGATGCAGGAAGGCCAGCGAGATCCAGCAAGGAGGATGTGGCTTGTGTGGGGGCTGTTGTCGCCATGTGTTAGCCAACCATGTGCATGTGAAAGAGGCTGACTTACAAGAATCTGCTCCTGAAAGCCTAGAGAGGCCCAGGGACAACTTCCACTTTATTCTGGATGTTTTCACTTTTGGGGCATCCTGTTCTGAGTCAAGATTCCTCCTTCTGAACATGGGACTTTCCAGAAGGACCACAGCTCCTCCTGTGCATCCACTCGGCCTGGGAGGTTCTGGATTTTGGTTGTCGAGGGAGTTTGCCTGCCTCTCCAGAGAAGGATGGTCATGAGGCCCCTGTGGAGTCTGCTTCTCTGGGAAGGTAAGTGGGGCAGGCAGATAGCCTGTCCTCGGAGAGCTGAAGGCCCCTCCCCAGCTGCCTGTGCCAGACGTCTCCTGGCTCCCTCGACCCGGGTGAGAACCCAGAAGCTGAGGGCGGGTAGGAAAGACTAGAAGAAGCTCTTGGGCAACATTTTAAGCTAGGCAGATACAAAGAGATGCAGGGTCCTGGGAGGGAGGAGGTGGCAGCTTGAGGGGTATTCTTATCTGTGAGACACGAGCTGTTTTGTGGCCCAGGGCAGTAAAAACGGAGCCAGTGGGTGATACTGCCGGTTTGGAGAGAAAGTCGGCTGTGAGAATGGTGAGGACCCGGCAGTGTTAGCATGCAGAAACTCTGCAGAGTTTGAGGAGAGAAGCAGAGGGCAGGGCAGAGCAGGGTTCCCCACAGTCAGCAGAGTGTGTTTTCAACAGCCTGTGGGGGAGCTGAGGTCCCTCCCTACAGGCCTTTATAAGGGGAGGCAAGTACTAAGTAGGGATGAGAGAGGCTAAATATGGCCCACGTGGACTTGGGGGTGGCCGATGGTGGTGTGATGTTGGGATGGCTGATACACGGGGTCTCCTCCACACTGGGCTATCCCTCTATCCATCTGATGCCTGAGCTCCCTTCCTTGGTCAACAAGCAGCCAACATGACATGGGTCAGCACTGCCGGGCCATGGATGAGGGTTATGGGGTACAGCAAAGATTAAAATGCCATTGTTTACCTCAGAGGCTCATAGGGACTTTGGGTTGCTTTGTCTCATCTCCTTGCCTGGGTTCCTGGCCCTGAGAGCTCCAAAGCCTGCAGATTTCTTCAACATTTCTAAACATGCACAGGAAATCACACCTTAACCTCAAAAAAGGCCTTGGTCTGTTTGGTGAGACAAAAATAATTTGCCTTTTTTTTTTTCTTTTTTTTTTTTCTTTTTTTTTTTGAGACGGAGTCTTGCTCTGTCGCCCAGGCTGGAATGCAATGGCGCATCTCAGCTCACTGTAACCTCTGCCTCCTGGGTTCAAGCGATTCTCCTGTCTCAGCCTCCCTAGTAGCTGGGATTACAGGTCCCTGCCACTAAACCGAGCTAATGTCTGTATTTTTAGTGGAGACAGGGTTTCATCATGTTGACCAGGCTGGTCTTAAACTCCTGACCTCAAGTGATCTGCCCTCCTCAGCCTCCCAAAGTGCTGGAATTACAGGCATGAGCCACCACACCCAGCCCAAAAATAATTTTTCAAATGGCCCTTAATGATAAAAGATCTGTGTGATTGACGTGGTACAGACCCCTTATTTTTCAGTGGTACTGAAGCCTGGGGCAGGGGTGATGTGTGGAAGGGCACACAGCTGATCTGTGGCAGCACCAGGAGGAGCAGGTAGAAGCTAGGTCTTGGTTGACATCCAGTGCAATTCTCTTTGTGTGTTACATTCCTACTCTGCATTAACACTGAAGTCATCTTCAGTGTGAGAGGAGGTTGTTGGGCCTGGAGGACAGTGAGGCGGAGGAGGGACTGGAATTATCATGGCCAACTGAGCAACCATCCAGATCATGCCTCATTGACCAAACCTTCATCACCTCTTATTCTTCTCTACACCCTGTGCCAGTGACAGGCATAGGGTCAGTCCTCAGCAGGGTAGGTCATTTATTCAATACCATTTACTAGGCTTCTCCTACAGTCTGTTCCTAAACAGTGGTGGACACTGGAAGCAAATGATGGGGAGAAAGAGCTCACGGTCTAGTAGGAGATGCTGACTCATAAACAGGCAATAATAATAGAGGGATAATGGTAGTCAGCATGGTGACCCCAGGCCACTGTGAGAACACAAGAAAGAATATGTAACCTCTCTTGGTTACATTACCTATGAGGGATAGGGGAGGTCGGAGGAGGCAGTGATGCTACAAGAGTGGGCAGAAGTTAGTCAGCAAAGGAGTCAGGGGGGCACTTCAAGGAGAAGTGTCTCCCATACACGTCTGACTCAAATATAGTCCCCCAAAACAGCATCTTGCTTTCTCACCCCCTGTCTGTTTCTCCACCTGTTCTGGATCACAGAGAATAACATCCAGTGGATCCCAAGGACCTGGGAGCCGTCCTCGACTCCTTTTTCTCCTTCACTCCCCAGAGCTAATCTACTACCAAAGCCCACTGATTACACACCATCTTCATGTTTCTCAATTCCTCCCACTTCTTCCCATCCCGGTTGCTCCCTTCCTCAATTCAAGTTGCCATCACTTCTCCACTGGACTCATGTCAACAGCCTTAGTCCTGCCCACCTCCAGTGCATTCTCCACCTCTGCTGGAGTGATCTTTCTAACCATGCATCTAATCCTGTTATGCTCCTGCTTAAAACCCACCTGAGACCCCCCCATTGCTCTACAGATAAAGCCCAAACTCCAGTATTGCTTTCAGGGCCCTGCATGATCTGACTTCCACCAACTTTGCAGTGTAATTTCCTACTCCTCACACAGAGAACTACTCTCAGTTCCCCTGGGCACCAACTCTCCACCCTCCAGGCCTTTGTCAGTACTGTGCCCTCTGCCGGTGACACTTCCCTATCCTCCTCCAGGCCGCCCTTGGCTTCGCCTGGCTGATTCCCATTCCTCTTCAAGGCTCAGCTTAACAATTTGTTTTCTGAGCCCATCAAGGCTGGGTGAGGTCCCCTGTCACCCTACCTGTGTTCTCCCAGGGCATCTCATTTTTCCCTTCATGGTATTTAACAATTCATTTTTGATTTCTTGAATGTCTGGCCTCCTCTGTAAGCTCCATGAATGCAGAGACTGGGGTTATCTTCCAAATGTTCTATCCCCGGTGCCTGGCACAGTGCACCCTCAACTTGAGTGGAGGGAATGTCAGTGGAGGGGCCCCAATTCACCCCATAGCAGCTCAAAAGCATGCAAAAGAAGGATAAGGAGTGTGGGGGCAGGCAGAGTGACCAGGGGCTCTGTTCTTTCAGCCCTACTTCCCATTACAGTTACTGGTGCCCAAGTGCTGAGCAAAGTCGGGGGCTCGGTGCTGCTGGTGGCAGCGCGTCCACCTGGCTTCCAAGTCCGTGAGGCTATCTGGCGATCTCTCTGGCCTTCGGAAGAGCTCCTGGCCACATTTTTCCGAGGCTCCCTGGAGACTCTGTACCACTCCCGCTTCCTGGGCCGAGCCCAGCTACACAGCAACCTCAGCCTGGAGCTCGGGCCACTGGAGTCTGGAGACAGCGGCAACTTCTCCGTGTTGATGGTGGACACAAGGGGCCAGCCCTGGACCCAGACCCTCCAGCTCAAGGTGTACGGTGAGTGTGTCTGACACTGGCTGTCTGGCCCTCTTCTCCCACGAAGCACCAGACGAGCATCCTGAGTCATAGCAGCCAGGGAGAGCTGGGTTCCAGAAAGCTCTGGTCTCTGACCATGTTGCTGACTCAGGGAACAGCTGCTCCCTGACAGTCACGTCTAAGAAAATTCCTCCTGGCTGCAGCAGCCAGGCTTTGCCGTCTCACAGTGCTTGCCTGAACTCTAGCTCAGTCTTTTCTTGGCTCAGTGGCCTTGGACACAATGTAAGGCTCTCTGGCCTTCACCTTTCTCCTTTGCAAATGGGCATTGTAATATTACCATGTAGAGTACCCACAGGATGACATGCAGTGGCATTTGCAGTGGCATCCAGGACAGAGCCTGGCCTGTGCTTCCTCAGCTCTAAAGGATCATCATAGACTCTAAGATGTGCCACTAGTCTATGTGCCATGATAAAGGAAAAAAAATGTACCATACTAAACTATGACATAATGGGTTTATTTAAAAAATCAAATTATAATGAAACTATAATTAAAAGTATAGAATTTACACATTTCTTAAAAGGGCTTCTTAGAGAGATTTTAACTGTATATGATTCATGGGTTCTCTCAGTCATTCATCATTGCAAAACAAACCATCCCAAAACTTACTGACTGAAAACAACAACGATGTTTACTTCTCATAATTCCGTGGGTTGGCAGGCCCAGCTGGGTGCGACTTCTGCTTCACATGGGTCTGCAGAGCCATTCGCGCAGCTACATTCAGCACCTCAGTTGGCTGCATGGATTGGGGGCTGTGTGGGCCTTATTTCCCAACAACTCCACCACTAACTCCACCACAGCCACCTCCACCACCTTCATCATTTGTCTTCTGGTCAAGAAAGAGTGGCTTTCAGCTCTCATTTATCTACCTAATGGGTTAGAAAAGAGGCATGGGTGACCCTAAATTGCTGTTTCAGTAAAACCTTAGAAATTTACATAGAGAGGAAGAGGGGGGAGTCCAGATTTAAGAATGGAAAGCAGAGGTAGCAGCTGGGAAGAGGGTAGCCATGAGGGAGATAAAGGTTGTAAGCAAATTGGGGAGATGTCTTGAATCCCCCCGAGACAGCTAACTGGCTGTCCTTGGGGGAGCCACCCAGGTGTCGATGCAATTGCAAGGTGCCTTTCTGGATGCACGCAGCCCTGAGCCTCGTCTTGGCAAGCAGAGTGCTGGCTGGATTTCAGCACCCCCCACCCGCTGCCACCTGTTACCCTGTGACCCCCTTAGCCCAATGTCCTTGTGCAGTGAATAACCTACCCCACCATACAGGCAGCCCTGGAGCCCCTCCTCTGATCTGAGTCTCAGCTGCCGCACATGTGAAATGAGGACATTGAATGTGATAATACATGCAGCACCCACACCACTAAGCTCTAAAATGCCTTGTTCTCGGCAGCTGAATTACAGATTTTAAGGAAATTGCTGTTTTATTGCTTCCAAATACATAGCGTGATTAGAACTAATTGCACGAAGCTGCCAAGCAGCCGTCCTTAGGAGTTCTGCTTTGACAATAGATAAGAATGATTTGAATTAGCAGATCAGTTACTAGAAATGTCAATGGGTGTTTCTACTGTGCTTGATCGTGTTTGGAAGCAGCTTGTCCTCTTAAGTGATGTAAATATCCCCCCTGTAATGTTTGTTTATACTATTAGTGTGCCCAGCAAATCATTTCTCTTTCATATCACAAATCCCACCAGACTGAACTGGCATTAACGAGGTTTTTCTCTGCTTGACTTTGGAATGCTGTCAGAGACTGAGCCCTCCCGTTGTCACCAGAATGCTCTCTCACTGGCCTCATTTCCACTGAGACTCAGGATTTACTCATCAACCTGTATAGAAAGGGGAATCCGTGGCATAGGACACTAGGATATGAGTTTGTTCAGTGACCAGGTATCGAGCACCCACTATTTGCCAGCACTAGAGAGCTAAGGTTACTGAGCTAACAAGACGGAGCCCCCACCTCTGGGCCCCTCCTTCACAGCATTTTGCACTCTCATAATTATTTAATTAATTATTCATAATCATTTGTCAGTATTTGCCTTTCTCACCAAACCGTAAGCTCCAGAAGGCTAGGAATGTGTTTGTTTTCTTGCCTGACTTAATAAATTCTTGTCATCTCTTGTTGACTGACTGACATATTGTGAAATACTACAAAAAGAGATAGAGTGCTTGAAGAGCTCAGAGCTATGCCTGGGAAGACTTCACAGTCAAGGCATTAAGCAATGTGTTCAGGCTGGGCCTTGAAGGATGGGTAGAAGTTTTCTAGGAGGACAAGAAGGGAAAGGCATCTGTGTGCGCAGACGAACTGTGTGAAAGCATGAAAGATATTCAAGAGCATGACATGTTTGGGAAAACTGCAAATTAATTAGGATGAGCAGGGAGAAGCAGCAGGAGGTACATCTGGAGAGATGGACATGAATCATTTCCTGAAAGGTTTTGAATATCAAGCTAAGGAATTCAGCTTCTGTCCTGTGGGCAGTGGAAAGCCAGACAAGATTTTGAAACAAGAGAGGCCTAGTCAGAGGTGGCATCTAACCCTGGGTAGATCCCAGAGCCAGAGTTGTGGGCCCTGCCCAGCATCCCTGAGACCCATACCGGCTGTACTTTTCTTCCCCAGATGCAGTACCCAGGCCCGTGGTACAAGTGTTCATTGCTGTAGGAGAGGATGCTCAGCCCTCCAAGACCTGCCAGGTTTTCTTGTCCTGTTGGGCCCCCAACATCAGCGAAATAACCTATAGCTGGCGACGGGAGACAACCATGGACTTTGGTATGGAGCCACACAGCCTCTTCACAGACGGACAGGTGCTGAGTGTTTCCCTGGGACCAGGAGACAGAGATGTGGCCTATTCCTGCATTGTCTCCAACCCTGTCAGCTGGGACTTGGCCACAGTCACGCCCTGGGACAGCTGTCATCATGAGGCAGGTATGCTAAGGGCCAGCAGTCAATGGTTGAGGGCTTATGAAGCATCAAGTCCACCTCTAACCCCACCCCTCCATGTTCAGCACCAGGGAAGGCCTCCTACAAAGATGTGCTGCTGGTGGTGGTGCCTGTCTCGCTTCTCCTGATGCTGGTTACTTTCTTCTCTGCCTGGCACTGGGGACCCTGCTCAGGTAGGAGTCCTGCAGGTGCAGGAGGTAGGTGGAGGAGGTGGAGTTCCTGGGGAGGAGGGGGTCTTGGACCTCCTCCTATTTAGGCTTCAGATAGTCTGCCCCTTCTTCCTCTCCCACCTCATCTCTTGGCCTTCTCTAGCTCATATCTTGGTTTACAACCAGACTCAACTACTTGAAGTTTCTTATGTGGTTCTCCAAATGAACTGTTCTCTCACATCCATCTGCAGACCTTTGTACTTTGTATTCCCCCTGCCTGGAACACACTTTCCATGATTTCCCACCCAGCCTCCCCCCTTCATGTGGCTATTTCATACTCAGTCTCCAAGGTGTGCTTGCTCCAGAAAGCCTTCTCTGACCATCCCAACACTCAGGCTGATTAACATCCTTTCTTCAATCTCCATTGCTTACCCCAATCAGAGAACTACTTACATTTACTTCCCCACTGAATTCTGAGCCCTTAAAAGGAGGATGCTGGGTCACCACTGGGCATGTCAGTGGTTCCCAGAACACAACTGTTCCTGAAACATAGCTGGTATCGACAAACATTGTTGAGTGGGAGTCTAGATGACTCCCAACCCCTTCTTGCCTGAGATTTCTACAAAATGGCTCCCTAAGATAAGCTACTCCCTGGCCAGTGGCTGATAGGGTTGCCTTCTTGAGAAGAGGAAGGAAGGGGAAACTCCGAGATCAGACCAGGTTCTAAGCTCTACATCCCGCTCAGTCCCTTCCTCTGCTGCAGGATGCCCTGCCCCTGAAAGAACTACCCGACTGACCAGGGCTCCGTGGTCATTTCCATGCCAGGCCGTCGGAGCTGGCTTGTCCCAAGGTGGAGAAATGGAGTCAGCAAGAAGGAGGCACTGAGCCCTCATTATGGTGGGTGTGTCCCAGAAGGCAGGGTCTGGGTCCAGCCTCTAAGCATGGAGACAGGCAGTGCTGATTCCTGTTCATTCTCTCCAGCAGAGAGGAGGGCAAGACGGATCAGCTAAGGCTGCACTCCACCTGAAGGCCCCATCTGCTGTGGGAGGGTATGGCCCTGGCCCCTGGCCCCTGCCCCAAGAGTCCCCAGGATTTGTGATAAGAAAGTGGAAGCCAGGAAAAGAGCAGGGAAAAAATAGCTTTATTCAGATATAATTCACATAGCATACAATTCACCTATTTAAAGTATACAATTCAATGCCTTTTAGTGTATTCACAGAGTTGTGCATCCATCTCCACAACCAATTTTAAAACATTTCCATTACCTCCCCCAAAACCCCATAAGCCCTTAGCCATCACCCCCCAATTCCCCCATTCCTCCCACAGCACTAGTCTACTTTCTGCCTCTATGCTTTTGTCTTTCCTGGACATTTCATATAAATAGAACGATACACTAGGTGGCCCTTTGGCCAGGCTTCTTTCACTTAGTGTCATGTCCTCAAGGCTCATAAAATAGCATGTTTGGCCACTGAGAAGGGACCCAACAACCTGGGATAGTAGAAAGCTCCATGCAGGGAGTCCAGAAGCTGGTTCTGGCTCTGCCTCATGGCTTCTGTCCAGTGATTTAACTGTGTCCACCACAGCCCTAACTTTCCATACCTTCTACAATTAAATGTATGGCATAGTTGCAGGCCAAGGTTAGACACTAGGAAGAATTTCCTGTTCTTGAAGAGCCTCACTTTCCAGGGTGTTGGAAGACCAGGAGAAATATTCCTTTCCCTAAGGTGACCTTGGGCTAACACACTGAGGATTCAGAGGCCTGCGGGCAGGCCAAGGATGCCAAGACTCCAAACACTGGAGGGGTAACTTTCTTTCTGATGTCCTTACCAGGGAAAAAGAAAAAGGATGTCCGTGCTGACAGAGTGGGTCCAGAGACAGAGAACCCCCTTGTGCAGGATCTGCCATAAAGGACAATATGAACTGATGCCTGGACTATCAGTAATCCCACTGCACAGGCACACGATGCTCTGGGACATAACTGATGCCTGGAAATCACCATGGTCCTCATACCTCCCATGGGAATCCTGTCCTGCCTCGAAGGAGCAGCCTGGGCAGCCATCACACCACGAGGACAGGAAGCACCAGCACGTTTCACACCTCCGCCTTCTCTCTCCCATCTTCTCATATCCTGGCTCTTCTCTGGGCAAGATGAGCCAAGCAGAACATTCCCTCCAGGACACTGGAAGTTATCCAGGATCCAGATCCACGGGGACATTAATAGTCCAAGGCATTCCCTCCCCCACCACTATTCATAAAGTATTAACCAACTAGCAACAAAGAATAGCCTCCAGCCTGAGTCCTAGGCTCTAAAAGATATTACATATTTGAACTAATAGAGAAACTCTGAGTCACCCATGCCAGCATCAGCTTCAGCCCCAGACCCTGCAGTTTGAGATCTAATGCTTCCTGAGGGCCAAGGCATTGCTATAAGAAAAGGTCTAGAAACAGGTGAAAGTGAGAGGTGGGGGACGGGGGTTTCTCTTTCTGGCTCAAGGACTTTCAGATAATCAGAGTTCATGGCCCCTCAAAGGTAAATTACCCCTCAAAGGTAAAAGTCTTTCCTCGTGCTCCAGCACAGTGACCAGGAAAAGAAATACTGAATTTGCCCCAGTCAACAGGACGTTCTTGTACAACTTCAAGAAAAGCAGCTCAGCTCAGGATGAGTCTTCCTGCCTGAAACTGAGAGAGTGAAGAGCCATAAAACGCTATGCAGAAGGAACATTATGGAGAGAAAGGGTACTGAGGCACTCTAGAATCCGCCACATTCATTTTCAAATGCAAATGCAGAAGAGCTACCTTAGTTCGAGGGGAGGGGACAAAGACCCCACTGCCCAACAGCAGGACTGTAGAGGTCACTCTGACTCCATCGAACTTTTTATTGTGGCCATCTTAGGAAAATACATTCTGCCCCTGAGTGATTCTGTCTAGAAAAGCTCTGGAGTATTGATCACTACTGGAAAAACACTTAAGGAGCTAAACTTACCTTCGGGGATTATTAGCTGATAAGGTTCACAGTTTCTCTCACCCAGGTGTAACTGGATTTTTTCTGGGGCCTCTCTCCAGTCTTGACAACAGTGAGGAATGAGGTATTGAAGAAACAGGGGTGGGTTTGAAGTACTGTTTTCCCAGGGTGGCTTCAATCTCCCCACCTAGGATGTCAGCCCTGTCCAAGGACCTTCCCTCTTCTCCCAGTTCCTGGGCAATCACTTCACCTTGGACAAAGGATCAGCACAGCTGGCCTCCAGATCCACATCACCACTCCTCCACTAGATTGTTCCCAGATCCTCCCTTCCTGGCCTGCTCAGAGGTTCCCTGTTGGTAACCTGGCTTTATCAAATTCTCATCCCTTTCCCACACCCACTTCTCTCCTATCACCTTCCCCCAAGATTACCTGAACAGGATCCATGGCCACTCAACCTGTCAGCTTGCACCATCCCCACCTGCCACCTACAGTCAGGCCACATGCCTGGTCACTGAATCATGCAAAACTGGCCTCAGTCCCTAAAAATGATGTGGAAAGGAAAGCCCAGGATCTGACAATGAGCCCTGGTGGGTTTGTGGGGAAAAAATACACAGCACTCCCCACCTTTCTTCTGTTCATCTCCAGGGCCCCACCTCAGATCAAAGCATCTCTGGATGAGATGGGACCTGCAGCTCTCCCTCCACAAGGTGACTCTTAGCAACCTCATTTCGACAGTGGTTTGTAGTGGGGTGCACCAGGGCCTTGTTGAACAGATCCACAGTGCTCTAATAAAGTTCCCATCCTCAATGACTCACTTGTCAACTAGTGGACTAATTAACCCTCCACCAAAAAAACACAAAGTGCTTCCGTGAGATCAATTTTGTGCTAATAAGCATTGAGACTGATGCTTTATAAGTCACACCACAACAAATATTGATTGAGGGCGCTGCATGTGCTGGGTACATTTCTTGGCACTTGGGAATCAGTAGTGAAGCAAAACCCTTGCCTTTGAGAGTTTATGGTCTGGATAATATAAATAAACAAGTAAGCATATGTCAGATGTCGTTAGTTTCTGTTAAAGATAAGGCAGAGTAAAGGGCTAGAGAAAAATGTGTTGGGGAGATAGGGTCTGTCTTAGATAAAGCAATCAAATGACACCCTCAACGGGGTGACATTTGAACAGAGGCCTAGTGAAGTGGAGGAGTGACCATGCAGTGGCAGAGTGTTCCAGACAAAGAGACCAGAAAATGCAAAGGCCCTAAAGTGGCAGCATGGTTGGTGTTTGCAAAGAAGAGCGTGGAGGCCAGAGGGGCTGGATCCAAACAAGGGAGAGAGAGGGGAAGCAGAGAGATGGCCTGGGGCCGCATCATATGGGACTTCATCAGAATACCCCTTTGTTGGAGCTACCATGACAGAAAGAACCCCTCGAGAGTCCAGATATCAGACTCCTCCCAGAACACCCTCTACCTCATTGCTCCAGGATGCTTGTGGTCAGGTCAGAGCCCTCTCCAGATCTTCTTTTACTTTTCCTCATTTTCACTTTATTTTCCCTGAGCAATAGTTTTTACATCTGTTCTCCTGCACAAAAGACAAATACAAGAGCTGCTAGGGCAAAAGGCTCATGAGACATGATATCAGAGAGAAAGGGAAAGGGGCATAGCAAAAGAAAAGGGTTAGAGAGGACATTTTTCTCATCAATGGAGACATGAACATTCAGTGCCTCATTTTTTAAAAAACTGCTGCATGAGCTGAGATTATGCCACTGCACTTCAGCCCGGGCAACAGAGCGAGACTCTGTCTCAATTTAAAAAAAAAAAAAAAACTGCTGCAAACATTAATGACACCTGTAGCAAATCTTTCTTCCATGTGTATTAAGAACTAGCAACTGTTCAGTTAATCACTCTTGGTTACTTACTGATCTTCAGAGGAAGCACCATCTCCTTCCAGATTTGGCTCCGTGGCTACCTGCATCTGTTCTGAACGCAGCCTGAAGGAAGGGCCTCTAAAATGACAAAAAATAACTATCCCTAGATCTAGGAAAGTTGTAGTGGCTGCCTCCCCTTGGACTGTGCCTTAGTCAACATTGTCTGCCAGGAGGGGCAGGCTGAGCACATGGATAAGTAGTGGGGAGACTCCCACAGCATGACTAGTCCAGGTCCAGGTCTCGAAGCCACACTTCCAGGCAGACACTGAAAAACTGGAGTGTCTCAAAGAGAATGACCAGAATGGTGAAAAGTCTAAAAACCTTACCATATGAGAAATGATTACAGAAACTGGTTATGTTGAGCCTAGAACAAAACACTCGCAGGAGCATAGGTTCTCAAATATTTGAAGGGTTATCACATAAGCCCAGACCGTGTAACTGGGGCCAATGGAGCATATCACTAAAAGGCAGATATTGACTCATATGAATAATAGGATCTTAAAGCTGGAAGGAAATCTGTGGTTACTCAGTTCAAGTTTTTTTATTTCTCATGTGGAAACTGAAATCCAAAGAGAATGTTACTCCTCTGAAATTACATAATTAGTGGCACAGTCAGAATTACCTTTAGATTATCTAAATCAGTCCAGTCCCTTCTACTGCACCACACTACCAAGGAAGAATGTTCTGACAAATGGAAAAATCCAAATATGAAGTAAACTGTTTCAATGAATCTGCTTAAGCAAAACCATCTCAGAGCAATACTTTAGAAGATTTAAAAATAATAGGAAAACACTTATATCAGTCAGGGTTCTTTGTAGGCAAGCAACAGAAACCAGCTCTGGTTTTAACTAAAGTAAAAGAGGAAATGTATTAGAAAGATGTGAGTAACTCAGAGAACCAAGGAAAATGTTGACCAAGCCTCAGAAAAGACAAAGCCAGGTAGCCTTGAGGATGCAGGCCTCAGGGCCTCCGAAAATAGTTCTGTTCTGTTTTCTCTTCCCCAGTTGCTCACTGAAGATTCAACTCCCCACCAACAGAGACTGATTGGCCTACTTGAGGCCAAGGGCCCTCCTCTTTGATGGGGTGGGGAGGAGCTGTAGGACATCTTGTCAGAAGCGTTAACTGGGTAAACAAAATAAAGCACAAAACAAAGTTTGAACAGGTATCTGTAGAACAGGAAATGCACCCATCCGTTCATTCAGTAAGCACTTACTATGCACCTACTATGTGTCAGCACCAACTGGGATATAGGAATTACTAAATAGTAGCATCACAAGCCCCGCCCTCAAAGAGATCACAGACTGGTAAGAAAGCAATGTGTCAACAAAGGATTCCAGTGAGTTCACAGGCACACAGCCCCTAGCACGAGTTCAAAGGCACCTCCTGGCCTGTAAGACCTCAGTCCCCAAAGAGAGCCAGTCAGGTCCCCACGGGAAATGGTAAAAGGAGAAAGCATTGCCTGGGAATAAAACTTCAGCTGGCAGGAACTGAAGACGGCATGGTATGGTGGTATCCTGGGGCAGGCTTTCCCACAGCAGCATCACACTTTTGTTTAACTGTGTTCCCTGAACATCAGAACATCTCATGCTGGTAGCTTGTCTTCAGATTTCCCTTGAGATGGTGCAGAAAAGGGAGAGCTGCTCTCAAGGGCTAGGGGCTGGTTCCATCCTCCTGGTGGTGGTTGGGGTGGTCCTGGCTGGGACACCTGGACTGAGATACTGATGCTGTCTTGTCTGCCAGCCCACCCTGTTGGTCTTCAAGCCTGTACCCACTGGCTGGACCTGCTTACACTCCTCAGGAGTCTTCCAAAGTCAGGTAAAGCCATTTAAGCTCTGTCTAACCAGAGAGAAAATGAAGAGGTCGGAGCTCTGTCTGCTGGCTGACCCACTCAACCATATGCCCACCTGCAGTTAACCACTCAACCATACGCCCACCTTCAGTTGGCTTAACTGCAGGAGCTCAGAGCTCCAGCATACTCACTGCAGTCCTGCTCCCAGGCCGGGGAGCCACTACCCCCGCTCCCAGCCCCCAGCAAAGCAGACACAACCGGTTGGTAGCCTGGACCTCTCTCTTCGCTGCTCAGAAATACCCTGGGATCCCTCCTGCCCCTCATTGATAACAACCTGACAGCCTAACAGTCCCAGAAAATCTCTAACAATCCACACACACCCAGGGTGCTGGATGCCTCCTGAGCACTGAGCACAGATCCCCACACGTAGGGATGCCTCCGCATGAGGACATGAGAGAGGCAGATGGCAGAAGGACTGACCGCAGGCCTGGCCACTCCCAGGAGAAGGACAAGAAGTGCGGGGGAAGGCCTGAGCCTCTTGGCTTACCTGTTGTCCTGAGGCCTGGGCAGTCAGGAGAAGGTAGAGCTCTCATCCATGCACTCACCTGAGGGAAGCCTACACCAGAGGCCAGAGACCAGCTAGAGCCTCAGCCAGCTCCAGCCAGCTGCTAATGGAGCATTTATTCTTCTGGAGGCTGCGTCTAGAAAGGACAAGCCTAACAGGATGCCTGTCAGTGCATTCCCTACCTAATTATCCCAGGAAGCCACGAGCACAGACAATATCACCCCTACACCAAGGCAAAAAGGCCGCTGCCCTGGCCTGTACTACAGAAAGGCAGCTCTGGCTCTCCTCCATAGGCAAGGAGACAACGGTGCATTCACCTGTAGCTCCCTCTCCCCCTTTTAGATCACACTTCAGAAATACAGATGCGAATTCTGAAGATGGACTAAAATGCCTACGTGTACCCTGGGTCTGAAGGTAGCTGAGGGGCAGTTTATGGACAAGGTGTGGAGGAAGCCCAGGATGTGCACAGCTGTGGGCACAAGGCTTTTCACAGTGTGGTCTGGAGCTGCAGGTGAGAAGAGAAAGGATCTGATTTAAGGTCTGGGCAAGGGAGCCAGTTCTTCCTATGCTGGGAGTTCTGGTATGAAACCCCAAAGAGTCCAAGATTTCTGAATCCAAACCTGGCCTTCCAGGTCATTGTGAAGGTATATTTGTCAAGCTAGGAGAATAGAACATATTTTACGTGATAATGTGTTAGCTCGACTTATAATTACAAATGTTATGGGTGGGCCTCAATATGGGGACCCCTCCCCCTGGACTTTTTCCATCATAATTCCCTCCCACCCCCTGAAACTGACACCTCCTCCATGATTAAGAGCAAACCCCCAGCTCTCGCTGCAGCTCAGAAGGAGCACAGCAGTGTGGGTCTGGAGTCACACTCAGGACAGTGGGCTCTGATTTCCTGGAGGACTGATTCACGGGTCCATAGCACTCATTCTCTCAGCACGTCTTTAGTGAGTACCCACTCCATGCCAGACACACTAGGAATAGAGCTGTGGGCACGACAGGCAAGTCTCTGCATTCATGAAGCTTGCAGACTAGTCAGGCAGAGACAGACACTGTACAAATGTACACAAATGTTTAATTAAAACTGTGCTAATCTCTATAGAAGAAAATAGCAGAAAACCAAGAGCCAGAATAACAAGGGATCAAAATATAGCTGGCGGGAGTACAGAGGGAAGAGCCTCCCTGAGGAAGGAGAGTCAAGCTGAGGCCAGTGGGGAGAGGAGGAGTCAGCAAAGCAAAGAGTGGAGGAGCTGCCATGCTGGGAATTGGCATCCACAAAAGCCCTTCCAGAAAGATCTCTGCCCATCTGAGGGAAGGTCCCCAGGGCCAGAGGGCAATGAGCAGGAGGGACTCTGGGAGGAGAGGATGGCAGAGGTCAGATCATGCAGGGTCTGACAGGACATGGAGAAATTTAAAAGTTAATTATAAATGTAAAAGCAGACCACTGAAGAGCTTCAAGACAGGAAATGACATGATCAGACTCGCATTTTAAAAGATCATGCTGGCAGCTGCGTGGAGAATGGATTGAAGGTGCCGAGAGTGAAGGCAGGATAATGAAGTTATTGCAGGAATCCTAGGACGAAACCATCATAGCTTGGAATGAAGGTGGGGAGAGAGAGGGAGAGAAGTGGGTGGCTTCAGTGCATATTTAGGAGCTAGAATAGAATAGACAAGACTTAGTATCCTTGGTTGAGGGAGGGGTCAAGGATGACACTGAGGTCTCTGACATGAGTAACCAGGCAGATGGAGGTACCATTTACCAAACCTGGAAATACAGAAAGAGTTAGTTTTGGCTGGGCGTGGTGGCTCACGCCTGTAATCCCAGCACTTTGGGAGGCCGAGGCAGGTGGATAACCTGAGGTCAGGAGTTCAAGACCAGCCTGACCAACCGGGAGAAAACCCATCTCTACTAAAAATACAAAATTAGCCAGGCATGGTGGCACATGCCTGTAATCCCAGCTACTTGGGAGGTTGAGGCAGGGGAATCACTTGAACCCAGGAGGCGGAGGTTGTGTTGAGCCAAGATCACGCCATTGCACTGCAGCCTGGGCAACAAGAGTGAAACTCCATCTCAAAAAAAAAAAAAAAAGAAAGAGTTAGTTTTACGGTGAAGTCAGAAGTTAATTGGTCCTTAATTATCAGGGAAGAGGAGCTTTAAAAGGAACAAATTCTTGGAGGCTGAGCACTATATTGGGTTGAATCATATGAAAATTGTCATTTTTTAAGTTTAAAAATAGTCAAATACAGGTGATTTCATATGATTCAATCTAATAATTTAAATGTAAGATGACTTGAGGAAGAAAAGTCATCTCTTCTGCTGCCCTGACTCCACCTCCTATAAGGACAACTGGGACATGCCTGTAACCTAGTAGATGTTGGCAGAGCTCCTTCAACATGAACCTGGGCATGGAGGGACTGCAAGACAAGAGGACCTCCCACAGCACTCTCAGCCCACACTGGTCGGGGGCCATGGTGTCCTGGTTAGCTTCTCTACCACCTGGACTGAATCCTGCCTGCCCAGCTCCAGAAAGTCCTGAAACATTCAGGAGCCAAGGTTCAGAATGGCAGGGAGTGATGGAACTGCCTCAGCAACCATGGAGAACTGTCCTTGACCCCAACCCATCTGAATTCAACCCACCTCATGCCTAATCCTGCAGCATTCAGAGCCCCATATAGATTGTGGAGGTGAGGCCCCTGATGCTGTCTGAGGAGCCTTTCCAAGCAACAGGGGCAGTGACTTGGCCAGGCAGGCATGGTCACACACAGAAGGGCAGTGCATCAGTCATTCCAAAGTTGCTGGCTTCATAGATACCGTGATTGTCCCTATGCCCACCCCTGCTGGGTAGCACAGCAGCTGGAAGACTTCTTTCCCTCTCAGCCAACCTGGGCCCTCAGAGGCCTTAAGATGGAGATGACTCAGCTATTGGCAGCCCCAACTCAGCACCCTCGATTCCAGACAGACTCGGCTCTTCTCTGTCCCTTGCACCTGACATACTCACGTACTCTGCCCCTTCAACCAGGCTTTCCTCCCTGCCTCCCAGCTGAGAATATCCTTCTTTATCCATCTTGGTCTCCAGCCAACACTTCCAGGCCCAGCTCTAGGCACTCCTCCTCTCAGAAGCCTTTCCCTCAAGTGGTCTCATAGCATCAACTCTCCCAGCTTTGCATGAGCCTGAATCAACAGTTGTGTGCATTGTTCTTTAATTTTTCTAAATGAGATTAATCATCTCACTTGGAAGGCTCCATGTTCCTAGAAGGATCAGGTTTAACACACAGTCCTACTGGTGACACTCAGTAAGCACATCGCCAAAACACACTTTTTAACGAAGTGGTTAACTCAGAGGATGGGGAACATGCAGCTAGACAAAATGGGCATTCTCCAGATATCCCCTCCACTGAGGAAGGCAAAACTCTCAGGCCAAGAGACTCCACGTCTGCATCTCCCCTTCCAGGCAGTATAATCAGTTGGCTGAGTTCAGACAAACTTCTGCACCTCTTAGGGACCTCTTAGCCACCCAGGAGGAGACAGGCAGCTCCTTACTAAAGTCTCACCTCCTGGAGATGGGGGTTAGCTCTTCCTGCTGCAGTTTGCCTGTCTCCTCCATGCCCTTTCTTTCTTGGAAACAATATTTATTGAGTGTGTGCCATATGCCTGGCACTTTTTAGGAGCTTAAGTACATTAGTGAATAAAGCAGACAAAGACCCTTGCCTTGTGATCCTCCCTGTGGAGCTTGCAGTGTGGGGAAAGGTGAGGATAAGTCAATTAGCAATCATCGTAACAAATAAATGTTATAGCATGTTGGAAGAGGATAAGTGCTACAGATTAAAGGGAAAAAAGCAGTGTAGGAGGGGGATAAGGGCGATGAGGAGCACAGGCAGGAGGGTACTGCAATCTTAAACGAGGTGGCCATGGTAGACCTCACTGAGAGTGAGAAAACTGAGCAAAGATTTGAAGGACATGAGAATTAAGCCATTGGGAAATCCAGAGGAGAGCCATTCTGGGCAAAAAGAACAGCCAGAACAAGGACCCTAATGTGTTCAAGAAACAATGAAGTGCCAGTGATGCTCAGAGGAGAGAGCCAGGAAGAAGAGTGATCAATTAGGTCAGAGAGGTGACATGGATGGCCTGGAGCACTAGTGTAAGGAACTTGATCTTGGGAAGTCATTTCAGGGGTTTGAGCAGAAGAATGATTTAACTATCCCTCTGGCTTCTCTGCTGAGAATGAACTGAAGGTGGGAGGGAGGAAGCAGGGAAATCAGTCAGGACACTGCTGCTGTAACCCAGGCAAGAGATGAGGGTGGCTGTGAGCTGGGAGGTAACAGGAGAGAAGGGTTTGCTTCTGGATTTGCACTGAAGACAAAGCCAATAATACAATCACGGTATCTCTGAAGCCAGCAACTTTGGAATGACTGATGCACTGCCCTTCTGAAGTGTCTGACCATGCCTGCCTGGCCAAGTCACTGCCCCTGTTGCTTGGAAAGGCTCCTCAGACAGCATCGGGGCCTCACCTCCACAATCTATATGGGGCTCTGAATGCTGCAGGACTGGGCATGAGGTGGGTTGGATTCAGAGGGGTTGGGGTCAAGGACAGTTCTTCATGGTTGCTGAGGCAGTTCCATCACTCCCTGCCATTCTGAACCTTGGCTCCTGAATGTTTCAGGACTTTCTGGAGCTGGGCAGGCAGGATTCAGTCCAGGTGGTAGAGAAGCTGACCAGGACACCATGGCCCCCGACCAGTGTGGGCTGAGAATGCTGTAGGAGACCCTCATGTCTTGCAGTCCCTCCACGCCCAGGTTCATGTTGAAGGAGCTCTGCCAACATCTACTAGGTTACAGGCATGTCCCAGTTGTCCTTATAGGAGGTGGAGTCAGGGCAGCAGAAGAGATGACTTTTCTTCCTCAAGTCATCTTACATTTAAATTATTAGATTGAATCATATGAAATTACCTGTATTTGACTATTTTTAAACTTAAAAAGTGAAATTTTCATATGATTCAACCCAATATATTGCTCAGCCTCATGACCCAGTGCATGTAGTGGGGGAGTGGTGAGAGAGAAAAAGGAGTTAAACAAGGATGGAGTCTCCATCACCTGAGACAGAGAAGACAATAGGTGGGGTAGAGGCAGTATGTGGGACATGCTACATTTGAGACATCTGTTAAACATGTAAGCAGGTATGTGAGCGTGGAATGCAGGAGAGAGGGCTGGCCTGGCTGTATGAATTTTGGGTATTATTGGCATGCGGGTCTTAGGTGAATAGGTAGAGAGGTGGTGGGGGGCTGGGGAGGAGATTATTCCCATCCTCATTCCTCACTTTCTCAGACTGTGTGCTGCAGTCTCGGGAGGGCTAATGTTTATTGAAAAGACAGAAGCAGATTTCCCCACAGGAACAACGTTGTAATAGCAGGTTAGGCTCCTGACCAAGGATCTGTTGCTCAATGTTTTCATGGCAGTGATCACAAACACGGCCTACCTTTAAGTCCTTAGTAAACTGTGAGTGAGAAGCCTGCATGCGGGACAGGAAAGAGCTTTCAACAGAGTCTGTTAAACCGTGACCTGTCCTGCAGAGCTGAACCTGACATGGCCCACGCCCTATGCCTGGGTGGCCCAGAGCACCTGTGAGGCTGTTCCCCAGGCCCTGGCTGACTCTGCTCACCAGGTGATGAGCGCACTTGGGGAGGGCATTGTTCACATGCACCTCTGAGAAGGATCTGGGAGAATACACGTGGCATTTTCCACCTCATGTCCTGGAGGTAACCACAGGCATTAGCTATTGTCATTAGACTCCTCCCTAAGCTGAGGGAGCAGTCTCTAATACAAACTTTGTCCGCCACATTAATTTTAAGACAGGTCAGTGCAGAGAGGCATTCTGAGTTCTCAAGAAAGTAGATGTTGAGAAGGGAAGAGACACAGCCCCTGCCCTCAGGGGAAGCCTAGTCTGATGGACACAGGAGGATAACAGGATACTCCCAAGACAGGGTGAGGATAGCAAACACTGTCTGGGAGCAGGCAAGAGACTGGGATAAGAGAACAGGGTAAGGCCAGTCTGCCTTTCTGAAGAAAGAGGACAAGGAGAGAGAGGTAGGGGAGTTTCACAGACCAGCCTTGGCAAAGGGCTGAGGTGAGGTGGGGATGGGGCTGGGACAGGGACTTGGGGCCACAACTCCAGCGTTTGGGGAGGCACAGGAGCCAGTTCACGTGAGTGACTGCAGGGAAGAGCCACAAGGCTGCAGATGGCATCTGGGCAGAAGAAGGGGGCAGACCAGGGGGTGTCTGAGGGGACTGAAAGGAGGAGGCTTCCCAGGCCAGATGCAAGCCAGAAGTGGGGCCTGGATTGGGCTGAAGGAGTTCACTTCCAAGGCTGAATGAATTCTCCCAAAAACGGTGAAGAAAATCTATGTGCCCTCCTACCCACAACCTGCCAGGAAGGTCCCTCCTCAGCTCTGGGAAAGCTGTGTGGCAACCCTTCAGGAGGGACCCTCCATCTGGGAAGGGTTGTCAAAGTCAGGGCTACAGAGGGCACCACAGTGAGCCCTGGGCCCAGAGGGAGACCATCAGTGGCCTGAGTGCCAGGAACTGAGGGCAGGCAGATGAGAAAGGACACGGGAGGGCACACCCTGGCCCAGGGGGGCCACCCTGAGGATTCTGGCAGCTTATCCCCAGACTGACTCTGGGACCCTGCCGAGCTTGTGTTTCAGGTACTTCCTGTTATCATTAGGATTATTATTACTAATGAGGATTCTTGTCAATATTCACACCTGCATGTGGATTCCAGGACTCAGAGGCAAGTCCTGGTTCTCCTCCTTCTCTACTGGTGGCTTTCTGGACTCCATGCCTCTTCCCCCAGATGGTGAGCCATCTCCAAATTCAATCCCAAGGCTTCATTCTTTGTGCTCCGTCCCCCTCCCTGTGGACCTCCCACTACCCCAGACTCTGCTGTTGACCTCTGTGTGGGTAGATCCGTGCCTCCAAGCCTGTCCTCTTGTGGGCGATGAAATTACTTTCTAGGGATGTGGAGGGTTGAGGATCAACCATTTGCTGAGCCGTATGTTCCAGGCTCTGTAATATACCTGTCACACAAAACAGCCCTATTACTATTCCATTTTACAGACAAAGAGACTGAGGCTTTGGAAGCTTATTAAATAACTATAAACCCGCATCTGTCTGGCTCCAAAACTGAAGCTTTTTTTCTTCGCAGATGGGAACATGGCTAACTTACAAACATGTATTACAAGTTTTCTTCCTCCTCCCTTCTTTAATTCCTCAAAAAACCTACACAGGAGTCCACTATCACCTCAAACTCAGCCTCTGTGACAATGTGATCAGCAGTTTCACCCCATCCTCCTCTGCTCAATTTCCTGCCTTTGTCAAGGCTTCAGTCTCCTCCTTGGTGCTCAGTGTCCCATCCTGCCCATCCTGCTGAAATGCATCTAAGAAGACTGGGGAGAACAATGGCCACAGAGGGGTGGCAAAAGGCCATCCTGTCCACTCCCCACCGGCAGGCACAATGATCACGCCCAGCTCCTCCAGATTCTCCAAGGCAGCCACTATCCCCACCTTGTCTGCAAGTTCCCACGTCCTCCATGCACCCCTCTGCTGCACATTCTTCCCAACCTAACTACAAAGAATTGAATGGAATCAGTTTTGTTTCCATACACCAGGAATAAATAAAATGGTTACTCCAGATGGGCTGAATGAACGTTGAGTTAACTCCAGAATGTTAACTGTTAACTCCAGAGCAGGAGTTTCCCAGGTTCCGACCAAATCAGGGAAACGAGCCATGAGGAGACTCCCTGGGCAGCTTAGTGGACAAGGCTACAGATTCAGTCCCCTGTCTCCAGGCAGGCCCCAACCTAAACCCATAGGAGTGAAGTAGTTTTTGTAACTCTGGAAGGATCATGATTGGGTAATTCCCAAAACTTCCTTGTTCCCAGAGAGGCAAAATAATAATTATTATTATTATTAACCCCTCCCCAGCGTCATCACAGTCTGACTGGGCCTAGAGTAGCTGAAATGTAATTGAGCAGCATGCATGGTAATAGTTACTCAAAGAGGAGCACACAGGCCGGGTGCGGTGGCTCACGCCTGTAATCCCAGCACTTTGGGAGGCCGAGGTGGGCAGATCACAAGGTCAGGAGATCGAGACCACCCTGGCTAACACGGTGAAACTCCGTCTCTACTAAAAATACTAAAAATTAGCCGGGCGTGGTGGCGGGCGTCTGTAGTCCCAGCTACTCGGAAGGCTGAGGCAGGAGAATGGCGTGAACCCGGGAGGCGGAGCTTGCAGTGAGCCGAGATTGCGCCACTGCACTCCAGCCTGGGCGCCAGAGCAAGACTCCGTCTCAAAAAAAAAAAAAAAGAGGAGCACACAGAAGAAAATTCCTTGGGACTCCATATGACTCATGGTCTTGGGAATTAGGGGCTTAAGAGAAGATGACTAGAGGATGACTTCCTAGAGCCTGGGGAGAGAGTCAGAGAAGGAACTGAAACAATGAGGACTCACAGGCATCCTTGAATAGATTTCCCATGGCTGGATGCCCTGGGAGACAAATGTACGCAAATTCTGTGGACGCCAACGCAGGTTTCTGATGGCTACCGAAAGAGTAACCTGGAACCAAGGGGATATAAATTCTCTCAATAATTTTTCAGTGACCTGAGGAACCAGAATTCAGCTCCAGCAAGGTGGGGGAGAGATGGAAAAGTTGGAACTAGGAAGTAGGATGAAGACAATTTATGTAGTATTTAATAGAAGTAGCATAACTTTGTGCTGTTTGCATCTCTCTAGAAAAATAGAGAAAAATCAAGATGTACTTGAGATTTCCATTCTTGAGGCAACACTTGTGTGCCCAGCGTTCTGCTTGCCTGGGGTGACATGCTTGCCTGGGGTGACATGGTCCACCTAACTTTCCCAAGCCAGTTGTTAAATGCAGCCATTATTAAAAAGTAAATTACATACATTTATAATTAAATGATATTAAAACAAAGGTGATAAGTACTCAAAACTCACCACTTCCTGATGACTTTACTACAGTTCACTATTACCTAAGCTCTTAAAGTTATTTACTTCCTCCATTGTATCTGTATCATGGAAATACTATACAATCATGTGCTACTAAACATTTCTCCCAATTCCATGCCAGTCACATCGTGTTGGTAGCTTGAATTCAGCCATAGTGGAAGCATTGACATCATGGAAATCAGCAAAGGCTACAAATCAGGGCTTCCCAGTCCCTACCCCACCCTACACCCTACTCCCAAAGCCACTGTTGAACATATGTCACCACAAGTGTTCTCCTCCAGCACTGAACAAGGTTTCATGCAGGAGACATGAACAAAAAACAGGCATCCCTGAAGCAAAATTGTTCAAACAGAAACTTCCCTCCCTCATTCTCCTGGAGTGGTAAGTACAGTGACGACTGTGATCTCAGCATTGGATTTAGGAAATCTCTACCTTCCCTGTTGACTCACCCTAACAGGAAGCTGTTCTCAGAGTCTCTCTAAAATCTCTCTTGCTGCTTTTTAGTGTGCCTTTCTTGCCAGAGCCTCACTGGTCCCATCCCCCAAATGGAGGCCAAGTCTGATCATGGCTCCCTTGCTCCTGGAATAGGGAAGATTATATCATTCAACAACCTGCACAGCCAACTGGCTGCCTCTGTCCCTCAGCACCTTTCAGGAAGCTAAGCTGGAGGCTCCTCAGACTGGGAGCACCCTCCCCAAGTCATCCTATACCATCCCCTGCCTTAGGGCAAAAGTATGCCAGGCACAGTGCTCTGCTGAAGATCTCTTCATCTATGACAAGTCACAAGTCGTCTTATAGGTGCTCATAAATATGACCAAATAAATGAAGAGATGGATGGTTCCTGGAGTTCTCTGCTCTTCTCCTTATTTAACGTCCTTTCCCTATACCCCTTCCTATTGCCAAGAACTCCCCACCTTCCCAACCCCAAGACAGTGGTCTCTGGTTCCTTTTGCCTCATTACTATCTCTCATATCTCCCAGCAAGCTCTATAAAAGCAGAGCTGGCAATGCCATCACCCCTTTGCAAATACCCAAGGCATCTTGAGGGTTTCCTAGTTATGTGTTACTAAGAAGTGTTTAGGGGCTTCCTAAAGACACTTTGAGGCCCATGCACACCCCACACCTCCTGTGGCCCTAGAATAGGAGCAGGAAAAATGAGGAAGACTAGCTTCTCCTCAAGAGAAAAGAGACAAAGAGAGAAGAAAGAGGCCGGACTCTCAATAAGCAGGCAGCTGGGGAAAGGAAAGTAGAACGAAGTAACCTTGAAGTACTACTGTGCTCTTCTGAACACCTCCTACCAACTAGACCAGACAAGTGTCCAGTTGTGTCCCTGTTGCAGCCATCCTGTATGGAGTGCAACCACTTTGTCCACTAGAGGCAGGTGAATTAGAAATACAATGCTCTGGGGTCCCTAAGAGTAGAACTTGGATCAAGGGATAAAAGCTATATGGGGACAAAAACCAGGTTCAAAGAAACGTTCTGTTGAATATTGACAGTCAGAGGCCAAGTGGCCTGCCTTGGAAGGTAGTGAGCTGCCATTGGAGGTTGTCAAGAAGAGGTTGCATACCCTTTGTCAGGAATGCTATAGAAGGAATTCAAATACCAGAGAAACAGCCTGCTGTCCTGGAATCAAACATGCCTAGATCAAATCCTGAATTATCTTTATTATCTTTGTTGCCTTGGTCAAGATACCTAATCCCTCTGAGCCTCAGTTTATTCATCTGTATAATGGGGATAATACACAACCTCATAGGACTAAAGTAAGGAATAAATAAGACAAAAAATCAAAAAGCACCTAACACTTAATAGGTGCTCAATAAATGCCAATCCCCTTCCCACCAAAAGGGGGAGATGGGTTAGTTGGCCTTGAAGGTCTTTCTACACCAGAGAGTATGACTCTGAAACACTTCCTGGCTATTAAGAAAGAAGGCATACATCTGAAAGAGATAAAAGAAGTCAGGATTAGGTCAATGAGGGGAAGAGAAAGAAGGATGCTAAGAATGGTCAGGGATCCTTTAGAGGTCATCCATGACAGAGCCGTGTTTCCTCTCATCTGACCTTCTAGAATAAAATGGAAAAGTAGGATTGGGGATTTAAAGTCCAGCCTGAGGGGCCTCAGTTTCCCTATCTGTATAGTGAAGGAGTAGGATTTTTTTTTAGGTCAGACTTCAGAGTAATCATATTGAACTTTACTTCATAATGCTCAGTAAACACAGCTCATTATAAATCCAGCCAAGGCCTTTCCCAGCAACTCATGCAGCTATGTAAAATCACTAATACCTGCAGAGTGCACATCCCTTCCCAAGGACAGGGGGCCTGGGAGAATGAGATGACTAGTTTTATGTGACAATGGATGTGCAACAGCGACAGTATTGACTGACACCGAATTAAGGGGAAAATATGAAGGAAAAAAATCAAAGACAGAGAGACAGACAGACACACACACACACACACACACACACACACACACACGCAGCAACCTGTGAAAAGAATAATATTGAGATCCTGGTTTCGGTAGAACTAAATATAACATCTTATATTTCCACAAGCAAATTGCCCAACAAATTGAAGTGGAAATATTCTGATGTTACTACAGACAGATATAATGTCAACAACTTGCTATTCTCCTCAATAATTCATTATAAACCAATTTAAAGACCTAGAGTACATTGAAAACAACCACCAAAATATTCCAGAGTTAAGTGTAAACAAATAGTATGAAAGAATCAAGAAGGATGACCAAATAAAATCAAGGCAGGCCAAACAAATGAAACACAAAGTCCAAAAGGATTCTGAGGAAGGTCTAAGCTAAGTTCTAACATCCCTGAAACAAGGGACCAAAGTGGTAAGGTAACACCATCCAAGTTGTAGCATGGAAATAATAGAACCCACATTACTTTTCCTGATACATGTCTCCTAGCAGACATGAAACTGCTGATTTCAGGAGCTTACCCTTTCAAATATATTTTTGCTACTAAAGCACAAATAATATAACATAAAATGAACTCTTTAAATACAAACAAATTACATATAAAATGAGAAACAGACAGCCCAAACAATTCAGATGCACAAACACCTACCCCTCTGCATCACTATGTTGTCCTCATCAGCTCATCAAATACAAAATCATTCACATTCCTCAAATACCCAGTTGAACTATGAGGTTCCTTCTTAAATCTTGGGCATTTAGGATGGACCTAACGGTTTTTTTTTTTTTTTAAAGTTTAATCTTGCTCAGCACAGGAAATTAATCCAGCCAAGCTTCTCCTATTAATCATTTCTATTCCATATTAGAAATTCTTAAATTATAGGCAAGCGGGCATTGCTTTAGCAAAGTAGATTCCAATGCCCAACAGAGATGATGTCGAACAAAGAAGGATTAGTAGAGCTTGTCTACTTGTCTGCATCCCCCTCCTTGCTGTGTGAACACCTGGTCCCTTTATCAACAAAGGAACATCTATAACACTGCCCACTTTACTTACTGTTTGCTTAGTAAATATATCCTTGGAACTTTATCTCAAACATTACTCTTCAATTAAGCACTCCCCATCTCACTAAACAAGAGAGGACGTCTCACGCCTATTAACAAAAACAGTGCTTATTGATTTCCACTTTTGAACCAAACATGACTAAAACATCCCCCAAAATACATTGTAAATATCATGACAAGGTGTTTAACAAAACAAGTGCTGGTAAATACTAAATAGCTCAATTAATCCCTATCTAGAAGTGGCTGACTACTTCAGGGTGTAAGAGCATGGAGCTGGATCTCAGAAAGGCCTAGATTCTCACCACAGAATATTACATCATAAGGCAGTAACTGTAAAATATCTAAAAACTTTTTTTTCTAGCATAAAGTAATGCTGCCGCATTCATTCACTTGGTATTTCTCAAACATCTCCTGCAGAATGGGCTCTGCACAAGTTGACCAACTGCAGACAAGTGAAAAAAAAAAAAAAAAACAACCACAAAAATAATTGTTCTAAAACACCAGCAGCATCTAGATGAAGGGATTTACCATACTCTCCGAGTTCCATAATATATGCTATATAAATATCATTCCCCCTCCTTCCTACACTTCACCCAGCACCCTAGAACTGTGGCACTTAGTTTTTTAATATAAGAGGTGGTAGTCTTATTTTCACATGTCCTTGTTTCTGTCTCACCGGATGCCTGTGCCTTCTGTGCTCCAAGGATTGTTTCCTTTTAGCTTTCAACAACATATAAAGACTCCCTAGACCTTCAGAGCACATTATTCTCAATAGAAAATCTTGACATGTGAAAACTTTTAATATTTAGAAATGGCAAGTGTATTGCACTTTGTCAGTTCCTCAGTTTATTTTACGGTCATAGATATTCTGAGCTAATTCTTTTTGTCTTTGTTTTCCTTTTATCTGCACTTTGTATGTTGTTCAAAAGAGTAGCCCTGGATGGCCCCTTCCAGCTCTGACTGCCAGGGATCTAAGCAGGAGGGAGGAGAGGGGGCGGGGTCGAGGCGAGCGACAGAAGCAACCCTCCCCGGCCCTGGGCAGGGCTCGCCACCCCGTGCCCAACCTCTGTGGAACGCGGACAGCCACTTCGGACTCACGTCTCAATGTTTCTTTATTATGCTAACACTGCTGCCTCAGAGCTCAGACATCACACACAGAACAATTCGTCCAGACAGACCCCCACCCACCCGGCCCCCGGGGCCCTCTGCTTAGGCTGGGGACACCAGGCATCCGGCCTCAGCCGCTCTAGGACACTCAGCCTCCTCCTCCCTCCCTCTCCCCCACGCCTTCGGTCCCGGGGGTGCGGAGAAGGCTCAGGATCGCCTTCCTCCGCCCTCGCCCGCCCCTTCCCACTTTTGGGGAGGACGCTCTGCCTCCCTACGCATTTCCTTAGGGAAATGCCTTCACCCCCAGCCGCCTGGCAGCCTGGGGCGAGCGAGGTCGACCCCAGCCCCGACGTGTCCCCAGCTGCGGACAGAGAGCCCCGCGCCCTCCTCCCGGCTGGGGCGCAGCCCGGCCCGGCGCGCGCGCTCACACCAAGAGGCCGTTCTCGCACTGCACCGGCCCCTCGGCGCAGTCGGCCGGCTCCGCGCTCTTGACCTTGACGTAGATCGGGGAGGGGCCCGCTTCGCAGGCGTCGGCGGCGGTGCAGGGCGCCAGGGCCACGTCCTCGGGGCCGCCGCAGGGCGGAGGCGCGTACTTGCGGCGCAGGGAGCGGCTGACGTTCTGCGTCGGGTACCCCAGGAGGTGGGTGACGCGGCTGCCGCGCCCGCTGGCCTTGCACCCGGGCGCAACGGCGTCCTCTCTGTGGAAAACAACAGGCGGGCGGGTGAGCGGGCTGCTCCGCGGCGCGGCGTGGGCACGGCCTGGGCAGAGTCGGGGGCTCTTGGCAACCTCTTGTCTCCCGCGCCTCCCTCCACCTGCCGTCGTCTCTCTCCCTCGGCCTCGACCTACTCTCCTTTGTGACCCTTCCTGGGCCGCCGACCCTGCAGTGGTCCCAGAGCCAGCATCCGCATCCTCCAGACAGGGCTTGTCCACGCGTATCTGGACAGCCCCGCAGGCAGCCCCCTTCAGGCCCCTCCAATCCCTTTCTGATGTTTCGCAGGCCGACCGCCTCTAATAGAGATCCAGAAGGAGCTGCTTTTCCTCCTCTTCTTTCCTTAGCTAACCCTGACCTTGCACGAGCAATCTCTTTCTCACCTCCTGCCCCTCAGTCTTCTCCATCTTTCCCTCCATCCCCGAGGCATTGCAATCATTAGCACTACTAGACTTGTTCTATTTTTGTTTCTAGTTTGCTTCTAATATAAGTTATTAGCACTATTCTTATTATTAGCTCTTCTTAAATAATCATGTCAGAGTTCTCACCGGCGCAGTACAGGGGAAACGTGGAAAAACATAGGCCCTGCCCTCCAGGAGCTTACAGTCTAGACAAGACAGGTGCGTAGGCAGGAGAGAAATGGAAGGCAGGGAGCAAAGGTGAAGACTGGGGTGGCAGGGGGAGGGGAAAGCCATGCGTTGGGTGGCAGGTCGACATGCTGCAGTCCCAGCACTCCGTGGCGATGGCGGGCAGGGTTGGGGTGGGGGGCCCAGCCGGCCGGTGGCAGGCAGGAGTGAGGTGGGCAGGGCACCGGTTCCCTGCCGCACAGCAGCATGCAGCATGCATCAGGTTTTACCTGATCTCACTAGCCAAGTCGCCGCAGGCCCCTCCGCCGACCCCGCCGCCGTTGCCGTAGCCGAAGGCACCGCGGGCGCCGACAGCCCCGGAGCCCCCGCAGCAGCAGCAGACGAGCCCCCAGATGCCTACGGCCAGGCAGCCCAGCGCGAGCAGAGAGCCCAGGACGGCGCCGATGATCACGCCTATACGCCGGGAGTCTGTGGAGAGAAGTGGAGGCAGGTCAGGCTTTCTCACAGCCTGGCAGGTGCCTGAGGGACCAGCACCAGGAGGTGCCAGGTCAGGGGTTAATGGGAAAGAGGGAGAGGGACCCAGGGGGTCTCTTAGCCCTGGAACACCAGTGGGGAAGATATGGGGAGATGCAAGTTAACCCCTTGTGTCAGCATGCTTCTCCCAGGGCTTCCAGCTGCTCTGGGCTCTAGAGCTCAGAGTGGAAGCTGTGCTGGGCGAGGTAAGACCCAGCTCAATAGGGGTAATTGTACCCACTGATCTTGGCCCACTTGTAGGAGAGGGCCTGGGAGCCCGCACTGGCAAATGGATGGCAGTGGAAAGGCAGAAGCAGCTGAGGCTCCAAACCAGAGCCCAGCCTCCTCCAGTTCAACCCTCCCAACCACCCAGCCCTCAAGACTGCTGCACCTACCTGAGACCTTCACCTCCACCACACAAACACTGTAGCCCACGTTGTTGGCCACTGTGCACTGATACAGCCCATCATCTGCTCTGGAGATATCCTTCAACACCAGGTCCCCATTGTTCAGGCCTGAAAGTGAAGTGGAGAGAGGCCTGGTCTCTGAGAGCTCCCACCCCAACCTCAGTCCCTGTGGGGTGGGGATGGGACACCCACTCCGGAAGAAGGGAAGGCTTATGCATGTGTGTACACCCACCCACACACACACACACACACACACACACTCCACTCTCCAGGTGAGTCACCTTCCCCCCTGCTGTGAAAGAGATGCAAGAAAGGACCTCTTCCCAGCAGCAAGACAGAGACACCATTAATTCACTCTGTGACCTTAGGGAAATATATACCCTCTCTGAGCCTTGGTCTCCTCCTTTGTACAGTGAGGACAGGAGAAGCCAGGGGAAGAGGAACTCTAAGGTCCCTCCTAGCTCTATTATCCTTTGTTTGACTGAGTATTTTCAGCTTCTCTATGTACTAGGAGCTTTACACACCTCCCCCATTTAATCCTTGCATGCCCATGAAATGTATATATTAGTATTCCCTTTCCATATATGAAGAAATTAAGGCACAGGGAGGGTAAGCCACTTGCCTTAGACTTGGAGCCAGTCAGTGTCCCAGCCAGGATTCAAGCCCAGCTCTGTCTGAGACCAGGCTCCCTCCAAATTCACCATAGTACTTTTGACTGACTCTCCACATTTGCCTTATCATCTGCTCTCAATAGCAGCTGCTGGGCCAGGCACAGTGGCTCACGCCTGTAATCCTAGCACTTTGGGAGGCCAAGGCGGGCGGATCGCCTGAGGTCAGGAGTTTGAGACCAGCCTGGCTAACACGGTGAAACCCCGTTTCTACTAAAAATACAAAAAATTAGCCAGGTGTGGTGGCACATGCCTGTAATCCCAGCTACTCGGAAGGCTGAGGCAGGAGAATCGCTTGAACCCGGGAGGCAGAGGTTGCAGTGAGCCGAGATCATGCCATTGCCCTCCAGCTTGGGCAACAAGAGCAAAACTCTGTCTCAAAAAAAAAAAAAAAAAAAAAATAGCAGCTGCTGGGGCAGGCCCAGAGGGAGGGTCTCCCACAGGGGTTCCAGGTTTGATTTGATGGCACTGACAACCCAAGGAAACCCCAACAGGTCCCAGAGTCCCTGATCTTCCACTCACCCCCCACTGCCCTCACCCAGGGCCCTCTCACCTTGGTTTATGGAGCTGTGGAAGGACTCCTGGTAGGAGAGCTCTGAGTGGTAGCTGTGCTGGGAGGTGTAAGACCCAGCTCGATAGGGGTAATGGTGTCCACTGATCTTGGCCCACCTGTAGGAGAGGGGCTGGGAGCCCCCACTGGCATAGCACTTCAACACCACATCGTTGCCATATGTCATGTGGCCCTCAGTCCAGCACATGGGCACTGCAGGTCGTGCTGCAAGGAGGCAGACAATTGTAAGCCAGGGCCCAGCCAAGAGACAGAGCCAGGCTCAAAGTGGCCAAGCTGCCCTTGGCTCTTAAACCAGGGGGAGAGGAGCTTAGAGGAGTCTGGCCATACCTTGGACAGTGACAATGACCTTCCGGGTGGCCATGGTGGTCTTCTTCACCCGGCACTCATAAGTGGCTGTATCAGATACCTGCAGGTTCATGAGGTTGATGGAGGCATCGTACTGGCTTGGGTCTGAGGCTGCAAAGCGAACCCTCTGCTGCAGATGGGGAAGGTTGCCATGGTTGATCCTCTTGTCCTGGTAACTAAGGAACTGTGAAGAGGAGAGGAAAACAGGTGGTGAAACAGGCAGAGCCAAGGAGGGCCATGTGGATTGGCGGCTTTGGGCAATTCACTGAACTTCTCTGAGACTCTTTTCTCAGCTGAAAAAATGAGAATAATGATGCCTGAGCCACTGACCTCTTACAGAACTGGTGAGATCAGGTGAGATCAAGCACTTGGAAAAATATATAGTCAGACTGGGAACTTTTTGAAGGCAAAGACTACACCTTATCTTCCCTTTAGAATGGGATGGGAGGAGGTAGACTGACTGGCTAGCTTAATTCACAATTGCAGAGCTCTCATCCCCATTGCCTCATTCCCTGAAAGGCCTTGGGGGAGGTTCAAGGTCAGTCTTCTCCCTTTGGGATGTTGGCTGTCCAACAGGTAGACATCATGAAGCCTAGAGGAAGGAAATCCCTGTGCCCAGCACTCACCACGTTCTCTCGGTGGTGGGCAGGGTCTGAGTTGACCTGCATCCACTCGATGTCCAGCCCATTGGGACCATAGTCCTCAGGGTCCAGGACGTAGGGGCAGCCCAGCCTCACATTATCACCTTCTGCCAGGTACAGGACCTCCTGTCCATCCCCGTTGATCCGCACAGCAGACAGCAGTGCTAGGGGGAGGGCAGAGAAGATGGGGTGGTAGGAGCAGAAGCAGGGCTTCAGGAGGAGTCAGTGTCAGCCCTTCCCTTCATATTCTCTGTCCATGGCACCCAGAGGTCAGCAGTGCTTTCATAAAAAGGAGGGCTGCTCTTAGTGGGTATGTGTGTGTGCATGAATTGTTACAGGCATATAACAGCTATACATATAGCTATTATATATGTAGCTGTTATGTATGCTTGTATGTATATATGATTATGTGTATGCATGTATGAATATGTACACGTATGTACATTGTATGCTTATGAGTATTTGTGGCTGCTTATGTGTACTGTGAGGATATTCATGTACATGACCATGTAGCGTGTCTGCTTATATATTTACATGATAGTGTGGATGTGTTTACGTGTGTGTGTGTGTTTGTGTGTGTGAAGGCATGTGGTACACACAGAGTTGTTAAATGCTCTGATGGAAGAGCCTGGCTGATTAAATGTCACCTATCTGGGCTCTGTCTGGGCTGAGTGAAGTCCTCCTGTCCAGAGGCAGCAGGGTGGTTACAATGGCTTCTGGGACTCCTCTCCAGCCTGAGAAGCCGAAGACTAAGTGTGTCTATGTGTGTCTGTGTATGACAGTGTGTGTCTGTGGCTGTATGACTCTGTGTGGTTTTGTACAGTGATGTGTGACCATGTGAGCTATGTAAGTGCTTAAAAGTGACAGTGTGTGCTTGTGCATGACAGTGGACAGCTGTGACCAGGAGCCTGGCTGTGTTCGTGTGTGATAATGAGTGATGGTGTGTGCCTGGGACTATGGCCACAGGTATATGTAGGACATTGTGAGCCTTTCTTGACTACACAGCATTATGTACTGTGTGTGCTTCCTCTTATGTGATTGTGTGGCTCTCATGCAGCTGCCCCCACAAGCTGGCTCCCAGTGAGGCCCCTCCTGCCACTGAGTCAGTGGCAGGCAATCCTGGGTGAGGAACCGGGATCCCAGGACCCAGGAGCTCAGGACTGAGCTCTTGTCTCTCCCTACCCTGAAGCCCCAGGCAGGCCTATCCCCAACCGGTTGGACCTAGAGAGGGATAAGACTGGGGTGTGTAGCCAGGGCCCCACCCTGGACACTCTGCACTCCACCTCCCAGTCTCCAGCAACCCTGCCTCTGCAGGCCCCTCACCAGGCCTCACACACTCTCCGTCTGCGTTCTTTTTTGAGTCAACATGTCTTCTGGAGTCACAGCACCAGGTCTCAGCAATCATTCTGTTCTATCATTCTGTGGCTCGGGACCATGTTTACACGTAGAGATCTCACACGTGCACACACACAATGACACCATCACAGGCAAACAAATCGGCACGTGGCCCACTCTTACAAGGCTTCAAAATGCAGATACATACCTATGTGGCCCCACCTTCCTACACACACAGACACTATTAGATTCATTCAGACACAGACACAATCTGCACACAAACACAGAATATATTAATTCAAAAGACACACCCACCGTGTGTTCATATAGTCCCTGTATGTGTTCATTCAAGACCAGACATATCCATGGAAGCCCTGCCAAGAAGGCTTAGCCTGGCTCCAGAGAGGCCAGCAAGGGGCCCTTTCAACACCCTCAATAGCTCAGCGATCCCTGAACTTCCCCGCTAGGAACGCTGGCTGGGCCATCAGCTCTGTCATAACCCAGCTAGACTCCAAGGTGACCCAGAGCAGGCAGGCTGACTGCTGGGGCTCTAACGGGACCTAGTGATGCCTCTTCCAGCTCTAGGCCAAGAGAACAACAGCTCATTCCTGAGATAAGGATCCTGCTGCCATCTGCCAGATCCTGAGGCTGCTCAAGGCAAGCCAGGGATGAGCCAGAACTCGGCTGAGAGCAGAGGCTCCACCCTGGAGAAGCACCGCTGGAAGCACCCACACAGGAAGGACTCTCTCCATGCCATAGGAGCCTGCCAGGCAGGAGGGTAAGCATTCAGGGAGAGGGGCTTGGGAAGGAGCGACAGGCTGCAAGATAAGCACCTCCACCCTGCACCAGGCTGAGAGATTCTTCAATTGTCCCAGACAGGGAGCCTCACCCAGCTTTTCTATCTCCTTAGAAGTCTTCTCAACCTCCTCCCAAGGGTTCCAGCCTTTCCGCACCCCTCCCTCTCCTTGGGAAGTTGTTCCTAATGTCTCACCTTGATTCCTCTTGCTGTAGCACTAAGGAAGTACTACAGGGAATGCGAGAGGAGAGGCTGGAGAGAGGGAGGAAAGGCAAAGTGGAAGAGAGAGCTGGATGGGAGACTTGAGGAGAGACAGGAATGGAGGAATCACATGGGCTCTCCAAGGAAGGGGACAGTGGTGATTCTTTGCCCCCCAAAAGCACCAGAAACTGGCCATGCTTTCCGGGGTGTCATCTCAGTAGTGGTGCCTACTCTCTGCTTGTAAATTCTTTCTGAATCTTCAAGGTGCTTCCAGAACTCCTGATCCTCCCTTTGGAGGTAAGGGACGGGAGAAAAGGCGGCTCCATCTGAGGGTATTGATGCGTTAATGCTGCCAGCACTGAGTTGTCCTCACACACCCATTGACACACCACACAGGGGGAAGTCCAGGTCCCCACAGCACAGCTGGAGCCTCCCGAGTGGACTCTGCCAGCCCTGCTCTCATCAGACAGAGAGGGGCTGCAGCTATCCTGCCAGAAATGTCATCATTCCCATGCAGGCGCACGCGCCCACACACTTATGTACACATTCACGCTCACACAAAGGCTGAAAATGTCACCCTGCCTTCCCAAATTCCTCCTTCATGCCTCTTCATCCCAAATCCAGACTGCAAGAGGGACTCGGAGCCCTTTCCAGTGATATTGGCATAGAATGCCTCTTGGTGGAACTTGCCCCAACCTGGGCAGGAAGCCACAATGTCCAAACTTGAGCCCTGCCCTGTGGACCTACCCTGGTGGGGTGAGAAGTCTCTGGAGTTGCCGTCCCCACCACACTCAGGCCTCATCTTAGAGTGGGGCACTGCCCTGTCGTAGCACAGGGGGCCCAAGGCTGAGGTCTCAGGCCTGAGCTGTCACTGGCCATGATGGAAGAAACCACTCAGACTTACACCAGCCTTAGTCTCTTGCCCTTTCAAGGCAAGTGACTTCCCTGCCCCTTGGCCTTGGCCTTGGGAGAGGAGTAGCGTCGGCAATAGCACACAGTCTGATGAAAATTGATCCTTCCCAAGCTCCTCCTGAGCCCTCACCCAATGCCCGTGCTTACCTCTCTCCTACCCCACCTCCAGCTCCTGCAGAGCAATCAATCCCTCTCCTCCTAGTCACAGCACGAGCTTGCAGGGCACCTGCACACATGTGTGAACCCGACAGGGGACACATAAAGATCCACTCAAAGACCTCTGCACCACAGACACACACCCTGAACATCAGGCACAGGGTCTCCTGGGGAAAGGTCCCCTGGCAATACCCACACCCAGCTGCAGCAGGGCAAGGGTAGGCAGCACCCTGCCAGGCAACTCAGGCAGCCCCAGGCTCCACTGTGAGCCCTTGCTGCCCCTTTCCTGCCCACCTAGCCTCATGCTGGCTATCCCTGCCCCCTGCCCAGCCCCGTACCTGGGCTCAGGCACACGAGTAGAAGGTGGAATGCTCCTCCAACTCCCATGTCTCTAGGCTCGGTGTTTCCTCTGCCTGGGCTGGGTATCCCGTGGGGTCGTAGTGGTGAGTGTGAGGGGGTGGATGGAGGGAGGGGGAGCTGAGGGCCCAGACACTGCCTGGGGTGGCAGGAAGGTGCAATGAGTGCCCAGCTGGGGAGCAGCCGGAGTTATTTCTATGGGAGGGAGGGGGCCTGGTCCCCGCCTTGGGGAGGAGTCCCAGGAACCCTAATTAGCAGGGTGACAGGGTGGCCTACCTGGGCATTACCCAGTCCTCACCCAAGCTCTTCCCTGTCCTAAGAGTAGCACAGGACAGCCAGCGGGACTTGTAATTAGGCACCTGTTAAACTTCACTTCCTCCTGGCCACATCCTCAGGGTGACAACAGTCACCTCATTTACAGCTTCCAAGGGCTCCCCTCACCACTCATTTGCTGCCTCCTTCCCTGAGGGAAGTGGGGAAGAGGAAGGAGAAGCCAGCCTTGGGAGAAAGAGTGGCCAGGCCCTGAAGAGTTAATCCTGATCCCAGGGCATAGGGTTCCCCAGGAGTGTCCAGCCCACCTTCCCCCAGGCTTCAGGCCTTTCAAAGCGACTCAGGCCTCCTGAGCTGAAAGAGGAGAGAAGGGGTGTGCGCAGGAACAGAGTCTCCTCCTGGCTGTCCCCTCTGGAACTGTCCTCCACACCCATACCTGACTCAAGGCCATCCCCAAGTGTAGGGGACCCCTGGGAGCAGGAGTTCTATGGGGGGTCCAGGGTGTGTGGTAGGAGTAAGGTGACTGATGGGCTAGTGAGGGAGTCTTGGAGAGGAGAGTGCCAAGAGGACCAGGGAAGGGGGTGCCTGTGTAAGCGTGTGCACCCCTCAGCAATGTCTGTGGGAGGGAGGCAGGCTGTCTGTGTCAGGGTGTCTCTGTGAGGATGGCTAAGCCCCTCTGAGTGAATTTCTTGAGGGATTGCTTGGTGTCCTGGCTTCTCTGCCCAGAAAGCGTAGCCAGGTCTTGAGGGTTAATGCAGTCCCAGTATTAACTGGGTCCTTGAGACCAAGGACCCTCATAACCTGGACTGGTCATCGGGCTGACTAAACCAGCACAGTTCTGGGTAAGTTGGTGCTGGGGTGGGGAGGGTCCTGGTAGGCATGGGGAGCAAGTGAAGGGCCCCCCTTGTTGGCTTGTCTAAGGGGGGCAGAATGGGCATGTGCCTCGTTGGACTCCATGGTGGGAGTCAGGAGATGAGTGACCCCATTCAATAGCTCGACTCCCTCAAAGGAGTCAGGGACTGCCCCCATCGCTATCACGGAGCACAGAAAGGGCAGAGGAGGAAGAGTGTTGGGGAGAGTTATGGGGCTCAAGGATGCTGCCAGGGCCCGCCCCTCTGGGGAAAAATAAGTCAGAACATTAAGGAAACACAAGGAGTCCACGCGTCTCTGCATTCCAAGCCGTTGCACCTGAACTCCCAACAATAACAGGGCGCTCTGAGACCTACCAGATGTACACAATGAATATCTTTATTTCCTTATTTATTTTTAGGTTTATGGGATTGTCCTGCTCCCTTTGAAGAGCAGGGATCATTATTCCCATTTTACAGATGGGGAAACAGAGACCTGGAGAAACATGGGGATTCAGCCAATGTGGCTGGTGCCTAAGCTGGGATACCCAGGTACCCAGGGTGTCAGTCCAGAGAGGTCCACAAAATGGTCTTGGTGATCCTGTGGATTACTAGACCCACTCACGAACAAGAACCATGGAAGGTCAGGGTGAGTGGAAGGGAAAACAGGTCAGACCACGAACAGAGAGACTGAGGTGAGGAGAAAGCAGTAAGGTTGTGGTTCCACTAAACTACAGTGCAGGCTTCGGATTTAATTGGGTTCTGGATGTGGGCTAATGTTAGAGCTGGGGTTAAGTTTGGGGTTAGTTGAATTATGAATGAGGTTGAAGTCAGATTTGAGGTTGGGATTAGAGTTAAGGTTGGGATTAGGGTTAGAAATACAGCTAGAATTGAGGCTCAGATTTATGGCTGGGATTTGTGTTACGATAAGGAATAGAATTTTAGTTTCATTTACAGCTCTGCCTGGGAATACAGTTAGGGCTAAATCAAAGGCTGGGTTTAGATTGATTTAGTATTGGGTTAGAACCAAGTTTGAGATTCACGTTGAAATAGGCTGTGGTTAGGGTTGGAACGTGGTTTAAAGACACGTAAGCAGCGGGAGTTGATGGGGATCAAAGATGAGGTTTTATTTCTAATATAGAAAGACTTCAGCCTCCATCTGCTAAATCCAGGTTTGGCTAGAATTTTCAATCCTTAGTGAGGGGAGACTACTAGTGGCACATGTTGATTGGGGTCCCAAGACTTGGAGGAGGAAGCCAAATGTACACGAGCCCATCTAAGGGGTATGAGGCAACTAAATCCCATAAAGAATGGACCCTCTGAAGTCCTGCTCCACTAGTAAAGCTCACCACCTGGCCAAGCTCCAGGAAAAACATCTGGGGAGGAGACGCAGGAAGCTACTGACAATGACTGGGGCTCTGACACCAAACCGAACTACAAGTTGGGGTCCATCAGAGGGAGTCTTACTGAGTGGGGAGGAGAGGTGGTCTGGATTTGGAGTCCTTAGGAGTCGGCAGTTGGGAGAAACTGAGTGCCTACATGCTCCTCTAGAACAGCCGCTTTATGGGGCACCACATGGGGGTCTTTCAAAGCCTGAAAGGGCAGAGTGCCATTGTTGTTTCCCCTTGACCCTCTGAGGCTTAATTGCTACCTCCTTGCAATTTGAGTCCTATAAAAGAAGCTGTTAGCCTTCCAGCCCTACACCCTGAGCCCTGCAGGGTTTTCGGGGAGGGCAGCAGTTGGGAAGCTGTGGATGGGGTGAAGGCACTGGGGTGTCAGCATAGTTTCCAAAGCACATGTCACAGTCCTACAGTCCCCTCCCTCTGGGCCCAGCTCACAGTCCGTGTAAGTCTCTGGGCCTTATCCTCAGCAGTGGAAGAGGGCCCCACTCCTAGGAAGACCCCTATCCCAATTCCTCCCTCTCATTTCTCCCCAACCAGTCTCCACCCCAAACATCTCATTTCCCCACCCACTTCCTTTTCAGCTTTTATAAAGGTCTGGTCCAGGAGACTACCGGGGTTCCCCCTATGACCCCAGAGAGAGAGAAGAAAGAGATTGGGAGAGATAGTGATGAGTTAAGGGGCAAAGACAGAGACTGGGACAGAGGCAGACAGAAAGACACATGGTCTAAATGGCCCCTCCAGAGACTCAGAGGGATACAGAGGAGGCAGAGGGCCCAGGCCACGAGCTGGGAGCCAATACAAATTTCCGAAAGGGCCCCTTGCTTTTTCCTAAGAAATCCATGACTCTCCAGGGAAGAATGGCCCTGGTTTGACTGGTATTTGCTTCTATTCTAAGACAGTAACAGAAAATCTAAGACAGGCCTAGAAAGGAGTAAACAGGGAGATACAGGAGGTAGGAAGAGGCTGGACAAAAACTCAGAGAAGGCCACAGATTGCTTTCCCGATGAAGTGCAGCCCAGCCCCAGAACCTTTCTGGGAAGGACAGGCAGAGGGCTTGGGCTGCCTACTCTTCCTCCAAAGCCTATTCTTCCTCCAGAGTCCCTTTCATGGCAACTCCACCCCACTCCTCTAAGCCCTGCTCTCCCCTGCCTGTACTTGCCCACCCCAACCCCTCTCAGTGGCCGCCAGACTCCCTGGGCCCAGGCTCAATCAAGCTCCCCACAACCCCTGCCTTGGCTGGCACTGCAATTTGACTCTTTCTAAACTCCTCCCCACACAGTCAGCAAGCTCCTCAGCCCCCTCTCCCAAGTCCCCATGTAGCCCAGGGCTCACCCTGCAGCACCCAGGGAGGAGCTGTCCTGCAGAGGAAACCTCTGAGGTAAGACTCTGGGAGCAGAAGCTGTGAGTGACAATGGATAGGCAAAGAGTCACAGAGAAGCCAAGGAGCCTTGCAGCTGCTGTCCGTCCACCCAGCTTTCAGTGACGATTTGGAGGTGGAGGTCTGCCAGGTGAGGCCATGGTTGCATGAGAAGGGCAGGGGGCTCAGAGGTTGCATGGGTGGTGATGGGACAACATCGGGTTCTGGTTACAGAGAGGGATGAGATCGACATGTGGGGCTAAGTCTGAGGGTGTGGGTTGGGTTCAAGACTAAGGCTCAAATCAAAGCTGGCAGGGAAGAGCCATGAACACAGGTGACACAGGGACTCCTCAAGCCCCTGCTCAGGTTTCCCAAACCTCAGTGGTTCTGACTGGTACACTTCAGAAGAAGTGGGATTCTAGGAGGAGCCTGGATATGCCCACATCTCTCCCATCAAGCAATGTCCTGAAGCTGACAGACTCAGAAGAGCAAGCAGCACACACATAGTCCCCATCAATTAAAGGAGTGGCTGGAGTTGCCACTACATCAACAAAGCACAAGAGCAAAGGGAGGCGATTGAATGCCACCAACTGAACTGTTAGCAAGAGAATGAGTGGAGGCGAGAAGAAATCGCTTATAAAGGATATGTGATTTCCTGATGACAGATCTGAGGAAGAATGAAGAGACTTTGAAGATAAAGGTATCTTCACCTCACCAAGATCAACCACATCCTGCAGAACCTTCATTCCTTCAGCAAACAGCTGGGCTTTATGCTAGGCCCTGGGGAGATGGCAATTAAGAAGACTCAGTCTCTATCCTTACAGAGCACCCCATCTGATACGGAAATAGCTCCTGGCCCGCAATGTGGTAAGCTGCAGTAATATGTGGAAGGTCCCTGACTTAGTGGCAATGATGTTTAAGCCGAGATCTGAAGGATAACTAACAATGGCGTGCCAGAGAAAAGAGCAGGGGGTGGAGAGAGGGGGCCAGGGGAATATTTCTGGGCTTGGTAAGTAAGCCAGGTCCCTGTCAGACATGGACTGAGAAGAGCAAAGCCAGGAGTGACAGCTGATGATTATTTTTTAACTGAGGAAGGAAGATCCTTGAGAACGGAACCTCTTGGGACCTTCTATCCAGAACACCAGAGCACCTCACTGGGATCAGAGCCAGGCCATCGGGTAGATTAAGCAACTAAAATTGATCGTCCTGAACCATGAGTCTGTCTGTTTACGGGGAGAGAAACTTTGAGATGAATTAATCCACAGGTCCAATGGGACTTTGACCTTTTAATTTGTAGAAATAAAACTTGCCTTTGATTTTGCCATCTGGATTCCCCAAACACGTATCCACAGAGCGGAACTGTGGTCCCCCTCGACCTGCAGGGTGGCCCCAGGCCTGCCTTGCCCCGCTGGCAGTTGCCCAGGAAGGTGTGTAGGAGCTGGCAGGCGTCAGTACGAAGCTGCAGCTGGTGTGTGTCTGATTCAGAGCCTTTCTCACTAAGCCCGTCCTGACCAATCCTTGCTCTGCCCTCTGTATTTGTTTCCTGTTGCCTGGACACTGGGATAGAAGGAGTCAAGGGGAAGGTGGTGCCACAGGGGTGGGGCTTAGAGGCATCAGAGCCCTGCTAGGGCTGCAGCGACAGCGGAAGTATTACCTGGCAGGAGAGCAGCAGGCCCAGCCCAAAGGATAAAGTTGAAGATTCCCCACTTCTCCCAGTTTCCTCCCCTCCCTGAAATGCTCAGGAGAGCCCTGTGTTTCTAGAATGACAGGCACTTCCCCTCAGAGTCAGGCTGCACAGCAGCCAGGGTAGGAGATACATGAAGAAACGTCATGTAAAAGGAGCCTGGCCCTGCCTTGTGTGGTCCCAAAGAGCAGAACTCGGTCCACACATTGGATACACAGGAAGACATATTGACTCAATCTTAAGAAACTTCTGGGCATTAGGGCGAATCTGAGATGGTTTGGGTTGCCTTTTGAGGTAGTGAGCGCCCTTTCTCTCAGGATGTACAAGCTCAGATTGTCCAACCATTTGACTAGAGTTTACAAAGGATATTCAAGCATCAGAGGGTCTTTGGGGTCCCTTTCTGCTTGAGATTCTAAGATTTGGTGTCCATCCCCACTACCCAGGGACAGTCTTTCCCAGGGACCATGCAGAAAACTCATTGGCTCTGGACAGGTTCTTCCAGGCCCAGCCCTTCTGCTCCCCACTTCCATTCACCCACTTCTGACTCTTCTTTCTGGGAGTCTTCTGAGAAAGCCCTCTAAAATCTCAACCCTACTCCTGTCCAGCCTCAAAGTCGTCAAAAGGTATTGAGATGATGACTAGCCCTTTCTTAAGACGACATGGGTGAGAATGCAAAAAGAAACACGGAGCTTGCGCCTCAAGGAGAATGTCCCAACTGGGAGGGATGTGAGGTTTGGGGCCAGGATAGAGGGAAGGTCTGAGCTATTTAAAGCCAGACAAATCAAGAATAACTCAAAAATAACTCAGCAGTGTCGGAAATGAGGACCTTCCAGGTAACCTGGGCATGATTTCCCCTGACATATCTCAGAGTCTGGTAGGGAAGGCAGGTTGCCATAGGCAGCAGCCCAGGAGGGGAAGAGACCTATGGTCTGCAGTGAGCCATCTGTTTCTTTCACAGTTCTCCGCCAGGCTCCCACTTTTTGCAGAAGCAGCAGTTAGGAGGAGAGAAAGTGAGAGATAGAGTGAGGAGCTCACTGTCCCTGAGTCTCCACAGCCCACAAATCCAGACTTCTTGTCTGAGGTTCCAGCGTCTCCTTCCACCATCACCTAAACCACTGCCACTTGTCCTCACCCTGAAAGCCCTGTCTTTGAACTCTCTCAGCCCCTTTCATCTGAGCCTAATCCAAATGCTTTTACTGACAAGTAATGTCCAGCTGTGACTCGAGTCACAGGTGGGGGTGCTGAGGCTTTCAGGGGTAGTAAAGGACATCCCAGCACCCCACTGAGTCAGGGACAGCATGGCTTAGCTACCAGGGCAGCTGCTAAGTCACATCCAGCTGGAGCTGCTTCTGCAGCAGAAGCAAAATTACTGAGACCGCCTCCAACCCACGACAGGCACATGTGGGCAGGTAGGACATAGGGCCCAGCCAGGAGCCAGGAGGCACATGCCTGGGAGGCAACTGCTGCTGATCTGACTCAGTGCCCCAGCAGGGAGCCCAACCCCTGGATTCTCTAGAGTGGACTAGTTCAGTCTGACATTATAAGGGCCAGAAGACCCCCAAGGCAGAAGACAGGGGGCTGGGAAGTCCATGGGAAGCTAATATGTACCTTTATACATAAAATAATGTAAAAAGTAGATATGAAAAGATCAGATACCCATATAACAATGTCAATAATAGTGTTGGCAATTAAGAAAAAAGGCTTTATATTAACAAAGATGATGCAGCAAACTGCACTTCCTACTTATCTCTTACAGCCTCTCACACAGCCCTGTGTTGATTCAGTGGCTTAGAGGAGTACACAGAGCTCACGATCTCCGCCTTTGAGCATGAGAAGGGGAAAGCTTAAACCTCCTCAGCAGAAAGCACCTCCGCTGAAGGTCCAATCTCTAGCAGCAAGACTGAGCCTAGGAACTCACTAGAGTCCTCAAAATAATGCCCATTTTCTCTTTGTCTCCAGGCCCTAGCCTTACTCTGCAGGCTCAGCTCACAGTGTCCTGCTGAGTCTGCCACTACTATCATGCAGCCTAACCCCACCAGTCTCCACTTAACACTGGGAGATTTCTCTGTAATTATCCCCACTGCCATTTCTGAGTGAGACTGGTAGAGGGTTTATAAAAGATTGCCCAGATGTAGTTGACTGGCCTCAGATCCCAACTGCCTGCCTGGCTCTCAAGAGTGTCAGGCATCTTAGAACTAGATTCTTACTGGTTCAGACTAGTTCTGGAGCCCACGAAAGCCTGGGTGTGACGTCTTAGGAATCCCAAGAGAAGAAATTGAACCTCTCTTCCATTTCATCGGCCAATTCCAAGATGGAGAACTCCTGATGAGAGTGAAAGGGTCAACCCTGGGGCAAAGCCCTGAGATTCTCTCCCAAACCATCTTCACTTGCTCAGAAGTGGCTATATTCTCTCTTCTCCAAAGCCAGACCTTTATTCATGTAACCTATAACTGCCCCTGTGTCCAGGCCCAGTCGACAGTCTCACTCACTTTTAGTAAGGCTTTGGGATCTTCCCGGACCCAAAGACCTACATTTTCACCAGCAGCAGCTCTGGTCAAATGCTGGCCTTACTTTCAACCTGTGGTGTTGGCCCATTTTTGTCTAAGTGGACTCAGAAGTTAGCAGTGGGTGTGGAACCCCTTTTCTCCTCAATCCTTTCTCCACAGTGGCCCATTTTTTCCAGCCCTGAGATGGATGACTTAGGTGTGAGCCTAGGCAAACTCTTAAGCACCCAGGCTCTTTCTAGCTTTCCTGGCAAAGAGTGTCTCCTGAACTAGGCAAAGCCTTGTTCCCTGGTCCCTGCAGGCATCAGCTAAGCAACAGGTGATGCTCAGAGAGAACCTTTGCCAGTGCCCCAACTGCAGATGAGTCCCAGAATCCTCAGCGGCATTGCCATGTCTTCTCTCCCATCCAAGGCTGGGTACCACATCTTCCCAAGACCCGTAGGGGGGAAGGCATCAGTTTCCCTAGGAAGGAGGGTTGCAGTTAGAGGTGCTGAGTAGGGACGGTGAGAAAGCCTCTTTCCCAAACAGTTGGTTGGGCGGGGCAACAATCTTTCCTGGTGGAAAAGGTGGAGAAGGCGCCTGGGGAAGCTGTGGCTGTCCTGAGGAAAAGGAAGCACAGGAAACAGCTTACTGACTCTCCCTGGGCCCTATGAAAAGAGGACTCTTGCCTGAGGCCCTCGTAACCTGGAGTTGTAAACATCCAGGATGCACCCAGCAGATTCCTCACCTCCTCTAGTGCAGGGCCCATCAAGGAAGGCAAGACTGGGCTCTGGATTTGGGAGATGAATCCATCCCCAGGGGTAGAGAGGGACCTCATTGTCACAGCAGCTGGAGGAAAGCCCTTTCCCCTAGGCATACAAAAACAGGGGACATGGCTCCATCCCTAGAAGCTAGCAGTCCGGTCCCAAAGGGGCACCTGACAACCAGGTGAGAGGCCAAAAAAGCAGAGATGATTCCAAAGGTACAAGAAATTTGGTGGGAGCAGCTCAGGGGAGAAAACAGGAGCAGACCGGCATAAATGGGTGGCTTCTGAGGGGACAGCAAGGTCTGTTGCGTTCAGTGAGTGCCTGGAATGTACCTGGCATGTGGTAGGCACTCAGTCAGTATCTGAATAAGTGAATGAATGATTAAAGTATAGTTTGGGGCAAAGTGAGACAAGTTAAAAACAGATGAAAATGGTTTGGGAGCCCCACCTATGGGAGTGAGGTGGACAGAGGAGAGCCCAGCCACAGGAGGGGCTGAGTTCGGGTGAGGGGACTGGACTGGCAGGGTGGGGAGTGCAGGGCTCTCGGTGTGCCCTAGTGGGGGATGGGCCTGTGTCTGTGTTGCAGCATTGCCTGGAATTGAAAGGGCTCTGGCGGGAGAGAGCTGAGACAGGCAGAGTGAGCACCAGGTTCAAACTTCACTCCCTCCACAGATGTGATCTGAGTCATGGGTGTGATCCCAGTAAGAGCCTTGCCTCACCTGGCCCTGGTGCCTCCTTCAACAGCTCCGCCTGGCCAAGCCTTGCCCCAGCCCCCACTGAGAGGCATCTGTAGCTCTGCCTCAATGCCCTGAAATGCTTCTGAACTGGGCGTCAGGGTGGAGCTGAGACAAGATTGTGATCCCAGGGAATCACAACAAGGCCAGGAGACACCAGGACAAAGGGACCTCCTGGCTTAGGAGAAACCATCATAAAAGAGCATCTTCCCATTCCCTTACCCTCAGCACCACATCACCCACACTCGGGTCCCCCACAACCTATTTTACTCCACCTTCAGTACCCTGTAGCAGCCACATTCCCACAAGAAAGCCAAGCTGTTCCTTAAAGTCAAGTAGATTTAATCTGTAACTATGAAATGTCTAGGTTAGCAGCAATTATGGACACCCAGAGACTAGGCAGAATCTGTCCCCCGAAGGCATCCTGAGGGCCACGAAGGCTCCCCTCAGTTCACAGAGGTAGCTGGCAGGATGTTAGCTTTGCGCTCAGCTTCAATGCAGTACTTCTCGGGAAGGCCAGTGGCTCTGCCGGGGAAACGCAGGCAGGTATAAGGAAAGGTACTGGACCAGACAGGAGGTGGGAGGAAGCAGGCTCTGGGTGGGGTTTACAGAACCTGGGGGCCTGCACCCCCCAACCCTGCTCTCACAATCCACCCCCTAAACACACATTCATGCCAAGGCTCCAGCATCCTGCCAAGGAGCTCCCAGAGAGCCAGCAAGACCCCATCCCAGGACTTTCTGCTGGAGCCCCCTTCGGAGGGATCAGCCCTGGGTGGGGAGAAGGGCCTCTCCCTGAGCATCTCTGCCATGGCCCTTCACCCCCAAATCCCCATACTTTCCAGCCTGTGGTGCCATCTGTTTGGGGGAGGGAAGAGGATTTGGGAAAGGAGGAGATTCCAGTGCACCTCAGCTCTTCAAGCTTTTTCCTTTTGATGTCATCGATGCGCTCACGGCGTTTCTGGGCCTCCTCTTTGAGGCGCCGGCCCTCCTCAAAGGTGGCAATCCGGTTCTGCACTTCCTTCTGCTGGTTCTCGCGCACCTGGCGCCGGAGCTCATTGGCATGCTGTAAGCGCCCTGTGGCCTTTTTCTCCTCCTCCAGCCGCTCCTTCTCAATCTGTTCTCTCTGAGCCCTGCGGGAGGGAAACAGGAATGGAATAAACTCAGCTGAGCTGGCCCAGGCCAGGAAAGGTGGTTGGGGAGCCTCCTGGGTGGGCTCCTCCAGTAGACATGCCTCAGAGACCACAGCCCTCTGGGCTCCAGCCCCATTTTGTAACTCAAGGATCAGCCCCAAAAGCTGCTGCCCACGCATGCCCCCTTCTCCTACCCAGCCAGGACTAGCTCCAGGGTCACATGACTGTATGTCATGGGCATGCTTAGAAGGGCCCCCAGCTTGGTTTGATGCTCTGCTTTCACTGTTCTGAAATTCTTAATAATTTTTGAACAAGGGAGTCCATACTCTCTTGCTCTGTCACCCAGGCTGGAATGCAGTGGTGCTATCATAGCTCACCGCAGCCTCAACCACCTGGGCTCAAGTGATTCTCCCACCTCAGCCTCCTGAGTAGCTGGGACCACAAGAGAGTGCCACCACACCCAGCTAATTTTTTGTTTATTATTTGTAGAGATGAAGTCTCATTATGTTGCCCAAGCTACACATTCTCAATTTTCACTGGGCCCTGAAAATTATGCAGCCAGTCTTACACCCAGGGTTTCACCCACTGGGAACTATTGTTCCTACTTCTCCCTGATAACAATGTGTAACTCCTCTCCAGCTTATCCTGAGATTTCTTCTCCTTCCTTCCTTCCTTCCTTCTTCCTTGCTTCCTTCCTTCCTTTCCTGCCTCCCTCCCTCCCTCCCTCGATGCTTGGAAATGTAAAAGATGCGGTAAAGTGTCATGCTAGCTCCATGCTGGTTACTGGAAGAAGGAAGGAGCTCAGCCTGATATCTCTCAGTTCTCTTCCTGATCCACCTCTCCAAATTTCCCTTAGAAACCTCTTCCACAAAAATATTTCATGGACCCTGACATCAGGGAGAAAATCACTAATGGCAACAGGAAAGGCTCAGAAAACACTCAAATGAAATGCATTCGCATCTCAGAAAAAAATGCATTTATAGGCCTTCTTAAGCTAACATCTAATTTTGTTCTCAATATAATTTAAAAAATGAAATGTAAAATCATCTTAGGCAGGAATTTCTCACCTGCTCTCCTCCCCTAGAGTCACTGATACCCCAACAAAAGGTACCTACAACATTGCTTCATTTCCTCATTTCCCTCTAGCTTTCTTCTAAGATCCACCATACATGCGGCATCCTCTCCACTCCCAAAAACTCTTTCCATCATGCAAACATCTCCTAAAATTCTGCACCTTCTACAGAGACTTCCCAGTTTACCCGAAAAATACTGTTGGCTTCCTCAGCCCTCTGTATTTAGACACCAAATCCTGACTTCCCAGACACATCTCTGATAGCAGGAGGACTCTCCTCTTTGCCTTGCCATTGTTTTCCTATATTTAGAACAGTTTTCTATTGTTTCACCCTCTTCTGAGTGAAGGGGTAAGTGTGGAAAAGGGGGACTTGTATGTGTCACTAGAGAGCCCCGGTGGTGCCAGGCAGTTGAAAATCCAAATGAGGACGAACCTGGTTGTTCCATCGGGTTAGGGCAGTGATCACAGAGCCTAGCTACATTTTAGAATCACCTGGGAGCTTTTGAAACAGACTCACTCATGGGCCTAATCCCAGACCATTTAAATCACAATCCAGGAAGTGAAGCCTGGTCATCGTATTTTTCAAAAGCTCCAAGACATTTCTAAAAACCACTTGGTACAGGAAGTCAGCTATCTCTGCTTAGTCAATAGGCTGAGAAGTATGGACATCCCTCTGTCCAGAAACAAAAGTCCACATATAGGCCATACAGGAGGCTGTGCTTTTGAAGCAGAGAAAGTTGGATTTGGGCGGTGGCAGAGATGCTTCTGAGTAAAGACACCCACCATGGTGGTCACATGGCCCTGGAGACACTAGGCCTAGATACTAACCTACAACAACAGGTGAAGTTGAACTTCTCCAAAAAGGCTGGTCTAGCTTTAATAACTGGCTAGTGCATATGCTTCAGGCAAATGATGCAAGGGAAAGACAAATGGGTCGGCAGCAAAAGTAGGACTTAAATTTCATTTCATTAATATTTATTAGTGCCTGTTAACAGCAACACAGATGTCCAAGGGCATAGAGGCCAGGGAGGAGAGAGGAGACATCTGGAAGGCAGTCTGTAGCCCAAGGGCAGAATCTTGGGGGGCATTTAGAAAGCTACTTTCTTCACTAGGTGTCCAGTGACCATGGCACAACCCTGGGGGCAGAGAAAGTTACAGAGCCAAAGGGCATCATGGCAGAGGGGACATGCTGGGGCCTGCAGTCCAATAAAAGTCCAAAAATCTGGCTCTGGTAAGGACAGAGGCTCCTGAAGACCTGCTCTGCCTCTAACTAGGGGTCTGGGTAGCCTGGTCTGGCATGCAACTAACTACCCATTGCCAAGAGGAAGGACTTAGAGCATATGAACCAAGAAAGTGATGTTATACTGTTTAATCTCTACTTATCTGAGCATAATGTCTATAATTTTGTATCCCTTCAATTCAAATTTTGCTTGGCTTGTTTCCTTTTGAAAAATTCTGATGTTGTAGGGTCTGAACCAGAGCAAAAAGAGAGTCATTCCCAGTTAGACCAGGAGAACACCCCCAGGAACCAGGTCTGGGGGTGGCAGATCTGACTGGTGGAAAATAGAGCAGAGAGGGAAACCAATGGCAGCTGTGACTGTTGACTGCTTTGGGGGAGGGAGCAGAAGAGTGACAGATGTGAACATTTAGCTTCCACTTATGTGTTGAAACTATCATTGAGCCAAAAGGGAAAACAAAAGTAAAAGGATAAAGAGCTACCAAGGAAGAAAGATGGATTGATGTAGGTGCAGTCCATCCAAACAGAAATCTCTAATACCTTTCCTGTGGAATGGGCAAGAGCAGTGTTTTGTTAATTTCTAATGTCCTCCATGGCATCCAGCACAGAGCCCTGCATTTCTGTGCTTAATATATATTTGTCAAATGAACGGCAAACAGCTCCCTTAAAGTCCTGCTCCAATGACTCACAACCCTTAGTGTCTGAAATTCTTCTCTCTATCTTTCCTAAACCACTCCTCTTGCAGTTTCATCCCCAATTTGCAGGGGCACATGGGTCAGAGGGCAGCAGAAGGGACCAGATTTTTACCTTTATTTATACTTTTACTGCTCCAGGGTAAATAATCCCAGTCATCACCAATTCCTTAGGCAATTCCAGGTGTTATCTCCCAATTCTCTAATCACAAAATTCTTGGCTCAAGTGATTTTTAAAAGTTTCAATCATCCATCTAGTTATAATGATCCCACCAACCCACACAAGATGGACGAGCATCTGTTAACATGCCAGAAAGCTTCTCTCTATCCAATATGGACCATCCCTGCTACAGTACAAGGAAAGGAATCCAAGGTTCCCAAGCCCCTCCTACCGAAGAATCCTCTCGAACTCATCCCGGTCCCGTTGCACCTGAACAGCCAGAGCGTGCTCCTTGAAAGCCACCTGTTCGAGCCGACTTTTTCGCAGCTCAGCCTCTGTTTCCATCTTCTTCTGCAAATTTTCCTTTTCCTTTCTGCGCCACTCTCTGTCTGCAACCTCCTGGTTGCGCTTGGCCCGCAAGGCATCCTGGGAAAGTTGGCAGGGGACCAGTGAGGGCACAAAATAGCTGGAAGTACAGACGACGTGCCTTTAAGAAGACACCTACTTACAGACTCTGACAGTCTGCTTTGAAAAGCACCATGAATTTCTCTGGCAGCTAGTTATTCTAGGAAAGGATAAATGGAATCCTGTCATCAAACTTTTGGGTTAGAAGATAACCTGAGGGGTCATCTTGTCCTTCCAACCCACTCACCCAGTTCTTTCCCTGTACCTCAGACATCTCCAGGCAGTCTTGAAATTGCTTCTAATTTTAAAAACTGCTGATGATGGACATACCACAGTTTCCCCTGGTGACACATTTCACTGGTTGGTTAAGGTTGAAAGTTCTTCTTTATGGAGTAGTGAAAAACTTTCTCTTGAACCTTAAGCACAGGCTGCACTGCCCAATCCCTGCTGACACAGGCCCTGGGAGCAGGCCACCCCTTCCTTCTCCGACTACTGAAGTCTAGGTAACTTGCATCCTTTCCTCCGCAAGGGAAAGGCCTTGAGGCCTCCGTAGAATGGCCTCAAGGCCATTCTACAGGCTGTCAAAGGGATGGATAGGCAAGGGAGTGGGAAAAGTAGAAGGAAGTCAAGACTAAGTAGGTACCTGTTCTGCCTGGTAATCCTGGACCTTCTCCTGCATGGCCCTCAGGCGGGCGATCTCCTTCTCTTTCTCCCTCCGGATTCTCTCCTGCTCAGCCTCAAACTCTGCTTCTCGAGCCTGCCGGAAGGAAAGGCCTTGTAGAACAGTTGCCATTGCCCCAGCCTTGCAGAGAGAAACAAAACCCCTACAACAGACTTTCCAATATCTCCCTTACCACTTCCTGACTCCTTTTAAAATAGGACAAAATGAGGCCAGGCGCCGTGGCTCATGCCTATAATCCCAGCACTTTGGGAGGCTGAGGCAGGAGGACTGCTTGAGCCCAGGAGTTCATGACCAGCCTAGGCCACAGAGAAAGACTGTCTCTACTAGAAATCTAAAACTTAGCCAGGCATGGTGGCATGTGCCTATAGTCCCAGCTACTCGGGAAGCTGAGATAGGAGGATTGCTTGAACCTGGGAAGTCGAGGACGCAGTGAATCATGATTGCATTACTGCATTCCCCTGGGCAACAGAGTAAGACCTTGTCTCAAAATAAATAAATAGGGTAAAATGAATTTAGCAATGCATGAACATAAAAACAATTAGCATTTATAAAATGCTTTATTGTTTACGAAACACTTTCCTATGTGTTATCCTGGAGAGCCCTCACAACATTTCCTGAGACAGATATTATAGATGAGGAAACTGATGGTCAGAAAGATCAAGGGTCTTGCCCAAGACTGCACAGGAAGTAAACTACCTAACAGGATTTGAACACAGGTACCCTGACCCTGGCTTTCACACTCCTTCCACTATGTCATAAACAATTTTCAAGTTGCAAGGCTACTGGGCCAAGAAACAACTGTGGTTCTTTGCCTGTCTTGTAAAGTACAGCAGGTGGAGGTTATCTCATTAGTCCCTGGGCAAAGAGCCAACCATGCTTTGGGCAGTCCCACAGTGGTTACCAGATACTTAAAGAATGAACCATCAAAATTAGCTCCCTTTCCACCTCTCTGAAAAAACAGGCATATCCTTAAAAGCTTCCCAAGCCCAGCTTCCCAACGCCATTCTTGAGCAATCGTAAGATGAATGGTGCAGGTTGGAGGCAAATGTGACTGGAGGCAAATGTGACATTTATAAAGAATCTTCCCAGCCAGGCATGGTGGCTCATACCTGTAATCCCAGCACTTTGGGAGGCTGAGGCGGGCAGATCATGACGTAAAGAGATCAAACCAATCCAGGCCAACATGGTAAAACAGCGTCTCTACTAAAAATACAAAAATTAGCTGAGCATGGTGGCGCATGCCTGTAGTCCCAGCTACTCGGGAGGCTGAGGCAGGAGAATCTCTTGAACCCAGGAGGCAGAGATTGCTGCAGTGAGCTGAGATCGCGCCACTGCACTCCAGCCTACTGACAGAGCAAGACTACATCTAAAAAAAATAAAATAAAAAAAAACCTTCCTTGCCCTCATTTTACCTGCCCAGACTTCTGTGAAGCCCAGTGAGTTGTCCCTGTAAGTCGTACAGGGCTGTTGTCAAGCTGCTTCCTTTGTCCACCCTGCCCTAGATAGCAGGACAGGGAACTCTGGGTGTTTCTACAACCAATTTCTGCTTTTAGCTCTGCAGGGGCAGCCCTGGCTACAAGAATAGATACCACCGTGAGGTCGGTAAGGGCTTGTGATATACGTAGATACTTACGGTGGACTGTGGACATGCCCAAGTGCCTGATTCCGTGGCCAGTCTCCAGCCTCTCTCAGCTACACCTTGGCAATGCCCTTTCCATGATAAAGACAAGATATACTCCTCTCTTGCTTAGAAATTCATGGCGACTCCTTATCATTCCACTCTTCCAGCTTCACTCAAGGTCCAAGACACCCCAACAACTGCTCTTAGCTCTCCGTCATCTCACCACCCTCATTTCTTATTATGTCCACTACCAACTCTCTGCTGCAGCCAGAAAATATGTGCACTAACTCCTACACAGAATTAGCTCATTATCCCCACCTTCATTCACTTGGGAAAATAGTGGTTGAGTTCCAATGGTACAGCATTATTCTAGGTATTTTCAGCCGAGTCTGACTGGACACATATTGAAGCATCCAGTATATTTTGAATCATCAATGACTATTTCACAGGATTATTGTAAAGATTAAAAGAGATAACATGTGTAAAACACTTAGCACGGAGCCTATGCACAGACTAGGTGCTCACTAAATGATAGTTATGTGATTGTTATTATGTAGGAATCATCTATGTCCCCAAACCTGCATTCTCATTCTATTGCTTGCATAGAGTGTCCCCAGCATCCAATAAGAATACTAAAGCCAATAAGTGAGCTTTGCTGAGCTTCATTTTCTGTGGTTTGTATTCAGAACATACAGGTGTACCAAATATGCCATTCAAATTATACTCACACCCTCCCCCTGGCCTTCTTTAAAAATCACTACTATAGAGGAGCATAGAGAAGTACAATGTGTTTCTGTCATCATGGAATTTCAAAACTAGCAGGGCAGACAAGATCAACACATGAAGAATTTAATAACTTTCCTGCCACTTTGAGTACTTCCTCCTCTTTTTACATAAATCCATGTTCACTTTATCTAAACCACTCTTAAAAGCCTTCTTCTACTCTTCAATCCCCATAGACCCCAATCATTTTACTACTCAATTTTGCCCCAGCTACATCCATCTGCAACTGTCTGCAGGTATGGCTCTCTCCTCCACTGTGCATTTGCTCTGTCATATAGGTTCTTTGGTGGGAGATGGGGGAAGACTATTTTCTGAGTCTAGCACCCAATACAGGATGTCCAATATAGGCATTTGCACAAGAAATTTATGTAACCACTGACTCATGATTACCGGGGGTATAATTACGCAAGTCATGATAAATCCACAAAAAAACTCACTTTCACCAATAGTTTCCGTTTTCTTTTCTGCCTGCACATGGCCCTCATCCCAACTTCTAATCAAAGGTGTTAATGAGGATAAAGCTAATTTGGTTGTCCTTTCTAGGCTGTCTCTGTTAATGAACAAGTGGACTGGCTAAGATGAAGAGACAAAGAAGCCAGGCCCTTGAACTAAGGATGTGCATCTTAGAATGAAGGTGTGGCTGCCTTCCACTGGAGTTCCCTTAGTTCTCAGGCCCTCCTCTCCCTGTGACAGACATTCCATTCCTAGCCAAAGGTCCCAGAAACCGAGTCCCTACCATCTTCTTCTTGGTAAACTCCATCACCATCTGGTCTGCCAGCTTCTCCTGAGCCAGCAGTTCTGCTTTCTGTTTCTGGTTTTCATCATTGATGCGCTTAATCTCAGCTTGCATCTTCAGTTTTTGTTGCTGCCTTCGTTCCATGTCCTGCCAGAAAAAGAAAGAGAGCCTCAGAGTACAAGGAGGTAAGACAAGAAGCCACTGGCATCCAGGGATAGAGAGACGCAGACAGAGGAGGGGGACAAATGCATTGCCTGCAGTCTAGTGTCCACAACTATCCTTTGTTAAAGCTGTTTTTTCAAGGGTCATCAATGCCCTCTTCAACCAAATGGCCTCTTTACAGTCTTCATCCAACTTGACTTTGTGGCAGCCCCTGATGCTATTGATCTCTGTATTTTCAGGAAGCAGAAGCTCTTAAAGTTCCACACAATTGCCTCTCACATGTTTTGCTAAATCCTACCCCTGTGGCTTTGCTCATGGTGCTTCTCCTGCCTTCAATGTCCCTCTCCCATTTAAACCCAACTTTCACTCTCCAGTCAATAGTGATGACTGAAATAATACATATTGCCTTAATTGAGTACTTTCTATTTCTTGAGCACTGTACACAGACTATTTCTAATACCTAAATATGTCCAAAAATCCTGAAAGGTAGGTAGGCCTCGTTATCTCTCTTGCTCCAATAAAGAAACTGAGACCCAGCATTGAAGTGACTTCCCCACCAGCCACACAGCTTATAATCTCCAGAGCTAAAATTTTGAAACCTGTTCTGTCTAAATTAAAGTAGCAACCTTCTCTGGAAATCTTGCTTGAGTGCCTCAACTTTCAGTTCTCTCTCCATTTCTAAATTCTCTCTGCACTTAAGGTGGTGACACACCTCTTGCAAGGTGATCATACACTGCCGTGCAGGTCCCCACTCATTTCATATGTGTTCGCTCTGCCCCAGTTACAGGAAAAGGGACCTTGTGTCACACATCCTTTCTTCCCCAACAACGTGTAGCCCAATGCAAGGAAAATAGCAAATATTCGATAAACCATTGATAAATGAGGCAGGAAAGGTAGGACCAAAGTGAGAGGCATGTGAGAAAGGAAAGAAAAAAAGTTCTTAGACACAGAGAAACATTTGACGGAGATCAGAGTACCAATGTGAACAAGGGCGTTTTTAAGGAAGGATCCCCCTGCCTTTCCCAGACCTGAGCCTTCAACAGCTCTCAATGATCAGACCACTTCTGAGCCAAGCACATTATCAGGTGCAGAGGGGCATCGGAATTAGGGGAACAGCTGGCCCCCCAATCACCTTCAATCAATCTCAGACTCCTTAAGTTCTTCTATTGATTAACTCACCCCACGTCCCACACTGTTTCCAGCTCTCTCCATTTCTCCAAAGACTAAATCCTTCCCTGGCCTTCCAGCTCTTCCTCAGCCCAGCTGCTGCCCTAATTCATCTAACCAAGGTAACACTCCCTGTGTGTCTTCCTCTAGTGCTGGCTCTCTGCCAGCTTGGCTCACTGCCCAGTTCAAGGCTTCTTCCTTCAGGAAGCCTTCTGAACCAGAGCGGTATGGCAACCGTCTGCCTCTGAGGTCCATGTGGTGCGTGAGTCACAGACATTCCCTCTCTCTCACCATACTCATTTCTTTGCTCACTCCACTTTTACCTTTCTGCCCCTCCAACTCTCACGCTCCTTTTCCCCCTTCTCCCTTTCTTCCTTTCCTTCCTAACTGCTTCTCACTGATTTTAGGCCTGCCATTTGTATCCCAGACATCATTTAATCTCACTGGCCCTCAAAGCTAAAGATGCTGTTTATTTCTGATGTATGACATACATGCAATCATGTATTTATTTACTTCTTTCCCTATTTATTTACTTTTTGGATTGTTGTTTTTGTTGGCTCATTTCATTTCCAAGACACCAAAGGACTTTCCCTGTTTCTTTTGAAGCCCTTCCAAAGCAACCCCAGATAAACTCCCTTCACTCTTTTCCCCTTTGCTAGCAAGGTGGGAAACACTGCCCTTCGTACCACCATGAGATGATACAGTAGGTCTAAAGCTGGGAAGGCACAGGTTTCCTCGCTAAAATTGCCCAATAATACTTCCTGGAGACTGAGGGAGTGCCTGTTAGAAGGACATTAAAAGGATAATGACACAAAATCAACATAATGGTGCTGACTCATGGACTCCTAGAACTTCCTCAGTGAGCCCACCAATTCCCACTCCCCACATCTAGTTGGATTTTCCCGCCCTCACTTCTCGCCCACTACCCTGCATATTTGCCCCATAACTTTCCTTCTTGGCCCTTTCCCACTCTCTCTCCCCTGAGCCAGGAAATGGAGTAACTTGGCCAGGTCTCTCATTGTCTTCATCCTGCTATTCTCCTTCTCATGCAGTTCACAGGGCTGTGTGCCCCTTCAGTTGCCGCAGCTACCCAGGTGATCTTCATTCCACTTCTCTAGCAGCTCCTCACACTGCAGGTGTGGTGAGAAGGCTTCATAATTACAAGTCTGCCCACCTGCAGGACTCTTCACGTCCCCCTGTCACTCACCACCATCAAATGCACTAGCTGATGACAAGTTGACAATTCATAAACACAGGGGAGGGAGAGAATCATAAAAGAATATGTGTTCCACAAGTTAAATGGCACCATGAGGAGGCAATCATACAAATTCAGAATGTGAGATATTCTTCAAGGCAACTGGCCTAGATGCTTCAAAATATCAGTGTTATAAAAATGAATGAAGAAATGAATGAATGAATGAATGAATGGGGGAACTCTTCTAGATCAAAACAAACTAAAGAGACTCAACAGAATGCAATGTGCAAACCTTGATTAACGTCTAGTTTGGAAACAAGAAAGCCAGAAATACATATTTGGAACAATTGGGGAATGTGAATGTGGATTAACTATTAGATGATATTATGGAATCACTGAATTCAAGTTTTTGATGGAGGAGGTGAGAATGGTATTGTTGACAGGTAAGAGAGTGTCCATGTTCTTCAGAGCTGCAGGCTGAAGCTTTTAGTGGCAGAGTGTCAAGATATCTGCAACTTACTTTCAAATAGTTTAACAATAAAATATATAGAGAGATAGATAGATAGATACACACCTAGAAAGAAACAAGCAACTAAGGTAAATGATTAACAATCATTAAATCTAGGTGAAGAGTTTATGGGTGTGATACAATTTTTTCAACTTTTCTGTGTGTGCAAAATTTTTCAAAATAAAAAATTGAGGAAAAAAATAAATTATCCAAGTGCCTGCCATGTCCCTCACTGTGCTAGAGGGTTTTATACGTTGTTACAGCCCAGAGAAGGCACACAAGATGACTTTTTAAGTCTTCTTAGTTTGGGCAGGTGTGTCATCATTTCTTTTGCAATAAATATGCTTACTAATTTTATTTGGACTAACAGGAAGAAAAGGTTTGGCTTCACAACACAATTAATGACAATGGGATGCTATGTACTTTGAGTGAAGTAACAGCAGGGAGTCTGGAACTAAGATGTTGCTACTGTTCATCTACAAAGTATATAATATCCCTAGGTCATTGAGGGAAGACTGTAAAACATCCCTATGTTTACTTGTGCAAAGCATGCAGCCATATATTTCCTTTATGTGTCTATTCACAGTGATATGTCAGTCTTGGACCTCAAGTCCTTGGAAGGAAGGGACAATATCTATCCAAATCACTGCTCATCCCCCAGCATGACACCATGGTGAAATAAATATTTAACATGGCAATAAAAAGTTGATGGTGATGATGTTGTGAAATGAGCATGTGCCTGGCAGAAAATCAGTCAACACCCTGAAACCCCAGAGTCTTGAAGTGTTTTGATGCTGCTGGTGGTGAAACGTGGCATTGTCTGTCTGGCCTGTTACCTTTAGATCTTCCTCTTGGAGCTGTTCCATATATTCCAGCATCTGCTCCTTCTCCTGCTCCCGCTGCTCAGCAAGCAGCGATCGCTCCTCCTGGTTCTTTTCCATCTGTTCCACAATTTGCCGCCTTCCTCTTGGAGAGAACAGTGCCACAGTGTCTTAGAAACCCAGGGTCCACATCTCCCAGAGTCCAACCTCCACCTAAACAACCCCCAAGATGGGTGGTGTCACCGAAACAATTTGGCAAGTGCCCCCTAAACATCAATATGCTTCACGAGCCCAAAACAAAGTCCTTCCCCCAGGAAGGACCTCAAGGGTTGGCCTCCTTTCTCCTGAGCTCCTGATTCCAGGGCTCACTCTTCCTGAGATTCTCCTTCTTTATTTGTTTGCCCAAGAGGGGTATCCCACTTGATAAAACACCTTCTACCTTCCAGTATATAAAAGAGTTTCTGAAATCCTACCACCTCCCAATTATTCCCAGAGTAATCATAGGAAGCTAGCTGAATAGTAAAAAGCCAAAAAAAAAAACAAAAAACAAAACAAACAAACAAAAAAAACCCAGGGTCTACAAGCAATGTTGTCAGTGATTCCCTATGTGTTAGTGGGATGTCAATAAACTTGGAAGCATAGACCCCATGACATATGAGTAAAGGCTGGAAGAATGGGAGAAGACACATATTAGGATCAGAATTGAGGGGAAAGTGTATTACAGCCACATTCAGACGGAGTGCTCGAATGGCTTCATGACTCCAGATGAAGTAAACAGGAGTAAAGAGTAAAAGGGTTACATGAAAACAAGTTTGGGCTCAATATAAGGACCAGCTCAAATCATTACAGTTGCCTAACAAGACAGAGAGTTTTCCTTTGCTGGAGCTGTTTATGCAGAAGATGGACAGCCACTTAGCCACTCAGTAACCTTTCACTGGGAACCTACTATAGTATACCAGGTACCTACCAGAAGTACAGAGGTGAATGTACCAGGTATAGTATACGAGGCACAGAGATGAATGTTTCCAGAGAACAGGATACAGTTGGATAGATAAAACTGCCATTCAGTGTGGTACAAAGATTATTTATAAAGGTAATTCATGTATTGTATGGTTGGCGTTCTAAATCTAGGACACTATTATTCTATAATTTACTTGCTCTGGGACTTGTCCTTTTCTGCACAAAATGAAGGGGAGACTGAATTTATTCATCCTAACATGAATTAAGCACCTATTACAGGCCAAACACTCCGCTAGGCTCAGAAGCTACAGAAATGGATATGAAAGGACCTGTCCCCAATGAGCGTAGCATCTAGGAGGGTCAGACAGCCACAGCACAAGAGTGGGATGCTGGAGCATAAACACAGAGTGATGGGTGCAGAGAAGGGAGCCACTAAGCCTGCCTGGTGACATGAGGGAGGTGACAGCAAAGCTATATATAAAGGGAGGGAGACAGCATTTTCCAGGAGGAAAAGGAAAGAAAAGGGTATTCAAAAAATAGAAAACAAAAAAAAATTAAGCACTTGTCATAAGGCCTGGCATGTTGGGGTCCTGGGAAAAAGCACAGAGTAGATGGCAGGTAGGAGTGAGAAACGAGATTGATTGCAGCCAGACTGTGAAGTGCCTCCTAGGATTTGGGAAATAAGCTTCTAAAAGTTATGTGATTCCAGCCGGGCTCACGCCTGTAATCCCAGCACTTTGGGAGGCTGAGGCTGGGGGATCACTTGAGGTCAGGAGTTTGAGACCAGCCTGGCCAACATGGTGAAACCCCATCTCTTCTAAATATAAAAATTAGCCGGGTGTGGATGTGCGTGCCTGTAATCCCAGCTACTTGGGAGGCTGAAGCAGGAGAATCGCTTGAACCCGGGAGGTGGAGGTTACAGTGAGCCAAGATTATGCCACTGCACTCCAGAGCCTGGGCGACAGAGTGAGACTCCCTCTTAAAAAAAAAAAAAAAAAAAAAAAAAAAGTGCTGTGATTCTTTGTATCACTTCGTAAAGTTTTGAGATAATAAGTAGATGACAATAATGACCATTTTTCATCTCTTCCCTCTTTGCTAGGCTACATGGACCTAAAGATACATGGAAATAGCTTAGAGAGGGAGATGCCAAAACCACATCTTTACCTAATTCTTTCCTCCCTCCTCTTCCTGTCCAGTTCCTCCTGCCTTTGAATGGATTTCTGCCGCTCCACTTCCATCATCTGATCCAACCGCTTCTCCTCTGTGTCCAATTCTTTTTGGATCTGCTGCTTCTCCAGGATTTGGGCATCCCGGATGGCATGGCACTTAGCATTGAGGATAATCTGGAGAGTGGAGATTAAACTGTAGCACTAGGCCTAGGGATGTGTAAGTTTAAGGGGAAGAAATGGAAACAGACTGCTATACTGCTGAGCATGCTGGAGGTGTGCATGACTGCTCAAAGTCCGGGGAAATAAGAATGTTCTTATATTTACCTTTCCCCTTAATATAGTTTAGCTCAAAGATTTACTGGCCTCCTGCTAGGTGCCAGGGTCTGTGCAAGGAGGGGCCTGGAATAGCATCTTTCAGGGAGCTACATCTTAGGGTTTTGGTGGTAATGGGTCACCCTTTGGAAATATGATGAAAGCAACAGGCCCTCTCCTCCATAAAATTCACTTATACATGTACACACAAAATTTCTATAAAACTTCAGAGGTCCATTGTTCCACTTAGAGACCCATGAATTCCAGGTTGGACCCCTTGTTCTCCTCAGGGGAGCTAAGACACTCTTGCAGAGGCCAGGCCACAAGATTTTTAAGCTGGAAGAGCCCAACATGACACAAAAGGGATGAAAAACCATGGGCCCATCAATAAGAACCCAAAAGTAAAACCTTTAGAAAATTAAAGGAGGCATACATAGAGAAGATTTACCTGAGAGACAGAAATCAGAGGTGCAGGGATTGGGGAATCAGCACTTTTCATTTGGTAAGGAACTGAACCACATGCAAATGAGTTACAACAGAATTCAAATGAGCCTCTGGTCTTTAGGCTCTCAGCCAAAGGAAAAGCTTTGGGTACTCCAAAAGCATCCAATTGCCTCGACCACCATACGTGGCCAGAACTGAACTAACAGGATGAAAATAAAAGTAACACTTCACATTTAATTTACCAATCCTCAGCCCACAGAGCCTCTCCCGTCTACTACCTTATTTCATCCTGCCAATGATTCCACAAGGTAGTTTTACCACCCTCAAGTTACAAATGAAGAAAGTGAGGCTCAGGGAAGGCAAGTGACTTGCCCAAGGTCACAGAGCAAACAGGTGGCAGAGCCAGTCCTCACTGTGATCACTGCAACTACCACAGCAGGTGCAGATCTCCCCCGCCCCGCCCCGCCCCTGCCCACACCCCCACCAGTCCCTGGACTTGTCCAGTGCGCGGAGGGATGGCAGTGAATGCTCAGAGGGAAGGGAGAGACGAAGAGCCCACCTTGCTCATGTCCTTGAGCTCCTCCTCCTGCTCCATCCGCAGCTTGTTAGCTCTCTGCAGGAGGTTCTGGGCCCGTTCCTTGGCCACCTCCTCCAGGTCACTGAGCTTCTTGTTGTTGTTCCACACCATCTCCTTCTGTTTCATGATCTTCTTTCGTGTCATCACTGCATCCTAAGGGAGACCAGTCTGGCTCAGTGGGAGATTATTTCATGCGCTCTGTGCCCTGAGCGCTAGCCTGGCTACCACAGGTGACCCGGTACAATTTTGCCTCAGCCAGTGATGATGTCAGAACCAAGAAGTTCCACAGCCTGGCTTCATTCTCAGCCCTCCCCTTGGTCCCGGTTGCTCCCACCTCTCATCTCAGGTATTGCTCTTTGGTCTCCTTTCTGTAATATTTCTTCATTAAGTACATAATTTGTGCCTCATTTCAGGGTCCCCTAATGAGAGTTCCCCAGTGCATTTTGATTCTGCCACCCATCTGCAGAGGTGAAGGCTTAGGGAGGTTAACTACCATGGTGGCTTCCTTCTCCTTTTTGAAGGCCTGGTCCCTGGCCTCAAGTTCTTCTCTGGTCAGGACATGGGATGCCCATTTGATTCGCTCAAACTCCTCAGGGCTGATGATTAGGGACTCCCCGGAGGGATCCACTGTGGGAACACTGACACAAGAATGAACAGAGTTAGGGAGGGGAGAGGGAAAGCTCTCTGCACCACACTTCAGGCTTCTCTGCTCTCTTCCCCTCTCCCCATCATGCCAGTGGACTCCCCCAATGGCAGAAGAGACGGCAAGTGTGCCATGGGTCCACTGGGGAGTAGAGGTTCCAAGTGGGGGGTCAGGTAGCATTGAAGGCTAAAAAGAGACATTTTAAGTCCTTTTTCTATTAGGTCCTGCTCATATGTTACCTTCTCTGTGCAGCTGAGACCCCCCATTATGTCCACATTTGCCCACTCTGCCCCCCACCAAGGACCAATAGATCACCTCCTCCTCTGAGCCCCCACTGCACTCTGTTCTTACTGCCTGTATCACAGCCAATTGTGCAGCTCTGTTTCCTTTATGAGCTCCTTCAGGACACAAACTCTGTCTTAACCACATTTGTAGCCTAGTCTCTGGCATAGCGCTTGGTACAGAGTGAGAATTCAAAACAAAGCTGTTGAATTAAATTTTAAAAACAGATTATTCCTCAAGGATGACATAAAAAGGGCAAGGGGACGCCAGACAAGGTTGATATAGATGCTAGTTAGAAACCTAAGCTTCCCTGCCCATCCAGCCTAGAGAGAAGCTTTGAACCGTAAATATTAATTAAAATCTATGATCAACAATAGCCAGAGACATGTCTATAGACCTCTCCTTTCTAGCTATCCAACGCATTCAACAAACCAATCGCTAATTATAATGATTACAAGCAAATGACATATATTAAAGATGGGGGAGGGAGTAGTTAGGGGGGTGGGAAGAAAGCTGCTTCTGGGTGAGGCAGGTACATGCCAATTTAACAGGTACATGCCAATAAGACACAGACATCTGAGACAGGAAGTGAAACCTCATCTAATAAAACTAGTGTGTGTGTGTTGGGGGAGGGTGGTCCAGGAGATGGACAGAATGAGTGAGTAGATTTGCAGCTTAGCCAAGATCTTGTGTTTCACAAAGCAGCGTGGCCCTAAACAGCCTAGGATCTGGAGTGACCAGCAGTGATCCGAATCTAAGACAGCAGTTCATACTACTTTCAGCAGCCCTGAAAAATAACCAGCCACTTGTCCTCCAACGTGTTTTCAAGACTAGATGGCTCCAAGAAGGAACCCTTCCTCCCTTCCTCCGGCTCCAGGAGTGGCTGCAGGGCTCTAGCCACATCTGACCACTTGATGCCAGGGCTGACCAGACATGCTCAGTAAGGGGCCACAGTCCGACACAGCTCCCGGGGTGTGTCCCAGATGTGCCTCTCCAGCTTGTGACACAGGTAGCATTTTCTGGGAATTAGGCTTTTTAGTGGGTGGAGCCAGGGCAGGGAGAACGGTTGTAGAGGGTGAAGCACTAACACAAGAGCTAAACCACCGAGCACAGTGTTGGCTCATGGCACATGTTTGAGCTAGGCCTAAGTCCCACAGGAGGGGCTCAAGCCTGGGGGCAGCTCTAGTCAGGAAGTGGGGTTGAGCTAATCCCAAAGGAACCCAGGGAGCCCCTGTGAATTTCCGCTTATGGCCTTAGAGTCTGGGAGGAAGCCAGGGGGCTAATTAGGCATCTAGTCAGTTTCCCTTTGCTTAGGATTCTTAATGCAGCCGAAAGGAAGTGACTCATCTGGATCACTTCCTTTTAGGGAGGGCACTAATGGGGACTTAGAGAGGACTCACTAAGCACCTCCTCTCTACCAGTCCCCTAGCTCACACAGCCAGCTAGAAGTAAGGAAGGACAATGAAGCTGAGAATAAAGGAGAGTGACAATAATAGACACAACAATGGGAGAAACAAGAGAGGCCAGGACGGAGAAGAAAGAAAGAACTATCAAACAAAAAGGGGAAAATGAATAGGAAAGAAGTGGGGATTGGACTGACAGAATGAAACCAGGTGGGTTTACCCATCTCCCTGCAAAGATCCTTAGCAAAAGGATGAGGACTGGACAAAGAAGGGCAGGGGACGGTGTACTCACATGAGTTCTCGGACCATGTCCCGGGTGATGAGCTGGATGGTCTCTGGCTTCCGATCCAAGCCCAAAGCAGTGAGAGTTTTTTGAAGGGTATGCTTATCTCGGAGCAGCACAATGGGGCTGTCGTTCTGGCCCTGGGCTGGGGACTATGAGTTCAGAAAGAATAGCTTAGGAGCTTGTCACCCCCACTTCCTGCTAGTCAGTCCTAACTTCAAGGATAGAGCAGCGTGATGCCCTATATTTGAGCACGGCTGGATGTGTACTGACCAGCTTTTCTTTTCTTTTTTTTTTTTTGTTTTTAAGACAGAGTCTTGCTCTGTCACCCAGGCTGGAGTGCAGTGGCGCGATCTTGGCTCACTACAACCACCACCTCCCGGGTTCAAGCAATTCTCCTCCCTCAGCCTCCTGAGTAGCTGGGATTACAGGCAACCACGACCATGCCTGGCTAATTTTTGTATTTTTAGTAGAGTCGGGGTTTCTCCATGTTGGCCAGGCTGGTCTCAATCTCCTGACCTCAGGTGATCCACCCGCCTGGGCCTCCCAAAGTGCTGGGATTACAGGCGTGAGCCACCATGCCCGGCCCTGACCAGCTTTTCTGAGAACAAGTCTCTTGTTCTTATACAGATATTCCTCACAGAATGGTAGGGATAGCAAGGAGTGGGGGTCACTAGGGTGTGTCTATACTTAGTCTAAAATCATCAGGAATGAAAGTAAATTTCTGTTCTCTAGGTTTTCCTCTCTGCCTGAAAGATTTTCCTTTATGAAAGAAGAAATAATTATCTCTCTAGGACCACACAGTGGGTTTGAAGCAATGTAATTTGTTACAGACTCTTACAATCTTTGATATTGGTAATTTTCAATTCTTTCTTACGATTAAATTACTTTAACCCCCGCAAAAAGCCATATTGAGGGAGTTAGAAATCGCTAAATGACCTGCAGAGGCCTACCCTTAAGATCTAAGGGCAGCTCTCTACCAGCTCATTGAGTTGGTGGTGAGGAGGTCAGTGAGTTAGAATTCAGCAAGAACACAGACTGTGTGATTTTTTTCTTTTTTTCAAAATTCTCCGACCCTGAAGGAGTTAGATAACAAGAAAACGAAATCATCTGTTTCAGAAAATGTCTAAACACAGGAAAGGATGTGTCATTAATGTAGCCACTGTGATCCTGACCAGAGGCAGGGGGATGGCCCCGCTTGTCCTACCTCACTTTGTACCCACAGTCCCCTGTGTGCTGCTGCCACCTGGTGCCCATCTCTTCTTTCACGTGTGCACAACTTTGTCGTGCCACAGGCCACTTCTGCCCTCTACTGCCGGTTGAGAGACTTCCTGAACTCTTACTCACCAATGAGGCCAAAGAAACTGGACAAGAGACAAGCATTTTTCTGATAACCCCCTTTTGCCAGCCAGCATGACTACTCCTGGAGAACTCAGCCAATTCCAAATCTCTCTTTGCTTTGACTAGAAAACTCCACATGTACCCAAAACAACAACACAAATGTCTGTAAGTGAAATTGCATTTTGGCCAGGTGGGGAGACTCACGCCTGTAATCCCAGCACTTTGGGAGGTCGAGGTGGGCAGATTGCTTGAGCTTAGGAGTTCAAGACCAGCGTGGGGAACATGATGAAACCCTGTCTTTACAAAAAATACGAAAATTAGCCAGGTGCGGTGGTGTGCACCTGTAGTCCCAGCTACTTGGGAGGCTGAGGCAGGAGAATCACTTGAGCCTGGGAAGTGGAGGTGGCAGTGAGCCGAGATTTTACCATTGCACTTCAGCTCCAGCCTGGGTGACAGGAGTGAAACCCTGTCTTTAAAAAAATAATAAAAAATAAATGCATCTGTTGATCCTTTCCCTCACCAACAGGAAAACTGCTGCAGAGTGAGAGTCTTCTAAATGGATTAAGAAGCCTATCTTGATCCCTCTGGAGAGTCCTCTTCAATTCACAATGAAGATGTTGAAGAGCAGGGACAGACATCAACTCTCCTCTCCCCACCTTCCCCACTGGCAAAGGGATTCAGGTCACTACTGGTGTCTCTCTTTCTCTTTTCCCCTTCTCTTAATCTCTCACTGCCCTTCTCTCCATGTCTCATTCTCTTTTTCTCCTTCCCTCTCTTCCTTCTTACCTACTAAACTCCATGTGTACCAAAATGAGTCAAAGCTCTATTATCTAGCTCTCTTTATCTAGACTAAAGGAGTTGTCCACCTCTTGGTCTAGATAACACTTGCAAATAAAGACCTGCTTGTTTCCCAAAGCTAAGTAATTGTTTTAGTTGAGCAACTGGGAAAGGAGGATGGTTTTGTGTTGTACTCTGATGCTATTATCCTTGGATGGAGCAGGGAAGATGTTGCTCTTGTCTGCAAGCTTAGCCCATCAGCCCTGCAATGTTTCCATCACGGAGCTCAACTGAGCAACTATTGCACTCTCTGCAGCTGAGCCTCCCTTTTGACATTACAACAGATTTTAAACACTGTGAAGACATGAGAGATTCTAGGGTGCTAGAAGCTAGGTGTCCCTGTTTACATAGGCCCCACTAGATCCCAAAGCTCTGCAGCTCAGGTCTCAGAATTCCCCTTTGTCTTCAGTCTGAGAGTTACCTATGAGAGCAAGGTTACTCAGCAGAAGCTTTGCCCTGAGCTACATTTTTGGGCCTCTGCCTGCAGGTGGCATCGACTTGAAAGGACTTGTTGAGGATTACCTTGATATCTCCAAAGAGGCTCTCATCCACCTCAGAGCTCACGGCTTTTGTCCGATAGCGAGCCTTATTCCTTGACCTGTTGGAAGCGGCAGAAGAGGAGCTCAGGATGCCAGCTGTGCTTAGTGGCTGCAGGAAGAGGCAGAAAGTTTGGGTCATCAGTACTGAGTGGCATCCAGACCCTGGGAAGTCAACAATTCACCAGCCCATGCTGGGGGAGTGGGTGGGCATGTGAAAAAGAAAGTTAGGGAAAGCGGCTGTGTAAACTCTGAACCATAGGGGACAAAGAGCAACAGATGGAGGGCATCCCCACAGAGCAGGGGGGGTCTCTGCAAAAAAAGAGCTCTGCACAAAGGAGCATTTCTGTAAAACAGTTGATCTCATAGAAGTAGAGAGCAGAATGGTGGTTACCAGAGGCTGAAGAGAGGAAGGGGAGGGGCATGGGGAGAGGTTGGTCAATGAGTGTGCAGTTACAGTTAGATAGGAGGAATAAGTTCTGGTGCTGTATTGCACAGAAAGGCCACTATAGTTAATAATAATGTACTGTATAGCTCAAAAGAGATACACAATATCTAGAAGAGAGGATTTTGAGAAATATAAGTGTTGTAAGATTAAATCAGATGGCAAGATCTAGCATTTGATACCACAATAGAATGACTAGAGTTAACAATAATGTATATTACTATATATAAATGTATATTAATATACATGTATACAATAATATATATTAATATACATGCATACAATGTATATTAATTTATATTGTATATTTCAAACTAGCTAAAAAGAGAATTTTGAGTGTTCTCACTGCAAAGAAATGACAAGTGTTTGAGGTAATGGATATGCTAATTACCCTGATTCGATCATTACACAATGTATATACATGTATCAAAACATCACACTGTACCCCATAAATGTGTATAATCATTATGTGTCAATTAAAAACAAAACTGTTTTGTTTTTTGTGGGGTTTTTTTAAGAGTTTCTGTAGTCCCTGAAGGTGAAGGCCAAGTCGGCCACATAGTATGGAAGTAAGGATAAAGGAAGCAGGAATGGCAGGAGGAGAGAAGCAACAGTTTCTCATTATCTGCCTAGTACCAGTTTCCCAAGAGGACAACCTCTCGTGGGGCAATTTGGGCTTGCCCCCCCAGACATGCACAGTGTCCCCTTTGCCTCCAATCTTTTCAGCTTGTGCTTCAAGTCTTTCTCACAAATGACACTACTGTTTGACCTTCTTGTCTCCACAATCTTACAAGGTTATGGTGGGACCACAGGATATAAAGGATGGAAAAGTGCCTCACCCACTGCTTGGCATGTGGTTGATGCCCAATAAACTTGAGGCAGTGGGTGAATGATAAATGATTACTAGCTATAATCAAGCAAACCAGTTCATAATACCCACTATTTGGCTGTTTCTCTCCCAAGACCTTTTAGTGTGCCTTAGTCATTTTTTAACCCCCTGCTAACTTCCTATTTTGGCAAATTCCCCATCTGATGAGTTGTGGGAGATAGTGCTCTTCTCCAACTACAGAAGCTGAAAACATCAAATATTCACCTCAGCCTGGCCAAGGGACTTAGGCTTAGCCAATGAGATGGCCCTGGACTGACAATGACTAGGGAACTAGTGGACCAAAAGGCAGAACAAGGAAAACCTTTCTGACCCAAACAGAACTGGCAGCCAGACCCAGTGTCTGGGCAGCACTGATAATGATACCAGCAGTGGCACCCTATGTAAGGAGTTGGCAGTTTTGGGGGTACAACAGTGCATCAGGGTCCTTGCCAGACCAGTTCTAGGTTTTGATTTTGGTCTTGGTTCCAGCTGCAGAACCTTCTTTTGTTCCTATTTGTGAGCTCTCCAAAACCCTCTTAACACATTCTCTTTTAGTTAAATTGGAATTCTGGCTCTGTTGCTTGTAACTAAGAATCTGACTGACACAACCTCCCTTCCCAAAGGACAGGCAGCTTCATCTCAGTCCCAAGAATAGACGTCTATCTCTAAAAGGTAGTGTCTACAAGGACTACTGGATGACTCCAGGCTTATGATAAAGCTGATTCAAACCTCACTTTGGAGGAGCCCACATGCCCCACACCTCTCTAAACTGGGCTACCTTGAAGGAATGGGCCAGGCACATTGGGTCTCTCCAAGCCTGGGAATCAGCAGCTGATAAGGGAACAGGGTAGACAGGGAAATATACCATGCTTTCCAGGTCCCTAAGCCCTGGACAGTGTTCTGAAAGCTCTCTCTGATCTGCCATTACCAACCAGACACCCCAGCACCTGTTACACCTGTATCAGGTTTCACACTCGATTGGACAATTATTTTCCAGCTGTCTCTGTGCTGTACATTGAACACTGCTATATGTGCATTTCCCTCACTGCCTGGCACAGCCAGCAAAAGGCTTACACAGGGAGTCTCCCTCTACAGCCTCAGCCAGCCCCAATACTGTAGAGCAGAAAAGCTTGGATTTATTAAAAGGTAAATATAGCAGCCCCAAGGATGCCTAATAACAGCCTCTGAAGGGTTATTATACGGTAGGTGGTGAGCTACAGCTCCCCTTTCCACCAAAAATAGAATAAGAGGAAATGAATAGAAACTTCAGTAGGTGGGATTGAGGCTAAGCATTGGGAATAACTGGAAAAGGTGGATGGCTTTGGATCATGAGTTTTGTATGTAATTAGGGGAAAAGGCGCCGTGCCTGGCACATGTAGTAGGAACAATATAGCAATGTGCATTTGATGAAGAATGAATGAATAAAACCGAACAAGATGACCTCTCAAGGACAGGACTGCAGACCAGATTGAGATGGATACTTTTCCGGAATATGACTGCCTGACTCCAAGTCACTCCACCATTCCATGTTTTCCAGATCACGTATGTGGTCTCCACTGTGGATAATAACGTATGTGAAAGGGCTTTGGAATACAGATGGAAAGTATTATTGTTTTCCATTTGTTTTCCTGTCTGTTTTCAAGGACTCCAACAGGTTTTCCCTTGTGCTGAAGTGTCCGCCAGACTGCAGGTTCCTCCAGGGCTGAGCCTGCATCTCCTGTTTCCTATGCCCTTGGTACCCAGGTCAAGAGGAAGTCACAGCAAGGACTGCCGGAGGAACAGAGGAAGAAAAACAGATGACCACAGAAAAATGGCCACTGAGCAGGACAGAGGGAAGCTCTGAACTCTAGGGTTGGGTGGTTGAGAAAACCTCATTGGGGAAATGCTGACTTTGAAGCCGCAGCCTTACACCAGGGTTAGAATAAACAGTTTTGCCAAGAGTAACAAGGATTAGAGAGGTCACTGTGTAAACATACTAGAAAAAAATGAAGAACCAAGCACAAATGTAAAGCTGGATCCCTCTGGGCCAGAGGCAATAGCGAAGAAGTTCTTTAAGGAGGTGACAGGCTGGTTTTCTTCTTTGCATAACCAAATAAATATTGCCAAGAAGCTGAACAGTGCCTAAGGAGAAGCACATCCAGTCCTGCTTGCAGGGAGATAACTCCTGAAGGGAAGGCAGCTGAGAAGGCAGGGGGCCTGGGGAAAATGAGGACTGGGGACAGATAAAGATGCCAGCCCTGCTTTGATATTTTTGTCTTGGTGACTCAGCTGACTCCCACTCTCTTCATAAGCCATCCAACTCCTGGAGCACAAGAATTCAGCCACAGCTAGGAGCTCTGTGAGAGACTCTGATGCAGAAAGATTTGCTGATCAAACAAATGATAATTTTGACTTACAGTCATTGATATAGGATGATCTCCATAACGTGTTAAGTTGTAAAGAAAACAGACTGTAAGAAACACATAAGGCTGGGTGCAGTAGCTCATGCCTGTAAATCTCAGCACTTTGGGAGGCCAAAGTGGGTGGACTGATCGAACTCAGGAGTTCAAGACCAGCCTGGGCAACATGGCAAAACTCCATCTCTACAAAAAATATGAAAATTAGCCAGGCACGGTGGCGTACACCTATAGTCCCAGCTACTTGGGAGGCTGAGGCAGAAGGATTGCTTGATCCTGGGAGGCAGAGGTTGCAGTGAGCCAAGGTTGAGCCACTGCACTCCAGCCTGGGCGACAGAGCAAGACACTGTCTCAAAAAATAATAATAATAAAGAAATACATAAGTATTCTTGGCCAGGCATGGTGGCTCATGCCTGTAATCCCAGCATTTTGGGAGGCCAAAGTGGGTGGATCACCTGAGGTCAGGAATTCGAGCCCAGCCTGTCCAACATGGTGAAACCTGTCTCTACAAAAAATACAAAAATTAGCTGGGCATGGTGGCACACGCCTGTAGTCCCAGCTACTCAGGAGGCTGAGGCAGGAGAATCGCTTGAACCCGGGAGGCGGAGGTTGCAGTGAGCCGAGATCGCGCTCTCTGCCTGTCTGCCTAGGCGACAGAGCAAGACTCCACCTCAAAAAGAAAAAAAAAATGTAGAAGTACTCTTGTAAAGATGTTTGTATGGCAGGTATATGCCCAGAATGTATTACTGAAAGCATGTTCAAAAAACTGTTTAACAGTATGTCAGGTAACCTTTACCATCTTAAGATGTTTCTTTATTGAATAATTTCCTGCAATGAGTAGATACCTATTTTTATGATCAGAAAAAAAAAAAACAATAAAACAATTTTTATTTGAAAACAAAGCATAGCAATGGGCCTGGTGCCCGAACTCTGAAAGCAAGAGAGTACAGACCTAAAAAAGAAAACAAACAAACAAACAAACAAACAAAAAACACCATAGCATTATATATTCTGGGATCCAGGATGTTTCACTCAAATTCAGCAAGACAAAGCTGGAATGGGGCTAGAATAGGTCAGTGTGAAGTTTCCCTGATGTAACTTCAACACCTGTCAACTAAACAGGTTGACATGTTCAGGAAAGATATGTCTTTTCCTAGATGTCTTACCCCTTCTGAGATCTAGTTCTTCTTTTGCACAGTCTCCGCAGGCTGGCAAATTCAGGCTTCAAACTCTTGGCCTGGTTCTACTTCCCTTTCTGTAGACTTTGGTTACCAAGAAAGGGAGATTCCCATGCACCAGACCCCTGGCCTTTTACTCTGAGTGATCCATGCAATTATCCTCTTTCTTCAATTGGGACCAAGTTGGCCATCTGTAGGATGCTACCAGAGATAACATCCTAGTCAGTACTGAGGTCCCCATCTCTCCTTCTGCAGGATTTTAATCATTATTTTTGTAAGAGTTCTGGAAGTCTGCCTAATTGTGAGCCTCACCACCACTACTATCTCTTCTCACGCCTTTAAATATTCTCCAAACCTAGTGAGTAGCACCATACGTACACAAACACACACACCTGGCCTGCCAGAGATCACTAACTTAGACCCACTGCTTCTCAAAGGTGTCTATATGCCCAGTCCTGTCCCAGGAATTTCAGAGGGGCTCAGTCAGTGAGTCAAACTCCTGCCCTGAGTGGCTCCTGGATGGGGAATCCCTGATCTGGGTGCTCTGAAGCCCACAGGTCTTGCCCAGGTGCAACTTATGCCCTAGGAGAGCTTGGAAATAGGAAATTTTTAAAAGAGGACAAAAGGGGAACTAACATTTACCATGTGCCCTTAGACACCAGGCAGGACAGTAGGTGCTCACATACATACATACGCCACTGTGTTTGTAAAGTGCTGGGAGAAGATGGGACACTGAATCAAATAGAATACATAAGTGAAAGGGGACGCCCCCCCACCCCAATTACAACACTGCAGGGAGTCCTCGAAAGTCAGGAACTGCTCTTTGTTGGAGACTTATTTAATAATTAACAAAATTCTTCTGAGGTCCACTGAGCCCCAGAAAAGCAATGCAGCCCCTGAGCCTGAAGTTTGTCCACAAGTACATCCAAGTAGCAACCTTTGCCACCTGTTGTGCCCCAGATATTCTAGGTCAGTTCCAATAATCCAAGACTCCAACACTTATCCTCTGCCCTTCCCCTCCCCTCTGGGACCAACACACTCAAGCCCAGGCATCCCCTTCGTGGTTCCTCCCAGGCCTTGCTGGCCTTCTCAACCTTCAGGAACTTGACAGTCCTCCCCATCCCAGCAAACCCCAGGCTGCCAGGCCTGTCCCGATCTCTCTTCCGGGCCTTGCAAACCTGAGACCCTCCTCACTCACTCACTCATTTATTCATTCATTCATTCACTGCCAAATATTTATTGACTATCTACTGAGGGATACAAAGCCCTGCCAACAGAAGAAAAACCTGAGGCTCAGGCACATTAGATGACTTACCCACAGTCACCTTGCTAGTTAGTGGCAAAACAGGTACCACGACCCATTATCTGGCCTCCTCACCAGTGTTTTTTCCCACACCACATCCACAGTCTTTGGTCCACGGAGGCCCCGCTGTGATGGCAACGGGGAGAGGGTTGTCGCAGCCCTTTCTCCCCAACTTCTCCGCTCAGCGCGCTCCACATTTCCAATCACTATCGATGCTACCCCTAATTCCTCTTCTGAACCCACCTCAGGATCTCCCTTGCTTCTTCTAGAGGTGTTCTCCTTACTCCTGGGCCCTCCTGACCCCTAGACCCAACTGTGCCCTCCCCTAGGCCCCCACTTTCCCCACTCAGAGCCCCCATCCAATTCAGGACACAACAGGCCCATCTGAGGTTCTCCCTCACCATCTCCTCAGCCACACGCCCTGACTCCGGACCTCTGCCGCCGCCTCGGCGCCGCCAAGGCCCTGGTGTTGACGCGTTACCTTGGCAACCACTAGCCCGCGTTCTTCGGCTCAGGCCCCGCCCCCGGCCCCTCCCCTCCCACCTCCAGTGGGCAGTTGCCTTGTGCTGGTGGCTTAGGAACCGGAGCCCGTCGCTCCAACCGTTGCAGCTCTACACTCCAGCCCAACCGCGGCTCTGAAGGATTGACCCGCCCTGGCGTGCCCTGCTCTCCACTTTGGCTTTGGCCAAACTTTTGGGTCAGAACCCGAACCTAAAGAGCTTACTATGGGCCGAGGGGGTTCTAACTGTCAGCGGCCCCAAGAGCCTGGCCCAGGGTCACAGTTTTCCTCTGGGACTTCACCTAGGTTGCTATGATTATTCTTGCTATGATTATATGCCCAGGAGGCGCCAAGCCAATCCCTGATGAGTGTAGTCTGCAGAGAAGCCAGCAGGATCAGGACAAACCAGTTTCACAGCAGGAGACAGTCTGGTCGGGTCAACAAAGAACTTCCAGCCCTGAGGATGTCTATGCAGTCTCAAGAGCAGTTTCTTAAATTGCAGGCCTCAAATCTGCAGCTAAGAATCACCTGGGAGAGTTTATTAAAAATGGAGGCCCTACATTAGAATAAGTCAAAAGCTAAGGAACTGACTTTGGGGAACTTGTCTTTTAACACTTCCTAGCTGGTATGTATTGTTCTAGAAAGTACATAGGGGTTTTGTCATTTTTTCCAATTTGGTTTGGCCTCTTTACCTCCCAGCTTGCAGGGCTGGCATTGAGCTCACTTCAGTAGGCTGCATGCTCCAAGCCTCACGAAGCTGTCCCACCAGACCAAGGACATTTGTCTTCCTCCAGTGCTGATTAGCTGATTAGCTAAGCTCTTGGTGTGACTCTGTGAGTCTCTGAGCTGCTTTCTCAAACCTCTCTCCAAACCTTCACAGCCAGTCTTTCTGAAGCTCTTACTCCAACTTGGGCACTGAAGGCTGTTCACAAGCCCCGGGGGAATGGAAAGAGGGAGACAAGGTCACTTCTTGCTGCTTTTAAAAGGACTTACTCCAACAGGCTTCACATTCCTTCCCTAGATTTCCCAGCCTTTATCTCCTTTGGGATCAAGAGTACAAAATTGTGTCCCCTGCCCAGAGTCCCACCAAGTGTTGAAGGCTTAATCAGAGGGAGAATGGAAGGCCTGAAGAGGAGGAGCACAGTCCTTGGGAGGCTTGGGACTGAGAAAAGGGGCTGTTCTGTTCCTGGGAACCTTCCTTACTAAGACTTGGCATTAGAACCCCCTTCCCTGCAGCTCAGAAAGAAGGGAAGACAAGTAACCAGCCCACTGTGAATAAGGTGCTTCCTGTATTCACCCCATTCTCCCAGGCACATCTGCATGACATAGTTACTATCCCTGTAACCAAAGAGGAAACTGAGGCCAAGAAAAAACTGTCCAAATTGAAAATCTATTCTTTTCTCAGCCCAGCGTAACTCTCTGAAGAAAAGGTGCAAAGTTGAGGCAGAAAGGGCTGGGCGCGGTGGCTCGTGCCTGTAATCCCAGCACTTTGGGGGGCCAAAGCGGGCAGATCACGAGGTCAGGAGTTCGAGACCAGCCTGGCCCACATAGTGAAACCCCGTCTCTACTAAAAATACAAAAAATTAGCTGGGGGTGGTGGCAGGCACCTTTAATCCCAGCTACTCAGGAGGCTCAGGCAGGAGAATCACTTGAAGCCAGGAGGGGGAGATTGCAGTGAGCCAAGTTCACTCCAGCCCAGGCAACAATGCAAGACTCTGTCTCAAAGAAAAAAAAAAAAAAAAAGTTGAGGCAGGAAGGAGGGAGTGACAGAGTGCAGTGTAAGGGACCTGCCTCCCAGCAGGCAATTACATGCCTGTAATCCCAGTACTTTGGGAGCCCAAGACAGGAGGATTGCTTACATCCAGGAGTTTGAGACCAGCCTGGGCAACATAGGGAGATCCCATCTCTACAAAAAATCAAAAATTAGCCAGGCATAGTGGTACATGCCAGTGGTCCCAGCTACTTGGGAGGCTGCACTAGGAGGGTCACTTGAGCCTCGGAGGTTGAGGCTGCTCTGAGCCATGATCATGCCAATGCACCCAGCCTGGGTGACAGAATGAGACCTTGTCTTGAAAAATAAGATAAATAAAATACAATAAAAATTTATCTCAAAGCTAACAATGCTTAAGCTTCAGGCCTCTCATTTACGTAAGCACATGTCAAGGCTCAGAGAAGAACCCTTGGCAATGTGTCTACAGGCATACCTTGGAGATATTGCAGATTAGGCTTCAGAGCACTGCAATAAAACTACTATCACAATACAGTATGAGCAACACAAATTATTTGGTTTCCCAGTGCATATGAAAGTTACATTTACACTATACTGTAGTCTATCAGGTGTGCAATGGCATTATGTCTAAAAAAATGTGCACACCTTAATTTAAATATACTTTATTGCTAAAAAGTGCTAACAATCATCTGAATTTTCAGAGAGAGTCATCATCTTTTTGCTGGTGGAGGGTCTTGCCTCAGTGTTAATGGCTGCTAACTGATGAGGGTAGCACTTGCTGAAGGCAGAGGTGGCTGCAGCAGTTTCTTACAATACGACAACAGTGAAGTTTGCCACATCAGTTGACTCTTCCTTTCTTTTTTTTTTTTCATATGGAGTTTCACTCTTGTTGCCCAAGCTGAAGTGCAATGATGCAATCTCGGCTTACTGCAACCTCTGCCTCTTGGGTTCAAGATATTCTTCTGCCTCAGCCTCCAGAGTAGCTGGGATTACATGCACCACCACACCAAGTTAGTTTTGTATTTGTTTGTTTGTTTTTGAGACGGAGTTTTGCTCTTGTTGCCCAGGCTGGAGTGCAATGGCGCGATCTCCGCTCACTACAACCTCTGCCTCCTGGGTTCAAGAGATTCTCCTGCCTCAGCCTCCCAAGTAGCTGGGATTACAGGCATGCAGCACCACGCCCAGCTAATTTTGTGTTTTTAGTAGAGATGGGGTTTCTCCATGTTGGTCAGGCTGGTCTCAAACTCCTGACCTCAGGTGATCCGCCCGCCTCCACCTCCCAAAATGCTGGGATTACAAGCATGAGCCACCACGCCCGGCCGACTCTTTCTTTCATGAAAGATTTCTCTGTAAGATGTAATGCTGTTTCATAGCATTTTACCCACAGTAGAACTTCTTTCAAACTTGGCATCAGTCCTCTCAAGCCCTGCCACTGCTGTATCCTGTAAGTTTATGGAATATTCTAAATTCTTTTTTGTCATTTCAATAATGATTACAGTGTCTTCACCACGAGTAAACTCTTTTCTGTTTGTTTGTTTCTTGTTTTAAAGCTCCATCGTCAATGGAATAGGAGTAGATTCTACCCCCTAAGAAACAACTCCTCACCATTCCAGTTTTATCATGAGATTGCAGCAATTTGATCACATCTTCAGGTTCCATTTCTGATTCTAGCTCTCTTGCTATTTCCACCATGTCTGCAGTTACTTCTTGCACTGAAGTCCTGAACCCCTCAAAGTCATCCATGAGAGTTGGAATCACCTTCCTCCAGACTCCTGTTAATCTCAATGTTTTGATCCTTTCTCATGAATCATGAATGTTCTTAATGGCATCTGGAATAGCAAATCTTTTTCAGAAGGTTTTCAATTTACTTTGCCCAGATTCATCAGAAAAATCATTATCTATGGCAGTTATAGCCTTACAAAATGTATTTCTTAAATAATAGGACTTGAGATTGGAAATTACATCTTGATCCATGGGCTACAAAATGGATATTGTGTTAGCAGAAATGAAAACAATATTGCTCTTCTACTACATCTCCATCAGAGTCTTTGGGTGACTAGATGCATTGTCAATGAGCAGTAATATTCTGAAAGGCATCTTTTTTTCTGGGCAGTAGGTCTCAACAGTGGGCTTAAAATATTCAGTAAACCATGCTGTAAACAAATGTGCTGTCATCCCTGCTTTGTTGGTCCATTGATGGAGCACAGGCAGAACCAATTTAGTATAATTCTGAAGGGCCTTAGGATTTTTGGAATGATAAGTAAGCATTGCTTTCAACTTAAAGGAACCAGCTGGCTGGGTGCGGTGACTCACACCTGCAATCCCAGCACTTTGGGATGCCTAGGCGGGCAGATCATTTGAAGTCAGAAGCTTGAGACCAGCCTGGCCAACATGGTGAAACCCTATCTCTACTAAAAATACAAAAAAAATGCACTGGGCATGGTGACAAGTACCTGTAATCCCAGCTATTCGAGGCACGAGAATCACTTGAACCCAGGAGGCGGAAGTTGCAGTGAGCTGAGATTGTGCCGCTGCACTCCAGCCTGCATGACAGAGTGAGACCCTATCTCAAAAAAATAAAAAATAAAAAAATAAAGGAACCAGCTGTGTTAACCCCTAACAAGAAAGTCAGCCATCCCTTTGAAGTTTTGAAGCATTGACTTCTCTCTAGCCATGAAAGTCCTAGATGGCATATTCTTCTGTAGAAGGCTGTTTCATCTACATTCAAAATCTGTTAGTGTAGCCACCTTCATCAATTGTCTTAGCTAGATCTTCTGGACAACTTGCATCAGGTTCTGCATCAACACTTGCTGCTTCACCTTGCACTTTTATGTTATGAAGATAACCTCTTTCCTGAACCAACTTTGGCTCACTTCAAACTTTTTTTCTTCCTCACCTCTCTCACCCTTCATAGAACTTCACCTCTCTCACCCTTCATAGAATTGAAGAGAGTTAGGGCTTTGCTCTTGACCAGGTGGACTTTTTTTTTTTTTTTTGAGTCGGAGTCTCATCTGTCGCCCAGGCTGGAGTGCAGTGGCGCAATCTCAGCTGACTGCAAGCTCCGCCTCCGGGGTTCACGCCATTCTCCTGCCTCAGCCTCTCGAGTACCTGGGACTACAGGCATCCGCCACCACACCCGGCTAATTTTTTTGTATTTTTAGTAGAGACGGGGTTTCACCATGTTAGCCAGGATGGTCTCAATCTCTTGACCTCATGATCTGCCCGCCTCAGCCTCCCAAAGTGCTGGGATTACAGGCATGAGCCACCGCGCCCGGCCCAACTAGGTGGACTTAAGGGAATGTTGTGGCTGGTGTGGTCTTCTATCTGGAGCACTAAAACTTTCTCCATATCAGAAATAAGGCTGTTTCTTTTGCTTATCATTCATGTGTTCACTGGAATAGCATTTTTAATGTCCTTCAAGAACATTTCTTTTGTATTTGCAACTTGGCTAACTGGCATGAGAGGCCTAGCTTTCAGATTATCTTGGCTTTTGATGTGCCTTCCTTGCTGAGCTTAATCATTTCCAGCTTTTGATTTTTTTTTTTTTTTCAAAGAAAGACAGGGTCTTGCTGCATAGCCCAGGCTGGATTCCAACTCTCTGGCTCAAGCTATCCTCCTGCCTCAGCTCTTGAGGAGCTGGTACTATAGGCATGCCTCCTCACCTGGATCAGCCTTGGATTTAAAGTGAGAGACAGCAACTCTTCCTTTCATTTAAATGCTTAGAAGACATTGTAGGGTTATTAACTAGCCTAATTTCAATATTGTTGGGTTGAATACACACAACATTTATTGATTCAGTTTGGCGTTTTATACAGGTGCTGTTTGTGGTGCCCCAGGACAATTACAATAGTAGTATCAAAAATCACTGATCACAGATCACTGTAACAGATATTATAATAATGAAAAAGTTCGGAATATTGCAAGAATTACCAAAATGTGACACAGAGACATGAAGTGAGCACATGCTGTTGGAAAAATGGTGCCGATAGACTTGCTCAAACAGTGTTGTCACAAACTTTTATTTTGTAAAAACCACAATATCTGTAAAGCGCAATAAAGCACAGTGCAATAAAATGAGATGTGCCTATCATTCAATAACAGGAATAGGCAGGCCAGGCACAGTGGCTCACACCTGTAATCCCAGCACTTTGGGAAGCTGAGGTGGGGGGATGGCTTGAGCACAGAAGCTCAAGAACAGCCTGGGCAATATAGCGAGACTCCATCTCTATTTTTTCTTTTACTTTTTTTTTCTTTATATTATTAGATTAAATTGAAGCCTATCCACCCCCATCTAAAAAAAAAAAAAAAATAGAGGATGGGAAGCTGAGGCAGGAGAATGGTGTGAACCCAGGAGGCGGAGCTTGCAGTGAGCCAAGATTGTGCCAACGCACACCAGCCTAGGCAACAGAGCGAGACTCCATCTCAAAAAAAAAAAAAAAAAAAGGAATAGACAAACTTTTAATAGAATACATAGACATTTGGATTGTTTGTAATCTAATAAGAAGAAGGAAATTCCATGAATACGTTGGGAAAATACTAAATGTCTTGTTGATTTGACATAAACATTGACATTGGTGGAGATTGTGTAAAATTCACATTAGCACACTAAAGTGAGGGCCTATGACGAACTGGTTAATGAGTGCCATCAATTCAAAGAACATTTAGGAGCCGGGCATGGTGGCGCATGGCTATAGTCCCAGCTACTTGGGGGCTGAGGCAGGAGGATCCCTTGAACCCATGAGGTCGGGGCTGCAGTGAGCCGAGATCACGCCACTGCACTCGAGCCTGGGTGACCAAGTGTGACCATATTTCAAAAAAAAAGAGAACATTTAGGATTAATTACTGAACAATGGTCTGAAATCATACAGATCATTTAAAAATTTTAATACAGATTTTCCCAAATTGACAGCTATCATAAAAATTGACATGATTTACAAAGAACTGTGAAGTGAAACATTCTAATCTGTAATAGAAGTGTTGATCAATCCACGCCTGTGATATTTATCTATCATTTATCTATCAATTATCTATATGTATAATTTTTTTATCCACCATTCCTGGCTGATAACTCCCATAGATAGTCTTTTGCTATAATGTTGGGGTGCTCTAGGCCTCAGAAGCAGGCCTCAGGAAACAGAATCTCTCTCTCTTTGATCTTCTGCTCTCCTTTCATCTGCCCAAGGTAAGACTCTAATCTGGTTGTGGGTCACAAGACCCTCATTCCAGAGAGTCCTGCCCCATACCTAAATGAAGGAATGCTGCACAGAGAGGCCAAGAAAAATCTGAACAGACAGGTCCTGCCAGGTTTTCCCCAGTCAGTCTGTTAGTATTAGATTATTCCCTTTTGTTCCAATCATATTTCTACACAATGTTCATGCTTCAATCATGCCTATCCAATGAAGTCTCCATAAAAGGCCCAAGAGGACAGGGTTCAGGAGCTTCCAGATAGCTGAAGACCTGGAGGTTCAGGTGTTCAGCTGAACCTGAACACCTGGTTGGAGAGGGGTGGAGAAGGCATGGAAACTCCACACTCCTTCCTCCATATCTCACCCTACACATCTCTTTATCTGTATCCTTCACAATATACTTTATAATAAACCAGTGAACGTAAATGTCACCCTGAGTTCTCTAAGCTGCTCCAGCAAATGAATCGAAACCAAAGAGGGGTTGTGGGAACCCCAACTTAAGCCGGTCAGTCCAAAGTTCCGGATACCCAGACTTGTGACTGCTGTCTGAAGCAAGGAGCAGTTTTGGAGGCTGAGTCCCCAACCTTTGGGATCTGACACTATCTCCAGGTAGATAGCATGAATTGCATTCGAGCTGCTATCTGCTGCACAATCAATTGCTTGTTTGTTGGTGGGGAGAAGACCCCCACATTTGATCACAGAAGTCTTCTGTCTGCCTTGATTGTTGTTATTGAGTAAGAAAATAAGGAAAAGAACTTTGAGTGTTTTTCCCACACTCACAATGCCAGAGAAAAGACTGAATTGTCTTTCTATGCTCTGTGTATAAAATAATATGATAACATTGTTGTCATATGAAGAGACAAAGTATATGCAGGCAAAAATGTAAGGATAAAACTATTGTATTTTAGAGTTGCTTCAAGCAATTCATTCACACAAATCCTGTGTTACTTTTCTAAATCTTATGATGTTTATAGTATTTGCCAGGTTTTTTTTAATTTGTAATTTGTTGTGAATTTATTATTCAAAACGAATGTTTACTTCTGTAATTAATCTTAATAATTTTTTGTTGTTTTTCACAAATGGAGCTTTCGAAATTGTATAAGCTTCATACCTCACAAAACCAAGGCCCACCCTGATAAGTAGGGAGGCAAACTTCCCCTTCTCAGCAAAACTTGGCTCAAAACTGCAGCCATATATGGTGCTGCTGGGGATGGGGAGCGGGAGTATCCTCACTCTCACCTCCCAACCTAGGCCAAGCTCCACTCACTCTTCTCCTCACTGTTGTTTTCCAGCTTGTCTTTCCCCCTTTTCTATTTGTGCACCTTTAGAGTCCCTTTCCTTCCCCCAAGCTCTCATTTCACTCTCCTCCTAGTTCTTGATCCCATTTTCAACCCATTCTCACTGCCCAGCAAGCCAAGGACTGAGAACAAGGGGAAAAGTTTAGAGACTAAAGATGCCTGAGAAAGAGAGTAGGTCCAGATTCTCTGCCCAACCCTAACCCCACCTCAGGCTCCCTGACCCTTCCTACTCCCAGAGAAGTCTCAGAATAAAGCCTGATTGTCAGCCAGGGGCCAGGAGCTCAGATCCAAGACAGTAGCTGGGTGCGGAGGAGCCAGGAGCAGAGCCCAGCAATCTTGGGCTGGACTTGGTCCTGTCACCTCTACCTCACAGCCACTGGACCTGGGTGCTGGTCACCCCGCTGGCCCCGAGGTGCTCCCCGCACGGCGGAGGTGGGAGCGATAGGAATTTTGACCCTCTGATGAATAAGCATATTTAAATGAGAGGAGTCTGGGAGACAAGGTCCAGCACAGCCGTATGGTTACAATGAAAAGTCTAGCCTGTTACTTGAGCATGTCTCCTGTCTAAGAACAATGAGAAAGGAAACTGGTTCCCTGATTCTTGCTCTGTCCTTCCCTTCCCCTTCCCTCCCTCCTGTCCCCTGCCTTCCCCTCCTCTCTTCCCTGTCCCCTTTCTCTGAACCCCATTTAGGAAACTGTACCTCCCAGTGCAGGGATCAGAGATGCTGAGGCTGGATGTGAAAGAAGAAGGCAAAGAAACTGGGATGGGGATAGCAGGACCATAGATTTGGAATGAGACATGGGGTTTCCACATTCCTGTGGAAGAGTCTTTGCAAGTGCATATAACTTGTGTTAATGTTGGTCTATTTCTCTCACGTTTCCTCTGAACTCCTTTGCTAACTACTGGGAATTCTCCAGGATAGGGGTCCTCCCTTCCTTTGGAACTGTCCGCATTGCCCTATATAGCCTCTGCTCCCATATTAGGGGTGCCCACCCCCCCAATAAAGGAATTCTGCAATGCCCATTCGGTCCTTAGTACAGCATCATTTCTTCTAGGCCTGGTTCCTAGTCAATAATTCCGTCTAGGATATCCTAGAAGAAGTCTCCCTGATTTGTGTTCCCTGGGGGAGCAAAGTGAAGAAGAGAAGTGATGACTAATTTTGGAGACAGATTAGCAGGTTTTGAACCCTGGCTCAGCCACTTAGAGCTGAGAGACCTTGGGTAACTTGCTGAACCACCTGGGCCTTGTTTCTTAATCTGTGAGATAGGGTAATAGCCCCAAAGAGAGATACCATGAAGATAAGACCAGGCTGGAAAAATCAATTTGCACAGTGTCTGGCTATTTTCTTTGCACTTCTTTCCCCCAGAGCATGGGAATATGGTGGGGTGGGGGGGGGGGGGTATTTGTTCTTAATGTAATATAAACACCATCAGGAATCAGATCATAAATCCTCCAAGTTGCATAGAGGCCTGAGAGGCTATTTCACTATTTTCATTATTCTCCTTCTTCCTGGAACACTTGAATTCTCAAAACTGCTTCAAAGGATGGCTTAGAACATAAACAAATACTTAAATGCATGAATTATTTTATTCAACTATTTCCTGCCTTCCCTCTCTTCAAAACTTTTTCTCTTTTCCATTCTTAAAGACTGTCAGTGCTTCCTGCTACCTTCTGAGAGACCCGTGCATGGGGCATGGAGAGGGGAGAGAGTCTGAAGAACAGGAAGAAATCTGGAACCAAGGAGAATGAGTAGGGGTGAATAAAGCTGGGGCAGAGATGTTAGGGTGAGGGTGGTAGTGAGGAGTACTGAGGGGCGCTTGCGACTAGAGGCCCTAAGTCTACAGAGCAAAGGGAGGAAGGAGGAGAAAAGGGGACACAGGCCAGGCCACAGTATTATTGGTGCCCCTACTCCCAGGGAGGGGGAATTAGGCCATGAATGAGGAGTTGAAATGCCAGAGTAATGACAGACAGAGCCCCAGGCTCTGACCAACCCCCTTCCCCACATTCCCATAGTGCAATATCTCCCAGACCAAAGAGAAAGACATTAACAAATCTGCAGCCTCCCTGCCTTCTTGAAAACCACATCTCCACCCTCTTGCCCGCCCCAGGTCCTTGGGCCAGCCTTGCCCTGGTATCCTAGACACGCCTCTGCACGCCTGGCACCAGCTTCCCCTCCTACGTGACCAGCACAGGCCCTGGACTGGGTGGCGGATGCTGAGATAAGGCCAAGGAGGGGGAAACCGCCAAAGCCAGGAAGTTACACAGCCTGGTTCCCCTGGCAACCTAGCCACAGTCACCAAACAGTGCAGGGTGGGGGGTAGGGCCAACTCTTGTTCAAGGCCTCAAGGCCAGGGCCTCTCACACCTCAATTTTCTTGCTGGCTGGAGAAACTTCTCCCCCGAATCTCCTAGGTCACTGCTGCCTAAGGATTATGGGGGAAGTCTGTTTAAATGCAAATTCAAGATACCACCTCCACTACCTCTGCCACAGATTCTCAGTCCATAGGTCTCATAGGTCTAACTGGAATCTGCATTTCTTTTTTTTTTTTCTTTTTCCATTCATTTAACACATTTATTTGTGGAAAGCCTACTCTACCAGGCAGCATGGGGAGGCCCAGCAGGGTATTAAGATAGTCACAGTCTTGCCCATGCAGAGGCCACATCCCTCAGCAACCACTGGGCCTTGTGTCTCTATGACCAGACCACATCATGGAATCTGCATTTCTAACCAGCACGCCAGGAGATTCCAATGCTGTCAGTCTGAGGACGTCACTTAGAGAACAGAACAAGTTTTAAGAAGTTGAGATTCCTTGTAGCAGGGTTAGGAGAAAACATAGGATAGGGGCTGGGGTATCCCACCACCCTGTGTCCACTGTAGTCTACAGCCAAACTCATCTCTAGGGGTACACTTGACTTTGGGTATTTTCAACATCAAGTGAGTGACCAGGAGTCCAGAGACCCAGAATCTAGTGCATACAGAACCAATTCAATACAATGAACTTGGACTGAGCTCCTTCTGGGCCTGACACTGTCTGTTCTGAGACTTGTGAGCCACACAAAGATGCATAAGGCATGCTTTCTACTCCCAAGAACACTGAGACCCTGGGCAAATCACTTACAGTCTCTAGGCTTCGCTCTTCTCTTCTCTCTAAAGGGTATAAAACTACTAAAGCCCTACCAAGAGGCGACAAGCCTCTCTGGAATTAACAGATATGCTAATGCCTTGAAAGTGCAACTCTCGGGTATCGTCCTGAGAGTTGTGATAGCTTTTATTGCTAGAGATAAATGTTGGCTGTCTGAGGAGGTTCCAGAGAGATCAGGGAGACTTGGGGATGGAAACCTCAAGTTGTAGGATCCAGGGGCTGGATCTCAGGTACTCTCCATTAGTTCCCATCTAAAGCTGCCAGATCCTCGCTTGCCTCAGAGGAGTGGCAGCTGCAGAACTGAACTTCCTGCACCTCTTCCCAAACCTGTCCTCTTCCTTCCTCCACTGTGGCCCTGGGCCTCCACTCACAGAGAAACCGTAGCTCAAGTCCATTGCAGGCTGGACCCTTCACCAGGGTCAGCCACCTCACAGGGGAGCCCCTGACAGGGTGAGCAATAGCTTGGGCTTCAGTGGTCAGAAGTTTAAATCTGTTTTTCCACTAGCTGGGTTCAGCAAGTTACTTTTATTCTCTTAGCTTCAGTTCCCTCATCTATAAAATGGAAGAGAGGACACGGGCGGTGGCTCATGCCTGTAATCCCAGCACTTTGGGAGGCTGAGGCGGGTGGATCACCTGAGGTCAGGAGTTCAAGACCAGCCTGGCCAACATGGTGAAACCCCATCTCTACTAAAAATACAAAAATTAGCCAGGCGTGGTGGCAGGCACCTGTACTCCCCGCTACTCGAGAGGCTGAGGCAGGAAGAATTGCTTGAACCTGGGAGGTGGAGGTTGTAGTGAGCCAAGATCATACCACTGAACTCCAGCCTGGGCAACAGAGCAAGACTCCGTCTCAAGAAAAAGAAAAAAAAAAAAAAAATTCAGGTCCTGCCAACAGTGATGTGAAACAGTTGACAGTCCCAGTGTCTGAGGAGGTGTTTATATAACCCCTTCAGACCTACCCCCAGCTCCAGTGATGTTGATCTGTCCTTACCTGATCCCTGTTTCTCACCCTGACTCAGGCCTTTTTGCCCTTCCCCACCCCAGGCAGGAAAGAAATAGCCCCTCACCCCACACTGAAACTTGACTTCTGACCACAAAGCCAGGGACTGCTCCTTTTTCCAGAGCAGTCCCCCCAGCTGGCTCTCCCACTCCCCTGGGCTGATCAGGGGAGATGATCCCTGAGGTATGCGGCCTCGGCTCCCCATGACATCACCACCAGTCACCATCCAGGAATTCATCCAGAGCATTGAGAGGTAGGCAGTAGTCTTCCCACAAAGCCCTGTTTGCATTTCTCCAAAGGCACATGTCACAGGTTTCCTAATTATTGTGGCTTCTGGCCTGCCCGGTGGCTCACACCTGTAATCCCAGCACTTTGAGAGGCCGAGTTGGGCGGATCACCTGAGGTCAGGAGTTTGAGACCAGCCTGGCCAACACGGTGAAACCCCGTCTCTACTAAAAATACAAAAATTAGCCTGGTGTGGTGGCGCACGCCTGTAATCCCAGCCACTGGGGAGGCTGAAGCAGAAGAATTGCTAGAGCCCGGGGAACAGAGGTTGCAGTGAGCCGAGATCGCACCACTGTACTCCAGCCTGGCCAGCAGAGCGAGACTCTGCCTCAAAAAATAAATAAATATTATGGCTTCTATCTGTGTTGTATCTCCCCTACAGAACTACGCACTCTTTGAGCAAAGAGATCATGTATTAATAATCCACATCCTCCATAAAGCCTGACATAAAGTAGGATCTCAATAATTGTTAAATGAATGAATATATGAATGAAAAAAACGAGTGTATATATGACCATTCCCAGGCAGAACTGCCCATTTTCCTCTGCAAGAAGATGCATTTTGTTCTATTATTGAAGACATTCCTCCTGACCCTTAAGAGATTCCAAAGGCTAATAACCTTCAGAGTCAAGAGGATCATTTTTCCTTGTCTAATCTAAATTTCTCCAGATGCAACTTTGGTGCATTTTCTTCTAATCTACCTCCCTGGCCACTGGGACTAAAATCCATTTCTTTGCAAGAAGACAGTTATTAATTCACCCTTTTAGCCTTTTCTTCAACAAATTTAATCCCAGGCCCTTTATTTTTCCCTCCCTGGGGTCCTATCATCCAGCACTTTCCCCGTTCCACTGCTCCTTGGGCCTTCTGCCAAGCTCTCAAAGGCCTCCTTCAGCTGTGGAGGCAGGAATGGGACATATTGTTCTCCACGGAGCCATGTACAAACACACAGATGCCTACGCACGCAGGACAAACACCTCTCTGCACCCGTTATCCCCAATCCTTGGTAAACACATACTCATAGGCAGCCTCCACACACAGTCACAGATTCATATCCTCCCACCTGCACCGCACCCCACCCCCGCCCCGGCCCCCAGCCCTAGCCCTGAGAATTCTCACACACCTGGATGCACACTCACATGCATATGAATAGGCTGCAGAGAGCTACGCTTGTTACCCATAGGTGAGCCAAACTGGGTGGAGCATCTGAAACCTTCTTCCTTCTCCCCCTCTTCCTCCTCCTCTGCCTCCCTTCCCCAACTCTCCTTTCCATTGGCCACCATGGGCCAAGCCTACTTTCCCTCCACCTCCACGGTGATTTTCCACTTCTAGGCTAAAGGCAAGGAGCAAATGAACCCAAGCTGGCTCCTACGTCTTCCTCCTGCCCTCCTCCCATTCTTTTTTCCCCAAATCCTCAAATCACCTTCCATTTGTCCAGAGCATGCAATCCACCCTCCAACCTCCTCTCCTTTATCTGTAGGAAATGCAGCTTCTTGGGTTTTTATTTTTTGGAAATGAATAATCTGAAAGCATTGGAAGCGGAGAGATGAGCTGGGCTGTATCTCAGATCTGATGACAGGCTGGGTTGCTAGGCCCTTGGGCTGGCTGGGCACTGTGTTGCCAAGCCAGGGGGCTGAGGAGCATGAGGGTGGTGTCATGCTCACTCATTCATTCAACAAATATTTATCCAGCACCTACAACATGCCAACCACTACTCTACATGAGCAAAACCAACAAAAGCCTGCCTTTGTGTAGTTTACATTCTATGGGTGGGGACAGAAAATAAATAAGTAAAATATATTGGGTGTCAGGTGGTGATAAAAGCACATGTACCCTAAAACTTAAAGTATAATAATAATTAAAAAAAAAAAAGAAAGAAAGAAAGCAGGAATGGAGCACGGGGTCCAGGCTGAGGGTGAAGTGTGCAGTTTTAAATGAGGTGATCAGGGAAGATGACGTCTGAACAAAAACCTGAAGGAGATAAAGGAGCAAGTGAGAGTGGTACCTGGAAGGAGATTGTTCCAGGCGGCAGGAGAAGCCCTGCAAGTGCGGAGTGTTAGGGGACACCTCTGTAGCGAGTTGAACAATGAGAACACATAGAAAGAGAGGGGAACAACACACACCAGGGTCTGTGGTCGGGGAAGGGGTGCGGCGAGGGCAGGGAGAGCATCAGGACAAATAGTTAATGTATGTGGGTCTTAAAACCTAGGTGATGGGTTGATAGGTGGAGCAAACCACCAGGGCACACGTATACCTATGCAACAAACCTGCATGTTCAGCACCTGTATCCCAGAACTTAAAGTTAAAAAAAAAAAAAAGAAAGAAAGAAAGAAAGAGTTGAACAATGAGAACACATGGACACAGGGAGGGAAACATTACATACCGGGGCCTGTTGTGGAGGTGGGAGGCTGGGGGAGAGATAGCGTTAGGAGAAATACCTAATGTAAATGACGAGCTGATAGGTGCAGCAAACCAACATGGCCCATGTATACCTATGTAACAAACCTCCACATTATGCACATGTACCCTAGAACTTAAAAGTATAATAATGATAATAATAATAATAATAATAATAATAATAAAGAAAAATGTAAGAAAAAAAAAAGAGAGAGACACCACTGTAGAGAGCCACACAGAATAAGGTGTTGGGAGATGGCAAGAAAAGGCAGAACCATACACAGGCTGGTGCCTAGTCTGGGCCCCAGGGCCTGAAGTGGGGTCAGAGATGAGAGAAGTCAAGTTAAGGATGAAATTGTAACCTCAGGTGAGACAAAATGCTAAAAAGCAGACAAACAGAAAGCTGGAAAATGTTGAGATGCCAGTGGAGGCCAGCTCCAGAAGGAAGCAGCTGAGTCTGCAGTTAGATGGATTAAGGGGACATTGAGATTCCTCACAAGGCTTGGGTGGTGGTGGGTGCAGCCAGAAGAAAGGTGAGCCCAATGGCTGAGCACCTCTCAAATACAGCTGATGTCTCCCTTGAAAATAAGCTGTTCCAGATGGTGGGGATAGGGCCACTGAAAGCATCTTTGCCCGTATTCAACAGGACAGTGGTGAAGGGCATGAAACTGCTGGGCATCAGCTCCCTCTCAGCCCAGGGTCCATACACAAATGTTCTACCTTTTATTCCCCACACTTCCATTTCCTGAGCACTATGTGCTAGCATTCCCCATGCAAAGTGCTTTCCAGGGCTCATCTAATCCTCACGGCAACTTCATGAGGAAGGAATTACCATCTTCAGCTTACAGATGAGGAGCATCGCCCTGCCACCCACCACCACCTCTGTCCCCTAGTCCCTTGACAGCTTCACTTCTTGCTGAGCCTAGAACTGCACAGGCTCAGCCGGGTTCAGAGCCAGGTTGATTGGATGCAAATCCCTGCTTCTCCCTTAATTGCTTTGTGGCCCTGGGCACTTTCCTTGGCCCTTCTGAGACCAGTATCCTCATCTAAAGACAAAATGGGGAACACATTACAGTAATATCCACCTCCTGGGCGTTTGTGAGAATCTTCTGGGAGAAGGCAGTGGTTCTCAGCGCTGGCACTGTGACAAATGGCATTTCTCAGAGTTGTGAGGCGTGTGGCCAATAATTTATAGCTATAAATAGTTAAACCAGGGAAGGTGGCAAATAGCTTGTTGTTTTAGTATAAATAGCGAATTCAATGTTTTCTCTGCAATGACATCACTCTCCCTCACTAGCATTCCACAAAGCCTTCCTGAATGAGAGATAGAGGATCTAATCTCCTGGGAATTTGCCCACAGGCTGCAGCCTATCTTATCTGTGCCACAGCGTGTGGGAGTGCAGCAAGCAAGCAAATACAGTCTCTCTCGAGATGTGGTGTGGCAAGGCTAAGCGTGGTGTAGGGATAAGGCTGACAGCCATGGGTATGAAGAATTGGCACGGGGCCTCGCCCCTAGTGGGTGCTTCTTGGAAGAGGGAGCCTCAGAGAAGCAGGGGAACAAAAGTGGAGAGAACAAAAGCTCTGGGTACAAACCTGTTTCCCTCAGGCACAGTGTTGTGGCTTTCTCCTCCTAGGAGACAGAGATACCCTCAAGTAGAAAAGGGGAAAAGGGCAAGGAAGGCCAGGCCCCTGGGTGAGGCTGATGGGGCTGGAACTTAATGTCAGACTGGCCCAGCGTCCCTCAAATTCCCCCTGGAGAGACACAGAGTCTGATTGGGAAGCCTTGGGGTAAAGGTAACACCTAGTGGTTAGAAACTATGGGTGGGGCTCCCAGCACTTTGGGAGGCCGACGCTGGGGTGTTGGGAGATGGCAAGAAAAGGCAGAGCCATGAGGTCAGGCAGATCGCTTGAGCTCAGGGGTTCGAGACCAGCCTGGCCAACATGGTGAAACCCCATCTCTATTAAAAATACAAAAAATAGCCAGGCACGGTGGCTCACACCTGTAATCCCAGCACTTTGGGAGGCCAAGGCAGGCAGATCACCTGAGGTCGGGAGTTCAAGACTAGCCTGACCAACATGGAGAAACTCCGTCTCTACTAAAAATACAAAAAAAATTAGCCAGGCGTGGTGGCACATGCCTGTAATCCCAGCCACTCAGGAGGCTGAGGCAGGAGAATTGCTTGAACCTGGGAGGCGGAGGTCACAGTGAGCCGAGATCGCGCCACTGCACTCCAGCCTGGAGAACAACAGCGATCATGCTACTGCACTCCAGCCTGGAGAACAACAGCGATCATGCTACTGCACTCCAGCCTGGGTGACAAAGCCAAACTCTGTCTCAAAAAAAAAAAAAAAAAAAAAGAATGAAAGAAAAGGAAAAAAAAGAAACTGTGGGTGGAACACTCATGCCTCCGTCAAGGATAGGTGCTAGAGACAACCTGACCCAAAATTGATGATCATGGCCCAAGGCCACCCACCTAGAAAGGAAGTTCTGTCGTTAGTCTCTCCCAGGCGCTTAGTGCACAGGTGCTTAGGATCAATTAACACGGCTTCTTCCCTCCAGCGACCACCACCAACTCACTCCTGCTCATTCCCCAGCTTTCCACCTTTCCTCACCACTGCAACCCCCACCCTCAGCCCCTACATGGGTCTGGCCAACTCCAACACAGACCACCTCACCCCAAGCCTGCCTGAGGAAACTCTCACCTGGAGACAGCTTCACTTGCCAGGACTGATGGCTGTGCCAGCAGCCAGCCCCACCCTCCCAGTGACTGAGAAGCTGTTCCGACTGTAGAGGCAGACCCAGCCGAAGGCAGCAGGCAGGATTACCCAATTCCATTGACTAGAAAGGGCCTTACTTCCCTGTGGACACTGCCTACGTAGTCTGCATTCAGCTGTGAGGTCCTGTCCCCTCTCAATTCCAACCTACACCACCCCCAAAGCAAGTGAGAATGAGGATGGGGAGGAAAATGAAGACAGGGGTTAGCACTGCAACCTCTCATCTCTGCCCTCCTTCCTGTATCACTCACTGCACTTTGCCCAGTATTCCTCCCTTCCCCACAGTGGCACAGTGGGCCCAGACACAGCCAGAGTCCATTCAAAAATGACAAATTCTTTATTTAAATCAACAAACTCATCTTCCTCAAGCCCCAGACCATGGTAGGCAGCCCTCCCTCTCCGCCCCCTCACCCCTTAGCCACAGTGAAGGGAATGGAAAATGAGAAGCCACGAGGCCCCCTGCCAGGGAAGGCTGCCCCAGATGTGTGGTGAGCACAGTCAGTGCAGCTGTGGCTGGGGCAGCAGCTGCCACAGGCTCCTCCCTATAAATTAAGTTCCTGCAGCCACAGCTGTGGGAGAAGCATTCTTGAAGAAGCAAGGCCAGTCCAGCATCAGAAGGCAGAGGCAGCATCACTGACTCCCAGCCATGGAATGAACGGAGGACAAAGAGCTCAGAGACAGAACAGACCAGGGGGAAAAAGGAGAGACAGAACAGGCAAGGGCATGGCGGGGAGGGACTGAGGCCCCTAAATTTTGGTCCCAGGGGAAAGGAAGAGGCCAGTTGGTCCAGTTTTGATGGGTATGGGGAAGGGAATGTATTAGTAAGCACGGGGGAGAGGCTGCCAACAGGCACCTCAAAGGTGACAGGACAGGCTGAACCCCCCACCCTGACAGAAGGGAGCTTGAGAGCTCTGGGGCTCTCTGGGAATGTCACTGCTAAAATATATATCTACATATATATTAACCATTCGTGGGAGGGCAGGGGCAAGGCCTGGGGTAGGATCAGAGGATCTGGCGTGGCATCCCGTAGCCAGTCATGCCTGCCTGAGACGCCCCACGGTTGGTGCCCATCTGTAACCCGATCACGTTCTTGCCCTCTTGCAGCTGGTTATCCGAGAAGTTCCGAGGATTCTCCTTGGATTTCCTGGGTGACAAGGGAGTGGTGGTTAGAGGAGATCACAGGCTGCCCTAGTAAATCCCTTCCTTGGACAGAGCACAGACTTTGCTGTTGGCTCAAGGGCTGGTGCCAGCTCTGCCCTCAAGAGCCATAAGCTCTCTGAAGCCACCTCCTCATCTGTCCAAAGGGACAGTCATTTGCCATCCCAGAGGGTGTTGTGAGGATTAAGTGAGATGAGGAATTTTCTGAAAGTGCTTTGTAAAGGGCCAGCTGCTACTGAGATAGGTTATTTCCCAGGGACAGGACTGGGCAGAAACAATGCACCTGCTGGACCCTGCGGCTGTCCCAGCAATACTTACTTAGGGAACCAGTTGGGATCCCCAGAGAAGAGCCCATCATCCCGGGCTACTGCCAGCCCACCCAGATTCATCAGCGTCCGCTGCACACAGGCCATGTTCTTTCCTGGGAAGGAGAATGGGAATGTGTCAGCCTCCACAGTGTCCTAGATGCCAGGGTCCCGCCTCTATCGCTAAGTCAGCAGGCCTGGCTTCCTAATTATTTTTACTCTTCATTTCCATAGCCTTCTTCATTCCAGCCTCCAATATGACCAAGTGCTCCATGGAACACAAACACACCCCTCTTTCTCTTCAGGGAGCCAGAAAACAGCCCCTTCTCCCTGGTCAAGAGGGCCCAGCCCAATCTCTGGTCTCCTGGATGACAGGACCCAGCCCCTGGCCCTGTCCCACCTTCCCAGAGGTCCACAGTTTGGAAGATGTCAGTGGTGTTAATGCCATAGCGCTCAGCTGCTTGAAGGAACTGAGAGATCTGCTCCATCTGCTTGAAGGCCATGGTGGAGGCCTGGATCTTCTTTACTGGGGCCTGCCCCTCGGGGTACAGTGCATTAATGAGCTCACATAGCACCTGGATGAGGACAGCAGGGGTGGAAAGGTGAGAATATGCCTACCTATCGCAGCTCAGCATGCACCACCCTCAAAACCAGAGACAATGAACCAGAGAGGCTCCTGTCTTGCCTGAAGACAGCTTGGACTCTTTCACTAGAGTAGGCCTCACAGTCCTTCCTGCCAGCCTCCTGCCTCCGAGACCAGAGTGAAAAGCCAGTGTTTAGTCTTTCCTTGCTAATATATCCTCCCACAGTTCTTTCCTTAGAGACATTCTTCCTCAGTGTCACCTCAATCTTCCACTGCCTGGGAGGCACATTCACCCTTAACCTCCACTCCATGGGAAGGGAGGAAAGCACGGGCCCTCTCACATCCTTGACAAAGACCTTCAGGCTGAGGAAGAGGCTGGGACATGTGTGCCCTCAGTCTTCCCCTCTTCAGGTTAAACAATCCCCAGGCCACTGGACCCAGTCCTGCTCTCCCTGCACTTCCAAGCCAGTGGGGCCCGGCTCTCACCGTGCCATCCTTGAGCCAGTTCTGGAAGTTCTCGCGTCCAGGCTGGGGCCGGCCCACATCCTTTCGGCACTGAGTGGTGATCCACTGGATCAGGATCTGCTCCAGATCTGCATCATATTGTTTCTCAATCTTCTGCTGCACCTCCCGGCTCAGGCCATACGCAGGTCCCCTGTTGGCCATTCCAATGGGTGGCGGTGGCTGCGGGGAGCTAGGGAGAGGACACACCCGGGCTTTTGGTCAACACCTTGCAGCCTGGGGAGTGGGGAATTCAGGAATTCTGCCTGCAGGGATATATACCATTTCCCCCAGGGTGAGCCCCAAGGATGAGGACCAGAACTGTTACCAAATGCAACCCTGCTCTTTATAGCCCTGGGAAAGAGAATGATTTGGGGAGAGGAGGAGGAATGTGGAACAGCTTAGGAAACTGGTTGGATCTACCCTCCCTCAACCTCTGGGTTTTCTTTGCTTTTTTTTAACCATCTAGGTTGGTGCAAACCACTGGATTTTAACTGCACACCTACTATTTGTGCTAGGAATTGTGAAAGAGATAGAAGTCCTGGGTCCTCAAGTGCCCACAGTGCCATCAGGGAAACAAAGTGAGTACATATGAACAGGTAAGGATTGCACACAAAGAATACTAAAGTGCACAGTTCAGATCACATGTTGTAGGAGTTAAAAGAAGCAGACGGGCAGAAGCAGCCTGGGAAGGCTTTCTGGAAGAGGTAGGCCTGAATAGGTCGTTGAGGGATTTCAGCAAGCAAATCGGATTTCCTACGAGAAACCAGGCAATAAAAACAAATTCTACTTTCCCCTCCAGGAGCTATGACAGGCAGAATCATGCCCCCCCGCCCCCCAAAAGGTGTCCATGTCCTAATTCCCAGAACCTGTGGACACTGTTATCTTATATGACAAAAAGGGACTTCGTAGATGTGACTAAGATCTCGAAATGGGGCGATTATCCTGGATCATCTAAATGAGCCCAGTGTAATCACAAGGACCTTACTAACTGAAAGTGGGAGATAGGTGAGTCAGACTGGGAGAAGTAACAAAAAAAAAATGGAAGTAGAAGTCAGAGTCACACAGGGCCATGAACCAAGCAATGCAGGTGGCCTCCAGAAGCCAGAAAAGGGAAGGAAATAGATTCACCCCAAAACCCCCAGAAGAAACACAGCCCTGCCAACACCTGCATTTTAGCTAGTGAGACCCCTGTTGAAGTCTGTAGAACTGTAAGATGCTGTATTTGTGTTGTTTTAAATCACTAAGCTTGTAGCAATTTGTTACAGCAGAAATAGGAAACTAATACAGGAGCCCTGGGTGATATTTTTGGGGAAACCTGGGGAAGAGAAGGCAAGATGGGGAAATACACAGGAGGGTTTCTTTGACTTCGTTGGAGGACCTTGATTAGCAAGAACTGGGTGGTTTCCCGACCAATGGCCTGAGTTGGCGGACCTCACTGTAGCAGTGTGTTCCCACCACACTCATCACCTGGGTCTGACACTCAGGGGCTGAGCAAGACCCGGGCATGCTATGGATGCCAAAGGGAGCCAAGAACCAAGAACGGGCCACAGTCCCCATTTTCTGTCCCATCCCCACCCTGGTTTGGCTTTTCTCTCTTCTCCGAAACAGAGCTAGCTGTCAGGCCGCTCACGAAAGGGGACCCCCAGGACAGGAATCTGCGTTCAAGGGGAGGAAAGAGAGCCAGCCCTTCTAACCACATCTGGCTCCAGGCCAGGTTGGCCTTCAGGGATAAAGTCACTCCAGCTCCCCCTCTCCCACATACCCAGGTTAAACAATCCCACCACCCCCTCTCAATGGACCTTGGGGCTCTGCGAAATACAAGGGGACCAGCCTGCCTCAAACCCTCAACACCTCTCGGCCGCAGAAGCTGCGTCTCGGGCCAGTCCCTCCCGTCACAACTCCAACATGGCTGCTCCTTTTTACCCCAGCTTATCAAGCTGCACACTTCCGGCAGATCCTCCCCTAAATCAGTTATTTTTAAACCTCATTAAGAGCAACCCGCCCCCTCCACTTCCCCCAGCCCGAAAGCTGGGCCAGATAAATGTCAGTCTGGGCCCCGACCCACAGCGCCAGGCACACACACCATCAGCTGGGGGAAGGCAGGCGGGGTGGGGTGGCTGAGTTCTGAGGAGAAACCAAGAGAAGCATCCCTGCCCTCCCCAGCGGCCACTCCGCCATAGAAACCTCTAACCTCTGATGCACAGGGGAATGGCTGGAAGACAGGTAGGAAGAGGAAGGGGCTAAGAGCTACTACCACCAGTAAGCCCCCTTTCCACAGCCCAGTTCCAGACTTCTCTTCTGGGAGTGGCTGTGCTCAGGGCTGTCTCCAGGGACCAAGTGGCCTGAGGCTCGGGGATCACCATGGCACAGGTAAAGAAAGGGCAGGAGAATGATTAACCTAGACACTGGGGTTAAGAGCAGAGAGAAAGGCCTGAAGCCAGACCCTTCCAGTGCCCCCCAACCCCCAAGGCAGGACAAACTTGGCCTCCCAGACCCACCACTGGGTGGAAAGTGGATGCTGAGGAACCCCCTCCACCACCCAATCCTGGGGCCTGGACACAGCTGGCAGGGTCGCGGCCTCCAGCTGCAGTGTATCTGCTCCACTCTGGGGCCATTGCCCTCAAGCTCTGAGGTGCCAGACCCATAGGGCGGAGTCCTGAGAAGGGGCAGTTCCAACCAGGCCAGGCCTGGCCAGCAGCTGTTTCTCCTCCCCACCCCCACAGGCAGGCAGGAGCTGATGGGCTGCGGCTGCTGGAGCTGGGAAGGCCCACCCTAGGGACACCCAGGGGACCTGCCCCTGCCTTCCCTCAAACATAAAGAAAACAGTAAGCAAGTTGCCTACCAGGTCGAGAAGAGATATGCCCAGCTGGAAGACAGGTGTGGGGGACCCCCAGAGCTGGGGACCCCAAAGGAAGGTGACAGCTGAACAACCTGGGGGATGGGCTGGCAGGGAGCAACCTAAACCCTAGCGCTACTGCAGCTGTGAGAACAACCGTCACCCTCACCCTGGAGTTACAATAGGCGGGAAACGGGGAGGGGCCACGCAAGGCATTCGGCCCCACCCAGACCCTGGGCTGGAAGCTTACCTCACCAAAGCCAAAGCCAAAGAAAAGGCGGACATGGGTGGGGGCGGGGAGGACTTCAGGGTTCTTGGCTAGGGTGTTTAATTGGGAAGACAAAGGGACTCTCCATCCACCGTGCAGATGGAACACAGGAGAACTTCCCAACTCAGATTTGGGGCAGGGACTGTTCTCAAAGAGCAGCACAATGAGGGCACCAGCCCACAGAGCGAGGTGCCACAGCCAGCAGCAAGGATAGGGGGCGGACTACAATTAAGGGAACCACCGTAGGGCAGCCCCTCACCACCGAGAGTCAGGAGCAGAAGAGAAAGCTGAGGCTACACAAACAGGAAGCTCCAAGGCTTGCGTGGGAGGAGGGGATGAGGTGGGGGCCGTTGCCATGGCTTCTGTGTACCAAACAGTGTTGGAGGCTGGGTGGGGGCTCCGGGCAGAAACACCCTCTCAACACAGACATTGTGGTGAGCAGGCTGTGAGCACGGGAGCAGAAGTGGGATCGTCCCAGCAGTGCTCGGGTGTAGCCAGGTGCAAGGAATTCTTCCAGGAGACAGCTATAGTGGGAATGGACAGCGTGTGGGGGAAGATAGGAAATGACCCGTGTTGGGGTGAAGAAGCGGACTCAGGAAGTAGTCGTTCAGGAGAAGAAATCCCCCGGGAAGGGAAAGTGTTCTGAGCTAGAGAACCCACGGCTGAAAATTCTGGAGGGAGAAGGGATGGAATGAAGAAAGGATTAGGGGCCAATCCCGGGGTGGGGGACAGGGGCAGAGGCCTTGGGGTGAGGGAGGGAGTTGCTGTTGGACAAAACCTATTTGTTGGTTCTGGAATGGTAGGGCCCTACTGGGCCCGCCCTGCCTTGGCCTCCTCTGCAGTTGTAGGTCTGCCCCTTGCAGTGGGGAGGAGAAACTGGGAGGGGGCTGGAGATAGAGAGTTATTACTGTCTGGTGCTTTAGAGTCAAAGAGAACACTGGGGGAGCCCCGTCCCAGCCGCAGGTCTTCTACATCGGATCCCACACTCCATCCCCACTCTCACCCCGTTTCTCTCTGCCCCACAGATACCAACTGCTCACAGAACTCCCAGGACACTGGCTCCAGGTAGCCCCAGGAGGCACAGGGCGCGGGGGGAGGCGGCAGTCCACCTCCGGTCCTGCAGGTCCGGCCTCCCAGCCGCCGCCCCCCACCCCCACGACCACACCCTGGGCCGTTACAGCAGATGAGTCACCCACCGCCCTCCCGCCGCTGGGGTGACGCAGTGGTCTGGGCAGCCCGCCCGCCCGCCCGCGGCCACCACCGGCTTTCCCAGCAGCAGGGGGCACCCGGTGGGGGCAGCGGCGCTCGGGCAGGGTAAAAGCAGCCACCACCGCCCCCACAACCTCACACAGGGCACCCCGGGGCGCAGTCAGGGCTGCAGCACCCAGACCCCCGAGGTCAGGGGACCGTCATAGAGATGACTGGAGCTTCACAGAAGGTGACCGTGCGACCCATGCAGAGCCCCCTAGCCCCAGCCCGTGACCTCAAGTCCCCAGAATAGCAAGCTAGCAGGAACAGGAATGAAAAGGGCGGCCTCGGGGACTCAGAGGGCACGCAGTGCCCACACGTGCTCCTGGAACCAGGAAGTGAAGGGTGGCGCGGGAAAGCCCAGGAGCACGAGCTGGCCCAGGGCCGGCGCCACGACCCGGGGTCACTCGGGGCCAGCCAGCTAAAGTCCGACGCCCTTTATTCCCCTCGCCCCAGTGAGGACTCAGCGATGGAGCCCGCGGGTGGGGCTCAGTCCCTGAGTCCCTGCTCCGGACGGACGCCCTGTCTATGCATGGGCTAACCTCGCCTGACCTCATCGTCCAACAATGTCGGGTCAGGGCTTGGGGACAGGACCTGACAGCACGCACGGGGCGGGGTAGTCACCGGACCCTTGCCTGGTGCCAGCCCTTGATCCCCGAGCTCGCTGGAGCAAGTCCAAAGCGCTGGCTTCTTGCTTTCTACAGACCACGCACATGCCCGCGACCCCCGTCCCCCAGACCTGCTCACCGTTCAAGCGGGCTGGAGAGCGGCGCACTCACTCAACGCAAGGGCTGCAGCTGCAAGTGGTCCGCCCTGCCCAGCCGGGGGTTTTCAGGAGGGTCCCGCCTCAGACGGGGCGGACCCGGGGCGGGGCAAGGGCCAAGAAGGTTTAAAGGCGCCGCAGCGTAGAAGGAGGGAGGACTGCTTGAGAGAGAGGGCCAGTAGACCAGAACAAGGGTTAAAGGTTCGGGGAGTCTGAACCTACAAAGGCAGCTGCAGTGGTCTCCACCCGTGAGTACCCCAGCCTCCACCGGGAGCCCGAGCCCGTAGACTTGTGCCCCAGTAGGAAACTTTCTACCTAGAAAGTTAGCTAAAGACTGTGGGCGTGTTTATGTGGGAAGAAGCCTCCTAGTTTAGAGGCTGGCAAGGTAAACGGAGGCACAGGAAGGCCTTCCCCCGACCCCAACTGACTAGTGTGTGACAGGACTGGGACTTGCAGGCCGGGACAGCACCCCCACGTGATCTTGCTCACCTCTTACTTCAAGCCTGGGCAGGGACTAACAGTGAGGTCACTCTGCCCAGGGCCCTAGGAGTGTGTTCGGTGTTGGGACCCAGGGTTCAGACCTGACTTCTCCCTGCCTTTCATCTCCTTTTCTACGACCTGGTATCTCTTCCTAAATCCTGGAGGGATCAGAGGGGGAGACCTCAGCGCGAGGAAGCTGGCCGGGGTTCTTTTGTCTCTGAGGGTGGAGGACAGCACAGTTCAGGGGTGGAGAAAGAGCTCCCCATCCTTTCAGGCTTCAGTTGAACAGAGTCCCCCTGGGACTCTATTCTGCACACATGATAGAGTCCTCCCTTGAACCTGAGATTCCAGGATGTCAATATCCAGTCCTGTCCAACCTTTCTATTCTCTGTTCCCTCCCCGAGTCCTACACAGCCCTATATTCCAGTCCCACTGATTGTCAAGCATTCTCATTCCTCTGTGCCTTTACAAAGGCTATTCCTCTGCCTAGGATAGTTTCCCTTCCTTGACTGACTCCCCACCTGCTCTACCCTTTACCTGCTGTGTGACTGTTGTGCATTCTATGCTTGAGTTCCCTGGTCTATAGAACAGAGCTAATAGTACTACCTAATTATAGAATTGTAGAGAACTACACAGTCCACCTATAGGGCTTAGAGCAGTGCCTGGCACATAGTGAATACTATTATTATTATTACCACCATCTGTGAGGGTCCTGAGGACTCCCCCCCAATATGTGGCATTTGTCCCAGCACACGATATTAGCGTTCACTAAATGTGGCCTTGAATGCAACATCTTCCTTTGTGCTACAATAACCAACACATAGCTGTATCACAGAACTTGTCACATCATACGGTAACTATTTCTTTACTTGTCTGCCTCACTGACTAGAAAGAACTCCTCAAGGGCAAAGGCATGTCTTCAAGAGCTTTGTATTTTCTCAGTATCTACTTCAATGGCTGGCCTTTAGTAGCTGGCCTCAGTAAGCACTCAATAAGTGTTTCTTGAATGAATGCTGAATGTACCTCCATTTATTCAAGAAGATTCTCCTCTTCTTTAAGGGTCCAGGGATTTTCCTGGCACTCTCTCAGAGACAGATAACACACAGAAATATCTTTCAAACTTTGTTTATTCACCTGTAAAAAACTTCACACACACACACAGACACACACACACACACACACACACAGAGAGAGAGAGAGAGAGAGAGGCAGACCTAAGATCCCTGTTCCAATCCCCAGACTCACCTAGGGAGTCAGCACATACATTCCATACCAAGGTGACCCAAGCCCACTATCAGGGTCTGTGCCTGGGCACCAAAGGGGCAGGCAGGGGCAGTGCCCTAGTTTGAAACTAGGTCTGTCTGGTTGGGGGCCTCCTTTGCAGGTCCATATGCCTTTTCCCAGCCTCACATTAGGGATGTTCACAGCAGAGTGGCCTGTTCGGGGTGGGGGACTGGCTGTCGATAGGCTGGTAGCCGAGCCCTAGTAGCATCTCGGCGGCGGCGGAAGGCCAGGAATTCCTCCCGAAGGGCAGCACAGCGGGCCTCAGGGCCAGTAACATGGGCAGTGTTCAGGAGGCAGCCCTCCTCTGGAGTCTTCACACCTACAAGAGGAGGGCAGGACAATGAGAAGAAGCCCTAAGGTTCACTGAGTGAAGAGCTCAGACGTGAAGCTCGATAGGCCCTTCTAGTACAAATGGCCCAAGGGGGCAAGGCACAGTCTAGAGCAGAGGAGCCTGGGAGGCAGGGCCTGACTGGGAATAGATGGGTCCTAAGGTGGCAGGGGGATGTGGGACAGTATGGCCGAGATGCCTGCCTTTCCGGGGGGCTCACACACCTAGCTCTGGCTCAGCTTCAGGTCTGAGCTGGGAGCTGGCCAAGCCCAGGTGCAAAGTCTCCAGCAATTCCATGTCCCCAGGGAATTCTGAGTCCCACTCATAGTTCTCGTCCACAGATGTGTTCCTCCTGTAAAAAAAAGACAAACATGTGATGTGGGTGGAGGAATACAGGCTGTTCAGAAAAGTCTGAATTCAGCGACCTCAAACTCACATTAGGTCATGGGTTTCCCCTGAAAAATCCCTGGACCTCAGCAAAAGCTTCTAAAGGGAGACAAGGTTTCCCGTTCCCAGGGTGGGAGTGGAGCAGAGAAGGCGCAGGGTATTGGGAGAGGGGTGAGAGGTCTGGGGCAGGACTGAGGCGGAGGCAGGGATGGGCAGGGACTGCTCTCACCTCTTGCTGACTGTCACCACATGCTCCCTTCGGGGCCATCTCTCAGGGCCACTGGCCCAGCTGCTGGTGTCTCCTGGAGCAGGGCTGAGGTAGCTGCCTCCTGCAGAGGGGGCTGTGGAGGGGGGCCGCAGGAACGAAGCGCTGCCTCGCCCGCTGCTCTGGCTGGTGAGGCTGCCTCGAGGGGCAGCAGGGAGAAGGCCTGGCAGCAGCCGCTCCCTCAGTGTCCAGTCAGCCAGGGCTGTGTAAGGGGGCTCTGCAGTGGCCCCAGCCCCTACCACAGCCCCAGGAAGTGATTCCCTGGGGGACACAGGAGGGGTGTCTGGAGAACGAAGGAAAGATGAGGTGGGACAGCGCCGGGTATCCATGTAATCTGGGGGTGCAGCAGGGTTGGGCTCCTCAAGAGGGGGCCAGTCCCCATCCACATTCATCTCTCGGAAGAAGGGCAGGCTTAGGTACTGGAGCAGGGGTCCGGGACCTGGCAAGGGACTGGGTGGGGCTGCTGGAGGGGGTGCCACAGGGCTGATGTCTTCAATGCAGAGGGGCTGGGGTGCCCCACTGGGGCTGCTACTGCTACAGTCAAAGGACCGGGCCAGACGCTGGGCTGGAGTCCGAGGTTCTGCCTGCTCTGGGCCTGACCTTTCCTGGGGGGCCACCACAGTGGGCCCCATCACAAAGCGCCCGTCTGGGCCCCGGCAAATGGGCTCCAGGGGTAAGGGTCCCCGGCTAGATGGAGGATCTGGGTGGTGGCTGGGAGTTCCGGCAGGATCCCCCCAGAGCAGACTCTGGCGCAGGCTGGGGACTGGGGATCCCTGGAGCTTCAGCTTCGCCACGCTGTCAGGACTGCCTGAGCCCAGAGCAGAGCTGGGGAAGGATAGGAGATCAGGGTCTGTGGCAGGGGCAGATCCCCCTCCCAGGAGCCAGCGTCAGGCCTTGAGAGGTTTGATGAACAACAGAGCAGAGCTAGGGAGAACAAGCGAGGAAAGGACCAACAAGGTGGAGGGGTGGAAGGAAGGCACAGGCCATACTGGACCGGCCTCAGGCTGGGGCCACTGCACACTCCTCCTTACCCTCTCCCACTTTTGTTCCTCCCCAACACCCAACATCCCCCCGCTAAAGATGCAAAAAAGGAAGCAGAAGATACTGGCACGTACAATGGAAAGGCAGAAGAAAGCCAAGGAGGTGGAGGCACTTACGGTGCAGCTGACTTCCCGGTCGGAGAGAAGATAAGAGGTGGATCTGGAAAGGCACGAGAATAGTAGATGACACAGGCAAAAATCAAGGCCCTCTAGGCGGAGACTCTCTCACCCAACCCCATCCGGCTGGGAAAAGCGTAGGCAGGACCAGATGCAGGACTAAGAGAATGCACCTGGAGCACACAGGAGCGAGGGATTTTCCCCCAGGTAGGAGGGGCTTAAGGAAGCTAGGCCCAAGTGCGCAGTAGCAGGGCTGACGGTGGAGGGGCTTACCTTGGCGGAGGCGCTTGCGGCGGCGGCGGCGGGCAGCCCTGCGCCGGTTCATGAGGCAGGCGGCCAGGATGCTCACAAGGACGGCCACGCCCAGAAAGCAGACTCCGCCCACCACGCCAGCCAGCACGGGCTGGGGCAGGAGGCCCGGCAGCTGCGTGCGCGAAGGGTAGACCTCCAGACCTAGGCAGGGGGCCACGAGGGAGGGTCAGTGGACTCAGAGGAGCCCTGGGGCTCCTCCCTCACGCCACGTGCTCACCGGAAGTGGAGACGTTGGCCGTGTTGCTGGGGTCGCTGACGAAGCTGCCCGCGAAAGCCACGAGGCGGAACTCGTAGAGAACATCCTGCGATGGGGATGGGGTACCAGGAGGGAGGTCAGGGCCCAGCACCGCCCAACCCAGCGGTGCGCGGAAAGACTGTGCACTTGGGACAGAAGGGTGAGGTAGGACGCGGAGGTGAAGAGCTCAAATCAAGATGAGAAGATAGGGTTTGGGGAATGGAGAAGGACGCAGGAGAGCCCCTAGGAGGCTTTTCTCTGTATCGCCTCTCGCAAATACCTTGATGAGGCCTGGCACCAGCAGCTCTGTTTCTGTGCCTGCCACAGCCGGGTCCAGCACCTCCCAGCCCTGGGAGCCTTGCCGGCCTTCCAAGACGTAGCCATCCAGTCTCTTAGGGACCAGCTCTGGGGGATCCCAATGCAGGAGTACCCCCCGGGGTGTCCTCACTGCCACCAGACCCCGCGGAGGGGACAGGGGAGGCGGTATCTCTGTTGGGGGAAGCCTGGGTGCAGCTGGCGTGGTAGGAAGCCCTGCATGGGACAGAAAGGCAGATCAGAGCAAGGATTCCCAGCGCCCCTCCCCTGGCCTTCCACGACCCCCAGTGCCCAACTCTTCTCCCAGAGCCCCTGAAGACAAGCTCAAATCATCTTCCACACACCCCTCTGGACCCCAAGCTGGCCAGCACCTCTGCCCCTTCCCACCCAGAGCCTCCCATATCCCAGCTCTCCTAGCAGCCCTTCCCCATCCTTGTCTCTGCTGTTCTGGGACGAGAAGCTTCTCACCTTCAGGAGCAGACAAGACGATTTCGCTGAAGGGACCACTCCCCAGCTTGTTCTGAGCTAGCACGCTGAACTGGTACTGGGTGTGGGGCTGCAGCCCTGGCACTAGGAGGTGAGCAGCCCCCACAGGCACTGCCAAGGACACCCAGTCATGGTGCATTCGGTCAGGACGCTTGGCCCTGGGAGACATGAGGACATGGGGGGCACCTCGTGAGCTAGGAAGACCAGAAGATCTGGGGTCCAGAGATCTAACCACCTCCCCTCTGCTCAACCATCCAAGGTCTCAGGACCTTGGCCCTGAATGTCTCAGAGTCTGGAAACAGAAGCAGAGCCAGGACTGGTGAGGGATAGAGGGACAGAAGAAAGGGCAGAAGGCCAGATAGGTTCAAGAAGGAGAGGAAAGGAGGCAAGATTGGTGCAGAGAAATGGCAGGAGCAGGTCACTCACAGTGGGGTGTACCAGACACTGAATCTCTGCAGATAGCCACCATCAAAGCCAGGCTCCCAGGAGACATTGGCACCCTTGGGCAAAGGCACCACGGACACATTGGTGACAACATGAGGGCTAGTGCCTGGGCAGGGGGGAATGGAGGGATGGTGGTCAGGGCCTGAGGGAGTGTAGAGAGTAGCAGGGGCCCCAGGGCCACTGACCTTCACCCATCATCATCCCAGGGGTCCCACACCCATGATCCCCTTTCTGGGCCTCCAAAAATGATTCCCACGTAGTTTCTCCCAGCCCCTGGCCCTCTCTCCGGCCACTAACCCAGCACGTAGACATTCGTGGAGGTGGCCACTCGGGCCACAGCATTGCTGGCACTGCATTCCCAGCGCCCGTGGGCCTCCTTGGTCAATGGTCGCAGGATGAGGCTACTGTTGCTGTCCACCTGGGCCTGGCCTTGCAGCCCCCGGCCCACCTACAGAACCACTGGTGAGCCCTGAGGACACACGCAGCCACCCCTCACCAAGGGCGCCCCTCATCTCTCCAGGCAGCTCCAGTTCCTCCCCACCTGGCCTCTGACAGCCCTCTCCTTCCCACACCCTCCCTCCCACAAACTGGCTGGGGCACGAGAGGCAGGGGTGTAGTGGGCGCGGGTACAGGCAGAGCGGGCTCAGGAGCCTTACCTTGGCCCAAGAGATGACAGGAGGAGGGTCCCCTTGGGCGGAGCAGGGGATGAGCAGCTCCCGCCCTACTTCTTGGAAATATTCTTCCTTGGGCAGCTCTATAAAAGCTGGGGGAGCCTGCAAGCCAGATCTGGCATTGGGAGGGGCCCTCTCTTACATCTAAGGCTGGCTACTCCCCCTCTCTGTGCTCCCTGTCATGCCATGTCTCACCTCACTCTCCCTCACTCCCCCTAGCTAAACACTCACCAAGCCTGTCTCCACCTCATTCTCTCTCCATCTCTCAATTCCTCTCTGGCTCTGTTTCTGTTCCCCAGTGGGTAGGGGCTGGAGGAAAATGGTGGTGTAGTAAGGGCTGGCAGGCTTAGGCAGGACTCTCAGAGATGTACAAACCTCTGCAGAACATTCTTCCTCCCAGAGCTCCAGAGAGGGAGGCAGCATGGTCAAGGTTAGTGAGAGGCGGGGCAAACAGGATATCTTACTTTTGGATGTGTGTGACTGATGTCCCACCTCCCGAGCACCACCTCTGCAGAAACCTCTGGGATGGCATCAGGCAGCTGCTGCCGTGGCCACCATGGGAAACAAATTTGGAAACCCCTCCCCATGTGTCTGCCCCACCCCACCCCCATCAGCCTGGCCTTAGCACCATCTCCAGCCATCTGACCCACTGTCACCACAGGCCCCCACCCACGCCCGGCCTAACCTTGAGCAGCACGCGGGTCACAGGAGAGGGCCCAGCGGTACCAAGACTGTTGTAGGGGGTGCAGGAGTATTCTCCCAGGGCATCTTCGTTCCCCAGGGCGATGATCAGTGAGCCTTCTGTGCCCTGGGACCAGCCAGGGAACTGGAAGGAAGAGAAGATGACAGCTAGAGAGAGGAGCTCAGCAGAGACAAGCCCGGGATGGCAGTACAAGAGAGGGGCAGGACGAGAAACCCACAGCTGTGCAGAGGACTCCAGCAGCTCCATGTCTAGGCCTGACCTCTCTCTGATTTCCAGTGCTTCCTTTTTCTCTTTCCTACAGAGGGACCCCTCCCAATAGTGTGAGGCTGTGACTACACAACTCCAGGGGGTGCCACTCACAGAAAATACACTGTGAATGGCCACCCCTGGAGTTGGGCCGCATGGGGCTTCCTGCCTGCTGGGACTTCACCTGGCTCTCTTCCCAGCACTCCACAACTAAGTTCAGAGTCTTCTACCCCAAACCAGCTCCTATTTCTCTATTAAAGGGCCCACCATCCTTCTTGCTGAAGTCTGCCTCCTCACGTTCCCTCACTCCCCCTAGTGAAATACTCACTAAGCCAGTCATCCTGGGAAGTCCCTTTTGTCAGAGCATGAGCCCATTCATCTTCATGTCCTCCTCTGTAAATCAGACTCCACAACTTTCACCTGGGCCATTTCAGCTTCAGAACCCCTCTTCCTATGTCCAGTATCTCCTGCTACATTCCACTGGACAAGCTCACCCCCTGATCACAGCTCTGATTCTATCACACCAATGCTCAACAAACTCCAGCAGCTCCAACTGCCTGTAGACTTTTTTCTTAAATATTCAACAAAGATATACTGAGTACTATTGTTGTAGAAGCCCCAGGTACACTATGATGAAAAGATGCAATACTAGGCCTCAAAGAATTTATAGTCTCTGCAGACAAAAGATCCCAATTGCCTTGGAATGAGGCAATAGTAATTTGGCATCCAGTTCTTCCTTTTGATGCTAACTTGTCTTTCCAGCTTTCTCTGCACCATTCATGTCCCTACAGGCACTCCAGCTCCCACCCAATTGGACGATCCATGATTCCATAAATGTACTGTACTACTTCCTGCCTCTTGACCCTGGTTTCTGCAAGGGAATGACTGTGTCCTCTTTGAGGCCCATCACCAAAGTCCCAAAATCTGTTGCTGGTCTATCCTCAACCACCCTAAGAGGAAGGCACGAGCTCCATCCCTGGCCTTCCAGACAGTGTTGCTATCCTCTGCCCAGATGGTGCCCACTTTAAGGATGGATGCCTCCTTGCCCCTGCCCTCAACCCACTACCCCACACAGCACCTGGTAAGAAGTGTGTGTTCCCCCGGGACACACAATTTCCCAGTCATCACACGAAAGAACCTTCAGTTCTGCTTCTTGACTCTTTGCCATCATTTTCCCCAGAGATCATCTCTCTTCTTTCCCCAAAGAAGACACAAAACCACCACTTTAAACCATGGAAATTTTTCCTCAGGGGTTTTAAGTAGTTTCCTATGCAACATGTCTTATAACACAAATTAAATTCACAAAAAGATGTGTGTCCCCAGTCACTGAACTGAATTAAACTGAGCTAACTCCACCCTGCTGTCCTGAGCAGAATAACAGCAAGCTAAGACCCTCCTTCCCCTGCCCCAAGCCTGTACCTTGTCCAGCTGCAGGGCCTTTCCATCCTTGGTCCAGCTGACAAAGAGCAGTGGGGGGTTGGCACGAACCGGGCAGCGGATCGCCCCCGGCATGCCTATGGGCAGGGGTGTCTCAGGAGGCATAGCTGTCACCTGGGCTGGGTCTGGGGGAAAGTAGTGGCAAGTTGGGGGAGAGGGGCTTGGCCTGGCCCAGGGGAAGGGAGCAGGCTGAGGGAGAAGCTGGGGTCAGGCTTACAGAGCACAGTGAGGTAGGCAGAGGCTGAGGGTGGATGCAGAAGGCCATTGCTGGGCACACAGGTATAGCAGCCGGCATCATCAGGCTGGGTGGCCTGCAGCCGCAGGCTCCCGTCCACCAGGATCCGCACCCGGGGCTGCAGGCGGCTGCAATGTGGCATGTGTGAGGAGGGGTCCAGGCCTTGCCCAGCCAAGCGGCTCTTCAGAGACTGTGAATTCCCCACCTCCACCCTCCTAATGAGGGTGACCCCACCTAATGTGGAAGACGTTGATGTTGTCCTGGAACCAGCTGTAGGTGAGGTTAGCGGGGTATGCCTCAGCATGGCAGGCCAAGGAAACATCCTGGGAGGCATTGACTGTGCTGTTCTTGGGGGGCACCACGATGACTGGGGGTCCTGTGGGGTGCACAAGGGGAGGAAGTGGCCTCAGCCCACAGTCTTCCCAGAACCCTGAGGTCACCTCTACAACTCTTCCCAGCCCTGCCCTCTGGAATCCTAGGGCTCATTGTTACAGGGCTTTGGGGAATGGAAACAGAAGCTTCCCCCTGTATGTAACAAGAATTCATCCTGTCCCTGAGATCCATTCCTCTTTCCAAATTCTCTCTGTTCCATCAAGAGCAACTCCATTCATGCAGTTCCACTGCCGAGGAATGGTGTGTGTGTTTGGGGGAGTCAGTTTAACTCTGCTCATTTACCATTTGTATCCCTGGTTGTCACCTCTTGAATTACTTCTCTGTCTCTGACCCTAACCCAGGTGCCTAATACCTCACCTCAAGATGCTGCAGCAGCCCCTGACTCCAGGCTCCCCTGTGGCTGCCAGTCTAATGGCCATTCATACAGAAACAGCCCCTTGAGCCACAGAACACTTCTTCTGCTCAGGAACCTGCAACAGCACCTGGCTCCTACTACACTAAGTTCAAACCCAGCCCTGTGGAGCCCTGCGATCCAAACCCTCCCTACCTGGCCAGCCATCTTTCCACATGTCAGCCCTCACGAACTCTTTCAGGTCAGTGTGGGCAGCTGGCTGTCCCCCATCTCCATGTCTTTGCTCCCTGCACCCCAGGTCTGGAATGCCCCTCCCAAGGGCCTGGCCACGCCACATACCTCCTGCAAAACCACCTCTGGCTACTACAGTTCCACTACTCCTTCCCCTCTCTGGGCCGGTACCACATGAGCAGTCAGTAAGAAGAGGTCATGATACGAGCTGACCCAACAGAGCACTGACTGCATGCAGGACGCTAAGTGCTAAGCACTTTATGTGCACGACCCCATTTAATCCTCACCAAAAGCTTTGTGGTGGGAATTGTCTCCATTTTCTAGGTGAAGAAATGAAGGCTCAGAGGCAGAGAGATTGTGAGGTGATTGCCCAAGGACAGCAGGAGAGGCAACATTCATACTAGGCTTCCTGATGCCACAGACGACACCTTTAACCATTACCCGGCACTGCGTTTCTTACAGTACCACGGACAGCAACACTTCCCTGTTTCCCCAATTAGTCTCACTTCCCCACAAAGATAATAGGCTCTATGTAGGCACAGTCCAGGCCTTCTGCTTCTCAGTTTCCCTTCTAAAGGAAGGATCTTGGCCAGGAATTACCATGTGCCAGTGACTGGGCTCAGCTGCACCTAAGTAAATTCTTGTAACAGACCTGAGAGGTAGATATGAGTCTCTTTACAAAGATGAAGAAACTGAGACTCAAGGAGTTAGCCGGCTCACAGCCTAACACAAGCACCCATGTCCTTTCCACTGCAACACACTACTGGGCACTAAGATCACTTTGTCTGTTTACTGAGCCTTTTAAAATTAAGGTGCTGGTTTCAGAGCAACGGCCTGCACTGGGAGCCCCCTTAGCTTCCACAGGCCCTGCCCTCAGGCACAAATCTCCTTCCTATCTTGCTGTGAACCAATTCAGCCACAGGTCACAGCCCCCTTGCATAGGTAACCCTGGACCCCAGCCCTCCCGCCAGACAGCACCTAGCACTAGCAGCTGGGTGGCGTGGGTGGCGCTGCCCTCAGTGCTGGAGGCTTGGCAGGTGTAGACCCCAGAGCTGCCTCGCTCTACCCGGCGGATCCGCAGCGTCCCGTTCTGCACCTAGGGAAGGAGTGGGTGAAGAAGATTCCTTTCCCCTGTCAGCCTCAGATCCTGCACTTCTGAGACTGGCCAGCAGAGGGAGGCAGCACCCCAGGCTCGGGGCAAACAATGCCAAGCCCTTCTTCTGGCCCATCCTCCAGCCTGGCCTTTGCCTCCTGTGTCCTCTGGCCCCACTGCCAGGCCCCCACCTTCCCTTCACACTCTATATGGCCCACTCTGTCCACCCCCAGGACTCACTTGCACCTGGCCCTGGCCCTGGCCAAGGTCCTTTCCTCGGAGCTTCCACGTCACACGAGGCAGGGGGCTGCCACGGGCCACACAACGCAGGGTCACAGGCTCCAGTTCCTGCACTTCCAACACAGCAGGAGGTGTCTCCTGGAATTGAGGGGGCGCTGCAAGGGAGACAGGCATCAGGGGCCCCAGTGGGGCTGTCAGCCCAAAGAGCAGTGTCCAAGGGCCAGGGAGACCACTCGGCTCCAGCCTGCTGCCCACCCACCAGCCCTGCCTCATAGGAATCCTCAGCCCAGGGCCACCCTGTCTGCTGCACCCGGGCCAAGTGAGGATTCTATCAACGCACCCCCACACATTGGCCTGGGGCTGAACCCAGGTTGGATGTCCAGAGCCTGGGGGAGAGCCAAGTCCCCTCAGGAGGAGCACTGTTCTGGGAGTGAGGAGGCCTGGGTCCTAGACTCTGCTCTGCCACTAATCAGTGGCATGACCCAGCCTCATCTGTGCAATGGGAATGATTATGACCTCCTTCCTACTTAGGAGTGAGAGAGAAATAATAAGGGCCTGGATGAAAAAGTATTTTGAAAACACAAAGTGCTATATATATGTGAGTTGTGTTTCACTCAGGGCCCAAGAGCCTCCTCTCTCCCACCCACTTCCCTGGCCGGGGAAGCAGGAGGGAAGAGAAAGAGGGAGTTCCTGACACAGAGCCTAGAAGGCTGATTGAATTTATATTTGAAGAACTGAAAAGGGCAGGAGTGTGGGGGAGGGGTGAGATGCAACTACTAAGTGAGCAAACAAGGGCTCTCAGGAAGGGTGGGGCATCGGAGCTTTTGTGGGATGGAAATAGAACTCCCTCTTCCCCTTTCTCCCACCAGCCAGAGGTCCCCATCCTCCTCCTCCCCGTCCTTCTCCACCACTTGCCCCCAGCTTCATACAATTGACTGTCAGATGCACCCAGGAGCCGTTAGCAAAATCATCTTCAGGGATGTGCTGGTCCAGGAAGAACACGCGGCACTCGTACCAGCCCTGGTCTTCCACCCGGAGACCCTCAATCTGGAGAGAGGCCCCCTTCTGCAGCCGGACTCGTCCTGGGGGAGGAGCCCTGAATCAAGTGTGCTGAAGGAACCCCATGGAAGCCCCAATCCCCTGGTCACACTGGTAATTCTTAGAGGTAAGAACAGGCTCAGTCTCTCCCAGTTACTCTGAGTTTGGGGTCCAGAGAGACGCAGATGAGGTTGGGGTCATTCAGGACAGGTCCCTCCATTCGGCCTCTCTGACCGCTCTTGCCATTCGACAGCTGGGACCCTGTCTAGACAAAGAGAAACCTAGGGGGACAGCAGGTGGACAAAACCTTCCCCTGAACTGCACTCGGCATCCAGGACTGTTGGGGAAGGAGGTGAAAAGCCAGCATGTAGTCTCCTCTGGACTCTTAGAGGATCTGTCCACCTCTGGGATCTTTTTGTAGGGGAAGGTGTGAGCTCCTGGGAGTACTCCTGATAGAGGATTGTTTCCCTGAAAACCTCAGCAGTTTTTGAGGCCCTAGCAGGGGAACCCAGACCCCGCCTGCCAAAGCCCCTAATCCCTCAGGGCTATTATCAGCAGCCTAAGCGCCTTAGGGTGGCCAGAGTCCAGCCCAGCAAGCAGCAAAGTCAGCAGCCTCCTCGCCCTATCCTCTCCATGCCCCGGGGCACTCCGGTCCCAGCTGGCTGATCACATACAGTTCCACAAAGCCACACAACCACAGCACAACCAGACACCTCAATCCCACTCTTGGTCAGCATCCACACCACACTGCCAGGCTCAGACCGAGGGTGCCTACCCAAGCCCTCAGCACCCTCTCTGGATGCAACTGTGCACCCGAGACAGCTTCATGGGTCCCTGGCAGTGCAGCCTCGTGATACAAGCACACACTTGGGAGCCAGATAGACCTAGGCATGAGTCCAGCTCGACTGTGTACTCTTTTGGGCAAGTTACTTAACCTCTCTCAATTTCAGTTTCCTCATCTGTGAAAAGAAGAGAAAGGAACAAAATTGGGGTGGGGTGGAGGAGAGAAATAATGTAGGGAAGGCATGTAGCATGGTGCCTGGCATCAGTGGATGCTCAAATAAAAGTTGTTGAACAAATAAATGAGCTCTAGATTTGAAATCAGAAAGCTGCACTCAAGTCCTGGCCCTGTCCCTAAACTGATCACGCATCATCTTCCTTTTCTCTCCCTGCATCAGTGAACAGCACCACCACACACCAAGTCACCTTATCAGGAACCTGGCATCTCCTAGATTCCTCGATTACCTCCCATATCTACTTGCTCATTAGGTTTTTCAAATCCTACCTCCTAAACATTTCCCCTTCTCTGCTGTCCTCACCTTTACACCTGTGGCATGTCTCACCTGGGTTTCTCCAACAGCCTACTCGCCAGTCTCCTTGCCTCCAGCCTCCTCCCCTCTACATCACATTGCTCATCCCCACCTTGACCTCTGCTATGAACAAATGGAACTTTGTTTTCTTTTCTTTTAGAGACAGGGTCTCACTCTGTTGCCCAGGCTAGAGTACAGTGGTTTGATTGTAGCTCACTGCAGCCTCGAACTTCTGGGCTCAGCCTCTCAAGTAGCTAGTACTACAAGCACATGTCACCATGCCTGGCTAATTGTTTAATTTTTGAAGAGAGGGGACTTGCTATGTTGCCCAGGCTGGTTTCAAACTCGTGGCCTCAAGGGATCCTCCTGCCTCAGCCTCCCGAAGTGCTGGGATTAAGCTGTGAGTCACTGTGCCTGGCTGCATTTTCTTAATCTTATGTTGTATGCAAGTGCAGCTCCAAGTCCCTTTGCATAGTGTCCACCCCAGCTCTTCCTAATACTAGAAATTCTGAAGCTGTGAATGCGCTCAGCCCCTCCAATTTGCTTCCATTCTACCTCTAGAGTGATCTGTTTCAGAAATAAGATAATCTATTTCAGAAAGAAGAGAAGGATCAAGTTGAGGCAGGCTTTGTGATCTTAGGCAAGAGTCTTTTTCTACTTAGAATGAGTTCCAGGGTGTGGATTCTCTAGGATGGGTGGACCTGCTTAAAGGGCTAGGTGTTGAAATCCCCACCCGGGAGATAAGACTAGGCCTAGCAGGTAAATATTTAACATAATCATACCCTTCCACCCACTGTCAGGATTCCTCAAGAAAGCTAATCTGCCTGGCCGCTGAGCCCTGCAGACCCCAGACTGCAACCTCTTCTATGTCCCACATGATACTTTTCATTATAGCTCTACAAAGAAGGAAGAAGAGGGAAGGAAGATTGAGTGTGGAATACAGGCCATGTAATATTAGGTGTTGTCACCGTATTTAATCCTCCCAAGAATTCCATTGTAGCTGAAGGAATTAATGTTAAGTTTCTTTCCAAAATCACATGGCTAGTAAGTGACAAAGCCAGGCTTCTTTCTCCAGACGCAGCGTGCTTTCCATGGACACGGGTGTTAGGACCAAGTGCTGTTCAGGGCACTAGGGGTAATCTACGTGTTCTCATTTGGGAGATGCTGGTAGCCAATGGGTAACAGTCCAAATGTTACTCAGAATATCCAAAGAAGCATACTGCATGTCCTAGCTTTTCTGTAACAGTTGGACTGCTAGACCTGTAGTGTTACAGAAGAACAGGAAGATCGCCAGCAGGGCCGCCCTGAGTCGTCCTGAGTCCTGGGCCCACCTCCTGGAGGCCTCCCTCCACCTGCAGGGCTAACGCCTGTTGACTTCAGATCGTCCCATATGCAGGGGTGTGTGAAGAAAACAGGAGACACAGTCTCTGCTCTCTTAAGCTCTCGGAAGGCAGGGAACCCACAGTCACCTAAATGGGCAAGTTCATGTCCACACATCCACAAAGAAGTTCAAAAAATGGTGCTAACTGCGCCCAGACATTGCACTGTGAAGCAAGAGGAGTAAGGAAGGCTTCTGGGAAGCTGTGACTGGGGAGAGGGTTAAGAATAAAAGGTGGTGAGGGGAGGTGACTAGAGCAAGCAGGGGAGTTCTAAGTGGAGAACGAGATCACTGGTTTTTATCAAACAACTCAGGGCAGAGAAAAAAATGCACATCCCTTCTGCGGTGTGGGGCATCTTGAAAATCCCAAGAAATACAGCACAAAAGCCCATCCTGCCATTTTAATGAGTTGGTCTAAGATCCACCTTAGGAAAGCTGGTGTCCACTAAGCCTAACCTTCCTTCCCTCCAGAGGCCTGGTCATGGGTTCACACCACACAGACACTGCGTGGGCACAGGCTGGGGCGCTTTACACACAGCAGCTAACTGAATCCTACTCTTTAGTCCTAGCTTGTTTTATATTGCTTTCACTCCATGGCATCATTGATAAATCCAGTCTCCTCTGCTAGATGCTTCTAGAGTCCTCAAAGATGAGAAGCCTTCCCTTCTGTGTGGTCCCTAATCCAACAGTCTCTCTCAGGGTTCCGCACACATTCTAGGCCACCAGCCCCACAACAGTCCCCGGCCCATCTCCCCTTCACTGCCCAGAGGGTTTATGACAGAAGAGCATTGTCCTTAGCAACCTCTACCTCCTGTTGCTTAGCAACTGCAGTTCCGAGTCCCCTACACAAAGGCTGAGAGGCCCCTTCCACACTGTGAGGCAGTAAAAGGGTTAACGGGCTCAGGGGCCTCCCTCAGGTCTCAACTCCCTCAGCCAGCTCTGGCCTGACCAAGAGCTCCAGATCGAGGTAGGGGTGTGAACAAAGGATAGGAGTAGACAGTAAGTCCCAGAGGCTACTGCTAACAGCCCCTGTAGCTCAAGCAACAGCACAGACAGAAGACCCACAGGTAGACAAAGTTGCCAACCATCCAGTGGCTTCAGGCCTGAGGGACCTCAAGGCAGGACACAAGCTGGAGAGAAGGAAGAGCTTCAAGTCTCCCTAGTGGAGTCCCAGGAAAAGCCCCTCCCTCTTCCACCTCCCCTTGCCTTGCCCTCAGTCAGGCAACATTATGAATCTGTCCAGCCTCAGCCCGGCAGCCCGAGACCCCTCCCAGGCCTGGGCAGGCGGAGGCAGGGAGGGAAGGCTGGTGGGCACAGCCGTTTTTTTCTCCACTGGTGCTAATTGGGGCCCGCTTTTATCCATTCCCACAGGGCTTGTGTAGACACATACACTCCCACCAGGCTGCTTGCCAATAACTGCCCCCAGTTTGAAAAGAAACTTCCCTTCTGCATCACCTGCCTGCACCTCCTCCCCTCTCTGCTCAGCCCGCCCTGTGGCAAGGCTCAGCCAATCCCAGGGTTTCTCACAGGATTCAAACTAAAGAGGGAAAAGGTGGTGGTCTCCCCATCAACATCCTCCCTGGTGGCCTTTCCTGGGTCTCCCCTCTGAAGAGGAGGCAATAAGACTCTCTCTCGCCCCATAGCCCAGACCCGTCCTTAGGGCCTCCTGCACACTGCCCTCTGAGACCTGGCACTAAACTGCTTAGATTAAGGCTCCATCCGGGATTAGGAGGAAGCAGAGCCATTGTAGCCATTCTAGGGAGCCAGCTGGGGTGCAGCAGAAGGCGCCCAGGGAGGCTAAACACGATTTTAAGTCCCAACAGGTGCCACCTAAAGCGGCAACCCAGGCCAGCCCCATCCAGTCACTGCCCTTTGGGGATCCTGGGCCCTCCCCAGCCACCCTCTCTGTACACCTGTGCTTCTCTACTCAGAAGCAGGCTGAGTGTCCCTGGAAAAGCAGCGAGGTCACAGCCGCGCCCACCCTGCTGCCCCACCAGCCCACTCCCTAGAAGACTTGAACCCCCGAACTAGCATTTAAGACTATGAGGAAGGGGGAGAGGGCAGAGGAGGGAGCAGATAGTAGAGCCAGGACCAAGGTAGGGCCAAGAGGGGAGACTACAGATCAGGATGAAGTCTGGGAGGTTTCATGATGAGATGTAGAAAAAGCAGTTACAGAATTAGAATGGATATTTGGAATAGGGCTGCAGGATCTCCTTTGGAACAGACCACGTGGAGTCCTAAATAGCACAGCTGTAAGAGTGTGAGTGTGTGTGTGTAAATGAATGAATCTTTCAATGAATTAACACTGCTTGGGAGCACAGCCATGCTTGTTAAGCAGAGTTAAGGCAGCAGAGCTGGAGATGAGATCGGGGCAGGGACAAAGCAGTTCATAGGAGGCCTTGTGCGACTCTACCCAGCCCACCTTTCTTGCTGATACCTCCCTACCTCCCACCTGAGGAGAACTCTTACCCACGTAATCAGCGTCAATTCGGGGAGAGTAGAGGCCGAACTGGATGAAGATGGGAAGCAGGAATCCAAAGCGCAGCCACTCGATGACATGCAGGGGGGGCCGGCCGGCCGGGGGCAGCAGGTCACAGCCCAGCACCACACTCTCTCCAGCCCGGCCCACCACCGATACCACCTCAGGCTTCCCTCGACCTGCATGATGGGTGGCATGAGGGCACAACGGGGGGCCAGGGTCAGTGCTGGGAGGGGAAGTGCCATCAGTATCTCTGTAGGCACCTTAGGACTTTGGGTGACTAGAGAAACCCCCAGTTCAGCTTCTCCAGAACCAGCCTATTCCTCCCCTGCCCTCACATGCTCAAAGAGGAACCCTTGAGGAACACCCCCATACCCACCCCAAGGCTAACAGGGCATTCTTGAGCCCAAGAACCCAGCTTACCGTCAGCCCCCTGGCTGATGACCAGGCTGAGGACGGCCAGGCCAAGGCACCACACCATAGCCCAGCTGGCCTGCTCGTCCAGCCCCTCCTATCCACAGGAGCCCAGATGGAGGGGCCAAGGGATGTCCTTCTGATCAGCTCAGGGAACAGGTTTCAGCTCTCGCTCTTCTGTACAGTGAGGGCTTGGCTCATGTAACACCCAAGGAAGCTGCTCTCTGGAGAACCACCAGATCTAAATGCAAAGTGCAAGGCAACATGCAGAGTTGGCCAATACTGGAGCCCAGAAGAAACCCCACCATTAGAGAAAGGCATTGGGAAGAGAAAGGAGGAAGGAGTATAGGTAAGTGAGGGGTAGGGGGAAGGGGGGGATCTTGAAGCCCTGGGGAGTAAGTGCAGGGATAGGAGTACTGGGAGAATGGTGAGTGCTGAATGCAGAGACCAGAAAGATGAGGAAATGGGGGAGGCTGGGAGAGTTGGGAAGGTCTTAGGAAATGTGGAAGGATTCTGGGGATGCCTGCATTCTGAGGGTCTTGAAAAACTAAGCCAGAAGAGAACTGGGGTTCCTTATATGCTTGGAAAAATATTTTTGAAGGAAGTATGGTAGATCAAGACTCTCATGGCCTAGCCTGCTCTCGCTTCTTTCCTTACTCTTGATGCTCACAAGGTATGGCAGCAAGATGGAACCAGTGCTGTCGCCTTCACCCCTCTGTGACAAATAAAGGCCCTGAGGATCTCTGCTCAGGGGCAGAGAGCCAGTCAAGGGCAAATCCAGGGCCCTTAAGCCTCAGAAAGTGGTCCCCAGGACACCCCCATACAATCCCTTGTCCCATTTCCCCAGCCTCTATGAAAAACTCTGGAAGCTGAGGACCCAAGGCCTTTCTCCATTCAGTCTCCCTACACTGCTTTGGCAATGAGTGAGTCAGGCACTTGGGAGAGGAGGAGCTGCCTCCCCCACCTGCCGGTATGGGGGATCCAGGCAGCATCCTCCAAGTCTGGACAGGTCCCAGGGCTGGCTGCTGGCGCCACTTCCTCACGATACTGCCAAGCAGCCCTCCCCCTGCCAGGCACCACCACCCAAGGACCTCACCCAAATCCCTCCCACTCACTCCCCTCCAGCATCCTCGGGGTGCTAGGGTTTGTCAGGCTCTTTCTTCCCCAACCCCAGAGGCATGGTCCAAAAAAAAGCCTGGGAGTCCCTGAAGTGTACAAAATTAACCCTGGGGCACGGAGGGGAGGAGCTTCTGACAGCCCCACAGATCCTAGGGCAGTCTCAGAGAGCCAGAGGGTCAATGCCAGGGCCTGGCACTGCCAAGTGGACTCTGCTCTGAGGCCTCCAACCCACTCTTGGCCACAAAGTTCCGGACAGACTATAAAACATCCTCCACAGAGTCTGATCCTTGCCTCTACTTAATGATCCTGTACGTCTAACTTCTGGCAACTCACTAGCAACCAAGCCCCCTGTTTCCCACTGCCTCCAGGCGGCTCTCCCATACTTCCCTGAAAAACCTTTTTCCAAGTATATAGGAACCCCCTAGTCCTCTCCTGGCTGTTTTCCGAGACTCTGAGTAACTAGGCATCCCTAGAATTCCTCCGAGTCTCCTAATATCTTTCCAACTCCCCCAGCCTCCACTATTTCCTCACCCTGCTAGTCTCCCCACACACCACTCCCTCATCCTCCCATTACTGCCTTCCCAGTTATCGCTACTACGCACAGTCCCCCCACAATTCCAGCTTCTCGCACCTGATCTCCAATTGCAGCAGGTCTCCTGCACTATAAAGAACTCCCTTCTGGTCTCCCCACCCCCCAGCCACTTCTCCCCATCCTCTGCTCCCGAGAATTCCCCTCCCTGGGATTCTCCTGCCTCAGCCCATAATACAATTATGATACCCCACCCCCAACAATTCCTTTCTCCTTCGCATTCCCTGGTCCCCTGGAACTCCACCTTTCTCTTAGAACCCAGCAAAAACTCCCCCACATTGCCTCCAGAACTCCTGCAGTTCTCCGGGAACCCCCATCCACCCGCCAAGAATTCCACTTCACTCCCCAGAACTCGCCTAGTTCTGCTCCCCCAACGAATTCCACTTCTCTCTAGAACTCCCCGCTTTCTCCTGTCCCCCATAACTCCGCACTACTCTCCATGCCCCCGCCAGCACCCCCGCTTCTATACCTCCAGTACGCCCCCTCCCTCACCTGCTCCGCACCGCTCGGCTCCACTCTCGCCGCTACACAATAGGGGGCGGACCCGCCTCCCCGCCTCGGATGCCCCGAGCGCCTCCCGTCGCCCTGGAGACCGCCAATCCCCCTCCCGCGGCGGCCAATTGGAGCCGCCAGAGGCGCGGCGAGGCGGGCGGGACCCCTGAGCGGCCTGGGAGTTGTAGTTTCAGGAGGGAAGGGCTCGGCGGCACGTGGGCTCAGGTCGCCCCCTCGTGGACCTCTGCACAGCCAAGCGTGGAAAGGCCGGTGGGCCGCTTCCCGCAACCAGCAAGAGGGGCAGCCGGGTCCGGCCCGCGCTCCAAGGCTGCGGGAGCTGGCCCCTTGCCAGGCTACTGGTACGCCGTCCTTCTTTCGGAACCTACGGGCGACCCTCTCCGCTCCCCGAATGGGCGCGCCACAGAGGCGGCAGCGAGGGTTGAAATCTGAGCCTGGGGGTAGGAGCACCAGGCGGGGAGCATGACTCTCCGCCCTCCTCCCAGGGGATCCACCCAGGTCCCGGGCTCATCCGATCTCCTCCCCCATCCCCATTTCCACCTCCACCCATTGCTTCTCTAGCAGGACTGGAAATACCTGTCTGCATTGGCGAGCTCCCAAATCTTGCCCAGGCGCCTCCCACTGTGCGCAGCTGAGGAAGGCTGTGCTCTGAGCGTGGGGTTGCCAAGTCAGTTCCCGAGGCAGCTCTGGCACCAACGACCCAGAGAAACAGGCCCGGAGGGGAGAAACGAGAGATATCCTGACACGGGAGATTGGAAGGGAGGAATGAAATAAAAGATCACTTACTGGACCCATGCAGGGTGCCAGACCCTGGACTAGATGCTTTATAACTCCTGTGTAACCTTCACAGAAACCCTGGGAAGTAAGTAGAGCTCCCTTTGACTAATGAGAAAACTGAGGCTCAGGGAGATGAAGTAACTTGGCCCAAGCTTTCCCAGCTAGGATATGGCAGAGCTGGATTGAGACCCAACCCAAACTTCATCAAACCCACTCCTTTGGAGACTTCACTCTCAGACACAAAGACATCTTGCATATCTTGCCCCTCAGAGATTCCACCTCCTCAGCTTCGTGATGCTGTAGGGATGCAGGGTAGGCTTAAGCAACGTTGCCTGTCCAGGTCCTTCCCATTCAGTTGGCCCCCTTGGAAGCCTTCTATGAAAGCAACGTGCTGATCTCATCCCAATCCGAAGTACTAAGACTCAAACTGAGTGCACCAGGCATCAGACTCACAGAATCACTGCTGCAGCATCATGAGAGACCCTCCGGGCTGGGCCTAAGCACTGCTTGGCCCCAGAATCCCTGGCACATCATTTCTCCATGTAGTCATCCAAGCCCCTATCTCATTACATCCTGGGCCAGGAAGCTCAGCACTACTGTTGTACCCATTCCATCCTTAGTAAGCTCTGCCTGCTGGACAGTTCTTCCAGGTGTAAAGGTTTTAGTGCTTTTGGGTGACTGAGATGGAAGACAAGAGGCAGGAGCAGTGGGCCAGTCTCTCACACCCTCCCTCCTGCAAATACTCCCAAAGTAGCAGCTTTTCAACAATGCTTTTCAATACCCTGATCTATTGATAAGACTATAATGGAAACATGTTAATGAATGCAGCATGGAAGCAAGGCTAGAAGAAATGGTAAAAGAGCGAAGCGGTTTTTTGGTTTTTTTTTTTTTTTTTTTTTTGACAGAGTCTCACTTTGTCACCCAGGCTGGAGTGCAGTGGTGCAATCTCAGCTCACTGCAACCTCCACCTCCCGGGTTCAAGCGATTCTCCTGCTTCAGCCTCCCAAGTAGCTGTGATTACAGGCAGCCACCACCTTGCCTGGCTAATTTTTGTATTTTTAGTAGAGATGGGGTTTCACCATCTTGACCAGGCTGGTCTTGAACTCCTGACCTCGTGATCCACCCACCTCGGCCTCCCAAAATGCTGCGATTACAGGTGTGAGCCACTGCCCCCGGCAGAGCCAAGTGTTTTTTAGTCTTTGGATCTTCACCAATCATTGGGAAGGATCTCCCTCCCCTGTGTTAGAATTGGCCACACCTCTGATCTAAACTACTGTCTCCAGTGGTTTCTTGAGGATAAACTAATCTCATGTGGACATTAAAATAACTTTTGTTAAATGACATTTAAATGGTTTTCAATTTTTAAAAGTTTATGATATGGCCTTTTTTTTCTGGAAACTTATTTTGTGAGTTTTATTGTTATTGCCATTTTTTGTCTGATTTATATGTATATTGGAGATTTTTTGTTAAGAAAAGGAACTTAGCCCTATAACTTGTTCCCTCACTGTGCCAGGAGTGAAAGATGATTTAAAAAATAGTCCCTGAGGTTCAAAACAAAAGACTTTCGTCTAGGTTGTCCTTGATTCATAGTCATTACTCTCTGGGAAAGCTTATTCAACCAACGAGGATTCCACCTAACCTAAGTATCAGGCAGCCCCCATATTTTCAAATTGCTGACAAGGATATCAGAAAATATTCTCTCTCCCTCTCCTCCTCCTCCTCCTCCTCTTCCTCCTTCTTCTCCTTCTCCTGCTTTCTTCTTTCTTCTTTCCTCTTTCCTCCTCCTCCTTCTCTGCTGCTGCTTTTCCTCCTCCTCCTCCTCCTCCTCCTCCTCCTCCTCCTCCTCCTCCTCCTCCTTCTCCTTCTTCTTCTTCTTCTTCTTTTCTCTCTCTCTCTCTGTCTCTCAGAGCTGGGATATTCTCCTCCTCTTGCCTTTGAACATCAAAACTCCAGGCTCTCCAGACTTCGGACTGTGAGTTATACCATTGGCCTCCCTGGTTGTGAGGCTTTTGGACTTGGACTGAGCCACAGTTTTGCCATCCCAGGGCCTTCTCTGTGCGTGTTGTAGGACTTGGCCTCCACCATCATGTAAGCCAATTCCCCTAATAAATCTCATCTCATATTTCTATATCTCTATCTATCTATCCTATTGGTTCTGTCTTCCTGGTATATACCTAATATTTCAGCAGGCCTTGGGAAGAAAGGACCTGAGCTGCTCCATAGCCCTGCACAAAGAGGATGGTGTGACCTCAGAGATGTCTGCTTGGCACTGTTAAGCACAGGTGTTCCTAATCAGCAAAGTTTCTCATTGTCTATAGATAAGCAGAGAATTACTTGATATCAAATGAACCCTGAAAAGTGGAACACATGGACTTTTAGTAGTAACCACATTTGATGTGTTAACATTGCTTGTACCAACTAAGCATCACATAACTATCCCATATTCTAGAATAGAAAGGGTGGCTTTAATAATCAATAATATGGATGTTGTTAACCTGGCATATATTAAATTATATCTGAGTTAAAATAGAAAAGAAAAGATTGTCATCCAGGGACTCTGTTGACCACATGCCTGTAAGCAGCAGTCTTATTACCAGATCAGTAAAGAAGTGTGGTTTCTCATATATTGTCATTTAACTTTTTGTGTGCGGGTTCTATCCCAGTGAAACACTAAGCCCCACAATGGTGTGGATATTGTCCTGTTTGTCTTTGAATTCCCGCTTCAGAAAGGCCCTGCTTACCTTTCCAGCCTGGTTTCTCACCTATCCCTTTATCATAGTGTGCATGGCTTTGCAGGCCTTAGAACTACTGTGCTCTTTCACATATCAGTGTCTTAGCACTTAGCTTCTGTCTGGATAGAATGCCCTTTTCTCCTTTCCAGACTCACTGCTGACCACAGGTCAAATTTCTGTTGATCTGTTCCCTTCAGGACACATTCTGTGACTCTTCCCACCACGCCCTCACCTTCACCCCAGCCTTTTTCCCACCTTGTTATTGTATCTTTACACACTCCACAAAACATTCCTTGAAGGCAGAGGTGTCTCTTTTGCCTCCCCAGTGCTTGCCAAGTTCCTGGCGTATTGCAGAGGTAGAGACTTGTGCCTCTCTGAGTTTATATTCAACTTTCTTTAAGATTTCATCCTTCCTCTTCCAGAAGCTCAGTCTCTTTTGAGGCCTCAACCCTTCTCTGCTCAGAGATTGGCTGTAAGAAGAAAGAACTTTGCCAACTTCCAGGGAAATCCCTGGGCCTGTCATACATTCATTCCTTTATTTATTCATCCTTTTGTTTACTTTCTATGAATTCAATCCTGCAATAACATGAGAAATGAGCTGCCCCTTTATGTGCAAGATGGACTCAAGGTGGCCTTTCCAGTCAGTCCCCATCCCTGCAGTGGTGCCTCCTAGGAAAGATATAAAAGGAATCGAAGGGATTGGGGGCTGCTGGCCTTTTTTGGAAGGAAGACTGCTCAGGGCCTAAGGGAGGCCCAGAGAACAGCCTCAAGAAGGGACTGCCTTCCAGAGGGACAAGGGCTCAGACCCTCAGAAAGTAAAGGGGACCAGTTTACCAGCACTAGGAGCTCTTGGGGCTGGTTTCCCAACCTTACTACCTCCTTCCCAAGCCCCAAGGGGCTCCAACTCCTGCACAAATACCTAGGGAGACCCCTACTCTTGACTTCCAGCCCTGCCCCATGCCGCTCTCAAGGCCCTCCTCCTGGGTGGTCCTGTGCCAGCCCATGTGTCCTATTTTCCTAAAAGGAAGGTATCCTTGGTCTCATTGGTTGCCCTGTTGAATGCATTCCACTGACCCCTGCACAGACTTCTTGTTCCTTTTTTGGAAGACACTTTGGAGATCAGCATCCTCCCGCTCAAAAACAAAGAGGAAGAAGAGACCCACAGCAATGTTAGGCATGCCTCCTGCCATGCGGCCCTCTCCCCACCCTTCAGATGCCTCTTCTGAAACTCCAGGGCCCCCAACCCACCCTGCCTCTGTGGCACCAAGGTGCTTGCCTAACGGTGTCTCTGTGGGAGCTCCAAGCTGCCTCTCTGCCTGCTTCTCTCTTCCAGTGTGCACTTCTTGGAGAAAGGTGCTGTGGCTCAATGGAAGTTTGCTGAACACAGGGTCAGAGGCCAGAGGCGAGTGGCAGATCAAAGCCCAGAGCTCCAAAATGTCGCCTAGGCTCCCCGCCATACATCACAGCCTTCACCATTTCCCTCAATTCACCCACTGCGTACACCTGTCCTGTCAATTGGGTGTTTTCTAATTCTCTCCCCAGTCATCGCTTCCCCCAACCCCCTGCCCCATGGCAGCTGCATAAGTAACATCCACAAGATCTGATTTGGAGGGAATAATGGAGACTTGGGCAGGGACACATTAAGCCTGGGAGGCTGATCATTGGTCTAGGGAAACAGCAGGAACATAAACTTAAGGGCCTTTGCCAGGGAGTTGGGGGTGGGCATTAACCCAGGACAAGACTCCAAAGAGAAGGCCTAAGACATGGAAATCTATAGGCAGGGACACAGGCAGGATAGTAATACTAATCACAAGCAGAAGTCAAGGCTCCATGATCTCGGCTAATAAGCCAGCATCCCTATGGGGTAGGCGCCAGAGGCCCAGAGCAACTGGCATCAGGGAGATGACGGAGAGGTTGCGGGCTCAACTCAGACCCAGGGTAGGTCTGAACGAGGTCCTTCCTACCTCCCTATTTAGGAGAGCTTCTAGACTAGTCTGGGATGGATGGAGTTGTTAAGCAAATGTAACTGCCAGGATGAGAGTGGGGTAAGGGAGCAGAAGAATCTTAACAGGAATAAGGCCACTTTTACGCAGGATTCAAAATGCCTGAAATTCTCAAGTCACAGGTTCAGTTAGGTTCAAAGAAGTCTCTCACTTTTCTTATTTAATGAACAAATGGCAAGCATGTTGGTGGAAAATGGGATAGGTGGTAAGTGACAGCATACCAAAACTTCCCTGTGAGGGGGCCCTTTAGACCCACTTCTCTCCCCAAAGGAGGGCCTTAAAAAGCACGTGAACTTGGGGGAAGGCACTAGGAGTTGGGGGAAAGAGAGCAGAGTGGGTTTTGCCAGAGCCACCCAGTGAGGACAGAAGGACCCAACACAGCTCCTGCAGAGTTGTGGTCTCTTAATTTGACTTTATTGCCAGCCAGTCTTCCCTCAGAAGTATGGCTCTCTGGATACCCACCCCTGAGCACCTCCTTCCCCTGGAAAGAAGAGAGCTGAGGAAGGATTATCTGGGTGCTGGGAAGAAACCAAGCTCAGAACTGGGGTTCCCAAGGAGCAGTCAGGCAGGGCTGGAGCCAGGCTTTGCCTCCTTCCTCAATTTCATTCTGTTTCTCATGAGTTTCTTCATCCTTGGCATTTTGTGTCTTTTCTAGACTCGGATGACCCAGAGCCCCATGGCCAGAATTACCAAGAGCAAGAAGACGAGCAATCCCTTGGCCAGGAGGCAGAAGGCTGTTGAAGGCTTCTCAGAAGCATAGTTAGGATCTGGGATAGAAGAAAGGAGGAAAGGGGCCCATCAGAGGTAGGGCTGGGGTTAAGATTTGGGCACACTCCTACCCAAATTTCATGCAGGGGTCTCAAGTTCACAATCAGTTGATGTCCCCCTGCAAGTGTCTCTGGAAATATATTCTATGCACAGAAGCTCAGGAACTGAGATCTAGGAATCATTCTGAAGCCAAGCAAGAGAAAAGAAAAGACCTTTGGAAGTTGGGGGCACTAGAAAAAGGGAGGGTCTCCTCTCCAATCCAGGTGTCAAGCCTCCATGGGAGGGGGTTAACTTCTGAATTCCCTGGGCTCTCTTGGGAAGAGCTGGAGGAGGGAGATGGTGCCTCTAGGCACTATCTTTCATGAGCTCAGGGGGTGTCTCAGGGGTTCTGGTACCTGCACAGAAGGGCCCAGCAGGGATGGGGTGAGAACTGACGTTGCTGATGGGGTTGTTGGCTCTGCAGGTGTAGGAGAGGGCACTGTCCCCCGGCCTCCAGGATGTGCTGAGGACAGGGCCTTCATGGAATGTATAAGCGCTGTCCCCCCAGGAGAGCCAGCTGTAGGTCACATCCATGCCTGCCTTCTCCACAGAGCACACCAGGGACATATTGCAGGCACCTTCCCCAGAGTTCTCAAAGTTCACAGTGATTTGGGGCTCTGACAGCCGTCCTAGATGAAGGGGAAACACAAAGACCCTCTAAACAATCAGGGATTGGGTATGTTTTCCTAAGCTCCTCAAACCTGGGGCACTAATGCTACCCCTTGACAGCCCCTTCACCTAAACAACAAATAAGCAAAAGCAAACAAACCCAACCACCATAAAACCTGTGGTTCCAAGGTCCCCAAGGCAACTGTCAAGGAAGACAGAGCTGCCTTTGGCATCTTCCACCTCCCCTTTATGTCTTCTCTCTCTTACTTTTTTACTCTACCTTCCTCCAAACCCCATTCTGTCTCCTTGATCCCATAAAATATTATCACCCCTCTCAGGGGCATTTACATTTTAATCAGTGTCTCTTCAAGCTTCAAGGTAGATGCAGTGTGACAGACACTAAGAAGAAATTTGGGTTCAAGTAAAGAGAAGTTACTCATTAGTTGCCCTCATCACACAGGGAAATAAAAGGCTCAAGAATGTAGGTGGTGTTCATCCCCAGGACACAATTTCATTGGAAGAGAAAAGCCCTCTACAGGGTCTGTACATGAAGCCCCTGATCCCTGCCACTGCATCAGATAGCCTCCTTGCTCCAGGTCACCCCACCTATTGCTGCGGTTCAGCTACAACAGGTGGATTGGGCACACTCAATCCCACTATCTAGATTGGAGACAGTCTGCCTCCAGTTCTAGCCCCTCAAACCATAACCCCGAGTCCTGAGACCCCTACTCCATGGTGTGAGAAGCTCAGAAGAGCCCCCAAAAAGCAGCTTTATGGTTCCCAGCCTAAACTCACGGTAGACACATAGATTGTACTGCTGCATGGTAGAGATCTGGGATGTTCTCAGGTTGACTTGAGCTTGGTAAAGCCCTGAATCCTCCCAGCTCAGATTGCTGATATGCAGGGAATAGCTGGGGTCCAGAAAGCTCACTCGGCCCTGGTAGTGTGGATTGGTCACCATGATGGTAGCTGGATGTCCCTCTTTCCCTGGCACCACAGTGGCAAGACTTTTGTGAGAGGACCAGATAATGTTCTCAATCTCTTCCTCGGGTGGTATTTCCAGGGGGAGGCTGATGGACTCCTGAAGGACCGCAACCACTTCCTCAGGATCCACACAATCTCCAGAGTCTCCTTTGGCTGCATATGCAGGAAGAAAAGAGAAGCAAACAACCCAGCTGCTGTCTCTGGGCTGCTGAACCTGGCAGTGGAGCTGCCAGAGTAGCGTAATCTCAGCTGGGAAGCTTCTATGACTCTCACACTAAATCCCGTTCTCCAGCTGCTGCTTCTGGCTCTAGATTTCCCCTGTCCCTGAGTTAAGCACCTAACAGCAGTTTGCTTCCATCTGTCCCTTCACCCTCCAAGTTTTACCTTCTCCTTTGCCGTCTTGGGATTGCTCTTTCTTCCATATCCCCAGGTGTCTCTCGGTCCTGCCCTGAAGCCACATACCCTACTCCTTGTAACTCCAGAAGAGCTGACATATTCAACCCCTAAGAAAGGGTCTTGCTGGCCCAGACCCAGTGGGGCAAGGGAACAGAGGTGGAAGGGGACATTCCTGTGCAGGAGCTGGCAGCCTCACTCACCCTCCTGGAGCAGCAGGAGAAGGAGCAGCCAAGGAAAGGCACACATGTCAGCAGCCCCCAGCCCCAGAGGTGTGATTCAGTCGGTCAGTCCCCAGGACTGTGCAGAAGACTGCATTAGGAGGATCCTAGAGACAGAGAGCCTGACTGACGGTCCTGAGAAAAGGGAAATGATTTTCCCCTGACTGCAGCCCTCTGACGTCCTCTGTCCTCACTAAGCCCCTCCCTATGTATTGTGACTCTCTTAGTTCTCTTTCAGATCCTGATTGTCAAGACAGTTTACTCAGTGACTCATGACGCCATCCACCAAACTCAGCCCAAATCCCACTTCCTAAATGAAGTCTTTCAAGACTTCCTACCCGCCCCAGGTCCCCGCATGTACTGCATGCCCCGAACTCTTAGAACATTCCCTATCCTGTTATTTGGCTCCCAGGATATTCTGCCCTAGCTCTCTCTGGGTAGTTCCTATGTTGCTGTGATCATTTGGTCTTATAAACATCTATATCTCCCCAGACAGACTTCATCTTTCATTTCCTGTGTATGTCCCACTATTGCTGGCCCCATACTAGACATGTGTCTGCACTCAATTGATAGCTTTACAATGGATGAATGATTAAGCCTTTTTATTTAAAGCTAGTTATGTTCCCACCTGAGAGGCTATTCGCAGGGGAAAAACATTTGATTCGATCCTCTTTAAGAAAGCAGTTTGGCCGGGCGCAATGGCTCACATCTGTAATCCCAGCACTTTGGGAGGCCGAGGCAGGCAGATCGCCTGAGGTCAGGAGTTTGAGACCAGCCTGGCCAACACGGTGAAACCCCGTCTCTACTAAAAATACAAAAATTCGCTGGGCATGGTGGTGTGCACCTGTATCCCAGCTACTCAGGAGGCTGAGGCAAGAGAATCACTTGAACCCAGGAGGCGGAGGTTGCAGAGAGCCAAGATTGTGCCACTGCACTCCAGCCCAGGCAACAGAGCAAGACTCTGTTTCAAAGAAAAAAAAAAAAGAGAAAAGAAAAAAAAAAGTAGTTTGACCAGAGAGTTGATCTATGTCGTTCATATTATGAAAAGACTTTAAATCGTTTTGTGAGAATATGATGTTGATCAAACCTATATGAATTCAGATTCAAGAAGAGACTGCAGAGGATCAGGGTTATTAAACAGCTTCCTGACAGTCAAAGCTGTTCTGGATGCAATGGGCTGCCTTAGAAAGTTGCTTCTGTCCCTAGTATTCAAGCTAAGAGGACAATCACTTGCTTGGATTATCTGCAACATCTCTGGCATCAGATGGATTCTCAGACTGGATAATCTTTAAGTTTCTTCTAATAATCAAGTTTATGAGGCCGTGCTGTGATGAGGAAGTAAGAGCAATGTCTCAAGACCAAGGGAACAATAGAGGAAGATGTATTCAGCTTTGGTCTTGTGCCAACATTTCATAGTTTTAGGTTAGCAAATTCAGAAATCTGTTAAATGTTTATTGAGTAGCTTCTACGGTCCATACACTGTCTTAAGTGCTGGGGAATTAACAGTGACCAAGAATTTTAGATTGTGACTTCATGGAGTTCATATGCTAACAATTGACATTGGACAAGTAACTACAAGTTTGATGAATCTTACCAAAGGAATAATTGAAGGAGCCTATAACAAGGGGATTTGGCAAAGTTGGAGTCAGGAGGGTTGGGGAAAAGCTATCGAGGAGAGATATTTAAGATGAGACCTCCGTTCTTCAAAGATTGGTAGAATCTGCTTAGTGAAGAAGATGATGAAGTGAGTAGTTCTTAAAGTTCAGTTTATGAGTATAAAACCTGAGGGATTAGAATTTTTTCTTAAAGGTGAACCAGATTTCAGTCTGAGTATAGAACGTTTTTATGTAATAAATCTGTTTAACAAATAAAATTAGATCCAGCAATCCCACTGTTGGGTATATCACCAAAGGAAATGAAATCAGTATGTTAATGAGGTATCTACACTCCATGCTTATTGCAGCACTATTCACTAGAGCCAACATATGGAATCAACCTAAGTGTCTATCAATGGATGAATGTGTAAAGAAATTGTAGATATATGCACAATGGAATACTATCCATCCTTAAACAAAGGAGGCTGGGCAAGGGAGCTCATGCCTATGATCCTAGTGCTTTGGGAGGCCAAGGCAGGAAGATCCCTTGAGGCCAGGAATTTTAGACCAGCCTAGGCAACATAGAAAGACCCCATGTCTACAAAAAAAATTTTAAACATGATCAGGGCATGGTGATGCATGCCTGTAATCCTTGCTATTTGTGAGGCTGAGGTGGGAGGATTCTTGAGCCTGGGAGTTTGAGGGTGCAGTGAGCTATGATCATGCCACTGCACTCCAGCAGAGACCACCCAGAATAGAGATGCATCCACTTCCAGCCAGGGGTAAGAGAGAGGGAACAAGCAAAACTTAACCAGCAAAACTGCCCTTAACAGAAAATAGGGCATCCTAGCCATCCTCCAGGCCCACAGAGTGCAAAGCCACTCAGCTAGGTAAGAAGAGTTTTGACACCTCCCCATCCTCCTGGAGTGAGGAAACCTGAGGAGGGGGTGGTAAGTTGAGACGGAGCAAAGCAAAGCAAAACAAAACAAACAAAACAACAACAAAAAGAAGAAAATGCTACCATTTACAACAACATGGATGAACCTGGAGGACATTATGTTTAGTGAAATAAGCCAGACACAGAAAGACAAATACCACATAAGTTCACTTAATGTGGAATCTATAAAAAGGTTGAACTAGGCCAGTCACGGTGGCTCATACCTGTAATCCCAGCACTTTGGGAGGCCGAGACAGGCGGATCACGAGGTCAGGAGATTGAGACCATCCTGGTTAACATGGTGAAACCCCATCTCTACTAAAAAACACAAAAAAACTTAGACGGGCGTGGTGGCGGGCGCCTGTAGTCCCAGCTACTCAGGGGGCTGAGGCAGGAGAATGGCGTGAACCCAGGAGGCAGAGGTTGCAGTGAGCTGAGATGGCGCCACTGCACTCCAGCCTGGGAGACACAGCAAGACTCTGTCTCAAAAAAAAAAAAAAAGACAAAAAAAAAAAAAAAAGGTTGAACTACAAGTAGAGAGTAGAGTGGTGGTTACCAGAAGCTGTGGGAGGGGTGGAGATTGGAGAAATGTTGATCGAAAGATTTCAAAAGTCAGTCAGATAGGAGGAATAAGTTCAGGAGATCTATTATACCATATGGTGACTATAGTTAATAGCAATGTATTGTATTCTCAAAAATTGCTAAGACAGGCCAGGCACAGTGGCTCACACCTATAATCCCAGCACTTTGGGAGGCCGAGGCGGGTGGATCACGAGGTCAAGAGATCAAGACAATCCTGGCCAACATGGTGAAACCCCGCTTCTACTAAAAATACAAAAATTAGCCAGGTGTGGCGGGTGCCTGTAGTCCCAGCTACTCAGGAGGCTGAGGCAGGAGAATTGCTTGAACCCGGGAGGCAGAGGTTGCAGTCAGCCAAGATCGCGCCACTGCACTCCAGCCTGGCAACAGAGCGAGACTCCATCTAAAAAAAAAATTGCTAAGACAGTAGATTTTCAGTGTTCTTACCACAAAAAAAGATAGTTGTATAAGACAATACTTACATTAATTAGCTCAATTTAGCCATTTCACAACATATTCATATTTTAAAACAACATGTTGTACACCATAAATAGGTATAAATTTTTGTGAATTAAAATTAAAAATTAGAAATAAAAAATAAAACCAAGGAAAGAAAAGAAAACAGGGTCATGAATATAATGCTCAGAGCTTAAAGGGTGAGAATATCAGTTAGATTCTCTGAGAAGCAGAAGCTGGAGTTCAGAGCAAAAGAGTTTTAATGTGGGGAAAGGCCTGGAAAAGATAAATGGAGAAGGAAGCAGGGTGGAGCCAGAAGGGCCTCAGACCTTGATGCAGGTCTCACAGTCTCAGCTGACTTAGCAGGGAGCTCTGGCACCGACTGCCCGTTAGAGAAGGCCCGTGGTGGGCAGGCATGTCCAGGCACTGGGACTCTAGCTGTGCAAGAATGTCCCAGTGCCAGGACTCTTGATGTGCACAGCCATGGGCTGGGGCTGCCGGGAAGAGCGTAGATCCCGAAGGTGCTGCAGCTAGAGCCTGTCGGTTAACCGCACTTCTTGCAGCCAAAAATGTGTTTACTCTTGAAGGGGGAGCCGAGACTGCTACAGTGAGTATGCTGATAGCCAGAAGGTAACTGTTCAGATTTATTAAACCTGTCTCCATAAGTAGGCATAAACAGTCCATGATGCCTACTGAGGAGAGGAAAATAATTTCCACCCCACTGAGTGCTCTGAGTCCAGTGTGGAGAAAGTCACTTCTGAGAGCATGATTGTCAAGTCAAATTTTCGTTTCTTTACTTTTTTTTTTTTTTTTTTAAAGAGACAGGGTCTTGCTCTGTCACCCAGGCTGGAATGCAGTGGTACAATCATGGCTCACTGCAGCCTCAACCTCCTGGGCTCAAGTGGTCTTCCCATCTCAGCCTCCCAACTAGCTGGGACTACAGGTGAGCACCACAATGCCCAGCTAAGTTTTTTAATTTTTTTTTTTTATATAGAGATGGGATGTGGCTATGTTGCCCAAGCTGGTCTTAAACTCCTGGCCTCAGGGGATCCTCCTGCCTCAGCCACCCAAAGTGCTGGGATTACAAGTGTGAGCCACAGTGCCTGGCCAAGTGTAATTTTCATTCTTGCTCATGGATTGTGATTCAAATAGAACTTCAATTTTTTTTCTCTCACTGCCCTTTTAATCTTATTCAGTGGGGTAGTCTTCTCTGCCTCAGATGTGAACTCTGGCCTCAGTCTCAGTCCAAAAATGAGTACTGGTCTCGGTTTAGAAATGAGTACTTCCTGTCCCATGTAATATTCAAAATTCCAAACTTACCTTATTATCAAATAATCTCCCTTACCCTGGCTTAGGTCTTCCAGGCTAGAGGCCGGCAGTCAGGGAGGGAGCAGTCTCTGCTCTCTACTATGTTCAGCTTGCCTCTCTGCATCTGTTCTCCTCCTTCCCCTCAACTCTCCTCCCCCAACTCAGGTTTCCCCACTCCAGGAGGATGGGGAGCGTGGGGAGGTGTTAAAACTCTTCTTACCTAGCTGAGTGGCTTTGCACTCTGTGGGCCTCACAGATGGCTAAGATGAACTATTTTTTGTTAAGGGAAGTTTTGCTGGTTAAGTTTCTCTCTTACCCCTGGTTCCCTCTCTCTTACCCCTGACCGGGAGGTGGATGCATCTCTATTCTGGGTGGTCCTTTGCAACTCCTTCCTCAGCCCCTGGACATCTGGCCACACATCTCATCTCCTCCTCCCCAGAGGCCTGTCCAAATGCCCCTATCGTACAGCACCCAGGACAACCAAGCAGGCTGTGTCTCATGGGTGGCCCTTAGCCACCCATCACAAACATTCCTTGCCCCGGCAGATCCTAGGATCTACAACATGGCACCATACTCCTGGCTCCCTCGTGGGAGCCCATTACCGGTTTTAACTCTCCCAGACCTGTCATAGGTGCCTGTCGCCTCTGACTGTCACCTGCAGGGCCACATTCCAAAGCTCCCTAAGCCCTCCCCTTGAAGTCTTCTTTACTTGGCTTGTGGTCAGAGGTGACATCACTATACCTTGGGGAAGAGGTGTAGACTCACAGTAAAGTTCTTTCCGAAGAAGTCTCTTTCTTGATCTCCCTTTCTCAGCCCTCCATCCATAGATGAGGGGGTTCCAAAGGCAGTGACACCAGTTCTCCTTGACTCCCATTGTACGTTCCTCAAGGGCAGATCTCCCTCACATTGCCTTTGATCTCCTGATACCCATCACACTGTCAGCTTAGCATAGCGTAACTAAGGCAGGAAGAGACCCATTCTAACATCTTGCTTGTAGCAGACACTTAGGGTTCCCTGTAGCACAGCCTGTTTATCCACCTGACTTCTTCATATATATATATATATATATATATAAAATTATACTTTAAGTTCTAGGGTACATGTGCACAATGTGCAGGTTTGTTACATATGTATACATGTGCCATGCTGGTGTGCTGCACCCATTAACTCGTCATTTACATTAGGTATATCTCCTAATGCTATCCCTCCCCCCTCCCCCCTCCCCCAACCCCATAACAGTCCCCGGTGTGTGATGTTCCCCATCCTGTGTCCAAGTGTTCTTATTGTTCAATTCCTACCTATGAGTGAGAACATGCGCTGTTTGGTTTTTTGTCCTTGCGATAGTTTGCTGAGAATGATGGTTTCCAGCTTCATCCATGTCCCTACAAAGGACATGAACTCATCATTTTTTATGGCTGCATCAACACTGCTGTGTGGACAGTTTCATGATAGAGTGCCCCATGAAGTTTGCACCTGGGCAGTCTGCTTTTCTGCTTCCAGGCTTTCTCTGATTATTATTATTTTTTTTTTTTTGAGACGGAGTTTCGATCTGTTGCCAAGGCTTCAGTGCAGTGGTACCATCTCAGCTCACTGCAACCTCCACCTCCCAGGTTCAAGCAATTCTTCCACCTCAGCCTCCCGAGTAGCTGGGATTACAGGCGCATGCTACCACGCCTGGCTAATTTTTGTAGAGATGGGGTTTCACCATGTTGGCCAGGCTAGTCTTGAACTCCCGACCTCGTGATCCACCCGCCTTGGCCTCCCAAAGTGCTGGGATTACAGGCATGAGTCACCGCCCCCGGCCACTTCCAGGCTTTCCCTATGACAGTGGAAGGCCACTCAGCCCAGCAACTGGGAAGTATGCAGGTTGGGTGGGTGCAGCTAAGGGAGTGCCACCTTGGTGGGTAAACGTGGATAAATGTTCCAGCCTCCCTGCCCTATTCCATGAGCAATTCTGAGGCATGTTCTCCCTGGTTCCTCAGAGGGATTGGGCCCCAGTTGTCCACAATGGTAATCAACTATTAACACACCTTTTTCTTTGGCTTTCCTCCCTTCCTTGTCTCATTTTCCTCATTCTTTCTTCTTGGATTATCTCCCAGAAAGACGTCCTCCACCCAAGTTTTTATCTAAGGGTGTGCTTTGGAGAGAGACCAAACTATGACATTATTATATATAATAAAGTAGTTGCACCAGTAATGTTTAGACTTTCTCTCTCTTCTTCCTGGATCTTTAGGAGCAATTAAGCCAATGAGAAATCAGACCCACACCCCAATTCTGATGTAACAGCCTTGGGAAAGAGGTTGCAGTGAAAAGCTGGTCCTGCTGTGGTGGAGAGAATGGAGGAAAGATAATAAAAGGCCAAACCTTTGCTCAAACTTTCTCCTCAGCTTCCCTTTGGATCTGGAAAGCTGGGGACCCACATGGCAGAGCCATGGTACTGGAGGAGCCATTAACAAGTAAGTTCCAAAGAAATCACCTCCCTCCCGAGGCAATGTGTGTTGAGATCTGCACGTGTCTTCTATCCTATTCTGAGGCTGGCCTGTGCGCTTGATACGTGGTTTCTTTTTCCTTTCTTTTCTTTTTCTTTTTTAAGTGTCAGTGTTAAAAAGGTGATTATTCAATTGAACCATGAAGGTGGATGGAGAGAACTGTAAGAGTCTGCAAATTGTTGAAGTGCACCCAAAGGAGTCATTGTGAAACAGAGGAGAAAAGAGTGTTCCTCGCAGAGGGAGCAGCCTGTGCAGGATCCTTGGGGTTGGGGAGAGAGCTGGGCACACTGAAATACAGAAGAAGCCCACACAGGCAGGGCCAAGAGATGCGGGCAGAGAAGAGTGGAGATGAGGCTACAAAGACGGACTGCAGGCAGCTCACTGGGGGCGTATAGACCTGCTGAGTTTATAAGTTATGCACTCAAGAAGTTTACCTTTGGCCAGGTGTGGCGGCTCACGCCTATAATCCCAGCACTTTGGGAGGCCGAGGCGGGCGGATCACAAGGTCAAGAGTTCGAGACCAGCCCGGCCAACATGGTGAAACTCCCGTCTCTACTAAGAATACAAAAATTAGCCCAGCATGGTGGCACATGCCTACAATCCCAGGTACCTGGGAGGCTGAGGCAGAAGAATTGCTTGAACCCAGGAGCTAGAGGTTTCAGTGAGCCAAGATAGCGCCACTGTACTCCAGACTGGGGACAGAGCAAGACTCCATCTCAAAAAAAAAAAAAAAAAAAAAAGTTTACCTTTGACGGCAGGGGGAAACAGAGGATGGGAGGCAAAGGGAAAACATGGGGTAGAGGGATAATTTTATTGCCAATGATTTCGTTTTAAGAGTGGAGATGAGGCTACAAAGATGGACTGCAGGCAGCTCAATGGGGGTGTATAGACCTACTGAGTTTGTAAGTTATGCACTCAAGAAGTTTACCTTTGGCCCGGCGTGGCGGCTCACGCCTGTAGTCCCAGCACTTTGGGAGGCCGAGACGGGCGGCGGAGATTTGAACATATTTAAATGCTGACGAGCAGAGCCAGTAGGAAGAGGGGTTGAAGATTTGGGGAAAAGGTGATGATAATGGAACAAGGCCTCTCCCTGACCCCACCCCACCCCACACACACCCAGAAGACAGGAGGGAACTGAGATTCAGAGCCAAGGGAAAGGAACTGACCTTGGATTACAAGATGGGCCTCGGCTATAATGAGAAGAAAATGGGAAGAAATGCAGATAGGTTTGTATGTGACAAGCAGTTAAGGGAAGGCCTGCACAGTGGTTTCGATTTTCTCTGAAGTGGAGTCAAAGTTATCGGCTAAAACTGAAGGTTTACGTGAAAGGCGGGCATTTCAAGAGAATGGACACAGTTTGAAGCAGGTGAGGTAACTGTGTGTTAAGGTTTCTTAGGAAGGTCCTCATGTAAGCCTGTTATCCTGCCCTAATTATTAATAGTGCCCCCTTTCACTCTCAGAAAGTGCTGTAGTTTGGAGGATAAGTTATGGTTACCCTAGAGCAGAAGCAAAATCTTACTAAAGGAATCATACTGAAACAGCTAAACTTTAAGAGTTCAAGGCTGCCCTTACCTTTTTCAGTCAACAAATTGCCCTAAAGATTTAGAAGGAGATGGTGGGGGGGCAGTGTGGAAGAGCATGCCTCTGGAACCAAACTGCTTGGGTTCCTTCATCTGCAGAATGGAATATTCACAGTACCCGCTTTATAGGGTGGTTGTGAAAATCAGATGAACTAATGGCAGAAAGCATTTGGCATGGAGTTGGCACATGGGGAAGGCTCAATGAATGTGAGTCATGGTTATTACTGAAGGTTGGTTAAGCATAAAGACAGTGGGCTTTGGCATTAGGAAGACCTGGGGCCCCTTGGTAATTGGCCAGGGTCTGTGATTATTGAAGAGAATACACAGGAAGTCTCTAACATAAGACACGTGAATGGGTTTATTCAAGAACGTTAGCTGGCAGCACCAATCAGCCCACAGTCTAAAGAGACAGCAAGCATTGCTTTGGGAGGTACAACCCAGCTCAATGTTTTCTATGCCAGCCGCCTGTTCACCAGATCAGCCTGTTACATATGAAGAGATGGAACACACTGGGCTAATCCCCTTAACCACACTGCAAGGGCAACCCATTCCTTGTCTCTCAGGCTTCACATATCTCGGATTGGTTCATGCACATACATACCCTTTCCTCAACTTACCTCTTAAGTACAATGTGTCTGCCCTTCTTTCCTAAAATGGACTCGGCTCATGTTCTTCTTGATTGCATGTCCTGTGACTCCCTGATGCTTATTGCTCTCAAAAGGTAGGCTTCATACCACCTGCATCATAATCAAGCTGACAGCTAGTTAAAACGCTTATTCGGGCCAGGCGCAGTGGCTCACGCCTGTAATCCCAGCACTTTGGGAGGCCGAGGCGGGCAGATCACGAGGTCAGGAGTGCAAGACCAGCCTGGCCAACATAGTGAAATCCCATCTCTACTAAATATACAAAAAATTAGCTGGGCAAGGTGGCGAGTGCCTGTAATCCCAGCTACTCATGAGGCTGAGGCAGAAGAATCGCTTGAACCTGGGAGGCAGAGATTGCAGTGAGCAGAGATCACTCCACTACACTCCAGCCTAGGTGACAATGCAAGATTCTGTCTCAAAAAACAAACAAACAAACAAAAAACAGAAATGCTGATTTGGACCCACTGAGTCATGATGGGAGAAAGCAGAGTGTGGCCTGTGAATCCACCTGCTTATCAAGGTCCCCCGGTGATTCTACTCTAAGCTAAAGTTTGGGAATCACTTCACTTCACCTGCTCTTCTGTTCTGTTGGAGCAGAGAGGAAGTTCCCCAGCCAGTGATATCTTTTGTTTCCAATCACAAAGGGTTTCTTTCCCCCTAAGTAAAGCCATGAAACAACACTCTGCTTCATTCTTGGTCTGGCCTTTGGAGAACATGAGAGGGGCTCCAGGAGCTTTTAATCTGTTCTCCTGGGCTTTCTGAGGAGCTGTCTCAAGGACTGCCGCAGGGAAGCAGGTGCAAAGCCAGGGAGCTTCAACCACAGACAGCCTGCTTTTATCTTTTCACACAGGGAGTTCTGATGCAGAACTTATTTGAAAATAGGGTGCTCTTGCTAAAAGAAAAAAGTTTAGAATCTACGGATCTTGTCCAACCCTTTATTTCACAAATTAAAAACTAAAAAGCAAACAAACAACAAACAAAAACCAGAGGTTCAGGGTGGTGGAGAGACTTTCTCAAGGTCACAGTTTAACAGCAAACCTGGGGCCAAAACTCAGGTCTCCCAGTGTCTTGTTGGCAGGATTTTACTTGATTAAACAAATTTGATAAGTAACAAAACTATATCTGGCATATAGAAAGCCCTCAGTGTTATTATTATTGTTGTCATCAATAATTTGTATTTGTATTCCTTTGCTGTTATTAATTTGTATTTGAGACTGGAGGCACACAAAGAAAGCACAAAGGAAACAGAGGGGAGTGGCTTGAGGGAAGCCCTGGGCCACCCAGACGGGTCTGCACACGATGCCATTTTTCTTAGTTAATTCAGCACTTTTCACAATACAGGCTCAAATTCTAACTCATCAATGTCCCAGAGTTGATCAGAATCTGGAATGCTGCCTCATTTTATCAGAGATGTCATCAAACTGACATATAAAATTAGCCATTCATCCTACAATTATTTATCAAGCTTCAATTAAATGCCAGGCACTGTTCTAGGTGTGGGACACAGCAGTGAACAGGAAAACTTGAAGCTTACATTATTGTCAGAGTCAAGGTTGGGGGAAAGCAATACGCAACAAACAGATCTGTACCGTCTGATCAGAACACTTGATAAAGTACTGTGAGGAAAAACAAGGCAGGATAAAGGAACACCAAGGGATGGGGGCAAGAAGCCTACTTTGGTTAGCGTGTTCTGAATAAATAGGCCAGTTGCAGCTCCATCGCCCTGACATTCCCTCCCTGTACACAGTTAGTTTGGGGAGTTGTCAACGGAAGGCTGCCTAGGGAACATGGTGCTAGAGGAAAGGAGATGAGCTAAGATTCAACACTCTGATGACAATCTATGGTGTCCATCTCCAGCGAGGCTCCTTCTGTGAGGTTGCCTGGATACTGCGTCTGGCTGACAGAGTCCCCAGACAGAACTTGAATAGGCACTGTCAGGGTGTGTACTTCTGTGACTCTCCTTTTGCAATGGGCCCACACCACCCATCTCATTTTTCTAATAAGGTACGTACCTTCATTTGATTATTTGTGTCATTAGGGATAATTTGCATACCTCATCTTTGATCTATTAAGTATTGTCTTAATATTTTGGAACTCAGAAGGCAATCTCATTTTCTCCTTTTCCAGGGCTATTCACTTTCCTTAGCCCCCACATTAAAATGTTTCTTTTTAAAAAGATATAAATTATGCTTAATTAACAAATCATAATTATATTACATTTATATAGTACAATGTGATGTTTTGATATATGTCTACAATTCTGACTGATTAAATCAAGCTAATTAACATATCCATCACTTCACTTCCTTGATATTTTTGTGGTGATATATTTGAAATTACACTCTTAGTTATTTTGAAATATACAACATGTTATTATTGATTACAGTCATCCTGCCGTGCAGTAGATCTCAAAACTTATTCCTCTTGTTTAGCTGAAACTTTGTACCCTCAGACCAGTAATTCCCCATTCCTTCACTCCTCCTCTGCCCACTGCCTTTGGGATCCATTATTCTTCTACAAATTCAACTTTTTTTATATTCCACATCTAAATGAGATCATGCAGTATTTATCTTTCTGTGCCTGGCTTATTTCACTTAGCATAGTATCCTCTAGATTCGTTTGTGTTGTCCAAAATGACAGAATTTCATTCTTTTTAAAGGCTGATTAGTATTCCATTGTGTGTACACACCTCATTTTCTTTATCTATTTATCCACTGATGAACATTTAGATTGAGTCCACATCTTAGCTATTGTACATAATGCTACAATAAACATGGGAGTTCATGTTAAAGGGATATCCTTTCAACACAGTCATTTTAACTCCTCTGGATATATCCTCAGAAGTGGGATAGTTGGATCATATGGAAGTTACATTTTTAGTTTTTTGAGGAACCTCCATACTGTTTTCCATAACAGCTGTACTAATTTACACTCCTACTAACAGTGTACAAGTGTTCCCTTTTTTCTGTGTCTTCATCAACACATTATCTTTTATCATTTTGATAAAAGCCATTCTAACAGGTGTGAGGTGATACCTCATTGTGGTTTTAATTTGCATTTACTTAGTGATTACTGATGCTGAGCATTTTTTAATGAACCTGTTAGCCATTTGTATGCCTTCTTTTGAGAAGTGTCTGTTCAAGTCATTTGCCCATTTTTTAATCAAGTTACTTGTTTTCTTGCTAATGAGTTGTTTGGATTCCTTATATATTTTGGATTTAACTCCTTATCAGATGTAGAGTTTGAAAATATTTTTTCCCATTCTGTGGGTCTCTTCACTTTGTTGTTTTTGTTTTTTTGTTTGTTTTAATTTTTGTTTTGCTATGCATAAACTTTTTAGTTTTATGCAATCCCATTTGTTTATTTTTGCTTTTGTTACCTGAGGTGTCAGAGTCAAATCCAAAAAATTCTTGTCCAGACCAATGTAATGAGGGTTTCCCCTTATGCTTTCTTCTAGTAGTTTTATAGTGTCCAGTCTTACATTAAAGTCTTTCCCATTCTGAGTTTTTTTTTATTATACTTTAAGTTCTAGGGTACATGTGTACAATATGCAGGTTTGTTACATAGGTATACATGTGCCATGTTGGTTTGCTGCACCCATCAACTTGTCTTACATTAGTTATTTCTCCTAATGCTATCCCTCCCTTGAGTTGATTTTTATGCATGGTGTAAGATAAAGATCTAATTTCATTCTTCTGCATATGGATAACCAGTTTTCCCATACCATTTATTGAATAGATTGTCCTTTCCTCATGGTAGGCTTTTGGAACCTTTGTCAAAAATCGATCAACTATAAATGCATTGGTTTACTTCTGTTGCATTGGTTGATGGATCTGTTTTTATGCCAGTATTTGATTACAATTGCCTTATAATATACTTTAAAGTCAGGTCGTGTGATGCCTCCAGCTTTATTATTTTTGCTCAGAATTGTTTTGGCCACTTGTGGTCTTTTGTTGTTCCCTACGAACTTAAGGATTTTTTTCTATTTCTGTGAAGAGTGACATTGGAATTTTAATAGAGATTGCCTTGAATCTGTAGATTGTTTTGGGTTAATATGGACATTATAACAGTATTAACTTTTCTAATCCATGAACATGGAATATCTTGCCATTTATGTGTGTTTTCATCTATTTCTTTCATTAGTGTTTTATAGTTTTCAGTATATAAGTCTTTCACCTCCTTAGTTAAATTTACATCTAACTATTTTATTTTATCTTTTGTTGCTATTGTAAATGGGATCATTCTTAATTTTCTTTTTGGATAGCTTGTTATTAACATACAGAAATGCTACTAATTTTTATATGTTGATTTTGTATCCTGCAACTTTATGGAATTTATCAGTTCTAAGGGTTTTTGATTTTTAGGGTTTTTTATATATATAAGATCATTTCATCAGCAAATGAAGACAATTTCACTTCTTCCTTTCCTATTAAGATGGCTTTTATTTCTTTCTCTTGAATAATTGCTCTGGCTAGGACTTCGAGAACTACGTTGAAAACGAGTAGTGAAAGTGGGCATCCTTGTTATGTTTCTGATATTTGAAGAAAAGCTTTCAACTTTTCTCCATTGAGTATAATATTAGCTGTGGGCTTGTTGTATATGGATTTTATTGTGTTGAGGTACATTCTCTCATACTTACTCTTTTGAGAGCTGTTCACACCACCCCATCTCATTTTTGTAATTCTTTAGGGATAACGTGCATGCCTCATCTCTGATATACCAAGTATTTACTTAGCACTTGGAGACTCAAAAGACAATCTGATTTTCTCTTTTCTCAGGGCTACTCACTCCTCTCCTTCCCATTAAATATTTTCCATTATCACATGCAAAATCCTCTCTCTTCCCTATCAAGTTCCGCAAATACCCTGCCAGTTACAACAGTTTTGTGGCACCCATGGTACTCTTCTCTCATGGTCAAATCCTTCTTTGTAGGGGAGAGAGGGACTGTCTGGGATTCTGACCCTGGAACATTGAAGGCGGCTTGGAGTTTGAGTCATTGGATTGTGAGGCAGTATTTCCTATGTCTGAGAGGTTTCTTCCTCTGAGAGGAAAGAAGCCTGGTAGCAGCACACCAACAATGGAGACATTTTCTTCTAGTCTATGGAAATGGTTAAGAGGTAGGGAAGGCCCGGGCATGGTGGCTCACGCCTGTAATCTCAATACTTTGGGAGGCTGAGGCAGGTGGATCACCTGAGGTCAGGAGTTCGAAACCAACCTGGCCAACATGGTGAAACCTCGTTTCTACTAAAAAAACAAAAATCAGCCAGGTGTAGAGGCAGGCGCCTGTACTCGGGAGGCTGAGGCAGGAGAACCACTTGAACCCAGGAGGTAGAGGTTGCAGTAGACTCCATCTCAAAAAGAAGAAGAAGAAGAAGAGGTAAGGAAGAGCTTGGGGATTCCCCCTCAAACTACTAGAAGAGGAAATGGAAAACAGAAGGAGAAGTGGAGGGTCAAGGAGCAACCACTCCAACAACTCTCTGGATGGAGGAAGAAGAGGTGGAGAGAAGTTTTCTATGACGGACAATTTCTAGCACTAGGGATAGCCAATTTCGCTGACTGTGGATAGCTGCCTGGGGGGATGGATAAGGGGGGAAGGAGTATAGTCCCTAACTCTTTATTTTCCCAAGCTCACCTGATGAGGTATTACCCAAAGGCTATGCAGCTAAGTCCTTCCTCTAGAACAGTGGCTGCTGAACTTAAAAAAAAAAAAAAAAAAAAAAATCCATGCAAACTTTCCTCAATGGAAATATTACAAGAAACTCAATATGATAAAAAATAAACTATTCTTGTAGAAGCTGGAGGGAGTATCCCATCTCAGCACTTTGCTTAAACCCCAAGGCAATGCCTTGGAGCCTTAAGGGTTCTAGGGAGCCCCTCTGCTCGGGGATTGCAGATGGGCAAAACAATGGGGCAGCATTGGCAGGTGTAATTCCTGGACTTTCATCTCCATTTCAACTAGAATAGCTGGATTTTCACCTAGTTACATATTGGGTTTATGAAAATATTTCCTGGACGGGGAGAGGAATATTTTCCTTAAAAACACATTCCCACACCCCACTCAAAATCCTTTAAAATAGTGTTTATTAGCCGGGTGCGGTGGCTCATGCCTGTAATCCCAGCACTTTGGGAGCCCAAGGCAAGCAGATTGCTTGAGCCCAGGAGTTCAAGTCTCACCTGGGTAACATGGCAAAACGCTGTCTCTACCCAAAATACAAAATTAGCTGGGCATAGTGGTGCACTGGTGCACTTCTGTAGTCCCAGCTACTCAGGAGGCTGAGGTGGGAGGATCACTTGAGCCCGGGGGTGAAGGGGGAGTGGAGACTGCAGTGAGCCGTGATCGCACCTCTGTACTCCAGTGTGGGTGACAGAGCAAGACACTTCTCAATAAATAAATAAAATAAAATAGATAAATAAATAAATAAAATAGTGTTTATCACCTTTTGTGTAGCCTTAAAACCACAAAAGCTGCCATATGCTCCTATATGTAATCATGGCTCACTCTGGCAGAGGTCCTTAAAGTTGGGCTTTCTGCCTCCATTGAGAATCACTAACCTGGGTTTAGCTGAATGATTAGAAAGATAAAACCCAAGCCACCTCATATGAGGATAGTGCAGACTTGCTCCCCTGAAATGCTTTGTTGCAATCAATGACCATGGCCTGTGTCAAAGAGTGTTATAAAGCAGGAATATTCAGAGGGGCTATGGAAAAGATAAGGCTAAAGATGCTGTTCATTATCATCGCACAGTGTTTTCCTGAGAAAAAATGCCTCCCAGTGGTAGGAACAGCAGGGCCATTTCTCTGAGCAGCCCTGTGATTTTACAGTAGACTTTATTGTCGTCTTGGAGTTGCTGCTGGAAAGCAGAAAGCTGCATTTGTAGCCCTCCCATAGCCATGGATAGAACACTAAAGCATAGTTTGCATACTGAGCTTGTTCCTTGCTGCAACTTATTTTCCTACCCTACTTTCTTCTAACCTCATCTTCCTAACTAGTATTTTATCTTGCGACAGTGTGTACCTTTTGTAAGACGTGTGTGAGAGTTTAGTCAAGTGTACAGTCAGAAACAATACAGTCTACACAGGACAGCCCTCACTTCTGATACCACCAAATGCAAGTTCAAGGAGTTCCAAAAACTACCCTCAGTTTTAATAATTTGCTAGAAGGATTCACAGAATACAATGAAAGCTGTTATATTCATGGTTATGTCTTATTGTAGAGGAAGGACACATATTAAAATGAGCCTAGGAAAGAAGTGCACAGAGTCCAGGGAAGTACTAAGTACGTCCTTTCCCATGGGGTTAGGACAAGGTACTCTTCTGGCATCAGTGTGTAACAATACACACACAATATTTCCAACCAGGAAAACTCGCCTAAGCCTCGGAGTTTTTACTAGGACTAAATCACACACTGCCCACGTGGCTGACTGTCAGTCACCGGCCCTTCCAAAGGTCAGGCTGACACCTTTGTTCTCCAGTCCCTCTGGAGGTAGAAATGATAGTGCTTGGCATAAATCCCTCATCATAAATCACACTGTTGAACTGTCTGATGGCCAAGGCCCCTAGACAAACAAAGACACTCTTATCAGGCATGGCATTCTGGGGCCTAGAGATCGGCAGCCCACAGTGGAGGGCAAAGGCCAGACCTCTCTTTGGGAAAGGCTGATTCTTCGCTAGGCAATGAAAATTCATCTTTAGAACAAGGCAACGAGAAGGAAGGAAGTAAGGAACAAACCAACCAATCAAACCGGACTCCTCAATCCTGCCCTGCACTGACAATGACACTGCTGGAGAACAAGGTCCCTCAGGGAGAAGTCCATGGTGAAGGATTCTAGCAGGGACCCTCTGTGCTCATAACCGTTGAGCCGCTTTATAAGCTGGTACCCTGGGTTGGAGAAGGGGGGTTAAGGGTGCCACCCAGCTCTGAGTGAGGTGAGGAGAGGTATCACATAGTGTCCTCTGAGACCAAGGAAGGTACAGAGATGCTCACGCACATCAAGGCTGACTTGGACTCATTCTGTCACCTCATTTTATTGGATAAGATTCCCAGGCATAGAAGGTTAGGACGTGCAGTAGAAAGTGGGAGTCCTGGCAGCTTTGCAGGACCATTTGGTAAGGATGCAGGGTCAGGGTCACAGTTGACACCCAGGCCCTTAGAGCTACTTTTGTGAATCTTCAGGCTGCATCTGGACAAAACAGCTATTGTTTCTCCCCTGGCACTCTGAGGAGTCCTGGGGAACTCAGAGGCCTGTGACTGCCCCCCTGCCCCCACCACCAAAAACAAAAAACAAAAACAAAAAAAACTGGTCTGAAGGCCACGGAGCTCCCTCTGCAGAACAGCATACAGACCCATGTCAATGGCTTACCCCAGCAGCAAACGGGAAGCAGGAGACGTAGACAAGCCTCGGGGGAGGGTGCCCAGAGAGCTTGGAGAGTCATGAGGGCCAAGCTGAGGATTCTGGGCTCCTGTAGGTCTCCCAAGCCCACAAGCACATAAGACTCCAGCTCCTTCCACCTCTCTATTCATGCCCTGTGTGTGCTTCTAGCTCTGGCCCCCGCCTCGCCCCTCACACACACCCTACAGCCTCACTGCAGGAGAGAAGTTGCCTATGTCTTAGGCCAAGAGCTAGAAGGCTCAGTGTTGGTGAGACCACAGGAAACCAGTTCTCTGGAAGGATCCACAACTTCTGTGGTTGTGAAAAGGAGACATATCTCACTGCTTGGGCCCTGTTGCCCTTGTTTTCCTAACGCTTGAGATTCCTCTCCCTTCACACATCTGCCTCCTCCAAGCTCCCCTCACTCCATGCCAGGCTGCTGAGGGTGCAGTGATGACTAAACCATTATCCTAGCCTCCAGGGCTCAGAACCCAGTTAAAAGACAAGATGCACCAACAAGGGAGAGCTTTTGGGCTCACTCCTCTCTCTGGAGATGCTGTTCTCAGTCTTGCAGGATGGGATCCCAGCATCCTGCTCTGACTTCACTGGGAACAAGAGGGAAACAGCTCCACCATGGGGAGCTGAGTGACCCCCAGGACAGATACCCAAGATCTCTCCATTGAGGTAGAACAAGTACAGGATTGGAGGGGAGCCCCTCTGGGCCTCACAGAGGAGCTATACCACATTTTCCACAGCAGGGTCAGCAGGCCCGTGGTGCAGAGTGGAGCACAGGACGGGACACAGGAGCTGGGACACACATGGGATGGGAAGCTCAGCCTGACCACCCAGGACCCTGGCTCCCTGCTCTCCTGGGGACACTTCCCACAACTCCTCTCCTCCCAGGGGGTCCCACTGCATGATGCCCAGACCCCTGGGGGCATCGCCACTCCCTCGCTCATTTACCCTGCACTCTGACTTCCAGCTGGGGGCTCTGCTTCTGGACCTGGCCACCCTCAGGGGCCACCTCACACCAGTAAAGCCCAGAGTCTCCCTCCCTGACTCCTGGGATGCAGAGTTCTGGGTGAGGGCCCCTGACCTACAAGGTGTGGCCATCCTTGTGGAAGGAGAAGAGAAGCCTCGAGGCTGACCTCAGGGGGTGCAGCTTTGCCTGACATCTCAGGGTAACCAGGCTTCCCTCTCAGAGCTCAGGAGAGGGGGCAGCACTCAGTACAGGAGGTTGGAACCGCTCTGGGGAGATGCAGGCCCAGGGCTCAGGAGGGGAGTCCTGGTGGATAAAGCCCCAGGAGGCTGAGGCCTGAGCTTGTACTCATCCCGGGCTGCAGCCTGGGAACCCTGATGGGAGGCAGTTTCATCACCAAGACCTGTCCTCTTGTCCTCACCCACAATCTCAGAACACAGCCAGGCCCTGAACAAGCTCTGAACACAGCCAGACTCCCACACAGCCTGGACTGGTCCAGGCTCTTCCCAGTGCCCCCCTCCCAGGAATCTCCCCCCTCCTTCCCCTGGCTCCATGTGTGCCCCATGGTGGGGAGAGGGGGGTATTGAGACAACATCTTGGGAAACCTCGGGGCCCCACACATTGGCCCAGCATAAGGGGCAGCCAGAGACAGGGGTCCTGTCCAGAGAGCTACTGATCTCTGGAGACGGGACCCCTGAGAGGCACCTCCTGCCCCACAAACTCCCAAGCTGGTGACTTACCTTGGACTTGAACCATGGCAGTCTCTGAAGTTTGTGTGAATGTCTGTGGAATGTACATCACCAGCCCAGTACAGCTGTACTGGCCATGGCTCTGCACTGTTGCTCCTCTCACAGACAGAGTCTGGTTTTCCTTAGAGAAATGAAGGAATTTTCCATCTCTGTAGAACTTCACCTGAGACAGTGGTGTATTCTTCCATCCCTGACATCGCAGAGTCAGGGCATCTCCTTCAAACACAGAGTTTGGCCAGGCTTGGAGGTACAGCCAGGCTGTGAGACAGAGGAACAGGGCAGCCCTGGAGCTGCAGGTCCCATCAGTCACTTCTCTCCCTTTGTCCTCCAGCCTAAGGCCTCTGCTGGGGATGGAGGCCCTTGGATGGTACTGGTGCAGTGTCACTGTCTCCAGTCCTTCATGCTGACCAGAGAAGGGCAGGACCTGGACTTCCTTTCCTCCCTCTCCTCCCTTTCCTTCTCTCCTTCCTCTTCTCTTCCCATCTGCCTCTATCCTTTCCCTTTTCTTCTCCCTTTTTCTCTCTCCCTGATCCTACCATATATTGGGTTTTCTTCCCCATTGATATGTTTGGTTCCAGCTGGAATCATCCCAATTATATAGCTATCTTATTCCTCCCGAACAGATTCCAATTTCTCCACACTTCACATGCTGCCCCAGTCCAGGCTGACCCAATAGTCCCCACCTCCAGTGACAGCTCCAGGTCCGGACCTTTGAGAATCCAGGGATTGAAGGAGCCTGATCTGGCTCGCTCCTACCTTCCTCCTTAAAGGCTCCCGGAGGTCCAGACTCCATCGATGCCCCACACCAATACCGATCCCCAGTAGGGGATTCAGTTTCCACCCCAGCCATGCAGAGGCCCTGTCCTGTCTGTTCTCATCCTGAACTTACGTTCTCTGTCCTGATTGGGCAGGACAAGGGTCTCTCCCCAGGTAAGGAATCTCCCACAGGTCAGGTAGCCTCAAGAGCCAACAGCCATCACTGGGAGTCAGGCCTGAGGATCATGATGAAGGATGGCAGAAATGGGGTTCATGGAAGAGTTCCCTTCTCATTCCCATTATGAGCAAGAAGAACACAGATGTAATCAGCCTCTTCCTGGACCATAGGCACCTTCCATCACTCCTGGAACTTATGAGGCTCACAAGGTCCCTGAGCATAGGCCTGGGTGTTCAAACCTGGTTTCTCTATTACCACCAACCACAGAGCACTTGGGTTTCCAAGTGTGGTCTGAACTCCTTCCCCAAGCAGTAACATAGATAACTCCCTGGGAGTCTCAATACTCATATGTATGTCAGAGATTTCATCTCTTTAACAAAGGTACTGATTCAATGGAAGGCAGAGAAGCAGGATTTATTTGTTATTCATTCATTGACTTATTCATTCATCAATCCTTTATTGAGCACCTCTATATGCCAGGCCCTCAGGTATATGCTAGTTCACAGTGTAGAAAGCAAAAAAAAGAGACAAAGTGTGACAAGTGTGACAGAGGGGGCACAGAGAGGAACTGCTTAGTTCTACCTGGGGAGGACACCCAAAGAGGTGAGGTTGCCTTTACCTCATCTTGCAAGATAAGTATTCAGTATAAGGGAGATGTAGGGAGAGGCTGTTTCAAGATGTAGCCACATGAGCGAGGACACAGCTAGGAGTAGTCTGGGAATTGGTGGAATGTGGCATGGCTGGAGAGGCAGGCTGTGAAGAGGGTGTGCTAAGAAATAAGCCCGGGGAGGCAGTAATCAGATGAACTCAAATTACACCAGAGCAGTGGGAAAGGAAAGGAGGGATCTGAAATTGGGAGTAATTGAATAAAACTTGCATTCGAGATCTGATGGCTGCCAAGTAAAGAATGATCAGAACGGGGTGAGAAAAAGACTGAGCCTATTGCAATTGCCTGGGCAACAGAGAGAGGTGTCAGCTGAAACAATGGCAGTGAGGTGAAAAGGAGGGCATAGATCTGAGTGACACTAAGGAGGTAGAATCTATAAGACTTGATGATACAGACTTGAAGATCTGATGAGAGTGAGGGGCAAAAGAGAAGGAGGAATTCAGGATAATAGGAAATTGAGGACAAGACACTGATCTGTAGGAAAATGTAAGTTAAAATGTGTCCATCTTCAGATGACACGTTCTTGGCATGGCCAGGTGGAGATATCCTTCAGTTAAAGTCTATATGTAACTTCAGGATCAGTTCTGGGCTGGAGATAGAGACTTGGGAGTCATTTACATTTGGTGGTGCTTGAAGCCAGCTGTGTGGATGGAGCACTCCAGAACTCAAGGAAGGAGTACAGATTGTAGTGTGTGTGTGTGTGTGTGTGTGTGTGTAAGTTGTTTTTACCCTGTTGCTTTTTATATATAAAGAATATCTATATAATATATATGGCTTAAAATAGCACAAGGGTAAAAACAACTAAGATGGTTATTAATAAGGAATTTGTTAAATAAATTATGGTCCAGCCATATAATGAAATATAACATAGCCATGAGAAAGAACAAGGTAGATCCATAAATACCTATATGGAATGAGGCCAAGATAAAGTGTTAGTGAAAAACACTAAAAGCAACGTGTGAGGCCATGTGTAGAGTGCACCTCCATTTGTATATAAAAAGAAACATGCATACATATTCACACACATATGTATGCTTGCATATGCATATAAAATGTTTAGAATATAAGGGAAGACTGGGTAACCAACTCATGGGCTAGTGTGAGGGAGAAATAATTTTCACAATGTGCTTCTTGGTTCTTTTTTAAAAAACTTAATGCTTTTACTATATTCACATATATGTTTCAATTAAAAAGCTAGATTAAATAAAATATTCCAATCTTCTTTATTTCCCCATATAGCTTTCAATAAACCTCTCTTTCTTGACGCTACCTGAGAATGGATCCATTCCTTGCAACTGAAGATTCTAAGGAACTGGGTTTCTCAGCATACAATGGGAATGGTTGGGAGGAGGTAAAGAGTAGAAGACAGTATCAAGAATCCAGAGCCAAGCACCCATAGTCCTATTTGGATTCCTTGAGCCCAGGAGTTTGAGTCCAACCTGGACAACATATTGAGACCCCCATCTCTCTAAAAAAAGAGAAAGAAAGGAAGAAAGAAAAAAAGATAAAGAGAGAAAGAAAGAAAGAAAGAAACAAACAAACAAACAAACAAACAAAGAGAAAGAAAGAAAGAGAAAGAAGGAAAAGAAAAGAAGATTGTAGCTAGGGGAAGAGTAGGTGAAAAGATGAACAACGTGACCAGGAAGATTTCCTAATCTCACCAGAGCCTGGCTCTAGCTTAAGGTAGGTAGATGGACAAGTGTAGCTACCTGGGTCACAGATGCTAAGATGACATCCAGACAGGTCAGGAATTAAGAAGAAAGGCAGATGAGGAAGGATAAACTGTATCTTATAAGACAGATTCCTGGCACTCTTTTCTTTTTTAAGTTTCCTTTTTGCTTTCCCTAGTCCTGCATTTTTGTTGAAGGCAGAAGATTAGAGAGAGACAGAGAATGGCTGAGTTGATATCCTTGTAGTTACAGTCTGAGTTCCCAGGTAGTACTGGAAGACGTGAGGTTAGCAGATGTAGTCTTTACTTCAGGAGAAAAAGAAGAGTTTTCTGCTAGAAGTTGGTTCTTGTCTCTTTTCTACCCTCCTCCCACACCATCTCCCCAGTTATAGGAAAGATTAGTCATGTCCCTGCAGGATTAGCTCTCTATAGGGCCAGTGACAGCATCCTTCAGCTACTGCTGGTAGGGCTAGAACTTCACTCAGTAGAGAAGCCTGGTGTAAATGGAAGAAAATGACCAAAGAAAAGCGGAATGTGACCAGGCATAGATATTTGCCACCAGGAACTGGGGAGGGAGAGGACCCTGAGTCTTTCTCGCCTAGACCCAGACCACAGCCCTGTGCAGACAGGCACAGAAGCCTGAGCTCAGTAAGATGGAGCCAGCCATCTACACCTCAGCCAGACAGCTGTCCCTTCAGACAGACATTTCCAAACAACCCGAATGATCAGAATGGGACATGAACATAGGCGTACTCATGGAGACATGCAGGAACATGAGATCAAAGGCTCGCCAAACTTTCCATCACAGGGACCTGCCATGGGGAAAAGGGAGAGGGTGAGATTAGATAATAAGGACCTCCTGACAGAAAGAGTGGTTAGAAGTGGGACTGGTGCATACAGTAGGATCTGTGGCCTTTCTTCCTCCCTCTTCCTACACAGATTTAAAAACTGCCAGCCCCCACCACTGCCCCACCCCACCAAGTCATAGTTCCTATCAAGTTCCATAGGAACATTTCTGCACTGCATCCTGGCCATCCTGGCTTTAGGGTCTCCACAGAGTGAGCCCATGTCATACCCCTCCCCACTTCAGGAGGAACAAGACAAAAGGGCCAGGTGAGACCTCAGTGACAACCACTTCATCCTCCAAGAAGAAGCAGGCAGGACAAGACTTAGGGGTGGGAGAGGTAGGCAGGGGTGGGGAACTTCATAAAGGAGACCTTGACTTTGGGGTTGTTAGGAAAAGGATGGCTTTAGACAGGACTCCAGATCTGATGAGGTGGGTCTCAGGCACATAGGAAGATTTCCTAATATCTCCAGAACCTGGCTCTACCTTAAGGTAGGTAGATGGACAAATGTAGCCACCTGGGTCACAGATGCTAAGATGGCATCCAGACAGGCCAGCAACTAAGAAGGGAGACAGATGAGGATGCATAAACTGTATCTTATAAGACAGATTCCTGGCACTCTTTTCTTATTTAAATTTCCCTTTTGTTTTCCCTAGTCTTTAATAAAAACTTGACTGAAGGTACCAAGCTGTGCTGAAGTGGAAGCAAAGTTCTCCAAACTCCAGCATGGTAGACATCAGTGGTGGTAACCAAGGACAGACCCCAAGGCAAGGTGAACCTCAAAAATGGAACCTCAAGTCTATGCAGTCCAGCTGCCCTCCCCACCAGAAAGTCCTTGTTCCAACCCAACATCGGTTCCTCTGAGTTTGGTTACTAGAAATGAAGGAAGAATTTCCTTGTAAAAATATAGACAGAGCAGTCCCTGGCTTTCTCCTCTTGCAGGAAGGAGGGATTCTCCCATTCCATACCATCTTTCCCCCACACTGGCCCCAGAAATACTTAATTCGACTATGTGAAAATAAAGATTGTTTTTTGTTTGAGGGCATAGGGATCCATTTATCCTTATTCTTTATGAGGCACTAAATTAGCTTTGTATGTTATTAAATGTGTCTCATCAACGCTGTCGGCATTGTTTCATTTTAACTTCTATTTGGTGATGTTCAGTTTTCTGAATGTGTGGATCACTTAGCATGAGCAGAAAACCCTGCAAAAGTGGTGGAGGTAAGGAAAGGTTGTAATAATGGTTACAAAGCAGGAGGAGCATAAGGCTACCTAGGTGGTACGGTTTGAGTTGTTTTGGGAAAGCCCTTCTTAATCACCTCTCTCTAGGACACCACCCCAACACACATGAAATTCCGCTGATGTCTTTTTGGTTGCCACTATGTTCCCGAAGTTCTTTTAATATGCAAACACTGGTAGGAAAATAAGAAGAAATCACATCATATCTCTGTTTAGAAACTGGTCTAAGATGTTTATAAATGTTCAGAAAAAAATGTAAATCTCCTTGGGTAAGCAGGCTTAGATGAAACTATGAGCTCATGTTGGCAAATGTGCAAGCTTTAGCATTTAAGCCAAGTGCTTTAAATCAATCTGAGCTTCAAAAGGCAATAGTTAAAAGTCAAAGTATGGTAGACAAAAAAATATTTTCTTGACTGGAAGAGATCTTCACGAGACTCTTTACCATGAATGACCTAGAGAAAATAACGTAAGGCAATCTTTTTTTTTTTTTTTTACTTTAATTCAACTCAGCAAAGATGTATTTAATTCTACTATATGTAAGGCACTGTGGTAAGTAAAACTGAAGACACAGAGTTGCATAAAACAGTCTGTCCCCAGACAGTATAGCCATGCAGGACAAAATATGTATGGAGACACAAAGCAAAGTGTCAGGTTGCTGTGAGAGTTCAAAGAAGGGAGATAGCCCATCTTGTTGGAGGTCTCACCAATAGCATTGAGAAGGGATTTGGAGGCAGCCATAAATTAATAAACCGTACATGAAGGAACTGGCTCAGAGATTGAAAATCACAGGACGTTTTAGGAAACTTTGGGTGGTCAGGTCTGGATGGAGCACAGAAAATCGGAGTGGGGAGTTAGAGGAAAATTAGGGTGGGGGAGAAGATTGAGATGCTCTGAGCAAAACCAAGGCAAAGGAAGTTTAAGGCCAATCAGCAACGTGTGTCTTCCATCCTTTTCCTTTTCATCTGCTGTGGAGGGTTCATCCCTCTCCAGCCAACAGAACAATGATTCTGAACGCACTCCCAGGAGGGATTTCTGGGCTGCAGGCACCTCCCCACGGTGGGCTGTGCCCTTGGACCTGCTCCTGTCAGGGGGACTCGCCTTCTCATCTGGCTCGGTGCCCATCCTCCTGAGACCCCTCTTCCCAGCCTCTTCCCCTCTGCCACATCCCCCGACGCCCTCCACCAGCCTTGTACTTTTCATTCCTTTACCTCATGGCTGAAAGTGACTGGTGGTAGAAAGACACCCAACCTCACTGCCCAAGTGCCCACCCACTTCCTTCACTGATGGGCAACAGAGATCCCTGAGGAGCAAGGGCTAAAGTGGATTTAATTTCACCTCACATCAGAGCTCAGCCCTATTTAATGCTTATTGTTCACTCTATTTTTTTTTTCAGATGGAGTTTCAATCTTGTTGCCCAGGCTGGAATGTAATGGTGCGATCTTAGTTCACCGCAACCTCTGCCTCCCAGGTTCAAGTGATTCTCCTGCCTCAGCCTGCTGAGTAGCTGGGATTACAGGCATGCGCCACCACGCCCGGCTAATTTTATATTGTTAGTAGAGATGGGGTTTCTCCATGTTGGTCAGGCTGGTCTCGGACTCCCAACCTCAGACGATCCACCCGCCTCGGCCTCCCCAAGTGCTGGGATTATAGGCGTGAGCCACCACGCCCAGCCTTACTACTGTTCACTCTCTAATGCTTTCCACGCTCTCTTCCATCACTCTCTGCATGTTGGCGTCTCTTGGACCCACCTGACTTTCTTTGTGTGACACACAGAAGCAGAACTCACAGGAGGGAGAAGCCTGCATACACTAAGGGACCAGGGCTCTCGATGTGTGAAAGGGCAGTGGAAGCAGCACATCTCTTACCTTCTGTGATGGGCTGAATTGTGCCCCCAAAATTCCTATGTTGCAGCCCTGACCCCCGTATCTCGGAATATGATTGTATTTGGAGACAGGGTATTTTAAAGAGTAATCAATTTAAAATAAGGCCATTAGGGTGGGCCCTAATCCATTCTGATTGGTGTCCTTATAAGAAAAGGAAACCAGGACACAGATGCACATAGAGGGAAGACTGTGAGGAGACACAAGGAGAAGACAGCCATCTGCAAGCCAAGGAGGGAGGCCTCAGAAAAAACCAACCCTGCTGACCTTTGACTTTAGACTTCCAGCCTCCAGATATATGAGGAAATTAATTTCTGTTGTTTAAGCCACCTGGTCTGTGCCATGTGTTACAGCAGCCTGAGCTGACTTCTGCATCTTCCAAGCCTGTGATGTCCTCAAGAAAAGTGGAGGACAACTTCTGGCCCCAACCAAGAAAGGAGCGAGGGCAGCAACCTCACAAGCCAGAGGGGAAACAGCCTTCCCAGACCAGGAGGTGCTGGCAAACAAGGCAAGCTCCTCTTTCCCATCTGCTTTCCATTCTCCCGTGACTGCCTTAGAGCAGACTGTGCTGCCGCAGGCATCTCTGTGCTGGCAGGGAGTGTGCTCAGGTCTCCCTTCAAGAGAACCTGGTGCAAGAAGCCTCCAGCCTCCTGCTGCTACATTTTGGATGTGTTGGGTGTTCACACCGCCCCATGCTGCTCCCAGCCAATGACTGAGCACAGAAGGTGCCAGAAACAGGGCTAGAAACAGGCCACTGTGCCTGATGTGAGGCCTCGCTAAGAGGCGAGCTCTGTTCTGGGACGCTAAGCCTGGTGGGGACGTCCTGGAGCTGCACCACAGTTTGAGGATCATCCTACCCGATCCTCTTCCCAGCCTGCTCTCCCTTCCCAGGTGTCTGACCTGCACTGCAGTCTGAAGTCTCTCCTGACCACTCCTGCTGCCCGCTCTTCATCCTTCACAGGTGTGGTGTTTCCCACAATGCCTCTGCAGGTCTAATCTTGTCTTGGCCTCTGCTTCTCTTAACAGATCTGGCTGCCCCTAGTTGTCCTTCCTTCAATTCATCCTCCACACTGTTAGAGTCCTCCTTCTTCTAAAGTCCAGATCTGATCTTGTCACATTCTGCTTCCATTCTTTCCAAGATGCCCGTTTACTTACAAGATAAATTAGAAGCTTAAGTCTCTTGAGACTCAGCCTGTGCTGAACTGTCCACTCTCTTACTCCCTACCCAAGGCCCCATCTTGACAGCCACATGGAACTATCTACACTCTTCTAAACGTCAATGCCACTTCACATCAAGGCCTGTGGCCATATAACTCCTCCTTTCTGGAACATCTTTCTCCATTCTCATCACCCCTTCCTGCCACACACTCACTCACTCATACACACACACTTCTCCCAGTGATCTTTGAATTCCTATTAAGATCCACGCAAATGTTCCCTTCTCGATAGAGGTTTCCTGGACACACCCAAGCAGAGGAAATCATGCCTCTCTTTGTGTTATTTTTAGCACTTACTAATATCTTTTATGACATTTATCAAACTGTCCCACAATTCTTTGTCTTTTAGGGAAGCCTTTAGGGTAGGCATAAAGTCATTTCTGTGTCTCCAACACTAGCATAGTACATCATGTAATGTTAAGTATGTCTATATGGGTACATGTGCATACACACACACATATGCATACACACAGGAAACATAACGACATGGCCGGGCGCGGTGGCTCACGCCTGTAATCCCAGCACTCTGGGAGGCGGAGGTGGGCAGATCACGAGGTCAAGAGATGGAGACCATCCTGGACAACAAGGTGAAACCCCATCTCTACTACAAATACAAAAATTAGCCACGTGTGGTGGCACATGCCTGTAGTCCCAACTACTTGGGAGGCTGAGGCAGGAGAATCGCTTGAACCCAGCAGGCAGAGGTTGCAGTGAGCCGAGATTGCACCACTGCACTCCAGCCTGGTGACAGAGTGAGACTCCATCTCAAAAAAATAAATAAATAAATAAAAAATAACAACATTAGAGTTTCTGGCTTATGTCCCAATATCTTGGCCATTCATTAGCACCCCGGTTAGGCTCCTCTCTTATCAACTTACCCTCATGACCAGCTTCTGCCTCCTGTTCCCATCAGAGGAGGTTTAAGGCCAATTAGCAACATGTGTCTTTCATCCTTTTTCTTTTCTTCTACTGTGGAGGTTCATCACAGTACTTCTATCAGTTCACCAGATGAAAGAGGCATCCATCTGTGCCTCTTCATCTGTTGGTTGGAATGCAGCACATATGATAAGTGGGTATTGAGTGGCCCTGGACTGGAGTCACAATCACTGATTATGTGCTGGAAGTCAGAGGGGGACAGGGAAAGTCCCCCCTTTCCTAGGAAAAGGGTCCTCAAGTTGTCAAGAAAAGCAAGAGATCAAATTCCCCCAAGAAGTGGATTTCTGACCACTCCTTGGTTTGTTTTTTGTTTTTTGTTTTTTTGGTTTTTCTGTTTTTGTTTTTGTTTTTGTTTTGCTTGAGTTAATTTAAGTTAGTTTCTATTACTTGCAACTAAAAAGTTTTAATGAATTCACTTGAAACACTATTGCTAGGAAGGAAATAACTTGCTTGAGAGGTCAAGCTTAGGTTGAAAGTCAACATTGGCCAAGGCACTTAGAGAGCAATTAATCCTCGTGGCAGGGCAGAGATGGGGTGGAGGGGATAGATGATCTCTAAGGTCCTTTCTAAGAGGATAAGAGTGCTTTCCCTGATCAATGGTTCTGGCTAGTCTACTCTCTCCCTTCAAAATGCGAAGCAAAAGGCAGGGAGAAGGTCTCCTTGCAGATCTTCAGCTCTCTCAGGGAAAGAGACCCACGTCACTCCCAGCAGAGTCCTGCATGGCAGCAAGGGGCCAGGGCGGGAGAAGAACAAAAGACGCCTGGAGAAGAAAGGCAGTGCCTCTCCCTGCAGCAGCCAGGGCTGCAGATATGATGGAGCAGGGGAGATGGTCTCTTCTAGAGCAGTATGAGCCAAGTTACACAGATGATGTAAGGAGGAAGTAGAGAAACTGCAGTCTCAGCTCAGAGTTTTCCTTACATGCTTGTGAAAATAAAGTCACCCTCTGTTGCAGGCTGAATAATGGCCCCCAAGATGTCCACATTCTAATCCCTGGCACCTGTCCATGTTTTATTACATGGCAAAAGAGACTTTGTAGATGTGATTGAATTAAGGCTCTTGAGATTGGGAGATTATCCTGGATTATCAGAGTAGGCTTGATGTAATCACAAGAGTTCTTCTAAGAGAAAAGTAGGATGCAGCCCCATGATGACAGAAGCAGAGAGGAAAGCAGAGCTGGAGACAGAAGACGCTATGCTATTGGCTTCCTAAAGACAGAGGAAAGGGCCACAAACCAAAGAATACACTTGTATTCTTCAGTAAATAGCAGCTGCCTTGGAGTATTGCTTGTTATTAAATGATTCAATACATGTAATAGTAATTGTTCAATAAATGTTTGCTATTATACCCTTGGATCTCTTAGAGCTGCACTGTCCAATATGGTAGCCACAAGCCACATGTGACCATTCGACACAGGTGTGGCTTTTCTGAATTGAGTGAGGTATGCTGTATGTGTAAAATAACACACCAAAATTCAGATACTGAGTATACAACAAAGAATGTAAAATAGCTCAGTAATCTTAATATTAATTATTTGTTGAAATAACATTTTTAACACATCCAATTAAATAAAATATATTAAAATTAAATTTCACCTTTTTTTTAGTGTAGCTACTAGAAACTTTAAAATTCCGTATGTTGCTCACATTATATTTCTTTCAGACAGTGCTCTTTTTAGTCTCTGACCCGTTGCTGAATAGAACAGTCTAGAAGCAAGCCCTACACATTTAGGGAAAGTGGTGTCATACATTGACTTCTTTACAGTCACCCCTGGTACTCATCTGCTCCCTGGGCTCTGAATTTCTACAATGCTGACTGAGGAACATCCCCGAGCACACCATTAATTCTGGACTGACAGGTACAACTAAACCAAGAGAGTGAATTCAGTTGGCCTCAGAGACAACACAGGCCCCTGCACCAGGACAGAAGGAAGTAATTGCTCCTTTCTCTTTTAAATGTCCAATGAGTTCAGAGCACCACACCCCCACACAGTGCCTCAGTGGGCACCTGTACACTCCATGCGGTGGCTATTCCTTTAATCCCTACCGTCTGCTCCAAAATGTTTACCCAACAGTTTGCCATGGTGCTTGAACTTCTACCATTTGGGTGCCTCTTTGGAACAGGAAATTTAACTCTGTCTGGTGACCGTGCACAGGATTTATAGCTGTTGAACCTCAGGAGCCATCAGGAACTGAGCTTGCTTTCTTTCCTTCTCTGACCCTGCCCATTCACCCTCTGTCCAAGAGTGGCCCTAAACCAGAAGAAACCTCCCAACTCCCTTCTCCTGTTAGTCCCTAAAGACCGCACACATGGTCCGCTTCCTTGTGAAAGGCTCCACTGCCAATTACTGCAGTGATACTGATGACAAAGGATGGCAACAATAACAAAGCTAGGCAAGCTTCAAGGGCTCTAGAATCTTACTCAGGTATATCAGCCACAGGCCCGGGTCTATGGGGACTGAAAGGGACTTTGGCCACTGCCGTTATTCTCGAGAGTGGAGCTCACCACCCAGTGCCTGAAAGTAAAGGAGATGTGGGCTCAGCCCATTCTCCACTTTGTAGGCCTGAAGATGCAGCAGAGGCAGAAGAACAGGTGCTGCCCTCAGGGACAAGTGTGCAATTTCTACCTAAGAGGCCTCTAGGCTGGGTGATGTGCATTTCACAGGTTCTTGGCCTCTACCTCTTGATGTTCCTCACAATGTCCACTAAAAACTGTGTTTCTAATTAAAAATATAATTACCATAAGATCCAGCAATTTCGTTATTGAGTATATACCCAAGAGAATTGAAATCAGGGACACAGACAGATATTTGTACACCCATGTGTCATAGCAGCATTATTCAAAACAGCCAAAAGGTAGACACAACCCAGTGTCCTTTGACAGACGGATAAACAGGATGTGGTATATACATACAATTGAATATTATTCAGCCTTAAAGAGGAAGGAAATTCTGATAAATACTACAACAAGGATGGACCTTGAAGACCCAATGCTAAGCAAAAAAGCCAGACACAAAAGGATAAATATTGTATCACTCCATTTATATGAGGTACCTCGACTAGTCAATTTCACAAAGACAGAAAGTAGGTTAAGGTTGCCAGGAGCTGGGCAAGGGGTCACTGGGGACCAATTTTTTGATGGGTACAGAGTTTAAAGGGCAAGATAAAAAGAGTTCTGGAGATGGACGGTGGTGATGGTTGCACAATTACGTGAATGTACTCAATGCCACTGAAATGTACACTTAAAAATGTACATTGTAAATGGTAAATTCTGTTATGCGTATTTTATCACTTTTTTAAAAGTACCTCTAATTTTTTTAAAATCTGTTCTTATAACATTTCTAACCAGAGCCAGGTTGCAATCAAATATGTTTTCAAGTATACCAATTTGAGAAAACTCATTCCCCACTCCTCACATTCCCTAGTGGAAGAACCTCCACCAAGGAAACCCCCCACCCCCACCAACCTCTCTCAGTTCTAGGCACTCCTCCCCAAGGGTGGGCTTCATTCAGATGTATCTTTGTCTCTCCTTAGAATCTCCTGGCCACCTGGGAGGTGCATATTTATCTGATCTCAGGGGCCTGGATGCTTCCACCCAGAACCCACAGGGGAGGCCTGCACTTTGGCAATAAGTTTACATCAGGGGCTGTTAGCAACACAAGCACATTTGGGTGCATGCCTGACATCAGATTCTGTTAGTAATAAAGCTGATAGTTTTATTACCATCTTCTTGACTACTGAGAATAAGGAGATGAGATCACGTTTATCAGGACCTATGAACTTGGAGAAAAGTCTTTAACCGCCAAGTTAAGTTCCCCTCTAATTCTCTTTATCAAGAACTTTGATTCAGAACCAGGCAAGAAAGAAAAAAGGTCTTATTCATTGATTCCCTAAAATCCAAGCATGACCAGTGTTAGACCAGAAAATGAAGTCCAGGGTTTTCTGCTGGACCTAAGTTTCAGCAGGCTTGTCTAAGGAAGGTGGTTACTAAATGCTGGTTATTAAGCTATTGTCTCTAGGATCTAAATCTACCCTTTTGTGTTTGTTTCGTGATGCTAGATCCAGGACTCTAGTAAGCATATTTCTCCATTGCCAGCTTGCTCACTGTTGGGTTCCTCTGACAGGGATGTTGGAGAGAGACTGGAAGGCAAGAGAAGGAAGAACTGTCCTTCCTATCAGCTGGCTACTCCTGGCAATAGGCCCAGGAATGGCGCTTCATCCCAGCAGCAGGTTGTGCCAGTCACCAGCTTCTTTTAGTGCCCTCAAAACAAGCCTCATGACACCTCCTCAGAAGGACCGTGTGAATGAAGCAGCGCCCACTCTACAGAGATCTGAGCTCTGCAGGGCCCCTCCACGATAAACAGAATCAGTCAGAGGGGGACTTAACTCACTGGCTAAGGACTTTTCTCCAAGTTTGGAGGTCCTGATAACCCTGACTTCATTAACCCTTTACTGCCCCAGCCAGTGGGGTGGGAGGGAGAGATTGTTTCCTGCCCTTTTTTCTTTGTTATATCACTGTTGTCTTGTTTTGCTTTTTTTTAGTCCACCAATAACTATTTAATTTCCTATATTAAACATTTCCTGTTAAAATATCTGTGTGGTTGCTGTTTTTCTGACTGGGCCCTGAGTACTATCTGGGGTTGAGGTCCGTGGCAGACAGCCCTTAGGGTGACCCTCATGACTCCTGTCTCTGGTGTCCATGGCCTGTATAATCTCTTCCTTTTGAGTGGAGGTGAGACGTGTTGACGTGGGTCTACCCATAGAATGTGGCAAAGGTGAAAGGACTTTGCAGATGGAGTTAAGGTCCCAAAGCAGTTAACTTTAAGTTAACAAAAAGGGAGGTGATCTGGAACGAGCCTGACTTAATCAGGCTCGTGAAGGACCTTGAAAGAGGAACCTGGCCCTCCCTGAGACTGAAGAGATTCTCCTTGCTGAAGTAGCAGCCATTCTGAGGAAGCCTCCATGGCAAAGAACTGAGAATGGCCCCCAAGACCCGAGGAAGCCTCCAGCTGACAGCAAGCAAAACCCCAGGCTCTCGGCCATACCACCACAATAAAATAAATTTGGCCAACAACCTGAATGAGGTAGGAAGCAGATTTTCCCCCAGCAGAGCCTCCAGATGAAAACTTTGGCTGAAGTTTCAGTCCAGCTGAAGCCTCGACTGCAGTCTCGTGAGAGTCTGAGCAGAGGACTCAGGTAGACCACACCTAGACTCCTGACCCACGGAAGCCAAGTTGATAAATGTGTGCATTGTTGGGAGCTGCTCAATGTGTTGGTGATCTGCTATGCAGCAATAGAAACTAATACAACATCTAAAGACTTCATATGAGGCAAACTAAACACTGTTCAAAGTACCCATGAAAATCCCAGAAGAGCTGACACCAACAGCCCAACACAGCCAGGTTTTTTCTTCCAGATTGGGACTTACAGTACCAATCGAAGAAGGTGGCTTTCATTTAGGGACCATGTGGTTCAAAACTACAAGTGTTTTTAAACATTAGAATCACACTCAGCATACTAAGATATCACACAAGATAACTGAGATTTAGGGAAAGCAGATTTGCCTCTCCTTCTCACTCACATTCTGTGGTGTATATTCATTGAATGGAATAGCAGGTGGAGATTCTCTTACTATTTAAAGTGTTCTCTTGCTCACCGGGCACACTGGCACATGCCTGTAATCCCAGCCCTTTGGGAGGCCAAGGTGGACCTCCCACTTGAGGTCAGGAGTTTGAGACCAGCCTGGCCAACATGGTGAAACCCCATCTCTACTAAAAATACAAAAATTAGCCAGATATGGTGGCACATGCCTGTAATCCCAGCTACTTGGGAGGCTGAGGCAGGAAAGTCACTTGAACCTGGGAGGCAGAGGTTGCAGTGAGCCAACATTGTGCCACTGCACTCCAGCCTGGGCGATAGAGACTCCATCTCAAAAAAAAAAAAGATTAATAATAATAATAGTAAGTGTTCCCTTGCTCAATATGTAGTTGGGTTTGCTTAAGTTAAACAAGCATATAATGTAATTCCTTATTTGAGATTTTGTGTTTGCATTTTTAAATTAATAAGACATTTGTAATAAATTTTGGAGAAGCTTCTTTTATACTTTAAGACATCTAGTTTAGCCAAGACCATATTGAACCTGCCCATAGTCCATTGACAAGAGAAATGAAAATCCTCTTTCAGGAGGTAGCTGCAAAAGAATATAAATGCTTCTTTTTGTTGCCATGTGTAAAACATGGCAACAAAAGGACTCAAGACAGATCTTCTATCTCCATCCACCCCAGAAAGAATAATTCATAATGAGTGAAAAACAGCAAAATTGTGTCACTAAAATAACCTGAGACTTGGAATTAGGCAAAAGAAAATTCTAAGTGTTCTTTCAGTGCAGTACGGGGCATGATTTCTATGGACTAGGTTATTTTACAATACTGTAGGAATACACCAGGCACAGTGGTTCATGCTTGTAATCCCAGAAATTTGGGATCCTGAGGCAGGAGGATCCCTTGATCCCAGGAAGGACCAACCTGGGCAACACAGTGAGACTCTGAGAGACAAGTGCTGGACACAGGGGCAGGCCACATGGGATGGTCTGGACAGGCTCTGCAGCACAGCAGCCTTCATGAGAAACAGGCAGAAGGGCCCAGGCATGAGACGCTACTGCAAACAAAAAGCAGCAGCAGCTATAAAGGGCCTTGTTCCCAAGCAACATGGATCATCTCTGAACTGGTCTGGTCCAATCCCTATAGTCTAACTAGCAAATATATTTTTTAAAATATTAGCCAACACACACACTAAAAACAGATTTTCATCTTTGCCAAGTGTGTGTTTTTTTCCTACACCAACCTATTATCCAATTCTCCTACAACAACTGAGCATCCTATAATTCAGTTCAACTCTGAGACTCAGTGGTGGGCAGACTCCACAGGCTTAAGGGCACAGTCCCATAGGATTGCCCTCACTTCAGATGCTAGTCACAAGCATCAGATCCCCAGGCTACCCACATTTGCATCTGACTTGGCTACAAAGTCAGGCTTCCCACACCCCACCCCTTGCCAGGGTTCAATAATTTGCTAGAATGACTCATAGAACTCAGGGGCCACTTTACTTACATTTACCGATTTATTGTAAAGGATACAAATGAAGAGCCAAAGGAACAGGCCCAGAGGGTTAGGTCCAGGAGGGTCCGGAGCACAGGGCTTCTGTCCCCATGGAGTTGAGATACACCATCCTCCCAGTATGTGAATGTGTTCACCAACTCAGAACCTCATTGTTTAAAGGTTCTTATGGAGCTTTTATTACATAGGGATGATTGATGGAATCATTGGTCATTGGTGACTAAATTCAATCTCCAGCCCCTCTCCCTTCCCCATATGAGGAGGGGGTGGAGCTGAAACTTCTGAGCTTTATCAGAACTTGATCAGAACTAGCTCCCATCTTAAAGTGATCTAGGGGATCCTGCCAAGAGTCACCTCATTAGCACAAACACAGATTGCCGAAAGGGGTGCACAATGAATAACAAAAGATGCTCCTATCGCTCAGGAAATTTCAAAGGTTTCAGGAGTTTTGTGCCAAGGACAAAGAACAAATATTTTTTTCCTATTATATACTCCAATGAATCCAGACAAGTTCATCAGAAAGTCAAACATATTGGTTGTCACAGTATATCTAAATAAGTTATATTTTTCTATGAAATGACAAAGATCGTCATATTTGATCTAAACTTATACTGTCCACAAGAGGCACATCTAAAACAAACAAAAAATAAATAAAAACAAAAAGATAAAAAGATAAAAAAAGATATAGTATACAAAAAGAATTAAAGTCCTAAACTATTAAAATAAAGGATAAGTAGTAAAAATCAAGATCTGCAATGAAGATATGTTTGTCATAAATCTTTAGTTTCTGAATAAGAGGAAAATGACCAAAACACAATTGCTATGGAGATTTCATCAGTTCTTAACAGATCAAGTAAACCAACAAAAGATGTAGAATGTCAGAAAAAAGTCATTGCTGGGATCCACTTTGTAAATATTAAAAAAAAAAAAATCTTTTTCACTGTCTATGGAACAATTTTTTAAAATTGATTACATATTTCACCACTAAAAACCTTAAATAAATTTCAAGCCTAGAAATTTCATGACTACATTGCATACCACAATACAGTAAAACTAGAAATCGAAAAAATGTGTAAACAAAAATCGTCCAACTACTTGGTTTGAAAACACTCTTCAAAATAATCCATGGATCAAACAGGAAACCAAAACTGCAATTTACAAAACTCTTGGACAATAATGATAATGAAAATACCACATATCAACATCAAGAGAAGACATCCACATCTGTAATCAGAAGTGTAAAATCAAGTTTAGCCTAAAGCTGCAGACTTACTTATTTTAAGTTCGTTCTAAAGACTTCTCAGTACATCGTGAACTGTAACCTACCTGGATGTATAAACAGACTGTAGCCTACCTTTGTGCCAATCATCAAGTTTGGGCCAATCACAGGCTGCCAACCATTCAAACTGTGTTCAAATAAGCCAAATGCCTGAGCTGTAACCAATCCAGCTGTTTCTGCGCCTCACTTCTGTTTCCTGTAAGTCACTTTTCTTTTTCTGTTCGTAAATATTCTTCCACCACACAGCAGCACCATAGTCACTCTGATCCTCTTCTAGTTTGGAAAGCTGCCTGATTCACAAGTCATTATTTGCCCAGTTAAGCTCTGCTAATGTTAATTTGTCTAAAGTTTATCTTTTAACAGAAGTGACTTCAAAGGGTTTGAGCAAAATGGTAATGAACATTTGTTGAGCAATTACAGTGTGCCAGACACTGTGCTAAGCACTTTTACAAGTGGTTTCTCAATGATTCCCCATAACTAACCTGAATTGCTTTAATTATCAAATAAGAAAGAATGAAAATATATGAAGTAAGCATATAACTCAAGATGTCAAAAAGAGGGATGTTAAATTAAGCTTTAGAAACAGAATAAAGTAATAAAGTTAAGAGATGAAACTCATGAGAAACCTGTGAAGGAACAGAATTGATCAATCAGCCCCAGCAGGTGTACATAGCAGAAGCTGTCGTGCTCCTGCCATATGCTCAGAGCCACATCACTTCAACGTCCTCCAAAAGAATTCCAATGTCAGTGTCTGCACTCCTTTGCCTACCAGCCTTTTCTGAGGCTGTAAGAAGCCCTTCTGCCTGTGCCTGAGACAGGCTATAAGTGCCAGGGAATTAACACCCTGACACCACCCACCACCACACGCAGTAACCTTCAACCGGTGACTGTCAGGAGTTGTATATAAATAACTCCCCTCTGCCACCTCAGGAGCGGAACCCCTCTGAGGCATGCTTTTACTCCCCAGATATTCCCACCATGTCCCAGTGCCTACAGAGGCAGCTGGCTGGATAATTCCTCCTCTATGGGCCACATTTCTACCCCTGTGTCTCCTCCCTGCTCCCCACCAGGATTTTCCTGCACCAACCAAAAAACAACTTGAACTCAAATCCTTTTCTCAGAGGGAAACCCAAGCCATACACTGAATAAACATTAAAAAAAAAAAAAAAAAAATCAGCCGGGCGCAGCGGCTCATGCCTGTAATCCCAGTACTTTGGGAGGCAGAGGCGGGCGGATCACCTGAGGTCAGGAGTTTGAGACCAGCCTGACCAACATGAAAAAACCCCATCTCTACTAAAAATACAAAATTAGCTGGGCATGGTAGCGCATGCTTATAATCCCAGCTACTCAGGAGGCTGAGGCAGGAAAATCTCTTGAACCCGGGAGGCGGAGGTTGCAGTGAGCAGAGATCACACCACTGCACTCCAGCCTGGGCAACAAGAGTGAAACTCCGTCTCAAAAAAAAAAAAAGGAAAGAAAAGAAAAGAAAGAAAGAAAGAAAATACCCTACACCTATGGAGGGGGAAGAAAGAAAACAAAAATGGGCCATATTAGGAATGACACATTATAGCCTCAGATTAAAACTAAATATTATAACCATGCCTATAGATTAAAAATTTTTTTTAATTTCACTTGAATATATTAATGCAAATTTCCTACACAAAATATTAACACACCAAATTCACTATAGTTGAAAAAATACATGATAAACTTCATTTCAGAAAGGCAAAGCTGACTTAATATTAGAGAATCTATTAATGCAAATCACCATATTAACAGAATAAGAGAGAAAAGCCCTATGTCTCAGAAAAAGCATTGAATAAGAAAAACAAAACAATCTGTCATTTGTGACAACATAGATGAACCCGGAGGACATATTATGTTAAGCGAAATAAGCCAGGCACAGAAATCCCACATGATCTTATTTATATGTGAAATCTGAAAAAGAAGAACTTACAGAAGCAGAGAGTAGAATGATAGCAGGGGTTGGGGGTGCTGGGTTAGGGAGATGTGGGTCAAAAGATACAAAATTTCAGTTAGACCAGCAGGCAGAAATTCAAGAGATCTATTGTACAACATGGTGACTATAGTTAATAACCATATAGTATATTCTTGAAAATTGTTAAGAGAGTACATTTAAGTGTTCTCACCAAAGAATATATATATATATATATATATATGGTAATATATATGTTAATTAGCTTGCTTTAGCCATTCCACAATGTATATATATTTCAAAGCATCATATTGTACACCATACATATATAAAAATTTTTAAATATTTCTATGTAAAACTCTATACTAACTTATTTGAAAATCTTAATAAAATGGTAAATTTATGGGAAATATATAAGTAATCAAAACTAACTCGAGAGAATGTAGGTCTGAAAAAACTAACAAACATGGAATAAATTGGAAAACATTGGCAAAGAATTGCATCCTCCAAAGGTAGATCTAGGTAAATAGGTCTAGGTAGATAGCTCCTTAATATGACAAAAAATATATATTTCAAACCAACAGCCGGTTGTTAATGCTATCCAAAAAAAAGTAGACTCTACAATATTAATAGTAGATGAAATAGATTTCAAGTCAGAAATATGACTAAAATAGCACCAAAAAGAGAAAATTACAGGCCAACCTGACTTATGAATATAGATGCAAAAATCCTGAATAAAATATTATCCAATTAAATGCACCAGTGTGATAAAAGAATAATGCACTGTGATCAAGTAGGTTTATTTTTATAAGAATGCAAGTACCAAAATTAGAATAACTATTAATATAATATTACCCATAAGAAGAAAAAGATTAACTCAATAGACACTAAAAACATACTTTTTTTGATATTAAAAAAGAAAACTAAATAAACTAGAATGGAAATATACTTATTTAATGGGAGAAGAAATATTTATCTCAAACCAATAGGCAATATTATATTTAAAAGAAAAACTGTAGAGACACTATCAATAAAGAGTACAGTAAAGATGGTTGCCATTGTCACTATTATATAATGTTGTTATGATAGCTGTAAATTTCTATTTTTGATAGATGTACATTTCTGTTTCATTGCAGAGAAATTTACAGCTATCATAATATAATAGAAATACAAATGTGCAGCTATCATAATATAATGGAAATATAAATGTACAGCTATCAGAATCAGAAATGTAATAAGTGTACAGCTGTCAGAAAAGAGGAAGGTCTTGGCCAGGTGCGGTGGCTCATGCCTGTAATCCCAGCACTTTGAGAGGCTGAGATGGGAGAACTGCTTGAGCCCTGGAGTTTGGTACCAGCCTGGGCAATGAAGTGAGACCTCGTCTCTACAAAAAAAAAAAAAAAAATTAAATTAAATTAGCTGGGCATGGTGGTGCATGCCTGTAGTCCCACTTACTTAGAAGGCTGAGGCAGGAGGATCACTTGAGCCCCAGAGACTGAGGCTGCAGTGAGCTATAATTGTGCCACTGCACTTCAGCCTGGGTGACAAAGTGAGACCCCCATTTCAAATAAAAGAAAGGAAGGAGGAAAGTCTTAGTTGCAGTTGACATAATTGCCTATCTTTAAAACACAAGAATATTGTAGAAATAAACAAATGCCACTCAAAGAAAACAAGCAGAGGCTATTTATTCTGAGCTTGCTATTTTTAGTAGGTGGTCAGCCACCATCACTTGCATTGAGCAGAGTCACAGGCAGGCAGGGAGTAGGAAAGCATTAGAGCAGGGGAAAAAGGAAGGGAATATTTCAGATATGTTCTGTGCAATGTACTGAATGTTTGGCCCCCTGCCACATACACACACACACACACACACAAAAATCATATACTGAAACCCACACCCAATCCTAATGTGATGGCATTTGGAGGTGGAACCTTTGAGAAGTGTATTAGTCAGGGTTCTCTAGAGGGACAGAACTAATAGGATATATATCCCTTTATACTCATATATATACATATATATATATGAGTGTATATACATATATGAGTATATATATATGAGTATATATATATATACGAGTATATATATATATATATATATGGAGTTTATTAAGTAGTATTAACTCACACGATCACAAGGTCCCACAATAGGCTGTCTGCAAGCTGAGGAGCAAGAAAGCCAGTCCCAAAGCTGAAGAACTTGGAGTCCAATGTTCAAGGGCAAGAAGCATCCAGCACAGGAGAAAGATGTAGGCTTGGAGGCTAAGCCAGTCTCTTTGCTAAAGCATAACAAGAGTCACCTTTGCTCCAGTTCCCAACAAGTTCCTTATCTCCATGTAAAACCACCTCAGCCTAGATTTCGTTGTCTGTATCATTATTAGCATTTTGGCCAAAGCCATTCAGCAAGTCTCCAGGGAATTCCAAAATTTCCCACATTTTCCTGTCTTCTGAGCCTCCAAACTGTTCCAACCTCTGCCTGTTACCCAGTTCCAAAGTTGCTTCCACATTTTTGGGTATCTTTTCAGCAGTGCTCCACTCTACAGGTACCAATTTACTGTATTAGTCCATTTTCATGCTGCTGATAAAGACATACCCGAGACTGGACAATTTAAAAAAAAAAAAAAAGAGACTTGTGTTGGCCTTACAATTCCACATGGCTGGGGAGGCCTCAGAATCATGGCAGAAGGTGAAAGGCATATCTCACATGGTGGCAGACAAGAGAAGAGAGCTTGTGTAGAGAAAATTCCCTTTTTAAAAACCATCAGATCTTGTGAGACTTATTCACTATCACGAGAACAGCACGGGAAGGACCTGCCCCCATGATTCAATAACCTCCTACCTGGTCCCTCCCACAACATGTGGGAATTCAGGATGAGATTTGGGTGGTGACACAGCCAAACCATATCAAGAAGTAATCAGGTCATGATGATGGAGCCCTTATGAACAGGACTGGTTCCCTTATAAGAGGCCAGAGACCTCACTCACCCTCTTTCTGCCAAGTGAGGATACAACAAGATATCAGCAGTCTGCAACCCAAAAGAGGGTCCTCACCAGAACTCAATCATGCTGGCACCCTAATCTCAGACTTCCTGCCTCCAAAACTGTGAGAAATTTCTGTTGTTTATAACCCATGCAGTATGGTACTTTGATAAAACAGCCAGAACTAAGACATTCTGATAGATTTTTGGCATGGGAAAGCAGGAGGTAGGCTAACTAGAAGCATCCCATGTGATCAATTGGAGAGCGTATTTGGCTTTCTTTTGTTGGTCTTGAATTGGAAGCAGGAGCAAAAATTGAGGGAGCGGGCCATCATTGACTAAGTACTGATATCTGGGCCGACCGCTGAAGAGGTCCTGCTCTGACATCCTGGGCTGGTTGCTGCAAAAGTTGTGGGTCAGATTTCTGCTGTCATATGTGGTCTGAACATGGTCTATTTGTATATTCACTCTCAATAGCAATCAAAAAATAAAACTAGTAACAACATAATGTAAGGAAGTATAGTTGTAACTTAGATTTCTGCCTCCAGAGTATCTTCAAGTCATTCAGCCTTCTTGAATTGCCTTTCTTGTTAATTCAAACAGAATAGCTTGATCCTCCATCCCAAGTAGAAAACTTGGCATTTTTCCAATTCAGCAGGATTATCAGGGGACTTTATACTTCTGGTTACCTCTTGCTGTAACTTCTAAATTTCACTGGATTCTTGGTCTTTGCTCTTCACTTGCCTCTCATTACAATTTTATTCTTCCTGCATCTCTTAGCCCCATGCTGAACACTGCCCCATTCCTTCATTCACCAAAGCATCATTAATCCAAGCCCTTTACATACAGTAGGCTTTTCCCCAGAGCAACTGGGAAAATAAAGAGCATATTTATTGCAGAGTAGCAGAGGCAACAACACTGAATATAAGTCATCCCTGTCAAGAAATGCATTTTCCATTGCTCAATACAGGTTCTTTTTCACTAGCTGTGTCCCTCCTTAGGTGCCAGTCTACACTGGCATCTCTACCACCTTCTCTCTAGTTCTTCTTCTGCTCCCTCTCTACACATTCCTCACACTCTTCTCACCTTTCTGTTCTTGGTCCCTCACCCACTCTCCCAGCCTGCCTGCAATCACTTAAAATACTTTATGATACAGTCATCTGGGTCTCTTTGCTCTTGCCAGACCAAATACCAGGCTGTGACTTTCTCAACCAAAAAGGCCCACTAAAGGATTTGCTTAAGACATAGGAGGACTATGGACTCCAGAGATAAGTTATGACATTGCCCTAGGAGGCAGAAGTAGCTGAATTTTTCTTAATCTATTTTTTTCTGCCCTCTTAACAATATGAATTTGCAAAAATCAACTATATCTTAGAGTAATAATTTATGTGAATAAATTCAATTTTCAATATAAACAATGAAAATATATCCAATATTAAGTATAAAAATCATATAAAACTGATATAAAAGAAAATATAAACCTATTTGAGAAATATAAAAAAGGTTTGAGAGAGACATATCCTATTTCTGGATACTAAAGACTCAATATTATAAAGATTTCAGTGCTTTTTTTTTTTTTTTTTTTGGAGATGGAGTCTCGCTCTTTCACCCAGGCTGGAGTGCAGTGGCGCAATCTCGGCTCACTGCAGGCTCCGCCCCCCAGGGTTCACGCCATTCTCCTGCCTCAGCCTCCCACGTAGCTGGGACTACAGGCGCCTGCCACCTCGCCCGGCTAATTTTTTGTATTTCTAGTAGAGACGGGGTTTCACCGTGTTAGCCAGGATGGTCTTGATCTCCTGACCTCGTGATCCGCTCACCTTGGTCTCCCAAAGTGCTGGGATTACAGGCGTGAGCCACCGTGCCCGGCCCAGTGCTTTTATATCAATTCGTAAGTGTAATGCAATTTCAATCAAAATCCAAAAGGGATTTTTTTTTTGTTTACAAATTAACATAATTATAATAAGGTCTACAAGAAAAATAACAGATGAGAATAGCCAAGAAAATATTGAAAAAGAAGAAAGAGAAGTACCTGTATTGTATCATATTAAAATATGTTACAATGTTAAAGTCAAATTGCATAACCTTGTTAGATGAATATGCAGATAGAGCAGTGAAACCTAGCACAAAGTCCCATCACTTAGGATTAGGTTCACCTGCAATGATCACTAAAAAGGGCTCAAATCAGATAGAAGTTGCAGGGGAAGAAAAAATAATTTTCTCTCTACCCTTCACAGTTCTTAACTGGGACCCCCCTATAACAAAAGACAGATTAACAAGAGAAAAATAGAAGTTTCTTAACATGTATGCCTCATATATACATGAAAGAAAACCCAGAGAAATGAGTAAATCTCTAGAGTAGATCTCAAAAAAAAAAAAAAGCATGTAAACTTCAGGCGTAAATGCCATTTTTCTCTGAAACAAAGAAAGAAGAGTGTGGGTAAAAGCCAGGTTAAGAGCAGATGGCCAGGAAAAGCGCCACAAAACAAGGACGAGGTTTGTTATGTGGATTTAAGTCTATGTCTTTTCCATTGATAAGAGTCTCTAGTGATTTAGTTCTCCTTCTCTTCTTGGTGCAGAGAGGAAAACACCCTTAAAAATCGAGGTTTCCTTCATTGATGTAAATTTCTCCTACAAAAGGGCAACTTTTCAGAGCTACTCCTATGTCTGCAGTTTCTCAAAAATAACCAAATTAAAATGACGAATATAACAAAGAGGCATATTTTGGGATGGCTTATTTTGGTCTCCTACAGTGATATTTTGGAGTGGTGTGTCCTGAGCCCCATCAAAGTTTATTTTTCTCTCATTATAAGTCTAAAGATAAGCAATCTACAGGTGACAGAAAATCATCAAAGGCTCTTGGGAGACCAAGACTACTTCTATTTTGCAATAACATTCAACAAGCAACTTCTACGTCATGGTCCAAGATGGCTGCCAGAGTTCTTTTTATTTACATCACAGTTGTCAGAAAGGAGGAAAAGGGGTGAAAAGGAGCATGGCCCCTCTTATTCAGGACCATCCTGAAAGCTACATACATCATTCCTGCTTCTATCTCAATGGCCATAGCTAGCAGCAAAAGAAGTTGGGAGACATAGTAATGATTTAGAAGAATCATGAGTCCAGATGAATTTGAAAGCTTATTATTAAAGCTAAAAGAGAGAGGGAACATTGGAATGTCTCTTCCAGACAAGCATAGACCAAAGTATACTTGAGCAATTAGTATAATTTAATATAATGTCGAGGTGGCATTTAAAATCATTTAAAAAATGGTCAGATCATTGGCTAACCTTCAGGAGAAAAATTAAGCTAATGTTCCACCTCATTCTTTATATCAAAATAAATTCTAAATGGATTAAAGAGTTGGATGTAAAAAAAAAAAAATGAAATCATAGAAGAACTTTTTCATGCTTCCTTTCAACCAAAGCAACACTAACCCCGGGTGCTGTTAGTAGGGAACAATCAACTGAAGAGTTGAGTCAGGTTGTATCATCCCAGCACAGAGCAGAAAACCATCTAACATTCAACATCAGACATTTCTTGCCACAAGGAATTCCTCCTTGGTTGCAGTCTTCTGGAGGCTCTACCGGTTTCCACGTGGCCAGAGCTTCTCCCCAGCTCCCCTCTTCTCTCCTCAACCTCTCACCTTCTTTCGACTTCCTGGCCCGTCATCTTCTCCAGTGTCTTGAGCTGCCAACAAATAACTCAGTTCCCTCCTGTTTTGCTGTTTTGTGGGGAGTGATTCACTGCTCTGTTAGTCCCACCTCCTCTTTCCATGCCCTGAAAAAAGAGGGAGACGAGTTCACCATGCATGCTTTTCAGGACCATTAAGAATGTTTATAATTTTTTTAAATCTTTCTTGAGATGAATTCTACCATCCTCTTAAAGGCAGGAGCAGCTACAATCCTGTAAGTACATATGTATAAATACAGGTCTCATTTTCTTCACACTTCATGTTTACATGTGCATACAATTAGAAAAAGGACTGAAAAAACATACTCTGAAAATATTAACAACACTTCATTCTGATGATTAGGACTACAAGAGCATTTTATTTTCTCTTTGGGCTATTTTTTTTCAAAGCATCCACAATGAGTATACATCAATTTTATATTATAAAAGTTATGTTTTCAAGTAATCAGATATAATAACAAAAAATCATTCATTTTGTATTTTTCAAATGTAAATACTTTTCACTTAATCTTAGCTTCCTTTGCCCTCAGTTCTCACCAATCAACTTAGAAGAAAAGGCAAATTTATAAATAGGTATAATTAAAGCCTAAAATGTGTACTTTAAAGATGTCGACAAGCAAAGAGAAAATAAAAAGCAACTATTAAATAATTCACAACATTAACACTTAGGTTCAAAACATGGATGAAGCCTGTCCTGGATTTATACCATGTATTTCCTAGATTTATACTGTGGTTTGCCTTTTAGGAGTAGTCAATCAAACTCACAGACATTTGACCAGATTCATGGCCCATGAATTTTAACCACAGATAAAATCTGATAAAATCTATCAACCTTGATGTTTAGTTTTCCAAAAATATTTATGTCAGTCATTTGTCTACATAAAATATGTAAGGGACAATAGACTCCTAGGTTGAGATCAAATATGTAAGTGATGTACATCACTGGTTACAGCGTGTAGTAAGTTGAATAGCATCAACCCCAAAATTCATGTCAACATGGAACCTCAGAATGTGTCTTTCTTTGGAAATAGAGTCTTTGCAAATATAATTAGTTAAGTCATCAATTTATTGTGAATTTAGAAGAGAATCAGTCTGAAATAAACTAGGAAGTCTGATTAATCAATGGAAGATACTGCACGAAGAATTCACGGATGCCATGAAGTTCTCATTGGGGTGCTCCTCCTCTTTGAACAGGGTGTTGGGGGAGGGAACATTTAGCATAATATTCCCTTAAGGAGGAGAGCCATAGAATATAACTACACAACCCTGGCAGCTCTGCCCAACTGGATGAAAAAGGCTGAAGCCTGAGGAATCAGGATTGATGGGTGACTTAGAAGAAGAAAGTCCAAGAACAGAAAATAATGTGGAGGACATGTCAGTGATAGGAGAAATGTGCAGACTTTTGAATGGTCTAAGCACTGACCTCGTCAATGTTAGGGTCCAGCTAGAGCATCAGCACAGTGTGTGCCAACCTGGATACCAATCCAAGGGCTCATGAATCTAGCTCACCACCGACCTTGCCTGTCTCTGAAGAAAAAGTGCAAATAACTCAGAGCCAGAAGCTGATTTTATATGCAATACCTTCTGCATGGAAAGAATTCAATTCATAAATGATGATCATGTGAAACCTTCCTACCTTCAAAGGAGGCAGAAACTAGTGGCCAGAGGAATAGGCAGATACAGCACCTAACTTTGTTGATAAAGCTCTCAGCCCTGGAAGAGTTTTATGCCAGTTTTACTAATTCAGCGAAGTTACCTGACTCAAGATGATTCCAATCAATTCTCAATTAATCCAAATGATAATGCGGATTATTCCTTTTGTGGATTATTAATACTTTTTTTCCATTCTAGGCAGACTTTTCTCTGTCATCTAGGCAGAACATTTGTGAAATGATGGCTATGTTCAAGGAACCCAAATTAATTTCATTAATAGCTAAAGAAAAACATAATCCAAGAGATTACAAAGCCTGTTAGAAAAAAATCTACCTGCTAAACAGAAAAATATGAAAAGAGTGTAATAGTTAATGATAACAATATCACTTTGTTTTTATTAAACAAACATTATTAAAAGATATTGATAGCATAACTGTGGTTTCTAAGCACGCTCATATCATGGTTTTTCTGTTCATCAGGTCTCTATGACAGAGATGAAGTGGGGCATACACTATATTCCTTCTTTCCTGACCTTGAATGTGGAGTCATTTCATTTATGTGAAGAAACGCTGATGTTACAGACAGCCCCATCTTCCCAGTGTTCCCCCAATCTTTCTGGAGAACTTCCATTTTCTAGGGAGAGGTGCATGCCTTCCTATCTGGGACACTGGACGTAGATTTTCCTGGCTCTGGGACTCTCTGGGCCAAGGTCTGAATGAGGATAAGGTGAGGGAGGCATCACTTTACAAAATTTAAGGGAGTGCTACAGTTTACTCTTTCTTCTTGGGCTGGGACATCTATCTGCTGCTGCCTTTGGAAATTGGAGTTCCTGTTCCTCAGGCCTTTAGACTCTATCTAGGACTTGACACCAGCAGTTCCCCACCCCATCCCCAACCCCAAGAACCAGTTCTCAGACCTTTGGCCTTGGACGGTTACACCATCGGCTCTCCTGGTTCTCAGGCCTCTGGACTTGAACTGAATTACACCACTGGCTTACCTGGTTCTCCAGCTTGCAAACAGCATATCGTGGAATTTTTTGGCCTCTATAGTCACACGAGCCAATTCTCATAATAAGTCTCCTCTCATGCATCTATATGTGTCCTATTGGCTCTGTTTCTCTGGAGAATCCTGAATAATACAACCAGCCACCCCATGGCAACTCTTGCCTATATACACCCGATTCTCATTGCCACCAGAGGGAACTTCAACATGCAATCATGCAAATTTGATCACGTTATTCATTAACAACATTTTCATAGCTTCGCAATGCTCTTGCGATATGAACCACACCTCTTACTGTGGCCTACAAGACCCTGCAGGATCTGCCATCTTCCCACCTATCCAGAATCATCTCACACCAAGCTCCCTTATTCTTTCCCTTCTGGCTATATTGGCCTTCTTTCAGATCCCCCAGAATGCAGTGTTCCCTCCTGACACAGGACCTTTGCATAGGCTGTTTTCTCCACCTGACACGGCCTCCCTTCTTCCCCCTCACCCTCACTTCTTCCATGTGCCCTTGGCTCTTCTTCAGATCTCAGCATTATTGCTCCTCTCTCAAAGGAGGGTTTCCTGACCTCCTAGATTAGGCCCGAGTACTGCAATTGCTAATTTTTTGTGTCAACTTGAAGAGTGTTTTTGGTTTTCATTTATTTATTTTATTTATTTTTTTTTTTTTAAGACAGGGTCTCACCCTTTCCTGGCTTGTGTGCAGTGGTATGATCTTGACTCACTGCAGCCTTGACCTCTGGGCTCAAATGATCCTCCCACCTCAGCCTCCCAAGTAGCTTGGACTACAGGCATATACCACTACTCTTGGCTTTTTTTTCTATTTTTTGTAGACATGGGGCTTCTCCATGTTGGTCAGGCTGGTCTTGAACTTCTGAGCTCAAGCAATCTGCCCACCTCAGCCTCCCAAAATGCTGGGATTACAGGCATGCGCCACTGCACCCAGGCTTGAAGGGTGTTTTTGGATGAGATTAGCATTTAAATCAGTACACTTTGGGTAAGGCAGGGTGACCTCCATAATGTGGGTGCATCTCATCCAATCAGTTGAAGGCCTCAATAGAATAAAAAGACCAGCTATCCTGAGCGACAGGGAATTCTCCAAAAGACTGCCTTCATACTGGAGCTGGAACCTTGGCTTTCCTGGGTCTCCAGGCTGCTGGCCTTCAGACTAGAACTACATTGTAGATTTGGACTTGCCAGTCTCCATAGTCATGAGAGCCATTTCCTTATCATAAATTTCTCTCCCTATATCTACATATGTGTATACACACACACACACACACACACTCACACATCCTCTTTGTTCTGTTTCTCTGGAGAACCCTGACTAATGTGGGTACCTACGAGGAGCTCTTATAACATTGTGTTCCTTCTCATCATAGCATGAGGCTTTGCTTATAGGCTCTAAATTTCATGGTTGCATGATTAGTGCCTGTTTTTCCCCTCACTCTTCTATCCCAAATGCCTAGCTCTGTTCCTGGCTTACCAAGCAGGCTGTTGGTAAATATTCATTTAATACATAATACATCAGGATGAACCTTGCACTCATGGAGCTCAGTGTAGTGGGCAAAGACGGCAAGTTATTGGGCCCTTTTAGTGCACGATGACAGAGGCCTTTACTGCAAGCACAGTAACCACATGCCACAACAGTGGGGCTCCTGACCCAAGGTATGGGGCAGGAGTAGGTCACAAAAGTCTCTCTGAAGGCGGTAACACCTGAGCTTCACCTTAAAGAACAAGCAGGAGTTGACCACAAGACATAGGGAAGGGAAGTGTGCTGGGAAGGGAAGGAGGAGCAGCCTGTGCAGAGGCGAAAGGCTCCACCCTGGCCAAATCGCCTCAACCAGAACCCAGCAGGGGCACCTTCCTAGAACAAGACCTGGCCCAGCTCTCTCATCTCCCTGGGGCTGGAGAAGCAAGAGCAGGAGGAGTTGGGAGGCCCCTCCCATCCTTGCGCCCCACGACCCACTCACCACCATGCACCTGGGAGCTGCAAGCCTGTAATCCGCACTGACTGCAGGTGATCTTAGGTTCTTATCATTTCCTACTCGTAATTGCCTTCTAACAGGCCTCCTTGCTTCCAGCTCTCATCTCCCCACCTCTCCCAGACTCAATCTTCGTATAATTCAAGTCTGGTCTTGTCTCTCCCCTGAGGAAATCTTGCAGTTCCTCCCCAATCCTTTAGTGGGGGGATGCCTGGCTCTTGGTCATAACCAGAAGCTCTGCCTCTCTCCATTCTTCTTTCTTTCCATTCCCCATCCCGTCCCCTAAGCTCTTGCCTTTTCAAGGGCTAGCAGTCCTCAGCGCCTCTGGGTTTTGATGGCACCAGAGCTTTACATGTTCCTCCCTGACTTCCCACTTGGCTGACTCCTGTGTTCCTTTGGAATCCCACCTTCCCTGTCTCAAGGCCCACCCTGCCCCTTCACACACCTCTCCCAGCAGCTGTCCCCTTCCTGGGCAGGCCTTAGCCCAGCATTTGTCACTGTGTGCCAGTAGTCTTTTTTCTTTTTTTTTTTTTTTCTCTCCCAACAGACTTTGAGATCCTTGAAGGCAGAGACCATATATTACTCATCTTTGTGTCCCCTGACCTGACTCCATAAGGACTAAAATATGAAGCCATAAATCAACATAGGAATGACAGAGTAACATCTCTCCTGCTGCCCCCCAGAGTCAGCCAGTAAAGGGACCCACCCACCAGCCAGAGAGCAAGATCAGCATGGTATCCTCAGGGCACGAGGCACCCCAGGAGTTAAATAACCAAAGCCACCACTTAATCCTAAAAGACTAACATGATGGATGCAGCGTGTTCGCCAAGAGGCAGGTAGGAGTGGTGTTGGCCCCAGAAAAGCCAGACCATATCTGCACACATGCATCCCCATTTTTCCCTCCATTGAGAGGCACACCAGCCACCTCCATTCCCCCTCCACAGCCAAGGTCTCCCCAGGCTCACTGTTGGCCCCAGCTGTCAGGAGTGACTGTTAGACTTCTGCCCCTGCTCCGCTGCTGCCCCTCTCTCTGGGGCTGGATGGGTGCATGGCACCAAAGCTCTTGAGGGCAGAGCCTCCCCAACCCCATCTCCCCATCCCACCCATGAGTCTCACAGGTGTTTCACTGGATGGCAGGGGATGCTGGTCGACTGCCCAGTGCCACCAGATGGCCGTGTTCTAGCCTGCTTCACTTGCCCTCTCCGTTCCCGGAGGGAAGCCCTCAAAGACCCCAGGCCAAGGGTCCAGGCGCCATCCCTAAGCAACCAGGCAATAATATATGGGAGTGTCAGAACACACTGTCACTGGAGAGAGAAGCCACAGACTGGAAACCTAGCTTCCTTCTCTTGCCTGTCAGAAAAGTGTCCTCTGAGTTACCAGCAAGCCTGCTCTTTTCCCAGAGGGTGATCTGTTTTCTCCCCTCATGTTCAGGCAGAGATACCTGCTTGGAAGTCTCAGAGTTCCTCCAATGGTAACTTTCCAAGGAGGGAAAAGTTGACCCGCACTACTGCTTAGCCTGAAACATAGCTCTCCCTAGGCCTAGATGGGGAGAAATCATGCAGCCTGTCCACCCTGTGTTTTCCAGTCCAGACCTATGACATTTTATAGGCAGCAAGACATTTTACAGACTGCAAGCGAGGCGAATAAAACGGCCTGTTTTTGCAGATTTGGGAAGCAGGTAAAAGTCTAGGAGCTTGGCAGCTATGAAGTCAGAAAGGTCTTTGTACAAACAGTTTTGTAACTTAAAATAATTCCTACACTCCCAGGTCACCTCCCTTATAGTCAGTCAGAGCCCAGGTGAGCTAAACCTTCACCCTACTTCATCGTGTGTCCCAGGCCCGAGGCCGAGTTTGCCTTCAGCAACTCCCTCTTCCTCCAACTTTCTCCCTTGTCCCCCTCTCCCCTTACAGTAAACTTAGGACTCCAAATTTTTTGGAAGTGTAGCTCAGGATCACATGATAATTTTCATGGGCCTTAGAGAGCCTCACCTCCATAATTTTTTTTTTTTTTTTTTTTTTTTTTTTTGTGACAGGATCTTGCTCTGTCACCCAGGCTGGAGTGCATTGGTGACATCATAGCTCACTGCAGCCTCTAACTCCTGGGCTCAAGCAATTCTCCTGCCTCAGCCTCCCGTGTATCTGGGATTACAGGTGCCTGCCATCACACCTGGCTAATTTTTTTTTTAATTTTTAATTTTTAATTTTTATTTTTGTAGAGATGGGATCTGGCTGTTTCCCAGACAAAATGTAATGTAAGCTGGATTCCTTATTATATTCATTATTCTTATATTTATTTTTTCTTTGCATTTCAAAAGAACTTAAAATTAAAACATTTTCATGGGTCCCAGTAAGTATCATGGCCACAGATGGTGTGCCTCCTGAATGGGTAGTTGGCCCAGATGTAACTCACAGCACCCCACCTGCTCAGGAGATGCACAAACCTGCCTGCGCCCTCTGTCGGCAGCAGCAGTAGAGGCCCTCAGGGAAGCCCAAGTCACTTTTTAGAGACTAGTGGCCCGTGGTTCCAGTGGCCTCTCTGCTTTGTCCTGACTACCACAGACAACACTCAAAATAGCCAGAATACCCTGGTCTAATCAAACCAGTCCTTGAATTGTTGGTTCCTGGATCCAGAGGTTTCCCCAACCCTAGACATTACAGCATATGGAGTTGCAATGGGATTCCATCATCATAAAATTGCATTTCCTTAAAAAACTATCTAGAAACCTTAGGAATTTGGGGAAACAGAAATTAAATTGTAGTGTACAGGTAGATGTCAATAGAAAGGTAAAATTAAATTTACATTATAAATGAGGATAGACCCACAACACTTTGAATTATTCTTTCAGCTAACAATTTATCAGAGCAACTGACATCATAAGGCCAAGTATTCATGAATTCCCATTCCATTAAAGCCTTCACTTAGCAGCCTATACATGTATTCGATGAATACGAATGTTCCCAATGAAAATATTTGCCTAATAAATGAATCAACTAAATCAAAACATTAAAACTCTGTGGTTGAAAAGTTATGAAAACATCCATATTTAATTATTAAATCATATTTTAACTACATCAATCAAATCATTACTTAAACACATCATTTGCTGAAATTTTACACACTTATTCTAGAATACTTTTGTAAACAGAAAAAATAAATATAAAAGTTTCAAATAAACTGGATTATTTAGACTGCTAAATTACAAAGTGAAGTGTTGTTTTGTATTTCATCAGTTTGATAAATTTGAATAGGGACATATCACGTTTCCCCAAGTAGGGAGGGACACACCTGTAAAAGATTTAGAACAGGCATGTCTTGTTTTACATAAATACTTGTATTATGAAATTGTAAAACATAATCAGAGAACCAAATAACTTGGCCTCTTAAGTCCCATTTTTTAAATGAAAACTTGGACTAGTCAGTACTTTCCAAGCATTCTTAGTTATAAAAATGCCTTCGTAAAGTGAAATGGTCATAGTTAATAATGACAATTAATTTTGTGTTTTCACATATTGTCTCATTTCATCCTTACAACACCATATGATCAGTGTCATTATGTTATAGCTGAGGGAAGCGGGGCTAGACGAGATTAAATAACATACTCAAGATCACACAGCTAATGAATGAACCATTTCAGACCCAGTTGTGTTGAACTTCAAATCTCATGCCCTTCAATGCCTCAGACTCCTCTCTATGAAGTGGAAGGGGAGGTTTTGCCAGTTGAATAGAAGTTAGGGGCTCCCCACAGCCCCACTAACTCCACTTCTCATCCAGGGAGCTCAACTTGAAAAAACATCCCTTTTTCCTATTAAAAAAGATTTCAAGTAAGAGTTTTGCCTTTATAGCAGGTCGAATAACTCTTGATTTGATAAAACTTTTATCAAGCTTAAAATACAATTTCTAAAATTCTCATAGTTCTTTTGTGTCTCCCAAATAGATCCAGTGATTCCCAGAAGTCTGCAGACCCCACCCCAATTAAGAAATTCAAGCAAAATTCAGGCAGGCAGCCACATGCACAATAATATGGCATATAGTGACATCTATTGGTCACTTGTGATATTGCATCCAACTTCCTTTCACAGGAAATATAATAGGAGCTGGTTGATGTGGAATTATAGTAGTCTCAGGTATAAATCAAAATAAGAAAAATTCCTTTCATACAGAGAAAGCAGAAGGGAGATCTTGGAATCTCCATGTTCAGTTAAAGGTCTGAGTCCTAGTCCTGATTTTACCATAAATAACTTGGTATAGACTTGGTTAAGTCACTTGGTCTCAGGAGCCTCGGCTTCAATCAAACAGGGTCACGCCCTCTCAGAGGCCCTCAAAACACTAAAGGACACCCTCAGGGCCCTCTAGGAAAGGCAGAGTCAAGTGAGTGTGGCTATTGTCTTCACTCCCACATCTCGGCACATCTATTTTTATCTTTTCATACATGAATTTTCTTCTTAAAAGTTTCAAAAATATTCTGTTTCTACTATTCGGACCTGGTCAGCCCACGTCAACATTTACTGTACCCAGCACATTTTAGGGTCCTGTACTAAGTCTATTCTTGTTTAGTTTTGTTTTGTTTTAGAGACAGGGTCTCACTCTGTCGCCCAGGCTGGAGTGCAATGGCATGATCACAGCTCATTGCAGCCTCAAACTCCTGGGCTCAAACAATCTTCCCACTTTGACCTCCCAAGGAGCTGGGATTACAGGCATGAGCCACCAAGTCAGTCCGATGTACTGAATCTTTGTAATCTACAAAAATAGGAATCTAGCTCCCTTCCCTTTAAGAACTTACAATTTAATTGTGGAATAAAACAAACACATCATCTACTCATTCCTTAACTAAGCATTTTTGTCAAATCAATTGGGAGATTTTCTTCCATGAGATCATATCTCTGATTTTATAAAACAAGTCAATGAGAGACAGAAAATTCTTTTTATAGTCAATCTTGCTGGAAGGCATCTTTGCCATAAAATAAATGTTCCAGGAATCTCTTGGGAAGAATTCATGATGAAGTTGAGATCCACTGTCATCACTATGTAACAGTGTTCCTTCTCATGGGAATTAGATGAGATTAAGAGACTTTGTGAATATTCTCTGTTGTGCTTAAGCAAAGTTTATAAGGCTCTTGGTGTCCCAACCAAGAATATAGGCTTTGTATAGGCAAGAAGGGGAGGCATAAGATATCTGTAAATTTCCCACTAAAAGCTCATCTTCACTTAGAAACCAAATTGTTTGCTTATTAAGCATTTCTATTCAAGAATAGAGAGAAATTTACTCCTCAATGATCCAAATAAGGTAATAATTATGTCATAAATAATTATTGATTAAGCACTTACTCTAGCCCTGAAACTCTCCTAACAGCTTTACCTCATTTAATTTTCAGATCTCTAAAAAGTACATTCTATTTTTATCATCATTTGAGAGAAGAGGAAACTGAGGCACAGAGTTATAAAATAACTGAGGAAGTTATGATTAGCTAACTCCACTGATCCAGATTGTCTGCCCTTGCGAAAGTTGTAAAAGGAGGTCGTAATAGTCCCCCTCCCCCACAGGCTACCGGTTACCCCCAAGGACTTTGCTGTAGGCACAGCCTGCACCCAGCTCTGGGCTCAGGGACTTTCTGGACAATTGCACAAGGTTAGGAGTGGCATGGGCAATGCCTGAATAGTGCCCAGCCTTTTATGTAAGAAAAAAAAGAAAAGAAACAGAGAGTGAAGTTCTTTAGGCCTGTCTCTGTCTCATAGCACCCTGTGTAATCTGTCTTATTGTGGTCAAAATGCAATATGTACACTACTTTGAAGCTTACCAAATCAAGAGATGTTCTCCTCAGGTTGGGCCCAACTGAATGATATCAGGGGCAAAGTAATGAGAGTTTCAAGACTCCAACAGACATAAAAGAATAAGAGTTATTTTATTGTTCCATTTTTCCTCTACCCTAGAAAGTCCAAGAAACACTTGATTGTAATGTGTACAGTTTCCAGATTTTGACTGAAGATAAAGTTATTTTCAAATATCTGAGAAATCTAAGACCACGTTCCCTACCCTACCTTCCCCGTCCTCAAGTTAAAGACCCATAGACCACAGCCAAGCCCCTGGGCACAGCTGGATAACTCTCAAAGGGGAAGTATTCTGACCTTTCAATTATATTCCCAATATTGAGGATGATAAGCTTGAGTCCCCCAGTCATAACTCACTGCCATCTTAGACCTGCTGAATGGACAGGTCTGCTCTGACAGATACTTTATGAGGCACGCAAAAAACAAAGAACCTTTCTCTGAGGAATTTCATAACCACTGTGTCTTTTCTTCTCCTTCTTGTAATATGTGTAATTTATCTTCTCTTGGAAAGGTGCATATAAATTTTAATGCAACTTGCTTAAGAACAATTAACAAAGTCACAATTTGAGAATCCTATTTGTTTCCCAGGAGAAAGGGAAACATCTGAACTGCATGCTGAGTACTAAGGAGACTTCAGGCCCTTAAAGAGGAATTTAACTAGAAGGTATCCCTGATTTGTCAGGCCCTTAAGACAATAAAACATATCTGTGTGATCATAAGACAGCCCCATCCTTCAACACTGACTAAAAAGCCTTAGGTGACATTGAACAAGCAGGCACATATCTCAGGACTTCAAGATTAGAGAGATGGAGCCCTCCATCTCTAGTCAAAGAAAACACTAGTCACAGAATTTCTGTAAAGGAAGAATACTAAGGACATTGTCCAATCTCCAGTTCTATGTACTTTCCCCTTCCACAGTGTGTTTGGCAAATGGTCAGACTCCCTTTCTATTGTCCAGAGGCTAGGAGGAAAAGATTATCTTATTCCATGTTAGAAACAAATGCTTATTCCCCAGGTGGCTATAAATCCCAGGTGGCATTCAGGTAGTTTCCCTTGTAACCTGCTGATGCAGCTGAAATTTTCTTGAGTATGGATTGGAAAAAAGAAGCTGCCTATCCATCTCTACCCTCCTTGCTAGGCTCTGGGAGGCATTCTGAATGCACAAAAGGCCAACTTTTCAACTTGAGAGTCAATACAAGTGGAATAGCCAGTGTTTCCAATTCAGCATGACGATCTGAGTCAATGCATTTAACACTCTCCCTTCGTAACTTGCAGCTGAAATGACCTACACAAAAGAAGAGGACAAACACTCCACTCCTTGGTGTGACGGGACCAGAGATGAGTGATGATCATAAGACTGTCATTTTGTTGAGGGCAGTGTCAAATTCAAACTCCACCACCACCTTGAGAAGGAAACAGGTGCTGGAACTCTCAAGGAGGGCCCGGTGGTCCCAGGGATGCTCAAGGCTTGTTCACAGCACAGAAGGCATGGAGAATGGAGCAGAGGTTCTGATGAGGTTTGCTCTTGGGGAGGGCCACCATGCTGGCTGGAGGGGTACTGCTGCCTGCCCCGGTGGGCTTCAGCTGCTGTGACAATCCCAGGAGGAGCCCTTCAGGCAGAGATGAGGCTGCCTACCTATGGCCACCTCTCTTCTTACTTCTCATACACCATGACACTTCTAAGGTGGTTAAGGTCAAGAAAATATAAACTTATTTCCTGTGCCAAGACTGAAAGGCTTTCACAAGGATGCATAATCTCTGAAAGAACACTTACCCATTCCCATGCTGAACAGGCATAATAAGCCTTCCATTGTAAGGATGAGAAAATGGAGAAAAATGACCACATATAGAAATAATGGAGCCAATATGAGGAGTGCCAGACAAACTTAATAAAATAATATTTATCTGGATTTATTCTAGCAAACATTGACTGTCAAAGATAAAGAAAAAAGGCCTGTAACCATCCAGGCTGAAAACAAAACGGAACAGGCCACTTACACTGAGAAATAGCAGATTTCTCCTCAGCAACCTTAAATGCAAAAATGTCATTCAAAGGCAGACGAGATAATACATGTGTGTAAGGAATATATACAGCAGTGTAAATAAGTGTGTCTCAGCTGCATACGTCAGCATGGATGGCTCACATACACATAATACTGGGCAAAAAGGGGTATCATAAAAACATATATGCCATATGATTCTATATAGATGGTCCCTGACTTACAATGTTTTGACTTTACCATGGTGCAAAAGCAATAGGCATTCAGTACACTCCTGATAAACCCATCTGATTTTTAACTTACATTAGGTTTGGGTTTATCAGGACGTAATGCCATCATAAATCAAGGATTAGCTGCATATGTGAAGACTAAAAACAGCCAAACTAAACAACATGTTGTTAAGGGATACATATCTAAGAAGCGAAACTATCAGCAAACAGCAAGGATATTTTAACTCGAAACTCAGGATAATGGTTTTGTTTGAGGAAGAAGAAAAATGCAATTGGAAAACAATCTCTAGGCATTGATGATGTTCTATGTCTTAAGCTAAGTGATGACTATATGGGTGTTTATTTTATTATTATCCCTTAAACTGTACAAATGCATGTTATACACTATTCTGTATTTATAATATGCTTCACATTAAAATTGGAAAAAAAAGTAGAAAAGAAAATAATATGTATTAATCAGGGATCTCCAGAGACATAGAACCAAAAAGGTATATATAGAGAGACATATACAGAAAGAGATTTATTATGAGGGATTGGCTCATGGGATTATGAAGGCTGAAAAGTCCCTCAATCTTCTTGAGTCCTGCAAGCTGGAGGCTCAGAAGAGCCAGCAGTATAGTTCCAGTCCAGGCCCAAACTCCAGAGAATCAGGAAAGCTGATGTCTGAGGGCAGAAGTTAGATGTCCCAGCTCAAGAAGAGAGAACATCAGTGTGCAGCTGGGTGGGAAAAAAAATTTAAGATAAAAAATAAATTAAGAAAAAAGAAGAGAGAATAAATTCACCCTTCTTCCACCTTTTTGGTCCATTCAGACCCTCAACAGATTGGATGACACCTGCTCACACTGGTGGAGTGGTCTTCTTTACTCAGTCTACTGATTCAAATGCTACTCTCTTCTGAAAATAACCTCATAGACACACCCAGAAATGTTTTACCAGCTATCTGGGCATCCCTTAGCCAAGTCAGGTTGACGCATAAAATTAACCATCATAATACGTAAACAAAAAATTAACTTTTTAGAGAATTTTAAAAAATACCAGTTAATTGGAAGCATTCCCTTTGAAAACGGGCATAAGACAGGGATGCCCCCTCTCACCACTCCTATTAAACATAGTGTTGGAAGTTCTGGCCAGAGCAATCAGGCAGGAGAAGGAAATAAAGGTTATTCAATTAGGAAAAGAGGAAGTCAAATTGTCCCTGTTTGCAGATGACATGATTGTATATCTAGAAAACCCTATCGTCTCAGCCCAAAATCTCCTTAAGCTGATAAGCAACTTCAGCAAAGTCTCAGGATACAAAATCAATGTACAAAAATCACAAGCATTCTTATACACCAATAACAGACAAACAAAGAGCCAAATCATGAGTGAACTCCCATTCACAATTGCTTCAAAGAGAATAAAATACCTAGGAATCCAACTTACAAGGGATGTGAAGGACCTCTTCAAGGAGAACTACAAACCACTGCTCAATGAAATAAAAGAGGAAACAAACAAATGGAAGAATGTTCCATGCTCATGGGTAGGAAGAATCAATATCGTGAAAATGGCCATACTGCCCAAGGTAATTTATAGATTCAATGCCATCCCCATCAAGCTACAAATGACTTTCTTCACAGAATTGGAAAAAACTACTTTAAAGTTCATATAGAACCAAAAAAAGAGCCCGCATCGCCAAGTCAATCCTAAGCCAAAAGAATGAAGCTGGAGGCATCACGCTACCTGACTTCAAACTATACTACAAGGCTACAGTAACCAAAACAGCATGGTACTGGTACCAAAACAGAGATATAGACCAATGGAACAGAACAGAGCCCTCAGAAATAATGCCACATACCTACAACTATCTGATCTTTGACAAACTTGACAAAAACAAGCAATGGGGAAAGGATTCCCTATTTAATAAATGGTGCTGGGAAAACTGGTTAGCCATATGTAGAAAGCTGAAACTGGATCCCTTCCTTACACCTTATACAAAAATTAATTCAAGATGTATTAAAGACTTAAATGTCAGACCTAAAACCATAAAAACCCTAGAAGAAAACCTAGGCAATACCATTCAGGACATAGGCGTGGGCAAGGACTTCATGTCTAAAACACCAAAAGCAATGGCAACAAAAGCCAAAATTGACAAACGGGATCTAATTAAACTAAAGAGCTTGTGCACAGCAAAAGAAACTACCATCAGAGTGAACAGGCAACCTACAGAATGGGAGAAAATTTTTGCAACCTACTCATCTGACAAAGGGCTAATATCCAGAATCTACAATGAACTCCAATAAATTTACAAGAAAAAAACAAACAAACCCATGAAAAAAGTGGGCGAAGGATATGAACAGACACTTCTCAAAAGAAGATATTTATGCAGCCAAAAAACACATGAAAAAATGCTCATCATCACTGGCCATCAGAGAAATGCAAATCAAAACCACAACGAGATACCATCTCATACCAGTTAGAATGGCGATCATTAAAAAGTCAGGAAACAACAGGTGCTGGAGAGGATGTGGAGAAATAGGAACACTTTGACACTGTTGGTGGGACTGTAAACTAGTTCAACCATTGTGGAAGTCAGTGTGGCGATTCCTCAGGGATCTAGAACTAGAAATACCATTTGACCCAGCCATCCCATTACTGGGTATATGCCCAAAGGATTATAAATCATGCTGCTATAAAGACACATGCACACGTATCTTTATAGTGGCACTATTCACAATAGCAAAAACTTGGAACCAACCTAAATGTCCAACAACGATAGACTGGATTAAGAAAATGTGGCACCTATACACCATGGAATACTATGCAGCCATTAAAAAATGATGAGTTCATGTCCTTTGTAGGGACATGGATGAAACTGGAAACCATTATTCTCAGCAAACTATCGCAAGGATAAAAAACCAAACACCGCATGTTCTCACTCATAGGTGGGAATTGAACAATGAGAACACATGGACACAGGAAGGGGAACATCACACACCGGGGACTGTTGTGGGGTGGGGGGCAGGCGGAGGGATAGCATTAGGAGATATACCTAATGCTAAATGACAAGTTAATGGGTGCAGCACACCAACACGGCACATGTATACATATGTAACAAACCTGCAGGTTGTGCACATGTACCCTAAAACTTAAAGTATAATAATAATAAAATTAAAAAAAAGTTAATGCAATTAAAGAATTAAGTATGGTCAGCAGTAGAAATATTAAATGAAGTATATTTTAAGAAAAAAAAACTTGAGCTGCTGCTTTAGTTGTGTTGAAATAAATTTTCTAATAAGAAAAAACATGACAAAGCACCAAAAAGAGAAAGAACAATTACAATAGACAAATCTCATTTATGAAAACAGATAAAAATTTCCTAATTGCCTTTTAAAGGCAAATTAGATTAGAAGTATATTATTAGAGTTTATTAAGTAGTGTTAGACATTGGTGGGATTCATAATAAAAATACATACATGGCTTAAACTATGTGAAGCATATGAACCCTTAGAAAATCTCTTATTATGATGTATTAAATTTAGAGAAGTCACAGGATAATATCAATAGATATTGAAAAGTCATTTGGTCTGATGAAATTCCACATATATTACTGATACTAATACAAAATCAAAACATCAGAGAACTATAAAAAGTATACTTCCTTGACACAATAAAAAAATGCTTACTTCATACCTAAAAGTCAAGCACAAGGGGCATTCCCATTAAAATTAGGTACCGTATAAAGATGCCTGCTATTATGACCATTGTGTTAGTCAAGGTTCTTCAGAGAAACAGAGCCAGTAGGATATGAGAGGGGATTTACGAGGGAATTGGCTGCTCACATGACCACAGAGGCAAAGTCCCACGACCAGCCACTTGCAAGCTAAAGGGAACCAGGGAACTCAGCACCAGGGAAGCTGATCGTGCAGCCCCCAGTCTGGGGCCAAAGGCCTGAGAGCCCTGCGAGGTCACCGGTGCAAGTCCCAGAGTCCAAAAGCCAAAGAACCTGGAGCCTGATGTCCAAGGGCAAGAGGAGGAAAAGCCTCCCACTCCAGAGGAAAGACAGCAGAGACAGAGAATCTCCCGTCTTTCTCCTGTTTGTTCCAACCAGGCCCCCAACCAGTTGGACAATGCCTGCCCCTGTCGAGGGCAAGTCGTCTTCTCTCAGTCCACTGACTCACCCACCAATCTCTCCTGGAAACAGACACACCCAGAAACAAACCAGCCATTTAGGCAACTCTCAGTCTCCTCATGTTAAAAATTAAAGTTAAAATTAACAGTCATAACCATTATTCAAAATGTGAGAAATTTTTAGGCAACTGTAATAAGGCGAGAAGAAAGAATTAGAAAATATATATTTTGGAAAGAGAAGACAAAATTATAATCTTTTGCATGATGATATAATTACTTGAAACCCCAAGAAAATTAGCCACAAAATGGTTAGTAGTAATTAGAGAATTCGTGTAATGTGTCCAATTGCAAAATAAATATACAAAACTTAATAGCATCCTGAAATGTCCTCAGGGATCAGGCAGACAACAAAAATGAATAAAGTACACTGGTGGGGGCCTTTCCTGATTATAGGAAGCAATTGCCTCCCAGCTCCTGCACATTTTTGTCAAGGGAGACTGTGAGTCTAGAGTTGCCAGATATTCTGATTTTTAAGGAGAATTTGTAAAAACAGATTCTTGTATAAAACTTTCTGATTTTTAGATGCAGATAACTAATTCAAAAATATTCTGAACTAAATATATTCATAGGCTAGATATGGCCATGGGCCTCCAGTGTGCAACTTTTGATCAGTGCTTTCCTTTATAATTAATCTGCAAATATAGCAGAAGAAATGTGAAATGGTATAAAAAATTGATTAATCTTTGAATAGTGAATCATTTGAAATAAATTAAATTAAATTTCTACTTCTTGTATTATACCAAATAAAGTCTACAGGGTAATGATTTAAAGTAAAAAATGGAACTAAACAAGCAGTAGAAAAATATATATAGGTAAGTATTTATATAATTTCAAGTTGGGAAATGCCTTCTTAAAAATAACAACAACCTGCTGAATGAAAGAAAATATTTGCAAACTATTCATTTGACAAGGGACTAATATCTAAAATATACAAGCAACTCAACTCAATACCAAAAAACAAATAATTATGTTAAAAGTGGCAAAGAATCTGAATAGACATTTCTCAAAAGGAGACATACAAATACACAATAAGTGTATTTTTAAAATGCTTAACACCACTAATCAGGGAAATGCAAGTCAAAATCACAATGAGATATCACCTTATCCCAGTTAGAATAGCTATTATCAGGGGAAAAAACAAATGCTGACAAGGATGTGGAGAAGGGGAACTGTTATACACTGTTGGTGGGAATGTAAATTAGCATAGCCACTATGGATAAGAGTATGAAGATTTCTCAAAAAACTTAAAGTAGGCCTACCATGCAATCCAGCAATTCCACTACTGGGTATTTATCCAAAAGAAAGGAAATCAGTGTATCAAAGGGGTATCTGCACTCCTATGTTTAATGCAGGACTATTCACAATAGCATAGATATGGAAGCAAACTGTGTACATCAGGGGGGAAATGGATAAAGAAAATGTATATATACACAATGAAATACTATTTGGCCATAAAAAGGGGGATGAAATCCTATTATTTGCAGCAACCTGGATGGAACTAGAGGTCATTATGTTGAGTGAAATAAACCAAGCACAGAAAGACAAATCACACATATGTGAGAGCTAAAAAATTTGATCGCATGGAGTTAGAGAGTAGAATGATAGATACCAGAGGGTGGGAAGGGTGTGTGTGTGGATGGGGGGGATGAAAAGAGGTTGATTAATGAGTACAAACAAACACTTAGATGAAAGGAAAAAGCTGTAAACTTCAATAGCAGAGTGGGGTGACTATAGTTAACAACAACACATTGTATATTTCAAAATAGCTGGGAGAGAAGACTTGAAATGTTCCCAACACAAAGAAATGATAAATGTTTGAGGTGGTGAATATCCTAAATGCCCTGACTTGATCACTACACATTCCATGCATGTATCAAAATAGCACTTGTACCCTATAAATATGTACAAATATGTATCAAAAAATAATGTCTACAATAACAACATTTTAAAAATGGCAACAGAGAAATCATAAAAACAAAAACTGGCCTAAATTACATATATTTTTTAACCATTTCAGATAAAAAAATAAAAGGCCAATGGCAGACTAGAAAAAATATTTAAAACACATAGACTCAATATTCATTTATAGAGAGACTGGTCCTACAAATCAATAACAAGCATCTTCAGAGAATATTGAGTACAGGATATAGAAAAGCAAGTCATTAAATTAGAAATGCCAATAGCTAACAAGTGTAAGACAAAAACAGTCAACCTCACAAGTAATCAAATAAATACAAATTAAACCACTGATGACATACCATTTTCCCTATTGATTTGACAAACATTTTTGAAATTGTTTTTGAGACCCAGTGTTAACAAAGGCATTTATTTTTGGTAGAAGTAGACATTAATTCAGCCTGTAGAAAAATTTGGCAATATGTGTCAGAACTCTTTGACTCAGCAAGTCTACTTCTCAAAGTTTAGACTAAGGAAATAGGAATATACTGTATACAAGATTTAATTGCAAGGATATCTTTTTTTTTTTTTTTTTTTTTGAAGCATTGTCTCACTCTGTCACCCAGGCTGGAGTGCAGTGGTACAATCATAGCTCACTGCAGCCTTATCTTCCAGGCTCAGTCTCCCAAGTAGCTGCAACTACAGGTGCACACCAACATGCCTGGCTAATTTTTGTTTTTTAATAGAGACAAGGTATCCATATGTTTTCCAGGCTGGTCTCAAACTTCTGCCCTCAAGCAATCCTCTTGCCTCAGCCTCCCAAACCTCCCAAAGTGCTGGGATTACAAGCGTGAGCCACCACACGCAGCCAGGATGGCATTATTGATACACTAGCAGAACACAAAAACAAAAACAAAAAAACAGAAACAATGCGAACACTGATAGATAAATAGCTAAATTCGTACATTCATACTGTGAAATTCTTGGCGGTCATTTAAAGTCTGTAGAAAGTCTTGAAGAATATTTATTATTATTAAAAGATAGGGGCCCAGCTGGGCACGTTGGCTGACGCGTACAATCCCCGCACTTTGGGATGCCAAGGCAGGTAGATCACTTGAGGCCAGGAGTTTGAGACCAGCCTGGCCAACATGGTGAAACCCCATCTCCACTAAAAATACAAAAATTAGCCAGGTGTGGTGGCGTACGCCTGTGATCTCAGCTACTCAGGAGGCTGAGGCAGGAGAATCACTTGAACCCGGGAGGTGGAGGTCCCAGTGAGCAGAAATCGGGTCACTGCACTCCAGCCTAAGTGACAGAGTGAGTCTGTCGAAAGAAAGAAAGAGAGAGAGACAGAGAGAGAGGGAGGGAGGGAGGAAGGAAGGAAAGATAGGGACTGGGTGTGGTGGCTCACTCCTGTAATCCCAGCACTTTGGGAGGCTGAGATAGGCAGATTACTTGAGAGATAGGCAGATTACTTGAGCCCAGGAGTGTGAGACCCACCTGGGCAACATGGTGAAAGGCCATCTCTCAAAAAAAAACAAAAAACAAAAAAACAAAAACAAAAGTTAGCTGGGTATGGTGGTGCACACCTGTAATCCCAGCTGCCTGACACGCTGAGGTGGGAAGAGCACCTGAGCCCAGGAGGTTGAGGTTGCAGTGAGCCATGATTGTGCCACTGCACTCCAGCCTGGGTGACAGAATGAGATCCTGTCTCCAAAAAGAAAAAAAAGAAAGAAAAGAAAGAAAGAAAGATAGTCACAATACATTGCTAAGTTTTTTTTCACTTTATTTTAAATTAAAATGAATAGTATGACTCCAAACTCTACAGTATATATACAATGATCTGGAAGAATACAACCTTAGATATTAACAGTGGTTATCCCTGGATGGTGGAGTTATGATTATTGTGTTCCAAATTTCCTATTTAAAAATTTTGCGTCTGTTTTACTATAAGGAACTTATTGTTTTGATAACAAGTAAGATTTTTATTTTTACTTGAAAAATAAAGCTGGGGTCCTCAGGTGGACTAACTGACTGTTATAGTTACTTAGCTATATTAGAAAGAGCTGGACATAGTTCTTATGGCTGTTTACTCTGTGTGTGTGTGTGTAAATATATATACCATATGTAATCAGTAAGCTTACCTTTCTACTTATGTTTTGCTTGGACTGCTTTAAGCCAAATGCATATGCTAAAAGCCAATAAAGAGATCCACCCCAGACATATGCAAAATACTACAAGAGAGCTTAGGCAGGCTTTAATTTAACAATTAAAGGATTGTTAAAATTAAAATTTTATTGCAAATAATCTACAAAGCTGCATGTAGTTTATTAGAGTTGCCTATAAGTACCTGGTTTATCTATGACCACTTAATATAGTTAATGGACCTTATGCAAATATTTACAGGCTCAAAAAGAGACTTAATGGCAGAGTTGGCCTTCCTTCCATGCCCAGTTAACAGGGGATGGCTCCCAGCCCCTCAAACACACAGAAAGCGAAAACTAGAGAGATTTTGCCAACAATTTAAGCAAGAAAAAATCTAGAGCTGCAAAGTGTGTAACACTTACTAGACTCATATAAGAATAGATTCATAAACAACACAAGTGTCCAAAATAAACTATCATATAGAGAAATTACAAACATCTATAAAGAACTATAAATTAAGAGCCCAAACTTTGGCCAGGTGCAGTGGCTCACACCTGTAATCCTAACACTTTGGGAGGCTGAAGCAGGAGTATAGCTTGAGCCTAGGAGTTCGAAACCAGCCTGGGCAACAAAGTGAGACCTCCTCTCTACAAAACATCAAAAAACAAAAATTAGACAGGCATGGCAGCATGCACCTGTGATCTCAACCACTTGGGAGGCTGAGGCAGGAGGATTGCTTGAGCCCAGGAGGTCAAGGCTGAAGTTAGCCATAATGGTATCACTGCACTCCACTCCAGCCTGGGCAACAGAGTGAGACTCTGTCTCAAAAAAAAACAAAACAAAACAAAAACCCACACTTTAAAAATAATACAGCATTTCTCTGACTTAACTGACTTCTCCCCAGTTTCCTTTGCCCATTGCTGCCCAGCTAGATTATCTAATATTACAGTGCCCAGAGCTCAGTCTTAGGCCCCCCAAGCAATCTCATCCAGGCCCTTGTCTTTAAGCAACATTTATAATCTGGTGATTCCCAAATGTATATCTGATTGTCCCTCTGACTTCCTCACTAAGACTGCTGACATCTCACACTTGACATGATCGATTCCAAACTGTCTTCCTCCCTAAAACTACTCCTTCCATCAGTCTTCATAGTTCAGTGAAGAACATTACCATCCATCTAGTTGCCCAAGCCAAAAGCCTAGCACCCACTTTGGATTTCCCTTTTCTTTTCCCTGACACCAAATCCGTCAGCAAGTTCTGCCAGTTCTCTCTCCAAGATACAAAAACGCATGCTGAATCAACCCACTTCTTACCATCTCTAGTACTGTCACTCTTATTCAAGCCTTCACAGAATCCATTCTCCATTGAGCAGCTGGAGTGTTTTTCAAAAAATGTAATTCATATCTGCTTAAATCTCTTCAGTGGCTTTTGGCTGCACATAGGAAAATAAACAAACAAACAAAAAAAACCTCTGAACTTCTCACCATGATGCAATCAAGCCTCTGAATGCCCTTCTGCTACTCTTTACTCCTTGCAGATAATTCTCTAGCCACAAGAGCCTTTTCTGTTTCTGGGATGCCAAGTTCACCCTACCTGAGGGCCACTGCACTTTTTGTTCCCTTTGCCTGAATGTCCCCCACTCTATTCCTGCCCAAACCCTATTAATTAGTTTTTAAAATATTAAGAAATTATGAATATGCCTTGAGAGCATGCTGCGTGTAAGTGGCAATCAGAAGACTTGGGTACTAGTCTTGCACACTTTTCAAGATAGGACACCTGCTCTAAACCAATATGATAATGACTTTGGTCAACAACCAAGGTGATTCCTTGGCTCATGATTTCCCCTTCTCTGGGACAAGTCCTAACAGCTAACTCCTCTCTTGTTAATTTAAAACCCAAATATAGAGATCTGGAAATGAGGTCACTGGAGCTGGTCACCTGCTGTGGAAGTCCCCAAACTGTCCAATCTCTTGCCTCCCCAGACTTCCTTGTTCAGTTCTTTCCTTGGGATTTATGGATTGTCCAGTATCCTTTAAGTCCTTTAGCTAAAGTTGGTTTTTGTAACTTAAAATTGAAAAGAACTTTAGAAGAATCCCTTCTTAATTGTCTGGTTAGCTTCCTAGAACTCAGCTTTACAGAACCATTCTCTTAGTATTGGCTACCCCAGGGCATCTGTGGAATCTAAACTCAGCATGGATATTGACATATGTAGAACAACTTAATATTCATCTTCCCCACCTCATATTCATGCGTGCACATGCATGCGTGCGCACACACACATATTCTCTCTCTCTCTCTCCCCCTTTCTCTCCCCACACTGCATTCTTTCCAAGCCCTCTCATCACCCTTTGTACTTTTCTCCAGCATCCACCAGGCTGGATTTGTTCTGCCTTGATGTTTTCTCACAGTTCATCCTACCACTGCATGCTGGGCTCCCAATATTTGTTATAAAATTAGGAACCCTATTTATGTATGTAAAGAGGCCTTCTGCATGCACAATCAATAAATGTGAGCTCAAAATGAATCCTTTCTCTCCTACGAGGCACTCACTTCCCTTGCCTTTCCTGGGTTATCTTCTATTTCATTGTCCCTAGTAGCTATGTTCCAATCACCAAGGCAGGGGTTTTACTTTTTGGAGGTCAGAGAATGCTTTGAATGCTACAAACACTTTTTACAGAAAAAATGCACACAAATAGACACACATTTTGCACACAAGCAAGGTTTATGGGCTTCTAATTAAAATCACTTTACCAAGGAAAAGACTTCTGTGACCATCCGCCACCCCCATACACACACACCACTAATTCCTAGCCTTCACTAGCAGTGACTCACCCATGCCTTTGCTGCCGGACACCAGTGAAATAAACCTGGTTCCTCTCTCCTAATATTTTTTATGCTGAGAGATAGAAAAACAAAAACACAAAGCATCCCCAACAATTATAGGCAGTTACACTTAAGAGTCATTAAAAGCGTCCCCCATTAGAACACTTCCCCAGGGCAAACACTTTATAATTTCCTAGATTACTAGTTGAATGCACAAATTACATTTTAAATGCTTTTCTTTACAGGGAGGCATTCTTGGACCCTGGCTGAGATTATGAAACAGCCAAGTCTTAGCAGCACACTTACCAAGAATTTCTTAGGTGGGTTATTTTCTGGGAAGATTGTCACAGTGAATAATCTCATCTATTTTACTGTCAATTTCAGAGGGTGACATTTTTGGCCTTGTTCTTAGTTCTAGAGATATTGTCAAGTTGAAACCTGCAGATACCTCTACCTTCTAATTGGAAAAGAGGTTAGAAAATGTTGGAGCTTTCTGGGTTGTCTTCCCCAAGCTAAATTAGAGTCTACTGAAGAAAAGGAAAGGTGGAGAAGAGACAGAAGGACTGGGTGGATGCAGTAGAGAAAGAACCATATGACCAAAGGCAGGTCAGGGACTAGACAGAATAGTCTTTTTATCCTACCAATGCCAGTGGCTCATGAATGGCCCCAAGTACCTAGGACTTCTCTTAAGCCCAGTCTGACTCCCCATGGAGTCATGGATGCATTTATTTTGTCTGATGAATTGCTTTTCATTAGAGTCAACATAGAATAGAGCAGGATTTCTCAATGTAATAGACTGAATGTCTGTGTCCTCCAAAATTTCAAATGTTGAAAACTAGGATCCTTTTCTTGCCTCCACTTCCTTGTTAGCAGGGACCCTAAGCTCTACTCCCATTGCCCTCAGCCACCCACCCTTGACCTTGATTGGGACCTCCAGGCCACACCTGACCATCAGCAGGGCAGTGTGGCTCAGGTGGGTCTGGGGCAGGGCCCTGTTCAGCCTGAGATTCGGGTCTCGAAGACACATGGGCCCCTCCACTTTGCCAAATGCTCCAGATGGCAGGTCCTTGGCCCACAGGCCTACGGGCCCATCTCAGGCTGGCAAGCATTGCCCCTGCTCCTTCTTCCTTAGGCCTTACCACTAAGCTTCTTTTTCCACACAGCCATCCAGACTGAGGAAATGTAATCACCACAGGACCAGAAATTTTGGGGCCAGGTGAGCCACAGCCACTGCCATGTCGGCAAGCACTGAAAGCACCCAGGAGGCCGTGGCAATGCTGGCGGCATGCGTCACCACAAGATCGACTTCAGCAAATGTCACCCAGGTTACTTTAGGAAAGTTGGTATGAGGCATTACCACCTAAAGAGGAACCTGAGCTTCTACCCAGCTGTCAACCTTGACAAATTGTGGGCTTTGGTCAGGAAGCAGACACAGGTGAATGCTGCTAAAAACAAGCCTGGAACAGCTCCCATCACTGATGTGGTGTCATCGGGCTACTACAGAGTTCTGGGAAGGGAAAAGTTCCCAAACCAGCCTGTCATCGTGAACACCAAATTCTTCAGCAGAACAGCTCGGGAGAAGATTCAGTTGGGGGAGCTTTGTCCTGGTGGCTTGAAGCCACGTAGAAGGAGGTTCATTAAATGTTAACAACTGCTTTAAAGAGAAAAGGAAAGGAAAAGGGAAGGAAAGGAAAGAAGACTAACCCCCAAGGTAGTGGTATTAGAAGGTGGAGACTTTGAGAAGTGACTAGGTCATGAGGGTAGAGTCTTCTTGAAGGGGATTAGCGCCCTTACAAAAGAGACTGGTAAGTTTTCTTACCCGTTCCATCATGTGAAGACAAAAACAGAAGATGGCTATTTATGAACCAGGAAGTATCCCTCACCAGACATCAAATCTGCTGGCACCTTGATCTTGGACTTCCTGGCCTCCAGAACTGTGAGAAATGAATTTCTGTTATTTATAAACTATCCAGTCTATGCTATTTTATTACAGCAGCTCAAACAGATGAAGACACTGAACCTTGGCACTACTGGCATTCAGGGCCAGATAATTCTTTGTTGTGGGGCTTTTCTGTGCATTGGAAGATGCCTAGCAGCATACCTGACCTGTACCCACTAGATGCCAGTAACATCCCCATTATAATAACCAAGAATATCTCCAGACATTGCCAAATGTCCCCAGAAAGGGGGGACAAAATTGTCCCTGTCTGAGAATCACACAAGAGAGGAAAGGTTTGGAGTCAGACAGACCTAGGTTCCAACTTTAGTTCCATTCCTCACAAACCCATAATCTTGGTGGGTGGGGAGAGAGGGGAGTATTTATGTCCTCTGCGGCTGTTTCTTATTAGCAAATAATAATCAAAAAAATTGTTTTGAGGTTTAAATGAGATGATGTGTGAAAAGCATATAGGCTTACAATAGGTGCTCAATAAACAGTTGTTCCCTCCCCATATCTACTTCACTTATTTAACAAACATTTGTTGAGCACTTATGCTGTATGCTAAGGATATAAACATAAAACAGTAAGTCTGAGAGAAAGAGACAAAGGCACAAATAACCATAACATATCAAGTCCATTAATAGAGATTATTTACCAAATGTTACAACTCTGGCCCTATCTTTCTTTTTTCCCCCTTAATGGCTAACCTTCTCTCTCCAAAAGCTCATCTGGCATTCCTCTTGAAAGAGGAAGTGTCCTATGAGTTGGGTCCTGAAAAACGAGTGACAGGTCATCTGAAGGCCAGAAGAGAAGTATGCACACTAGGCAGAAAAAACAGCATGGGCAGGCTGGGCGCAGTGGCTCATGCCTGTAATCCCAGCATTTTGGGATGCCAAGGCAGGCAGATCACTTGAGGTCAGGAGTTCAAGACCAGCCTGGCCAACATTGCGAAACCCCCATCTCTACTAAAAATACAAAAAAATTAGCTGGGCATGGTGGCACGTGCCTGTAATCTCAGCTACTTAGGAGGCTGAGGCATGAGAATCAACTTGAACCTGGGAGGCAGAGGTTGTAGTGAGCCAGTTTATGCCACTGCACTCCAGCCTGGGCGACAGAGTGAGACTCTGTCTCAAAACACACACACACACACACACAAACCCAGCATGGGCAAAGGCTTAATAGTGTGGTAATTTCAGGAAACTGCATTATCCAGTAGGCTAGAGTGAGGCTGAGTAGGGGAAATTGGTGCAAGATGGAGGATGCTAAGGAATTTGGATGTCTTTCTGCAGGTCACATAGTCCCCCAGGATGCTTTTTTTCAGAATGGTGGCACGATCAGATCTGCTTTGGAAAGCACACTCTGGCAGCACTGGGGAGGATAAATGAGAGGTGGAATGAAGGGCGAGAGAGACGAAAAGCAACAAGACCAGTCAGGAGCTATCGATTCCAGATGGGAGATAATGAGGGCCTGAACTGTAGTACTGGAAATGACAATGGCAAGATGCCAGCAGGCTCCAGGGTCATTAAAAGGTAGAACTGACAGAATTTAGTGACTGATTAGATGTGGGGCGGGTAACAAGTGAAGGAGAAGAAGGAATAGGAGGTGATTATAAGATTCTAGCTTAGAAAATTAGGTGGATACTGATGGCATTTAGAAATGACAGGCACTGAGAAACTGTTTTCTCTTCTTTTTCACAGCCCCCGCCATTCACACTGTGCAAAGGAGCCTGTCAATCACTGACTGATTTTAAGCAGGAAAGTTTCAAAGAAATCCCCCAGTACTTACCAATGTTAAAGAAAAACAGGTAAGATAACAAACATCTCAGTACCTAGTATATATCAGGTTCTGCACTAGTTTTGTCCAATTAATATATTAGAACTACTTTAGGTGTATTTTACTCTAGCCATTGATTTATAAATGAGTTATAATCCTCTTTCCACCAGTCTCCTCCATCAGGCACTATGAATTCCTTAAAGGCAGGACTCTAGTCTTAACCATCCTTATACCCCCAGGCTAGCTGAGTGCCTGGCACAAAGTAGGCTCCTAAGTATTTACTAGATGAATGAATCATCGGTTGGACAACATTTTTCCTGAACTCCCTGCTTTCTAGAATCCAGTGGTTCATCTTCTGTTCACTATAGCTAAATGATAAGGGTAGTACAGAGAAATGAGTAGTACATTTAGCTCCAGAAGATCTAGGGTCTAGTCCTGTCTCACATACTAGCTCTGACCTTGGGCAAAGTGCATATACTCTGAGCTTTAGGGGCCTCATCTGTGAAAATGGAATTTTTTTAAATTCCCACATCACAAAATTTGTGAAAATATTTTGTATCATTACTAAAATATAAGTTGTTTACATATATGTTTCATCTTCCTTACATATTAGCATATGCTCAGAAGTCAGAGAAAAAAAATAGGTTGGACTCAAAGTTATTGCATTATAAGCCAGTAAAAATGCTAATGTTAATTGTATTTTTCAACTAGCATTCATGTCGTTCTGCTGGATAATGTGAATTAGATTCTGGTTGCTCCTTGCTCACTCCTATTAGTAATACTTGCCTTACTGTTCTTTAAACCTGCCAAGCTCATTCCTAACTCAGGACCTCTGCACTGCTTTCACTCAGCAGGGAAGGATGCTGAGTGAAATGCTCTTCCCTTACCTCCCCGCACCATGGTTGCATGAAGGTCACGCCTTCACTTCCCAGGTCTTTGTTCAAGTGCCCTCTCATCACAATACCTTCCTAACCAGTTCATCTAAAGAAGCACCTACTCCACTCTCCGCACCGCCATCACTCTCTACTTCCTTAGCTTGTCTTATTTTTATTTATGATATATCATCATCACAATCCTGTACTTGTTTATTCTTTGCCTCCCCATGAAAATGTAAGATCCATAAAGATAGGGTCTTTGCCTCCCTCTCTCACTGACTGCATCTACGATGCCTAGAACAATGACTGGCACACAGAAGATACTCATGGCATTTTGCTAAGTAGTTTGCTAAGTGAATGACATTTGCTAAATAAGTGAAGTTTTCCACTGTAATCACCTGTCATTGTATAGCATTAAAAACGACTTGCAAAAAAAAAGATTAGAATCAGAAGATCCGGGGTCCCACCCCAATCCTGCCATTAACTAGCTATTTGGCCTTGGAAAGTCACTTGTTTCTGAGTTCAGTTTTCTTATCTGTAACATACAAATAAAAATATCCTCTACCTTGCCCTACTGCCCCTCCATTTCATAAATCACATCATTGTGGAACTTAACGGGGTGTTATAGAACACTTTATCAGTGGGGTTTCTGTTTTTACTGTTAACTCTCCAAGAACATAAACTGTCTATTCATCTATCACAGAACTTGACACAGGGCCTGGATCTATAAATAATTGCCAAAAAAAATGAAGAGCAAAGGTTATACATTTCCTTTGTAAAATGAACTGAGCTTCAAATATTCATGCTCCAAATTATTTTTAAATAGTCACTATAAGTGTCATTTCACTTTATCTAGCAGACATAGCAATTAGCAGAGTGCCTGAGCAGCTAGAAATGTTCTCATTTAGTCTGGTTTTTGTTCAGGATAATGAATATAAATGCTTGTTTTGACTAAATGAATGGTTCGCCTAGGCCAGTGCTGAATAAATGCTTGTGCTATTGTGACGCTTCTGACCCAGGCAGGAGACATGTGCTTCCATCTCCAGAACAGCAACCCCTGAATGACCCCTTGATACAATGGAGAAAAGAAGTGCTGTGTAATTTAGGGGCATAAACCAAACCTCCACTGCTTAGAGTCAGCTTAATGTCTGACAGAAATATACAAAACTGTAAAGCCTCAACCAGACATCTGAATAATCTGTCCATACATTTTTCACATATCAGTATTTATTATCTTTTCAAAGGAACAGGTCAAGATGAGAATAAAGTTTATGACCAAAGGTAGTCAAACATTTATTTTATATAAATATAATTTCCTTGCCTTATATCCATTAGATTTGGGGAAAAAAGGTTCAAGTTTACAGTGCCAGAACAGCTCCTTCTTTAAAGGCTTGTAAACAGTGACTTGTTCTATGCCAGCATGCACACTTTGAGCATACCAACTCACTTAATCCTTACCAACAATTCTATGAAGATTGTGCTATCATTCCCATTTCACAGATTAAAACTAATGTATCTAGATATGATAATCTTGCTCAGGATCATGCACTGGGATTTGAACCTAAGTGATCTGAGTCTATACTCTGATGCCGTACTATCAGTGCAGGACAATTTTTAACTGCATGAATGCACACTGCAGAGCAAGAGAAATTGAACAATGATCATTTGCCTTTTGGAAATTATGGCCACATACTTTGTGTAGCTTGATTTACAAATAGCTTGGCTAAAAAGTGTTCAGCAAATCAACTTCTTAAAATAGGCTATGAAGGAAAAGTGCATGATGAAGCCAGCAGTAAACAAAGAAATTACACAATTTGGTGAGAGAGGGTTTGGAGGTGGAAGGGAGTTGTTAAAGGCCTGGAATCGTTGAAGAGAAAAGTTTGGGGATGACAGTGACTTGGTACAACTGAGAGAACTGCCCCTCAAAAGATTAGAAAGACAAATTGATTGGCAAGACACTTGACAGAGCCAGTGTTGAGTTCCATTTATTTTGGAGCAGTATGCATCTGCTGGGTTTGGGTACTCTGGAAAAATCCAAAACATAATATAATGGAAAAAGCATGGGTAAAAATCACTTATTAGAAAGTTATTTAATCTTTGAGCCTCTTTGTTCATCTATAAATTTAGAATATGAATATCAACTTTGAAGTGTTGCTGTGAAAATTAAATAAAACCATATATGGCAGAATAGGTGCCCAAAACTGGTTAATCATGAAAAATTTACCATCATCAAGATGTAAAATAATTAGCTGTTGTTGTTGGGGCAGGGCTTGGAGTTGGAGGTTGGATATTAAGATTCCAAACATGTATAATCTTTTATCTGGAAAACCTACCAGATAAAACAAAGAGATTACCACCCCCATGTTTTTAGGGAGAGAGACAGAAACTATGACACACAAAAGAATTAATTTGTTCAACTTTGATGGAAGGTAAACCCCTTTAGTTCTCACTTTGTTTTTAAGACTAGGAAAAGATTCAAACTTCTTAATTATGGATTATCCATCATGTTCTTTCCTTCCTCAGAATCTTTGAGATCCAAGAATGTTTGTTCTTTAAGATGTAACAAAAAATACCTGAAGAAATGTGAAAATGACAGAATGTTAAATCATAATAGATAACAGAATTATGGTTTTGTAAGAAAATACCTTATTTTTAGGAGATGCATGCTGATATATTTAGTGGTGAAGTTCAATGATGTTTGCAACTTCACATGGTTCAAGAAATTATATAGATATATAATTATACATACACATAAAGCAAATACGGAAAATTGTTGTTGACTTTAGATGATGGCAATATGAGTAGTGTTTAAAATAGTTAGGTCAGGCTGGGTGCAGTGGCTCACGCCTGGAATCCCAACACTTTGGGAAGCCAATGAGGGAAGATGACTTAAGCGATCTCCCTCTTGCAACATAGCAAGACCTCGTCTCTACAAAATGTAAAAAGATTAGCCAGGCATGGTGGCAAACACCTGTGGTCCCAGCTACTTGAGAGGCTGAGGAGGAAGGATCACTTGAGCCTGGGAGTTTGGCGGCAGTGAGCCATGTTTATACTACTGCACTCCAGCCTGGGTGACAAAGCAACATCTTGTCTCAGAAAAATAAAAAAATAAAATAGTTGGAGTTTTTTGTTCTAGAGGCAAGGTGTTGCTCTGTCACCCAGGCTGGAGTGCAGTGGCACAATCATAGCTCACTATAACCTCCTCGAATTCCTGGGCTCAAGTGGTCCTCCCACCTCAGCTTCCCAAGTAGCACTTTTTTTTTGTACAGATGGGGGTCTCACTATGTTGTCCAGGCTGGTCTCAAACTCCTGTCCTCAAGTGATCCTTCTGCCTCAGCTTCCCAAAGCATTGGGATTATAGGCATGAACACCACACCCAGCCCTTAAAATAGTTGACAATAAAACAGGAGGGGAGGGGGGAACCAATAGGTTGCATTTAGGGACAATCCTAGGTATAATTTTCCACCTTTTTCCTTTTCTATTCACAGTACAGATGGTTAGGGGAGAGGGTGGTATGCAGAAAACAACTGATATTAGAGAAGTAACAATAAATTCAGCCACAAGTCAACTAACTGAAAGACAAGTTCTACACAACTTCTGAAACATCTTGTAAGAGTCCAGATGGTGAGAAGTCAGTAACTAAAATCAGTGGTTTTAAGAATTCTTTTGCCAGGAAGGAACAAAGCAGTGGGTGGGAGTATTAGCCTTTCCAATGGGCCTATCAAGAGAATTTATCTAGGAATATTTAGGAACCACATTCTAAAGACGTTACAAAGGCAATTACAGAAGAAAATGTCATGTAGTTCCCTCTGTTCAGAACACACACAATCTTGAGAACCATCCCTCTTTATCTAATGATTAATGCTTATCTGTAAATGAACAAATCAATCTTAAGGGGTGGTATAAGAAAAAAAGAAGTATGTAGGAAATAAGCCAAAGTCTTATAAAATTTGAAGGTGTTATTAAAGGACTAAAAAGGAAACAAAAGGATTGTGATAAGAAGCAAAAAAAAAAAATTTTTTTTACATAACCAGAAAACAAATTAAAAAATTAAAATCCCCCAAGAAACCAAATTAACTCATTTTTTTAGTTAACTTACTAAATGTTTTACAACATACAAACTGCAAAATATCTTTTGCATCCCTTTAAGAAACACCTGCCTTTCTTTGGTAAAGAATTTCTTGCAGGAAAGGTTCTAAAGTTTGAAGTTCCCTCCAACGATCCCAGCAGAAATGTTTCTAACTTCTAAGAATGTCCTAAGAGAATGAGCTAAAACACAGAAAATGTTGAAAGTCTTATTTAGAATATTAAAAACTGGAAGCAATCTAAAGGTCTAACAGTGGAAGAATGATGTATTTATAATGTGAACATACATGTGATGTCCAACAATTTCAATTCTAAGTATGAAGAGTAAGCCACACTAAAGAATGTTAAAAAATAATAATTAGTAAGTAAATATAATTATAAAACCAAGTCAGAAATACAAAAAAAGGGACAATTATATTGGAATGATGAAATTTGATTTCTGTTTCCTGCCTCCTCCCTTGCTGGCTGTATAATTTTTTTTTAAATTCTTAGAATAGGAAAAAAAAAGGTAAGAATGCTATGGCTGGAAGGCCACTAGTAAACAAGCACATATAAAGAGTCCTCAAGACAAGACCTAATATGGGTATGAAACTAAATGTTATAAGGAAGGTCATTGTCCTCAGCAACTGACTCTATTTTTACCCCAAACAGGAGCCCATACAAAACCACCCCATTCTTTCCCTCTTTCTAATGAAAGTTCCCAAAAGGTATCCATCCAAGAAGTGCTGCCAATAATAACATTGTTAATTGTGACCAGCCTATAGACATCTCATTTGCAAAGGCTTTTAGGCCTGAACTGACATGAAATATACTACTATGGAAATCTTTTTGTCTTTTTGTGAGTTTTTTGATGCAAAAGAACAGTTTATCAAATTACTTATCTTTCAAAAAACACAATCACAAAATCATATTCATATACTGCTACTGTAGTGTTAGGGAATCCCAAGCCTAGACAGGCTGTTTAATTAAAAAAAAAAAGTAAGGATGCTTCTTTAAACAACTCAGAAAGTATTTTTCCCCCAGAAATATTATAGTGATAAGGGAAACGATCTGCCCACCTACGCCTCATTTCCACAATCTCCCTCTAAATTTCCTGGTCTAGAAAACCCATGGCTCTTTGTGATGCTTCTTATGCTTTTCAGGAGTTTCCCTCACAGGTCTGCATTTCTATCATGGAATTTTTGATTTTTTTTTTTAAGCTAGGAAATGTCTTACTAACAAGTTGTTTTATCACCTAAAATCTACTATAATCCATTTTTACAACACAGATAACACTTGGTTGACTTAAATTCTAGAAGAAAAAAGTCTTGCTTTAGCAATCAAAAACTTAAAAACAAAGGGGTAAGAGGATACTGAAATGTCCTAATAGTTTGTGTAGGACCTCAAACATTAAAGGCAAGATGATAGTTTTAAAAATGTAATAACTCAAGTCTAAACATGAATGAATTTAAATTTAATCCTTTTTGTATGAAACCAAATAGCAGTCTAATACCACTGGGACTAAGTGCTATAAAACTAAGTAATAAAATACATGAAACATGATTACAATTTAAATTCTTTGGATTATCTTTTTTTTTTTTTTTTTTTTTTTTGATATGGAGTCTCGCTCTGTCGCCCAGGCTGGAGCGCAGTGGCGCGATCTCGGCTCACTACAGGCTCCACCTCCTGGGTTCACGCCATTTTCCTGCCTCAGCCTCCCTAGGAGTAGCTGGGACTACAGGCGCCCGCCACCACGCCCGGCTAATTTTTTGTATTTTTAGTAGAGACGGGTTTCACCGTGTTAGCCAGGATGGTCTCAATCTCCTGACCTCGTGATCTGCCCGCCTTGGCCTCCCAAAGTCTTTGGATTATCTTGTAAGCCCCCACATTTAATATAGAAGTTTAAAACTCTCTAAAATAATACTAAGCATCTTAGTATTATTTAATACTTTTATATCTAAAAAGTTGTCCTTTCCTTTTTTTTTTTTTTTTTTTTTTTTGAGACAGGGTCTTGCTCTGGGCTCAAGCAATTCTCCCACCTCAGCCTCCCGTGCAGCTATGACTACAGGGGTGCACCACAACGCCCGGCTAATTTTTTTTTTTTTTTTTTTTTTGAAGACTAGGTCTCACTACCTTGCCCCACGTGGGTCTAGAACTCCTGGACTCAAGCGACCCTCCCACCTCAGCCTCCCAAAGTGCTGGGATTACAGGCAAGGGCCACCATACCCAGTCTAAGAATATTTTTTGGATTTTCACAGCTGTCAGGAAAGCTTTAGAAAGAAAAGATGGGGGTTAAAAGTTAAGACACAGCTTAAGACAGAAGCATTGTAAAACAGGAACAAATACTGGCTTAAACCTGATGTCTCTAACTATATTCCTCTATTTTAAGAATCTTTTAGTATCTGATAGTTTCATCAGCTTTTCCATTTTCCAATATGTGACCTTTATTCCCACCATGTCCCAAATAAACGAGTCCTAGGATTTCCTAGAAGGTGGAATTCAATTATTGTGTCCCTTTTATATATAAGGCAAACATTGCTTTTAACTTCCGTTGGAACATGGGAACTTTCACTAGAATGCTTAGAACGTTCAGAAAAAATGTCCCAAAGCTCTCTTCTGGTCCATACAAGACAATCAGAATGTAACACAGTAGCAGAGGGTGTGGAACATACACTAGTCATATTTGATTCTCTCTGTCAGGGGTTCTTCTTTGTAATGGGAAATAATTTGAATCAGGATGGAACAGTTGATAAGAAGAAAGAACAAACCAGCTAACCAAATAAACAGAAAGGTGTTCTTTCCTTGAAACTCAAGAACATAAGCAGGAGCCAGCCATATGGCCTGCCCTATAAACCATAACATTAGGAGAACTACAGTTCTTTTCCAAGGCATTCTTACTAGTGGCATCACAAGAGGCAGTAAGCAAAGGTACCAAAGAAAGTACTGGGAGGTGCAGACTTTGTTAAAAGTCACAAAAATGGACGTATGAAGAAAACAACAAAAAACGAGGTCTCTGTAATAGGCGAAAGACACAGCTGAAAGCAAGATGAGCTGTGGCAGGAATGCAGCAATTCCCAGGGAAAAACTCCACTTGCTCTCTGCAGTCAAATACAGCATGTAGAAGTACGGAGAAAAGTTGTGACGGATATCCCGCCTAGTCAGGTGATAAAAGTAGGTGTGTTCCAAAAATTCCCAGCCGTACTCATAGTAAAAACCAAAGCTCAGGGCAAAAAACGTGAGTCCAGCAATTGCTACAAACAGCAGTACAGCCCGATTACACAGCCTCTTCAGGAGCTCGTACAAACGAGCCTGGAAAGTATACCGGAATTGACGGAGGCTTTTGTCATTGTCGCGATCTGGAAGCAGGTGGAGGGTTATGGGAAGGATATAAGTCACCGGATATATCTTCATATGCACCGCGAAACCATAGAATACAGCTGCACACGCGACAAGTCTTTTCTTTATCAAGTAGAGGACCATCAGGACCAGGGAGGAGACAATCGAGTCCGCATTACCGCGGCTGGATACTGCCATAGGCAGGGGGTTAAGAAGCCAAAAGACACAGTAGCCACAAGCCTGGCGGTGCCCCAGCCCCTTCAGCAGCAGCAGGCGGTATAAGAGGAAAGCGGTGAGGAGGTCGCAGCTGATGAAAAGAAACTTTCCAAAGAGCTCGCTGAGGTAGATGTTGGGAGTGAGGAGCCAACCCAGCAGCGGGGTGTAACGGTACGTGGCTCTCAGGTAAGGCGAGCGCCCCTCCGTGACGAAGCGTGCGGCGTCGGTGAAGACCTGGTAGTCGATGTCCGTATACCTCACGTGCAGGGTCCGGTCCTGGAAGACGCCATAGAAAACCAGGGCGACTCTGGCTAGAAAGGCCACACCAAAGACGCCAGCTGGAGCCACCTTCAAGTTCAGGAGCCATTCGCCCCAGTGCTTGGTCAAGCGCATGATCGGACTGTGCGACAGCTGCTTAGCCCCACCTCCAAACTGCCTTCGTACCTCTAACCTTCCCTTCGGTTCCTCGCAGCAGGTGGCCGCCGCATCTCCCCCCCGCCAGGCTGCCAACCGAAACTGCTGCGCACTATCACTTCCGGCATGAAGCCCCGCCCCCGTACTGCTACCTGTCTCCAGCCCCGCGCGGGCTCCTCAGCCGCCCGAGCCAAAAACTTGCCTTCCTCTGGATGGACTGTCTCGCTTCCGCTTCTTCTTCCGGCGGAGGCGGGATTTCCGGTCCCTGGGATGGGAGGTGTTCGCTTGCCGGGAAATCCGGCACTGGCTTGAGGATTTTATGGAGTGGAGTGAGATTTCTTTGTAAGTGACAACCCGCCGCCCCCCGCCCTCTTCCCGCGCCCCATTTCCAGTCCTCAAAGGAAAACCCTCCGACGCGTAGCGAGCTGCGGGCTGCGCGCTACATCCCTCAGTCCTGGGCTGGAGATCCGAGAGTGAAAAATGTAGGAGTGAAAGGAAGATAAGCCTTCTCATGCTTTACTCCACTAGCCCGCCGGTATTCACCGGGGATTTCTGGGCCCCCGGACAGGACAGGATGAGTTGAAGGGGGCTGAGTGTGTATGTCCCATGCAATATTGGAGGCATACTTATATTTTTAAATTACTAGTTGGTAATCAGAGATTCAGATTTAAGTGGGCAGCTTGTATTTTATCCGGCAACCCTAAGTGAAGGTGATGAGAAAGAAGACAGGAAAGCGTCACAAAATTCCTTAACTTGTCAGCCCCTTATGCCTCAGTATCTCTGTGTTTGCTATTTCTTCTGTCAAAGTTGCCATCCGCTCTCCAATCACTCTGGCGAATACCTACCCAACCCTTCAGGCATCAGTGCAAGTGTTAGCTCCCAGCTCCCACTCACTTCCTCATCACGCAGAATGAATGACTTAGATGCCAGTCCCCTCTCCTGTCCGAGGATAGGTGGACTGGGGCGGACGGGATCTAAGCTCCAGAAAATCACTCACACAGAAGACCCTGCCATGCTACTAAAAGTTCTCCCAGTGCTCCAGAACTCCCTGGTCATTCCTTTGTTACAGCATTTGTCACACTGCTTTGTAATAACTATTTTTGTTTGTTTTGCTCTCCTAGTTTTCCATCAGGACACTTTGAATTCTTCGATATCAGAGATTATCTTGTTCTTTTCTCTACCTCAACATCTAACACAGTACTAGTAGCCATTCAGTAAAGTTGAATTGATTTTAGAGGTTCCTCCTACCAGAATATTTCTAGAGTGGCATCTTTGGATTGCTCCCAACTCCCAGTTATTTTCTTTTTTAAATATCCTTTATGTATATCAAGGTCCCCTGCTCCCCCCACCCCACTCCAACCCTACTTCCGTGAATTTCTTACCAAGGACTGTAACCCATTAGATCTTCCCTTTCCGTGGTTACTTAGTGCACTTACATAGTCCGCATTGTAGAATTTGATACTTTATTTTAGATTGTATTCACAGCCCTCACAAGAGATTGTAGGGTTCTTGGGGGTAGAAATTATATCTTGTCCTTAATTTTTTTCAATTATGTGTAATTTGTTGTAGTCTTAGGCACATGGTAAATGTTTAGTAAATACAGATTAATTGGATTTTATAGAATGAGCCTGCTTCCTAGGGGAAGTCTTCTAGACTAGAATAAGAAAAAGAGGTGACTTCATCCAGTCTGAACATGCAGCTCCCAGGACTACCTGCTGCTCATCCATCCTACACTTCACATTTATCCTTTGGAGATGAACTGTGTTAATCTTATATATTCCATATTCATATTGTGAGAGCTCTATGTCCTTTTATACGCCTTGGTATAATTACATGCCTTAGATTGATAATTCTAACCATTTTTTTTGCAGTATATTAGCCATACATATAGTGGCAGCACATCACCACTCATATAATGATGATGATGATTATGATGATTACTATTATTTATAATAGCTGGATTTGTTGAGGACTCATTTGCAATGTACCAGGCATTATGCTAAGTACTTTGCATGTAAGGTAGATATTCCCACCTTTACAAATGAAGAAAACCAAGGCTTATGGAGATTAAGTAATTTTCCTAAGTCACATAGCTAACTAGTGGCAGTGCTAGAACTCAAAACCCAGTCTGTGTGACCTAGAATATCTTAATCATTATGTGGCTGACTTGCCAATAAAATGTTGATCACAAATTCTAATTTTCCTGTGTTTTCTCTTATTGATCTCTCATCTGGATATTCTGGATGTTCTCTCTCACTGTGACTCTTTCTACCTCTGATTTATTCTTTTCTTCTGCAAATAATAGATAAGTGAGGCTTAGTTCCCTAAGATAGAAAATATGGGAGGTAGGTGTCTAAGGATTAACTAAGTAAGGGTTCTTGTGGCTGGATTGGTTTCAGTAGTATAGCAGAAAGGTTTCAGTCAATCTGCCCCTACATGGCTGTCCTAGTAGACAAATGGGAGGCACCAAATTTAGGCAGATAAGGAAACAAATAATAATTTTAAAAAAATAAAAAATAAAAAACTAAGCATGTCACTGAAGTCAAAGGAGTGAGATGTAGATAGTAGTTGTGGGAACGAAGAAGAGACTGGAGTGTGTAAGACAAATTGGACAGAGAGGTCCAACTTTAGTTACTATTTCTGGATGGAAGAGATACATCACAGGGTCCGAGGACCCCATATTGAACTTTTTGCATTGGGTTTAGGGATTGTATCTTCTTACCTCTTTCTGAAAGAGTTACATTTTTTTCAAATGCTCCACTGTTCCTTACCTCTTGGACTGTTACAATCCTTCTTAATTCCCCCTTTCACTATCTGCTCCTAGATTTCTATCCTTTTAGAGCCAATGACTAAGGAAAGCACAAACATGGATCGCTCAACTTTAGTTTCCCTAGCAGGAACCTTGTCCTTGTTCACTATGCTGCATATACTCTCATTACCCTTCCATATCCACTATTCATCTTTTTTGCCCTATTCTCTGTTCCAAGAGGTTAGGCTGTATCAGTAGCATCACTCAATCTCCCTTGTTCTCTGTCTTCCCATTAGAATAGACCAGTGGGAGGCGCTAGCAGATCTTTGGCAGTGTCTGGAATTCCTCACCTAAAGCCATGGCTCCTGTTGAAGCTATAGCTCTCTCCTTTGGGTACAAGTCTCATGGTTCCAGTAACTGTCCCTTCAGGCTTAAGTCTGGTAAAGGCGTCTTACTTTGCGAGTGCCTGGGTACATCACCATATCTTGTTGATTTATTAAACTTGTCCATGCCTTTGCAAATAATTTCTTCATTAAAACACGTCCACTGGCCCTTTGAGTATACCATCTGTTTCCTGCTAGAACCTTGACTACTTTAATCACTTTCTTTTTCACTAGATTTTGTTCATATGTCTTGCTTTGTCATTTCTTTGGAATCTATTTCTAATTCTTTCCATGCCCAGCATCCTGCACCTTAGTTCAGACCTTCAACAACTCAAATAATACGTAGCGAACACCTATACTATACTATACCAGGATCTGTGATAATTGCCTTTCCCTCAAGCTTTAAAAATCTCTTAACTGATTTAAAGTCTTATGTCTCAATTCTACTACCAGATTGATATTAATTAATAGTACTTTACTTAGATTCTTTCCTCCATCAAACATCTTCAGTGGTTCCTGACTGCCTAAAGAAAAAAATAATGAACGCTTTAGCCTGATATTGAGTTCCCCTATTTTCTGGCTTTACCTTAGCTTTCCATCCTATTCACCTATAAAGCCTCTGTTTTAGGTTTACTTTTCCCAAAATATGCCTTGTGCTTTCTTCTCATGATACTTTCTTCATGCTGTACTTCCTACAAAGACACCTGTTTCTCTTTACTTACTTAAATGCTATTTGGTTTTTCAATGTTGAACCCAACCCTCAACTCCTCTGTAAACTCTTCCTAGACCTTAACAAGTGAAATAGTCTCTCCCTCCTCAAAACAGTGGTGTTTATTGTCTGTTCTCTTTTTTAACAGTAATTATGTCATGCTCATTGTCTAACTCTTTTATAGTTATTTAACAAGATATACAAGCTCCACTGCATACTTTAGGCCATTTCTCTCTCTCTTTTCTTTCTTTCCCTCCTACTAATTTATCAAACATCATACATGTCAGGCACTATATGAGGTGCTGGGCTGTACTCATGACCAAACACTTGACATGAATCCCATTCACGTGACATTTGAAGTCTAGTAAGCTACACAGACATTAGTCGAATAAATTGACAAATAATATACAAATGCAGTTGTGGTAAGTGCTCTAGCTTTTAAGGGGATTTATTTGATCTCAGATGGGCATAGTGTAAGAGTTAAGAAGGTTGGCCAGGCACAGTGGCTCACGCCTGTAATCCCAGCACTTTGGGAGGCCGAGGTGGGTGAATCACCTGAGGTCAAGGGTTCGAGACCAGCCTTACCAATATGGTGAAACCCTGTCTCTACTAAAATTACAAAAATTAGCCATGCGTGTTGGCGTGTGCCTGGAGTCCCAGCTACTCAGGAGGCTGAGGCAGGAGAGTCACTTGAACCTGAGAGGCGGAGGTTGCAGTAAGCTGAGATCGTGCCACTGCACTCCAGCCTGGGTGACAGAGCAAGACTCCGTCTCAAAAAAAAAAAAAAGAAAATTGGCAGTTGGCAGGCAGTGGGGAGAGTTCCACAGAAGGAATAGCAGGTGGAAAGTGCCATGATTGTACATCCCTTGATTCATGCATCATGTCTTATATTTCTTTGTTAGCTGAATGATACCTTCCACATAATAGGGACTCAGCGTTTGCTGATTTTTCTTAAATCTTAATGTATTCTAACCAAACATGTTAGATTGATACCATCCCTCGCTTAGTTTCTGTCCCTGTGAAATGTTTCCCACAGAGATCTCACTCTTTTTGGAACATTTTGCTAATGTTATATCTGGCATTAGTACATGGTACCTGCTATTGCTTTTCATTATATTTGTTATATGCTACTTGTTTTATTTCTGTTTTCTTACAAGTTTGTAGGTTTCTTCAACCTTTTAGGCCTTTTAGGAACTATACATGTCCTATATCTTATATATCTCATATATCTTAGGATTCATTCCTAGTATTTCCTAAATGTTGTACTTAAGTATTTATTGATCATGATAAGAGACCCAGTTTTCTCCCTCCTCCTCTCTCTCTCCTTCCACTTCTGGAGAGCAAAAATCAGTGACCATAGGGTCTTTTGCCTCTCATCAGAGAAAATTCAGGGCTGGATATTAACAACCAGACCTTTCTCAGGCTACTGACAGACAAACAAGTAGAAGAGAAATCCATTTCTTTGAGATTTGAGGGAAGAAATGCCTGGTGATTAAAGGAATAAGCTTACAAAGAACCTTGAGGATATATAAGGAAAACTGGCAACAAGATTACATGGTAGCCTGGAAGGGAAATTGGGCTTGTGATCACTGGCCAAAAGGGACAATGCCCAGGATCCAAAGCAACTTGACTTTTATGGATTAAGCTGAGCCAATTTTCATACTCCTGGGTCTTAATGTTTTTTCAGTATTGTCCCATGAAAACTGAATGTAAAAGGAACTTGCTAAAGCATGAGAGAAAAATTAAACAGAAGGGGCCTGGCCATGCAGTCAGAAGTTCTTCCAGCACAGCCGAATTCAACCCTCCACACTCATGGGTAGGCCTATGAGTTCAGACCTTGACAGTCGTGGTTTAGATTTCTAAAAGAAGCTAGAGTGACAACCAAAGAGTCATCCATTTTATTTAGTAGCTTGTTCTTAACAGACAAAAAACAAACAAATCTTACACACCTTGTTTTCCTAGATAAATTTGACCTGGTTTAGTCTTTAGTGCAATGAATGGAAAAAACATCCCTAAATACTTCTGCATCAGTAGAGTTGGCCATTACTGAGCCTGGAGACCCATGCTAACTTTCCAGCAAAGGTAGTGTGTTACTGTACAAGTGAACTAGGTTAGCTAGCAAGAATAAAGGACCAGGGCAGCAGCCGTGGGGAGGGCACAGTGTCCTGGACTTGTAGCAATAGTATAACTGGCTTCCTTTCCCTGCTCAGACCTTACAGGGAAACTCCTGGATGATTTTATTAGGCTGACAGGGGTTGGGGGAATAATGGGGTGAAGCACATTGCAGAGATTTCGGAAGCTTCTCATGGAACTTCACCATCCCCTAGAGCTGCTGGTAACCCCACTCCTCATTTTCATTCAGAAGCATCAAAACCAAAGCATCACCCTCCATGCCCGAATGCCAGGATTGGAACTCTTCTGGAATCCATGGCTTTCTCTTTGGGCTGCTTGCAGCCACACAAAAGGCTGGACCTCGACCTTGGGAGATCTTGAGCCCAACAGCTATTAGTCCTGGCGTTTGGATTCCAAGGTTGAGGCTTCCCATTAGTGCCTCCCATACACCAAGGTGTTCAGCTCCTGAGTTTGATTTCAGGGCCTAGAGCAATAGCAGCTCCCACCCCTGTGGAAGACAGGGAAATACAGTGTACTTCATGAAAGGGAAACAAAAGGGTGCTTTATTTTATTTTATTTTATTTTATTTTATTTATTTTAAAAAGGCGCTACAGTGGCAGGACGCTGCTGGGGATGGGGGCACACAGTGTAAGTGGTAGATTTTCCAAGATTTCCCGTCCCTATTGTCCTCCGAGTTCCTCTCTTCCTGGTCCTATCAGTAGCATAGGATTCAACAAAAGCCTTCATGAGTGCCTCTTTATTTCTGAAAAGGAACTTCTACCCCTCCCTTTCCCATTTCCAGACTTGAAATCCTTCATCAGCTATCTCACTTCCATGTTGAAACCAGGACCACTGATTGTAAGTCTGAAAATCTGGGTGTCCTACCCCATAACCAGGCCGAGATATCTGCCCCCAATGCTAAAGTCTCTGAATATTTCCCTTCTGTACATTCAATATATTTGGGCATATATACATCTATATACATCTGTCTATATATATATTATCTCTGTTTCTTTCTTCTTAGATAAACCTTTCATATGTGTCATATCCTAATTTCCCAAGCCTCCCCACTTCTTGTTTGCAAGCCGAAGCAAGACTCAAGAGTTTCATTGATTTCACTAGGTCCCTCAGCATCATTTCTTTCTCATCTTCACACCCCAGGTATCTTCCCCCATCAGTTGTTTTGCCCGTCTTCTGAAATCTCCCCTTTTTACACCTGTGCCTACTGAAATCTCCCCTTTTTACCCCTGTGCCTACTACTCTGCTGATATTCCAAGTCCACGGTTGGTATGGGGGCCCATTTCTCACCAGACCTGGCTGCTTCTGAAGCTCGGCCTATTGCCTAAAAGAGGATTCAGGTCAGAGGAGACAGACTATAGTCTAAAGAACCATTTAGAGTTAAGGTTGGGGGTAGATGTTCCCTGTGAGGGGCTTGTTATTCCCTGTGAGGGGCTTGTGGGAGAAGATGCCAGATTGCATTAATAGGACAGTGTGATTTAAAGTGCAACTTAAAGCAAAGCCTGGGATAATAATGGAGGAGATTCCAAAAGGGTAAGTCAGAAAATGTTTTCTTCTCACTTTTTCATCCAAGAGTCTAGAGGCTTGAGTCTGGGGGCTTAGAATAAACAGCAGGGGAATGGGAAGAAAGCACAGCATGGCAAAATAAACCAGATGGAGGTTAACTTGCCAATAGATAAGAAGGTACAGATACACACACACACACACACACAGCAGTACATCTTGTCCCTACACACTGAAAGAAATCAGGTAAGTCTAATGTTGAATAAAGTTGAGAACACAGAAGCTGGCTCTTGGCCTTCTGTTCTCTGTTTCAGATTTTTCAAGTTTTGTTGTTCTTGTTTTTATGCCAACTAGAAGGTAATGGTGGGGTTTACAGTAGATGGACACTGAAGGGTCTTCGTTTTCAAGATATAGTTAGTTGAATTCGAGGAGAGATCAATATAACAAGACCTTGTGCGATTATAGTTGGTGGTGATCATGGGTCTAGCCTCAAAATTTTGTGTTTCTCTGCAAGGCTCTGTACATAGATGCATGTATATATTCTGTAGCTTGTAACAATTGGCTGAGACCACCTTAAATAAACTACCACTTGACTCATAGTGGGACTATGCAGTACCACTGTGTGGGGCTTCCTTGGTACCAAAGTGAGACCAGAAAGCACTCTAGGGATTTGGGGCTTTGGATAAAGCTCTGGTGCCTATATGCCCTTCCCTGACCCTTACCACAGACCCCACCAGGGAACAAGGAATAGGCTGAGTTTGATCTCTTAAAGTCTGCTTTTTAACTTGCCTGAAAATGGCCTCATGGCAGAGGAGAGTAGAGATGACACTGATTTTCTTCATTTTATACCAAGTCTCAGGAATGGCTGAGGGAAGCCATGGTTATTTGATCAGAGGGTATAATTTCCTTTCCTTCCAGCATTGACTAATGAAATTGCTGGCACTTTTCAGAAGGGCACTGGGAGGTGTAACTGAGAATAATGGCTGCCAGCCACAGAGTTCTGCTTCTGCCCAAATCTTAACAAAGCATCACCAATTCTCAGAGGCTCTGTACAGCAGTTTGGAAATCTGAGAATTTACCCATCCCTCATGGTCGGATTGGGTTAACTTTCTGGGGAGACTGTGCCCTGTGAATCTAGTTTTACTTGAGCATCCGTGTTAAGAGAGGAAGGCCCTTGCATTTTCCCTCCCTTCTCCCAAAGAGTTGGGGTTAAGGAAGAAGGATCTAGGCTGGGCAGGAAAGGAAGAAGAGAAGCCAGGTACAGTACAATCTGGAATATTATTTTCAGACCTTTCCATGGGGCCTGGGTACTGGACTCTTTTCAAAGGAACATATTGGCTTGTGTCCTTCCATTCACAGGACACAGGGAAACAGATCTTCTCTGGGCTGCCTGGAAGATAGGTTTAAAGGTTTAGATAACAACTTGTGTTAGTCACTCCAAATTGAAGAGTTCAGAATCCAGGATAGATAGGGGTGGTTATATGTTTATGTTTCTTGGGCCAACTCCAATTCTCTGAGAACAGAGGCTATGAGGGAACTGGGTATCCTGAGAGTGTTCACTTGAGAAACTACAGAGGGAAAATAGTGGTGACCATGGTTCTAGGTTATGGTCAGAAGTCACCAGCAGAAATCAGCTTCACGGTGGCAAACCCTGGCTTCTTTCAACAGAGATTGGTAGAAACCCTAGGATATGTTGATATCAGATTCCTATATTTCTGAAAGCACAGACCACAACGTGACCATCAGAGAGAGTCTTGCCTTTGGGAACTTGCTAGATGGAAAGGTAACAGAGGGAGCTCCAGCCTCAAGTCACCAAACTTCATGGTGGTGGTGGGAGGTGGGGGGAGTCTATCCTTCCAAACACATGGTCCTCCTAATGTGAGTATCCAAGCATGGCTGAGGCCTTCTAAGCCACTTCAGCCTAATCCCTCTCTTTCCCCCATCCTGGCTTAAGGGAGGTATGTGTATTGGGGCAGAAGCTGGGGGAGTGGAAAGGGGACAGTGGGAGGTGAACCTGGACTCCAGTTGGCCTAAGCTACCAACAGGTCACTGGGTTAAAGAAGAGGGAGTGGAGGATGGGTGCTTCGGGGGAGCTCCAGTAAACCCGGGTAGTATTCCTTACCAGGGCATTGGAAGAGAGGAAAAGAGACCAGAGGAATGGGGGAGTGGGAACAGGTCATCAGACATTGCTGATGCGCACACTAAGGGCACTGCCCTCCTTCTCAGCTTGCTCCCTTAATGACTCCTCCAACTTGAGCTTTTCAGGGTCTCCGTAGCGTACAGTGCTGTCACGGAGGCCACTAGGAGAGGCCACTTTCACAACTTGGTCAAAAAGGCTGAAGTCAGCTATGTATTTACCACTGGCTGACAGTGAGATGGCAGGTGTGAACTCGTAGCCCCAAAGGATCTCCTCTGGCAGGTAGGAAGTGCGCACCTGACAGGTGGCACTGGTGGACTCCACTGTCCCACTTAGGATCAGCACCAGCTCAAAGTCACCCTCACCACTGCGAAGAGGGAGATCTTTCAAGGGACTGGTCTCATCTACCACGTGATAGAAGGTAAGGGGTAAAATAAGGAAGGGGCTGTCAGAGGCCGTGTCTACTTGGAAAGTCACATTGACCTGGTTGAGACGGATGTTCTCCCCCTCCTTGGTTTGGTGGGTCTGAAGCAGTTTTCCTGTCACCTGGCAGCCAATGAGGAGGCTCTTGCGCATGTTGGCAACTCGGATCATGAGGCAGGGCTTCCCATTGTGGGAGGCCACAACTGCATGCTGGCTGAAACGAATGGTCTCAGCCCGCTTCTTGGGCCGGGCAATCTTCGCCAGGAAGGTACCTGTGATGAAGATTTCCAGGATGGTGGTGAGCACCAGCTGGGCAATAAGAAGCACAATGGCCAGTGGACATTCCTCACTGATGTAGCGGAAGCCATAGCCAATGGTGGTTTGGGATTCAAGGGAGAAGAGGAAGGCTCCAGTGAGTGTGTGCACCTGTACCACACAGGGGGTGTGGTTGGCCGGGGGGTCCAGCTCCAGTAGGTCCCCATGTGCCACAGCCACCAGATACCACACCACGCCAAAGAGGAACCATGTGCCTGCAAAGGTCGCAGAGAAGAGCAGAAGCTTGTAGCGCCACTGCATGTCAATGAAGGTTGTCCACAGGTCCTTGAGGTAGAGGAAGCGCTTGTCGGCAATGTGCTCCATTCTCACGTTGCTGCGACCATCTTTTGTCAGGACTCTCCGCCGTCGTATCCCTGGGCCCATTAGGGGCCGGCTTTCTGTCTGAGTGGTCTGACTGTAATACACCTTGGCAACTGACGTCATCTGGAGGGAGCAAGACAGCATAATGGAGGTTATCGTAGAAATCCGGCTGACTCCTAACCCTCACCCCATGGGAGGGAGGAATTAACATTCATTTGGGTGTCGCTTATGTGTTCTTGTCTTACCAAATATTTATTGAGCACTTGCTATGTGCCAGGCACTGTGCAGGGGCCGAGGCAGGTGGATCGCCTGAGGTCAGGAGTTCGAGACCAGCCTGGCCAACATGGTGAAACCTGTCTCTACTAAAAATACAAAAATTAGCTGGGCATGGTGGCATGCGTCTTTAGTCCCAGCTACTCAGGTGGCTGAGGCAGGAGAATCGCTTGAACCCGGGAGACAGAGGTTGCAGTGAGCTGACATCGCGCCACTGCACTCCAGCCTGGGTGACAGAGCGAGACTCCGTCTCAAAACAATAAAATAAAATAAATAAAATAAAATAAAATAAAATAAAATGACATCATTCTGCTCTCCAAGAACTCACAGCCTAGTGAGAAAGATGCCTATTTAGTAAGCAAATAATTGCAACACAGTCTGATATTTGTAATTCTTAGAGGAAGAGAGGCAGAAAAGAAAGAGTAGTAGCTTCACAGTTCCTTGAAGGTGAGGGTGAGACTAATGAGAGCCTTCACCACAAAACCAGTCCTCCGAAGATCTCTAATTTTGAAATAGGATCCCTCCCCACCCTCATGAATGGCTATGAAGCAAGACAAGCTATCCTGTTGAAATCCTTCCAGGCCAATCCCCCTTAACACACACACACACACACACACACACACACACACACACACACACACACACACACACACCCTTAATTTCTTCATTCTCTGCTCTATCCCCAAGCCAATACCCACTGGTGATACTAAGATACTCATCTGGTTCAGAGAATAGCAGAAACTACCCATTCTTTTACCCTTCAAGATGCTCTCTAAGCACCCAGACCATTTCATTTTTTATCATCATCATCATCATCTGTTTGCATCATCTGGGGAAATTTGTTCTGAGTTAGAGTCTAGGGCAGTGTTAGGAAGAGTACAGATGGGACTTGAACAAAAAGAAATAAGCAGTGGTGGAGGAGAAACAACATGTTGAAACTTCCTGGCAGCACTGGGACATTTTCTCAAGGACTGGCAGAAATGCCAGATTGTGGGTGGCAAAATTGTTTTGACGGAATGAAGTAGAAGAGCTAGGGGTGTATATTAACTAGCAGCTATGTCTGCACAGGCTCAAATTCAGGACTGCTATTTGTTCTGATAGCAGAAAGTGGGGCAAGCCACTGAAATAGGAGACAATTCACTTAATACAAGGTGCCTGGCACCCTTGCCCAAGCAGTAACTTGTACTTTTCCAGCACAGAAAGAATTTTAATCACTTGAGCCCTTGGACCCTGGATCTGATAGCCAGATCTTCTGCGGAGCAGGGTGATCTCTGGGGAGTTTGGCCCTTCTTGGAGAGGCTCATTACATTCTCCATTCGAAAATGTCTGAACCATTGCATTTTATGATTCTTCACACTGCCCACCCCACCCCCCCATCTCTATTTTCCCCATGGCCTTGCCCCTGGAAAACTTCAAATTATTTGGGCCTGACCATATGCCCAACCAGGTAGGCACTGAATTGGAGATCACCAATGGATGAGAACCCTGAGAATGTTCAGAGGCAACAAGGATGCCCAATTTACCAGCCCACAGGCCATTTGGAACTTCCGTTCATGCAAGACTATTCAACCAGACCTGGATGTCATTCACTTCCCTATATCCTTGGCTGCTTTGGAACAAAAAGGAAGCTCTGCAACTCTGAAGTTTGAAGAATTTGTATGTCAAGTCTAAACAAAGCCCTATTTAGTACTCAGTAGTAGTAATAATAACATAACGACCATACTGTCTGTATCTATATACCATTTTAGAATTCACACATTAGAATACCTTGTCATTTGATCCTCAAACTCTTGAAAAAAAAGATGTAAACTCCTATAAGAGATTTTGAGGAATATTAGAGAACAGAAGAAGTGCTGTAAAATTGGAGATGAATGAACATAGTTTTAATTTTCAAAAAGAAAAATGAAGTACCTTTCACAAACTACAAACAGGTAAAATATTGATCCTAGGCAAGATTCTAGAATGGAATATTAAGATTATGAGTACTTAGGCAGGATGGGGGAAAGGAAGTTATCAGTAGGACCCAGTGTGGATTTACTAAGAACAAGTCACATCAAAATAGCCTAATTTTGGCTGAGTGTGGTAGCTCATACCTGTATCCCAACACTTTGGGAAGCTGAGGCAGGAGGATCAATTGAGATCAGAAGTTCAAAACCATCCTAGGAAACAGCAAGACCCCGTATCAGCAAAAATTTTTAAAAATCAGCTGGGTATGGTAGCACATACCTGTACTCCCAGCTACTTGGAGGCTGAGGCAGGAGGATCGCTTGAGTTCAGGAGTTGGAGGCTGCAGAGAGCTATAATCATGCCACTGCACTGCAGCCTGGGCAACAGAATGAGACCCTGTCTCAAAAATAATAATAACCTAACTTTCTTTTATGATAAGGCTACTAAATTGACAAATCGAAGAAGTGCAACAGAGAACGTGTACCTAAACTTCAGGAGATTTTTGACAAGATCTCTCATTATGACCTGGGGATAAGATAAAGAAAAATGAGGAGAATGCTAATCTAATTCAGTGACTTTAAAAATCAGTGGTACTGGTGAGTGGACCGTGATAGCCTGGAATTCATTTTCTATGGATACACCAGAGAGCTTCATCTTTGGCCTAGCCGTATTCAATTTTCTTAACATGAACTTCATTCAAAACTATAGAATGCTATGGCCATCAATTGTGTGCCTGACAGAAAGCTGGGACAGATAGCAAATGCAAGAGCTGGCGCAGAATTAGGATCCAAAAGGAGTCAAATAAGTAGGCCAAGTCTAACAAAAATGTTAAGTGCTGGATTATGTACTTGGGCCCAAAAATTACCTGAGCAAGTTCTGGATTGAGAAGATGTGATTTAGCAAAGCAGTACAATATAAAAAAATTAAACACATTAGCAGAAAATAATCCAATATGAGTTATTCACGTGTTTTGATTGCCAAAAAAGCAAACTAATCTTAAGCTACTTCAGTTGAACTGAAGTCTCTAGAACAAAAAAGTAGTTGATTCTACTCTGCTCTGTTCATCCCACACCTGCAGTATCCAGCATCAAGGAACGCTCAGGATATGAGAGGATTCAGAACCAGACCACATGAGAAATGATTGAAGGAAATAGGGAAGTTCATTCAGGAGAAGAGACAATCAGAAAGATATAATGGATGTGTGCAAATATTTGGTTTGAAGGGCTGTCATGTGATCAAAGGCTTGGATTTGTCCTTTGAGCTCCAAGAGGAACAATCAGTGAGTTCATACTGCAGGGATAAAGATTGCAAATTGATATTATAAAGAGCACTGTAACAATCAGGAAGGCACTTTGGACAAGCACTTTGCAGAGATCCTATGGCGGTGATAAAAGCTTTGGATGGGAGATTGAAAGACTGTCTTGAAGATTCTGTCTATACCCATGGTGGGTCAGGATGCCTGCCTTCTCCACCCCACTTCTACCCCTGCACTTTTCCATGGTGACATTCAGGGATCCTTAACTGAAGTCCTAGCTTTGTTTATGTTGAGGGGAGAGTCTACATATCTTGGAGAATGGAAGCTCTTAGGGCCCAAGAAAAGTCTTGCTTATCATTCCCAAAATATTAGTCTATAATTCCTTCTCACTTTAAAGTTTATGAAATATATAGTTTGATCCTCACACCATGAGGTAGGTAGGAAAGACACCATAGAAACTAAGGCTCAGAGGGCTTTTCCCCAAGTAGATTAGTGGTAAAGTTGGAACAAGAATCCAGGTCTCCCAGCTCCTGGTCCAGAACTTTTTAATTGTAGCAACTGCTTTTGTATGCCCCAGGTTCATTCTCTTGGACCTCATGCTCTCAGCAGGTGCCACTACGGTACCCTGTATGTAAGACCACACATCCCAGGGTTAAGGCTTTAGACTCATGGGCACTGGAGATTTCGGCCACTGCTAGCCTCTTTGTTGCCTCTGGCTGTTGTGATTGCCACCTCCAGCTGTTGTGCCTGTGGTTGCCAGCCTTTATATCTGCCACCTCCAGCTGTTATCTGCTGCTCCCAGCTGTTGTGCCACCTCCCACAGCCAGGCAGCTTTGTTCTCTGCGGTGGCCAGAGTCAGAAGCGGATAAACAATCAGCTACACTCCACCCCCAATCTGGCCAGGCCCCTGGGGAAGGAAGCGAGCCAAAGCTCTGGAAATCATCTGTTGCGTACCCCACCACCCCGGGGCACCCCCGCAAAATAAAACATACTCTTTCCTCTAGAGGGCGCTATTTCCCCAAAACAGTCCCAGCCAGCCAAATACCAGAGACAGAATTCTGAAGACCAGCCTCTGAGTGGCGAAAGAGACAGAAACAGAGATATTCACCTTCTTTCTCCTCTAAGAACTGAACTAGTGATCCTTTCCCTAAAACAAAGACCAGTCATAGCTACAGTGATGATCAGCAGGTTCCCTCAGCAAGTACCACTCCCACTCACTGCTACCCCCGGAAGTTCTTCCTGGAGCTGTCTTTTTTTTGCCTGAGCACTCATTTATTTTACTTGAGAGTCATTTATTCTACTTGAGAGTCATTTATTCTCCAGGATAATACATGGATTTATCAGGGCCTTTCTTCAGTAAGGACACTGTTGTTCTTGTGACTCTCAATAACTTGATCTGTGACTCCCCTTTGCTTTTTGCTACTTTGCTCCTGGATTTCTCTTCCTCAAATACACTTCTGACTAGAAAGGATGCTTCAACCCCCTCCCAGGGGCAGCAGGTACAGGGGAAAGAGAAAAGCTGCGCCCGCAGGGAAAGTGCTTTATCTGTTTTCTCTGTAGCCTCTCAGCACACTATTCCTGATTTGGTCTCTGCCTGCTTCTGACTTTACCCTTGACAATCTTTCACAGGCCCCCTGAACTCCAGCAAAGAGCCTCACTACCTAATCCCTTCTACCTTTGGACCTGTTTCTGCACTGCCCTGCTCCATCCCTACCTGATGATCTCCTTATCTTTCAGAACTCGACTCAAGTGTTAGTTACTCCCTTTGACGCCTTCCCTGACTCTCAAAAAAACAATTCATCTTCTCTGTCCCTCCCATCCCTGCCCAGAATGGGTTTACTTTACTATGCTTGCTCTTGTACATATTCTCTTTTTTTCCCCCTAGATGGGATCTCACTCTGTCACCCAGGCTGAAGTGCAGGAGTGCAGTGGTGCAATCTCAGCTCACCGCAACCTCTGCCTCCTGGACTCAAGCAGTCCTCCCACCTCATCCTCCTAAGTAGCTGGGACTATAGGCGTGTGCCACCATGCCCAGCTAATTTTTGTACTTTTAGTAGAGACGGGGTTTTGCCATGTTGCCCAGGCTGGTCTCAAACTCCTGGACTTAAGTGATCTGCCCACTTTGGCCTCCCAAAGTGCTGGGATTACAGGTGTGAGCCACTGCGCCTGGCCCTCTTGTACATATTCCTATTTTGAAGCATTATAGTGCTTTGAGATGGTTTGTTTATCATTGTTTACCATCTTTGTGCTCCTAATTTAAGACCACTGACTCTGCCTTTCATCTGTTTCCCCAGTGCCTAGTATAGTTTGTTAAGAAAGAGTAAGGGAATGACTGAAAGCCTGATCTGGACGGGCCAAGGCCCCCCTGAGGGCTGTAGTTTTTATCTGCCTCACAGGAGACACCTAGTTCACACAGACCTTCAGGAGGAGCCACTTCAGAGTGCGAGGGGACCCAGGATTACACAGGCTTTGCTAATGCTGCAGATGCCTACGACCCTGTTTTCAGAAGGTAAGAAAATAAAAGCCCAAGATATCAGTCCCTGCTCTCTTCTGGGTCAACTGTTCCATTTGCAGGGGATTGGGGAGAGAATGAGCTTTGTAAACTGCTACAGAGCATTGGAGTTGATTATGCTAAATTAGGTGACTAGAAAAGATGCTTCAACCCCCTCCCAGGGGCAGCAGGTGCAGGGGGAGGGGAAAAGCTGCACCCACAGGGAAAGTGCTTTGTCTGTTTTCTCTGTTGCAAGAGCAAGCTGACTGAAAGGAGCTTTGGGATATGAATACTAAATGCATTCACTTCCAATTGTAAACAAATCCTTTCTTCTCCTACTTGCTGCTCTATTTTGGTTCCTAAAATAGTTAAAGGGACCATCATCCTACCCATTACCCACACTCAAAGCCAGGATCATCTCAAACTCTCTTCTTGCCTCAACTCAACATTTATCTAAAGCCATGTGCTGTGGATTTATTATTTGTGCCTCCTCCCCTTCATTCCATTGTCTTACTTCAGGTCCTAATGCCTTGTGGCTGAATCACTGCATCAGCCTCCTACTCATCTCGTGTCTCTGTTCTTTCTGTCCTGAAATCCATCCTACATTGCTCCTGGGTTTCTCTTCCTCAAATACACCTCTGATCAGGAATCAATGAACATTTATCCAGTACTTTAGAAAGCACTTTCAAATTTTATTCTCATGGCATTCCTATGAGATATTAAGATTATAATCCTTGTTTTATGAATGAGGAAACAGGCTCAGAGAGATGGTGTGACTCAGTAAACTGTGGAATTAGATTCATGCTCAGGTCCCATCTCCCAAATCCATCCACTTTTCATTTTACTGTAATTGTCTTAGTTCTTTCTCCAGCTAAAAACGTTTTAATGTCTCCCCATTGTCTATCAAAGACAGGCCAAACCCAGGCTGGCATATAAGGCCTTCCACAGTCTGCTTCTGAACCTGCTTTCCAGCCTTATCTCCAACCACTTTTCTGCTATGGCACACTGCATATTGCAAGCAAACCAACCACTCCCTGCTCCCTGTTGTGCACACCCATGCTTTCCTGCCTTCCCTGATCCTGCACTTCTCTCTTCCTGGGCTCCCCTTCCTCCTTGTCTTTACCTATCCAAGTCTTATCTTTCACAGTCCAGTTCAAATAACTCCTCTTCCATGAAGCCTTCTCTCATTTCTACAACGTTAAGTAATGCCTCCCTTTTCTGAGTTTCCACGTATGTATATCTATATCCAACTATACCTGTAATGGCACCTCTCTTAGTACATGATGTATCATTTCTATTCTACTACAAATAAGGTCACTGAAAGAAGGATCCAGCATTATATATATATGTTATCCTAAAGATTAGCACAATGTATGACACATAGTGAGTGCTCAAGAAGTATTTTATGATTGAATTAAAAGTAGGAGGGGACTCCTAACCCACTCCAGCCATAGGGGCCAATCTAACTGACTCCATCATCACAGGGCCAGGGAGATGTGGAAGTTCTTGTCCTAGGTAGAATGGATGGAACTTCACTCTGGTCCAGCACTTCTCACTCTGGGGCCTTCTCATTCCCCCTTCTTGTTTGTATCTTCTCTTGATTTTTTAATGATGTTTTCTTTTTTCCTTGTACACATGGAAACCCCAGATAACTAATTATCAACACTAATAGGTATGCAAACAAACCAAATGTTTTCATCTGTATTAATGTTGCCCACTACATTCAGTTTGAGTTGTGTTTTTGTTCATTTATACAATAAACACTTTGTTATTGTTGTTGAAACTGGGTCTCACTCCTGAGTCACCCAGGCTGGAATGCAGTGGTGTGGTCATGGCTCACTGCAGCCTCGACCTCCTGGGCTCAAGTGATTCTACTACCTCATCCTCCTGAGTACCTGGGACTACAGGTGCACACCACCACGCCCAGCTAATTTTTTTTTTTTTTTTAGAGATGGGATCCCACTATGTTGCCCAGGCTTGTCTCAAACTCCTGGGCTCAAGCCATCCTCCCACCTCAGCCTCCCTAAATGCAGAGATTACAAGCATGAGTCATCATGCCCAGCCTCAGTAAACATTTTTTTTTCCAGCAACTACTGGGTACCAAATTCTAAACAAGACAATGGAATTATGGAGATGGATCAGATGTAGATTCTTTCCTTGAAGACCTTGCAATCTAATAAAGGAGACAACTGTAAAACAGGCAGGAAGTGATAAGTGCCATGGAAAAGGCGTCAGCGAAGTACAAGAAGAGCTTGTGAAGGGAAAACTGACATCTAGTGCAAGGGAACAGGATTGGGAAAGATGAGGAAATCCAGGGCCACCCAGGAAATAAGGAAATAAGGATCCATTCATTTTGGTTGAAGCGTTGGGAGCACATGAAAGATCTTAATAGGACACACTGGGAAAACAGTGATGTGCTGTGACCCCTCGACACCCTCCTGCTTTGTGGCCAGCCCCTGTGGATTCCTTCATGGCCAGCTGCAGGGCCAGGGTCAGGCCCTGCAGCTCCTGCAAGGGTCAGATACACAGCCTTGGCTTCCTCCATGGTGCTCTAGCCTGCTAGTCTGGTCTTTTCTTTTCTTTTCTCTTCTTTTCTTTTCTTTTCTTTTTTTATAGAGTCTCACTCTGTCTCCAGGCTGGAGTGCAGTGATGCAATCTCAGCTCACTGCAACCTCCACCTCCCGGGTTCAAGCGATTCTTCTGCCTCAGCCTCCCAAGTAGCTGGAATTACAGGCATGAGCCACCATGCCCAGCTGGCCAGCTGGCCACCATGTTGGCCAGGATGGTCTCGATTTCTTTACATCATGATCCACCTGTCTCAGCCTCCCAAAGTGCTGGGATTACAGGCATGAGCTACGGTGCCCAGCCTAGCCTGCTGGTCATTCTTTCTTAAAGCCACTAGATGATTTCTGTTTTTTGACTGTGGAGTATTTCCTCTTGCAAATGCTTGGTTCAGGGAAATGGAAGGAGAGATGGAGGGGAACTATCATGTATTGAATGCTTACTCTAGACCAGCACTTCATATTTCATCTTTGCAATTCTGTAAAACAAATCTTATTATCTTCGTAATTACTGCTGAGGAAATTGAGGTTCAGAGAGCCCAGGTGACACAACTTATCAGTAGCAGAGCTGAAATTTATGCCTCTTTCTGGCTAGATTCCAAAGTCCTTTCCACCGTAACTTCAAATTAATACTATAGTTTATTTGTCTTCACTGAGCAAACTCAACACTCAACAAGCAGAGATGACACCTTAAGCATAGTGGAGGTTAGCAGGAGCCAGACAGGTATGAAAAATTCACCAGCAGTGATGCCCAGGCTGTATCCAAGGGTTGGAGGTGACGCCCTTCCTTCATGGCTGCTTGATCACATTGTTTCTCTCCTAGTTTTGCATGACTTGTCTTTATTCTCCCCACTTCCTTCATGTGGACTCTCCTCCCAACAGTCTTCTCATCTCTATCAATGGTGCTTCTCTGCTTGTCCTCTCTTTTCATCCTGGCTGTCACTAAAATGTCTCCCCGACCCCGTCCTCCTTCTCACTTCCCTCTTTGCCTTTGTATTGCCTATACGTTTCTCTGGCTGTCCCTTCTTTTCCTTATAGTTTCTCCAGCTTCCTGTATCTCATCCTGGGAATAGTATGCTATCCATCTAATCATAACTCTCGCCTTCAAATTCTTTACCACACTTTATCCTTCTATTCTTCTTCTGTATCCCACAGCCTATGTGTCCATATTAATAGAGATATTCTAAGCCCCAAAGCCTCCTATTCTTCTCCCTATTTCTTCCCTGTAGAAAAGAGCCTTTTGATTGAAGGATCTGGAAATGAGATCAGAAAGGGAGGCAGATTCCTGGAAGATAAGAACAGTGCCTACTATAGCTATTAACTAATCCAATTATCTTAGGTTTGAAGGTCTTTCTGAATCAATCACTGTTTGGTAAAGACAAATGAATAGGTGGATAGAAATAGGGACTCAGCTTGCTCTCTGTCCTACTATCTGTCCATCATGCTCAAGAACCCCAGATCCAGCTCTGTTCTTCTTCCAACCTTGAGGGCTTACATAATCCTTGCAGTACTTTTCTTCCTTCCCTTCCTGTCCTATCCTTCTCCTTCCTCTTCCATGTTGGGAGAGCCCTGTATGCAGTAGAGGGGTTTTGAGCACTATGTCTCAGCACCTGAGATTAGGCTGGTCTCCACACCCATACTTATCTTAGACAGTTGAGCTAGGTGTCTGTCCATGCCCAGCATTCTGAAGATAGAGTGAGAGAATTAGGCTCAAGGATGTGTAAAATCCGCTCAGAACTAAGAGACAGCACTGCTTGGTGGAACATGCACTGGACTGGGAAGTAAGAGACTTGGGTGCCGATCTCAACTCTGCCACTGACTAGCTGTGACCTCAGTCAAGCCTCTCAGCCTCTCGGGTCTGTATTTCCTTCATTGTGGAATAGGGGTTGGTATTAGTTCCACACTTCTCAAACTAGGGCATGCACTAGTGTGTCAGGAGGCACTCAAAGCCACAGGACCAAATTTAGTATATTTCCTGAAGTTATCAATTTTGCTCAGATTTTGAGGGAAAATGTTATTTTAATATTATGCCAACAATGTACAATGAAGTAGAATAAACATTTTGAATGGCTTGAGACAAAAAGAGATTTCAAGGATGTCCAGTGTGTGGCCACTTACAGCTCATCCCTGTAGATTCTAGGGCACAAATTCCCTCTCCTCTGCCTTTCAGGACACATTGCGAGGTCAGTCTGGGAGGTGCTACATTAGAGGATGATTAGGGTCACTTCCTGCTGTAAATCTCTATGTCCAGCCCGAGTTGCCCCCACAGCAGTCTGGTCCCACTCCTCCCCCTGGCCTCGGTGGAGAGAGCAAACAGCTACTCAGCCTCCTCTCACCAACCATATTATCTCTTTTTTGGATACCAGTTCCAACTTGAATAGCGACCTTAGAGTCCTCCAGAAGGAGATCAGTTGCATTGGGATGAAAAAGAAGCACTTCTGGGCTTCCAAGTGTTCTTAATGAGGGTTGGAGAAGAGAAAAGGAAGGAGAGGGGTAAGAGAGGAAGGGCAGGAAGAAAAGCACTGCAGGGTTATGTAAGCCCTCAAGGTTGGAAGAAGAATGGAGCTGGATTTGGGGTTCTTTTCAAACTTGATGTCTTTATTCATTAATCCGCCTCCTGTCTTGCCCCAAGGAAAATAAACAAATAGAAATGGAGCCAGATGCACACAAATCTTGAGGTGGGGAAAAAGAGGGCAGTGTGTGTGTGTGTGTCCTGGGGCCTGACTCTCCAGCTGAATCACTGTTGCCTCTGTCTTCCACTCCCTGGTCTCCTTCCCCCTTTCCCTCCCATCCCCTAGCCCCAGCCTGACACCGAGGCCCTGGCCCACGGAAGAATAGGCTTTTCTTCTCTTGTGTCAACGTTTGGAAAGTTCTCATAGTCTGATCAAAAGAAAGGATAAAAGCCTTCAAAGCATTTCCTGGGAGTTTGTAACCTCTGCATGGCCCTTCTGACCTGCCTGTGTGTTTTCCAGTCAAGAGAGGGAGGGACAAAAGATGGGGCCACATCAGATGCTCTCTGTCCAGACACCACCCCTGCCTGTCAATGTGAGCTGACTAGGACCACTGCCCCTTCCACCTCAATCCCCAAGCGGTGCCTTCTGTCCCCTGCAAGAAAGGAACAGTGTTCTGTAGAGAACTGCCCACAGGGTGGCATCTTGGGGGCCCCCTGTTTCACCGGCTGGAGAGGGAGGAGGACTTCCTGGTTCCTGTGGCAAGTGGGTGCTGCCTCTTCGATGCACCTGCCCTCTCAAGCTTTCACACTACCCCTATTGCATGCCCTCCTGAGTCATCACCCCATCCCAGTATCTGCTGCTAATTATTGTCTGGGCCAGCAAGTCTCAACAGGAGCTGGTCCTTTGTGAGGAGCTTGGCACTAGGCAGGGTTCAACTGAGGACAGAGGCTATACCACTGTCTCCTCAGCTCCAGCTCCAGCAATCCTGGTAGCCTCCCAGCCTGGCCCCATCTGGGTCCTCACCTCAGAAGAACATCTACTGGGAGATGTTAACCCATCCCTCCTCATCTTGACTGAACAGCCAGAAGAATTAGTATCAGTGCTAAGAGTCAGCTGGAAGCAATGGCATCTATAGAAATAACTCTTGTTGCTATTGTTATTCCTGTTGTTACTGCAAGACATGAGATGCTGAAAAGGTTCCCAAGGACACTAGGGAAAATCTCAAGAGGATCCCAGCTAGGTTAGGGAGAGTCAGAGTGATAAACAAGAAGTCTGTTCAGGACCCTCCTTCCTGTGTCAGCTCTGTCTGGATCTCCAATCAGTCATCACCTGGCCCCGAGATTCCCCATGGAAGAATCCATCCCCAACTTATCTCCAAAGACACTAGTTGAGGGGATCAACCTAGTTTAGGTACCAGAAGTATTTTTTCAGGCAGAACCCCTCACGAGAGTGTACCCGCACCCCTAGTCTCTGCAGAGGGGGCTGGCCAGGTTGCAGATGGGGAGTGTGGAAGTGGTGGAGGTGAAAGGGAACTCCTGCAAATTTCAAGCTTCACCAGCGATTTACCACTCTCCACCCCATGCGGAAGACTGACCTCCCCAACCATCAGGGGGTGAGGCTCCCCAGTCCCTTGGGGCCACCCTTGCCTGCGCAGTTGCCTGTCTCATAACCTCACAGCCCCCACCCCCACTCCAGCTCACTCCTTTTGCTATTAGGTTGAATTCTATGAAATCGTCCATTTAATACATGGGTTCCCTATTGGCAATATCAAAGGGTTCAATCTAACGATACCTAATAACAGTAAAAATAACAGTAACAATCACCTCTGTAATATGGGGTTTTGAAGTCTACAAAACACTTGTATAAATTCAGAATTACTCCATTTGCCCCACACAGCCAATCTGAGGGGGGGCGGGGGGCAGTTAAAGCAACAGGAAGCAGGAAGCTCTCTCCAGTGTCACAGCTGACCTTCCCATCATTAAATCCAAGGGTGTCTTCTCAGCCCTTGACCCCAGCAGTCTCTGCTGCACTTGAGACTGATGACTGACCGGTCTGTTCTTAACACTCTCTTTTGGCTTTTATTGAGGTGTGGTGGGAATCCACTGATTTTATCCACCTTGATTAGCCATTAAGTAGCTCTGCCATTTCTAGGCTTTGTGATTTGGGACAAATCACTTAAATGCATGAGTTTCTATTTCCCTTATCTGCAAAAGGGGCATAATAATACAGAGGTGACGGGAGAGTTCCATGTGATCATATGTGTGAGAACGCTGCATGGGTTGTGAACACTACACGTGTGCACAGTCTCACTGTTACTCTCGGACACCATGTTCTTGGGGTTCTCTCTCTACCTCTCTGTTTACTTTGGATCATCTCTCTTGCTGTAATCTCTCCTCTGCACCTTAAGTGTTGGTGTTTCTCAGGAATCTATCCACTCTTGGCTCTCATCCCTGACCACTGTACTCCATCTTCCTCAACTACTTCCCCTGCTCTGTGGATTCCACGTCACCTCTGCCCTGGGTGTCCAAGTACTTACAGGCTCCCCCTACCTGGAGCATTCCAATTTTAACATGTTCAGACTCAGCATCCTGTCTCCTCAAAAGAGTCTCTTTTGTGTTTTCCTTCTTGTTCACAGAATTACCCTCCACTAGGTGCCCAAGCCTTAGAATTACCCCTGCTTTCTCTCTTCCCCCTCATCTGATTGGTAACTAGGTCCATCATTTCTTTCTTCACGACTCCTCTTCATGTCCATTGAGGCTGCCCTAGTTCATTCACTTGAGGTGTTGCAATGGTCTCCTGGTCCTCCTGCACCCAGGCTCACCATGCTCACCTCGGTCCTCAGCTGCCACAGTACACACATTCTGACCCCATCACTTGGCTTTAAAATCTTCAATGAGTTCCCACAGCTTTCGTGATGAAATTCAAACTTCTTGGCAAAATCCTTCAATGTCTGACTCCACCTTACTGTTCACAGCCTCCCCTGGAATATTTTCCCTGTGCAGCCCATATTCTAGCCACCTGAAACATAGCCTGTGCTCCACTTGTCTGTCTCCATGTCTTTGCTTGGGCAGCTCGCTCTACCTAGAACACCCTCTGCCTGCTCCAAGACTCCCCTCCAGACTGCTGTCTTCCCTTTCAAATCCCCTTCCTCCTTCAAGGCCCTTCCCCAGTGCCCTCTCCACTGTGGAGCCTTCCCCACCTCCCAGGTAGAAATAGTTACTCTCCCTCTATGTTCCCGGGACATTTGCCACATCATCCTTTGTTCTTCTCTAGAGATTGTGAGCTCTTTGAAGGCACAGACTGTATTTTAGTCACTTTTGTAAGCTGTTACCTTAAATTTAACCTAATTGGTTAGTATAGAGGGAGGAATTAGAATCTCTGGGTGATTCTGGGCTGGGAATGTCAACTATACAGCATGTAAGCCATCACTCATCACCCCACCACCCCTTAGCAGATAACACTAATTCATCACAGTGCTTTTTATCTGACTGAGCCTCAGAATCATCCTCAATATGGTGATACAGAGAGTCATTTTCAATCAAATGGAGTTAGCCCAACAAATGAAACCTATTTCTTATGCTGGCATGTCTGAGTCACAAAGGTCCCTATGTATTCTCCTTTCCCGCTATTTGCCATCCTGTCTGTGTCACTTACTAGCTAGGGGAAATTCAGTCAATCTCTTAATCTCTCTAGAGCTCAGCTTCCTCATCTAAGGAGGCAATAAAACCTTCCACTGTGTGGTCAGGATTACAAGATTTAACGCATATGAAATCTGTAAGGCCCTTATGCAAATAAAGATGTTATTATCCTACTTTGCAGATGAATGAAAAATATTACTGAATTAGAGAAACTAAGGTTCAGAGACATAAAGTCACTTGCTGACATTTATTTAATGGCAAAGCCAGACCCCATGTCTCCAAATCCTGTGGGCTTTTCCCTCACGTTGCCTCTCCACACCCCAGTGGCCTTGATGATGCTCAAGTTACACCATTCCTTCGATCTCCTTTCTCCAGGTGAGTTGTGGGGTAAGATTTACTCTAGCCCCAGAATTGAAGGGGACTTCCAACCCACTATTCTTTATCCCACCTCTCTATAATTCCTCCAAAACCCTCTCAGCCTGCCAAGAGGTGGGCAGGTGTGTGCTGAGGACTGCTGAGTAGAGCCAAGTTCCTTAATTACTATCCTTCAGCCTCTCGCCCTCTTGTCTGCCCCCAGCCTCAGGAGTATCAGGCAGCTGACAGCCTTCTCAAGGCCCAGGATGGCCAGGGCCCTGGAGATAATGTTCTTGGGCTGAAGGCTACTGACTTGTCACCTGATCTACCAGAAGAGTTTGAGAAACTAGGGAGGGTATGATGAGGCCTATTCCTTGGAGTCCCAGGGCCAAGACAGGGTTCTCCACCTGAGAGAAGGAGGGGAGGCTGACCAGATCCCAGCTGAAGGGCCCTTCTCTATACACTTTCCTGTCTTTGAACTTGAAGTGGTGTTGGCTGGAAATGAGGGGAGGCTTGGACCTAGTTGGTGGAGGGCCCGAGAGGTAGTGGTGGGTAGGGGAGGCAGAAGAGCTACTCCCTATTGTGAGAGCACCCCCAGGGCCAGCTCCTGTAGAGGCTATTTCATCAGCTCCGCGCCTTCCAGGAAGGACCATCCCCATCTTCCCAAACAGAGAACCTTTTCTGGACTGCTTCTTAATCTGTATTTTGTTCATCTTTGTGTCGTTCTCAGTGCCTGGTATTTCTTGACTTAAAATTTTGAGCCTGTAGGATTGATGTTCTACATCACTTTTCCTCCTTCAGGCCCCCTTTTCCATGTGCCACCTGCTTCATCCTTCGGAAGTCCTTCCTCTGAGCTTCCCATTGAAGTTTCAACGTTTGGACACTTGGGGGCACTGAGTCAGTTTCCCTAGCTCTTCTCTGCAGGCAGTGCTCAGCCCCACCCTGTCAACACTCTCCCTACTCTCTACAATGAGAGGGGCAGATGGAGAAACTGAGGCCCACAGTGGGAGTGCTTAGTAGGAGTGCCTCAGTGATAAAATCCAGGGTCTTCTGTGGAAGGCACATCTCTCTCTAGTGGTGAGAAAGGACAGAGGCAGAAAACTTCGGGCCTAAGCCAAAACTTGTACAGAGGCAGAGAACTCTGAACTTAAATCTTCTCCCTGCACTGGCCAGGTCATCCTAGGGGAGCCCAATGCTTCCTTGTGCTCGTGTGACCAAGGACAAGAGAAATTAGTCTTGGGAGAAAGGATGAACGAAAAGTAGGAAAAAGAGGAGAGGAAGTGGAGAGACCCTATCTCTGAAGCCCCTAGAATTACTGGTGGAACAGAGTCCTTTATGACCTGGTCTCTGCTGACCTCCCTAGCATCAGTGTTCTCTATATGTACCCACCCACTTCACGCATCCATCATGTCCCCAGCCACACAAAACCTCTGGGTTCTTGAACAGACCAAGCTTTTCTTAGTAAATAATGGGGCCTCTTGCATGGAACACTCTTCCTTTCCCACCTTGCTTAATTTCTGCTCCTCCTTCAGGCCTCAGCTTAGATGTCACTTTCTCTGGAAAGCCTTTCTGGATGCCCCCACCTGCAACATGTGCTGCTATCCCCCTGTGTTCCCACAGTACCGTGAACTTCCTACCTCAGGCTTTAGGGTGTGCCAGGCATTGTGCTGGGTGCTCCATGCCGTGCTTCATCCTAGCCTCCCTAGGGGGGCAATAGCATTGCCCTCAGATGAATGGGTGGAAACTAGACTTACAGGGGTTAACTAACTTGCCCAGGAGTACTGCTCATAGGGGTGCACTGCAAGTTGAACCCAGGCCTGCTTAAATCTGCTTAAAGTCTGGGCTTCTCAACTTGCTACTGGACTGTGTCACAGAGTATTCATGCTGGGAAGCCCTCTACGGTCATCACGTTCAATACCCACATTTTACTAAAGAGGAAGCCAAGGCCTAGAAGAGGTGGGTAATTTTCCCAAGATCACACTGCTAGCTGGTAGCTCATGTTATTTTACATCAGAATCAGAGCAACAACCCTGGCCTTCTTCTTCATCTCAACTTATCTCTTCCTACAAGATCCTTTTCCTCACCCTGGGGTCCGAACGTGCCAGTTTCTGTGGAGCCAACCTTGGAGCATTATCCACAGAAGCTCTTCCCCAGCCAACCCCAACCACAGCCCATTATCTTCAATCTGGCCCTCCCACCTAGTAGGTCTCAGGGTCTCCCTCACCCCTGCAGAAGCTGGCCCAACAAGAAGAGTTAGAATAAGCAGCAAATAGTGAGGTCCACAAGGAGGAGACATTCAGTGATGCTCTTACTGGGGTCTGTGGAAATGATCAAGGGATTCCTTTGAGGCTGCTGGAAACCCCATAGGGGCTCTGGGAGTCATTGGAACTATCTTCCAGGCCACTCAAGCTTTGTTCAGTAGGTGACTAAAGGGGGACTTTTCCTTCTCATCAGGGCAATGAGTTCTCCACCTCTTTCTGTCCCTCCCCTTATGCCCAGGGAATTCTTCAAGTTAAGTCAAAATTTACCTGTTGCTATCTGAGCAATTTCTTCTTATTTGTACCCTTAATGGAGCTGGAGACGCAGAGGTACTCTGTACCTGTCATTCATATTCAGAAAATTGAGCCTCTTTCCCTGACAGGTGTCCTCTCAGCTCCCTTTCCTTCTTGGGGCTCCTGTTCCCTGCATGAAGGGCAGCCTCTGACCCTTACTCAGAGAAGTCTAGGGAGCTCACCATGACTCTGGGAGGCAATCTCTCTGCCCCCTCTCAACTTTTTACTTATTCCTTATCCACATTCCTCCCTTAAGAAGGAGGATGGGGTAGGGATGGCGTGAGGACACTTACTAGATACAGAACTAGATTCAGAGGTGAGTGTCTCACTGTCCTCTGTCTCCTATAGTAACTAACTGCCCGAGCATAGTAGGGAAAGCTGAAGTTACATACATTGGGCAGTTCTCTTTCTCCAGCAGGGAACATTTGGAGGCAAAAGAATCACACCAGAGTATAAGGGCTGGGGGAGGTGTGTTCCTGCACGAAGGAAGACAGACGGGTGAGGCAGCTTAAGGAGAATCCAGTAGCCAGAGGGGAAGCATTTTAGATGAGGGGAAGGGAGAAGGAGTAGAAGGACCCTGAGGTTCTCCCATGCAATTTTGATGTGAGGAAACATCATAGAGATTAGCACTCAATAATATTTGCTGATGAGCAAACCAATATCAGTTTAGTTCTCTATCTAACAGAGTTTCTGCAACTGTGACCCCATCCACCCTCCCAGGCCCCAGCACAGCACTGTGCAGTCAGCCCTCAGGTCTCCGGGATCCCAATGGGCCTTCCTCTCTTCCCTTTTTAGGGCATCTGCTCCCGACTGCTAGAAGATGCTCTGGACCAGAATAGCAGGCGAGCCATAGATACAGCCTACAGATCCTCATGCAGACGTAGGATAATAACTGGAAAGGCCAGTGCTAGGCAGCATGAAGGACTTATAATTGATAGAGATCCCCAACTCCAAACCCTAGCTAAGAAGGCTGTGGGGTTACTTTCCAGTGATCCAGAGTTCGTAGCAGGAGTGGAGCCGGTAGGAGGGTGGGAAGTGAAAGGAGGTAGGCTCACTCTGCCTAGGAGTAGTGCAAGGGTCAAGGTGACCTTCAGAGGTTCTTTCTAGACCCAGAGGCCCACTTAAGGCCCCCAGACCCATTCTTCTCCCCACCCCTTCCCCTCACCATGCCCCCACTCCTTCCCAAAAAAAGGTGGCTAAAAGACAGCTTTGTTGGAATTGTAGATAGGGTTGGGGGTGGGGTCATCTGAGTGAAACCAAGAAACAAATAGTAGGGGGGAAAAAAACACAAAAAAACTAGCGGTGAGAGACCTCCATTCTAGTCCCAGCCTTGCCACCAGCTGCCTGGACACCATCATCTTACCTCTCAGAGCCTTGCTGGGAAAATTATAACTGTTCCATCTACCTCCCAGGGCCAGGAAGGGCTAGGAAATACCTATGTGCCCTGGGCAAATGCAAAGACAGACACACTGGACCTGTGCCAGCGAGGCCAGGTGGGGCTTTCTTTATTCACACAGAGCTCAGTCCAGGGTACTTGACTCAGCTCTGGGGTGGGGGGCCTGGCCCACCTAACTGCCTCCATGGTTGAGGCAAGAATGGGAGCCTTGCTTAGAGTGCAGCAAGAGGCTGTGTCCATGGTTAACGTATAAGCAGGTACAGTCTGGGGCAGCGGGACATTCTCAGCCCCAGGGCCACATTCTTAAGGTCACAAGTGCAAACTTGTTATAACCTGTGTCAGAGCAGCAGAGGGCAGCAAGGGCATGGGGGGAGGGACATGGTGCTGAGATGCCTGCGGCCGTGGAGGGGGTGCAAAAGGGAAAGGGGGGTGGGGTGGAGGGAGGGTGGGTGTGCAGGTGCATATGCCAGGAGGTGGTGGTGTGGACGTGCAATCTGTGTGCTGGGGTCAGTATGTTGTGTCTGGGCACATCCGTTTGGGTGTGTGTTGGGAGCCGTGTGTGGGGCCGCATAGATGAGTGTATGCCTGTGTGTCTCTGCATATATGAGCCCCGGGGAGTCCTGTGGTGGGAGGAGGAGAGGTGGCAGCCACAGGCCCAGGCTGGGCATATGGAACTGAGGAGTGGGCAGGCTCTGAGTGCCCCTTCCCCTTCTCAGGCCTCACAGAACCTGCATTCCAACTCCTCCACAGACTGCCCCCGCCCCTGTGAGCCTAGGGCCTCTCCCCTCTGTGTGCCCTCTGCAGCCTGCCCTGTCAAATGCCCATCTCCCCAGCCTGCCCAGAGAGTGGGGGGGGGTCACCTCCTGCCCATCCCCCCTGGCCCAGGGCCCACTCCCCCGTGCTCTCTGGGCCCTCCGGACACTGGGGCAAAGGGGGGGGTGGTGGGGAAGGCTCTGAAAGCAGGTGACTGTTTGGGGGAACTAGGGGACAGAGCCCCCATTGTGCCCGCCCCGGAGCCGCCTCAATGGAGCTCCCTGGCACAAAGGGGCTTTGACAATGGGCAGGACATTAGTATGCAGAGCCAGCCCCTCAGCCTTCTCCCTGTCCCACAGCCGAGAGGCGGGAGCTGGGGAACTGCTGGTAGAGGGTGAGGGGGGCCCAGGACTGAGACTGAGGAGATCTTGGCCCACAGGGGCTCCCCTGGGGGCACTGCCCAGGAGACAGGGGAGGAGACTAGACCAGGGCCTCCAAACCTGCCACTCGCCAGAAAGGACTTTCCAAATGGAAAAAGCCATGGGGACTGGTAGGAGTGGAGCGGGAGGGGCTGAGGGATGCCAAGCCCCTTGGTCCCAGGCTGGGCTCTAGAAAGAAGTGGGTGGGCAGTCTAAGTCCTCCCACGTTTTGCCTCAGTTTTACCATCTATGCAAAGGAATTGTGTGGGCAGGAGAAGAAAAACGGAGTAATACATAGCAAGTTCTCCAACCCCAGCAGGAAGGGCATGTGTTCAGGGTTTGGGGTCTTTGGGGTTCTACTTCCTTGGGGTGCCACCTTCTTTGAGATCTCCACCTGCTGTGGTTCTGGAGGCTGAAGAAGCTACTACAGGGGAAGCAGGGGTTAGGGACAAGAGTCGCCTGCCACCTGTGCTCTTCCAGGGAATTCAACCCGAACTAGTGAAGGTGGAGCTGGAAGCCCAGCTCAGGGGAATTTGGCTGAAGGGCCAATGAGCCAGGACTAGCTCTTCCCATATATGTCTAACTCCCCATCTGCCTCCTCCTGTTCTACAGTCTGTGGGGAGAAGCTTCCCTTCTCCTGCCCAGGGAACCCCAGCAGGCACCCCTATCCTCATTAATGCCCTCAGCACCACCAACTGCCTTTTCCAAGGCACCATGTTGTGCCTTGTGGTGCCTCAGCACAAAGGGCAGGGCCAGAAGGCGTGATCTGGGGAGAGGCTTCTGAGCCTTGGGTGGTGGGAGAGCTGAGAGGAGGGCAGCGAGTGGGACTGAGCACCTCATGAGAAGCAGGGTCGCCCAATCACAGACTTCCTACGAGCCCCAGGAAGAGAAGGCTGGGGACACTTTGCAGAACTGCTCCCCACAAGGCAAGACAGAACAATCTCTGGGCTTGACAATGTCTTCCTAGCTTTCTTTCTCCTCTTTTCAGTTGCTGTCAATGTTGGAAGTTCTCCCTGCTGTCTGCCCTCAAGGCTTCCCACTGTACTGCCCTGGCCCTGGGCTCACCTGAGATTGCTGGGGAAAAGAAAGGTAAAGTCTGCTTCCTTCCCCATCTTAGGACCTTGCTCCTCCACTCTCCACAAAAAAATTCTGGTGGGGAGAGCAGAGATGGAGTTAGGCCTTAGAACTCCTGAGTTCAGGGCCCAACAACTCTCTCTGGGAACTTTCACAGGTCACTTTCCCTCTCTGGGCCGAGCTCCTATGTGTAGCATTGGATGGATCTCCTCTGCAGCTCCCTGCCTTCGGGACAATGCACAGTGGATTCAGGGGCAAGGCTCTGGAATTTAATGAGAGCTCACATCATTGAGCACTACACTGAGCCCTTTCCTATTACGTCATTTAATTCTCAACAACACTAAAAGTGGGTGCTTTTTAAAGTCTCATTTTATAGATGAGAAAACTGAAGCACAGAGATATTTATAATTTGCCCATGGCCACATAGCTAGTGAGTAGTAGAACAGAGGCAGAACTTACATGATGAACCACTACCCTATACTACCTCCCTGGTGAGAACATTCAAAAGACCATGGCAGCTGAAGGAAATCGACGAGGATATTCAAATTGGCCCAGGTTTTTGAAACTGTTTTCTAAGGTTCCTCTAGACTAGCGGTTCTCAAAGTATGGTCCCTGGACCCTTTTGGAGGGTTCCTGAGACCCTTTCGGAGGCTCTACAAAGTCAAACTTATCTTCATAATAATGCTAACAATACATTATTTGCCCTTTTCACTTTCATTATTTCACAGTGTTCAGTAGAGTTTTCCAGAAGCTACATGACATATGATATTGCAACACACTAAATGCAGAAGCAGATGAGAAACCAACTATCTTTGATTAAGCCAGACGTTTAAAAAGACTTGTGAAAATATAAGACAATGTCACTCTTATTAACTTTTTGTTTGTTTACTTTAATACAGCTGTTTTTCATTAAAAATACGTCATTTTGTTAACATGCAATAATTAATAATTATTTCATGTGTCCCAGTGTTCATTTCTAACACAGTAAATATTCATAGATAGAACCCACACAAACCAAAGGTCTTTGGAGTCTTCAGTAATTTTTTAGAATGTAAAGTGGTCCTGAGGTCAAAAAGTTTAAAAACCAGTGCTCTAGACTTTAATACACTCACCCTCCCCTCTTGCCAGTTGCCCATATCTTTTTTATCACAGGGTCAACCAGGAGGTTTAGACACGTGGAGAAGGAGTGTGCCTGGCTCTACCAGTTGGAACTGGGATCAGAAGTGGAGCTCAGGAGGCTGGTCCAGGGAGAATGCAACGCTAAGAGATCAGACCTATACCCCACTTGGGAGGTGATCTCACATGTCTGCCACCTTGCAAGCCCCTGCTCAGAGGTATGCTCAGGACAATGGGGCTGCCTCAGACTAGACTGTGACCTTCATCCCCCTTTTTCACTCCAGAATGCTGCTGACAAGCCCAGCCTCAGGCTGGAGTCAGACTGCCCTGGTGAGGGGAGAAAGGCTCTCTGGGGCCTACATACCTGCATTTGTGTTGGGGGGGTGGGTGGAGCAACAATGCTTAGAAGACTATAAATTGGGGGTTCTAGGGCTTGTAGTCTTAAGGTGAAGCCATGTCTACAGGATGGGGTCATTAGTAGGAGAGGGGTTTCTCTTGAGGTCTCCTATAGAATTAGATAATAGGATCCTATACACACCCTGCTGCAGGATGCTCACATAAACCTCCAAAGTCAGGCTCCTCCCCCAAGAGTAAGCGATCAGAAATGTTTCCTACCTAGAGTCAAACTGGACAGTAGCTACTCTGTGTCTTAGGAGGCAGGCCCTTTGCTGGGTGCCAGAGGGTCCAGAGAGAGAAGAGATGCCTTTGCCAATCTGACGGAGGTACAGGCCTTACCCTAGAGGAAACCCCCGGCTAATGAAGGAGACAAGATGTCTCCTCCAACATCACCATGCATGGAGAACCCTGGGCCAAGTTGCAGATGCAAGTAACAGCAAGATGGCAGAGCAGAGAAGGAAACAGGAGAATAGAGGTCTGCGGGAGGGGTGAGACTTGGAATGGCCTTTGTGAGGGCCCAGAGTGCGGGGAGGAGCATGGCTCAGAGACTGCCTGGGATATGCTCCCCAGGAACAGGGTCTGAAGAGTGCAGTTCCACAAGATGTGGGGCTGGAGGGGATGGGAGAAAGGCATAAAGTCTCCTGAAGACTGTGATTGGGAAATTTTTATCCAATGCCAACAGATGTGTCTGGGTAGAGAAAGGGCAAGATAAAACTGATGCTAAATGATGACAATTCCAGTGATAATTTCATTATAGGGTACAGGGAAGGAGTCGAGGAGAGAGGGGGCTGGAGTCAGGGAGGTCATTAAGGAGGCTGCTGTGGGCATCCAGGCTGATGGAATGAACAAGCCAATCAGGAGACACAAGAAGAGGAGGGCATATAAACCTGAGAGAAGCTGTGGGGGCAAACCTGGGCCGGGAGAGGGAGAGGCAGGATGAAGAAGAAAAGAGCGATAAGCAGGACCATGGGAGCAGGAATGAGATGTGGGGGTTGTCTTGACCGACAGAAGTCTTTGGCTGAAAGAGAAGTTGCTGAGAATGGGGAAGGAGACTATTTGGTGAAAGCTCAACAGCTCAGTTCTCATTTATTGAATCTGAAGACAGGACATCTGCTTGGCAAAAACTTGTGGAAAGCAGGGGCTGTGGGTGTGGAGACCCCACCTCAAGCGATGCCCAGCCTATTGGAATCAAGGGAGGAAATGCATCTTAAACTACTTGATAATTCTTCTACCTTCCCAAACCCCAGAAGGGTGGGAAGAAAAAACCTAGGACAGAATCTCAAAACAAAACCCACAATGAAGGGCTGGGACAAAGCCCAGGAACCAGGAAAGATGACACAGTAGAAAACGTTAGAGTGGTGGGAGAAACGTAATGGCCCACAACTCCACTTTTTATAGACTAAGGACCATTCCAAGCCCTTTACAGTAGTCACTGTGCATCCTCACAGCAGTTATGAGCCCTATTGTGAGGATGAGACTTCCTTAGCTACTAAGTGGTAAACCAGGACTGAATCCCACAAAGTCGGACTCCGAGGCCATGCTCTTAACCATAGTGCCTGCTGTCTCTCAGAGCGGAAAGTAGCCCTGGAACAGCAAGAGAGAGGTGCAGCAGCCACCCAGGGGAGGCCCCTGACAGTTGTCATAATAATCCCTGCACTCTGAGCTCCATCACTCCTCTTGGAAGCTTTAAGGATGGGCTTCTGTGTTTGGGGATTTGGTTGGTGGTTTTTGTTTTGTTTTGGTTTGTTTTTTTGGTCCAGAAAGTGGTCTCTCTTTCCTTCCCAGTCTCCATTTCAAATGTCTTTCCTTTTCTGGGATGTGCTTCTTGAGATCTAACCTAAGTTCTTCTAGCTGCAGCCACAATCCTTTCCCCAGGTGTTCTGCCATCAGAAAAGTTGCACAATGGCCATGTATACCCTTTCTGTGCTGCACCTTGTTGGAGGCTTGAGGTCTGATTCAGTCCTCTCTAGCTCCTGCTTCTCCAACCTCCTTCTCCATGCCACAAAGTTCTGTTCTTACTTCTCTCTCACATTCCAGAGCCAGCCCCTCCCTTCCCCCACCACCTCAAATCCAGGCTCCAAGCTGGCAAACACCCACGGGAGGGCATTTCCCACAATCCCTTTCTCTTTGCCCTTTCAAGGTTCTGATGGGGAGGGGAGGAAGAGGGGCCACCAGATGCACTCTCTCCCTAAAGAATGGTGGCAAACATGTAGGCTAAACTCAAATGAGGGAAGAAAAGCATTGAACTCAGCCTGCCGGAGAGACTGAGGTGACATGGCAAACTCTCATTCCCAGGAGCTGCCCAGCCAACAACCCATCATTGGGTGCTAAAACACTTAGATTTTAAATCTCCCTTTCCTCTCCAATCTTTCTGTAGTTTCATCTCAACAATGTGCCTTGGCTGATTCCTTCTCTGCCCCCTTCCAGGGCCCCACTGCTATCCTGGACAGCTTGGCCTCAGCCTGGACAGTAGCACTGACCAGTCAGGCAAGAGAAGAATCTAGGCCGAGGAGGGGAGGGAGAGTGGAGGTTTTTTTCTTCCGTCCTAAATAACCTGTGGCTGGAAAGTTTAGGGACTCCATTGCCCAATGTCTCTTTTCCTCCCCACCAATGCCAGGAGGCTCAGCCTATCTTTCCATCTTGTGTGCAGAAACCAAGCGTTTTACTAGGAGGCTCAGGAGTATCCTTTGAGGAAACAGATCTTTCTGCATGACCCACCCCCTAGAGCTTTAAACCCCCTATCCCACCAATCACAGAATGACTCTAGAGGACTTCATCTGAGCCCACCATGATCCAAGTGTCCCAGCCTCTCTGGTCCCTAGGAAGGTCAAGGGAAGGAAGGTCCCTGGGTCCTCTGCCAGTCACTTCCTTGTAGCTCAAGCCAACCAAGCTGGAGCTGTAAATGAGCTTATGCACAGTGATGCAGGTGGGAGGGAGCTAGAATGTGGTTCAATGGGGCACACGGAGGAGATAGGGGATACCAGCGGGCAGATCATTAATCCCCTCACACAAACATATGCACCCATAGACTGGATGTGGGTCAGATGTTGGGGGAGATGGATTTTTTTTTTCCTCAGGGTAAGGGATAGCAGAGGGGTTCTGCATTAGAGCCACAGAGGGGCTGGAACCATAACCCTGCTACCCCTGCCACTCCCACTCCCCACCCACCCTCCATCGGTGGAGTCATTGCCATTTGATATCCGCTGAGACAACTTGGCTGCTCAGGCTCTGAGTGGGGGGTGGGGGGATGGCTCAGAAAACAGCAGCTCCTTTCAGGATCCAGGTTGGCAAGGGCTTTGGGAGGCTGGACCAGCCCAGATCACCCCCCAACACCCTCTCCCTCCCTTCCTCCCTTGCCACTACCACCAAAGGACTGCGGGGAGGCAGCGGGGAAAGGAGTTGGCACTGCCTGGGCCGTGCCTATTGCCTCCGCAATCCAGCCCTGGACCCTCTCCCTGGCATGATGCCTTCCATCCCCCTCCTCCCTCGTTTCTTCCTCCCTGAAGAACCAGCATGAGTCAGGATGCCTGGTTCCTTCCAAACTTGGTCCCTTATACCCAGTCTACCCCCAGAGAAATTTACAAGCCCTACCACTTGGCACAGGATGGTACCCACCATCATGCCGGGAATATGTTCAAAAATCCTTGGAGATTAGGGAGAGAGTTTCAGGATGAAACTAAATTGAACTCAGTAGTGGCTGCCCAGCCCCTCCTGGGGCTAATTTCATGACAACCACTCTAGGCCCTCCTCAGCACCCTTAAACAAGGCTATCTCTCACATGGGGGCCCTAAATCTCCCGTCATTATCTCCCTCCCACCCAGACAGCCTAAAGCAGTCCCAGTGGGGAGAAAAAAATTCAAACACCACAGCAAGAGCAGACTGGCCAGACATCTTTAGTCAGAATTTGTATTGGTAAGCAACAGAAGCAGGCTTTAAGCACTGGCCTCTTTGGGGTCCAAATCTGCACCAGCTTCTTCACCATCTCCATTTCCCCATCTGCCTCACCCTGCCTGGGGTACTCACTGGAATTAAACTTCAAGACACCAGAACCCACTCTCACTTTTTCCCAGTGTTGTCCTTCTACCCATTCCTGGGTTCAGCTCTCCTCCCCCAAATCAGGAAGTTCCATCCTTCATCTGTTCCCTAACACAAGTGCCCTGGGTTAGTTCTGGTGAGAGGAGGGATGGAATGGGAAGGGGCGTCTCCGTCTGGAGGGTGAGTTTATAGAACCCAATCTGCCCTTCTCACTCTAGCAGAAGTGGCCCTGCTCCTTTCCTTCTGGAAATCTCAGTGTGAAACAGCTGGGGTGAGGGTGAGGGGCAATGGGGAGGGATGTCTTAAAATGGGAGCCACTCAGAATGGAAGGAAGAGATTGGGTGGGCAGGGGTCTGGAGCACACCAGGCTTTGGTGTCTCCCCGGTTTAAGCTGCCAGTGTCTGTTTTTCTCCCCATGTGGGAACTAGCGATCATGGGTGTCACTATGTGACTGTCACTGTATGGGGAGTGGGGGAGGGGCTGGGGATGGGAGTAACCTGTCCACATGGGGAGGAGGGCGCACTGTCTGGTGTGCCTGTGTATGGGGTGCCTGGTTATGCGTGGTTGTCACTGTATTAACTAGAAGAGTGGGGATGCAACTGCTGGTCTGCCCAGTGGGAGGGGGCATCGGGAAAGCCCCTTCCTTAGATGAAAGGGCTGAGGTGACCAGCCTGGCTAGTTTCCTCGTGGGGAGCCCTTCCCAGGAGGCTCCATTTGGGACTGCCGAAGGCGGGAGGCAGGGGAACAAGACGGTACCGCTGAGGCCAGGCAGGGTAGGGACTGAGGAGCTGGGACCCCGATGTCTCTGGAGAGTTAGGGGGACAGGACCCGGCCGGGGCGGCAACACTCCTTCATCAGGGCCAGGGTCTTACCTTGGGTCCGAGGTGGAGTGGCCCCTTGGATGGGCCGCGGGGCAGCGGGACAGATGGACGGACGGGGCGGGCAGGAGTTAGGAGCAGAGCTGTGCGACGGGCCGGGCCAGGACTCTTAAACCCGGAGCTGGGATCAGATAAGGGCTTGTCCGGGGGCCGGGGCCGGGGTCGGGCCGGCCGGGGGCAGAGCTGGGCCGGGCCGGGCCGCCCCCTCCCTCCGCAGCGCCGGAGCCAAACTTTGTGTGAATGGAGGGGCCCGGAGGGGGGCCGGGCAGGCGGGGGGGGGGCCCTCCGGGCGGACCAATGGGAGAGTGGAGCGCCAGGCTCGAGCCGCCGGGATTGGAGGGGCTTGGGCAGGGGGCGGGGCGTGCGGGGCAAGGAAGCGGAGACCCAGACAGCTGCAGGCGCAGAGAGAAATACCCAAAGACAGAGACCCAGACAGACCCGGGGAGAAAGAGAGATGAAGAGACGATATGCGAAACCATAGGAGCTGAGCTGGCAGGGTGACAGGGGAAGGGAGAAGGAAGAAAAGGGAGGCGGTCGTGTCAGAGATGGGTTACGAGAGCTGGAGCCGGGGGGCGGGACTGGGGCCGAGGTAATGAAGTGGAAATGAATTCAGGACCGGCCCACTCGTCCTGCAGGCAGCGCCGAAGGCGGCGCCTGGAAGTGAGATTGGGGCGGAGTAGGCCTGGGCTCCCTGGGCCACAGGACTGTATTTTTGGGCACAATTCCCGTGTTGTTCACCGTCTCCTAAGTCCCAGGTGCGGTGCTGGGTGCGAGACGCGCAGCACACCGTGCCCACCTGCAGCGGCTTTCTCTGTAAGGAAAGATAAGGCCGGAACCCGCAGCGAAGTGCGGGAGGTACTGAAGGTTTTAAAAGGGAGAGGTCATTCTACTCAGAGGGCTCCTAGCAGATGTGGGAGGAAAGAGGTAACATCTGATTAGGGTCCCAAAGGAAGCAGAAGATTCAGGTGCTGAGAGATGGTCCCCAGGACTCTGTTGCATTTAAGGCAGAGGGAACAACATAGCAGAGTCCTGGGGAGACGTGAAAATACAAGTTCACTGGGAAACAGCATCAAACTGTCCCATTTACTAGATTAGAGTGCAGGGTGATGGTTCTCAACCCTTTCATCACCAAAGATTTCTCTAATTTTCTGAATCTATGTGCTGAGAGGTTTTAATTCACCCCCACCCCCAACATTTATTAAAGAAGAATATAATTATTTCCTCATTTCTGATCATCATAAACATTTAACTGCTAATCAAGTGTTACCATATTGAGTTGCTATAAATTCAGGTAAAAAAAGGAAAGAAACTAGGAATGTAGCTTAGTTTAACCGCTAAAAGCCATAAGATAAGTAAATGTCCATTCAAATAGCCTCACTGGAGAAGGTGGAAGGACGGGACTAAAGGTTAGGCACCATAGGCAGTGTTTGTGTTAAGGGCAACATCCGGAAGAAACACAGAGTTGTGCTGATTTGTGATCAGGCCAGAGTTTCTGTAGGCTACGGAGAGCAATTGAAGGTTCTTGGGAAGGATGGAGTAGGAGAAAGCTATGGAATTTTAGGAAAATTAATCTGGAGGTGACAAAATAGTTTGAACCAAGGGGATATAGTAGGCAAGTAGACGATAGAAAATAATTGCAATAATACAAGCATGAAGAGATGAGAGCCCAAATCAGTGTGGCAATGGTGGAAAGTGGAACACAGAAAATGAATTGGAGTACAGAAAAATCAAAAGAAAATGAAAAAACTTTGAAGCCAACTTGACATGAGCAAAAGAGGGAAGCTTCAGAGATCATACTAGAGTCTCAAGTCAGGTGATCAGAACTGCGAGGTCATTCACAGGCATAGGGGAGCCTGGGTGGGGATCACACCTGGTGAGGAGACTGAGGTGGGGGAAGAGGAAGTGATGAGTTCAGAGCTGGAAGCTGTGGAGAGGGGTCAGAACCAGAGAGAGAAAGGAGGTCATTGCTGCCAGGGCAGGGTGAGTTGAAGCTGTGAGAACAGGGTAGCTCCCAACAAAGACTGCACAGAGAAATGAGAGCCTGGCACAGAGGGAACACCTATGTTTAGGGATGGGAAGAAGGACCCCCAAAGAGTGAAAGAGAATCCACCACACAGGCAGGAAAGAGACAAAGAAGGTGAGATGTCATGGAGCTAAGAAAGGAGAGACTGTTAAGGAGGAGGTTCTAACAGTGCCAACAGGTACAGAGAGAAGGGGCATTGGGTTTGGCAGTGACAAAGTCTCTAGTGACATTTGAGAGCAATTTCAGAAGAGTGAGCAAGGTGGGAACCAGATTACAAGTTACCACTAGAAAGTGAGAAACTGTTAGCAAGTATAGGTTACACTTTTGAGAACTCTACTCATAGAGAAGAGAGAAATAGAAACCAGACAATGTACTAGAAACAGGCCAGGCGCGGTGGCTCATGCCTGTAATCCCAGCACTTTGGGAAGCTGAGGTGGGTGGATCACCTGAGGTCAGGAGTTTGAGACCAGCCTGGCCAACATGGCAAAACCCCTCTCTACTAAAAATACAAAAATTAGCCGGGCGTGGTGGCACACGCCTGTAATCCCAGCTACTCGGGAGACTGAGGCATGTGAATCATTTGAACCTGGGAGGCAGAGGTTGCAGTGAGCCGAGATCACGCCACTGCACTCCAGCCTGGGGGACAGAGCTAGACTCTGTCTCCAAAAACAAAACAAAACAAAACACAAAATAAAAAGAAAAAAGAAACAGTCTTCCAGTTTTGCTTCTTCACACTCCGAACGCCCTCTCTTCCTAAGTCAATATGGATGAGGGGCTGTGGTGAGATGGTCTGAGGGCCAGCCTGCAAGGCTGGTATAAGAACTTTAAGTTTCAAAAAATAGGACATCCAAAAGATCCTTAAGGGGGCCACAGTCTTGACATTCACAGACAGAGAGGACTTAGGCAGGGGTGTCCAATCTTTTGGTTTCGCTGGGCCACATTGGAAGAAGAAGAATTGTCTTGGGCCACACATAAAATACACTAACACTAACAGTAGCTGATGAGCTTCAAAAAAAAAAAAAATCACAAAAAAAAAACCCCTCATAATGTTTTAAGAAAGTTTACAAATTTGTGTTGGGCCTCATTCAAAGCTGTCCTGGGCTACATGCAGCCCACAGGCGGTGGGTTGGACAAGCTTGGCTTGGAGGCTTTGGTGGAACTCCAAAATAAACATGAAGAACACCACAGAAGAGAAAGCAAAGGGACCGTAATGATGTATGGATCATTAACAGACATTTATTGTGCACTTATTATTTTTCCAAAAATGTTATCCATGCATTTAGCTTCAACTACCACCCATGTATCAATATGTCCAGCCCACCCAGATATCCATTTCAAACTCAACATATTTAAAGTAGAACATGTCACCTTGCTCACAAGGTGCTCCTCTCCATTTATTCTCTATCGTGGTAAATACACTATCATCACCCAACCGGAAACATGGCAGCCATCTTAGATTCTTCAATCTTCCTCACTTCATCTCCCTTATTGAATCAATGCATCTGTGTTCTAAATAGCCTCAATATTGTCCCCTTCCTCTCTATTCCACTATCATTGCTGTAGTCTAGGGCACCATTACCTCTCACCAGGTAATAATAGTTTGGATCTTTGATCCTGCTCAAATTTCAAGCTGGATTATAATCCCCAATGCTGGACATGGGCCTGGTGGGAGGTGTTTTGATCATGGGGGCAGGTCCCTCAGTGGCTTGGTGCTATCTTCATGATAGTGAGTTCTCGTGAGATCTGGTTGTTTAAAAGTATATGGCAACATCCCCCATCAACTCTCTTGCTCCTGCTTTTGCCATGTGATGTGCCTGCTCCTGCTTTGCCTTCCACAATAAGTAGAAGCTTCCTGAGGTCTCCTGAGAAGCTGAGCAGATTTCACCACCATGCTTCCTGTAAATCCTGCAGAACTGTGCGCCAATTAAACCTCTTTTCTTTATAAATTACCCACTCTCTGGGTTTTTTTTTTAATTTTTAATCTTTTTTTTTCTTTTTTTTGAGACAGGGTTTCACTCTGTCCCCCAGGCGAGAGTGCAGTGGTGTGATCACAGCTCACTGCAACCCTGAACTCCTGTGCTGAAGCAGTCTTCCTGCCTCAACCTCAAACGTAGCTGGCACTACAGGTGTTCACCATTACACCCAGCTATTTTTTTTTTTAACTTTTAGTAGAGATGAAGAATCTCTATGTTGATCAGGATGGTCTTGAACTTGTGAGCTCAAGCAGTCCTTCCACCTCAGCCTCCCAAAATGCTGGATTACAGGCTTGAGCCACCATGCCCTGTCTCAGATATTTCATTATAGCAACGCAAGAATGGCCTAATACACTAGGGCTACTGCAGCAGCCTTCTAACTACTCTTCCTGCCTCCAGTCTTCCTCCACTCTAATAATTCTTTGGATTATGAATTTCTTTATTTAAAAGTAATTAAGCACCAGTAAAGTACATCTCTCTGAAGCACACATCTGACCATATCACTTCCAAGTTTTAAAACCTTCAGTAACTGCCAACTATCTATAAGTAAAGTCCAAGTTCCTTACCCTGGAAGAGAAGGCCTATTATAACCTGGACCTGGTGCCATTCCAGCCTTATCTTCTTCCACTGCCCCTATACACCCAAAGCTACAGCTACTTCTTTTAATACTGAAGGTTCAGTCTTATGTTCTCTTTCTGTGTCTTGCCCCTTGAGCCTTTCTCATTTACATAGCTCCAACGATTGTCCCTGAGTGATGCCCAAATCTCTACCTTCAATCCTACACTCTCTTTGGAGCTCCATATTTCTAGTTGCTTGCAGGGCATTTACATCTTGACTTGAAAGTCCTCAAACTGAACTCAGTACCTTCCTCCCCAAAGGTGGAAGTGCTCGTGACTTCCTTAGTTCTGTGTTACTCCTGGTCAATTAGAATAAAAAACTACAAGTGACCTTTACTCTTCGCCCTTGTCTTGGGCCTATTCCTGGACATGTCAATTAAGCCAACAAATGCTGTCAAGTCTCCCTTTCTTTCATCTGTTTGCAATGTCCTTTTTCATTCCTATGACCACTACCAGAATCAGAAAGATCAGGACCTGACCCATCCTTCACCTTTCTCTCCAGTCTCAAAGGAAGAGGCAACCTGTTTGCATCATGTCGGTCCCTGTGCCCTTGTTTTAAAACCCCAAACAGGTGCCTCATGCTTACAGGTCACAGTGAAGGAGGTCTTCACCACAGAAGACCTAGAAAAAAAAAAAAAAAAAAAGGAAGATAAAAAACGTGACAGGTCCCCAGACTGAACTTGGCATCTTCTTCTCCGAGGCTGGAAGTGCTCATGACTTCCTTAATTCTGTGTTGCTTCTGATCAATCAGACTAAAAAACTACAAGTGATCTACAGAAGTGTCCTCTACTAACAGTCAGAGTGAGGATAGAGTCGGGTGGGACGGGGCAGTTAGAAAGACTTTATAAGTCCTTGAACAGCAGGGGTGGGAGCTTATGGAAAAGTACACAGGTAGCTTCAACAGCACTGTAATGTTCTGACTTTAAAATAGTGATTTAAATTGAGTTTTTGTTCTTAAATTATGCTTTATAACATATAGACATATGTCCACCATCTATATTCTTTTGTACATATCAAATGTCAGGTTTTCATTTTTAAATTTGTTTGCAAAAGAGAAGTCCTAGAACAGTCTCTAGGAGCCCAGTAGGGAATCAGTAATAAGGGGCATAGGACATTAATATTTGTGAGTGTTTACTACGTCAGATAGATCAGGAGATGGGGAAACTGAAGTTCTGAGGAGTTAAGTGGTTTGCCTATGGTAACATCTGGAAAGTGTTTTGGGATTTGAATCCACATATATTTGACCCCAAAGCTTGTCTCAGAATAATGCCAGAGGGAATTTGCACGGTTTAAACACAATCTTGCCAACCAGAGGCTATGACCCCTGAGTACATGTTGGTATGAAAAATTCCCCAGAATTACAACACCCAATGTCCACCATGAAACATGACAGAAGAACCTTCTCTTTTTGAGGACCCCTCTCTCTTCTTTCAGTTTCCCAACTTGCGTCTTCCTCATTCTCCTCCATTTCTCCTTTCAGACTCACTGCTTCCAGCTTTGGCCTCATCTCTACTTTTACTTCATTTATAACAGGGCAGAGGCTACCTCAGAGCAGAGGAGGAGGAGAGTTGGGGTGTGTCACCTGTTTTAGAAAGAGAATCCACAAGTGGGCAGCAGTCTGAGGGGCTTGTGCTGGGCAAAGCAGATGTGGACAGAGGGAATCAGGAACGCTTTGGGTTGGGAGGCATGATAGAGACTCAGAATAGTCAGTATTTAACAAGTCAGGGGAAGTGGCTAGAAAGAACAGAGACACTGACATGGCTCACCACAGGATTCAGGATTCCAAGTGGCGTTTTGGTGCTCACATCCCACAGTGCTGAACAAATTCCATTAGTAATGGAGCATCTCATAGCTGAATGACTCAGGCCGCAGAGGAGAAATCCAAGAGAAGGACTGAGCTATATTCCCCTAGTCACTAATGAATCATTATGTAAGTAGATCACCCCCTTTAAATAAATGCAATATACACAAACCCACATTTATAAGACATAATTTAGGGAATACTTAGTTACCTACTAAAGAATTCTTTCCTTTAAAAAAGAAAAACAAGGCCAGGCATGGTGGCTCATGCCTGTAATCCCAGCACTTTGGGAAGCCAAGGCAGGTGGATCACCTAAGGTCAGGAGTTCAAGACCAGCCTGGCCAACATGGTGAAACCCCATCTCTACTGAAAATACAAAAAAAAAAAAAAAAATTAGCCAGGCATAGTGGTGTGTGCCTGTAATCTCAGCTACTCAGGAGGGTGAGGCAAGAGAATCACTTGAATCCAGGTGGCGGAGGTTGCAGTGAGCGGAGATCGCACCACCGCACTCCAGCCTGGGCGACAGAGCGGAACTCTGTCTCAAAAAGAAAAAAAAAGAAAAAAGAAAAAAACAAATTTCTCTAACTTGGGACTTCTAGTACCTTTCCAGTTGGATCCAATTGATAGAAATTCCATTAACATCCAATGCACTGTGATAGGAGGGAGGCAACTGGGAATAAAGAAACACGAGGAACCTCTAGTCGGGTGGCCTGAGTCTTAGTCCTGACTATTTTCTTGGGACCTATTCCTACCTGTAAAGTAAGGGCTAATCCTGTACCACCTCTAACTGTCATATAACTTTTAAATCTTAGCCTATCTCTACCCAGTCCTATAAAGCAAGATAGAACTCTGTGTGAGAAGGCTTCTGATCCTCCCGCTCTGCTGAAAGTAGCCAGAAAGGCAGCAAGCTCCTCAGCCTCAGGAACCCAGCCTGAGGTGAGGGGCTGGCTGAAATTGCCTCCGTCTGGCCTGGAGCTGTGCTCTGCTTCTCCCCATTTCACTCTAATCTTCAGCTTCAGTCATTTGCCACATCTACTCCTTCAACCATATCTTTCCTCTGCTCTGAGTTTTCTAGAGCCCCAACCCCCTTGAATTTATACAAATTTTTGCAATCAACCAGTTTGGCTTCCCTGCTCCACTAAAATCATATCCTCAATTGTCTCCTGTCTTCCCCATCATGCTTCCTCTTCCACTTGCCAGATTTTGCACAAGATGTCTCATGATCTTGTCCGGGGAAGCCTCCCCAGTTTGGCTGATCTCAGGGCTGCCACGAAGGCACCTGCTGATGGGGCAAGTTGAGGACTGAACTGCATTCAGCTTGCCAATTCCTGCACCCAGCTCAGAGCTGTGTCTGCTGGAGGAAGGGAATCTTTTATTTTCTCCCAAAAGTATCACCTGTTCCCTGTTCTCCAAGTGACATGCCATGCCACAGTAGGCTCTTTCTAAGCTCTTTTCCTATTTTGCACCACAGTTCTTTTTTTTTTTTTTTTTTTTTTTTTTTTTTTTTTTGAGACAGGGTCTCACTCTGTCATCCAGGCTGGAGGGCAGTGGCGCAATCACGGCTCATTGCAGCCTTGAGCTCCCAGGCTCAGGTGATCCTCCCGCCTCAACCTCCAGGGTGGCTGGGACCACAAGCACATACCACTACACCCATCTAATTTTGCACTTTTTGTAGAGACAGGGTTTCGCCATGTTGCCCAGGCTGGTCTCCATCTCCTGGTTCAAGCGATCCGTGCGCCTCAGCCTCCCAAAGTGCTGGGATTATAGTTGCGAGCCACTGTGCCAGGCCAAAAGCTAGAATCTTGTCTATGCTTTTGTGTCCTGGTGCCTAGGAAAACTTTTTTTCTCCTGCCTCAGTTCAAGCTCGGTGATAAATAAGGAACTGAGGTTAGATAACAGGTAAAGTCTAGGACCTGCAGGATGAGTGAATCAGGTGAGGGAGTGGTGGTCTTCTTCCTTGTCAGCAAGGCTAGGTTCAGGGGCACCTGGACAGAGGCAAGGGGCTGGCTGAAATTGCCTTGTGGAGGGCCCTGCCAGTGATGCCCCCTCCAGCAAATAGGGCCAGCTCTATGCAAATGTGTTCTTGCCCAGGAGTTTGGTTTCTCCTCTCTGAGCTCCTGGCACAGTGGAACCAATGTGAGCAGCTGCTTGGCAGGACAGAGAAGGGCAGGCTAGCAGTCCCAAAGCTCAGGTGACAGGACCAGGCCCAGGAGACGGGGATGTTGACTGGGGCTTTAACAGCACTCTTGATGCCAATCTCGGGCTGAAAACTCGATATTTCCACTTGGAACAACAAGAATCACCAGCAAGAGGGCTGAGGAGAGGGCAGTATACTGGGGGCGCCCCCTGCAGGCCTCACAGGGTGGTGCCAGAACAGAGGAAGGTGGCACAGGCAGGGTGGGGCTTTCAGGACATCCCTGAGATGATGATGATGATGGTGACAATGATGATGATCATGAAGAAGACAATGAGGAGGAGGAAGAGGAAGACAGTAGCTAGCATTTACTGAGTACTAACAATGTGTCAGGCATTGCCTTATGTAGTCTTCATGACAACCCCCAAGAGATGAATAATATGGTTGTTTTTTTTTTTAGATGAAGAATCTGAGGTTTAACAAGGTTAAATAATTGCTCAGGTTCACCCAGCTAGTAGTGGACAGAGGTGGGATTTGAACCCAAGTCATTGCCTCCCGAGCTTATATTATCCAGTACCGAATTTCCCACCTTGCCAGGTCATTCCAGGAGCTTCTAGCCCTCCGTGTCCATCTCTATGTCTTCCTGCTCCTCTAGCTCATATTTTCTTGATCCAAATTTAAAGGATCTGGATAAGAATAGATCCATATCTCCCATCCAAGTACTAACCAGGCCCGACCCTGCTTAGCTTCCGAGATCAGACGAGATCGGGCGCGTTCAGGGTGGTATGGCCGTAGACAAGAATAGATCCATATCTGGGATATAATAATACTGATAACAACAGCAACAACACTTTGCATTTGTAAACCACTTTCTTCTCTTCATTATTTCCCTGGGTAAAAATAAACAATAAGATATTTCTATTTCTCCAAATTTTGTTTTGATTTTTATCAGTGTTCCTGAAGCTATTTCAATATAGTTGTGATCAATTTATAAGAATATTTTTAGGTTCTGCTTCTTTATGTAACAATGTGTCATATATACATTCACATATTTAAACACAGCAACTATTACGGCTTTACAGTAACCCATGATATTAATATTCCACAGATATTACATTACTGAGGCAGTATAACTTTGTGAAAAGAACACTAGGCTGAGGCTGACAACACCAAATGCTGGCAGGAATGTGGAGCAACAGGAACAGGAATTCGTGGCTGATGGGAATGCAAAATGGTGCAGCTACTTTGGAAGAAAGTGTGGCAGTTTCTTAAAAAACTAAACATACTCTTACCATACAATCCAGGAATCATGCTCCTTGGTATCTACCCAAAGGAGATGAAAACTTACGTCCACATGAAAATCTGCCGATGGATGTTTATAGCAGCTGTATTCATCATGGCCAAATCTTGAAAGCAACCAAGATGTCCTTCAGTAGGTAAATAGATAAATAAACCATGGCAATCCTGAAATGGAATATTATTCAGTGCCAAAAAGCAATGAACTACAAAGCCATGAAAAGACATGGAGGAACCTTGAATTTACATTACTAAGTGAAAGAAGCCAATTTGAAATGGCTACATATTGTACAATTCCAACTATATGACATTCTGGAAAAGGAAAATTATGGAAACAGGAAAAAGAGCAGTTGTTGCCAGGGGTTAGGGAAGGGGGATTGACTAGGCAGAGCATAGAGGACTTTTACAGCAATGAGACTATAATGGTGGATACACATCATTATATATTTGTCCAAACCCACAGAGCGTACAACACCAAAAGTGAACCCTAATGTCAGCTATGGACTCTGGGTGATTATGATGTCAATGTAGTTTCATCACTTGTAACCAATGTGCCACTCCAGTGGATGTGTGGGGACAGGGGGCATACGGAAAATCTCTGTAACTTTCCTCTCAATTTTGCTCTGAATCTAAAACTATCCTTTAAGAAGTCTTCTTTTAAAACAATTTAAAAAGCATGAGGTGATACAGATGTGGGAGTTTGACTCCTATCTCTGCCCAGCTCTGTGACATTCGATAAATTACTTAACATATCTCCGTTTTAGTTTCCTCATCTATAACTGGGAAAAATAATACCTGTCTTATAGAGTTGCCATGGAGATGAAATGAGGCATGTGTCTCGTTCATATCCGATGTTCAGTGAATTAGTAGCAGCAGCCACTGTGTGTTTGTGTGTCTTTCTCCCTCATGGGTTAATGAGCTCCTTGTGGGCAAGGACTTACTCATTCTGTAACCACCCCATCTAACACACTGCCTGGCACTTGGGTTCTGCAGAAGTTTGCTGAGGGAATACTTAGTAAGCCCTAACCTAGGCTTTTCTCTCTGGTGGACATTTGGGTTGTTTCTAGGGTTTTTGCTATGAATAAAACACATTTCAAAGCCCTTCATGGTTTTTTTGTTTTTCGTTTGTTTGTTTGTTTTTTCTTCATTTGGTCTGCAGACTCTGTGAAGCAGGCAGAAAGGGAATATTTGCTCTTGTCCACACCCTGGTACAGATGGAATAACTGTGTCTCAGGAAAGTGAAGTGACTCCTGTGGGTCACAGTGCAAATCAGTGGCAATAATTAGAACCCCTGACCCTGCCTCCCTTCCTTTAATAGATCTATTTTCCTTCTAGCTAGCGCCTTCTGGATCCATGGCCTCTCCAAAACTAGAGACCATGATGGTCAGCCTGACCTGAGAGCAGCACCTGCACGCAGAGACCCATGTTGAAGGTGGTGAGCTGCCAGCTACCAGGTGGCCCTCTGAAACCCCAGGGAACCTAGCACCTTATTCTCAAATACATGAGGGCTTGTATTTTCCCCCAGCAAGGAGCTTCTTAGGAAAGAGCCAGCGTGCCAGCTTTGTTTTTCTTTCTTCTTCTTCTCCCCCCCCACCCCCCACCATGAGGGGGTGAGGAGCCAAGCTCTGAGTTGTCCAGGAGGAGGGACTTTGGCTAAAAATAGCTATGGCGTGTGGTTTGGATCAACCCCTAGTGGTACCCAGGACTGGGGAGGGGAGGGGGATGCTCTGGAGCTGTCGCCAGACTGGTTGCCGTGGAAACAAGAGAGGAGCAGGGGAGCCTGGGAAGTAGGGATGACACAGATAGCAAGTCCTAGTCAGAGCTGCCGCTACATTTAGGAGAAACAGCGGTGTCTGCGGCTCCCACCCTTCAGGGGGCCCGTGGGGGGGGCGGTGTCAGGGGCATGGACGCCACCCCCCAGGGGTCTCTGCTGCCGGCTACTCTCCTCTCCACGTGCTGTGAGTTGAGTTGCGGGGGACTTGGGGTTTGGGCCCCTATTTCCAAGGCAAGTGGGGGTTTGGGAGGAGCTGGTCCTTGGGGGAGTTTTCACCAGGTCTCTCCTTCCAAAAAATGAGCCCCCTTACTCCCCAGCTCTCTAGAGGGAGGAAGAGGGGCCCAGGAAAAGTGGTATTGCGATCTGCAAAGGGGTCATAGCATGCACAAGAAATGAGGAGTAGGTTGGAGTAACTGAAATTCTTGGAGGGAAGATGGAGAAATCAAGTCCTTGATCTTGAGATAGAGGTAACAATTTCACACTTTTCCTTCCCCTGAGAAAAATGCAGTCCCCCACTCAGGAAGACAGGATGTGGGACACATTCAAAATAAGGTTTACCTAGATCCCTGGGGCAATGGAGAGTGAGAGAGTTCTGGGGGTGATCCGACATTGGGGTTCCTTCCCCATCCCTGGGCAGAGAGATCTGTCTAAGCAGGCCGACTGGGGGTCAGATTACCTAAGACCCTGAGAGAACATCTGGAAGCCCACCTGGGACTAAAGCTAGGATAATGGGAGCAGGGTCGTTTTCTGCATGACCTGGGGTCTCTGAGCCAGTCAATGCTTACTCTTCCTGAGGACATCTGAGCTTCAGGGAAGGAAAAGGAAGCCCATTGTTGGGGGCAGGGGAGACCCTCATCTTCCATTGCCATGGGGCTGTTGGACCCTGTGTCCCCTGACTCCATGGACAATAAATGCAGGGGGTGACCCTAAGCTCAAAGCCATTTCATTTTGATTTCTCTTCCTTCCCTCTCTACCCCAATACACACACACACACACACACACACACACATATACACACACACACACACACACACACACACCCTCTCCAGAGTGCTGACTGCAGAGCACCTCACCCCAGAACATAAGATGCTGGAGTGCTAGGTTTAGAGTCACATACCCAGGCAGTTTCTCCCCAGGACCTGGTCAACCATCCAGGCCATCTGTGGTTCCTATGGCACACTCCTCCATCCCCCACCCACTAGCCAGCCCACGTTTCCATGGAGTGGGAGGAGAGGATCATTCCCAGGAAAGAGAAGGGAAGGTGGAAGAGTCCCAAATCCTTATTCTAAACCTTTCCCTGTATGGTCCATATCTCCTAGAGGACCCTGGGTGCTTTGGGGAAGGGCTCTGGACCTCTCTCAGAGGAGACTGCAGCTCAGAGAGCTCCTCAGAGGCAAGCATGTGAAGAAAAATCAGGTGGGCTTCGCTTGGAATGTGGGCTTTGGGGCATATGGCAGGTGGGGGCGGGGCTGGTGTTAGGAGAGTCCATGGGAAGTAAGAGGCTGGGGGGAAATATAACTAGAGGGAGTGGGGAAATAAATGTGGGTGCTTAGTGTTTCACTTGATCTGATTCCATGTCTCTCATGAAGAATAGGATCCCAGAGGGATACGAGCCTAACTCTTTATAACTCTGGGTTTCCTTTCCCAGGCTTCTGTGTTGGGATCTTCCAGTTCCCCTCCCCACTTGCAGGCTGTCTCCACTAGGAGAAAAAACCCAAGGGAAATGAGGCTGGCCCAAGAGCAGCAGTGATCGTGGGTAGGTCTCAGGGAGGATTTCTAGTGGGAATTTCCTAATGTTCCACCCTTGTGCACTGGAGGGTTTCCACTGACTTTCCACAGCTTTCATTTCTTTCTCGTTTGTAAGCATGTTGAGGGGAGGGAGTGGAGTGGAGTGAGTGAGGTCCAAGGAGGGAAGAATGAGAAAGACTCTGTATCAGTCTTGGGGTGAACTTCAAAACAGCCTGCGAGGAGAGCCATTGGTGGCTGCACTGACTACAGCTGGGGAAGGGATGGTGGAAGTCCTTAGGGCAGGGAGGGCTCCATTACCCGCCTGCCCCCCTCCCCAAAAAGCCCCCAGTCTAGTGATTTCAGGAAATCACTAGGGGGATTTGGGCCTGGGTCTTTGGCCCCGGGGCTGCCCCTGAGGTGCTGCACACCCCAGCTGGAGGTGATGGCACCAAAATATCTGGTACCTCCTTCCCCTGAAAATCATCGTGGAACTTGCACAGTTCTATCCAGTTCAGGTACATTACTCCATTTGACTCTCACAACTTTCTGAACCTGGGGGGCAGTTAGGGCTGAATGTGTTATTCCCAGAAATAGAGGCCAGGAAACACGAAGGGACTCGCCCAGGGCCCCCCAGGGCTCGGTGCTGGCCCTGATGTCCCGTGCCTCCCCATCTCCCGAGGGGCCACTCATTCGGCAAACCTTTATTAAGCCCCTCCAGGACCCCCGACGCCGCCTAGGCGCCCAGCGACGCGCGGCAGGTGGCAGCAGCTCGGGCCTCCGCCGCACCCCAGGCGCCTGCAGCGCTCGCCCTGACGCGGCCGCCATGGCGCAGGAGAACGCGGCCTTCTCGCCCGGGCAGGAGGAGCCGCCGCGGCGCCGCGGCCGCCAGCGCTACGTGGAGAAGGATGGCCGGTGCAACGTGCAGCAGGGCAACGTGCGCGAGACATATCGCTACCTGACGGACCTGTTCACCACGCTGGTGGACCTGCAGTGGCGCCTCAGCCTGTTGTTCTTCGTCCTGGCCTACGCGCTCACCTGGCTCTTCTTCGGCGCCATCTGGTGGCTGATCGCCTACGGCCGCGGCGACCTGGAGCACCTGGAGGACACCGCGTGGACGCCGTGCGTCAACAACCTCAACGGCTTCGTGGCCGCCTTCCTCTTCTCCATCGAGACCGAGACCACCATCGGCTACGGGCACCGCGTCATTACCGACCAGTGCCCCGAGGGCATCGTGCTGCTGCTGCTGCAGGCCATCCTGGGCTCCATGGTGAACGCCTTCATGGTGGGCTGCATGTTCGTCAAGATCTCGCAGCCCAACAAGCGCGCAGCCACGCTCGTCTTCTCCTCGCACGCCGTGGTGTCGCTGCGCGACGGGCGCCTCTGCCTCATGTTCCGCGTGGGCGACTTGCGCTCCTCACACATAGTGGAGGCCTCCATCCGCGCCAAGCTCATCCGCTCGCGCCAGACGCTGGAGGGCGAGTTCATCCCGCTGCACCAGACCGACCTCAGCGTGGGCTTCGACACGGGAGACGACCGCCTCTTCCTCGTCTCGCCGCTGGTTATCAGCCACGAGATCGACGCCGCCAGCCCCTTCTGGGAGGCGTCGCGCCGTGCCCTCGAGAGGGACGACTTCGAGATCGTCGTTATCCTCGAGGGCATGGTGGAAGCCACCGGTGCGAGCAGGCCTGGGGAGGGGAGCGGGGCTGGCAGAGGGTGGGCGGGACCGAGGAAGGCAGGGGCGAGACGAGGGGCCAGGGGAGGTGGGGAGGATGGATGGAGGGGCTGGTGGAGGATGAGAGAGTGAGGTGAGACAGGGGTCGGGGGCGGGGGTGGAACAGAGCAACGCCGCAGAAGGCCAAGAGAAAGCTTGGAGGAATTCTCCGAAATGGCACTGGCGTGGGGCCCTGGGCCCAGAGGAATGTGTCACTTGGAATAGGGAGAGTAATAATAGCTAGTGCTCGCCCAGTACTCACCCTGTGTCATGCGCAGTTCAAAAGCACTTTCCACCTCTGAGTCGATTTAATCCTGACAAGAACCCTCTGAAGGTAACTTCTTGTTATTGTGCTCACTTTTTAGAGATGAGATTGCTCCAGTGAGAAATTAAGGAAGTTGTCCACTTTCCTAAGCCAATAAGTGGCCATGCCTGGATTGGACACAGGCAATGTGGCTTCAATGTTTAGTGGTCCCGAGTTGGAAGGAGGGGTTAGGTTCAGGGGTTTTCTCACTGCAGCCAGGTTCAGGCCCCTGGAATTTGACGGTGAAGGTTTTCCATTGCCTAAGTTATTTCTAGGCCGGATCTTGAGGGGAGCTTGATACCTGGTCTCACTTCTGCCTCGGTTTCCCAATTCATCCATTTCCACTGACAAGGGATATAGATGATGTTACCATTTCTAGCCCTTTTCCAAAAGGAACTGGCAACTCATCTGTGATGTCAATAAGTCCAACCCAGACCTACACAGTGAAGGCTTTGGGAGCAGGTGGAAAAAGACCAGTGTTACAGGAGTCGCAAAGGAGGTCACTTAGGACTTGAGGTTTAGAGGATAGATGAGGATGAGGAAACTGCGGGTGGAGGACTAAAGGCCCACTAGGGGGCGCCGCAGCCCCTGCCTCTGACGCCAGAGCTGCTGATGCTCCCTGCTGGCTTCGCTGACAAGCTGGTGCCTTCAGTTCCTTTCCCTGGCCCCTTTAGGCTGAGCCTCCGCTTCACACCCCAACCCCAGCTCCCCATCACTGTTCCCATTCCTGCTTCACCCCGACTCTTTCCCCTTCCCCCACTCACCCCGTTCCCTTTCCTCTCTCTCCAGCTGTCACTCCTTTTTTGCCAGTATCTCAGGCAGGCCCCTCACCCTCCTGGGACGCTCCTGCCCGGCCCTCTTTTCTCTTTGTACCCCCAGCCCTGCCCTCTCCTCCTCGAAGCCCTTCTCTCCCCAGTGTCCCTTATGCCTCTTTCTCCTCTCTCCCACTGGATACTTTCTACTCCAACTTCACCGAGGAATACCAATGTCTCAGCGCCAGGCTTTCCGAGTTGACAGCCACTCTCCAGTTAGCTAATGTTCACTCTTCTGTTTCCCCTTGTTCCGAGATGGATATGGGTTGGGGGCAAGACCTTGTGGCAGAAAGGAGAATGACCTGCCCTGAGGGGTGCACCAGCCCAACAGGAAGATAGGACACAAGCCCCGGGCAGGGAGGACCAGGACAGAGGAGATAAGGATAGGAATCTGTCTGTTTTTCTAGAGAGATAAAGCTGGAAAGGATGGTAATATTTTGGGTGAGACAGTCAGGATTCAAAACGCTTTTGAAAAGCAAGAATAATGAGCCAAAACCCAGCAAGATGACATTTAAAATGAATAAATATAAAATTCTACATTTAGGCTTTAAAAAAAATCACTTATGTAAGCACAGCATGGAAGAGCACTGGTGAAAAAAGAACTGGGAGTTTTAGTTGGCTACAGTCTTGATGTCGTAGCAATGTGATGTAGCCTCCAAAATGATTATGTAATGTTATCCTGGGCCCTATTAGTGAAAGCATCATGGCCAGAAGAGAGAGATGGTGCGCCCTCTCTTATGCATGGAGCAGGCCACAGTTGGAAAATTTACTATACTCAAACTGCTTAAAGGGCCCTCCTTGGCCATTCTGGCTTGTAATCAAAAAAGTAGAATTTTGGAAAACCAGGTCAAATGAGGAATCGTGGAGGAAGCCAGGGATGTTAAGTCAAGAGAGAAAACATGAGGGAATCTGAGACTCCTGTTTTCAGATACTCAGAGGACTGTGAAGTGGGAGGGGAATGAAGCCAAGAGCTGGAAATCCCAGGGGACAGGTTTTAGCTCTGTATAAAGAACAACCCAACTATTAGAACTATCATACAAAGGAGTGGGCCCTTTATGAAGTGGTGAGCTATCAATCCTGGGAGGTAATCAAGTATAAGCTAGATGCCCATTGTTAGAAATGCTCCTTTGGGGAGCCCTGTATGGAGTAAGAAGTTGGACTAGAGGATCCCTAAGGTTAGTTTCAAGATTAAGCTTTCTTTGGTTGGCATCACCAAATGACAGGAGGGGAAAAAAGAGCTGGACATTAAGAGGAGTTGGGGCAAATGGAGAAGACGCGAGGGAGCTGCGTAAGAACAGGAGCTAGGGAGAGAGGGAAATGGACTGGACCAAAGGGAGATGGGAGCCCTTAGGAAGGAATAGAAGGGAGGGTGCTGGGAGTAGGGTTGTGGAATGAGAAGAGGAGAGGGAAGCCTGGAGCTGAGATTCCCCCTGACCAGTACCCCTCCTCCCAGGAATGACATGCCAAGCTCGGAGCTCCTACCTGGTAGACGAGGTGCTGTGGGGCCACCGCTTCACATCAGTGCTGACTCTGGAGGACGGCTTCTACGAGGTGGACTATGCCAGCTTTCACGAGACTTTTGAGGTGCCCACACCTTCGTGCAGTGCTCGAGAGCTGGCAGAGGCTGCGGCCCGCCTTGATGCTCATCTCTACTGGTCCATCCCCAGCCGGCTGGATGAGAAGGTGGAGGAGGAGGGGGCGGGGGAGGGGGCGGGTGGGGAAGCTGGGGCTGACAAGGAGCAGAATGGCTGCCTGCCACCCCCAGAGAGTGAGTCCAAGGTGTGACCAGCTTCCTCCAGACCCCTGTGGCAGACCGGGGGCCAGACACAGATACATGGGGAACTGCATATCGGAGGTGGTGGAGGAGGAGGAGGAGGAAGGCAAAGCCCCTGGAAATGTGTTAAAGTTGGAAAGTCCCTGTCCCCCAAGAACCTCAAGTCTAGAAACCAGTATGGAAGGGAGGGGTCCTGATTTCAGGGAAATGGAAGGTGGGGCCGGGTGAACATGCCAGTCTGTGTTTGACCTTCACATTTGTTCATGAGTGGATGGATGGACAGAATGATGGACTTTTGGGGGTTGGATGGGAAGATGGTAGCAGATAAAGACAGCTGACAGATACATAAATGGACCAGTAGACAATTGGTCCACTCAGGGCTGCCACTAACCTGTAGAACACCCCTGTGCAAATTCTAAAAAGGAACCCTTTTCCTCCAGACAGATACAGCCCCAAACCAGGGTGCATGGCTTGGGGAGCAGAGTATAGGATGGATTGCAGTCCCCAATCACCTCTTCCACCAGCCTCCCCACATATGGCACAACTGTCTAATGACACGGTAGGCCAAGCTGAAGCGTAGGAGAAAGGAGCCAGACCAAGATGGGCACATGAGGAGGGTGCCCTCCTAGCTCCACCCTCACCAAGATGAAGGCATGCAAGGGGCTCAGCAAGGTGTGAATGACCTTAGTCCGCAAGTTCAGGGAAGCAGGCAGAGCGGGAAGGTGCCTGAGCTGGGGCCTGGAGAGGGGCCTGGGAAAGGAAAACCAGGGATAGCTATTTTCTTACAGTGGAGTGAGATCTTACAGGTATCAGGCACAGGCAGGAAGAGAGAGAGAGGTTCTGGGGAGGAAGGGCCAGGAGAGAGATCTAGAAAGTGGGTTCACTAGAGCTGGGAAACAGGGAGCCCCTAGGAAAGCAGTGTGTCCTTGGGGCACAGGCATTCACATCACTGATTGGGTGCCACGTGGAGTGGACATTCAAAAACCTGGTTCCTGTCCTCAAAATAAGGGGCACCTGGGAAAACAGAGGAATCTACCTGTGGCGACTGAACGAGGGATAATTCAAACTGACGACCTGTGCAGTCCCATGGCGGGTGGGGGAGTGTGGGTGATCAGAAGGCTGGGGCCGGTATAAGGCATAGGGAATATGTAAGTCAGGAGTTAGAAATCTCCAGTGTGCGTTGGAATCACCTGGAGGGCTTGTTAAAACACAGATTTTTGGGCTCCACTCCAAGGGTTTCTGACCAAAGAGGTGGGGACCAAAACTATGCATTCCTAAGAAGTCCCCAGGTCATGCTGCTGCTGCTGGACTGGGGACCACACTTTGAGAACCTGTGCTCTAAGTGAAGACTTGGAGGTCGTCTCAGGACATGGGGCATAGAAACTGAGGAGTAGCTGAGAGGAAGATGAAGAGAAGCTGAGAAGAAGCTGAGGATCCTCACAGGAGCAGACAGAGAAATGTGAAGGGTGGGGTTTTATGTGTGGGAAAGGGACCCGAAGCCCAGGCTGAAGAGTTTAACTTTGGGCCCAGAAACTCAACCATCAAAGGAAACAGGGCAGTGACAAGTGGAGGGGGTGTCGGGAAGCTGAGCAGGCCCGACAGAGAGATGAAGCCATCAGAAGGACTTGAGGGGGCTCCTGGGGAGGTCGGGGGGAGGTGGAGCAGGAAGGGTTTTAGGGGAGAAGGACAGAACCCCTTGTAGGACTGGAGGCAGGATTGAATGTGGGAGAAAATCTGAGAGAAGCAATAGAAGTTAGAACATCTGGATGTGTCTGCAGCCTGCTGTCAGCCCAATTGGGCCAGGGGGTCCCAAAGACGCATATTCTCACCCCACCTCCACCTGCTTCCTGATCACATCCCAGTCACCAGCGGCAGCTTCCTGGATGGTAAGGGAGAATAACTGCAAGTTGAGAGGGGCAGAGGGGTGGAAGGGACCTGAAGCTCGCCTGGAGAAAAGCATAGGCCCAGGAGAGCCTGCCCTCAGACAGCGCCTGTCTCCCACACAGCAGCATTGGCCCAGCAAGGACCTCCTCCCTTGGCCCTGGCCACATCCCACTCCTGCCCTTTCATAAGCCCCCTGGGGAAGGCACTCCAGCCTTCTCTGTTCCAGGCTGGGCAGCTAGGGTCCTATGGGGCACAGCCAGGGTCCTATGGGGCACAGCCAGCGTCCTATGGGCACAGCCAGGGTCCTATGGGCACAGCCAGGGTCCTATGGGGCACAGCCAGGGTCCTATGGGCACAGCCAGGGCCCTATGGGCACAGCCAGGGTCCTATGGGCACAGCCAGGGTCCTATGGGGCACAGCCAGGGTCCTATGGGCACAGCCAGGGTCCTATGGGGCACAGCCAGGGCCCTATGGGCACAGCCAGGGTCCTATGGGGCACAGCCAGGGCCCTATGGGGCACAGCCAGGGCCCTATGGGCACAGCCAGGGTCCTATGGGGCACAGCCAGGGTCCTATGGGGCACAGCCAGGGTCCTGTGGGCACAGCCAGGGTCCTATGGGGCACAGCCAGGGTCCTATGGGCACAGCCAGGGCCCTGTGGGCACAGCCACGGTCCTATGGGGCACAGCCAGGGTCCTGTGGGCACAGCCAGGGTCCTATGGGGCACAGCCAGGGTCCTATGGGCACAGCCAGGGTCCTATGGGCACAGCCAGGGCCCTATGGGGCACAGCCAGGGTCCTATGGGCACAGCCAGGGTCCTATGGGCACAGCCAGGGCCCTATGGGACACAGCCAGGGCCCTATGGGCACAGCCAGGGTCCTATGGGCACAGCCAGGGCCCTATGGGACACAGCCAGGGCCCTATGGGACACAGTCAGGGCCCTATGGGCACAGCCAGGGTCCTATGGGCACAGCCAGGGTCCTATGGGTCCTCTGGAAGCAAGAAAGGGGACCATGGAAGGAGCCCAGACAGCTTGGGTTCACTCAGAGAGGACCCAAGTCCCAGTCCCTTCCTTTCAGTCAAAGCACGGATATCTTTGCCTCAGGTCACAGGGCCACTAGGGTCCTGTCATCAAAGATGAGATTCCTGAAGCCTGGCATTGACCGGTCCCCTAAGAACAGATGTTGGGATGGGGAATGGGGATTCATTTGGGTTTCAGTAAAACAGGGGGGTCTGGACAAGAGGGGGTGGGCTACTTGGTATCCACACACACGCACTCACACAGGAGCCAACCCACTGCAGCTGAACGAGCAGAGAAACTCAGTCTGGAAAGACCCCTCCTGCCTGCTGAAGTCACTGAGATCCTGCCACACCTCTCCTCGCCACTGTCAGCACTCAGGGCACCACTGTACAGTGCAACAAGTCAGGAGACCTAGGTCCTACTCCTGACACTTGCTAATTAGCTCTATGACTCTGGGCAAATCGCATATCTGGGCCTCAGTTTCCTCATTTGTAAAAATGACACTTAGCAAACTTGTAATGCTCAATAAATGTTTAAATAACAACTGAAGGAGGCCTACCAGATGCCTCTTAAGGTGCCGTGCAGGTAAGAATTTTAGGATCAGAGAATCCTTAGGCAAGAAAATTCATGAAACTCCTGGGGCACTGGAGGAGGGGTGAAGCTGAAGGGTGGGAGGGAGGAGACCCCAGGGTGGGTATAGACAGGTAAAGCGGGTATATGCAGGTGTAGTGGGTATATGCGGGTAGTGGGTATAAGCAGGTACAGCGAGTACATGCGGGTGCAATGGCTCTGTGGACACACAGGCCCTCCCCTGACTGCCTGTTGTCCCAGCCTGAGTATCAGTTGTGTTCTGAGGCTTCTAATCTGCTGCTATCGGCCAGAAGGAACAAGAATTTCAGCCCCAGGGCCTAGTGGGAGGAGTCAGGTCCAAGACTAGCCTGACCAGGAGAATGAGACACGGGAAGAGTCGGGGAATGTCTGGGGAGCTCAGAAAAGGCACTGCCCCTGGAGGCCCATGCCCTTTAACATGGGAGAAGCTGGTTGGGGGGTACCACAGGCAGCTGGAACCTACCCTCCTTTTCTATGCTTCCCTCCCCAAGTAGGAGTCCAATCAGGAGTTGTCTCAGCCCTGACAGTTCAGGCAGCAGATGGAACCCAGGTGTCCCCTCCTGGGGTGGGTGGCATGGCCCATGGAGGCCAGATGGTGTTTGTGGTGGGAAGAGAGGCCTGGGTCGTCCAGAAGAGGTTGTCAACCCCCAACCACCTCCCTACTATGCACCCTGAGCCTTTTACAGTCTCATGGTAGGGAAGACACAGCCAAGCCTGCTTTTTATAAAACAAGTTTATTCACATTTTAGAAAAACTAATTCTGGGACAGGAAATGGCCTCCCTATAGGATCCCTAAGAGATCAAGAACAGAAGGCCGGAGGGAGGGGCTTGGGAGGGAAGGAGTAGGGAAGGGGAGGCATGTCTCCCATTCTGGGTAGTGGGAGGTCAAATAAATTAAAGGAAGAGTGGACAGAGGGAGAGGGTGTCCAGGCAACCAGAGGAGGGCTTGGAGCTGGGCCAGAAGACAGTCAACACCTGCAAGACCTGAAAAGGGCACCCGGCGTGGGCTAAGGACAGAGAGCCCTGAGTGGGGCTCCCTCGCGGCCTCCACCCCTTAACAGGGCCCTGTGGATCTGAGCTGCCTACTCCTCCTCCAGGTGGGGCCTGGGAGGGAGCAACTTGGTTCAGGACTTGGGGGTGGGAAGCCCAATGAAAACAAGGTTGGGGGGTTCTTTTCCCTCACCTGGGGAGTAAGGGATCACCGTTTTCGAAGCCTCTTCATGAAGCAGCAAGTGATGGTACCAAGGACAGTGGCACCAGTGACTAGGGCCACCCCTGTACCCACCAGCAGAGGCACAAATAGGGTGTCCAGGGCTGGGGGAGAGAGGATAACTGCTCAGAGAGGATGCCGTCATCCTCCACCCATATACTTGCCTCTGCGCTTTCCCCATCAAGTTCTCTGAACCCACCTTCTCCATTCACAGACACCCCCATCCCTGCCCACAGCCTGCCCCCTCAGCATGCAAGTCAGCATCAACCACAGAGGACCCCATGCAGGTGGGCACTGCAGGGCTGGAAGTTGGATTTTTTGAGACTTCATGTGACATAACGTGGAGGAGAGGGATAGTAGCAGGGGGGTCAGAAGATGGGAAGGGAAGGCCAGTGGCAGAGGCCAGGAGGAAGGCAGAGTGAGGAAGGTGGAGGGGGTGTCACTCACCATGCATGTAGGGGTAGACTGTAACAGGCCCTGAGCGGGCACTGCCCGCCTGGTACCAGCTGTAGTCAGCATGCTGCACCCAGGCGCTGGGGGCACAGTGGTACACGCCTTCATCCTCGGGCCCCAAGCTGTGTAGTCTCAGCCGATGGCTTCGGGGCCCCACCAGCTCTACGCTGACAGGGCCTCCTCCAGGCCGGACTCCCAGCTCTGCCACACCATCCTGGCCTACACCACCCACTAGCTGGGCAGGGACAGAGCTGAGCTCTCCGTCCTCTGGTCGCTCCACCCACCAGCTGGCGGCCAGCCGCAGTCCTGGGGGGCCACCCCGCACAGAGATGTTGCACAGCAGGGAGGCAGTCTCCCCGCGGTACACTGTGCCTCCTGCTAGCCATGCCACAGCCTCCAGCACCACACCTGCAGAACACAGGACATGGGGTCAGAGGGTGCAGGGCCAGGGAGCATGGGGTTAGGGCTGCTGCCAAGCACGGCCCCAGGAAACTCAGGGTATTCCCACAATATTGGTAGAAGAAGAGCGTGAAGCTGTCGCCTGCAAGCAGCTGATGGAGAGGGAGGGGGTCGTGGAAACAGAAGGAAAAGGGGTTGACAATCCTCGAACCCTGTCCAGGGCCCAGCCACCTCTCACCTTCCTCCCGCACGTGCACAGGGAGAGGCCGGGAACGGGCACTGGCTGCTTCACGAAGCCGGGTCCCAGACCCTCGAACATAGGCTTTGGCGAGGCAGCGGTAGGTGCCCGCATCACCAGGCCTGGCAGCCTCTAGCCGTAGCCGGTATGTTCTGGATGCCACCTTCTCCATGGCAATGTGTCGGCCCTCATAGCCAGGGCCCAGGCTGCCCACACCCTCTGTGTCCAGCTGGGCTACCAGGCGGCCGGGCCCAGGTGCCCCCGCAGGTGCCATCTCCCAACCTACAGAGTATGCAGCATGCCGGCCTGCTGGGGGAAGTGCCCCTGACACATTGCACAGCAGTTCCAAGGGCTCCCCTGGGCCGATCCGACGTTCACCAGGCCCCACTGTCACTGCCAGCTGGCTGGCTGAAACACAGGTAGGGGAAGAGGTGTCATGGAGGCAGGAGGGGACACAGAGGCACCTGATTCCCCAACTTCCTGTTTCCTACTTGACAGCAGCAACTTCAAAACCTCCTGTATCCCCCTCACTAGGAATGACCATCTTTCTACTTAGGGGCTTGAATCTCACCCCTCAGCATGGGCCCCCTATCTCTATACCCAATTTCTGAGCAGAGAAAACCCATCAAGGGAGAGGGGAGAGAAATGCTAACAAGGCTGCTCACTCTGTGGAAGATGAGTTCCTTGGAGTCAGATGATGGCTATCTGGTACCCCCTGTGGCCACACTGCCCACGAGGACACTGTCCCTCCCAGCTCCCACAGTGGGATGTATAAGTGGCACTTACACAGCGTCTGCACATCCACGTGGGCCAGGACGGCCCTTTTCTCTGCGATCTGGGCCCAGCTGCCATCAGGATCCTGAATCCACTCAGCGGCAGTGCAGTGGTAGGTGCCTGCGTCCCCTGCCTGGGCACCCCCTACTACCATGCGGTACCGATCGGTCCCTTCCTTGCCCAGACGAAGCTCCCCTGCAGCCAGTCGCTCAGCATAGGGAGCTCCAGCCTCCACGGCCAAGTCTGACCGGATTCCCACCACTTCCTGCAGAGTTGACCGCCCAACTGGTGCCTCGGGCACAGATCGCCCAAAGGACACTGCCAGGTGTGTGTGCTTCTGTGTGCTTGTCCTCGCCAGGCAGCCCAGTGCCAGCTCCTGCCCCTCATGCACCGTCAGGCGTGGGGGTGAGGTTGGGGCCTGGCGGCCTCGGGGCCCTGGGGGGGCAGCAGACACCTGGAGGACATCTGGAAGAACTGGAGAGAACAGCTGGAGTGAGGGAGGACTGGGAGCTGGCAGCCCTTGTTACTGTTTCCTGTGTATAGCCTATCTCCCTAAATAAACTGTGAGCTCCCAGAGGGCAAAGATCGCATGTTGTATTATTTCTTCTGTAACTCAGTGGTGCCAAGGGCAGTACTGGGCACAGCACAGGCGCTCAATAAATACTTGTTGAATTTCATAGAACCAGCCCATCGCCTACTCACCCTTATGTTTGAGACTGACCTCTGTTTGAAATACTGAGAAGAGCGGCTCTGTCTTTCTTCTCAGAAGACAAAGAAACTTAAGAGAGTGAGAATGTCACATGGTCTAACTCCTTCCCTAACTCTACTCTCTTTCCCAGATCTGGGTCCTGTACTGTCCAGGAGTAGAGTCTATTCAACCCAACAGTCTTCCTCGTTCTTGGGAATGGAAAGGGGGCTGGACAACTTAAGGACACTTCTTCTCCCAGGAGGGGTCTTAATATGATAAGACGAGCACTGGCCTGGGTGAGGAACTCTGGGTTTGAGTCCCACATCAGCCACTGAGTTATTGGGTGACTTTGTGCAAGTCACTTAACCTCTTTGGGCCTCAAGTTCCTTGGCTACAAAACCTAAGGGGCAGTTAGATAGGTCACCTGTGGCCTTGACTTTCTGCCTTGAGAGGGTGTGTGGCCCCACCCCGTCCCAGGGCCCAGTACCTCTCAGCTCCACCTTGCCGCTGTAGCTGCCCAGGTAGCGGGTATCAGTGGAGGGGGTGTGGCACTCATAAATGCCAGCATCCTGGGCCTGCAGGCGGGCAATCTTGAGCACCACGGCATCACCTTGTAGGCGCTGCACCTGCACCTCACCCGCCACCACTCGGGACTTGAAGACAGCATAGGAGAACTGGGTATCCTTGGTACTGACAATGCCCAGTGCAGTATCTGGGGCCTCGGGCCTATACAGGAACCACTCGAAGTTCTGCTGGGCAGGGCCCTCATAGCCGGTCACATTGCAGGAGATGGAGACAGCTGTGCCAGCCACGCGGTACAAGGGCCCCTCGGGGACCAGCACCTCCCGGGCCCAGCATCCCATTCCTGTAGGGAAAGGCAAAAGGAGTTGAAGATGCCTAGTTCCTCATTCCATGCCCTCTGCTGCCACAAGCACCATTCTTGATCTCTGCCTACAAAAGGAAAGGAGACCTGGGGAAGCTTGTCCACAGCTTGGACCCTGTTCTGAGAATAGGAAAGGGATGCTGTGATATAAGACACCTGGATCTCAGGGAGGTGGCATGGGCCCAGAATTGCCTTGGCACCCAGATGCATCCCATTTCTGGCGGACTAGAAGCAGAGCGCCTGAAGGCAGAAAGGGGTACATCTGATTCCTGACCTAACGAGGCCTTGGTTCCAACTGAACCTTGATCTGTCCCTGCCACTCACCCACCTCCATGTCTGCCATTCCTTCCTCAGCACCTGGCAAGGGGAGCCTTCTAGCTAGGGGACTCTGAGACTACATGTCCCTCTCCTTTGCTTGAGGGGAGCTGGCAGTCTTGCTCAGAAGTGCTAGTTGGCTCAGCTGTGTCACCTGGGCCAGACAATGGAGCCAGTGACCCTAGCTGGAAAGGGCACAGGCCCAGTCAGTTCTCACCACACAATGCCCTCCCCCCTCCAGCTGCGCCATGAGCTCACTGCTTCTCTCACCCCACAGGGCTGCCCAGGCAGCTGGGGCTTCTGGGGCAAGATCCAGGCTCTGCCCTGGCCATTGGGGGCAGAAGATCCCCTCCTCCAGTGCCTGCCAACCTTCCGGGCTAGCCCAGCAGACTCACAAGGCGCCTGCCCCAGTTCCTTAACAAAAGCCTTCATTTGCACATGATATGCATTCATTTACATATATAGCTCTCTTTCTGTAGGGAGGCACTAAATCCCCAGCTGCCCCTTCTCATCTCTCTCCCTTCAGAAAGGCCAAACCTCTCTTCTTCACCCTACTCCACCCCTATGCCCAATCCTACCCCAGCAGTTACTCCTGGCAGACTTAGAGGGCTTAGCTCCTCCCTTCTCTCCTTCCATAGCTCCCACGAGATAAGAACACAGAACCTCAGAATGTAAAGAGGGTTAGGCCACCCCTCCCCACCTCTCCCCATTTTACAGATGAGAAAGGTAAGGCAGGAAAAGTATAATATCTTAGCCAAGATCATGCTGTCCCTAGATGGCTTCTACACACTCCTCCAGAGGGGCAAAACCAGAGAGGAAGATGGGGAAACTCCAAGGCCAGGCCTGAAGGGACTGACCTCACCAACCAGAGTGTCACTTTTAGGCCTCCCAGGGGGATACCATGGACTTTCTGCAGGAGCTAAAGGAAAATGCCCAGGAGTCTGTGGTCAAACTCTACCCTCCAGCTTCTCTAGAACGGCTCCTCTGAACTTCCCCACCCCTGCTGCTGTGCTCCTAGCCCCTTCCTTCATCCTCTGGCTGAGTCACAGGGAGAACTCATGGTCTGTTGTTAAGGGCACAGGCTGCCAGTCAGGAAGTGGGATTCTAGTACCATCCCCATGCCCAGCTGTGTGGCCTGGGATCCAGTCTCTTTCTGTCCTAGGCCTCAGTTTCCACACTGGAGGAGAACCAAGAGCTCCAGCTCTGACTGTGTGTGAGTGCGTTAGGTGACTCAGAAGAGCCCTGCCCCAGGCCAGGCAAGTTTCATAATCAGAGTGATGGTGGAGACAGCCAATCTGACACCTTCCCTGACTGCCTCAGGGCAGACTGCTCAGAAGGCCCCCTCCCATCTTCCTGGCTCCACAACTGCTGATGCTTGGAGATGCCCATGGGAAAGTCACCTCCACAGCCTTAGGAAATCAGTTGCCACACAGCTCTCCCTCCCCTCCTCTGTATGAGTCGCAGCAAGGAAAGGGAGAGCAAAGAGGCCTGCTTTGGAATCAGATATGTGTTCAAATCCTAGCCCTAACACTCACTAAATGTGCTCTCTGGGGCAAGTTACTTCATTTTCCTCATTTGTGAAATGAATGTAAGTGCTCACAGGCAGTGGGTGCTCAGACCTCTGCGTGCTCCTTTTTCAAACACAGGCCAGCACTCCCCCACCTCCCTGGGCTCCTCCCTGCTCCGTGCTGCCCACTGGGGAAAACACACCAAGTGCTAGGCAACCCAGGCCCCACAGCGCCTTCTTCTCTGTACATCCTCCTGCCACCTGCCCAGGGACCAGGGAGAGGACTCATCCTAACCCTGCAGGGCTCAGGGACCTGCAGCAGGGGAAGGCTTTGCTTGGTGACACTCTGGAGCTCTGGTCTAGAAACAGGCAGCTGGGGCTACCTTCAGCTTCTGCCTTGACGACAGCAGCTCTGAAGTCACCATCCCCACCCCCACGCTGCACTCTCATTTCAAGGGCTTCAGCCTCATCAACATCTGTACCGGCAGTTTCACTTTCTCCACGCCATACTCTTCCCCAGACCACCTCCTACAGGGATCCCTCCAGTTCAGGCCAAAAACAATTCCACTGTCATTATCCCCACGCATCCATGCAAGATTGGCCCAGAACACCCCACCATGAACACCCACCACAGCAGGCACAAGATGCTTGGAGATCCCAGGATCAGTCTCCATGGAACCTGGTTTCTCCTGAGGCAAGGAAGCTGGAACTAAGCGGTGTGAAAACTGATGGGTGGCTGCAGAGCCAAGTGCCATTTGGGAGAGAGGAAGAAGGGCAAAGAGGGACCCAACCCAGGATGGAGATGGGGGTGAGAGAGGGAACTGCCCCCAGTTGATGAAGTGTGTGGAGCGCAACTGGGAGAGACTTACTTCAAAGATCGTGGGCAGAACTGGCCTCTGGGCCTCCAGCCAACTCTGGGGCAATTATGAAGCTGGGCAGGCACTGCCCACGTAAGGCGGGCACCCAAGGCCAGGCCTGGAGCTGAGTGTGGGGCAGAAAGGAGTCGCAGCATTTGGTGCAGCGACCCCAGGACGTGGGTATGCTAGCTGAGAAGTGGGGCCTGCCCCGGGAGGCCGAGCAGCGCCTGGGGCAGCACCTTAGTGGGTCCTCTCTATGCCCCAGTCCCTGGCTTAGAGCTGGGGAGCCTGCACTCTTCCCAAGACTGGTTCGGAGGGCAGCCACAAAGCGCAGCTGGCCGCCGACTCCGGGGAGGCTGGAGGTAACCCTGACGGAGGAGGATGTGAGGAGCCCGGAAATGCTCGGGAGGTGCTGGATGGCAGGCACCTGCCCGGCAGGGCCGGGAACAGGAACGGGGGCCTGGCTTACCTAGCATTAGCAGCAGCAGCAGCGGCAGCGACGGCGGCAGCAGCGTGGGCCTGAGGGCGCCCATCCTGCGCGGCCAGCTCTGGGGAGGCTCCGGGGGATGGCGCGGGTTCTGGGGGGCCGGAAGGGTGGGGGGCGCATGCCCAGGTGGGGGGCAGGAAGCGGGACAGCGAGGCGTGGGTGCACCGAGCGAGCTGAACTGGAACTGCCGAATCCCCTCCCTCCGCCCCTCCCGCTGCTTTCCCTCCAGCCCTCGGCAGTTCTGAGACCATTCTCGCCCCGGCCCGCCCCGGCACCGCCCCTTCCCCCGCCCCGTCTAGGCCCGCCCCGCCCCGGACCCAGCCCTGGCCCCGCCCGCCCCATCCCGCCGGACTCCGGCCTTTGCTCCGCACCTGGCCCCGGCCCCGCCCCGCCCCTCGAAACTCACCTTTGCGTCGCATCGAGTCCCAGCCCCGCCCCGGCCCCGCCCCTCCCCGCCCCTCCCCGCCCCGCCCCGCCCCGCCCCGCCCCACAAGACTCCAGCCCTGGCTCCGCCCCGGGCCTCGGCCCAGACCCAGTTCCGGCCCCTTCCCCGCCCCGCCCCACCAGGACTACTGTCGGACTCCAATCCTGGCTCCTCCCCGGGTCCCGGCCCCGCCCCAGTCCCAAGCCGCACCCCTTCCCCGTCCCCCTAGAGCTAACGTCAGCCTCCAATCCTGGCTCCGCCCTGGACCCCGGCCTCGCCCCGCCCCTGGCCCTGGCTCCACCCGAGGCCTCCGCAGGAGTGAGCTAACTGCACCTCGGTGCATCGAAATTCCCACCCACCCTCGCACAGAGCGCATTCCACCCCGCACCTGCCAGCCTTTCCTGGAGAATTGGGTGCAGGGTCCCTGGGATTGGCGAGGTGACTGTGACCACGCATTTATAATTCAGTTATTTGCTCTGAGCCATAGTCCTCGCTGCAAACCCTACTGAAGTAGGGGTTGGCGGAACCCAGGAGTTCCTGAATGCGAAGGGTTTGAGCTGAAGGGCGCTTCCAGGATCCAGAAGGTCACTGGAGACCTGTTTTTCACCCCCTCAGAGGGCAAAACCAAAAGAAAAATGGATTAGGAGAGGGGGCCGTCCATGTGACGTCATTTCTGGGTTGGGTGATCCTAGCCCAGTTGTTTAACCTCCTTCAACTTCAGTTTTCTCCTCTGCAAATTGAATTGAGGTTGATCACATCACCCAAAGGGTTATTGTGATGATAGGTAATGTATATAAAGTGTTTGGCACAGGAAACTAACACGAAATGGGAGATAAAGAAGGATTATTTTGTTTTAGGTTTTGAATTATTATTTGAACTGCTTCTTAAGAGGCTTAGTTTAGACCTAGTTTAGACCTGGCATGTAGGTGAAGGAGTCTCTATGTTCAGTGACAGTGGGAAGAGATGAACATTACTCTGTTCTAGGAAGAGTGGGGCTTGCCCTGGAGGTGGGAGAATGGAGGAGGCACCCTTCCCAGGTGCTCTGTCTCTTCCTGAACTGTAAAGATGGGGAGTGGGGAGGGGCAGGAAGGATGAGGCCAGAATGGGGAGAAGAGATGGCCAGGTTTGCAAAGCCAAGGCTGTCAGAGTGGCTGTCAGTGGGAGGTGACCCCAGAGCCCATTTACCACCCTCTACCCTCCAACACCCTCCCTCTCCCCTCTCATCCCCCTTCTCTCCCACTCACTCACCACCCCTTTACAGAAGAGGAAACCGAGGCCCAGAGAGGGTAAGTGGCACAGGCCAGACCAGACCTTCCCTGACAATGTATTCCTCAAGCGTGGCACAGTGCCTGACTCTGAGAAGATGCTCACGGGATTGCCAGTAGAAGCCACATTGAGGAACCCTGGAGAAGCCAGAGAAACTGAGGCCTTGAAGGGAGATCAGAGGTCCAGCCCTCACCTCCCAGGACTGCCAGCACTGGCCCATGAACAGGGCAATAGGGTGCCTGTTTATTCCCACTTTGAAATATCCACAAGGTTGCTCCAGAACCTCATCATCTAAATCCATCCACAGGCATATCGAGCTATGTGAAAACTGAAACTCATAGGGGAAGCTTTTGGAAGAACACGTCTCTCCCTTTATAATGGATTTAATTATCGAGTGGATTTGTTGCCTTCATGATGCTTGAGGGATGAAAGATGTTACCAATTGTAATAATGATAGATGTCATTTATGAAATGCTTACACAAAAAGGCCCTTTTGGATGTTAGCCCTAGTCCTTATAGCATATTTTGCAAGGTGGTGTCATTTAACAGAAGAGAAACTTGAGGTTAGGCAGGTTAAGTACCTTGCCCAAGCCACATAGTTTTTAAGTGGCTTAGGGGTGACTTCAGCCCAGGCTTGTCTATCTGTCCCCAAAGCCCCCAAATATTCCTACACCTCACTGTCCCTCCTCCCAAGCCTCTCCACCCTGTAAACTCAGTCATTCAACAAATACTGATTGTGCCTTGTACTGGGCACTGGAGATGCCATGGTAAACAAGGCGGGCCTGCTCCCCTGCCCTCAGGGAACATAGTTCTGTATGTTAGGGATACATTTCATAAACAAGTCATAACCAACCCCCAGTATGAGCATGATGAGAGGGGTCTTCAGGGAGGTGAGGTATCCTCTCTTACCCCGTGGCCTGGGGCTGGGAAGGAGCTGGGGGCAGCTTGGCGTTGAGAACTGGGTTGGTATCTCCCTCCAGAGGGCATAAGTCCAAAGGAGAGAACAGTGTCTTCGGCAGGCCCGTCCCCAGACTGCGGGTTCCAGAGGCGGCCAGCAGGGGGAGCCCACAGCCCAGGCCTGACGGACCCCTCAGCTGCTTATGTAACGTAGGAAAGCGGGGGGGAGGAGAACAAACCCCAGGCACGAGGCACGTCACACACACAGACACATGTCCCCACTGTAATGGAGCGGGGATCAGACAGAAAGACGGCTCCCAGAAACACACCCCCACAGAGCCATGCGCAAACACACACAAGCTGCAAAACAGCGATACATGGTGTAGATTGGAGAGCACTCATCTCATCCATTAAAAACACACACAGGCCTCCCAGCACCTAGGCTGGTGCCCTAGGGTGGGGTGAGCAGAGAAAGGAGGAAGGAAGCCCTTCAGTGAGTTTTCAGGCCAGACTGAGACACGAAGGAGGAGGGAGCCTGGGTTTGCAGAGAGACCTGGCAGGTATGCAGTAGTGACTGTGAGGGACCCTGATGCCCGGCTGGGCTGTATTGTCACTGCCATCACCAGCTTCCCACCTGCCCTCCATGTACTACCCCAGGCATGGGCCTGCATCTGAGACCCGTCCTTTTTCAATGAAACAGGTTTCATTTCACCTCAAGATGACATATACACAAGACACCAAGGTGACACTGAGGTGTCATGAGTATTGTTAAAGATAATTGAGACCCACACTCTGCCCAAAAGCAGTTTATAATCCAGCTGAGATGTGACACACTGCAGTCACAACCAAGGAGTCAGCTCTCAGAGAGGAGCACGTTCAAAGACAGGACCATTCACATATGCTGACCTGTGTCGGGCACTAAATGTGATCTCATTTATCCTCATGTGCTATTATTATCCCTGTGAGAAAACTGAGGCATAGAAAAGTTAAGAAACTTGTCCAAGGTTAATGGATTAGTTAGTGTCCACACAGGGATTCGAAACGGATCGCCTCACTGTGGAGCCTGTGCTTCCAACTCCTGTTATGTTGCTGCTTAAAGACAAACATCACCAGGGACACAGTTAAATATGGGCTTAGCACACATGAGTATATACCAAGCTGTAGACACAGATACTGCCATGGGGACAAAGTGACAAATACATCAAATACATAAGCACACATGCTTGTCAGACAGTCAGACATATAGAAATGGCACAAGCATACACATAGGACTCAGCTCTCTCTCTTTTAAATGTGTATCAACCCTAGCTTTGTGGGGAGCTAAGGATCACACACAAGAATGTCCTGTGATTTGTGTGTGTTTATAAAGCATTGGCCCATACTGCCCTGATGAGCTGTATTTTCCCACCCTCCCAGAAGGGAAAATTCTCTCTGCTGAGTTGCTGAGAGGCTCAAGCAGAGTCAGAGACAGAAGTAGCGCAAAAACCTACCCTTGCCCTGATAACAAACTCATTCTGAGACACACTGAAACAGAAGTGCACACACAAAGATAAACACAGAGACATGATGCACACCCAAACACCAAACACACTCACAGAACCACAAAGCCATCTCCCCCCGACACACACACCCACACCCACACACACATTCGCTTTCCACACTCTCCCTTCCCCCTTTTCTCCCTGAGCCAGGCATCTGCACCTTCATAGTGGACTGTATGTGTGTGTGTGTGTGTGTGTGTGTGTGTGTGTGTCTACTCTCTGAACCCTCCTCTTTCCCTGGCTAGGCCCACACTCCTGCCCCCATTCTCGAACCCTATGCCAAGGGGAGCAGCACAGCTGTTCAAGAATAGCAGAGCCACGATGCCACTGGGGCTTTGGCACGACCTGGCCCTGACTCCTGAGGGGGCCCTGCCACTTCTGAACCAAGGATTCGTGCCAGCTGCCACCCACACTCGAATGCCACACATGGATTCCTCAGAGCTGGAATCCCCTTGGTCTCCCTCCTGACCTCCTGACAAGTTCTTTGTTCGGGTGGGCGCTGGGAGCCTGGGCTCCGCCCCAGAAGATCACCCATCCCACTTCTCCATTCCCAGTCTGCTAAGAGGGAACTGACAGCTCAGATATATGTCTGGAGGGTAGCGTGGGACTGAAGCAACCCCCACTGTGTGATATTACTTCTTCTCTACCCTGAGCAGCCTAGGGTGGGGTGGGGGTCAGCCAAGGGCAGGAGATGGCAGTGGTTTGGTTAGACAGAGGTTTGTGGGCTGAGTGTTGTAGATGAGCCTCAGGGGGCAGGAGGCGGGTAGCACCAGGTGACTGCCAGTCATTTACGAGTTTGTCTCCACCCAGCTCTGAGTGGGGTGAGAAGGGAACAACAATTGCTAATACCTGTGGAGCACCTACTTCATGCTGGGCACCGTTGCACATACTCTGTGCACATTCATTCATTCAGCTTTCACAACAACCCCATGAGGTGAATACTACGGGTATCTCTATTTTACAGCTGGGAGACAGAGGCACAGAAAGCTCATATAATTTACCTGAGGTCACACAGCTAGCAAATGGTAGCACCCAGATGCAAATGCAAGCTACCTGACTCCCAAACTTCAGTTTCCCAAACATTCTTCTTCCCTTCTTCCTCCTGTTTCCCTAGCCTGCCCACATTGATTCATACATACATGTGCATATATTCAGGCACACACATGCATATCTGGTGCCTATGCAACCCTCTGAAATAACTTTTTCCACTACACAGCTCCAGCTTCCAGCACATAGTGAGTGTTCAATAAATATGTGTTGAATGGATGAATGCAAAATTGAAGGCCCAGGGAACAACGAGCGTTGTGTGTGTGGTGGTATGGGGAAAGAGGGAGGGGAAAGGAGGGATTTCAAACACACACACACACACACACACACACACACACACACACACACACACACAGCCTTTGCTGCGAATAATGTCAAAGACTCACTTCTAACTCTGGGGTCCCAGCCCTTCACAGCTACCTGGGTGGCGAAAAAGCAATGTAACCAGGCTTTACAGGATTCTCTGAAGTGGAAGAAGTCTCAACTCTCTCTTCTAATCAGAACAGAGGACAGGAGATGCAGAGAGAGCTCTGGAAGAGGACTTGAGGCACACAGCCGCCTGGGCCTTTCAGCCAGGCACAGCTCATCCTGTGTTTTCACCTCTCCCTGCTCATGCCTGCCGCACTGCACAAGCTCCCATGGCTCCCTGGGGACAGTCCCTGCTTCCTCTGCTTGTCCACCTGGACTCTCCAGGAACCTGGCACCCCTTGGCTATTTTGGCTGAAGAGTAGACAATTCTCCTTTTCCCTGTTCCAACTGAAACAAGGGTGGAATTTTTCCAAAGGCTCTCTATTAGGAAAGTGAAGGGAAAACAAAGCCAGAAATAAAGACTCTGCAAAAACAAAGAAACAGATGGAACAGTGGGGGTGACCGAGCTGGCCATGGGAGAGAGCGGGGGCCCAGAGTTTTGATGCTAACGCGACCCACCCCCTTGCTCCCACTGCACCCTGTTCTCAGCTCCTTGGTAGAGTTTCCCACTCTGCATTGTAATTACAGGGCTTGTTTATATCTGCCTCTCTATCCTGGCTGTGAGCTTCTCAAAGCCACTGTTAACTCTTTTTTGCCCTTCCCCAAAGCCTACAGAGTTTCCTGGCAAGGAGTAGAAGATCAACAGACATTTGCTGAGTGACTGAGGAAGTGAGGACACGCCGAATGACAAGAGAGGGAATCTGGGCCCTTTCTCTCTGGTGGTCATGTCACCTCCACAGTGGACACTGTTATTTCCTCTGGAGTCCATCATACACTAGTCACTTCCATTTACAGCTGATAGAAAATTCCTCCTCTTATTTCAGAACCTGAATCTTCCACCCCTCAGGAAACAACCCAGGCTGGCTTCCTAAGCAGCCTAGGAAGGGCTGAGTTCTGTCCTGTAGGGCGGGAAGGGCGCTGGAGATCAGATCAAGCTGAAAAAGAAATTACAGTCTGAAGGCCAGGACATTGGAAATCAAGGGCATAAAATAATTGCTAACCTTCACTGGGCATTGTAATTCTCAAAATGACTCTATAAATTAGAGGTGTTAAAAAAATTGAAGTTCAGAGAAGCTAAAAAATTTGCCCAAGCCAGGCACAGTGGTTCACACCTGTAATCCCAGCACTTTGGGAGGCCAATGCCGGAGGATTGCTTGAGCCTAGGTGTTCAAGACCAGCCTGGGCAACATAGCAAGATCCTGTCACTACTAAAAATTTCTTTAAAAAACAAACAACTAGCCAGGCATGGTGGGCACCAACTGTAGTCCCAGCTACTCAAGAGGCTGAGGCACAAGGATTGCTTGAGCCTAGGAAGGTGAGGCTGCAGTAAGCCACAGTTGCACTACTACACTCCAGCCTGGGCAACACAGCAAGACCCTGTCTCAAAAAAAAAAAAAAAATGTGTCCAATTAGTGGTAGACCTAGGATTTCTTCTCCAGGCATTCTGACTCCACAGCACAAGTCTTCAGCCATGTTGCAGGCTGCATCTATACCATACAAATTATTGTCCTCAGAAGGAGCTGGGAGACGACAAAGATGTAGAGGTCCAACCAGCCAGCAGGGCAGGATGACAGGGAATCCAGTTGGTACTGAGGCCCTGAGCACTGGCATGAAGGATCTCAGCTCCTGAACTGGATAGCCCTGGGGAAAGGGGACCGGCCAGAACGAACCTGGAAATCAGGGGATGAGCCAGATTACCAATCAGGAGCTCAGGCGTAAGAAATAAAGCTTCTGTGTTTTCAATTAAGTAAAAAGCTTGGGGGCTGGGATTTCAGAAGCAGACAGCACAGACCTGAATTTGCCAGCTGTGTAGCCTGAATCCTGTTACTCACTTTCTCTAGCCTCAGTGTCATCATCTGTAAAGTGAGAATTACTAGAGTACCGATCTCATTATTTTTTGAGGATTGTTGTGAAGATGAAATGAAAACATGTGTATCATGGTGCCCCATTATGATCAAAGCTAGGGCCCACAGGCGGAGTGGGACTAGTGGCAAAGGAGAGGAGACTTCTAAATGGGTCTCTACTGTTCACTGCTTCTCCCATCTGCTGTCTCAGTTTACCCAGTCTTCTTTCCCCTTCCATCTCCCACAATCCCCTTGGGAGAGGATAACCTACGCCCTGCCTCAGCTTCCTCACCACACTCCTCAACCCTTCACAGGTTTATTTCTAAACTCAACCTGACATGGAAATGGTTTTCCCAAAGGACCCACCAGTGACCTCTGAGTTGACAAAAAAAAAAAAGTGACCAGCTTTCCTTTCCCCCTGGCATCTGAAATCTGAAACTGTTAGTTTTTTGCCCCTTAAAACTTGTTCCTCTCTCAGCTTCCTGGCCCCTGTACTCGGCCTAGTTCTCCATCTCTTTGGCTTCTCTACCTTGCCATCTTCCAGATCCTCTTCCTCTACCGTAGGTGTTACTATCCAGGATCCGCAGACCTCTGTCCTCTAGCTCCCCTGCCTGGGCCATCTCCTCTGCTCTCCTGGCTTAGTGTTCATCTCCATGCAGGGGATTCCCACGGCCCATGGCCTCTCCCAAGCTCCAGTCCCCATTTCTATCACCCACCAAGTGCCTTCATTTGAAGCCCTGCCTGGAGCACCTCAACATTCATATGCCCCCAAGCAAACTTGTGGCTTATTTCCCAATCTCCTTTCTCCCCTACCCTTATTTTAATTAACTTTGCACCAACGTCCTCACCACCCCCACCATCTCCAACTGCTTCCTTCCTTACCCTGATGTCCAGTCAGCTGCCAAATACTGAAATTCTACCTCCCAAACATCTTTTTCATCCATCCCTGTCTCCTCTGTCTTGCTCCAGACCTTCACCACCTATAGCCCCCATCAGTCTCTCCCTTCCAGCCCAACACCCCGTCCACGTACAGGCACACACCCTGGCACCAAATGAGCCTTCCTAGAACACAATTTCAATGAGATTACTCCCCTGCTGAAAAACTTTAAGTGGCTCCATATTGTTTATAGCAATATTTCTCAAACTTGCTTGGTGGTAGGAATACAGGTTCCCACTCTCCACGCCCACCCTCATGAATCAGAATCTTGAAGAAATGTGCCTGTTCTTTTATAGTTTTAACAAGCACCCAGGTGATTCTTATCATCAGAGCCTTTTTAGGAAACACTAGCAATTAGAGTGGCAATTACTCTGGCATTCAAGGCCCTCCATGAAATGGCTCCAACATCTATTTCCAGTATTACCGCCCATATTTCTTCCTTGTGCACTGAGTGCTTCTGCTCTCTGTGCCTGTGCTCACATTGTTCCTTCTCCTTTATCTCTCTGAGTCAGATCCTACCTATCTGTCCAGGCCCAACTAGAATGCCACCTCCTCCATGAAGACCTTTTTGATTCTTCCAACTGAGAACTGTCTCCCCCTTCTCTGGGCTCCCACCACCCTCTAAATGCTATGGTGAGCAACCAGCAGCCAGCAATACCTGGCTCAACACAGATGCACAAGAGTTGGCACTTTTTCTTTCCCTTTATCTTCTGGAGCACTCCTCACTGTCGCCACTGCATCCAGACGGTTCTGGTCATTTACTCCTGGGGACAAGAACCCAAAGAGAAGCTTCAGTGGGTCCTTACAGCGTGGAAGTTAAATGGGCAGGCTCTGGAAACAAACTAACTAGGTTTGAACCCCAGCCCCCCTACTTGGGTAAGCTTAGGATCCATGTGCCTCAGTTTTCCCATCTGTAAAATAGAGTTGTGAGGACTAAGTTAAGTACTACATGCTGTCTTCATTAGTTCTGGAGACTGGGAAGTCCAAGATCCAGGGGCTGGCAGATCCAGTATCTGGTGAGGGGTCCCTTCCTGGTTTGCAGATAGCCACCTTCTTGCTGTGTCCCCACATGTTGGCCAGCAGAGAGAGGAAGCAAGCTCTCTCATGCCTCCTCTTAAAAGAGCACTAATCCCACCGTCATGACCTAATTATCTCCCAAGCGCCCCACCTCCTAATACCATCACATCAGAGGTTCAATCTGTAAATTCTGGGGAGACACAAACGTGCAATCTACAATAAGTGCTCACTAACTGTTAGCTATGATGAGCTACAGATCTTAGGGACAATATAGCTCAGTAGTTCTCAAATCTGCCTGTTGATTCATCTGGGGAGTTAAAAAAAATACTGATGCGGCTGGGTGCAGTGGGCTCACGCCTGTAATCCCAGCACTTTGGGAGGCCAAAGTGGGTGGATCACGAGGTCAGGAGTTTGAGACCAGCCTGGCCAACGTGGTGAAACCCTGTCTCTACTAAAAATACAAAAATTAGTCAGGTGTGGTGGTGCATGCCTGTAATCCCAGCTACTCAGGAGGCTGAGGCAGGAGAATCGCTTGAACCTGGGAGATGGAAATTGCAGTGAGCCGAGATTGTGCCATTGCACTCCCGCCTGGGCAACAGAGTGAGACTCAGTCTCAAAAAACAAAACAAAACAAAACAAAACAAAACACTGATGCCTAAGCCCCACTTTAGATCAATTAAAAACATGGTACCTGAAGATGAGGCCTGGGCATGGGATGTTAACATGCAGCTAAGGGTAAGAATCCTTAGCTAGTCCAACCCTCCACCCCCTACTTTATTGACTAGAGGTAAAGGACTTATTCAAGTGCGCACAGCTGGTTAATTGTAGAGCAAGTCCCACACTGAAAGCCTCTGCCCTCCCTCTAGTCTAATCCAGAGTGATTTCCAGTACGATTTCCAATACGCCATTGCCCAGCCTTTGCTCCCGCGTCATTGGGTTGGGAGAATCATCTAGGCAGGAGGCAGAGCCAGGCCCACTCAACCTCACTTAGCAAAAATAGAGGTAAAGAAGTGGGGAAAATTTGAGGAAATGGAAGTGGGGAGTCCCTGAGAACTATGAGCTTGGGAGGACAAGGTCAAGAATGGGTGGGGGGATTTAGTGACTAAATGGCATGAGATTCTGAGAGAAAGGACAATGAGGGTGGGGATCTTGTTTGCCTTGATTGTAACTGTCTTTCTAGTACCTTGCACAGAATATAGCATATAGTACGTGCTCAACAAATGCTTGTTGAATGTCTAAATGATGCAATAACATCAAAAAGCACATGTTCTGTTTATTAAGTCACCCAGAGGGCACTCACATTCCTCAAGGGGGCAGTGGTGAGAACATCCAGAGGAGAGCACAAAAGTAAAAGAATCTTGAACTTTCAGAGACACTGAGGCACAGAGGAAGCCAAGCTCCCTGAAATTCCAAGGAGAGGCTGCTATGTGGGAGGGAGGCAGTGGCCCTGTGTGCCAGATGTTTGCAGGGCATGCTGAACTCTCTGAGCATACAGAATGCCACAGGGGACAGGCAGATAAACAGAGCTGTATCCTGGGCCAAGTGGAGGGGGCCTGGTAAGGGAAGAAGGAGGTAGGAAGAAGGAGGCTGGGGGCCAAGCCAGCTGCCTCTTGATAGGGGGAGCAGGGAGGCGGGATGCTCTGGGCCAGTGGCTGGGTCAGATCTCTGGCCAAAGCAAACCTGCCTCAGGGGGCGGGGGGGCCTCTCCCTCCCTGCTCAGATGGAATCAAAGGCTAACAGGAACCCTGGAGGGTCCAGCTGTGACCCTTGCTCCTCACACTCAGCAGGGCCCATTAACCCCATCCTCCCCATATCCTCAGCACACTTTTCCCAGCCCAAAGAATCTTTGCAAACAGACTCCACTGGTATTTGCTGATCAGTGCCAGCCAAGAGATGTCAGGTTTTCCCAGTCTCACCACCAGCCCTGCCTTTCTCCCCCAAAGATACCCAGACCCTGTCCCACCTCTCACAGTGATGCTCTGTAAGAAACCAGGGTAGTCTTTGCTCAAACCAGAGCCCTTCCTTTTTTCCATGCCAAGAGTTAAAGAGATTCGATTCATTTCTATGAGTCATAATAATAAACAAAATAGGAGCACCTGCCTCCATGCTAACAAATAAGACAGGACAACCTACCCCCTTGGATCTCCTTCTGAACCCAGGTCTCCAACTGATGGTTCTCACACAGGTACAACCTGCAGGTAACTCCTGCTGTTTACCTGAGCTGAGCTGTGTGCTGAGGAGGAAGTAGCCTGGAATTTGGGGATCATCAGAACTGGAGAGGGATCTCAGAGATTTTCTTTTTTTTTTTTTTTTTTTGAGACAGAGTCTCGCTCTGTTGCCCAGGCTGGAGTGCAGTGGCGCGACCTCGGCTCACTGCAACTTCCACCCCCCAGGATCAAGTGATTCTCCTGCCTCAACCTCCCGAGTAGCTGGAACTACAGGTGCCCGCCACCACGCCCAGCTAATTTTGTGTGTGTGTGTATTTTTAGTAGAGACGGGGTTTCACGCGTTAGCCAGGATGATCTCAATCTCCTGACCTCGTGCCTCCCAAAGTGCTGGGATTACTCACAGATGTTCTAATCCCGTTCCTTGTCATTCAGATGAAGATGCCAAGGTCAGAGTAGAGACGCCTCTTGTCCAACATCACACAGGTGGTTAGTGGCTTCAGCAGGACTAGCCTCAGCTGACTTGACTTTCAGGCAAGAGTCCATTGCATTGGACCACAGTAGGTAGGGACTGTGAGAGGACAGGAGGGAAAGCAGAGGCACAGAATAGCCCGGGGCCTTCATGCTCCTGGGAAGGGTTGACACTGGCTCCCTGGGCCACACCATGGGTCCTTTCCTTTTTCTCCCTTGGGGCTTCCACCTGAGGAAGGCACAGGCAGAACACAACATGGAGCTATCTGAATCCAGAGAGAAGTAAGGACAAAAGGAGGTGGGAATGCAGCACAGGCAGAGACTGGGGAAAATGCTTCTGGGTGCTTTTTCATCCTATTTTCTAAATTCTATACAGTGTGGTTTTAACAATAAAGAGGATAATAAAAATACTCAAGGGGAGTGATTAAAATGACAGAACCAGCTGGGTGTGGTGGCGCGTGCCGATAGATGCAGCAACTCTGGAGGCTGAGGCAGGATGACAGCTTGAGCACAGGAGGTCAAGGCTGCAGTGAGTTGATCATGCTGCTGTACTCCAGCCTGGGTGACAGAGTGAGAATCTGTCCTTTTTTTTTCTTTAAGGGAGAGAGAAGAAGAGTTGTTTTTTTGCTGTTGTTGTTGTTGTTGTTTTTGAGACAGGGTCTCACTTCGATTGCCCAGGCTGGAGTACAGTGGCGCAATCTTGGCTCACTGCAGCCTCTCAACCTCCCTGAGCTCAGGTGATTCTCCCACTTCAGCCTTCTGAGTAGCTAGGACTACAGGCGCATGCCACCACACTCAGCTAATTTTTTCATATTTTTATTAGAGACAGGTTTCACCATGTTGCCCAGGCTGGTCTTGAACTCATGGACTCAGGTGATCTACCCACCTCAGCCTCCCAAAGTGCTAGGAAAACAGGCATGAGCCACCGCACCCGGCCAAAAGAGATTTTTAGAATCTACATTGAGTAGACTGAAAAGAAAGACCATGTTGAAGGAATGGTTTAACAGATAAAGAAAAAAAAAGAAAAGAAAAGAAAAGAAAGACCAAAAAGAAAACAGAGGAGCAGATGTTAAAAGAGAGATGGGGAGAAAATTCAACACCATCCTTGTAGTCCAGTGAGGAAACTGAGACAGCAGAAGGACTGGGACAGCCACTCTGGGGCTCTGAGCCCAACTTTTTATTTATTTATTTATTTATTTTTGAGACGGAGTCTTGCTCTGTCACCAGGCTGGAGTGCACTGGCACGATCTCAGCTCACTGCAACCTCCGACTACCTGGTTCAAGCGATTCTTCTGCCTCAGCCCCCTGAGTAGCTGGGATTACAGGCATGTGCCACCACTCCCAGCTAATTTTTATATTTTTAGTAGAGATGGGGTTTCACTATGTTGGCCAGGATGGTCTCAAACTCCTGACTTCGTGATCCGCCCATCTCGGCCTCCTAAAGTGCTGGGATTACAGGCATGAGCCACCGCACCTGGCTGATCCCAACCTTTTAACAGGACACTATAACCTGAGGGAGTGGGAGGACAGAGGGCTGGAGAGGCGGGGAGAGTGAGAAGTCATCTTTCTTGGACACTTGTCATGGCCAGTCCAGGCATTCCCGGCTCCCCTAATCTCATCCCCCAAGATGGGCTCCCTTTGGAAGCAGAAAAACTCCACCCACACTCCCAGAAGACCTCAGAAGCCTGACAGCAGTGACAAGACCACAGGCCCTAAAGAAAAAAAGAAAAGGAGGGTTAGAGGGAATGGAAGAAGGAAAAGAAGGAGAGACGCCCAGAGCGGGGTTGGCAGCCGAGAGGAGGTCTGGAGGAGCAGGGCTGGAGAGCTGGGCCCAAATCAGGACTGGGGCAGAGGAGTGGGGTGAGGGGGTGGAAGGAGGGATGATGGGGGTGATAAAGCCTCCCAGCTCTTCCTTCCCTCCTACTCTCCCTCCCTCTCTCTCTCTTTCATGATCTTGAAACAACCTTCAAGTCTGGGCTGGAGGCCCCAGGAGGCCAGTCACTTAGGAAACAAAACTGTTTCTTGGAGACCTTGAAAGCCCATCTGCAGCTGAGCAGCGTCCCCACCCCCTCCCTGTGCACACACACATTCTCCCAGGGACTCTCACGTACACCCACACCCAGCTTCACATGAGTTCCCCAATGGCCCACATGCATGCACACACGGACTCCACATTTGATCTTAGCCAAAAGGCCGAGAAGCGATGCGCACTCACGGACTCACACGCACCTCTGTACTCATGCTTGCATACAGACAACCGATTCATAGCAGATTGGCCACGCATCCGAATGAGTGTTGTCCTCTCCCCTGAGGAGCTCCTCCTTTGGAATGTGGTTTGGTACCACCACTCTGTCTCATACCTCACACAGGACCCAACGCTTAGGTCCTCCCAGTCATTAACTAGCACACATCTGTACACAGGCACATGCACACTCCTGTCTCTCTCCAACTCTCTTGGTCTCTCTCTCTCTCTCTCTCTCACACACACACACACGCACACACACACACTTCTTACCAACCAAATATTTGATTCAGGACCACTCCATCTCCACTCTGCCCTTGGTGGATCCCCCTCCTGATCTGTGACTTTCTCTCAGCCCAATCCCCAGCCCAGGCATCTTGGCCTTCCATCCTCCTGCTTTCAAGTCTTTCTTTCTCTCTCCTTTGCTCCTCTTACTCCAAGGGCCTTGATCCAAACTGGTATCGCTGACTGTGTTTGAAGAAACAGTAGCCCAACCCAGGCGCTCCAGATCAAAGGATCAGGTGTCTACACCTGTTAATATCCTAGAGCCTGAGGTTCATGGTGGACAAGAAGGAGGTAGACCACCCCAGAGCCTCAGCTCTCACTGGGCAGGGAGGGTGGTCGGTGATGCACGGTGGAAGTATAGGCCCTGGGTGTCCTGCCCACTCTGATTTCTCTGAGCCCTAAATATGTGAGCAGCAGGGCCCCTCGGGCTGTGCTCTAGCCCAAATGCAGGGCATGGCAGGGAGCCCCAGCAGGCTGTAGGGGCAGAGGAAGGGCACATCCTTTCCGGTATTGAGCTTGGCCACAGGGACCAGAGCCAGGGCCTTTGGAAGGACTGGGCAGTACTGGGAGGTGCCAGCAGGGGTGAGGAGTGGGATGAAAACTGTTAGAGTGCTTGAGGTTTGCACACCTTCAGATTCGGGGACTGACGTTTTCTCTTCCATCTCAGTTTGTGTTCTGGAGAGGACTGGGCAGAAGATTACCCAGGAATTCCAACCCAGGAAACTAAGGAACAGGTGCTTCCTAAATCCCAATTTATGTTGTTCCCACAGCCCCCAGGCAAGGCTGCCCCAGTGTTGATAGCCCTAGCTGCCTCGGGGCCACTCTGGAGTGACTTTGCTTTAGACAGTCTCTCCTGGTGTCTAACCACAGGCTTTCCCGCTACTCCCCTCTCACTCTCTCCTTAACACACAGGGGTTGAACTGGTATCTGTTCCCTTCATTGTTTCCTGCGTCTGCCCATTCTCTCCCAAGACCAAATCTGAGCTCGGTGAAGGGGGCCATGAGAAGGCCCTGTTGGCCCCATCCTACCCACCCTTTCTGACTGTAACCCACAGAGGGAAGGAGCGTGGAAGTGAGATGTGACCTACCAGGTCCCTGTAATGGAAAATCTCAACTGCAGGCCTGGAGGGGGCCAGTTATTTAGGGAATTCAGATGTTAGCCTTGTGCCCTGAGAGTGGATTTGCTAGAGGAGAGGCTGATAATCCCTCTGCAGGGAGTTCCCTCTGGGGCCAGAGACGGACCCAGCCCAGCCAGCAGACACCTTAGGCCTCTGGCCAAAGCCCCCCTTCCCTCCCTCCCTTCCTCTCTGCTTTCTTTGCACTCAGGACACTTAGACCTGCCTCACTCCGCTGGCTTCCCCTCACTCCATCTCTGTGCCCAGAGAAACAGGGGTACTCCAGGGGAATCCTGTCCTCTGACTGTTCCCAGTAGAAGGCGGGAGCAGAATTTTTTCTTTTCTCTCTGCCCCTTCTGGGTTCCCCTTCCTCTCTGTGGCCCTCATCCTTTGGTTTTCTCATCAAATGAGCAGCAACAACACCCCTAGACCAGCTGGTCCTGTCCTGGGTCATCTCGTTGTCCCCAGTTTCTAGCTGATATAAGGTTAAAGATACCCTTTCCATCCCCAGGCAAAGCCTTAGGCATTTCTGGAATTGCTCCTGACTCTGATGGGCATCCTCACTCCTCAGACATTTTCAGTCTCCCCCACTTCACTGCAGAGAGGCTTCTTCTCCAGCCTCAGTCCTGCATGCTGCAGATTTGCTTCCCCTTCCCCACTGGAAGAAGGAAACAGTTGCTCTCCTTTCTCGTTCACATGTCTGATATTTGCTATGATATTGACCTTCACACACATCTTAGAGGTTCTGTATTTTTCTCTTTTGACTTCTCCTTGTCACTACTCTACTCAGGCATAGATTCAGTCTAGAGCTCTTCAACAGCAATGAAACGATAAACGAGGGGTAAACAAAACCAGAGATGTCATCAGATGCCTGCTAGGAGTCCCACCGTTCCCCTCTAGCCCTGGCCTGCCCCTCCCTACCAGAGTCTTGATTCTCTTTCAAAACTTTGGAGAGGTTACACCTGGCAGCATTTGGGAACACCCTCTTGCCTCCATCTCCAAACTTCCCGCTGCCTCCCGAGCCACCTTTGACTCCTCCTGGGCCCCCCTTCCAGGTGCCTCAAGTGCAGAGGTCAGCCTTCAGTTCAAATTCTATTTCTGGGCTTCAGTGTCCCTGCAACCTCTATAATAGAAGGAACAGAGTAGTCTATGTTTCTTTCTTTCTCTGGGAGATTGGATGTAGACTCAGGAGACCTGAGTTCTGGCTCTGTCTTATCAATTCAAATTGTTTAATCTCTCTGAGCCTCAGTTTCCCCACTTGAAAAAGAAGAGTTAGGCCACATGGTCTTTGTCATCCTGGGATTCTGAGTCAACTGCTCCCCCTCAGCCAGATCCTAGGGGGCATAACCCCCCAACCTGGGACCCGGGCCCCCTTCCCTTGCAGCCTCTCTCAGTTGTGAGTGCCACATGACAGAGGGGGTTGAGAGGAGCGGGGGGCGGGGGGGGGGCATGCTGTGGGACAAATGGGCTGTCTAGGACCAGTGGCTAAAGGGGCGGGAGGGGAGGAGTCCTCAGGGATCCTGTTTCAACAAACGTTTCTTTCGGAGGAGGGGAAGGCGGGGGAGAGGGGGAGAAGGACCTATTTAAAGCTACCCTGTTGCTTTGGCTGTCTCTGTCTGCCAGGGTCTCCGACTGTCCCAGACGGGCTGGTGTGGGCTTGGGATCCTCCTGGTGACCTCTCCCACTAAGGTCCCTCAGCCACTCTGCCCCAAGATGGGCCGTGGGGTGAGTATCCCTAAAGAGCAGGGGTCACACTCTAGAGGGTGAGGGAGGCTGCCGAGGAAGGATGAAGTGGGAATGGGATGTGGAAGGAGCGGGAGAGAGGAGCTGAGTGGGATACTTTGAACTTGAAACTAACAGTCTCCAAACTATCAATGCGTGTACAGATCCCACGGCGGTCACATACCCTAGTGCTCTCCTCTCCTCTGCCCGCCCCAGCCCCCTGCCCACAGTTAGACCCACAGCCCACCACACAAGCCCCCTCCATCTCTCCCTCCACCCCACTCCCACATCTCTAGCTCTTCCCTGAGGCAGTCCCTCCTCTCACTGCATCTCCCGGCCTCCCAGCTGAAAGGATGTTTGGCACTGCGAGTCCTCCTGTCTTTGCCACCTCCAGAAAATATCCATTCCTCTGGGAGTCCTAGCCTGAGAGGCTGGGGGTCCATTTTGAGGTTAGAGAGGGGCAGTAGAGCATCCAGCTCCCAGAGTCACCAAGCAGTTCCGGACACCAGCTCCAGGGGCCCTGAGTGCCAAGGAGAGCTGGGCGGGGTGTGGGGAGGAAGAGTGATGCCCCAGCCCCCACCCCAGCACCCCTCCGGATGTCCCGAGCAGCATTGTCTGTGGGTTCCAAGCCATGGGCTTTGAGGACTTTCCCAGAAGCTGGTGACAGTGACCCCCCCAGTCCACCCATCCATGGCATTCTGCAGCAATGGCTACACCAAGAGGAAGATTAACAACCACAATGGGGCGGGCAGGGAGAGGGCTTTGAATTCTTGGAAATGAAATTCCCATATGGAGAAGAGTGGCCCAATCCTTTTACATGCTGTGCCTGGCTGCTTTCCTTTTGTGGAATACTGGCAAAAGAGGACACAGAGGGAAAGGGCATGCTGCGGAACGGGAGGGTGTGAGGAAGACTGTGCCTAGGGGGAGCCGTGGGTGTTTCTGGGCCCAGGAGGAGTCGGGCAAGGACATGTTATTGCACTGAGTTGAGCAGCTGGGAAATCCTGAGCCTGGACACCAGGGTTCCTGAGCTAGGATCGGAGCCATAAATAGAATTGGAGTGCATGCATGTATCTGTGTGTCTGTGTCTGTGTGTGTGTGAGTGTGTGTCCTTGAACACGTGTTCTCCATAGGCAGGGAGTCCTGCAGTTACTCATGGATGAGTACCTGTGTTTGTGTCTCAGCAGGCAAATTTGTAAATGTACAAGCCTTCAAGCCTGCACAAGCATAAATGTCACTGTGTGGGGGTGCTTGAGAGTCTGTGAGCCTGCCCTTAGGAGCTGTGAGGTATGGGCTTCATGGAGGAAGAGGTCATAGCTGCAGGAAGATATACTGTCTTGGGAGCTTCAGCTGCATCTTGACATCTCTGGCTCCCCATGGAAAGGGCATCCCCAGCTGAGATGCAGGGCCTCTGAGAAGAGGCAGGGGTTAAAAGATCAGATAAGCCCTCCATTTCCCCCATCCAAGTGAAGAGAGAAGGAGGGGAGGTAGCCCCCTACCCTGCTCCATCTTAGAGCAAGGTAGACCCAGATCAGGAGGTCTTGCTTGGGAAGTGAGGAGACCTTGACTTTTCCAGTCTGTCTTTTTCCCCTAGCACCCCCAAACTCCCCTTAATCACCATCCTCAGTTGCTGTGGGTGATGCAATAGCAAGATGAGGAGCAGATCTGGGCTGTTTAAACTGAGGTGGGGGTATTTAGGGCCTGGAGCTTGGAGTTCAACCTACCAACGACCCCTGAAGGGTGAAGGCATCTGTTACGCACAACCTGTTCTAGGGATGATTTTTCCTCCAATCCCTTCTCCCCTGCATCTCTACTGCAGAGGCAGGCTTAACTGTCCCCCCATTACCCAGTGGCTGTGAAGGGCAGCGTGGGAGCTGGGGGAAGGGACGACACTGGTGGGAGGGAGCCCAGCCTGCTCCAGCTGCCACGGAGAGGCTGAGATGGGGGGAGCGTTGGCGGATTCCCAGCTGCCCCCACTCTGTCCCAGCCTCTGGCTTTCTCAAAAAGGACTCTCTGTTCTCCTTCAGCATTCAAGACCCAGAGAGGGGGACTTGTGGTTGGGGGAGGGAGGAGCGGAGGGAGGTTGGGGGGGTCCTTGCTTCCTCTCTTTCTTTCTTGCCTGGGCAGCCGCTGGCCCCAAATCTCTGCAGGCTCCTGGCTGCAGAGCCTGAGATCTTTGCCAGGACAGGAGGAGGGGGAAGGGGCAGTGTGTTTCAAGCTCTAAGCCTGCCGGAGAGCAGGGAGGGAGCTTGGGAAAACGAGGCACTGCGTGGAGCTGCTTAGCTCAGCCACAATCCAGCATGCCAAAGTGCATGGACCAGCAAGTTTTTAAAAAGCATGCATTTTATTCCAATTTTTATGAAATTTATTTCACATCTGAATATACAGAAATTCCTCTGCACCCTGCTCTTCTGCCCACAGACCCAGCCCTGCTCCTCTGTGTATGCCCGGGCCCCCTTCTGTCCCTGAAGTTCCAGAGGGTCACACTGAAGCTCAGCCAGCCTGATCTCTTGCCTCTGGTCCCTTGATTGCATTTCATCCTTTTCTCAGCTCTGTCCCACCACAGACAGTTAGTGAATCTAAAGCACTTCAATCCACTCAATTAAATGAATCCTCTTAGGTCACCCGAGAAAGGCAGAGGTAGAACCACTCACAAGCCTTTCCCCACCCCTTCCAATGGGCTGCTCGGTCTCCCCAGGAAGATCTGCCTTTAGGAGGCCAAAATTATACCAGATTCACAGATGCTTCAGGTGGAGACAAACCCATGATTTTACTGGTCACCTTTTCTGAGAAGAGAACTTCTGAGCAACACAGCCTCCAAAAGCTCATATCTTTTTAAATCATTGGTATCTTGGGAACAACAGTGTTGACTTCTGCTTGCATCCCCCACCCCTACCCTTGCTTCTGATTGTACTGGTCAGACTTCTACCTCTCAAGATGCTGAATTGGTGACCTCTTATGAACAAGGCAGCTGCCATACTTCTGGGATTGCTCCTGACTCTGATAAGTAAAAAAGGCATTACCCTGGAGCACAAAAGACTTAGGGCAGTGACGCTATTCCATACGATACCACAATGGCAGATACACGTCACTGTACATTTGTCCAAATCCATAGAATGTACACCAGGAGTGAACTCAAACTTGAACTATGGGCTTTGGACGGTAAAGCTGTATCAATGCAGGTTCATGATTGCAGCAAATGTACCACTCTGATGCAGGGTGTTGATAGTGGGTGAGGCTGTGCATGTGCGGGGGCAGGAGATATATGAGAACTTTCTCTACTTCCCACTCAATTTTGCTGTGAACCAAAAAATTGCTCCAAAAATGTATATTTTTTAAAAAGCAAACAAAACCCCCAAAACTGCATTATCCTGAAAAAAAAAAAAAGGCAAACACCTTGGCTGTGGATCCTACCCAGGTATCCACTCTTTATGGGAAACAAAAATTACATCATAGTGTGGGAAAGCCAATTCCTGAAAGCCTAGTGCAGACTTTGCAGAATCCAGTGGAGAAACAGGCACCAGGTGAAAACTGAGCAGCCCCTCTATGACAAGGACTCTATTCCCTGAGGGAAGTGGGAGGAGAGAAGACTGGGGCAGAAGAGGAAGTAAGAAGGTACCTTTTTGGGAACTTTTCATGGTTACCCAGGCCTTCCTCAGCCTCTATCCTATTCTATCACCCCAAGAGGGCCTCCTCTTAGAAGGAAAGATTTCCCACCCTCTCCCCAAGAAGTTTCCTGTGAGACCCTGGAAGGCTGGTGGTGGTGAGCCCACAGGCGCTGGAGTGGAGGGGAAATCAGGAGCCTCATAAGGCTACAATTAAAATGTCCATCTGCTCAGGCGCAGTGGCTCACACCTAATCCCAGCATTCTGGGAGGCCGAGGTGGGAGGATCACTTGAGCCCAGGCAATATAGTGAGACCTTATATCTAAAAAAAAAAAAAAAGAAAGAAAGAAAGAAAATTGTTTTAAATTAGCTGAGCGTGGTGGTGCATGCTTGTGGCCCCAGCTACTTGAGAGGCTGAGGTGGGAGGATTGCTTGAGCCCTAGAAGCGGAGGGTGCAGTGAGCTGAAATTGCACACTGCATTCCATCCTGAGTGACAGAGTGAGACCCTGTCTCAAGAAAAAAAAAAAGTCCATCTGATTCACCAGATGACCCAGGAATGTCTAGACTTAAAAACTATATAAATTGTAGTTTTAGATGTACTCTCAGATACAATTTCTTATGTTTTGGGACAAACGGGGCTCATTTCCCATGTTACCCAATTGTGCTTTGGGGGTCCAGTCCTGTGAGTTGCCTCCCGTCTAGTAACGGGCAGGCCTGCCCAGCAGGATGGAGAGGGCTCCCAGCACACCCCATGTCTCCACTTCCTGGACATGCCCTGACTCTCCAGCTACTGCCTCCTCTCAGTCCATCAGGCCTGCTCTTTCCATCCCTACCATTCCACCACCAGACCTGGCTCTCCTCTGGAAACGTTCCTGCCTTACCCCCTGGCTCCCCAAAGACTCTTACTCCCCCAAGTTCCTGAGTATTTCTACCCCTCTCTAAGTAAAATTGCCATGGGCTAAGACATTCCTACAGAGTGATTCTACTCCCTCAACAACCCCCCATAAAACCCTGTCCACTCCCTTCCAGAATTCTCCGAAATAGTATAGGATACAGGTTTTCAAAATTTTTGTTTTGTTTTGTATTTAGCAGCAGGGTCCTTTCAACAAACAAAATCTTAGCAGAAGCCCAAGCATTAAACCGCTCAAATGGTGCTTTTCAGTCCTGAGCCCCTCACCCTTCTCTGAAACTCACATGGGAGCCCCTGGTTCTGCCAATAGTCTACAAACTGAGGGCCTAGGGTCCCTCACCCTCCATCCCCCCATCTCCCCCAAGGGAGCCGCTTCTTTTGAACCCACAGCCCCACTGCCTGGGCTCCCTGGCTGAGTGGTGGGAATGGAGGCTCCAGCCCCTCTCTTCCCTGACTCTCCGGCTCTCCCTTCCTCCCTCAGGCTGGCCGTGAGTACTCACCTGCCGCCACCACAGCAGAGAATGGGGGCGGCAAGAAGAAACAGAAGGAGAAGGAACTGGATGAGCTGAAGAAGGAGGTGGCAATGGTGAGGGAACCGCTGGGCCGTGGAGGAGGGGCCCCACGCTGGGAGAGCTGTCCCTGCAGCCCATTGCGCTCAGAGAAACTCCGTGTCCCCCATACTGCTCAACTCACCCCTGTGCCATGCAGTGCCCTCATATGCATCTTAGATACCTCCTCCCCAGAGTAACTCACCCTCCCTTCCCCAGGATGACCACAAGCTGTCCTTGGATGAGCTGGGCCGCAAATACCAAGTGGACCTGTCCAAGGTGAGTGGAGGGGCTTCTAGGGAAGGAACAAAAGAGGCAAGAAAACCACGCAGCATCAAGGTGGCAGGAGCCTTAAAACTGTAATCCAGCCTTCTTTACAGATGAGGAAACTGAGGCCCAGAAACAAGGACTGGCCCAAGGACATGTGGCTAGTTGGTGGCACACCCAGAACTAGAATTTGATCCCCTGCACCCTAGCCCAAAGTTCTCTCCCTGTATACCCTAGAAGCCAGGACTCCCTATGACCCAGGTCCCAGAGGGCCTCCAGGCAGGGCCTTTCCCTATATCCCAGGCAACTTCAGTTGCACACAGCCTTCCACAGAGCTGACAGCTGACACACATGGGCTGACAGCCCATTCCTGTGGTTACAGTGATTTGCTGGGCCCCTGCTACATATGTGACATTGTGATAGACGTGTTACATACATTTCTCTAATCTTTACAACAACCCTTTGAGATAGGTATTGCAGACTTGTTTATCAAACAAAGGAGACGCAGAGAGAGAGAGTAACTTCCCAAGGTCACATGAACAGTAACTGGTACAGTCAGTTGCTAAGCTCTTCAATTAAAAATTTGTTTCAAAGTCATTAATCAAAAACTGCTGGGTGTGGTGGCTCATGCCTATAATTCTACCAGTTTGGGAGGCCAAGGCAGGCAGATACTTGAGGTCAGCGGTTTGAGACCAGCCTGGGCAACATGGCAAAACCCCATCTCCACTAAAAATACAAAAATTAGCTGGGCACAGTGATGGGCGCCTGTAATCCCACCTACTCGGGAGGCTGAAGCAGGAGAATGGCTTGAACCCAGGAGGCGGAGGTTTCAGTGAGCCGACATCATACCACTGTACTCCAGACTGGGCGATAGAGTGAGACTCCATCTCGAAACAAACAAACAAACAAACAGACAAATATTTAGTGGGTGTATATCTCCTTTATGGGCCTTCCCTGACTGCTCTTTCTAAAATTCTATGCCCGTCTTCCTTTACCTTACTTTATTTTCCTTAGTAACACTTTTCACTATCTGGTACTAATATGTATTTGTTTATTGTGTGTCACCTCTCCAGATCATAAGCTCCTCAAGGGCAAGGACTTTGTTGGTCTTGTCCATCTCTGCATCCGCAGAGTGACAATTGTGCCTGGCACTGGATATACATTTATTAAATGAATGAATGAATGAATGAAAAAAAAAAAAAAAGAAATGGTCCCTGCTTTAAAGGAACTCAAAGTCTAGTAGCAGAAAAAATGCAATCATAGGATTCCAATGCAATATGGTGAGTGCAGCTCTAGAATCAAGTATAGAACACCATGGGGAACCAGAAAGAAGCATCTGAACCAGCCTGGGGCTGAGGGAATAGGGCCAGGCAAGGCTTTCTGTGGAAAGTGACAGGTGATCACCAAAGTTGTGTGACACTGATGGTCAATAATGTAGGACTTGAGCAGGGTGTGGAGGTGCCCACCTGTAGTCTCAGCTACTTGGGAGGCTGAGGTGGAAGGATTGCTTTAGCCCAGGGTTCAAGGATGCAGTGAGCTATAATTGCACCACTGCACTCCAGCTTGGGCAACATAGCAAGAACCCATCTCTTAAAAAAAAATCTAGGACTCTCCTAGAATCCTTGATAAAATAATCTGAAGGAAGAGAGATGGGGGAAAAACAGTTGAGGTGTCTTTCCAGGGAGCTTATCCAGACTGCCTCCAGGGGAGATGTTATGGCCCTAACCATAGGTGTTGTCTCAATCCAATATAATTAGGGGTCGAGCCCAGTCAAACCCTTCTCAGCCCTCAAGCCCTCCAAGTTGCATCACAAATGCCACTTCCTCCATGTGGTCTCTCCTGATGGTCCCCCACCCCTTCCAACTAGGTGGGACTTTCCACCTGGGCATTCTTCCCATGCCCAGGAGCTGAAGGGATGGGCATGGTGACGGGCTGGGTTGGCTCTGGATGCGTGCCCCTACGCCTCTCCTTGCTTCCTCAGGGCCTCACCAACCAGCGGGCTCAGGACGTTCTGGCTCGAGATGGGCCCAACGCCCTCACACCACCTCCCACAACCCCTGAGTGGGTCAAGTTCTGCCGTCAGCTTTTCGGGGGGTTCTCCATCCTGCTGTGGATTGGGGCCATCCTCTGCTTCCTGGCCTACGGCATCCAGGCTGCCATGGAGGATGAACCATCCAACGACAATGTGAGCCCACAGGCCTGACCCGGGAACAGCCCGTGACTGTCCTCCAACCCTGAACCCCCAACACAGTGGGGGGTGGGCAGGGAACAAGGCCCTCACTCAACAGTCCTACAGATGCCCCTGCATCTTAGTCTGGAAAGGGGTGAGGCTTCTATACATATCTGTAAAGTACTCCCCCGCAACAGCGCATACACACTCACATACTCATTAATTAATGAAACAATCTCTCCCTGTTCCTCCCCGCTTAAGTGAGCCTGTCTGCATGCCTGGGTCTTCACCCTCTAGCAAAGTCCTAACCCTGGGAACTTCCTAAGACTTTCCCTCCCATTTCTAGTCTTAACAGGCTTGAGGTTGGCAGATCAAGGGGGAGGTTAGTGAGAAGGGCTTTCCCCTACCATCATCACTCTCAGTCACAGACAAAGGTCTGGGCTGTCATCTTGAATGGCACTGCCTGCTCATCCCAAGTGGCAGCTGCACCTTTAGGGTTGGGGGTCCCTGAAACTCTTTCTCCTTACCAGCTATATCTGGGTGTGGTGCTGGCAGCTGTGGTCATTGTCACTGGCTGCTTCTCCTACTACCAGGAGGCCAAGAGCTCCAAGATCATGGATTCCTTCAAGAACATGGTACCTCAGGTAATATGGCAGGGCTGGGCTCTGGGCTAGGGTGTAAGGTTTTGGCAAGAGTCCAGCTCATCTTCTGTCAGCTCCTGTGCTCTAAGATGGAGATGGACAGAAAAGATCCTCCAGCTTTCCATGGCAGCACCTAATTGTTCATGGGGCTTCTCCTTCTGCTTGACGGGGTGGGAGACCAGCAGGAGAAGAAGGCAGGGGCAGAGACAAGCATTTCATGAGCTGCCGGTGGCTCCCCACAGCAAGCCCTTGTGATCCGGGAGGGAGAGAAGATGCAGATCAACGCAGAGGAAGTGGTGGTGGGAGACCTGGTGGAGGTGAAGGGTGGAGACCGCGTCCCTGCTGACCTCCGGATCATCTCTTCTCATGGCTGTAAGGTGAGGAGGTCATACCGGAGCAAGCAGTTGAGTCTAAGGAGAAGGCTGTGTGCAGAGCTGAGAGGGGCCCAGTGAGGTTTAAAGGTGGAGAGACCCAGGTCCAAATGTCAACACCATGCCTATGCCCCTGCTAAACCTTCTCTCAGTGTGGGGTGCTTGTGCAGTGCCTCCTTGCATCTATGTGTTACGAATGCTCTATGCCCCAGGTATTTCTTTGTTGTCCACTTTTTAGCAATCATGTATTGAGTACCAATTATGTGTCAGCTGCTTTATATATGTTCGATGTGCTATCTGATGTAATTCTGAAAGAGTGGTGTAATCATGCAGGGCCGCTGCATGTGGCCACACACGTTGCATCCTGAATGACCCCAGGAGGTACATTTTCATAAACTACAGTGTTACTGTCTCCGCCTGTGGTTGTGCAAGGCAGAGATTCTGCTTACATTCACCATTTTACAGTTGAGTACATGGAGGCTCTGTTGGTTAAGCAAGTAACCTGAGGTCACATAAGAAGTCAGGAGGAGTCAGAATTCCAAACCAGGGCAGGGGCAATAGATGAGTAATGCCATAAATATGTGATGAGGGCAAGTGTGACTTTGTTCCTCGTGTCATGAAGATTGAGCGTGGTTGGAGGTGGTTCAGGAGACAGCTGGGTGCATACAAGTGGCTCTGCCAGTCTGATGACTATGCACTCCTTCCTCCTCAGGTGGATAACTCATCCTTAACAGGAGAGTCGGAGCCCCAGACCCGCTCCCCCGAGTTCACCCATGAGAATCCCTTGGAGACCCGCAATATCTGTTTCTTCTCCACCAACTGTGTTGAAGGTGAGAAGCCAGCCTGCCCCCTGTAGGAAAGAGTCTGAATCCTGAATCCACAGTCAGGATGAAGGGCTCTGGTAGTACTTACCTGGCAAAGGCTCTGCCATTGGTGGGGCAATTGAGGGGTCAGGGGGCCCTGAATATTATGGAAACACCCTCCAGAGAGCAGGGTATTCACTGGGCGCAGCCTGACTCCATGGGAAATGTATCTCCCTTCCCCAGGGAGATCTCTGTTCTGTCCACCCCAAGACTGAGTGGATTCCAAAGCTTTCAGGTATTGGGTTAAGAACCCCTTACACATGCGCACACACAGATGCACATACGCTCAGAACCAACCTGGATTCTTAGGAGTCTTTGGATTTGATTGATGCTTCTATTCCTTGTGGTTCTGGGCCTAGCTGCCTCCTTCGATAACCTTTGCTTTGGCCAGGGCCCCAGGGTCTGGGAGGGCCAAGAAGGCATTCCAGCCAGGTGAACACTTTCAGGCTGCTTCTAAACCTTTGTTACACCAAAAGACATGTTTCACCATGCACAGACTACCCAGTTTGCCCCATCCCTGTTCTGGGTTCCAGAGATAAACAAAGGTCAATAAGAACTCCCAGAGCTGCCATCACTTAACGGCAGGGGTCCAAGCACAACTGAAATCTGTGCCCTCTGTGGTCAAGCCAGTGAGCAATCAGGGCTGAATCAGAGAAGGAGTAGGAGGGAAGAGACAGAAAGAGGCCTCACTAGACCAATGGCCTCTGAAAATAGGGCAAAGGAGGCCTCATATCCCAGTCCACACTTCCCCTATCCATTACTCATTTCTCCTCAGTGTATTATGTTTCTCTGGGTTTTTTTTTTTTCCTTCTTCGACAAGTTGGAATTCCACTGCTTGGAATCCATGAGGGATTGGTTCCAGGACCCTCTTCGTTACCAAAATCTAAGGATGCTCAAGGCCCTGATATGAAATCGCATATTTGCATATAATCTGCGCACATCCTCCCATATACTTTAAATCACCTCTAGATTACTCATAATACTGAGTGCAATGTAATTTTTATACTGTTTTGTTTTTAAATTTCTATTATTTTTATTGTTGTATTGTTATTTTTATTTAGCTCCAAATATTTTCGATCTGAGGTTGGTTGAATCTATGGACATGGACTCTGTGAATATGGAGGGCCAACTGTACAAATAAAAATCACCACACATTACATTTCCTAAGTTTGTTTTTTGTTTTGCTTTTGAGACAAGATCTTGCTTTGTCACCCAGACTGGAGTGCAGTGGTGCAATCATAGCTCACTGCAGCCTTGACCTCCCAGGCTCAAGTGATCTCCCACCTCAGCCTCCAGAGTAGTTGGGACTACAGGCGTGTGATACCACACCCAGCTAATATATATATATATATATGTATATTAGAGATGGGGTCTCACTATGTTACCCAGGCTGGCCTCAAACTCCTGGGCTCAAGTGATCCTCCTGCCTCAGCCTCCCAAAGTGCTGAGATTACAGGCATGAGCCACCGAGCCTGGCCAAATTTCCTAAATTTTTAATGTACTGAGATTTTGAAATTTCCATTTCCCACAATTGATTTATTCAGAAACGCCTAGTAATATACTCCTATTGCTTACTCTGCAATTGGCTTTGAAAAGAGGAAAGGAAATAAATGAGATATTTGTTGAGCACCCGCTATGTTCCAGGCACTGGCCTAAGTATATTAGAGCATGATCTCACCTAAATATTAAAACAGCACTGAGATAGGAATTCAAATAAGGATTCAAACCCAAATTTGGCTGGCTACAATGTGCATACTTTTTTCAATACAACACCCTTCCTTCCTGGAAGACCCCTGTAATGTCACACAAGGGTTAACAATTGCCTGGCTTCCTCTATGGAGATTCATGCCTAATGTTGAGAAAGAAAATCTTAAGACTGAATGGAAAATCCATAATGAGTGCTTTACTTTGTGTTCATAATATACTTTTGTGATTCCCATAATATACAAGTATGGGAATGATTTTACCAAAATGTCACAGGCAATTTTTATTTATCGAATCTCGTCTATTTGACCTTTGAGATTATTTGCAAGCTTCTCCCCCTGCTCGAGTACAAGAGAAAATAATTTGCTGTTGTACTGATTCAGGGATTGGCGATCTATCCAGGGAAAGGAAGGCCAAGTGGGGTCAATCTACTGAATGTGGCCTCCAGATCTGCGGCTTTGGCTCACCTATCCTGTGATGGTTTTCCTTGCTCAGGAAATAGGATGGGACTGCAGTCCCTGGGAGCCACAAGGCACCCAACCTGATGTTTCACGATGTTGCAGGCACTGCCAGGGGCATTGTGATTGCCACAGGCGACCGGACGGTGATGGGCCGCATAGCTACTCTCGCCTCAGGCCTGGAGGTTGGGCGGACGCCCATAGCAATGGAGATTGAACACTTCATCCAGCTGATCACAGGGGTCGCTGTATTCCTGGGAGTCTCCTTCTTCGTGCTGTCCCTCATCCTGGGCTACAGCTGGCTGGAGGCAGTCATCTTCCTCATCGGCATCATCGTGGCCAACGTGCCCGAGGGGCTTCTGGCCACTGTCACTGTGAGTGGGTCAGGCTGAGGTGCCACCAGGGGAGGGTCTCACTACTCTTTCCTCAAAGTGATAGAGGCACAGTTGCTTGTAGCTTCTCAGTACTTTTTCCCCCTAGAGTCACATATTGATGTGATACTCAGAGATCACTTAATACATGGCTTAGGGTGTGAGTTGAGAACATCTCAGGTGGGGCTATTCTTAGGCACTCAATTTCTCTTTTGGAGCTTGTCACGGCTGCCTTTTCTCACAATCTGCCAGCAGTCTGGGTCTCATTCTGGCCAAGTCTCCTGTAGAGGCTGTCTCAAAGGTCACCGGTCACTAGCTAGCAAATACAGTGACCTTTTCTCAGCTCTCCTCCCTAACTCTGCTGCTGAAACAGATACTGCTGTCCACCCTCCTAGCATTCTCTCTTTTGTTGATTGCTGTGATGTGTCGCTATCCTGGTTCTCCTCTCCTCTGTCCCTTCCTGCTCCCCCTACACTGATTCTCAGGCCTCAGCTCTGTTCTTCCTACACCCTGAGCAAGAGCCAATCTCCTCCCAGTTTCCAGTGTCCCTTCTGTGTTGATGACTCGGACATCCCTATGCTCAGCTCTGCTCTGGCCCTCTCTGGAGCTTTCAAATGTCTTAAACCCCCTAATGGGCATTTCATCTTAACAGATACTCATGATCTCAACACATCTGAAATTGAACATTCATTATTTACAGCTAAGTCCCACCTATTCAAGTTAGTGGAGTAGAATCGGGGAGGAGGAATGGAGCCACGGTCTAGGGTAAGGTTATGGCCATCTCTGGCTCCAGCCTTAACCTTTTTTATTCTCCTCTTTCTCTACCAGGTGTGCCTGACCCTGACAGCCAAGCGCATGGCACGGAAGAACTGCCTGGTGAAGAACCTGGAGGCGGTGGAGACGCTGGGCTCCACGTCTACCATCTGCTCGGACAAGACGGGCACCCTCACCCAGAACCGCATGACTGTTGCCCACATGTGGTTCGACAACCAAATCCATGAGGCTGACACCACCGAAGATCAGTCTGGTGATTGGGTGCTCCAGAGGGGGTGGATAGGATTAGAGGACGCTGAGGGCAGTGGCGTGTTTGGGTGGGTGGGTGAGATAAAGGCTCTAAAGGGAGCCACGCTCCTGGTTCTCCCTCATTTCCTCCCAGGGGCCACTTTTGACAAACGATCCCCTACGTGGACGGCCCTGTCTCGAATTGCTGGTCTCTGCAACCGCGCCGTCTTCAAGGCAGGACAGGAGAACATCTCCGTGTCTAAGGTAGGGGGTCAGGACACACAACAGGTATGTTTTGGGGGTGTCTCCAGAGGCCTCTTGCTGGCCCCAGCTTTCCTTCTCACATGACGTGGCTGCCTTGGGGGTTTCAGTGCCCCTTTCACCTGATCCTCCACTCCCTTCCCTCCCATGCTGACACTGAATTCTTGTCTCTTCTGGCAGCGGGACACAGCTGGTGACGCCTCCGAGTCAGCTCTGCTCAAGTGCATCGAGCTCTCCTGTGGCTCAGTGAGGAAGATGAGAGACAGAAACCCCAAGGTGGCAGAGATTCCTTTCAACTCAACCAACAAGTACCAGGTCTGCTAGGGTTGCCAAGACAGAGGAAGAGAGAGGGATATAAATGGGTGAGGGTGGACAAAGCCAAGGGGAATCATCACTAGGAGGAGTGGGGGTGTCTAAGGGTCACGTTCCCTCCCCCTGCTAAGCTCATATGACTGCATGTCTGATTGCAACTAGCCCCAGCTCCTAAACCTTACTCCATCCCTTACTACAATCTGTCACTCTCTCAACTCTTCTTCCCATAGCTCCGCATCCTCTGGCCTAGCCTTCCAACTCTTCTACCCCAGTCAGTGAAACCACAATTCTGTAATTCCTTTATGGTGCCCCTTAGCCTTTAGGCAGCTGTTAAATGCCAAGAATGCAATCTCAGCATTCCTTATTATCCATAGAGGTAAAGCCCCCTGAGGCCAGGTGGTGGTGGGGATGCTGAGGAGGGAGCCGTTCAGCCCCTAGCACAGTGCCTGTCTTAACCTGACCTCAATAAATATTTGTTGAATGAATGACTGTCCTATGGAGGTGGCTCTCAGGTTATAAGTGTTGGAACTGTGAGGTCCAAACACCCCCCTGCACAAGGAGATTCTCTTTGTTGACAATCTTTGGTGGGTTGGGGCTACTTTTCTAAGATGGTTTCCTTACCAGCTGCTGCTCTATGCTGCGCTACCAAGACAAGTATGGCCCTCTCTGTAACTACCTGTTGTCTCTCCAGCTGTCCATCCACGAGCGAGAAGACAGCCCCCAGAGCCACGTGCTGGTGATGAAGGGGGCCCCAGAGCGCATTCTGGACCGGTGCTCCACTATCCTTGTGCAGGGCAAGGAGATCCCGCTCGACAAGGAGATGCAAGATGCCTTTCAAAATGCCTACATGGAGCTGGGGGGACTTGGGGAGCGTGTGCTGGGTGAGAGGCCAGAAACAGGAGGCCCAGAAGGGGATTCCCAAGCCTCTGCGGCATCCCTGGGGTGGGGGACTGTGGGGGCGTCCAGGAAGCCACTCTGTGGATCTCACTGCTCCCTTCTGCCCCCCTTCAGGATTCTGTCAACTGAATCTGCCATCTGGAAAGTTTCCTCGGGGCTTCAAATTCGACACGGATGAGCTGAACTTTCCCACGGAGAAGCTTTGCTTTGTGGGGCTCATGTCTATGATTGACCCTCCCCGGGCTGCTGTGCCAGATGCTGTGGGCAAGTGCCGAAGCGCAGGCATCAAGGTACTGGCCTCCCTTCCTCCCCTCCATCCTAGCCTCCCCCGTGCCAGAGGTCAAGGAGCTGCAGTGGCTGCTGCCATGGAAAGGCCCAGGCCACGGTGGCCTCCTTCCCACTGACTCAGAGAAGAAGCTGTCCATCTGCAAGGAAAGGCCCACCCCTGCCTTAGAGCACTCACCCTCATCCTTTTTTCTCAGAGAGGCCAGTGTCCCATGCCCCCTCCTCTCCCTGCCTGGCACAGCTCATTGTCCCATCTGCATGTGCACCCTTCCATTCTGATTTGAAGCATAATCTGGCACTCCTATCTTGGAGACCTAGTTGTCCTACCCTTCCCAACTACTGCCCACTCTCTCTGTCAACTTAGGGTGGGATTAGCAGGCTCTTGTATGCTCCCAGTGGCTCAGCCCATAACCCCACAGAGTGCCTCCCACTCAAGGTTCTCTTGTTCAACTACAATTGCTTCTCACTGACCACTCCCTCCTCTGTACTATGTTTGCTCTTCATTCAACAAATATTTATTGTTTACTGTGTTTCAGACACTGTGCAAGGTGCAAACTCTAGCACCTTGCACAGTGCCTGATACATAGTAAACAATTTGTGTCACATGACACATCCAGATGGGACAATGAGCTATGCCAGGGAGGGCACATATAAATCAGGCACTATTCTAAGCACTAAACCTGTATGATTTCATTTAATCCACACAACAACCCTGTGAGTAAGCACTAGTATTTTTCCTTTTTTACAGAGAGGGAAACTGAGGCACAAAGTAACATGCCAAGGCCACACATCTAGTGTAAGTCATAGAGCCAGCACTTGAACCAAGGCAGTCTGCTATTTCTTAACTATCGTACCAGGAGACTTGGTGCTGTGGGTATACGTGGTTTCTGAACCCCATAACCACTCTGTCTCTAAGGCAGGCATCATTATCCCTGTTAAAAGTAAAACAAGGCTGGACACAGTGGCTCATGCCTGTAATCCAAGCACTTTGGGGGGTCCAAGTCTGGTGGATCACCTGAGGTAAGGAGTCCGAGACCAGCCTGGCCAACATGGTGAAACCCCATCTCTACTGAAAAAAAAATACAAAAATTAGCCACGTGTGGTGGCAGGTGCCTGTAATCCCAGCTCCTTGGGAGGCTGAGGCAGGAGAATCGCTTGAACCCGGGAGGCAGAGGTTGCAGTGAGCCGAGATTAGGCCACTGCACTCCAGCCTAGGCAAGAAGAGCAAGACTCCATCTCAAAAAAAAAAAAACACAAAAAAGTAAAACAAATGGAAACTGCAAATGGGTAAGTCTTTTTCCCAAAATAAAACCGCCAGTAAGCGATGGACTGGGACTATGACGCATGGTCTGCTTGACCGGAAAGCCTGAGCTCCTGCTTCTTGGCCAGGTGCCTCTCTCTGTGATCAGAACCATCACGGAGGCCTGGGCAGAGGACCTCTATGGGAAGTCAGCTCAGGGAAGTATTAATTCTGCCTCAGAGAACTGGACAATGTTTCACAAAGGGAATGATATTTGAGCTGGGTTTTGGAGGTCAAAGAGTATTCTGCAAGGCAGCGAGGGAGAGGAAGGTATGTCAAGATCAGGGAACAGTGCGTACCCTGGCGTGGCTAGACTGTACGGGGCGTGTGTAGGGGTTGGCAGGGGAGAGGTGGCAAGGAGCACTGGGGGTTGAGACTGGAACATTGGGTCAGAGCCAGTTGGAAGGACTTGGCTTAAATGCCAGACTTGGGCTTTATCCTGCAGGCCACAGAGCCACCAGTGTCACGGGGGACATTGAGCTTTTAGGAGACTACCTGGGTTGAGGGGGGACAGGATTTGGGGAAGAACTGGAGTCAGGAGAGACAGGTTAAGAGGCCATTGCCGTAGTTCAGGCAAGGAATGATGACCTGAACTAGGGAAGAAACAAAGGGAGTGGAGAGGAATAGCCATGTTTGAGAAATGTTTTGAGAACCTGGTGACAAAACTGGATATGGAAGGTGAGGAAGATACAGGAGAGAAGGGGACAGGATGATTAGAGAGGACAACATCTAAGGTAGGGAGCAGTAGCAGGCTTGGTGGGGTGGCGGGAGTAGAGAAAAGGAGTTCAATGTTGACCTTAAGCTTGAAGAGTCTACAAGATATCCCAGGAGAGACAGATGTTCCAGTGAACATTGGAGTATGGTTTAGAGCTCATGAAAGATGGTCGGGACTGGAGATTTGAATCTCATTAGCACAAGGGTGCAAACTAAAGGCTTACAGTATGTTTTATTATATTGCCCAGGAAGAGCAGACAGGTCAAGTGAAGGGAGGAGAATGAAACCCTGTGCCAAACCAACATTTAGGCACAAGAGGAACCAGTGAGGAGGGGAGAGGGTGGTAGGACCCAATGCCATTTAATCTTCATGACCACCTGGAAAGGCAGGAATCATCTCTGCATTGTACTGAGACCTCAGTGCTTGACTTGCCTAAGGTGCTGTAGCTGGAGAAGGTCGATGTTTAAACTTGAGCCCCTCATTCAACTCCAAAGCCACTGTTTCTTCCATCCTACTAGGCTGCCGCCCTGAGAGGCTGGGAAAGAGCATGCAGAGGAGTGGAGGGAAAACAGGAATGCAGGAGTATGTGGAAGCCAGGGGAGGGCAGGGTTTCAAGGAGAAGAGGTCAACGGTGCCAAATGCCTCAGAGGGTTCAAGTAGGATGAGGACGGCAAAGACACTTGTCATTTTTCAATTGAGAGGCCCATATGGCCTTTGGGTGGCAGTTTCAGTGAAGTGGTGGGAGTGGAAAATAAGGCAGTAGGGACCTTGGAGGCTTCCTTTTCAGTATCCATAGGACTTGCCCCACAAGCCCACACATGCAAATGCTATCCTAACCCAACTCTGCTCACCTCATAGCTTCTTAGCCCGTCAGATGCCAGCCACCCTCCCCATCCCAACTCCATTCACTCTGCAACAATAGCAATGAACATTATGGTGAAGGTAGGGACCACCGTGCTCACCAGGGGTGATGTCAGAGGCAGATGCTCAAGGTGGTGGAGGCAGGGGTGTTGTCTCCATCTTATTCCTGTTCTGTCCATTACATTGCTGCAGTGATCAATATTTGACACTAAGAACCTCGTGTCCTATTTCCAGGCCCCTGTGCCTTTGAGCAAATTGTAGCTCCTCTCTAAGTCTTGGTTTCCTCATGTGTAAAATAAAGGAGTTGTTAAAGGGTCCTTCCAGCTCTGACTGCCTTGAATCCCATGAAATCCAAAATCCTAAAATAATCTCCTAAATAATCCTAAAGATTTGAGGCTTCTCTTCCAGGGAATCCTCATGAACTTGTTATTCTGTTATGGATACTTTCCTGCCCTTAAGCAAACTCTCTCTAACCCTCTGAGCATAACTCAACTTGCCATTATCTTTCCTCCTCACCCACCCACTCAAATTCACACACATACACACACAAATCCCCACCTCACATACACACACATCCCACACACACACATAGACACACACAATCCCTACCCCCCACACACACACATCACAGACACACACACACACACAAATCCCCACCCCACATACACACACACACACACATCCCCTCTCACACACACACACAATCCCCACCCCCCCAGGCACACACACATCCCACACAAACATACACACCCCCCCCACACACACACACACACAGACAGCCCCCAGCCCCCCCCCACACACACACACATGCCATTATTTTAGCTGGGATCTGCCAGCCCCAGACATCTCGCTATCTAGCTTTCTCTTACTTTGGGAGAGGAACAGGAGGGGGATAAACCCTTAATACTACTTTCCTTTTGTCTCCTCTCCTTCCCACTAGGTGATCATGGTAACCGGGGATCACCCTATCACAGCCAAGGCCATTGCCAAAGGCGTGGGCATCATATCAGAGGGTAACGAGACTGTGGAGGACATTGCAGCCCGGCTCAACATTCCCATGAGTCAAGTCAACCCCAGGTGAGGTCTCTGCAGGAAGCCCCTGCCCCCCAATCAACACGTCCTCTTGCACAGAAGGCTTGGGTGTCCCCTGGGGGTATTTGGACAGCATTTCTGGGACCTTTATAGGCCTTACCTCTGACACTATTGTGACTGGTTCCTCAGCCCTGAGCTTGTATCCAGGCTGTGCCACTGAATACCCGTGTAACCTTGGAGATGTCACATTCCCTTCCTGAGCCTCCATTTTCTCACCACAAAATTAGGATGCCATCTCCATTGCTGTAGGAGTGGGATGTGAGTAAAGAAGCTAGCCCAGGGCCTAGCAAACTGCACTTACAACTGCGATGATCCAATGGTGAGGATTTAGAGTCATATCCTCAAAGAGAAGTGGGGGAAGTGAGTACTGAGGAGATGAGAACTGAAGCAACAGGGGAAGCAGGCTCAGCAGGGAGCCTGCAGACCTCGGTGGTGAAGAGAGGCAGGGTGCAGGAGGGGCTGGTACAGGTGCCAGGGGTCAGCTGTCTCTGCCCCCACCCACCCTCCAGAGAAGCCAAGGCGTGCGTGGTACACGGCTCTGACCTGAAGGACATGACATCGGAGCAGCTCGATGAGATCCTCAAGAACCACACGGAGATCGTCTTTGCTCGAACATCTCCCCAGCAGAAGCTCATCATTGTGGAGGGATGTCAGAGGCAGGTGAGCACACCCATGGGAGGCAGATGACAGGCAGGGACAGGGGAGGCAGGGACAGGGCCAAGACAAGCATGGAGTGAGGGGCGAGGAGCCAGGCTTGGGCAGGGGTTTCGTCCTCAAGTGTGGCCGTCTTCCCTCCAGGGAGCCATTGTGGCCGTGACGGGTGACGGGGTGAATGACTCCCCTGCACTGAAGAAGGCTGACATTGGCATTGCCATGGGCATCTCTGGCTCTGACGTCTCTAAGCAGGCAGCCGACATGATCCTGCTGGATGACAACTTTGCCTCCATCGTTACAGGGGTGGAGGAGGGTGAGGAGGCTGCATGGGCTGGGATGGTTCGCAGGATACTGAAGCCAGCACCTCTGTTCCCTGTCCCTTTACCCCAGTTGAAGAATCATTCCACAACTCTAGGCAGCCCAGCCCACTGTAGCTTCCCTTGAACACAGAATCTTCCTCTCTTGGGAAGACAGGCAGCCATGCTTCAGGGGCTGGGGGTGGGGAAGAGTCCCTCTGACCTCCCTGATGCCCTCAGAATCTCCCCACAGGCCGCCTGATCTTTGACAACTTGAAGAAATCCATCGCCTACACCCTGACCAGCAACATCCCCGAGATCACCCCCTTCCTGCTGTTCATCATTGCCAACATCCCCCTACCTCTGGGCACTGTGACCATCCTTTGCATTGACCTGGGCACAGATATGGTGAGCGCAGGAGGTGGAGAAGGGGACAGGCAAGGCAATCGTGATGGCACAGTGGCAGGGAGGAGAGGTGCACTGGGGCAGTGGCCCCAGCTGTGGGGGTTACAGGAGACAGGCACAGGCCTGGAAGACAATGGGGTCTGAATACACGCTTTTTTAACTGCATCAAAGATTGTCACTGTCGAAGATCAATTGCTCCTGTCATCTCCTACATCCCTTCAAATGCCCCCCCTGCCCCATTTCCTACCCCACACAGGTCCCTGCCATCTCCTTGGCCTATGAGGCAGCTGAGAGTGATATCATGAAGCGGCAGCCACGAAACTCCCAGACAGACAAGCTGGTGAATGAGAGGCTCATCAGCATGGCCTATGGACAGATCGGTGCGCCAAGCCCTGGGCCTCGGGAGGGAACCCCAACAGGGTTCTTTTCCCAGCTTTCAGAGGAATGAGCCCCAAGTGAAATTCCAGGACAGGGGCCAGCTACCCAAGAGTCAGGGACCTCCATCTCTGGCCCTGAGGGGCTGTGCCCCTTCTACTTCCTGCTCTGACCCTGCCTCTGCCTTTGGCCCTCTACCCACAGGGATGATCCAGGCACTGGGTGGCTTCTTCACCTACTTTGTGATCCTGGCAGAGAACGGTTTCCTGCCATCACGGCTACTGGGAATCCGCCTCGACTGGGATGACCGGACCATGAATGATCTGGAGGACAGCTATGGACAGGAGTGGGTGAGTGGTGCTGTGTAAACACAGTGCACATGTATGAAGGTACAGGAAGCTGAATGCCTGGCAGGAGTGGCCAGTGGTGGCCAACTGGGACTGGGGGTAGGGGGTGGATCAGGAGAAACCATGCTACCTTCTGGTACTACCCTTTCCTCTGGCACTCTCATCTGTCTCTGCCCACCCTCCCTCCAGACCTATGAACAGCGGAAGGTGGTGGAGTTCACGTGCCACACAGCATTCTTTGCCAGCATCGTGGTGGTGCAATGGGCTGACCTCATCATCTGCAAGACCCGCCGCAACTCAGTCTTCCAGCAAGGCATGAAGTGAGTGCCCACCCCCACGGCACCTACCCACCCAGGCTCTGGGCACACTCACCAACCCACACAGGCCAAGCTTCCAACTCAGCCCTGGACCAGAGTTATAAGGAGGGCATCAGATTTTAATCTTCCATCTGTATATCCATAGATAGGTTTCATATAGAAGAGAGAAGCCATGCTTCAGGCTCCTAATTTTGCATTTTGTTATCGTCTCTCTCCACCTTCCTTCTCTCCCTCTCTCCCTCCCTTCTTTCCCCCATCTCCTACTTGAGTGCCACCTGCTCCTATCCTTTGCCCAGCCCTAAATCCAGTGTCTTCTGTGCCCAGCTCTCCCCTGGCCTTCTGCAGGCAGCCTAGTTTATAGCACTTGCACTGTGGTTCTGGAGGCCACATGCTGCCGAGGGTCAGGTTCAGTACTTCTTGCAGTGTGAGTTACAACGTGCCAGGCACTGTGCTAAGTACCTAACACATTGTTTAGCCTCATGATAGCTCTATGAGGTGGGTATTACTGTTTACATTTCATGGATAAGAGGCCCCAAACAGGTTAAATGATGTGCCCAAGGTCACCAAGATGGTAAGGGTTCACCAGATCTGTCTCTAAAACCCAGCCCTGGCTACTACCCAACATTTCTGTGCTCACACCATCTGGCACTGTTTGGAACTCAGTAATGACTGTGATTCTAGTATGGGTGGTGGTTGAGCGCTGAAGGTTTCATGCTGGTTCCTTTTATTTTCTCCTACCATAAACAATGGCCACAATTCCTCACATGAGTTTGTCACAGTTTCTTAGTTTGGGGCTGGGGAGGGTGGGGAGAAGATGCCAAAGTGAAGTTAATAACACTTAAGATCCAAGGGAGAATAAAGTGAAAAGCCTGTTAGATAAATAAAGGAAATATGAAAGAAGGAGATTCCAGTAAGCTAAAAATACTAATGGAAAAAAAATGCAATTCAAAGAGAACAAGGAGCAGAGAGTCTAAGAAATTGGGTATAGTTCTGGGGCCTGGGACTTGCTATGCACTGCAGGGATGACATAGGAAGGTGGGAACATGGCCACAGTGGCTACATCCAGCCCATCTTAGAGGCAAATGGGAAAAATGGCAAATGAAAATTGGGCTGGGTAGAGAGGAAGAGTACTAATACCACCACAGGCCTCACCTTAGGTCCCTGGGCCACTGGGGATCCTCAGAGATGCTATTTGCCTTATTTTGAAAAGCTTTATAAAAATAAAGCACTCACCTATGAGAAGGCAACCAGGTTTACTAATGTGTCATTCTTAGGCAAAAGCCAAGAGCACATATCATGAAGTGGTGATCAGATGCTGATTCACAGTTCTGTTTGGAAGCCATGGATAGTTCTAATTAATTTTAAATGGGGAAACGTATTCAATACTTATTCACAAATGTAGCTTGAGAGACAAACAATTAAATGTGGCCTTTACAGAAGAAAATAAGGAGGTCCTTAGTGAGTGACAATTTGGAAATCATTGGCTTGAACCAAAAAGAGGTACCTTGTGTAAGAATACAAAAGATGGAGTAGCCGGGGACAGTGGTTCACACCTGTAATCCCAGCACTTTGGGAGGCTGAGACAGAAGAATCACTTGAGCCCAGGCATTTGGTACTAGCCTGGGCACATGGTGAAACTCTGTCTCTACAAAAAATATAAAAATTAGCAAGGCATGGCGGCACACACCTGTAATTCCAGCTACTGGAGAGGCTGAGGCAAGAGGATTACTTGAGCCCAGGAGGTGGAGGTTACAGTGAGCTGTGATCGTCCAGCCTGGGCAACAGAGTGAGACTCTCTCAAAAAAAAAGTGGAGTAATAATGTGACTGAACATTTTCCATGTTTCAGAACTTTTCACATGCTATCTCCCTTAATCTTCCCAGCAACCCTATGACAAAAAGGTAAAATCTCCATTTGATAGAGAAGGAACGTGAAGTTCAGAGAAATTCAACATTGCCTGCAACCCAAAGCTAGTCAATGGCAGAACTGGGAATAGACGCCACCTGTCTGACTGCAGAAACTGCCCTCCGAACCTCCTTATTCTATCCTGCTTTTCAATTCTGATAAAGTGAACATATATTAACCACTTATTATGCAGTGATCCCCTTTACATTCTCTGAATTAAATATCTATGATGAAACCACCACCAGGAACTGTGGGAGATGCTGAGACGGTAGAAGACATACATGGGCCCTGCACTGAAGGAGCTTTCAAGCATCTTGCTGGGGAGATGACACTTTCACGGGCCCTGTGCCTGGAGCAATAACAAGATCATGAGACAGGCCCCATGTTGACCACCGTGTCTCCAGTACAGAACACGTCACCCAACACCTAAAAACAATTATTTAATGAATGAATATACGTGCAATAGACAATATTCAGAGGTAAACTCAGTAAGCAGAAAAACAAATAACATCTTCCTTTGGTTACATAAAGCATGAGAAAAGGCTGTTGGAAGAAGACATGCGACTATGTCATTTAGAATTCTCTCTCCTCTTTCCCTTGCACCCCAGGGGTATCCCAGGATCTCTGCCTCCTTGATCCCCCTTCACCTGCCACCCTCCTTTCTTTGCCTTTCAGGAACAAGATCCTGATTTTTGGGCTCCTGGAGGAGACGGCGTTGGCTGCCTTTCTCTCTTACTGCCCAGGCATGGGTGTAGCCCTCCGCATGTACCCGCTCAAGTGAGTGTCTCTTTCGGACTGCCTGAGTAGTCATACGGGGGGCCTTCAGCTCCCTCCAGGATCCAAGTTCTTATCGATTTGAATGCTCCTTTATATGACGGCCACCATGCCAACCTCTGATGCTCCTGACACTCTCCTCCATTGCTTTCAGAGTCACCTGGTGGTTCTGCGCCTTCCCCTACAGCCTCCTTATCTTCATCTATGATGAGGTCCGAAAGCTCATCCTGCGGCGGTATCCTGGTGGTAAGCCCCTCCACATCCGCCCCAGCAAAGTGCAAGCCCCACCACCAGCTTCTCCCTCCAGGACCCACGCAGATCCCACTCCCACTACTGGTTGCTGCTCCTGTTCCTCAACACCCTCAGATCCTGGGGTCCCAGGTCCCAGGAGCCCTGACTCTTTCGAACCTGTTGTCTCTGCCCTCTTCCCATCAGATTCTAAGTCCCGCCTAACTCACAGTTGGTCTCCGAGGCCCTCCACCTTCCACCTGAAACCACAGAACATCAGAATTAGAAGGGCCTTTCCAGGTCACCTAGTCCCACGTCCGTATTTTACAGATAGAGAAGGCTCAGAGGTGAATCTGTTCAGGGTCGTAAAGCAAAGAATAGCAGGACTGGTACTAGAACCCAGACCTCCTGATCCCCACGCATCAACTGACAAGTTATTGGTTTTCCTACAAGCCTTTTTTTTAAATCACTTAGTAGAGGTTAAAATATGATGGCTTACAAACCAAATACTGTCGAGGAATACTGTTTGGTTTGACCTGTCCCATATTTTGTGTATGTGTGGGGAGGAGGGGGGATTAATTGGTCCGATATAGAAAATTTAGGGTCTTTCACATAAAATCTGAATGCGACTTCTCCTGAAGATCACAAGAGCTGTTAATCCCATGTGCACATCTCTGCATAGCAATAATGGACAGCTCCTCCCTTAGACTCTCATTCGTTACCTGAAGAGGCCCTTTGGGCATTTGCATTTTCACCCCCAACCTATTCTGCCACAGCCTCCACTGTGCTAAATACAAGTTTCCCCTAAAGGCAGGTTCACCCTCCCTTCCTTTAACCTATGGCCCCAGCTCACTGGACCTCCCTCTCCTCCCTTTCTCCTTCCTTTTTTTTTTTTGAGACAGAGTCTCGCTCTGTCACCCAGCCAGGAGTGCAGTGCAGTGGCACGATCTTGGCTCTCTGCAACCTCCTCCTCCCGGGTTCAAGCAATTCTCTTGCCTCAGCCTCCAGAGTAGCTGGGATTGCAGTCGCATGCCACCACGCCCCACTAATTTTTTATATTTTAGTACAGACAGGGTTTTACTGTGTTAGGCAGGAGTCTCGATCTCTGCCTGCCTCAGCCTCCCAGTGTGCTGGGATTACAGGCGTGAGCCACTGCACCTGGCCTCCTTTCACCTTCCTAAGCCACTTCCCTCAGTGCCCTTCACCAAGCTTCTCCTTCCACCTGGCGTCAGCGACCCAAGCCCCTAGAAATTAATCTCTTGCCTCCTTTTAAGCTCATGCTGCAATCTTCACTCCCAATCTCTCTAACAGGCTGGGTGGAGAAGGAGACATACTACTGACCCCACTGGAAGAAGAACCAGGCATGGAAAGATGGGGAGCTCTGGAGGTGTTGTGGGGATGGTGATGGAGAGGGATGGAAATAACGGGTGGCATTGGGTGGCAACATTTAGGGAGAGATAATGAGGCAACTCAACAGGCTAAGTTGCGGGGTATATAAATTGAGCTGATGACCCCATAGACCTAACTGTGAACAATCAGATTAGACACTATGTGTTAGAGTCCCCCCCCACACCAGATCCTTTTCCATCCCACTCCACTATGTTGTCTACTTTTTCTGAGGAATTAAGGGTTACCCCACCCTCCCCACTCCCATCCCTTCAACCCCACTTCCTACTGTAATAGATCAGCATCCAAAAGCAGGAACCCATATAAACCAGAAGGAAGCCCTCTCAGATCACCCTAGCCTCACTCCATTTCCCACTTCCACCCCTGTTAGCTTCCTGCAGGACTCTATCCCTGGCTTCCCCTTCAGACCTTGCAATCACAAAAGGTTCTTCGGGTGAGTGCAAGAGCCTAAGGCTGGAAAAGGCTGACTTGTCTCCCAGTTGAGGCTGGTAAGGGACCTGCAGGGAGAGCTGGGCAGACAGGTGGGAGATGGGGGTAGGGCTGGCTGGAGGAAGGAAACAACAAAGGAAGCGAGGTAGTGCCAATGACAGGACATTTGACATGAGTCTCCAGATAGATGTCGTGGACTCCAGCTCTATGTCCCGCCTTTTAGAATACCCCACCAGCAGAACAAACTCAGATCTCATCAGGGTAGCGGCAGAGGCAGGACCAGAAGGCAATCAAGAGCTTCCAGAAATGCCACACTTGTGTGCCACAGAGTTCCCCGCTGACCCTTGGTTAGGGGTCCTCTTAGTCCACAAGGTCCAGATGTCACTCATGTACTTAATAACACTTCACCTTTTGTAATACTAAGTCCTCAGAGCTCCGTGCTGTTCTGAGAGGGATGGCCACAAGTTATTTCCCAACTCCTTCCGTTCCCTTTCTTTTCATGCCCATCCCGATGAACCTGCATCATTCCCCGGCACTGCCAAGCCAACCCTGGAAAAGGAGTTCCCCGGCCATTGGCTAGAATCAGGGTGGAGAAGTTCCCAGAACCTTCCTGTCTCCCAGGGACATGTATGCTTCCAGGGACAAGCTTAGGTCATGAACATGGTCAGAACCTTTGGACAAGAGGAAAAATACTAAGAGATTTGCTTTTGCTGGGCGTGGTGGTTCATGCCTGTAATCCCAGCACTTTGGGAGGCCGAGGCAGGCAGATCACGAGGTCAGGAGTTCGAGGCCAGCCTGGCCAACATGGTGAAACTGTGTCTCTACTAAAAATACAAAAAATTAGCCAGGCATGGTGGCACACGCCTCTAAACTCAGCTACTCGGGAGGCTGAGGCAGGAGAATTGCTTGAACCTGTGAGGAAGAGGTTGCAGTGAGCTGAGATCGCGCCATTGCACTCCAGCCTGGGTGAAAGGGCGAGACTCTATCTCAAAAAAAAAAAAAAAAGATTTGCTTTTGACGTCTTAGGTGGCAGGGCTGTTCCCTCCAGGCAAATGCCCTTCAAACCGACGATCATTGTGCCCACTTTCGCTGGGCTGGAGAGTTGGTTTCAGGTTCCTACAGGAGATACCTTTCTTTCCCTTACTCCCTATCTAACACTTTTGCTCTGCAGGCAGCCTTGCCCATTCTCTAAGCCTGGCTTAGAAGGCACTGGGAATGTCCTGTAGAGAGAGACCTAGATAGGTCATGCAAGTGCGAGAGACATCTGAGGAAAATGGAAGACCTAAGGCAGACAGGAAGGAAGCACAAAAGACAAGCATTGGGTCAGACCCATAAACCACCTCCCAAATGCTGTCATTTCATTGCACTGGAATTTTGCTTTATCAGAAGCACCTGGAAGTAAGGGAGTCATTGCCTTGGGTCTGGGAATCTAAGTGGGAGACCATATTAATTTGGATCCGATTAATTGGAGATTACTAACTGTGGACAAAAGTTTATCTTTGCACAATCAATAAAAATGGCATTTGTTTAGTAAATTAAAAGCATAAACAATATTGCTAGAGGTGGCATGTTTAGTCTACCGAAAACAATACTTTTCAGGCACTTTAGAAATATCCTTTTAGAAGCAGCGAGTGCATGGGCTAATTATCATCAATCTTTATGTATTTGTTAAAGAAACATCTACAGGATCTTTACTGGTGACCTTTTGTAAGACACTAGTTTGAGGTACTACCTATGTACTTGAAAATAATAAAGTTGCATTTCTTTATGAAAAAAAAGAAATTCCATAATTCAGATTTCTACACTTTATACTTGCCTCCCTCCTAAATCGTGATATTGAAATGTGTGCTGTGGCAGAACTTGGCTTGTAGGGAAAGCAACAAAGAGATAGCAAGTGTCAGGGATGGGAGTGAAATGGTCTGGGAGCAGATGATGTCCATGGAGAAAGCAAGAGGGGAAGAAGTTAGGTTGCAAAATAACCTACAAGAAAATATAGTAGGAGCCTCCTTCCTCAGCTGATCCCACCCTAAGAGCCACAAGGGTTTGTCCAGGACAGGGAAGGGCCTGTGAGTCTATTAAGAACAAGATCCTCAGGGGCGCATCTGCTTTTTCTGTTCCAGACCAAAATCAGGCCACTCTTGATCTGATGGGATGGGGGAAGGAGATAGTGGGTTGAGGGGCCCAAGAGTCAACACCAATTCACAATCTGTACTTCACGCAGAGCTTTGTCCTGGGTGCTCTCTCTAAGGGGTGGGGGTAAAGTGGATGCAATCCTTGAAATTCACCTGAGTAGTAGACATCAGAAACCATCATGGACAGAATGTAATGGGCTGTAGGGGGGATGCTTGTGTGCTGGAGATGGAGGGGTGGGTGGGTGGGTGTGCATTGCTCCAGAGGAGCCCTGGGAATGGGAGAGAGAAAGACACCAACTCTTACAACCTATGCCAGGATTTCAGAATAACGGTCAGAAGTCAATTCTTGCCCAGGCCATATTGCAGCCCCTTTATTATGACTCTTAACAGTGTCATTAATGACAGTTATAGTTAGTAGTGATTATAAGAGCATTAACCGCAGCTCATTTTGTGCCATAACTATGCCAAAATTTGATTTGTATAGTCTCTGTTCATCCCACCACGGGGCCTGTATTCTTGATGACCCCTCTGCCAGGAACAGTTTTGCCTAGTTATTCACATGCCTGGCTTTGTCACTTCATTCAGATCACTCCTTAAACATCAGTAAGATCCTCACAGAGGACCTCAAATAAAATGACTTCCTGGAACCTCTTTCTCTGTTCTCTTTGTTTTTGTTCATAAATACTTATTACCTTAAATTTAGATAGAAAGACAGCTAGATGTAATATTTAGAAAGATATACATGTATTTTGTTGTTGTTTATGCTTTTGTTTGTCTGACTCCTCCAGTATAAGTTCCATGAAAACAAGGACTCTATTTCTTTTGTTCAACACCTTTATCCTTAGCACCTAAAACATCTGACACACATTAGACAATTAATAAATATGTGTTGGATGATCCTCACAATAATTCAGTATGATGGAGACTATTATTATCTCCAATTTACAGATGAGAAAACCGGTGCTCAGAAAGTTAAATTATTATTCAAAGTTTCAAAGGTAGTAAGCATCTGAAGCAGGATTCAAACCTAGGCCAGTCTGACTCCAGGGCCTGCCCTCTTAACCATGCCATGCTCTGCAACTGCAAGAACAGAAAGCCCATGGGCATGGACAGAGCCTGACTAGCCCAATGGCTCAGTGAACTGGGGAGGCTGCCAAGGGAGCCAGGAATTTGTGGACAATCAACATTTGAGCAGCAGGGGCAAGGCAGACCCGTGAGAAAGGGAGAAGACATGATCTCAAAGATGCAGTAGGGGGTTAAGAAAAAGATCCAGGCCAGGCACAGTGGCTCACGCCTGTAATCCCAGCACTTTGAGAAGCCAAGGTGGGTGGATCACTTGAGGTCAGGAGTTCGAGACCATCCTGGCCAACATGGTGAAACCCTGTCTTCTACTAAAAACACAAAAATTAGCCGGGCATGCACCTGTAATCCCAGCTACTCAGGAGGCTGAAGTAGAAGAATGGCTTGAACCCAGGAGGCAGAGGCTGCAGTGAGCCGAGATTGTGCCACTACACTCCAGCCTGGGTGACAGAGCAAGACTTCATCTCAAAAAAAAAAAAAGAAAAGAAAAGAAAGAAAGAAAAAGATGCAAAGAGATTTGATGGTCTGCTAAAAGATTTTAGCAAAAAGAAGAACCTTGCTATTGAATGTAATCTGAGAAGCTAAGGCCAACTTTTGACCCAGGCAGAAAGTCTTTCCATGGCATTTTCTTTTTATCTACAGAATAGGAAATGTGATCATGCATCAGAGATAATCAGAGATAGTCACTAAATATTCATAATGCTAAGAATGCAGCAAAAAATAGGAAGAAAGTAGTGAGACCAATATCAAAGGAAGCCATTTAATACAAAGTGAGTCTTTCAAAAATATCCTTGGCTCCAGTGAATTCAATGAAGGATTTTTTGCAAATTCCTCAAAGAATTTCCTTGTATTATTTAAAATGTGCTGGAATATAAAAAATTATTTTGTGTTTTGTGTTGCCCAGCCTATTTTATGAGACAAGTACTATTTTGTTAAAATTTTATATTTAATATAGATAATAAATTGACTACCCCAAATGGTGGAATGCAAGGATAGCATATTACAAGGAAAATGTTACAAACAACTAACATTAACTAGACAAAGCATTAAATAATCATTTCAAAAAAGGTTGAGGAGGCTATCAGTAAAATTCAGTATCTATTACTGATAAAAATGTTGGAGGAAAAAGCGTATCAGAAAATATAATCATGGGCCAGTCACGGTGACTCACGCCTGTAATCTTAGCACTTTGGGATGCCGAGGTGGGTGGGTCACCTGAGGTCAGGAGTTTGAGACCAGCCTGGCCAATGTAGCGAAACCTTGTCTCTACTAAAAATGCAAAAATTTGCGCGTGGTGGCACGTGTGCCTGTAATCCCAACTACTCGGGTGGCTGAGGAAGGAGAATCACTTGAACCCGGAAGGCAGAGGTTGCAATGAGCTGAGATCCCGCCATTGCACCTCCAGCCTGGGGTACAAGAGTGAAACTCGGTCTCAAAAAAAAAGAAAATGTAATCATGTTCAGAGAAGAGAGGAAAGGGTGTAGTAAGTCTGGAAAACCAGTAACAGCAACTATAACAAATAATTGCAATAAAACATTTGAAATCCTCGATAAGGAGTTTGTGTTTAAAAGTTCTACAAAGGCCGGGCGCAGTGGCTCACATCTGTAATCCCAGCACTTTGGGAAGCCGAGTTGGGCAGATCTCTTGAGGTCAGGAGTTTGAGACCAGCCTGGCCAACATGGTGAAACCCCGTCTCTACTAAAAATACAAAAAAAAATTAGCCAGGCATGGTGGCAGATGCCTGTAATCCCAGCTACTTGAGATGCTGAGGTCCGAGAATCACTTGAACCCAGGAGGCAGAGGTTGCAATGAACCGAGATGGTGCCACGGCACTCCAGCCTGGGCAACAGAGACTCCATCTCAAAAAAAAAAAGAAAAAAAAAAGTTCGAAATAAGCCAGGTGCTATGGTTCACGTCTACAATCCCAGCACTTTGGGAAGCTGATGCAGGAGGATTGCTTGAGCCCAGGAGTTTGAGACCAGCCTGGGCAACATAGTGAGACCTCATCTCTACTAAAAAAAAAAAAAAAAAAAAAAATTAGCCTGGTGTGGTGGTCCACGCCTATGGTCCCAGTCACTTGGGAGGCTGAGGGAGGAGGATCGCTTGAGTCTGATAGGTTGAAGCTGCAATGAGCCATGGTTGGACCACTGCACTCCAGCCTGGGTAACAGAGCAAGACTCTGTTTCAAAAAATAAAAATAAATAAATAAAAGTTCTAAATAAAAAAAACTTTGTTTTATAGTGAGCATAACTCCCTAAAAATCCAAGAAATTCGGCCAAAACAAAGCAACAGCATCAATAACAAAAAAATCCTAGAAGCAATAAATTCAAAGTTACAGGGTACATGGTATCAGTTTTCAAAGAATCAAATGTATCCCTAAATATTAGGGAGACAGAAAATACAGCATAAACTTCTATTTACAATAGAATGAAAACAAATTACGCTCAAGGTTTACTGTGTGCAGCATATAGTAATTATTAAAGAAAATTTAAAAGTACAATGAGAGAAATAAAAAAATATGAATTCATGGAAAGCTAAACTTGACTGCCATTTGGGAAGGCAGAATGTAGTAAAGATAAAAATAAGTTACTATGAAAGAGTCAATTCAATATCAATTAAAATCCTCACTGCATTTTTATAAAACATGACATATTGGTTGTGACATTCAGCTGCAAGAGTAATCAGGCAAGAATCTCAGAGATTTTTTCTAAGTAATTATGAAGCAAATGAATAGATCACTGATGCTAACATATTTACCCCAACAGATTTTAAAACACATCAGACCACTGGCCGGATGCGGTGGCTCACACCTATAATCCCATCACTTTGGGAGGCCAAGGTTGGCAGATCATGAGGTCAGGAGTTCAAGAGCAGCCTGGCCAACATAGTGAAACCCTGTCTTTACTAAAAATACAAAAATTAGCCAGACATGGTGGTGCATGCCTGTAGTCCCAGCTACTTGGGAGGCTGAGGCAGGAGAATTGCTTGAACCTGGTAGGTGGAGGTTGCAGTGAGCTGAGATTGCGCCATTGCACTCCAGCTTGGGCAACAGAGTGAGACTTCGTCTCGAAAAAAAAAAAAAAAAATCAGACCAAAGTGGCAATTATCAAAACCTTGTAGCACTAAGATAAAACCTGAAAACTCATCAGTCATTCAACATCTATTCAGGGACTATTTGTGGACCAGCTGCCCTGTGCCAAGTACTATCCTAGGAGCCGGGTATACAGCTGTGAAAAAAACAGGGAAGGTCCCTAGGGTCATGGAGAACCAGATAAGTCAACAAGACAAGTCAATCAGACAAGTCAACAGTTAATGGGCAGGATAATTTCAGAGGGAGAGAAGTGTTGTGAAGACCAAAAGTGACAAAGAGAGGGCTGGCGCAGGAGGGGCTGTTTTGGATTTAACTATGAGAGAACGCCTCTCCTAAGAGGTGGACTTTTGAGCTAAGATCTCTAGAACAAAACAAGGTTTCTAAAAATAATTTCAATTGATTGTGTCTCCATAAAGTTGCTTTTGGGCAATCCCCATCTGCAAGACTGAGCTAAGTGTTATTGTCACATAGATGATGCATAGAAAAACAGGAATTTTAACTTTAATTCTAACCTTGTTCTTAAGAATTTTATGTTCAACTACATTAAACACAAAGACTGGGAGAAAACATTTGTAATATATATGACAAGGGTTTAGTACAAATCAATATAAAAAAGAAAACAATGGAAAATTGGGCAAATTGTAAGAATGACAATTCACAAAATAAATAAATAAAGTCCAAGACCAGGCATGGTGGCTCATGCCTGTAATCCCAGCACCTTGGGAGGCCCAGGCGGGCGGATCACCCAAGGTCAGGAGTTCGAGATCAGCCTGGCCAACATGGCAAAACCCCATCTCTACTAAAAAAATACAAAAAAATCAGCCAGGTATGGTGGCGTGTGCCTGTAGTCTCAGCTACTTAGGAGGCTGAGGCACGAGAATCGCTTGAACCCGGGTGGTGGAGATTGCAGTGAGGTGAGATCGCACCACTGCACTCCAGCCTGTCGAAAGAAAGAAAGAGAGAGAGAGAGAAAGGAAGGAAGGAAGGAAGGAAGGAAGGAAGGAAGAAAGAAAGAAAGAAAGAAAGGAAACCAGAAAGCCAGTAAACATAAGAGAAAATGCTCACATTGACAATTTAAAAATGCAAATTAAAACTACAAGATATCAAAGTTCACTGACTATAATAGTAAAAATCAAGGTCATCTAGCATAATCAAAGGTGTGGAGGGCGGACATTCTTGCATCCTGTTGTTGGGATGTAGATAGATAAACCCTTTTAAAGCCCAATTGGCAGAATCTTTTAAGATTGTTAATGAGTGTACTCTATGATTCAGCAACAGGAACTGATTCTACAGAAATAGAAGCTCAAGGGCCTAATGATATCTGTGTGCAAGAATGACACTCTAGCAATTTTATTAATGGTTAAAAAAATGGAAAATATCTCATAAATCCATCAGCAATGGGAATGATTGAAGAGAGCATGGTCAATACAGAATATGAAAGCCTCACAGCACTGAAAAAAATAAGCTTTATGTACATGACAGGCTGGTAGAGAGTTGAATGATTGTTTAAAAGTTGAAAAATATCTCCTTTTAGATATCTATTTGTATAAACATAGAAAAAAGACTGGAAGGACATGCAGCACATTGTCACCAGCAGTAACTTCAGCAGTAGGGAGAATCTGAGTTTGGAGGGAGGGAAGGTGGGGCTTTCAATTTTTATCTTATACATTTTTAATAGAGAAGAAAAATCCAATCTGTTAAAGAAATAGACGATCATTTATCCCAGCTGGGAAGGGAACATTTCTATTTCTGAATATTCAAGGAGGATTGCATCAGCACCAAGATGAATGTTTCCAGATACAGTCATATTTTTAAAAAGCATGCCCAACCAAAATGCAATTAAATAAATATCAGGCCAGGCTTGGTGGCTCACTTATGTAATCCCAACACTTTAGGAGGCCAAGGCCAAGGATTGCTTGAGCCCAGGAGTTTGAGACCAGCCTGGGCAACACAGGGGGACCCCATCTTTACTAAAATAAAAAAAAAAAATTAGCCGGGCATGGTGGCACACGCCTGTGGTCCCAGCTACTTGGGAGGCTGAGGTGGGAGGATCACTTGGACCTGGGAGGTTGAGGCTGGAGTAAGCCATAATCGCACCACTACACTCCAGCCTGGGCAACAAAGTGAGATCCTGTCTCAAAAAGTAATAAACAAATATCAAACAACAGAATGGGAAAATCTATGTGACATGAATAATTGAAAAATATATATAATGGTTGATAGAAAAGTATAGATGCTTCAGATTATTCTTGGAAGGAGGTAGAATCCTATGGACATGCAAAACATATATACAGTTAATATAGTCAAAGCACTTACTGAGACATCAGAGAAGGTCAATAGAATAGACAAGTACATCATTTTAGAATGAGAAAATGCAACGCTATCACATAGAAAAGCATATTTTTACTCTCACTGAGAAGAGCTGCATATTAATCCACAAATAAAACTACTACTGAATTCAAGCTACCTATTGAGCACATGCTATATATGTCACATAGTGCTTTTTGTAGAGCACCTCACTTACGGTAGAAGGTATCCTCTTTTACAAATAAGAAAAAAGAGGTACAGAGGTTAGGTAACTTGCTCAAAGCCACACAGCTGACAAGTGGAGGAGCCGGGATTGAAATCCAGGACTGGTTCCAAAGCCCAAGATCTGATCTATTCTGCTAACTGATCTCCTAAAATTAAAAGATCAAACCCAATGTTGGTGGAAAAGTGTGCCTTGCTAAAAAATACACTCACACACAGAGTACCTGCTTTTTTTTTTTTTTTGAGTTGGAGTCTCAAAAACAGACTGGAGAATATTAGTCCAAACTGCAACTGCACCATTTTGTAAGCTCCCTGCTATGGTTTTTTGTTTGTTTGTTTGTTTGTTTGTTTGAGATGGAGTCACTCTGTCACCGAGGCTGGAGTGCAGTGATGCAATCTCAATTCACTGCAACCTCTGCCTTCTGGATTCAGATGTTTCTCCTCCCTCAGCCTCCCAAGCAGCTGGGATTACAGGTGCCCGCCACTGCACCTGGCTAAATTTTGTATTATTAGTAGAGATGGGGTTTCACCATATTGGCCAGGAAGGTCTCTATCTCAGCCTCCCAAGTGCTGGGATTACAGGCGTGAGCCACCGCGCCCGGCCAAATACCCGCTTTATTTTTGAGTCAGCTATTTGGGATAACTCTAAGCCTCCAAAGTCTGCAGGACCACACAAGAACTTTGTTCTAGTTCTGCCCTCGGACTGAAACTCTCTCTGTAGCAGGGCCTGCTCCAATCGTCCTCAAACCCAAAGACGGAGACTTCTAGGTTCTTGGTTAAAACCTTCATGAGGCCTTTGTGACAGCAGACCCGGACCATCGCCAAGGCAAGACTTCTGGATTCTTGGTTAGAACTTTCACGAGGCCTTTGTGATGCCAGACCTGGGTCATTGCCCCAGCAACCACAAGGCCTGGGACTGGGGGGTTCCCAGGTCCCTGAAGCTCACTCCGCGTCCTCACTCTCACTGCATTTCCCACCTGCCTGTGGGCCCTGCAGCATCTTCATCACTGAGGCACCTGGTTACGCTTCACCTCCTGTTTCCTGAGGCCCTCACTGCATTTCCTCACATCTACCTTTTCATCCTTCCGCCCTAGGCTCCTCTCCTCCCTCCTCCCTCACTCCTGACTCTTCCTCTTCCCAGCGGACGGTTCGAGGACCGCTCAGTCTCTCCTCTCTCACTTCCCTTCCTCTCTCTCACCTTCACCACCCAACACCTCCCTCCCTCCCTACCTCTTTCTTTCTGCTCCCTCATTCTCTCCCCACCACTCTCTTCTGGTGGCCCCCTTGCCCGCGCCCCCTCTTCCCTTCCCCTTCCCTCACTCTCTCAGCTTTCTTCCCACAGTTGAGCTCGGGCAGCTCTTTCTGGGGATAGCTATGGGGCTTTGGGGGAAGAAAGGGACAGTGGCTCCCCATGACCAGAATCCAAGACGGAGACCTAAAAAGGGGCTTATCAAGAAAAAAATGGTGAAGAGGAAAAAACAGAAGCGCGATATGGCGGAACTGAAGAAGGAAGTGGTCATGGTGAGGTCACCCAAAGTGGGCGCTGACAGCCACCCTCTGAAAACTCTCCTCCACCTATCTTTAACATCTTACTTTGAGAATGAAACACACAGGCCAGAGCCACATCTCTTCTCTGTTAGGCTTTGGAGGGAAGGAGAGGGTTAAAAAAAAAAAAAAGATACACACAGAGAGACAGGGCAGCTCAACAGCAAACACAGGTGTATTGCAGACACCTGAGGAAGTGGGGGACCAGCTTAATTCCACAGTCCACTGCCACTTACAGGCTGGGGTACTTATAGGGATGGGCGGGAGGGGACTGGGCTGTATGGCCTGCTGCCTGGCAGGATATCGATAAGATGTTCTCATGATGAGGTGATTTTTGGCCCTTGTTTCCACAGAATATAATCATGGCATTCCTTGGACCTTTGCCCAGCAGGATGTGATAGGGATGTTTCTTTAGTGGGGTCTTTGTCTTTAATTGGGCCTTTGTCTGCCCTGTGGTCAGGTGGTTAGGCAGGCTGTTTCTCCAACCCAAACCCCCGTGAAATGTTTCACTTTGACCAAGGCCTGTAAAATAGTGGGGAGCTAGGCCGGGCATGGTGGCTCACACCTGTAATCCCAGCACTTTGGGAGGCTGAGGCGGGCAGATCACCTGAGGTCAGGAGTTCGAGACCAGCCTGGCCAACATGGTGAAACCCCACCTCTAAAAATACAAAAATTAGCTGGGTGTGGTGATGGGCCCCCGTAATCCCAGCTGCTTGGGAGGCTGAGGCAGAAGAAACACCTGAACCCGGGAGGCAGAGGTCGCAGTAAGTCGAGATCTCACCACTGTACTCCAGCCTGGGCAACAGAGTGACTCCATTTCAAAAAAAAAAAAAAAAAAATAGCAGGGAGCTCACAAAATGGAGCAGTCACAGTTTGGACTAACATTCTCCAGTCTGTTTCTCCCCCTCTCCCTGGAAATGACCTGGGCCACCCCCTGTCCCTCAATGCCTCTACTGTCCCCTCAGGATGATCACAAATTAACCTTGGAAGAGCTGAGCACCAAGTACTCCGTGGACCTGACAAAGGTGAGTAAGAAGCTCCCTGAGGAGGCAGAGAGTCTCCAACTCTGACTGTGAGGCTGCCAGGACAAAAGCTGAACTAGGAATCCAGCCCCCTAACTTCAAGTCCAATGTTCCCACCCCTCACCCTCTGCCTGGCCACGTTCCATGGACACTACCTGGAAAAAGCTGAAAATGGTAACTACCCCCAAAGAGAGTTTAGGACTAGATAAGAGAATAAGAATGCTTTAGGGCAGTGCTGGTCAAACATCTTGTCCTTAGGTCTCCTTTACACTCTTAGAATTTATCGAGGACCGCAGAGAGTTTGTGCTTATGTGGCTTACGTCTGTCTACATTTACCACATTAGAAATTAAAATTGAGAGTTTTAAAATGTATTTCTCAATTCATTTAAGAATAACAAAAATAAGGTTATCATATATTCATATATAATATGTTTTGACAAATAACTATTTTTCAAAACAAAAAAATTAGCAGCATCTTACATTTTTGCAAACCTCTTCAATGTCTTGCTTTTTAATAGAAGATAGCTGGATTCTCAAATATTTTCTGTATAAAATCTGTTGTGATGTTATGCCAGTTGGCCGTCAGAAAATTCCACTACATACTCTTAAGAAAATGAGAATAAAAAAAGGCAAACAATGATTTAGTATTACTATGAAAATTGACCTTGTGGACCCCTGAAAGGGTTTTGGGGCCCCTTGGGTGTTTCAGGCAGAGGTTGGGGAGTGGCTGGTGGGGATTGGTAGTTTCTACTATCATTTTCATTAACAGGAAAAAGCACATCAGCTTGTGCACAAGAGTGGAATGAGAATCTATGCATTCATGTTTTTTGTTGGTTTTCTTTTCGATTTATGTTTTTTAAAAATTTATGGGCCAGGTGCCGTGGCTCACACCTGTAATCCAAGGCAGGCAGATCACTTGAGGTCAAGAGTTCAAGACCAGCCTGGCCAACATGGTGAAACCCCATCTCTACTAAAAATACAAAAATTATCCAGGCGTAGTGGCACACACCTGCAATCTCAGCTACTCGGGAGGCTGAGGCAGGAGAATCACTTGAATGCAGGAGAATCACTTGAACCTGGGAGATGGAGTTTGTAGTAAGCCGAGATCATGCCACTGCACTCCAGCCTGGGTGACAGAGTGAGACTCTGTCTCAAAAAAAAAAATGGATAAGTAGATGTACATATTTATGGTGTACATGTATTATTCTGATATAAGCATACAATGTGTAATGATCAAATCAGGGTATTTAGGATACCCATAACCTCAAACATTTATCATTTCTTTGCATGGGAACATTCCAAATCCACTTCTCTAATTATTTTGATACCTATAATAAATTATTAACTATAGTTGCCCTATTGTGCTACCAAACACTAGATCTTATTCCCTCTAAGTTGGAGAGTCAAAGCGTGGTGTTAATATGTTATCAACATTAAGTATTATATTTCATCATGACATTGGCCCTGCACATTATAATTATCTGTATGTATTTATCTCCCCACTGGAGCACCTTAAGGGTAGGGACCATTCTTATTCATGTTGGTATCTTCAGCACCTAAGACCCAAGATAGGTTCTCAAGTTCAAAAAAGTTTGTGAATCAATCCATAAACAAAAACCTTCCTATGTAAGCATGCTAAATGACATCCCTCCTCTAATGCAAATTTTGAAACCTCACCTTATCCAGGAAGAACTTCCAGACTGACCTTCTGAAAGCGTCTTTAGTCTCCAGACCCATCCTGGGGCTCCAAATGTCAGGTTCCCCTTTGCTATGGCTGTTCCTCTTTTCACAGCTCTCTATCCAACCCTATTTCTTCTCTACACAGGGCCATAGCCACCAAAGGGCAAAGGAAATCCTGACTCGAGATGGACCCAATACTCTTACCCCACCCCCCACCACTCCAGAATGGGTCAAATTCTGTAAGCAACTGTTCGGAGGCTTCTCCCTCCTACTATGGACTGGGGCCATTCTCTGCTTTGTGGCCTACAGCATCCAGATATATTTCAATGAGGAGCCTACCAAAGACAACGTGAGTCTGTTCAGCTACTACTAGCCAGCCCTATCTCTGCTTAGCCCCAGACACTCTTTTGCTCAGCAGCCTAGCAATCCTGAAGTCCTCTGGCCCAAATCCCTAATTACATTATTACACTAATGTAATAATGTAATAAATGTACATTAATTATAAATGTAATTGATTGTAATTAATTACAATGTAATTGATTAATTACATTGTAATGAATGTAATTAATTGTAAAATGTAATTAAATGTACATTAATGTAATAAATGTACATTACATAATAATGTAATAAATGTACATTAATGTAATAAACCAAAATCCCTAATACTCCACTTTCTAAGTGCCATCTTGGTTCCTCTCACCTTTTATCTAAAAAGCTTCTGGTCCAGTTCCCTGAGATGCACAATGTCCCCGAAAAACTTGCTGTTCTTTGACGACCTTCCCAATTGATCCCCAAAGCATTTTGCAGTCCCTTTCTCTTCTCCACAATTTTAACCTCATCTCCTTCCTCCCAGCCTCCCTCACGACCCACCCCCTCCATCCAGAGATTAGCCTTCCTGGAGAGAAAGATACAGGCCTTCTCTGACCAGGAATTTTGCTGACGGCTCACCATGGCTCAGGGTTCCTTCACCAGGAAGCCAAGTGTACTGGCTCCACCTCAGATTCTTCTCTATCCCTCTGCTCTCAACTCAGTCTTATGGTCTCTTACACCTGGTGAAACTGCTGTGCCCCTTGCAGACTGATTTTCTGAGGATGAAGAAGAAGACAAGGTCCCACTGATAAATGCTTTCTTTCCCCACCCTCAGCTCTACCTGAGCATCGTACTCTCTGTCGTGGTCATCATTACTGGCTGCTTCTCCTATTATCAGGAGGCCAAGAGCTCCAAGATCATGGAGTCTTTTAAGAACATGGTGCCTCAGGTAGGATTGGAGTGGGAGGATCTAGTGGGAGCAGGAGCAGGATGTGGCCAAATACATAATGATGAAGTCCCATGGAAAATTATATCCTACAATAAGTGAGCTGAGTGAGGTTGGTGATGAGGGGATCAAGGTACTCTATCAGTCCTTAAAAGTGCCTGGAAAAGCTGTGAAACCCTGAGAAAGACATAACATCACCTATGAAGTGCTCTGATCTAGAAGGCAGAATCTGAATCTAAAGAAGAAACACCATACAAACCCCAAATAAGAACATTCTATTTTTTTAAAGAGACAAGTGTTGGTGGGGCTGGGAGGGGGGTGCTGTGGGGGGGGCTGGATTCTTCAAATGTCAATGACCTCAAAGACAAAGAACAGCTGTGGGGATGTTCCATATTAAACATACCAGGCATAGTGGCTCATGCCTGTAATCCCAGCACTCTGGGAGGCTGAGGCAACAGGATCACCCAGGAGTTTGAGATGCTATCTCTACAAAAATAAAATAAAATAAAATAGCTGGTCTACATCTGTAGTCCAAGCTACACAGGCAGCTGAGGCGGGAGGATTACTTGAACCCAGGAATTTAAGTCTATAGTGAACTATGACCAACCTGGGCAAGACCCTATCTCAAAAAAAAAAAATAATAATAATAATAAAAAGAGGCTAAAGAGGCATGACAACTATTCCAAGGGTGGTGGCTCCTGCCTGTAATCCCAACCGTTTGGGGGACCGAGGCAAGAGGACTACTTGAGTCAAGTTCAAGACGGGCCTGAGCAGTATAGTGAGACCTTATCTCTACAAAAAAAAATTTAAAAATTAGCTGAGCGTGCCTGTAGTGCCAGCTACTCAGGAGGCTGAGGTAGGAGGATTGCTTGAGCACGGAAGGCAGAGATTGCGTGCCATTGCACTCTAGCCTGGCAACAGAGAGAGAGAGACGCTTTCTCAAAAAAAAGACAGGGACATGGCAACTAAATGCAATATCTAACCCTAGATCTGATTCTGTGCCAGAGGAGGAAGTAATGCTTTATTTTTACTTTTTATTTTGAGCTTTTATTTTAGGTTCGGGGATACATGTGCAGGTTTGTTACATAAGTAAACTGTGTGTCACAGGGATTTGGTGTACAAATTATTTCATCACCCAGGTAATAAGCATAGTACTTGATAGGTAGTTTTTCTATCCTCACCCTCCTCCCACCCTCCACCCTCAAGTAGGCCTTGGTGTCTGTTGTTCCCCTTCTTTGTGTCCATATGTACTCAGTGTTTAGCTTCCAGTTATAAGAGAGAACATAAGGTATTTGGTTTTCTGTTCCTGTTAGTTTGCTTAGGACAATGTCCTCCAGCTCCACTGAAAATAATGTTTTGAAAGATGTATTGGGTCAATTGGCAAAACTGGAATACTGACAGATTAATACAGTAGATTAAAGTATCATTGTGAAACATACTGAAATTGATAACTACATTGTGGTTATTTAAGATAATGTCTTAATTCTTGGGAAATGCACAACGAAGTTTTTAAGATAAAAGATCATGATGTAGGTAACTTACCCTCAAGTAGTTCAGGAAAAGAGTATATACACAGAGAGAGAGAGAGAGAGAGAGAGAGAGAGAGAGGATGAAAACAAATGACAAAGTAACTGGGGTGAAATGTTAATAGGTGAATCTGGATAAAGGTTATATAGGTGTTCTTGGTACTATTTTTATTCTTGCAACTTTTCTGAAAGTTTAAAATTATTTTCAAGTTAAATGTTTTTTAAAGGTACCTGGAAAGAATACGACGATAAATAGAGGTTCCTAGGCACAGGGCTGGAAACTTGCAAAGGAATAGGCTCCACATTTTCCCAATAGTATGATCATGTTCCAGTAGTAGAGCCCAGGATTTCCTTCTCTCTTTGGTATCGCTTAATTCCTTCCTTGGGTAAGAGTTTTGGGACAAAGTGTTTGGGCAGTTTTGGAGACTAGGAGTTTAGGGATGGTCGGTTAGCTTTTGCTACCTAACAAACTACCCTAAAACTTAGTGGCTTCAAATAGCAAACTCCTGTTTCTCATAATTCTGTGGCTGTGCTGTTCTGGTCTAAGCTGACCTCAGCTGGGGCTGGATGGTCTTAGATGACCTCATTCACATGCCTGGGCCCTCAGCTGAGATGACTGGGACAGCTGGGGCCTTTTTCTTCGTGATCTCTCTTTTTATAGAGAGGTTAGCTTGGGCTTGTTCGTAGGGTGGCAGAGGATTCTCAGAAACAGGAATGCAAGCCCCAGCATGAAAGCACTTTTTTTTTAATTTTTTGAGACAGGGTCTTACTCTGTCACCCAGACTGAAGTGTAGTGACGTGATCACGGCTCACTGCAGCCTTAACCTTCTGGGCTCAAGCGATCCTCCAACTTTAGCCTCCCAAACAGCTGGGACTACAGGTGCATGCCACCACACCTGGCTAATTTTTTTTCAATTTTTGTAGAGACAGAGTCTCACTATGTTGCCCAGTCTGGTCTTAAACTCCTGGGTTCAAGCAATCCTCCCACCTTGGCCTCCTAGTGTGCTGGGATTATAGGTGTGAGCCACCAGTCCTGGCCTGAAAGCACTTTTTAAACTCCTCTTTCCATCACATTCATTCTATGGGCCAAAGCAAGTCACATGGCCAAGCCCAGGTTTAGGGGTAGAGAGAGAGACTCCACCTCTTAATGGGAAGAGCGTCAAAGTCACATTGCAAAGGGCCCTGCAAACAGCATCATGGGAATTTGCAATCTGCCGAAGACACCTTCAAGAATGATGTGGTGGGTGATAGTAAGAAAGGGGAGTAAGGAGGAAGGAGACCAGTAACAGAAGGTTTTAGGCTAACAGCGGGATGGGGAAAGCCAAAAGTTTTGGAAATGATCCTGCACTATCCTCCCATAGCAAGCTCTGGTAATTCGAGGAGGAGAGAAGATGCAAATTAATGTAGAAGAGGTGGTGTTGGGAGACCTGGTGGAAATCAAGGGTGGAGACCGAGTCCCTGCTGACCTCCGGCTTATCTCTGCACAAGGATGTAAGGTGAGGGGATGCAGAAAGCTATGTGAGGGACCCAAGCATGATCTCATGGCAGGGTAGACACCTGGGCTGTTAGAGAAAGTGTAAGCTTATTACTCAGAATCTTGAGAAGTTACAAGTGTAGATTTGATGTTAGAGACAACAGATGTGTAAATTTGTTTCTCTCAGTCTGTCAGTGATGATGTTGGTGACCAGATGAAGACATATTATTTTTGTAAATAAATCTGCCTTTTTTCCTATGCTCACCTTACAACGCATCCCCTCTCCCATCCCAGGTGGACAACTCATCCTTGACTGGGGAGTCAGAACCCCAGAGCCGCTCCCCTGACTTCACCCATGAGAACCCTCTGGAGACCCGAAACATCTGCTTCTTTTCCACCAACTGTGTGGAAGGTGAATATCGAACCATAAGTAGCATAGATTCAAAAGCAGGCACCAAAACATAAAGATTTTAATAACTGTCTTCTCAAGGTAGCAGGGTAGGTAAGAGCCAGTAAACAGTCAAGCTTCTCCATCACGAGCTGTATGACCTCTGGTGAAAGGTCAAGGTCATCATTTCCACATTTGCACAATGATGACAGTAAAAGTCGTTACTCCGTAGATTTTTGTGTGAATTGAGGTAATATATGTAAAATGCCCAGCACAAGGCCTAATACATTGTAAGTGACCTACAATTATTAGCTATTATTTTAGCTTGTGAATGGACTATGCTGTTTAGCTGAAAATGGCACAGAAGGGAGGAAAATTGTTCAGCCCTGCTAAGTCATTCTTCTCCTAAGGTAAGCCCTAACTTCTAACTATTCCCCTATCCAAGAGAAGATATTGGCATTGGAAATTTGAATTACCAGAGGTGCCACTTAGACTTTACCACTTAAACTTTGGCTTTGCTCCTAGAATCTAGGAATCCTTGAACTGGGAGACAGTTCTGGCAAAATGGTAATAAAAAGGGACTGAACATCATTCTGTCAATCTCTCCTTTGCCCTTTCCCCTTAAGGAGGCCTGAAGACTCCATGGAGCACACTTGAAAACCATTATTCATGCTTAAGAACAAATGTTTGGTTATCTAAAAATAGTTCTTTTGTTTGTTTTGTGTTTTTTGAGACAGAGTCTCTCTCTGTTGCCCAGGCTGGAATGCAGTGGTGTGATCTCAGCTCACCGCAACCTCTGCCTCCCAGGTTCAAGCAATTATCCTGCCTCAGCCTCCCAAGTAGCTGGGATTACAGGTGCCCACCACCACGCCCAGTTATTTTTTGTATTTTTAGTAGAGATGGGTTTTCACCATGTTGGCCAGGCTGGTCTCGAACTACTGACCTCAAGTGATCCGCCTTCCTCGGCTTCCCAAAGTGCTGGGATTACAGGCGTGAGCCACCATACCCAGCCTAGAAATAGTTATTTTTTTATTTGAATGCATAATATTTGTTAAATATTATAAATATTATCTCTAATTCCCACAATGCGCACAATACCAGATATTATCCCTATTTTACACATAGCAGACTAAGGTTCAAAGAAATTAAGCACCATATCCAAGAGTACAACTCAATAGAAAGGAGGCGGGTCAGGGATTCTAATGTAGGTCTGTCTCCATATCTCATGCTCCTTCCACAGACCCTGCTCTGTGCTGAAAGATTGCTATTTAATTCGAAAATACCTTAAAGAAGAAGAGTAATGTTAAGACAGAATAGACTATGAGAAAGAATCCAACTAGAAAATAAAATACATATATTAAAAATGTTTTAAAATTGATTGGACAGAAGCAAGTTAGCAAGCTTTCCCCCAAAACACTAGATGTCTACTATTAGATTTTAGGAAAAAATTTGCCCAAGTTTACCCTTACAAAGTAGGGTTTTCATCCGCTAAGTATATGTTCAGATAAAGGGTATGGAGGAAAGTGGTGGTGGCATTTCGACTGGGAAGCAAGCATCTATTTAGATAGAAAATAGTTTTGTAGGAGACTAACAAAACCCAATATGTGGCCAAGAAGGTGGAGTTAGGTTGAAGGAGCTGGGCCGAAGGACTTTCAGTTGAGGAATTTCTCAGCAATTCGCAGACCGATAGCATTTACCCCAGACCAATTTGCCCTTTAACCTTTACCCTAGACTTTTAACCTTTGCCTTAGACCAATTTGCAAATTAGTAGCATAACTTTAACCTTTACCCTTGCCTCCCATGTCTCATCACTGTAGACCTTGACATGGCTGTGGCACAGACTTCTGTTTGGGTTCTCATGCATCTTCAAGGGAGCCCAAGCTATTTCTATGGCAATATATGGAAGGTGTATGAAGGAGCCAGTCTGGCCTGGGGTGCCGGATGCTTGGCCTTCTCAGCCTTCCCCAAGGTTGACATCAACTTTAGACACACTGAGACTAATTATTAAATCCTGTTTCTCCAAGAGTGAGGAAACCATAGCAGAAGGAATATAATAGAAGAACTAGACTAAACCGTGACACAAGATATATGTAGGTGACACCATACACTACCCACCCTCCTCCACCCGACCCAAAATAGGAAACTCCTCAGCATCTCTCAAGTATTTCAGCATCTTCATTCCACAGGACCCAATATATGCCTTTGGCAACCAGTTTGAAGCCCATCTATAGAATGCCTCGGCCTGGGAACCTTTTCAGGATTCCTCCTCCACATAAACACTGACCTGACCTGTCTGCTCCTTGAGTAGGACCCTGCTCTCAGACTCACACAGCTAAAGGCAACCTTAGAAAACGGAGACCACCACGTGCAACAATGTTCATGGGAGCTCCCAAATTAGAGCTGCTCCTACTAAGTCACAAGTATGATTCTATATTGGTTCTACTGGAAACCCTAAGTTCATCTAAATGATGAGAAGAAAGAAACTAATTTTCAAGTGCCTATGATGTGCCTAACCTTCTTCTAGACTCTTAAAAATATTCAGTCCTCACAGTTTAGTAAGTGCTTTCATTCCATTTTAAAGATGAGGAAGCCTGACTCTCAGCGTTTAAGTAACTTGCCCCAAGGAAAAGAGCTAGTAATTTAGAAAGTTGAACTTCCAGCCCTGAGTCTTTCTGCTTTTAAAATAAATGCAGTTTCAGTGATATGCTGCCTGTCTGAGTGATTCTGACTCTGATCTTAATGGTAGAAATTTCAGCCATTATGGTAAAGCAGGAAGAATTACTTTAAGAAAAGAATTTTGTTATGCCCCTCATTTCAAGGTGAGTGGCCTGCATCATGTGTGTGTAAAGCTAAACATGATGTCCAAGCTGCCCTTCTGACTGGGGCAGTGCTGGTGGAGAGGAAACAGGGACCTCATAAGTACAGAAGCCCAGCTGTTATGGCCCATGCTACCCAGCAGAGGTCAGACTGGCTCCAGCCAGCAAAGCAGGGAGGGGGCGCAGGTTAGAGCAGGATTTCTCAACCACTCACATTTGGGGCTGGCTAATTCTTTGTTGTGCAGGACAGGAAGGCTGTCCTGTGTGTGGCAGGATGTTTAACAGCATCCCTGGCCTCTACCCACTGCATGCCAGTAGCAGCCTTCTCCCACCCCAGTTGTGACAACCACAAATGTCTCCAAGCATTGCCAAATGTCCCCGGGGAAGGGGGTTGGTGGGTGGGGAAGGGGGTTGGTGGGTAAGGATTGCCTCCAGTTGAGAACCAACTGGGTTAGGGGATAAGGGGATGTTGGAACATAGGGCACTACCAGAAGGGTAACCACTATTCTTGGGATCTAGAAACTCCTCAGCTGCTGAGGGTAAGATGAGAACTATATAGGCAATAGAAGATACTCAGATTAAGTATAATAAAGGCCTTCTTGACAGTGAAGGCAATTAGGCAATAAAATTGGGTATTTCAGGAGAACTGTGAGACCTCTTCAGAGATTTGTCAGACTAGAAGACCTTTATTTGTATAAACTAAATATGAGGAGAGCACAACATAATGACCTCTCAGAGGGCCTTGAGTCTCCACTTTGTTTTTGACCATTGACAGCTTCCTCTTTGTAGGAACCAAACCAAACAGCTTCCTCAATTCAGACATGGCATGTCTTGGGTGACCATCTCTGATGGAAAAAAAAAAAGAAACAGCTTTTTTTTTTTTCTCTACACTTACACTGAACACAGAACACTTCTGTGTCCAACATGTGTAGACAGTTCTCCCCACCAACAACCAGTTCTTCAAAGGACGATGATTGGGTGTCCTATAATTCAATTCAGCTCTGATACAATCCACCTGGAGATAGCATCAGATCTCACAGGTTAGGGCTCAGCCCCACAAGACAGTCCCTAACTCTAGACCCCAATCGCAAGTCCTAGGTTATGGCCTGACTATAAATTGGGGTTCCCACGACTCCCTCTTCAGGTTTGATTAATTTGCTAGGATGGCTCACAGAACTCAGGGAAACACCTTACTTAGGTTTACCCATTATTATAAAGGATATTACAAGGATACAGATGAACAGTCATACGGAAGAGACGCATAGGACAAGGCACGTGGGAAGGAGCATGGAGGAGCGTCTGTGCCCTCTCCTGTCCAGGGTGCCCTCCGGTAACCCTCCACATGGTCATACACGTAGACACTTTCCAAACCCAGTCCTTTGAGGTTTTTAATGGAGATTTCATTACATAGGTATAATCGATTACATTATTGGCCATTGGTGATCAACTCAACCTTCATCCCTCCTCCCCTCCAAAGAGGTCAGTCCATGAACTGCAAGTTCCAACTCTCCAATCACATGGTTATCTGCCCTGGCCACCAGCCCCATCCTGTGGCTATCCAGGAACCCACCGAGAGTCACCTCATTAGAACAAAGATACTCCTATCACCCAGGAAATTCCAAGGCATTTAAGAGTTCTGTGTCAGACACTCATATCACTCAAGAAATTACAAAGGTCTCAGGAGCTCTGTGTCCAGAACTGGGTCAAAGACCAAATATTAGAACAAAAGATTCTCCTGGCACCCCTACCTTTAAGGGTTTTAGAAGTTCTATGTCAGGAAGTGGGGGCAGAGACCAATATCTATACTTCTTATCATATCACAACATCACATTGCCCTCTCCTGCTTCATCCACAGGAACCGCCCAGGGTATTGTGATTGCTACGGGAGACTCCACAGTGATAGGCAGAATTGCCTCCCTGACATCAGGCCTGGCGGTTGGCCAGACACCTATTGCTGCTGAGATCGAACACTTCATCCATCTGATCACTGTGGTGGCCGTCTTCCTTGGTGTCACTTTTTTTGTGCTCTCACTTCTCTTGGGCTATGGCTGGCTGGAGGCTATCATTTTTCTCATTGGCATCATTGTGGCCAATGTGCCTGAGGGGCTGTTGGCCACAGTCACTGTGAGTAGACAGGGTGGAAAATGGCCTCAGGGTGGACAAACCACCCCAGGGAAAAGGGATCACTAGCATCTCTTTTGTTGTTGAACCTTTCAAGTGCAGAGTCTTCCTGATATGTACATAGGTATCAGGAAGAATTTAGTTCTCAATATTATACTGACTCCTTCTGCCCATATATTTTGGTGTCTTCTCTTTCCTCAATGAGAGAGGAAGCAAGTTTCAATGGAAAATGCATTGGATTATCAGTCACTGAGAGTGAGTTCTAGTATTGGCTAAATCACTTAACATCTCCAGACCTCAATTTATTCATCAGTTTATGGAGGAAGATTAATTTGGAATTATAGAATCCTACAGGAAAGGACTTCAAAGATCATATAAATTCAACCTTTCAACCAGTGCTGAATATCCTTTATAAAACCCATGGGAGATGATTATTATTTCTATTAATTGGGAAGCTCACCCCTTTCTATCTCAATTCATTTCATTGTTGGCTTGCTGTATTTAAATTTCATTGTGTTAAGCAGAACTATAAATCCCTGTTTGTCCTAAGTTTCCCAGCTGAAGAAACACAAAATAAGTCAATTCTTTCTCTTCCACAGACTAGCCCTTTAGATTTTTGATGGTAGCCATTATGCCCCCTCAAACTCTTGTGGTAGCAGGTGAAGTAATCCCTCTTCCCTTAGCCATTCTTCCTATGACATGGTCTGTAGGCCACCTGTCTTGATGATCACCTGTTGAGGGTATGCTCTAGTTTGTCAATATTCTTAAAAGAGAAATGACAATAATACTTGGGGTGTGTTTGGACTAGCACAAAAATGTAGGGACTAGTGATATTATGTAAATAAATTATAACCCCTAATCCTATTATTAGAAGTCCATACTTACATAACCACAGCCTAAGAATTCATTAGCTTTTAAAACAATCTTGCCTCACACTTGACTTACATTGTCTTTACAATCAACAAAAGTCTTTTCGTTTAAATGATTTTTCAAGTCCTTTTCAATGCTGTGATATTATTGTTATCTCCTCCACATTCTTTGTTTAAACTATTGGTCTGCCGGGCGCGGTGGCTCTCACCTGTAATCCCAGCACTTTAGGAGGCCGAGGTGGGTGGATCACGAGGTCAGGAGATCGAGACCATCCCGGCTAACACAGTGAAACCCCGTTTCTACTAAAAATACAAAAAAAAATTAGCCAGGCATGGTGGCTGGCGCCTGTAGTCCCAGCTACTCGGGAGGATGAGGCAGGAGAATGGCTTGAACCCGGGATGCGGAGTTTGCAGTGAGCTGAGATCATGCCACTGCACTCCAGCCTGGGCGACAGAATGAAACTCCGTCTCGAGAGAAAAAAAGAACTATTGGTCCAACATCCCCTCCACACCTAGCATCTTATACCACCATAAAAGATTAGCTATCTATGTGGTCCCTGGAAGGATTGGACTTAAAGAGGTGTGGCCTAAACTTGAATGAAAAAGAGACTGCTGAATAGGAAAGATGCAAAGATCCTGAGGGAGCGGAATATTCCAGGGGAGAATAAAGAGGATCCCTGTCTATGATACCCTGGTAAAGAAATACACTCTTTTTTGGCCAGGCACGGTGGCTCACATCTATAATCCCAGCATTTTGGGAGGCCAAGGCGCGCAGATCACTTGAGCCCAGGAGTCCGAGACCAGCCTGGCCAACATGGTGAAACCCTGTCTCTACTAAAAATACAAAAATTAGCTGAGCATGGTGGTGCATGCCTTTAGTCCGAGCTACTCGGGAGCGAAGAATTGCTTTAACCTGGGAGATGGAGTTTGCAGTTAGCCAAGATCATACTCTGCACTCCAGTCTGGATAACACAGAGTGAGACTCTGTCTCAAAAACAAAAACAGAAAAAGACATTTTTTAAAAAATACACTCTTTTTTGAAACTCTTACCATAAAGCACAAACCACAGTCACTTTCCTAATTTCCTTTACCACAGCCAGAAATGAAATGTTTAAAGAGTAGGTGGGAACAAAAGGGAAATAAGTACAAAAAATTAAAATAGCATTAAAAATGATCAAATATCCACAATGCAAAATGGTGTGAGTATTACATCTCCCGTGTGTATTCTCTCCTCTCTTCTTGGCTTTAGGTGTGCCTGACCCTCACAGCCAAGCGCATGGCGCGGAAGAACTGCCTGGTGAAGAACCTGGAGGCGGTGGAGACGCTGGGCTCCACGTCCACCATCTGCTCAGACAAGACGGGCACCCTCACCCAGAACCGCATGACCGTCGCCCACATGTGGTTCGATAAGACCGTGTATGAGGCCGACACCACCGAAGAACAGACTGGTGACTAGTGGTATTGGTGGAACAAGAGTGGAGGGATTTGGGGGATGTGATGAGTGAGCTGAGAGAGAATGGTGAGTCCAGACAGACAGGAGGGAGCCTGAAAGTGGAGTGGAGAAGAGGGAGGTGTGAAGGAAAAGAAATGCTGCTCCTGTGAAGTATCTGGGTGCCAAAGAGGATGTGAATAACCGCTTGCTTAAAATTCTCATTCCCTGCTCACAATTCTTCTTTTCTTTCTCCCTAGGAAAAACATTTACCAAGAGCTCTGATACCTGGTTTATCCTGGCCCGAATCGCTGGCCTCTGCAACCGGGCTGACTTTAAGGCTAATCAGGAGATCCTGCCCATTGCTAAGGTGTCAGGCCCAAGGGGAAGAGGGTACCTCAGTGTCCAGGGTGTAACCTGCCCTCTCCCAAAAAATCCTCTCCTGGAGCTCAGTAATTTCCCCCCAGGTACCCGCCCTCCCCATTTGTCCCCTCTCCATGTTGCCACAGGTATGCCTCATGCCCAGGTAGCATGCCCCTGGGGCTTACTATACAAACCCCATCCTGGCAGAGAGCCACAACAGGTGATGCTTCCGAGTCAGCCCTCCTCAAGTTCATCGAGCAGTCTTACAGTTCTGTGGCAGAGATGAGAGAGAAAAACCCCAAGGTGGCAGAGATTCCCTTTAATTCTACCAACAAGTACCAGGTACAGAACCCACAAAGGTAGGAGAATGGTGGTGGGGAATGGGCTTATCATTGGGAAAAGGGGAGCTTTGCCTCTGCCTTCAACTTCATCTCTGAGCAGCAGAGGAGCTCAGTAGAACCTGCATCCCAATTAACAGAAGACTCGCATCAAGAGAACGTGACAAACAGGTAAAGAGAGGCGAAACAGGTGATAAAGGAAGAGGCATCAGTCAGTCCTATGCAGAGATCTGAGCTGTGCCACTTGGGGAAAAAGCGAGTCATAAAATTCTCTCTGAAATGTCTGTAGATAGCAAAAGCTGGTTGGTGAAAGTCATGTTAGAGTCACATGGGCAGCTGTTAGGAGGCCCCTCTGTGTCTACTAGGAAATTTGCCACTGCGGAATTAGGTTGCATTTGCAGACACTTTATTTCATTAGCCATCAAGTATTTCCTTTCACCCCACACTTGACTTGCAGTTCTTGTGGCTGCCAGTGGTTAGGCGATCAGGGGTCTCTGCCTGCATTGGCACCTGATCCTCTCCCCTGTGTGTCTTGTATCTTCTTTTCTGATAAGGACGCAAATCATATTAGATTAGGGCCTCCCCTACTTCTATGTAACCTTAACTAATTACGTGTGTTCGTGTTTGTGAAGTTTTTCATTTCCCAGGAACATTTTGGTCCACTCTCTGGGGAGGAGTGGACAAGAGCAGGGGAAATGCTGAGTGAGGGACCATGAAGGGACAGGAAAGAGTCTTTCTCTCCAAAGTAGAATCTGGGCAGACTGAAGAGAGGGTTATGGTAGGAATCAGGAATAGTGGCATTATCAGAACTGGAGCTTTGCCAGGCGCGAGCTGAGTTCCACAGGGCAATCATGATTTGCTCAGGGAAGTAGATTCTTCAACTCCATGCATTACTGAAAAGGTCAGATATTCAGGTGTGGGTAAAATGTCTCAGAGAAGATGACAATGAGACTCCCAAGTCTGCTGGTATCTTTTTTTTTTTTTTTTTTTTTTTTTTTTTGAGATGGAGTTTTGCTCTTGTTGCCCAGGCTGGAATGCAATGGCACGATCTTGGCTCACTGCAACCTCCACCTCCTGGGTTCAAGGGAGTCTCCTGTCTTAGCTTCCCAAATAGCTGGGATTACAGGCATGTGCCACTGCGCCCGGCTAATTTTTTGTGTTTTTAGTAGAGACAGGATTTTACCATGTTGGCTATGCTGGTCTCGAACTCCTGACCTCAGGTGATCCACCCCCCTCAGCCTCCCAAAGTGCTAGGATTACAGGCGTGAGCCACCGTGCCTGGCGTCTATATAAATTTTTTTTAACTGAATTACTCATAGTTTTACACTGAAAACTGAGTAAGTAAGGGTTAAATAGATCTATCCTTTTCTGTCTCAACTGGTTTTTAGTCAATGTAATTAAAATAGGTCTCTTAGGCCCAAATGGCAAACTTATTCCCATTTTTTTCTGATGTTTAGTGGCCTCACTAGTCTGACAGGAATTCTGTGGCTTGGCAGGGCCTTTGACGGCAGCATAGCCTTTAACTGGAAAGAATTAGGTACCTCTCCCTTCATGTGATTCAAAATAAAAGCAAAACATATTCACAGCATTTGTTGGGGCACCCAACAAATAGTGACTTTCTCTCAAAGGACTCTGTTGGTGCCTCTTCTGAGCTACTGAACATGCGGCTCAAATGGCAGACTTGTCCTCAGTGGTTCACCGAGTGTGACAGGCTGTCCCACTGGCCACCAAGCTCTGGCAGGCACTTGCTCTGGGAGGCCCTCAGTTTGCTGCCTTCCTTAGCTTGCCCTAAAGGTGGAGACTCCAGTCTTTGCAAGAGACATCTGAGACTGCTGGCGGTTTGCAGAGCTTGGTCTGTTTCCCTCTGAGATAAAAATGAAACGAAGAAAATGCTCTGTTCCAGCATTTCCAGACTTCTCCCTCCGTCTCTTTTATATGTAATTTTCTATCAAGATGTGATTTTCTTCCGTGACCAGATTACTAGTAGGTCTTGCCATCACCTCCTGGGCCCTTCACTTATTCAACACATTTTACTGAGCACTTAGAAAACTGAGCTCTTTAAACGTTTTCCAGCTTTCTGCTTAAGTGAGTTACGGTTCTTCCTCTTAATTGCTTAAGCATATTTTGAATGTAACTGAACAAATGAACAGAACAGTTGTAACCACGTTTCTTGCACTGGTTTCCCACCCTGCTTACCCTGTGGGCAGTACAGTCTGGCCTCCTCTGCACTCCCGCTGTTCCTTTCAATGCGTCGATTTTGTTCTCAACAGGCGACCTAGCGGGCATTTCCTGTCCATCACAAGAGGAACCCCATGGAGAGCTCCTTTTCATACATCAGAGATCAAGAGGAAATGCAAAACCCACATTTCTCTCTCCTTGCTGCGGGTTGTCCCCTCGGGTTCATTTCATGAATGTGCCCTTTCCCTCCCCGACCACAGCCACAAGGACTCCCATGCCCAACCGCACTAGCTAGCCCCTCTCAGGAGACTTCTCACGCTTTTAGGAGACAGAGGCCCAGGGACTAGAATGACTAACTTATTTTTGGATTGTATTTCACAGTTTTCAAAGTATTTTCTACACTATCTCTTATAAAAATCCAATGAAGGGTCAGGTGTGGTGGCTCATGCCTGTAATCCCAGCAGTTTGGGAGGCCAAGGTGGGCAGATCACCTGAGGTCAGGAATTCAAGACCAGGCTGACCAACATGGTGAAACCCCCGTCTCTGCTAAAAATGCAAAAAATCAGCCAGGCATAGTGGCGGTGCCTGTAATCCCAGCAGTTTCGGAGGCCAAGGTGGGTAGATCACCTGAGGTCAGGAGTTCAAGACCAGCCTGACCAGCATGGTGAAACCCCCGTCTCTGCTAAAAATGCAAAAAATCAGCCCGGCATAGTGGCAGTGCCTGTAATCCCAGCTACTCGGGAGGCTGAAGCAGGAGAATCACTTGAACCCAGAGGCAGAGGTTGCAGTGGGCTGAGATCACACCACTGCACTCCAGCCTGGGCGACAGAGTGAGACTCCATCTTCAAAAACAAAAACAAAACACAACAAAAAAACCCATGAAGGAGGCAAGGCAGAGGCTTTTATGTTTTGTCGAAGGAACTAAGATTTTGCAAAATTAAACGGACTGACCTGAGGTCATAATGCATTCTTGCTGGCCCCCAGAACACAGGTCTTTGGATTTTTTTTTTTTTTTTTTTTTTTTTGAGACAGCATCTGGCTCTGTCACCCAGGCTCGAGTGCAATAGCGCAACCTTGGCTCACTGCAACCTCTGCTTCCAGGGTTCCAGCGATTCTCCTGCCTTAGCCTCCCAAGTGGCTGGGATTACGGGCACAAGCCACCATGCCCAGCTAATTTTTGTATTTTTAGTAGAGACGGGGGTTTGCCATGCTGGCCAGGCTAGTCTTGAACTCCTGACCTCAAGCAATCCACCCGCCTTGGCCTCCCAAAGTGCTGGGATTACAGGAATGAGCCGCTACACCTGGCCTTCAGACTCTTTTTCTTTCCTGTCTACTCTGCTTTCTTTCTTTGCCAGCCCTACTGTTTCTGCTCTCTCGCCATCCAGTTGGCAAGGATGCAGGGGAAAAGTGAGAGTGCCTGGTTCTGCCCCCAGGGAGCTTCAGGCTGAGAAGATAATAGAGATTCCTGTGCAAATAATACCAGGCTGCACTTTGCTAGAAAAAGGAGGAGGGGCTGGGCTCAACCTGGGGCAAGATGTGACTGGGGAGGGGAGGGAACAAAAGAAATGGGGGTATGAAACACATTGTCTGTCTTTTTACCTTTGAAACCTTCCCCTTCTTTTTGCCCCTGATCCTTGGTCTCTCCTCCTGTCCCATCAGTGCTCCCTCTGCTCTCCCTAGATGTCCATCCACCTTCGGGAGGACAGCTCCCAGACCCACGTACTGATGATGAAGGGTGCTCCGGAGAGGATCTTGGAGTTTTGTTCTACTTTCCTTCTGAATGGGCAGGAGTACTCAATGAACGATGAAATGAAGGAAGCCTTCCAAAATGCCTATTTAGAACTGGGAGGTCTGGGGGAACGTGTGCTAGGTGAGGAGCTTTGGGAGAAGTTTTTAAAAGAATGGCATCAAAATGGTTATTATCCGTGGGGTGAGAAATCAAGGATGTTGGGGTAAGCAGATAGGAATGTAGAATGCTGGATGACTACTGGTCCCTCCCTCTGTCTCTCTCCAGGCTTCTGCTTTTTGAATCTGCCTAGCAGCTTCTCCAAGGGATTCCCATTTAATACAGATGAAATAAATTTCCCCATGGACAACCTTTGTTTTGTGGGCCTCATATCCATGATTGACCCTCCCCGAGCTGCAGTGCCTGATGCTGTGAGCAAGTGTCGCAGCGCAGGAATTAAGGTAAATACTTGCCCAGCCCAGGAGCCCCTCACCTGTCACAAGTTGAAGCATCTACTAGAAGGCCTTGTGCAGAGTAGATGCTTAATAATCTTAGTTTAATTGAGCCGATTTCTGTTTCCTTGGGCTTATGATTTTTACTTAATAGTAAGTTTCCTCTCTAGTTAGAATTCTACTTGCATTGAACATTAGAATCACCAGGGAGGCTTTAGAAATCGGATATCTAGGACACACCCCAGACCGATTTAATTAGAAACTCTCAGGGTAGGATCCTGGCAACAGTATTTTTAAAAACTTTCCTGGAGATTCCAGTGAGCAGAGAAGTTTGAGAACCAGTGTCCAGCCCAGTGCTTCTCAGACCAACGTGCGTGCAGATCCCTCAGGGGTTGTTTTGAAATGCAGATCTGGCTTCAGAAGGTCCAGGGAAACCTGAGAGACTGCATTTTTAACGAGCTCCCAGGCGATGCTGTTGCTGCTGGTCTGCAGACCACACTAGGAATAGCAAAGTGCTAGAAGACGTCGTGTAAATGTGATGCCGAGATGGGTGGTAAAAGGGTAAGGCTAGGAGGGCTGGGGCTCTGGATCAGGCAATAGTGAGAATGAGATATTGAGAGCTGAAGGATCTTCAATGGGTGTGAGCAGCTGCCCTAAGAGGTATATGCCCAGGTGTAAAAACTGGAAACCAAAAATCAGTCAGAGCAAGAGTGAAAGTTCAGCTTCAAAACAAACCCAGAGGTAGAAAATCCTCTTTGATCAGGGTGGGCCTTGAACTTCATGGGATGGCAGCAATAGAATTCTTCAAATTCTGAGATGTTCTGTGTCTCATGGTTTCCCAGGTCAAATTCTAAGACTCATCATATACATCTTTACAGCTTAGATATAGACACCTTCCTTGCTCATACCTTACATTCTGGATTACCTGTATATTCCGGCTCCTAGACTTGGGGGATTGGAGTTATTTAAGGAGAACTAGGTGTTCTCTGTTGGAACTGGCTTTATGTTAGACCTGTGACCGTTGGCAGTTTGTCCGGGGTCAGTCTGGGCCATGTGTGCTGGGAGGGACTTGGGAACCCTGGGCATTGGTTTCCAGGTAGTGATCATTCCTCCATTCCTTCATTCAGTAATTTGTTTGTTCATGGCTTACTATGTGCTAGGCATTGTGCTACGGCAGGAAACTTTACAAGGAAGCCACCCTTGCAGAGCTGTCAGTCCAGTGGGGAAGAGAGATAAACAGGCAATCACCATACAGAGAAGTGTGGCAAGTGCTGAAATATGGCAGGAACGGAATGCTGTGAAAGCACGCGGCCTGGGTATTCATCTTTGGGTAGAAATGGGACAGGACTAGGTACCAGGTATCCAAAACCAAGCTGAAACAAAGGCGCAGGGTGAGGCCACAGAAAGAAGAAAGGTAGAGTGAGAATTTCAATGCACTGGGCCTTAGATGAAATTTTGCTAGGCAGATGGATTATTCCAGACATTCCTTTATTACCACTTGTTCTATGTGTAGGTGTTTCTGTCTTTGCACTTAAGGAAGCAGAATAGCTTCTGGAGCAATTAAATGAAATTCTGAATATAGTCAAATCTCTGGCTTATTCCTGGTAAATTTAGGACCCAAATTGTCCTGTTTTATGGTCTCATGGTCTTGACCCACTCCCAAGGGTTGAAATCACAGTAGCATGGTTTTTGGTCTACACCACAAGTTCTTGGGAATGAGCGACTAAAACCCTTGTTGAAAAAAGCAGTGGTCTGTCAGTTCTTAGAGGAGAAAAATGAAGGATCCAGGCTCTGAAGATGATTCTGCTCCTCTTCCCTCCCCTTCCCAATGCAGGTGATCATGGTAACAGGAGATCATCCCATTACAGCTAAGGCCATTGCCAAGGGTGTGGGCATCATCTCAGAAGGCACTGAGACGGCAGAGGAAGTTGCTGCCCGGCTTAAGATCCCTATCAGCAAGGTTGATGCCAGGTGAGATCACTAAAGAACTCAAGATCTGCCATGTTCCCTCCATCCCCAGCCTGCCCTACCCAGATGCCACTTTACTAACGTTCTTGGAGTCTCCTTCAATAGGTAGGATGTGTGGGGTTTACACTACAAAGTAAAACATAATAGGAAAATAAAGTGAATATGTCAGTGGGTTTTCAAAGGAAGCAAGATGAAGAAAGAGGTAAAGAGAGGAGTGGTTGGCAAAAGTGTGGGGAGAGAATAGGATGTGTCAATTTTGGGACAATATAGGGCTGAGGACAAGTGAGGAGACTAGGTTGAAAGAAGAAGCAATGAAGCTATAGTCAAGATTGGCACCGAGACCCCTGGTGAATTCTCAACACTCAAAACTAGCTTTTTGAAATTATTTTCCCTCAGTGCTGCCAAAGCCATTGTGGTGCATGGCGCAGAACTAAAGGACATACAGTCCAAGCAGCTTGATCAGATCCTCCAGAACCACCCTGAGATCGTGTTTGCTCGGACCTCCCCTCAGCAGAAGCTCATCATTGTCGAGGGATGTCAGAGGCTGGTAAGGAAGGAAAAGGAGCCCCAAGGAAACTGGCAGAACACCTGTGGCTTAGCCCCGTTCCAAAACAAGCAGAGGAACATGTGGGCTGGGCTAGAGGAGACTCCAGAGAGTACCCCATCTGGAACCTCCATGGTGGCCTTCAGTTTGGGGGCTCCCTGAAAGTTTAAATATCTCAGGAGGAGTGGGAGAAGGACAGGAGCCCTAGACCAAGCATGGTTACATCAGGAAACAAGGGATGTAGAAAGCGTACTGATCTTTGGGACTAGTTCTGGATCTAATGCAATAAATTTTTCACTCCCTCTGTCTGGACTTCCTCAGGGAGCCATTGTGGCCGTGACGGGTGATGGGGTGAACGACTCCCCTGCGCTGAAGAAGGCTGACATTGGCATTGCCATGGGCATCTCTGGCTCTGACGTCTCTAAGCAGGCAGCCGACATGATCCTGCTGGACGACAACTTTGCCTCCATTGTCACGGGGGTGGAGGAGGGTGAGGAGGCAGGGTGACCAGGGTGGAGACTTCAACCTTGGACTCAGGTGGGGGTTGGTGTACATCCCCTCTTTCCGTTTTCCCGTCATCCAACCTCCATGAGCCTGTACAGGCTCAGAAGAAAATCACTGTAAGACTAAATTTTGCAAATTAGATCAGCTGGTACATAGACCATCACTATCTGCAACGCCTTTTGATGAGATTGGAGAAAAGTCCCCTTTATTCATTTTATTTTCCTATCAGGGAGACTGAGACTCTGGTATACACAATATCTTCATTGTCCTCTCACTGGAATTCAAGTAGGCCCACAGCCAATTCCAAGACATAGCCACACCCCTGGGAATATTCCATGCACCGCAATCTTTAGGAGGGTCCCCTAGGAACCTGTTGCCTAAATAATGGTGATACATCAGGATCAGCTGGAGCTTGACCCATGAATTGACTGCATAAGCCCAATTACACACCCTCTTCCCCAGAGAATTGTGAAGAGAATGCCCTCCTGCGAACAGGAGGGACCAAGAATTCTGCATTCCAGGTTCCCTGCTTTCTGCCTGGAGCTATCTTACTAAAACATATGGCAATCCACATCATAATAATGATTACCATTTTATTGAAACCTTGTATAATCCTGACACTTTGCTTGGTATTTTATATCCACTCAATTCAGTAAGTTCGTTTGAACACTGATTATGTGGGAGGCACTATGCTTGATGCTGGGGATACAACAGTAGGGAGAACAAAGACACAAATCCCTGCCCTCATGTAACTTAATTTCTAGTGGGGATGACAGACAATAAAATAAGTAAATTACATAGTATGGTAGAAGGAGATAAGTGCCGTGGGACAGACCAAGCAGAGAGTGCAGAGAGGGATTTGATCTTTGAAAAGGCAGTCAAAGATGGATGCAGCAATCTTACAAGGCAGGAGGAATGAAGCTCACAGAGGTGAGGGTGCCCAAGGTCACAGCTAGCTATGGCAGAAGATGGGATTTGAACACAAGCCTGTCCCAAGCCCTGGATGTTTCCATTTCAGCCTTAATCTTGTAAAGGCTTTTATACTGACATTCTCAAACATTGCAGGATTAACCAGGCCCAACCCTGCTAATTTTCAGAGATCAGATAACGTTAACTAGGGTGAATCTAAGAACAAAGAGTACACAGACAGCATGGCTCTGATTAAAAGGCACACAATTTAGGAATACTGGGACCCTGGAGGTCTAGGACCTCCAGACCCTTTCCTGGACTGTGACACTTCTTTGAGGTGGCCTGTCTGTCCCGGAGCTGGTTTGAGGGAGGCGTGTTCTCCCAGGGCTTCTCACAGGAGGTTGTCCATCCTCCCCAGGCCGCCTGATCTTCGACAACCTGAAGAAATCCATCATTTACACCCTGACCAGCAACATCCCCGAGATCACGCCCTTCCTGATGTTCATCATCCTCGGTATACCCCTGCCTCTGGGAACCATAACCATCCTCTGCATTGATCTCGGCACTGACATGGTAAGGGCCAAGCTGGTGAGAAAGAGATTCCTAGAATTCTGCCTCCTAAGCTCCCTGCTTTCCGCCTGGAGCTATCTTACTAAAACTCATGACAACCCACTTATGACCCGGCTCTCGCACCTCCTGCGAGATGGATTGAGGCTGCATCAAGACAGGATGGTAGAGCTTGAATTACTGCTGGGTTTCCTTCTGAACTTTGTGACCGCTGTCGTCCCCACCCTCCATCCTCCAGGTCCCTGCCATCTCCTTGGCTTATGAGTCAGCTGAAAGCGACATCATGAAGAGGCTTCCACGGAACCCAAAGACGGATAATCTGGTGAACCACCGTCTCATTGGCATGGCCTATGGACAGATTGGTGCGCCCAGAGGAATGAGGGGTGGAGGGAGCAGGGAGTGGTTGCCCCTGCCTGGCAACATGAGCCATCTCAGTTTGGAAGTCAGGGAGATATTTTCTCAGCAACAAACTGTGCTAGGCCGTGAAAACACAAAGAACCACTCATCTCTGATCTCCCCTTGACTTAGAGTCCAGTACAAAAGGAACAAACATACATAAAATGATAGCATCTCCAAGTGCCAAGTAATGAGTATAGACAGAACATGCTACAGGATTACAAAGCAAGCAGGCTCACCATTATGAGGATAGCTAGAGAGGCCTTATGCAGGAAATAGGACTTAAACTTGGTGTGGGAGAGTGGGGCTTAGACTAGTAAGTGTGTGGTCAGGTGTGGGAGACCAAAGGAGTGGGGAATTTCATATGGCACAGTTAGAGAAGAATGAATAATCCTTAGTCTTTATAAAGTAGTGAAAAATAAGACTGTAGACAGAGATATCATTTGTGTTGGGGTCAGCCTTGACAGACATTTGAGAGTCATTAGAAGTCTTTGTTCTTGAGTTTCCAGGTGCAATGATATTTCAGAAAATAGGTCGAGTGATGAACAGAGTAAGATCCTGTCTCAAAAAAAAAAAAAAAAATTGGGAGAGGGAATCAGTGGCCTCTAAAGTCCTTTTTAGTTTTAAGATTATGTGATTCAAAGCTGACTCTGGGTCAGAATTTAGAAACAAATGTCAGAGCTTGAAGGAAAGTCCCACAGAGATGAGAGATGACAGGCTCAGGGAGCTGATGGTAAGATTCTTCCGCATTACTCTTCAGACACACACCAGCCCAGCCAGAAGCAAGTCCCAGCCTCCAGCCCTCCCCTGGCCTACCTTTTGGGGCCCTTCCCTGAACCAGGCTCCCTGTCCTGCAACTCTGTCATTCACAGGGATGATCCAGGCTCTGGCTGGATTCTTTACCTACTTTGTAATCCTGGCTGAGAATGGTTTTAGGCCTACTGATCTGCTGGGCATCCGCCTCCACTGGGAAGATAAATACTTGAATGACCTGGAGGACAGCTACGGACAGCAGTGGGTGAGTAGAAGGGATAAGGTAGGAGCTGAGACCAGTAAGAGTGAGAGTGACAGGGGAGAGTGGGTCTAGCAAATATTTTAAGAGGGAAGAAGGGAAGCACGACACAAACAGAGCTGATGCCTTTTCTTCAGTCCTCTATGAGCCTTCTCACACTTGCCCTCAGTCTTCAGCCACAACAGCAAATCTTCTTCTGTTTAGCATAGGCTCATTCTGATTGGCTCCTCCTGTCTGTTGTCTGGCCCTGCCTATCTGGGTCCTTTGGCTCCTTGGAGTCTTTGTCATATCAACTTTTCTGAGCCGGTTTCTCTTTTCCCAGGTTTCAACCATGATTGCCCCAGAAATAAATGCTGGGTCCTCTCCTCTTATACTCTTCCTCCACGAGAGTTCAAATGATATGGTTTAAAATTTGAGGCTGGGTGCAGTGGTTCACGCCTATAATCCCAGGACTTTGGGAGGCCGAATTGGGAGGATCACCTGAGGTTGGGAGTTAAGACCATCCTGGCCAACATGGAGATACCCCGTCTCTACTAAAAATACAAAATTAGCCAGGCGTGGTGGCACGTGCCTGTAATCCCAACCACTCGGGAGGCTGAGTCAGGAGAATCACTTGAACTCAGGAGGCGAAGGTTGCAGTGAGCCAAGATCACGCCATTGCACTCCAGCCTGGGCAACAAGAGTAAAACTCTGTCTCAAAAAATAAATAAATAAATATAAAATTTGAAAACCAGCTGGGCGCAGTGACTCAAGCCTGTAATCCCAGCACTTTGGGAGGCTGAGGCAGTTGGATTACAAGGTCAAGAGATCGAGACCATCCTGGCCAACATGGTGAAACCACATCTCTACTAAAAATACAAAAATAAGCTGGGCATGGTCTCGAGTGCCTGTAATCCCAGCTACTCAGGTGGCTGGGGCAGGAGAATCGCTTGATCCCAGGAGGCAGAGATTGCAGTGAGCCAAGATTGCTCCACTGCACTCCAGCCTGGCAACAGAGCAAGACTGCGTCTCAAAGAAAAAAAAAACAACCCTGAAAACCTATTTTCTTTCTATATCCCTTCCTAATCATTCTAAACCTTTTTAACCTAGAGGATACCTCTCTATAGTTGTCTTTTCTAACATCCAAGATGAATGAGGCTCCAACCAAAGCCCTCTCCCCAACAATATGTGTTCAAGAATTTTAGTAGGTATGCTTTTTTGGTATCTGTGAATACTCCTGTCCCAATTTCTAAGACAGTGGGACAGGTGACATGTGACAGCAATTATTGCTAGAATTGTAGTGTCATAGAGGACACAGTCAATTATCATCATTCTATAGATGAGGAAACTGATCTAGGAAGATTCTGTAACTTGCTCAAAGTCCCACAGTGAATCCCTAAAAGAGCTGGACTTGAATTCTGGACTCTTGATCCCTGACCAGCACTTTCCCACTTCACCATGATGTCTCCAAACCAAGCCAATTGCAGGTTTCTCAAATTGTGTTCAAATCTGAATTGTTGGGAAGGTGCCCCTCACATACAGTTGGCTTCCACTAGCTGAGTCTTATAAGGCCATCTGATGTCAATATTCCCAGCTGTCAACACTGCTGCAGGATCCAATGACACCCAAAGTTCTCATTGCTGTGCACCCTGACAACATCTCAACTCCCAGCTCAAGCCCTTGTTTTCCATCTTGATACTTCCTCCCTGCTGCCAAGATGCAGCATGACATAAATTTACTGACAATAAATTAAAGGTAATTGAAAGTAATTTGAGATAAAAAGTTAAGAATTCCCCCCTGTACATTGAAGACATCTTGAAGTATCACAAAAATGTGTGGCGAACAGTTGCCCTGAGCAACAAACTATAAAGGCGCGTCTGTGTCTCTTCTATGACTGTAATTTTCAGATAATCTAGTACAGAGCCACCCACCTGAGAAGTGCATGATGCACTGCTAGAAGCAAGGACCGCTCCTTACTTTCTAAATATCTTTCATTAACTCCAGTGATTCCCCCACTCATTTGTTCATTCGGACAATATTTACTGAGCATCTTCTATGTACCAGGTCCTGTTCTAGGGCCTGGGATATGATAGTGAACAAAAATCATCAAGTTATTGCTCTCATGGAGCTTATTTCTAGTTAGAGATGGGAAGACAGATAATAACCAAATATATAATATATTTAATCAAAATATTGTAAGTCCAAGGGAGTCCAAGAAGTGTTGGAACTAGGATACTAGAGTGAGATGGAATTATAAAAATGCTGGTCAGAGAGAAAAAGATGCTTGAAATTACAGAGAAATAATAGGTATTGGAAAGGATAATATCTAGAGTTTAAGGACGGGAGCAAGCAGCCCAGGTGGGGAGTGGAGGACAACATCATTGGAGGAGAAGATCAAGGAACTGTGAGACCACGGCATTGGAAGGATCATCAACATGGACATTTCAATCTCCAAAAACAAGGACAGAAGTAATAGTGGAGTAACAGTGTCAGAAGCTAAAATCTTCAAGAAATGATAGGGAGTGACACAGGTAATGGCAACTGACTGATTGGTCTTATTCTAAGTTCCATGCTCGGCTCATCAATTTCCAGCCTTTGTCTTCTATTGTTTAAGGCTCTATATTGCTCTCCAAGTACAACTTTACCGCATCCCATGGGGTTTGATATGTAGTATTTCATTATTGTGTAGTCCTACATATTTTCAAATTTATTTGATCTACGAGTTATTTATAAACATATTGTTTTGGTTTTTAAAACATAAGCTTTTCTCTCCAGTCTAATTTACGTGCACCTCTTCTGTGTTCCCATAGCCCTCTGCAATCTCTCTTTTATAACCTATCTATTGTGCTGACATGGTTAGCATAATTATTTTCCCCACTAGACTCTAAGTTCCTTATGTGTAAAGTGTGAATGAAAGAACAAATGAATGAATGAATGTCTCCTATCTGATACCACTCTTTGGGGTATTTCTTTCCCCCCTGTATTCACATTGTCCTCTGGCCCTACCATCTTTTCTGACCCATATCCACTGACTCTGCCTTCTTCCCTTTTTTTTTTTTTTTTGAGATGGAGTCTCGCTCTGTCGCCCAGGCTGGAGTGCAGTGGCATGATCTCAGCTCACTGCAAGCTCCGCCTCCCAGGTTCATGCCATTCTCTCGCCTCAGCCTCCTGAGCAGCTGGGACTACAGGCACCCGCCACCACGCCTGGCTAATTTTTTGTATTTTTAGTAGAGACAGGGTTTCACTGTGTTAGCCCGGATGGTCTCGATCTCCTGACCTCGTGATCCGCCCGCCTCAGCCTCCCAAAGTGCTGGGATTACAGGCATGAGCCACCACACGCCCAGCCCTGCCTTCCTTTCTAATTCCACCTTCTTCTCTTACCCTCTCCTTCTTATTAATTCAATCCATATTTATTGAGACATGCTACATGCCATCCACTGAACTAAGCACAGGGAGAGGACATAAAGCTAAATAAGGCAAGTGCTTGTTCTTGAGAAGCTCTCAGTCAGGCAAGGAAAACATAAACAAATCATAATACAACATGAAAAGCGCTAAAACAGACATCTGTGAAGTGCTGTGGGGTCTAAAGAGTGAGGACCTGGCTGGGCACAGTGGCTCACGCCTGTAATCCCAGCACTTTGGGAGGCAGAGGCCGTCAGATCGCCTGAGGTCAGGAGTTCGAAACCAGTCTGGCCAACAGGGTGAAACCCCGTCTCTACTAAAAATACACAAATATTAGCTGGGTGTGGTGGCAGGTGCCTGTAGTCCCAGCTACTTGGGAGGCTGAGGCAGGAGAATTGCTTGAACCCAGGAGGCGGAGGTTGCAGTAAGCAGATACCACACCATTGCACTCCAGCCTGGGCAACAAGAGTGAGACTTCGTCTCAAAAAAAAAAAAGAATGAGGACCTGACTCAGCCCAGGGGTCCAGGAAGGTGGGAGAGGAAAGAAGCCTTAGGGTGTACGGAATCCCCTTCTGACACTGTCTCCTCTCTCCCTGCGCTCTCTAGACCTATGAGCAACGAAAAGTTGTGGAGTTCACATGCCAAACGGCCTTTTTTGTCACCATCGTGGTTGTGCAGTGGGCAGATCTCATCATCTCCAAGACTCGCCGCAACTCAGTTTTCCAGCAGGGCATGAGGTGAACATCCCACCAAACAGCCCCAGCACTCTCCCAAGCCCCACACACCAGGACGTACCATTTCCCCCTGCCTTTTCCTCTCCCTCACCGCCACACCCATGAATGTTTCTTCCCAGAAACAAAGTCCTAATATTTGGGATCCTGGAGGAGACACTCTTGGCTGCATTTCTGTCCTACACTCCAGGCATGGACGTGGCCCTGCGAATGTACCCACTCAAGTGAGTAAGGGAAGGGATGCAAGCAGGGGATGTGCAGGCACGGGGGAGCATACAGAGGAAGGGTGTGTTTCACTAGGATTGTCATGAGCCAGGAGCTGCCTGGATACATAGAGCTACATGTACACTCAGTGATACAAGGAGAGTCATCTGTGCTCTGATAAGTGGATCTTATTTAGGGAGATATTAGAGACTGTGCCAAATGATCACAACCCACTAGACACACAAATTTAGCAGACTTACCAGTGTTTAACAGAGTGAAATCTTTTTCGTGATGATGTGTGCTGTAGTTGTCCAAGGATACATATTGCTTGGAGCTGAAGTAACCATAAAAATAGCCTAATCTATGCTTAGCTAATTCTGTTGTACTTATGCAAATATGTTTTAATGTGTATGTATGTGATCGTGCCTACTGAAATTCTTATTGTCTGGTGCCTTGTCTTGTTCAACTCCAGGTTTTTGCTTTGCATTAACATTAGTATATGCTTGATGTGGAAAAATTTATATTTAAAAATGTACAGAGAAAAAAGCAAATGTTCCATTCCACTCCCATTCCCATTACCCAACCCAACTTGCATAGGTAGCCTCAGTTAAGGATTTAGTATGTATTCTTCCAACACACTTCTTTATTTTATTTTATTTTTTATTTTGAGATGGAGTTTTGCTCTTATTGCCCAGGCTGGAGTGAAATGTCACATTCTCGGCTTACTGCAACCTCCGCCTCCCAGGTTCAAGCGATTCTCCTGCCACAGCCTTCCAAGTAGCTGGGATTACAGGCACCTGCCATCATGCCGGGCTAATTTTTTGTATTTTTAGTAGAGATGTGGTTTCACCATGTTGGCCAGGATGGTCTTGAACTCCCAACCTCAGGTGATCCACCCGCCTCTGCCTCCCAAAGTGCTGGGATTACATGCGTGAGCCACCATACCCGGCCTTCTTCCAACACATTTCTATGCATGGCTGTACTCTGCTCACCTTTTCATCCCTTGTAATGTTTTACACCATGCTTTATACAACGCAGGCACTCAATTAATGTTTAATAGGAGACATTGGCACTGGCCTTAGACACTCACAGTCCAAGGTGGAAATCTCAACTCTACTATGTATTATTCTGTGGCCTTGGACAAGTATGGAACCATTCTGAGCCTCAGCTACACCTGCAAAGTCTCAATAATACGCTCCAAGTATGGACCTTGCAGAGTGTTGTGAGATTTACACGTAGAAATGGGCATAAAGCACCAAGCATGCTTAGGTCATGGTAGATGCCTTGTTACTAGTAGCTTTATTCTTGTTGTTATTAATGCGATTATAGACATAATAACAAATGTGGTTGGTATTATCTATGCTTTCAAACACTCTGTGTACACATTAACCATAAAACTTAGCACCTAATATTGCGATTCTGTATTCTGTGTGTGTGTGTGTTCACCCTCTTTTCTCTGATTTCCCTGAGCTCCTTGAGAGCTACATGAGACCAACATGGTATCATTTTTATTTCCCCAGTACCTAACACAGACACAGAGTACATAAAACAATTGTTTGTTGAATGAAGGCGGGGGGTGGCTGTTTGTGTAGAAATGTTTATATTTGTGTGTGTGTGGAATGAGCCATGGCCTAGGCTTGTACTGTCCAATACGGTGGCCACTATCCATATACGACTATTGTGCTTTTGACATATGAGACTAGTGAGACTGGGGAAGTAAATTTGTAATTTTATTTAATTTTAATTAAAGTCAAAAACTAAAACAATGTTTTTCTATATTATAACTTTATTATTTTGGATGGACTACATTCCCCTTCAACTGTTGAAAATAATTTTGTATCTGAGTTCAGACATTCTGTCAGTGAAAAATATTCACTGAATTTCCAAGACTTAGGATGAGAAGAAGAATGTAAAATATCTTCTTGATAATGCTTTTTTTTTTTTTTTTTTTTTGAGATGGAGTGTCAGTCTGTTGCCCAGGCTGGAGTGCAGTAGCGCAATCTTGGCTCACCGCAATCTCGGCTCACTGCAACCTCCGCCCCCCTGGTTCAAGCAATTCTCCTGCCTCAGTCTCCTGAGTAGCTGGGATTACAGGCACGCGTCACCACACCCGGCTAATTTTTGTATTTTTAGTAGAAACAAGGTTTTATCATGTTGGTCAGGCTGATCTCGAGCTCCTGACCTCATGATCCACCTGCCTCGGCCTTCCAGAGTGCTGGGATTACAGGCGTGAGCCACCGCGCCCAGGCTTGATAATGCTAATATTGAGGCGGGGGCGTAGTGGCTCCAATCACAGCACTTTGGGAGGCCACGGTGGGGGGATCGCTTAAGGCCAGGAGTTCAAGACCAGCCTGTACAACAAAGTGAGACTTCGTCTCAATAAAAAAATTTAAAACTTAGCCAGGTGTAGCGGTGCACACCGATGGTCCCAGCTACTCAGGAGGCTGAGGCAGTAGCATTGCTTGAGCCCAGGAGTTCAAGACTGCAGTGAATTATGATTGTGCCACTGCACTCCAGCCTGGACGACAGAGCGAGTCCCTGTCTCTAAAAAAAACATTAAATGTAATTAAAATAAATAATGTTTATATTGATTACATATTTAACTGATAATGTTTTTGATATATTGGGTTAAATAAAAATATTATTAAAATTAATTTCTTCTGTTTCATTTTACTTATGTTAATGTGGCTACTAGAAAATATTAAATTTTACATGTGGCTCACATTATATTTCTATTGGACAGTGCTGGTCTAGGCCATTTCTTCTGTCATCCAAGGGAACAACTGCTGTCCTGATTCAACCCCTCCCCAGAATCCATCTTCCTGGTCTAATTATAAAAAGAGGTTGAGAAAGAAAACAATGTCCCTATCTTTGTAATACAGAAGCATCAATATATTCGCTGACAAAGTATCCCCACACTAGATGTCTCAGATAGTCCCCTCCTGCTCAGACAACCTCCTGTTTGTGGGCACAAGCCCTAGAGTGTGCAGAGAGCACAGGGGTCTCCCTCAGCGGCTCCACAAAAGTTGGTAGAGAATCTTGTGAACATTGCATGTACCGCTAATATGACATTTATCATATTATATTATCATTGGCTTTTTTTTTCCCGACGAAGTCTTGGTCTCGCTCTGTCGCCTAGTCTGGAGTGCAGTGGTGCGATCTTGGCTCACTGCAACCTCTGCCCCGGGTTCAAGCAATTCTCCTGCCTCAGCCTCCTGAGTAGCTGGGATTACAGGCGCACACCACCATGCCCCGCTAATTTTTGTATTTTTAGTAGAGACGGCGTTTCACCATGTTGGTCAGGCTGGTCTCAAACTCCTGATCTCGTGATCCGTCTGCCTCGGCCTCCCAAAGTGCTGGGATTACAAGTGTGAGCCATCACACCTGGCTATCACTGGCTCTTTATGTTTCTGTCTCCTGCCTCTCCTCTCCACTCCCGATCACTAATCCCACAGGATTTGACCTCCTCAAAGGTAGGGCTCAGGCCGGGCACAATGGCTCATGCCTATAATCCTAGCACTTTGGGAGGCTGAGGCGGGCGGATTGCCTGAGCTCAAGAGTTCGAGACCAGCCTGGGCAACGTGGTGAAACCCTGTCTCTACTAAAAATACAAAAAAATTGGCCAGGCACGGTGGCTCACACCTGTAATCCCAGCACTTTGGGAGGCCGAGGCAGGCGGATCACAAGGTCTGGAGTTCAAGACCATCCTGACCAACACGGTGAAACCCTGCCTCTACTAAAAATACAAAAATTAGCCGGGCATGGTGGCAGGCGCCTGTGGTCCCAGCTACTCAGGAGGCTGAGGCAGGAGAATCACTTGAACCTGGGAGGTGGAGTTTGCAGTGAGCCAAGATCAAGCCACTGCACTCCAGCCTGGGTGACAGAGTGAGACTCCATCTCAAAAAAAAAAAAAAAAAAAAAAATGCAAAAAATTAGCAGGGCGTGGTGGTGCACACCTGTAATCTCAGCTACTCAGGAGGCTAAGGCATGAGAATCGCTTAAATCCGGGAGGCAGAGGTTGCAGTGAGCCAAGATTGCACTCCAGCCTGGGCAACAGAACAAGACTCTGTTCCAAAAAAAAAAAGAGGAGGGATCAACCAGATCTTACTCAACTGCACTGTCTCCAGCACCCAGCACAGTCCCAGGCACACAGTAGATGCAAGCAATGAAACATGCAATTCCTGTGCATTGCTCTCTGCACCTGTCCTCTAGCATCTGTCTCTCCTGCCATGCTGACTGGCTCTTGCTCTCTACAGGATAACCTGGTGGCTCTGTGCCATTCCCTACAGTATTCTCATCTTCATCTATGATGAAATCAGAAAACTCCTCATCCGTCAGCACCCGGGTGGTGAGGCTCCCCTGGGCCCCGCTCTGACTGAGTGGTCACCAGCCCCCTGACTAGCTCTCCCATCCCACCTAGTCCCTCCAGACCCACCACTGACTTTCTCCCTTCCTCGCTGCCAGCCTTGACTGTGCCTGGAGCCCAGACCTCTCTACCCCTTGGCTGCACCCCTCTGTTCCATCTGACCCTCAGTGCCCTGTGTTCCAGACCTCCCGCCTCTAACCTTGTCCCTGCTTTCCCTTCTGCCTGTCTCCCCTGGATGCCTCTAATCCCTTCTCCCAGTTCACGCTGGCCTCTTCTCTTCCACAGGCTGGGTGGAGAGGGAGACGTACTACTAAACTCAGCAGAGGAAGAGCTTCATGTGACACAGGGGTGTCGTGAGAGCTGGGATGGGGCCAGAGATTATAAGTTTGACACAACATCTGAGTCACTAGGATGAATTATCTTGGATGAGAAAGATGGGCAATCCTGGGCTGGCTTGAGGGAATCATGGGCAGAGGATGAGGTGGGCTGAAGGGAAGCCCAGCCTGCATCTAGCTGGAGCCCCACAGAGAGGGGCATGGTCCTGCTGAATCCTGTAGCCAGTCTAGACAGTAAATGTCTGGAAAAGCCCTCACCAGCTGGAAGTGTCAAATCTGATCTTGGGGGAGTGGGGATTACTATGAAGCTCCCTCCACAGGTCTTCATGATGACCAGGCTGGGGAAGTGTTTTAAGGACCAGAATCAAGGCTGGGATAGGATCAGTATCAAGCATCCTTGCCCTTTAAAGTCACTCTCCGAGCCACTGGACAGCAAGGACAGGGCAAATTCCAGCTGAGATCAGAGAAATGGAAGGTGGGGGAGAGAGGAGCAGCTGAGCCACACGTGGGAGAGGGTCCACAGCATCCACACAGGGGGTGGGTGGGGTGGAGTCATCCGACCCCACCTTGCAGTTCCTGAGACCAGCTTGCAGACCACAGCGCTGTGGTGCTAGAAGAGATCAGATTGCATCAGTGAAAAGCCTGAAGTCCAGAGAGGTTAAATGACTTGGGAACAGCCATGTGCTGAGTGTTGTCCCTCATCTGAGAAAGGGACAGGTAGGAGGGACAGTCTCCAGGCATACTGGTGGTCCCTGCTCTCTACCCTCTGTCATCAGGTCTCCTCAACCCCATTCCGACCCTCAGCCTGTTTTCTCTGGTGTAGCCTTGAGATAGAGGCTATAACAAGACTTTCTGAATCCCTGTGGCCTTTACTGTGAAGCAGCCGCCCCTGCTCTGCACGGGGTGATGGACTTTCCCAAGAGCCTGGCCTCTGTGCCTGGGCCCAGGTGCATTCTCAGATGAGTGAAAAGTCGTGGAGGGCCTTTCTCTCCTGCCCACCTTCGTCTCAGCATTTCTTCCTTCCCCTTCACCCACTCATTCACTTTTGCTCTGTGAGCCCCTCCACTGTGCCATGTGGATCAGTTCATTCTCAGGCCTCTTTCGGAGTAGAGCATTGGCTGTGCCCAAATGTGTACAGGGTGGAAGAGAAATGCTAAAGAAAGCTAGGGGAACACCATCAGCTATTTCCAAAACAAAACACATGTACTAGGTGTCTGCACACTACACCTAACACTGGGACGAGGGCTTTATATACACCATCAAGTAAGTCACATAAATGTTTCCCTACCACCCACTCCATGTTACCCAAGAAGAAACCAAGGTCTGTCCATTTTCAGAACGTGGGCCCTTAATCACTTTCAGACTAGTCTTTCAGTGAGGGCTGGGCCAAAAATACACAAAAACAAAACAAAGCAAACAAAAAAAAATAGGCTAGTGATGGGGAAGGACCCCGGGTGGGTCTGGAGGATGAGAGGCCATGGGCTAGCAAAGAGAAGGCCATCATGAGTATTACCCGCCATTTTCCCTACATCAGGTCCCTCCTCAGAGGTCTCTCTCCCTCTTCTCCCTCTTCCATTACAAGGTCTCCTAGGAACAGTGCTATATCAGCCTGGGGTTCTTCCCCAATTGCTGACATGGCTGAACCAGACCCTGGAAGATCAATGGGCCAGGGTGTATGTGAGTGAGGTGGGAAGCAGGAGCACAGAGGGGCCAGCTCCTCGGGTTTCAGTAGCAGGAGCTTCAGGTGTCTGGTGGGTTAAAAATACAGAGGCCCCAACTCACGGTCATTTGATACCAGTGGCTGAGTCTTCTCAAGTCCAAGGGCCTGAAGGGAAGGAGACTGAGTAGAAAGTAGAGAGAGTGAAGCATCAAGAGAGAGAGCAGTGGGGGCGGGTGCTGGAAAGGGGAAGGGTGGGACTGGAGCCAGAAAGGGCAACGAGAGGGAACGGGATGGATGGCAATGTCCAGTAGCTGTAGGAAAGGACCAGGAGATGGAGCAGACTCGCCACCAGAGTCCCATCTCACACTCTTGGGGGTGGAAAAGGTCAGATTCAAGATGGAACAAGTTTTATGTTCCAGCATCTCTGTCCCAGTGTCTCCCTCCTCCCCTGGAATGCAGAAGTGAGAAATCGGGGCTGGACATCACCTAGGTCATCTGCTTCTGGGCAGGCCTCCCCATCTCATCTGGCTGTCTTCGCTCTGGCTGTGGGGCTTTCCCACGTTAGTCACTGTTCAGGGAGACCAGGATATGGGCTTCTGAGGTGTCTTCAGCTCCAGTGTGCTGTGCTTAGGCTAGCTCCGACCTCTCCTGCTACAGTGACAGCTGTCCCTCTTGGCCTCACTCCTGCCATGCTTTTGAGATTTTCTGTGGCCTTTTTTGTTTAGCTGTGTAAGGTCCACGACACAGACATATGGAAAAGTTATTCTGCTAACATAATTACATGCCCCTCCCTGGATGCAAAAAAACACAAAAAAAACACCACTGTCCCTCTAGAATCAGAGATACCTCAGGGTGCGGTGGCAGCATGTGACTTTGATCTGACCCTCTATGGTCTCCCTCATGCCTCAGTTTACCTGTGCATAGTAAGAACCCTGGAGGGCCATGAAGAGGATCCTCCCTTCCTACGTATCCAGAGTTAAACTCACTACTCTGTCCTCACCCCCAAGCTGGATCCAGAAGTTTAAGCCCCTACCCGCCCATCTCTGCTTTGGATCTCGGGTGCACAGAATTAATCATCAGTCTTGGTTCAGGGCACAGGGTTCACCTCTTCATGCTTACCTAATGTTAATTTTTTTTGCCCTGGTGTCAATACCTGATGCTCTTTGTCTTGTCAAAGACATGGGAATAAATAGTAGCTATTCACTCTCCTTGGAAGCATGCAGCCTGGGAAAACCTCCCTTCCCACTGTGCCCCAGAAAACCGAGTCCCATAGGATCAGGGTAGGGAGTGCACACACAGGTGGCAACCAAATGACAGTCCCCTTCTCATTGTGGGCTTTATGGGCAGAGAAACCCCAAACCCACATCTCTACAGGACAGGATCCGGGCCAGCCCTGTCCTTCCCTGCATTCCCAAGTTAGGAGTGCTGAGTGAAGCAAAGGAAACTGGCTGGAGCTGAGCCAGGTCGCCAGTCTTGGACGCGGCTCCATCTTTTATTCAGAGAATGACCTCATCCTTGGTCCTGGTTCTTTAAAAGAAAGTGGAGGGGGCCTCTTTCCTGCAGCCTGGCTTGCACTTTTATCACCCCACTCTCCTACATAGGATCAAAGAATCAGAATCAGACTTCACCTACAGAAGATTCCCAGGCTTTAGGACATAGAGTCAATATCACATTTGTCCCCCTTTTGTCTTATATTATCAACTTAGCCTCTGACCCAGTTAGCTCCTCCTCTCCACTGCATTTAACTTCTAATTACCCTTTCCCTACCCTCCACCCTCCCTAATTACCCTTATACCTCCCCTCCCCCAGCCCCAGCTTCATTTACCTCCGACTCATCTGGTCTTATTTTTAGCTCCGGCATCTCTCCTTTTCCTTTCTTAATATGGCGATGAGCTCTTAGGCCAGCATGGGGACCGGGGCTAAGGTGCCCTGGACACCGGAGGAGGGGAGGGAAGGAGCCCCTGGGAGCCTGGGGGAGAAGTGTAGGAGGTGGGAGGATTCCGGCCCGCATGGAGCTGTCCTGGCCTCAGAAGGTTATCCATCTCTCCTGCCAACCATGGAGACATATTTAGACAGGACCAGGTGGGGACTGAGGGGTGCCAATTTCAGGGGGCAGCTCCGGTTCCCTCCCCGCCCCCTGCTCCTATTCCTCCTCCTGACCCTTTTTCCCTTGGCTCTGTCGGCAGTTTCTCCAGGACTCAGCAGTGTCCTCTGTCCACTGCTCTGGGTCATTCCCCAATCCCCCCTCCCACTTGAGCCCTTAACTCAGAATCTGGGACCCAGGGGCCCCTCCCTACCCCAGCTAACCTCTTCTGGACTAGGAGAGCCAACCCAGATCCCACTACCTCCATGAGCACTACAGACAGGATGGGGCCCAGAGCTGTGCCGGGTCTGCGGCTGGCGCTGCTGTTGCTGCTGGTGCTAGGGACACCCAAGTCAGGGGTACAGGGGGAGGAAGGGCTGGACTTCCCTGAGTACGATGGTGTGGACCGTGTGATCAATGTCAATGCAAAGAACTACAAGAATGTGTTCAAGAAGTATGAGGTGCTGGCACTCCTCTACCATGAACCCCCCGAGGATGACAAGGCCTCACAAAGACAATTTGAGATGGAGGAGCTGATCCTGGAGGTGAGTTGGGGGCACTGCAGGCCTGCAGAGCATGTCTAGCCCCTCTCTGGAATCCCCTATCCTACACCCATGTAGCTCTTTGAGGATGGGATCTGGGGGTGAGGGGCAGTGTGGTAGGACCCCTGTCTTGACCAACAGGACGCAAGTGGCATGTGGCTTTAGTCAAACGAGAAACAGAGCCTCAGGAACCCAAAAGTACTATCATCCTCAGGTAATCCTTTAGCGGGGGTGCTGCAGGAAGAGCTCCCCTCCCTGCTATAGGAGGCTGGTAGTATTTGACTTAGGTTTGGCTAGGACAGTGGGGGTGAAAAAGGGAGGTACTTGGAGGGCCAGGGGAGAACAGCTGTGTATATTGCACTCCCCTACCCCACCCATCTACTTAGCCAGAACACGTCCTCTCCACATACTTCAGGGGCTGCACCCCAAAGAGATCCAAACTGAGTGTAAATGTAAATGTTATGATACTTGCATGCCATGTTTAAATATCTCCTAGAGATCATGCCTCCCATTGGACTCCCAGTCCCCTCTCTCTTCCTTCCCCCTCCCTAATTCCCCATTTGTCTCCATTGGATAAGCTGGATGCCCTCACTGGAAAATTCTTATAGTTGCAGGAGGTGTCAGAATGTCTTCCCCAATCTTCTCTTTGTGGGAAAAGTCTTCTCACCTCCAAAATGACTTCAGGCTCAAAGGAGAAAGGAGTTATCATAAGAAAAGAAAAAAAACCTATGTTTGGGAATGTGGTCATACACACCCACCTTTAGGAGCTGGGATGTGTGAGTTTTCTTGTCCAAGCTCCTGTGGCCCCTTCTCTGGCTTGGCATTCATATAGGCCTCAGCTTGTCCAGAGCTTGGAGCATTTCAGGGTGAGATACCAGAACCACAGGCTCTCATTTTGTGCACCCCTGCTGGGTACTAGAACCTGCCATCTGATTAATGAGCCGAGTATTTTTATCCTGAGTGCTCAGTATCCCTGGCCATCCACCTGCCAACCGCCTCCCTTCCCCGCCCCTCTGAGAATCACAGTGCCTGAGTCTGTGCTGAGTGGGGGTAGAGCTGCAAGCTGTGCCCACAGCAGAGAGAATCAGGGTTGAACGCTAAGCTGGAAGGCTTATGGGGGCAGGGACCTCCAGCTGTGACTGTCCACAGCCTAAGGACAGGCTGAAGTAGAGTGCAAAAGGGGAAAGTTGGGCCCTGATGGGGAGAACTGTCCGGTCGCTGTCAGTCTCTCTCCTTCTGGGGGGTAACAAATGGTGACCTATTATCTCAGCTCTCTGGCCTTCCCCACTCCTCAACAACATGACCAGACCCACCACTACTCTCCCACCCTCCAAAATTCTTCCCATTGGGAGTCACTCTGAAGAATCTCAGGGACTTCCAAGATCAACCCCACAATGAGCTTGGCCCTTGACCAGGACAGGGACCTCCAGGTGTGACTTGACCAGGATGGAATGCAGGACTCAACCCTGAAGGAGGGAAGGGGCCCTCAGTCACTCTGAAGCCAGACTCCTCAGCACCTCTCAGGCACTGGGAAGTATTGAGTGCAGTGTCTTCAAGTCCAACCTAATAAGCACATTGCAAATGAGCAATCAATATTCATGAACTAGTTGAGCCAAAAACAGAACTGTGTGGCTGTAGGGAATTTGGGGGATATTCTGGATCTTAGCAAGGGGTCAAGGTCAACTCTTATACCTCCTGCACCTCAACTGACCCAACTTGAAAGCATGAGAGGGAGAATAGGGGATAATAAAAATTACAGGGGCTAATTTTAATCATAATCCTTCCCTCCAGTTAGCAGCCCAAGTCCTAGAAGACAAGGGTGTTGGCTTCGGGCTGGTAGACTCTGAGAAGGATGCAGCTGTGGCCAAGAAACTAGGTAAGAGAGGGGAGGGCAGGGGAGGGGAAGGTGGCATTGAGACAAGGGGAGGCTTAGGGCGGAGGACCTGTCAGGCAGTCCTTGGGATCCAAGGGGCTTGGGAACCTCTCAGATTTATGTCTATTCTAAAAGACGGGGTGAGAATATATGAGGTTGGGAGGGTTATGGCTCAGAGACTCTGCCTCTCTATTCCTTATGAAGTTCCATGCTCAAATCCCAGAAAGAGGTGGCGGAGGCCTTCTTTATACTTACCTAAAAACATGGCTAGGTGCTGGAGGGAAGGGGAGTCAGGGAATACAGGCTGGGCTGGCCAGACCTCTGCAAACTCCGCTTCCAACCCCTCCCATCCAGAGCCATGGTTGTTACAGAAGCCAGCCACTAGGGGGCAGCACAGGCTTGAGACGGGATTCTACACATGAATGGGGGAGGGGTGGTCAGTAATAATGAAGTCATCTGGTCAGTAATAGCAATTAAAGAGCTTGACTGCGAACCAGCTACTAGAGTCCTCAGAGGGGGTGGCACGAATACTCATCTCTAGTCGTTGCAGTCAGAGAAGGGGAGAAATGCTGCTAGAATCTACACCTCTCTATTCCCTCCCCTCACCCTACCTGATCCCCCAGCTCCTCCCTAGAAAGCTCTGGGGCCAGGCTAGCCCCCTGGGCTTAATCCAGGGGCAGAGACATCAGGCCTGTCGGCCTCTGGGTCAGAGGAGGTGGGTGGGGCAACGGGCCCATGAGGTGGAGCATGTGGGGCCCCGGTGATTATCAAATGGGCTGTGGCCGAGGATTTGGACCTTGGATCTGTGGGAAGCCTGGGATCATGGCTCACCACCCCACCCCTGCGCCCGGCTCACTCCCTAGGCCTAACTGAAGTTGACAGCATGTATGTATTCAAGGGAGATGAAGTCATTGAGTACGATGGCGAGTTTTCTGCTGACACCATCGTGGAGTTTCTGCTTGATGTAAGGACTCCCCTGGACCTGACGCCCTTGCTTGAAAACTCCACTGCCTGCCCCCTAGTCCCTACCAACCCCAACCCGACATTGCACACACACACCACACGCACACACATACACCACACGCACACACACCATACACACACACACACACCACCTGCATACACACCACACATATGCATGCGCATGCACACAATAGGCCACAAATCACCTACACACCACACACTACACATATGCACCACATGCACACCACACACTCCACACACATCACACACCACATGCACATACACCACAAACACCACACACCACACATGCACACACACCACATCCATGCCACACAAATGCACACACCACAAACGCCACACATGTACACACACACTACACACATGCACACACATCACACATATGCCATACATGCACACAATAGGCCACACATCACCTAGATACCACACACTGTGCATATGCACCACATGCACACCACACACACTACACACACCACACACACACACCATCCATACACACCACACACACATCATATACATGCCACATACCCACCAGATATATCACATGCACACACACCATACATGCACACACACACCACATGCACATACATACCTGCACACCATACATGCACACACACTACACACATGCACATACCACATGCACACTCCACACATGTACACACACATCACACACATCACACACATGTACACAATAGGCCACACATCACTTACATACCGAACACTACACATATGCACCACATGCACACCACACACATACCATCCACACACATCACACACACATCATATACATACCACACACCCACCATACATATATATCACATGCACACACACACCACACATGCACACCACACACTGCACACATCACACACTATACACACACACGTGCATGCAACCCCCCCACACACACACACTGTCAACATCTAGCCCCCTCCTCCAGTTCCCCAGCCTTCTTTTCCCTAGGTCCCTTTCTGGTTCTACTTGAGGATAGAAACTCTCTTCCTGCAATGTCCTCCTCTTTCAGGTCCTAGAGGACCCTGTGGAATTGATTGAAGGTGAACGAGAGCTGCAGGCGTTTGAGAATATTGAGGATGAGATCAAACTCATTGGCTACTTCAAGAGCAAAGACTCAGAGCGTGAGTAACCCTCAGACTCCACTGTGCCCCTCTCTGGATCCCCATCTCACCCATCCTCCCACCTCCCCACATCACCCAGTGTCTCAGCCTCTACCTCCGCACTTCCCACCTCTTCCTCTGGCTGTGGTCAGCACCATCAACAGCTCTGACCTCCCTGTACTCTGGGGGTTCCCAGACAAGCACCTCCAGTATTCCACCTTCCCCTCACTCTCGAAGAACTAGAGGGGGTAGGTCTCAAAATGAACCCTGCCTGCAAAGAATTGGGGACAGTAGTGGGGGATGATTCTCGGGCAGACCCTGGTTTCCCCAGAGACCGACTCTGCATTCCCCCCCCAGATTACAAAGCCTTCGAGGATGCGGCTGAGGAGTTTCATCCCTACATCCCCTTCTTCGCCACCTTCGACAGCAAGGTTCTCCTCCCCGCAGCTGCATTGGTTCTGCCTCATGTCCTGAAGCTGTCCTCCAGTTTCCTCTCCCAGAATCGATGGCTGACCTGGTCCCTTCCTACATGCTGGCACTCCCTACCCCACCCCAGCTCCTCCCACTCCATAGATTTAGAGCTGAAGAGGGGCTTTAGATGATCTAACACCCCTCTCATGTTAAACCCAACCCCAGGGAAGTTAAGACACTTGTCAAGTGTCACAGTGGCAGTGACAAGGATCCTGGCTTTCTGACTCCCTTCCTAATATTTGTTCCCCTGTAATACTGCTTCTCGACATGACCCTGTGTCTCCTGCTCCACTCCTCTCCTATCCCCTCTCCCAAAGGTGGCAAAGAAGCTGACCCTGAAGCTGAATGAGATTGATTTCTACGAGGCCTTCACGGAAGAGCCTGTGACCATCCCAGACAAGCCCAACAGCGAAGAGGAGATTGTCAACTTCGTGGAGGAGCACAGGAGGTGGGGACCAAGGGCAACCCTCTGAGCGGGATCGGCTCCTCCATGGGCTAGAACACACTGCGTGAGATGGGCTGGGGAAAGCTTAGCCAACCGGGAAGCCAGTCTTGCCTGGAGATGAATACACATTGGGCACCAGTGCTCTCTGATAGACTGATAATTTTGCACAATATTTTACACCCCAGTACTTAGCCCTGAGCCCTACACAGAGAGGGTCCTTCATAAGTGTGTATAATTCAGTGTGAGGTTGATTGAGACTTAAATAATCTTTGTCAACAAACAAGTGTTGACTGCCTGTGGTGGGGCAGGAACTGCAAGGTACTTTCCATCTCTATGATTATATTAAGTCCTTTTAACCTCAGTGAAAGGTTCTACAGGTAATAACTGTCAGAGCTGGGATTTTAACCCTAAAGCATCCCATGTTTGTTCTTTTTTTCTTCTTCTTCTTCTTTTTTTTTTTTTTTTCGAGACCGAGTCTTACTCTATCCTCTAGGCGGCAGTGCAATGGCGCCATCTTGGCTCACTGCAGCCTCCGCCTCCCAGGTTCAAGGATTCTCCTGCCTCAGCCTCCCAGGTAGCTGGAATTACAGGCACGCCACCACACCTGGCTAATTTTTGTATTTTTAGTAGAGATGGGGTTTCACCATGTTGGCTGTTGGCCAGGCTCGTCTCAAACTCCTGACCTCAAGTGATCCGCCTGCCTCGGTCTCCCAAAGTGCTGGGATTACAGGCATGAGCCACTGCGCCTGGCCCCATGTTCTTTCTAATACAATACCGTATACCAATGGTTCTCTACAAGGTGGGAAGGAGTGGTGAGGTGGGCATAGGTTTTTGCCCTCCAAAGGATGTTTGGCAATGTCTAGACACATTTTTGGTTGTGCGGAATGCTACTAGTATTTAGTGGCTAGAGGCCAGGGATACTGCTAAACATTCTACAGTGCACAGGACAGCCCCCTACTACAAAGAATTATCCGGCTCCAAATGGCAATAGTGCTGAGGTTGAATAACCCTGCTGGGCACTCACACATAATTCCCTTCCTTCATAGTAGTCCACAGCTGGAAATATCCAATCACTCTGTCCCCCACGCTAGTGTGCAGTGGTGGATCACTGCAAGCTCCCTTGCAGTATATACAGTACTTACTCTCTCCCATACTACTGGCTCCCTTCATCAAGGCAGGAACATGCTTGTCTGGTTCAACTGTATGTACCCAGCACCTTGCATAGTGCTTAGAACATATCGGGCACTCAATCATAGTGAGTGAGTGAATGAATGAATAAATTAACGAATATCCTGATGTCCAGTTCTTGCCTTTCTCCCCCAGTCTCTCTTCCAGTCCCTTTGCCCCACCCTCCCCTCTCCCACCGCTTTAACCATGCAATGAGCTGGGCCTGGTGCCCAGAGTTGAGGCCTTGCCAGATGGCTTTGTTCTAGGCTACAAGCTGTCTGTGCCCTGGGCCTGACCTAGAGGCAGCCTCTGCTATGGGACCCTCTGGAGGGGGCGTCCTTCTAACCCACTGAGTAATGACACTCTGTCTGTCTCTTCTAGATCAACCCTGAGGAAACTGAAGCCAGAGAGTATGTATGAGACCTGGGTGAGTGCCCCTGGCCAGGGTCAGGCCCTCAGGGAAGCATGGGTACCAGAAGACTCAAGTCCTAGAAAAACCCCACCCTACTGCTCCTCATGCCCATTTGTAGAAAAAACAGTGCACTGACCGGCCGGGTGTGGTGGCTCACGCCTGTAATCCCAGCACTTTGGGAGGCCAAGGTGGGCGGATCATGAGGTCAGGAGATCGAGACCATCCTGGCTAACACAGTGAAACCCCGTCTCTACTAAAAATACAAAAAAATTAGCAGGGCGTGGTGGCAGGCGCTTGTAGTCCCAGCTACTTGGGAGGCTGAGGCAGGAGTATGGCTTGAACCCAGGAGGCGGAGCTTGCAGTGATCCGCCACTGCACACCAGCCTGGGGGACAGAGTGAGACTCCGTCTCAAAAAAAAAAAAGAAGAAAGAAAAAACAGTGCACTAGTAGCAACTGAAGGATTTCTACGCTGAAGAATGTGTGAGGAAATGGGAGACAGACATAATTGAAGATGACAAGGGAAGAGCCTCAAGCCTGGGGATAAAGGGATTATCAGAGGAAGTGTGGGGCCTTGGAGCTGAAAGGAGTGTCACTTGGGAAAAGGTCACCATCACAAGAATATATCTGGCCAGGCGCAGTGGCTCACGCCCGTAATCCCAGCACTTTGGGAGGCTGAGGCAGGCGGATCATCTGAGGTCAGGAGTTTGAGACCAGCCTGACCAACAAGGTGAAACAATGTTGTACTAAAAATACAAAATTAGCCAGGTGTGGTGGCGCATGGCTGTAATCCCAGCTACGCAGGAGGCTGAGGCAGGAGAATCGCTTGAACCAGGGAGGCGGAGGTTGCAGTGAGCCGAGATCGCGCCATTGCACTCTACCCTGGGGGACAGAGTGAAACTCTATCTCAAAAACAAAAACAAAAACAACCCCAAAAAACAAAAGAATATATCTGGTCCCGAAGCTGGACTTCCACAAAATTGAGGTTCAATGAACATCTAGGATCCGTTCTGGGCTCCTCAACTTCAGGGAGTATAGTAAGGTCTTCTCCAAAACCCTGTTCTCCTTCTTACCCCCTGACAGGAGGATGATATGGATGGAATCCACATTGTGGCCTTCGCAGAGGAAGCTGATCCTGGTGAGGGAGGAATACCGGGTTGGACTGGAGGGAAGGCAGGGGGAGGTGGGTGTGTTTATTGGAGCATGGGCCTCACTAGGAGGCTTTCCTGGGAGTTTGCAAACAGCCTAGGGCTAGACATGTGAAGCTTCGGGAGCAGGGAGGTAGCTCTGCACTCCTGTTTCATCTGGGTCCCTTTCCTCTCTACACACCTCACACCTTGCACTTGTGTTCCCTCCAAGATGGTTTCGAGTTCTTAGAGACTCTCAAGGCTGTGGCCCAAGATAACACTGAAAACCCAGATCTTAGCATCATCTGGATTGACCCTGATGACTTCCCCCTGGTAAGAGGAACAGCTCAGGCACTGCTATCCTAAGGTGGGGCCTTGGACTGTGACAACTTCTTAGTGAGGGCTTTGTTTCAGAGGTCCCATCCCCACCTCCTAGCTGGGGGGCCCTGGGAGGGTATGCATGTTGCATGCTTAAGGGCACTGTTGGCATGGAGGGCATCCTGAGCAAGGGGAAACAGGACGGACATCACACACATTCCCAGAGCAGAGGCTGGACGGGTAGCTCAGGTGCTAGGGCTGACTCCTAAAGAAAACCAATGTTTTGAGGCACAATAGCCCTGCACATGGGTATACACACTCAATCATAGAATCATAGCACAGAGATTCCCTGTTTCAGGAGATGATTTTGTTCTCAGCTACATTCCCAACACCTAGCACTCACTGTTGAATGAGTAACTGAAAGAACAAAAAGAAACGTGAGAAACATTGGCACTTACGAGGTATACTTGTCTTATTTCAGAAATGTAAGATCTGAGGGCCAGAGAGAAGTGACTTGACCTTGAACACAAGGATCTGATCCAGGATCAGAACAGGGTTTCCTATCCAGTTTTCCTCAGAAAAGAGGGGCCAGTGCGCCCGGCTGACCCTCCCGATGCTCTCCCTTTAGGATTTCTCCTCTTTTGCTGTTTAGTTCTACCCTTGCCTTGATGCCCTTGATGACCTGTCCCCATCCACTGCCAGTTCGCGCTGTCCCCTCTCCATCCCTGGGCTGACCCTCACACTCATCCTCCTGGATTCGTGTGCTCCCTAGTATCTATTAAGTTGCCATATTTGGATCTCTCTACAGCTGGTCCCATACTGGGAGAAGACGTTTGACATCGACTTGTCAGCCCCACAAATAGGAGTCGTCAATGTTACTGATGTGAGTTTCCTGTCCTCATCCCTGGTTGACCCCCGACTCTACTTCCTAGCATAGCTAGCTCTCCTCCTGTCTGCTAAGTAGGAGTTGGGCCCTTCTCACAGGATGCAGACATGCCCAGTCTAATGGCTGGATGGAGGGGGAGACTTAGGATCTCAGTGTGGCCCTGTCCCACATGTTGGAATCAGTGGCTCATCCTTCAAGGCCCAGTTCAAATTCTTTCTCCTCTGTGAAGTCTTTCCAGATCTCCCATTTAAAATCATTCCCTCCCTGGCACTCCCAGGGCTCAATAGCCATTGAGAACATGACCTTTAAATGGCTATTTATGTATTATGTGTGTCTCTTCCAGTAGATTTTTGAGCTTGTTCAGGGCAGAAGTCTTCTCATGCACACACAGTAGGTGCTTCAAAACTGCTAAGTTGAACTGAATGAACCACAGTCTCTGCTTTCATAGAATTCTCAGACTAGAGAGGCAGGTATTCCATTAACTACAAGGCCAGATCTGATAAACTTTATAATAACAATACAAATAAGACACAGGAATCACATTGATTTCTGCTTGACAGAATCAGAGAAAAGTTTAAGAAAAAGTGATATTCAAAATGGAGATTCTACAATGTATACGATTTCAACAAGTGATGATTCAGGGAAGTCAGTTCCAAACTGAGGAAAAAGCAAGATCAAAAGTTAAAAACAGGAAAATGAATATCAGGTTCCCGGAAAAGGCAGGTAGACTTTTATGGTTGAGAGTCTAGAGATCACTGAGAATGGTACTAGAAAAGCAGGTTATGAAAAGCCCTGGGGCCGGGGTGGTGGCTCAGGCCTGTAATCCCAGCATTTTGGGAGGCCAAGGCGGGAGAATCACTTGAGGCCAGGTGTTCAAGGCTGCAGTGAGCCATGACTGCACCTCTGCACTTGAGCCCGGGCAATAGAGTGAGACCATGTCTCTTTTAGAAAAGAAAGAAAGAAAGAAATGTCCTGAATGCTGAAGAGTTGCTAACTTTATTCTTATAGGCCATGAAGAGCTACCAGTGGTTTTGCACCAAACGCATAATAGGGAAGTTCAGTGTGGCAAGAGCACGGAAGACAGATTGAAGGGAGAAGGTCTATTTGCCAATCCAACTTTTCTTCCCCCTCTCATCTGTCACTATTCTAACCCATACCTTCACCTGGACAGTTTCCCTGGCCATTGACAGATGAAAGGAAGGGACTGAGAATGTAGGGAAGGATGTACAGAGTCCAGTGAGTGGGAAGACAGATCCTAAGACCTGGGCTGGACTTAGCTTCCATCCCCTGCCTGTGCCATCTCCTAGGCGGATAGCGTATGGATGGAAATGGACGACGAGGAGGACCTGCCTTCTGCTGAGGAGCTGGAGGACTGGCTGGAGGATGTGCTGGAGGGCGAGATCAACACAGAGGACGATGACGATGATGATGATGATGATGACTAGTTGCTATGGCAACCATCTTTCAGCCCCAATGGTCTTTTCATGCTCTCTCCTGCCTTCCCTTGTCCTTCCCTGAGTTCCTCCAGGGAGACTAGGTTATCTCTGCCATAGAGCTAACTGGGGTCTATATGCTGGGTGCTGAGACCCTGATCCCCCTCATTTGATGAGGAAATGAGCTACTTTTCTCTAGACACCAGCCCAGCTCTCTCTTACCTGACTTCTGTTTCTTATCCCATAACTTACTTGTATCTATTATGTGTCTCTTCCATCACTCTCCATACTCTTTCTTGTGATTCTCCTCTAGCCATATATATGGGCCCCATCTCTGTTCTGTTCCCTCCATCTATGCACAGCTTTCCCCCACTCTCTCTAATCCTGTATCTTTCTGACTGTCCTGTCCTTGACCAGAAGGAAGGGAGAATACTGTGTTTGGGACTGTATCTCAGCAATCACTTGTTAATGTATTTGGGTCAAATGAGAGGCCTCAATAAAGACATCTGGGGCAGCATGAACAAGTGTATGTTGGTGAAGTCTCACTCCTGTGGCAGGAGGAGATGGCCACTGATGGGGAATTCAGATGTGGGTGCCTTGCTAGGGATGAGCTGGGGGACTCTTATAGTGGGGGCTGGGGTTCCTCCAGGCAGCTTTCCCAGAGAAGCCTGGATTGTTTATCTGCTTCAAGTCAACAAGCCTTTTCTGAACACACGGTGTTTGTCCAGGGCCACTGTTAGGCTCTGGGAGAACAGAGAGTGCCAGGCCTGTCCCTGATCTTGAGCTGATTAGCCTCACCGAGAAGTCAAGACAAGCATACTAAACAATCGAAGAAGAATACAAAGCAATATGTAATTAAGTGATTATGTGCTGCTCGATAGCACCCTCTCTGCAGCTCTTATTTAAACATCAAGACAGAGCTCCAATTATACTTCCTTGGTGAAGCCTTCCCAGAGGTGTCCTCTCCAGCGATGACCTCTTCTGAGTTCCTGCTGCACTTCCATTCCAGTACTCAGCACAGTCTATTATTGTTCTTCATTTACATGTCTGTCTTCCCCACTCAACTGTGAGCCCCTTGAAGGCAGGAACCCAAGCTTTTTCTTTGTGTCTACAGGGTCTGACACTCAAAAGTTGTCCCTAATAAATGTTTTTTAAAGGAAGAACAAAGGAAAGAACAGAATGGACTCAGAAGAGAGATCAGAGTGGGCTTGATGACTTCACAAAGGAAGTAAGCTTTACTAGGCCTTAAATTGAAGAATGGGATTTGGTTGGAGACAAAGGGGCTGAGGAGGAGACATTTCAGTCAGTGGAAAACACCAAGTACTGGCAGGATGTGTTTATCATATTGGGGGCATAGAGACCAGAGAGACAAGAAGAAAAATTCAAGTTGTGGCCATGAAGTTGGGTAAGCATAATGGGGTTGGGTTGTAGAGCTGTTTGAATTGAATCCTGCCAGCTGAGGAGACAGGGCAAAATTTAATCTGGTAGTGATAAGCAGGATGGGGAGGGGAGATGATGGAGATGCCAGAGGTAAGGAGCCCAACCCACAATCAGTGACTGTTATAATAATTGGAGTGATGTTGGGAGAACATGGACCCAAGTGGTGGTCTTGGGAATGGAGAGGAGATATTGTATACAATGCGGATCTCCCAGACCTGGGCCTACTGGAAGTCTTGGCAAGAAGGACTCACAGTCTTTCCAGAATAGGCCCAGGCTGGGGTAAGCAAAAAGGAGTTTAGGGGGTTGGGGATGGGAGGGCCAAATAGCTAAATAAGCCCATAAATAATAAACATATATATATATAGTTTTGAGATGATGCCCATAAATAATGAACACTTCATATATATATAATATATACAAATAGCTAAACAAGCCCATAAATAATAAACATTATATATATATTTTTTAGATGATGCCCATAAATAATAAACATTATATATATATACATATATATATATATATTTTTTTTTTGAGATGGAGTCTCACTCTGTTGCCAGGTTGGAGTGAGTGGTGAGATCTCGGCTCACGGCAACCTCCGACTCCCGGGTCCAAGAGATTCTCCTATCTCAGCCTCCCAGGTAACTGGGACTACAGGTGCCCACCACCACACTCGGCTAACTTTTTTGTATTTTTCGTAGAGACGGGGTTTCACCATGTTGGTCAGGCTAGTCTTGAACTCCTGACCTCAGGTGATCCACCTGCCTCAGGCTCCCAAAATGCTGAGATTACAGGCGTGAGCCACCATGCCAAGCCAGCATTATATTTTTCATGGATCAGGTGTAAAGTTGTTGCTGAGAGACTTAGAGGATTTCTAAGTATGGAAAGATGAGACCTGAGATTAGATATATTTTCACTCTCCACAGACAAGTCCAGGAAGTGTTCCTAGAGAATGTGGCAGGGGTGTAGAAAGCAGAAACTATGTATTCATTCCAACTTGTAGCTATTTAATAAATGTTCAATAAGTAGTATGGGCACTAAGCTAGTATTACAATAATATTGTGGAGCTTACTGTCTAGCATAGGTCAGTGGAAGGCCCCGGTCTAAATAATAGCTCCTATTTTTTAAGCACCCATCTGTGCCAGTCCCTAGAGACTTACTATTTCTGAATCTCAGAAGAACCCTCAGAAATAGACATTGGCACCCTGATCTGACCGGTGAGGACACTAAGGCTTTCAGGCATAACTTGCCCAAGGAATGGGTGGAACTAGCACGTAGCCCAAGGCCCCTGTGTCTTGTTGCCTCCAGACCTGAGCCTTTCACTTAGAAACTACATGAGACTCAAAGATGGGTCAGCGAAATAGGTTTTGTCCCTACAACACAGAGCAAACATGATATATACAAAGGCAAATGATTAGGGTGTGACAGGGAATGCTGGGAAGAGGAAACAGCAGAGAAATGCTATGAAACCCAGAGCAGCAGGAACTTGGGCCTCTTCTAGGAATGGTGTAGACCCAAGAAAGGAGGGGCTCATTTGAGGTTTCTGGAGGAGTCTCTGCCAGGTAGGAACTGAGGCGAGATGGTGATCCTGGAAGTGGCACAAACACTGAGGGGAATCTCCCAACCTGGGCCTGCTGGAGTTCCTGGCAGGAAGGACCTACCCAAGGTCAGACTTCTTTCCAGGGCGAAACCCTGCCCAGAGCTGAGGCAAGACCCCTTAGGCTATAGAGATGGGGGAGAAAACAGATGCTTCTCCAATTCTTCCTTTCCTCTTTTCAGTCTGGCTGAGAATCTGGGGGAGGAAAGTCCCTGGGGTAGAGGGGAAGTGAGAGCTGCCACATTGGGCCTGGGCAGAGGGGCAGAGCTAGGAGAGATGGAGCTAAGTGTGGCTTTGCAAGTTGTCTATATTTGCATGCTGAGCTCACTGCTGCTCTTTTTCTCCCCAGAAAATAAAATTACATCATGGTAGGGGGAAGGCAGGAGTGGGGCACGTTTGGGAAAGGTGAGAGGAACGCAAGAGGGCCTGCAGGCATCATCCTGGAAAGAGAAGATCCAGGGCTCCTCAAGTCCCCATGTGGCCCCAACCCCTCACTCCCAATGTGGATAAGTCTGATCAGTCATTTACCACTGCGCCCCTGACCCTTAAGGCAAGGCAAGAAGTTTTTACAAATTAATTAAAGCCAGCAGCTAAGAGAATCCAGCCCCCAAAGGCTTTCCAAACCCCTAAACCAAACCTACTCTGTGCCTCCCAGGGGTCCTAGGCACCGTGGTCATCCAAAGGTCAAAAGGGGAGCAGGATGCCCTACTGGGTAAGAATTAAATATGAGAATTGTTTCGCAGTTCAGGGGGAAGAGACCGTCTCCGCTCCAGCCCTCCGCCCAATTCTGTCCCCCATCCTAGGAGTCTTCCAGAACCCCAGCCCCTCGGTCCCCCGCCCCCTTCTGCCTCTCCATCCCTCCCCCTCCTCCCGCCATTCCCCGCCCCCCGCCCCTCCCCGGCTCTGACATCACCGGCCAGCCGGGTGGAGTGAGCGGCGCTGGGCTCGGGCTCCGGCTCCGCGGGCGGAAGAGGCGGCGGCGGCGGCAGAAGCGGCGGCGGGAGCCGAGGAGGAGGTTCCGGACGCTGCTTAGGAACCGGGGACTCAGGAGTGCCCGCGCCCTGAGCGCTCAGCTCCAGAGGCGGTGAGAGGGGCGGAGAGGAGACATGTCGCGGGGAAGGGGCAGATTTGGGGGTCTAGGCTTGGAGGGGCAACGATCTGGGACACCGGGGGCCAGACGGGGAGTGTGGGGACCCCGGACGAGTCCACTTTGTGTCAGGCCCCACGGGGTCCGTCCCTCTGTCGGTGCGTCCCGAGCGCCGAGCGTGTGCTGGAGGCGGCGTGGCTCCGGCCAGCCCATTCCACGCTGAACTGCAGTTTGGGAGTCGGATCGGGGCCTGTGGATTAGGATGTAGCCTGCTTCCCGCCCAGCCGGCTCGGCCAGGCCAGCGCCTGCCCCTCCCTCCCCGCTCAGGCTTCGGACTCGCCTCCGCTGGCGGTCTCCCGGCCCAGCCCTGTCTCGGTTCCGCGGGCGGCTGGTACCATGTGCCCTCACCCCCAGCTCACTGCACCTGGGGAAGAGGTGGGCTTGGCGGAAAGCTTGTCCAGAGGGAAGGAGGAGCTGGGGGTGTAGAGAAGTGATGTATCTAACGTAAAAACCCTTATTAATTTCATATAATCCGTGTCAAAACTGACAGGGAAACACGCACACCTATAAGGCACGCCAGCACACACAGTGACACACACCCATGTGACTTACACACATAGTCTAGCACACTCCAAATCACAAACGTCCCTGCACTACGCATCCGGCCGCCCACCACACCCCCACTCTGTGGGGTGGGGCATCCCATGAGGAGTCTTCTGAACTGCAGGCTCCAAGTCATCAGTCCGACAGGACAGCTGAGTGGACAGAAAGGGCCACTGTCCCCAAATCCATCCTGATTTTCTGGCAGCTTTTCCCAGCCCCATGGCTTCAGATTGTTCCTCTTTAAAACTGTGGGGAAAGATGGGAGAAAATCTTGGCCTCATTCCTCTAAAACAAGGAGACAGGATTTTGCGGACTAATGAGGGTAGGGGCTTCTGGTGGTTTCTCTTCCTGGGTCCAGTTAGGGCTTAGGGTGCTGGGAGTGGCTAGTTTCTGGGTAAGAGTGGCCAAGGGATGGAGGAGGAGGGGGTGGAAGAAACGGAGAGGAAAAAGAATGGGTATGAGTCAGCCAAGAATGGAACCCAAGTCAGAGAGAGAATGAGAGGAATGTGTGTGAGAAGCAAACAGACATCTCCAGAGAGGTCTAGAGATAGTCAGGGAACCAGGGAGAGGGAGGAAGTGAGAGAAAGAGATGGTCAGAGAAGTGCAAAGTGTTTGAGAGTGCACTAAACAAATTAGGGAGGATGAAGGTTGGGGGAGACCACTGGGAGTTAGGGAAAGCGGTATGTGTGTCTGGGCCCCAGGCTGTCAGAGTGATTAGCTTTAATTGCTCTTCCCTTTGTGGTTAAATACTCCATTGGGGAAATTGCCAGTGATGCCCTAGGCTGCAGGCTTCCCTGGTTGCCTACTTCCTCAATTCCATGCCCATCATGTGTGGATGTATTATCATGCATGAAGAGCGCCACAGAATCACAGAGCGCCTCACTCTCTCACACAGATCCTCACGCACAATGTCATGATGGATATCTTCACCAGCTGGTAGGCAGCCAACCACTGAATCTCCAAGCCACTCCCACCAAACTTACTCTGTCTTTTGTAGCAGGGATGCTCACCCCTTCCTAATTGCAGCTCTGAGTATTCAGATGGGGACAGTGAAGCACAGATCTCAGGAGTCCTAAGTATTCATGGCTACCACTAAGTTGGATAGGTGAGTAGGAAATGCTAGAAGGGGTGAAAGCCTATAGAAAGGAGGAAAAGAGAGACTGAAAGATGAAGTAGAAAGGAAATGGATGACAAAGAGTGAGAGAGATGGAGAGAGACAGAAATAGAAGCAGGGAGTGCCACACCAGAAGAGTGGAGGCAGAGATGGGCTGGGGAGAGTCCTAGGCCCCATTCCCCTCCTCGCCATCAGCCGGCCCTCCTCTGCTCTGCCTGATCCAGTGCCAGCTATCTCCTGATGCCCCATCTTGGGTCTGGCTCCTTCTAGACCAAGGGCTGAAGGCTAACCCTTGTCCCCATGCCCAAAGGTAATCCATTTTGCTTCTTCGACTGAAGTGAACATTTTGGGGCCCAGATGTCCTGCCTCTCGTCACTTCCAGGCTGACCCTGGAGCCTCAGAACCCTCAATTTCCTTGTTACAGGAATAAAGACAATACCCTCCTCCCCCGCAAAGCTGGAAAAAAAGCTTAAAGAAGAAATCAATTGAGAATGATATTAAAGGAAATAAACTACAGGACTGCTTGAATTTGGGGCCCAGTTATAATTTAAAATAGGAAAGCTGGACCCCTACTCTCTCCCTTCCAACCCCTCTGCCTCTCCGTGATTACTTCCAACTTCAGGCAGAAGACTGACAGACTTGAGTGCCTGGGAGTCCCCTCCTGCCCAATACAGGGACCTCTAGGTCCTTGCAGCTGTGTGGGATGGCCCCTCCCCTCAGGCTTAGGCAGCTGCAACAGATGTGGAAGAGGGACGGGCAGCAACTCTTAATCTTCAGGCTTCCTTCTCGAATTTACAGAGGATTTGGAACCAAACGTTAGAGAGAAGGGATAATCTACCACGACTTAATGTCAAAATGCACAGAAATTCTTTTGGTGCTGCCACCTCCTCCACAGGTGGTTATCCCAATTGCCAGGCTTCTCAAAGCACTCCCAGGGCCTGGCTCTTCTTACCCCAGTGCCCATGGAGCTCCCACCTGTCCCACCCTAAAAGGTCAGTATATAATGGTCCTTACCTCCTGCCCCTCTTCCCCAGCATCCTCAGTTGGTTTGACCTTTGTCAGGGCTGTGCCTGGGGCCAGCTTGGAAGGAGAGGGAGGCAGGAAGGAAGGAAGGTGTGAGGAAGCGGTGAGCCTAGCACAGAAAGCTGGGAGGGAAGAGGACTGACTTCCTGGCAGCCGGGGCTCCGGTTCCTGATTCCTGCCCTGGTATCCTGTCCCAAGAATGGCCTCCGCCCAGACTGCCTGGTGATCCCTGAGCAGCTCTCTGCACTGCTCCAGAAATCAGGAGGATTTTTCAGAGCCCAGAGAGCAGATTTCTCCACGGGCCCTAAGGAAATCTGAATCTCTGGTGAGGAAAGTGACATGGAGGATGAAGGAAACAAGCTCTGCCAAGCCCCACCATGGCCAGGCCAGACCAGCCCAGGTACAACTGTTGATCAGTGAGAATTGAGAGCAGTTCCCCTAAACAACACTCCATTTGCTTCTTCTGCTATACTAAGGCCTAGGCAAATGGATCTCTCCAAGAAGGGAGGCAACAGGGCTGCCTTTCCTTGTACCCTCAGGGGGCCTTATTCCTATCCTTTCTGTCCCTTCTTACTCACCATTCCCCACACTCCTCCCATCTAGTGGTGTCGTCCTAATGACTGGGGGTGGGGGCACCCAGAACTGAGGTTGCTATAGTAACAGATGAGCTGAGGCTACAGCCTTCTATAGTTGTGGACTGTATGCTGTCCTCCCCCTCGCCCCCCATGCCTCATTTGCAGCCTTAGTCTCTTTCTGTCTCCCAACTCCAGCTCTCTTCCTCCATTCTGTAGGCTCCGCTCACTCCTCTGGATGTGAGCCTGTGGTTATATGCCTTCTTACACATGCTCTTGGCTGGTTTAGACACATACAAACACACACACGACAGATACAGCCAGTGCACCCACAGCCATATATCCAGTGCTGGCACATACACCTCCATTACCAGAACATCCAAACACACCCACAGATACCCAGCCACTGCTTCCTCCAGAGCTGTGCCCACAACCCAGGGATTAGCATCCATAAGATCTGAGCACACACACATTTCTCCTCCGCCACTTTAACATTCCTACCCCCATCTCTCTTAGGGGCCTCCTTGTATCTTTCACTCTCTTAGAAAGCTCCTACCCACTGCCCCCAAGTCTTTGTGGGTGAGTGTGTTACACACATTAATCTCTTCCCGCCTACCTCCTCTGTAGATCTGTTTTAGATTCAAAGCCCTAAATCTGAACTCCTCCCGACACACACACACACACACACACACACACACAGATGCACTCTTTCCTCCCGCAGGATCTGTAATATTTACAAACTCTCCTTCCATATGAAAGCAGGGAAGTATAACCCCCAATCCTGCCCCCTTTTCCAGCTGAGGGCTTGGCCCCAGATTTTCCTCCATTGGGGCAGGGTCTTCTTGTCTCCTGCTGCGCTTTCCCTTCCAGTTGTACTCACGCCCCCCCACCCATTCTTATCTCCATCTCTAGTCCCCTTCCCATCATCCCCCTCACCCGTACCCCCCTCCTTCTGTCCTTGGATTATCAGTGAAGTGAGGGGGGTTGGGCTCCAGAGCTTGCTGCTGTGACCTAGATTTCAAGGCAGAGACAGTTCCTGGTGCTGACAGTCAGAGAGCATTGTTCCTGGCCCGGCCTGGCAGGGCCACTGCTGGGCTCTTCTGTCTGGTTGCACCTGGGTGTGCAACTGAGCATGCCTATGACTGCCTGTTTCTTGCGGGGGTCATGGTAGCCCTGCTGTCTGGCTCATTGTCTGCCTGTGTCACGGTGCCTGCCACCAAGGGAGGCTTGTTTATTCTGGTCCAAGTAGGGGGCTGGGAATGGGGACTTCTGGGTCTGCATCTCTTATTTTGTGACCACCATGCCAATCTCAGTTCCCCTGCAGTAGAGCAAGAAGGAAGGAAAATGTGAGTGTGTCAACCAAGCCCCTTTGATCTGCCACATTCCCAGCCTAATGCTGGGGTGATTTGCGGGCAGCCTCAGTCAGGGACAAGGTCATCTTGCTGCTTGCCCACCTCTTGGTCTAGTCGCATACAGAGTGTTTATGATACAATTTACTTTTTAAAACATGCTTTACTTTTCTGACTAAAAGGAAATAGATACTCATTGTGGAAATAAGTTCCATTTTTGAGCTCACCACTAGTGTCACATTTTATCAAATCCAGAAAGTTCATTCAAACATCTGACCTTCTTTCTTCTGTCTCAGCCACAGTTCCTATCTTAGTGGAAGGAAGGCCTTGAATGTTCTCTACTTCTCACCTAAGGATCACGAAAGAGGGATGGGGTGAAAGCCTAGGTGAGATCTGGCCTTGCTGATCTCATCAGACCATGCTGAAGGTAGTGCCAGTAGGATGTTGATATGAGAAGAGGGGGCAGTCCCCTTTTGCCATTCTCCCAGAGCCGCATCTAAAGTCCCCTCCCCCCACCACCCAGCCAGCCTGGGAACTGGGCAGGGCGCCAGAGCCAGTTGCTTGGTATTCTTGGGCACGGGGGCTGCAGGCACAGCACAAAGGGTAGGAGAGAGAGCTGAGTGGGGGCTTGGTAACCATCAAGGGAGAAAATGGGCTCCACAAAGGTGGGGGTGGTCCATTGCTTCCCCCACCTCGAATCCTAATGACTGAATACAAGGCTAGCATGGAGGGGCCAAGGAACCATCAGCCCAAGCAACTAGGCATCCATCCAAAATGAGTCATTAGTGGGGTGGTGGGGAGTTGAAGTGAGGGACCCCTTTGCCTCTGAGGCAGAACGGGGAAGCTAGAACACATGAGCTCCTACCAAACCCTCCAGCTCCTTCTCAGCTTCTCACTGCCACAGCAAGCCTCGCCCTGGTTGTTTTGGAGTTTTTTTTCCCTGACATGGGGAGGGGTTGGAAGTGGGTGGGGCGATTCTGGGGGGGGACTTGGAGAGAGCGGGTGAGAAAGTCGGGAGCAGGTTGCTATGGTAACCGCCTCCTCAGTCAGGGGAACTGTTGCCAGGGTTACTGTTAGAGGGGGAAAACAGAAGAAAAAGATGGTGGGGAGAAGGAGGTATGACTTGTCACTCTAGGCTCCAGCCTGGCTCCTAGCTTCCCGTCTACCCTGACCGCCTCCCCTAAGTCTTACTTTTCTCCCTCCAGCCCTAGCCACCTCCAGCCTCCATGTTCCAGGCACATGCCTGGTAGGGCAGAGTGGGGAGTAGGAGGGTAGTGCCAGTGAGTAAACCAGACTCCATACCTTAAGCTCAACTCCTATCCCTTTGTTGCCTCCCAACCCCAGTCATGGCTGAGTACGGGACCCTCCTGCAAGACCTGACCAACAACATCACCCTTGAAGATCTAGAACAGCTCAAGTCGGCCTGCAAGGAAGACATCCCCAGCGAAAAGAGTGAGGAGATCACTACTGGCAGTGCCTGGTTTAGCTTCCTGGAGAGCCACAACAAGCTGGACAAAGGTGGGGGAGGGGAGCACAGGAGTCCTGTCATCAGTCATTCAGGCTTAGTTCATTCAGCAAATAGAGATGAGCTCAAAGCTTTTACATCCACAATGTGTACCCCTCTAAAGCAAGGCAGAAGAGAGGTGCTCTAAGAGTATGGGGGCCTTAGACATTTTTCATTGTGCCCCTCATCAGTAAAAAACGTTATTCAGATACTCCTGTGCTATTATCACATATACAACAGAACACAAAAACAATCTAAAAATAGTAAAATTTTAAGTGGCAAAAATTGGGAAGAATTCTAGACAATAAAAATGGAAGAATACCTGAATGAGGGGAGAACTCGAAGTGTAACCTAATCTGGTAAATAATAATACTAATCTTTGTTAAGCACTTTTTAAAAACTGGTAAAATTTAAAACTACAAGTTCTATCATTTTCTTATCCACTTTGAGAGACTACTGCTTGGGGAGTGGGATCTATGGATTAGAGTAATCCCACACAGCTGGAGGCTTTAGGGAAGAATTGGTGTTTAAGATGGCCCTGAAAGGTGAGTGGGATTTCTAAGGCAAGATCCAAAGGAGGGCACGCCAGGCAGAGGAACACTGTTACAGAATATCTAGTGTGTTTGGAAATGCAAGCAGTCCTGCTTGGCTTGACTAGGATGTAGGGTGTTTAGAAATGGCTGGGAAGGTAAGGTAAGACTGTGTTGTAGAGAGCCTGGGTATTGGATAGGTGAGGTGAGTGAACTCAGGGCCCTTCAGATATACTATTCTGACTGCTGTGTGGCTGGCAGGGAGAATGTATAAAGGAGGACGTGTTACAGTTAGACTATGGCAACAGTCAGAGGGAAGGAGCCAAGGAAGAAGGTCGAAGGGCATCTATAATCTCCTGGAATTGGCCAAGCCATGGACATCGTCCTGGTGGTGTCCATACCTTCTCTCATTTAGAATAACCTTTCTCACCAGGCCCAGAATCTCTCCTGGGTTGCCTAGAGATTCCACCCTGCTGGTCCTACACGTGCTGTCAGCAAATTCTGATACTTACTTGGATGGAAAGTGGAAAAGGATGGGGGAGGGGGTGGGGTATCTGGAAGTCAAGTTGATTTTTCTTTTGTCCCCTCCCCACAACATATGGGAGCTAGTATCTAAGCTAAACCCCTCATTCTAACCACAATCTAGAAACTTCACTGACCAACTATCTGCCCTTCCTGCGAACAGTCCTCTGTATTGTTGTTTGGGTGCCTTAGCTTTCTTCTCCTGGATTAGTAGCCCCTCTTCCTCCAGTGTTGTACCCTCCCATAACCAATGTTAGCAACTCAGCTTTGGTTCTAGGTCACTAGTCTGGTGGAGTAGGGGAAGCTGACCTCTACAGCCTAGCTCTGACCCTATCTCCTGCCTTCCTCCAGACAACCTCTCCTACATTGAGCACATCTTTGAGATCTCCCGCCGTCCTGACCTACTCACTATGGTGGTTGACTACAGAACCCGTGTGCTGAAGATCTCTGAGGAGGATGAGCTGGACACCAAGCTAACCCGTATCCCCAGTGCCAAGAAGTACAAAGGTAAGCGGCCACTCCTTTAATTAGCTGCACCTCTGCCTCGTCCCATTGACTATCATTGGAGTACTTGAGTTTTGGGAGAGTGGAGGCAGATGCCCAATGGGCCTGCCTGGCATCTCCCACACTGCTGTCCCTGGACACATCCCTTTTTGCCCCCAGACATTATCCGGCAGCCCTCTGAGGAAGAGATCATCAAATTGGCTCCCCCGCCGAAGAAGGCCTGAGCAAGGGGGAGGAAGAGGAGGAAGGTTGGACCTTCATCAGACCACTCCCTTTCCCCATCCTCCAGGAGAGGGGGCAAGGGCAACCCACCATCTACCCACTTACTAACCTGGTCCTAACCCCCTTACTGTGCGCGTGTGTGTGCGTGTGCGCACGCTCTGGCTGTTTGTCTATATGTCTAGCTCATCTAGTTCCTCTTCTTAAGGGGATGGGGGTCAGGGGCTAGGGGAGGGGGCTGAGTTTCCCCACTTTAGGAGGAGGTGGGGGCTATTTCTATGCAAATAGAAATCAGCACATTCCTCCTACTTCCCTTTCCTCCACTATCCCCCCATATCTTTAAAGTGTGGAAGCAGAAAGGACCTGCATTTTCCTACATTGAGGAGCTGACATAGGGGTAAGGTATGGGAGAGGTAGGTGGATCCAGGGAAAAGCAGTGGGGAGGGAAGGCAAAGAGACCACTCAACCCCTACCTGGAAGGGGCAAAGAAAAGCCAGAGTTCCATGTTTGTACTCACTCCTGTGCTGGACTAGCTGTTATCCTGAGTACCAGCAGGTCCCTTTTTGCCTCTCATGGGCCTAGCATAGGTATGAGCCAGGGATCCTTTCCTGGTCCCTAAGATCAAACCCCATGGAGCAGCCAGCATTAGATGCCCCTACCCACCTGTACTCTGGAGAGACTGTGCTGGGAACATGTACCACTGAGCCTGAGATGGGGATGAGGGCAGAGAGAGGGGAGCCCCCTCTTCCACTCAGTTGTTCCTACTCAGACTGTTGCACTCTAAACCTAGGGAGGTTGAAGAATGAGACCCTTAGGTTTTAACACGAATCCTGACCCCATCATCTATAGGGTCCCAACTTGGTTATTGTAGGCAACCTTCCCTCTCTCCTTGGTGAAGAACATCCCAAGCCAGAAAGAAGTTAACTACAATGTTTTCCTTTGCACCGATCCCCACCCCAATTCAATCCTGGAAGGGACTTAGGAAACCCTTCTTTACTAGATATCCTGGCCCCCTGGGCTTGTGAACACCTCCTAGCCACATCACTACAGTACAGTGAGTGACCCCAGCCTCCTGCCTACCCCAAGATGCCCCTCCCCACCCTGACCGTGCTAACTGTGTGTACATATATATTCTACATATATGTATATTAAAACTGCACTGCCATGTCTGCCCTTTTTTGTGGTGTCTAGCATTAACTTATTGTCTAGGCCAGAGCGGGGGTGGGAGGGGAATGCCACAGTGAAGGGAGTGGCAGAATCAAATTGCTACATAGTCCAAACAAAAAAGAAAGCTTTTTCAAAAAACATTAAATTCACATGCAATCTCAGAGACTATTTAGAGAAAGTTCAAGTTAGGAGCTTTTAGGATGTGGGAGTAAAACTTTAATGGGAGGGGAGGGCTGGCTGCTGGAAGAAGGAAGAAGCCAGACTGGTTAGACAGTACTCTTAACTCCTAGCCCAGCCTAGCGTGCCCTGCCCCTCTGGCCACTGCTGCAGACACCTGCCTTAATACACACACCTCTAGGACTCCACAGTTTTGCCTTAAAGGACCTTCCCAAGTCTCCCTTTCCCTGTCTGGCTTCTCCCTTAAGAAGAGAGAGAGATACTTGTAGAATTGGGTGGAGGGAATGAGCATGAACTGTCCTTCCATTTGGGATATGTTACATTAGAGTGAGAGAGAGAATAAAGAGCCTTTCTTATGGAAGAAATGGGAGAAGAGAGACAGGGTTCTTTTCAGCAGTCTAGTAGTTTCTCTGTAAGGCAAAATAATCTAAAAAGACTAACCTGCCCACCCACTCCTTATATTGCTGTGAGATTGCCCCTATCTTGTGCTCTTCTGTCTGCAGTGTGCACGGCCTTGTTCTAACCCGGAATAAAGGTGATTGATTGTATTGCAACTAACTGATTTTAAAATTTCTGTGAGTGACCAGGATTTTGCAGCCTTTGAATCACTGGGAAGGGAGGGGGAACAATATTTATGCCCCAGAACAAGGACTGGGAAAATACCCCAAGTGTATACCCTCACCCCACCCAATCTCCTAAGTATCACTGAGCTAAATGGAGTGTATCCTACTTCCAACAGTCTCCAATTGGAGCCTAAGCACTGGAAATACGGGTCTCCCAAAATGGACTTTCTAATGCTGTATCATGTGCAGAATGAGAGGGGAAGGCTAGGTACCTACATTAGTAGGAGCAAAAACCATCTATTGTGAATAAATGGACCACATACCACACAGAGCAGCAGTTGGGAGAAGAAAAGCTTTACTGGGAGAAAATACAACAAATTCCAGAGTGCATGGTTTTTAGCCCACCCTATCACCCCACCAGCAATAGGAACACAGACCACTCGATCACCACACATTCCCTACCTCAGGGAGTAAGTACAGCAGCCAACATCTGGTCTGAGAGCTGCTGGGAAAAGGGGCAGGAGGAAGAAGTATCTGGGAATACCATTCTCTCACTCTTTTCCCCTCCTTCCTGGCCTGATTTAGTAGAATCTGACTGTCCCAGGATACAGAATTCTTGATTGGATCTTGTGGAAACTGGGGGCAAAAAAATAGCAGCAAAAGCACTTAAGGGCAAGAATTCAGCTGGGACTTTCAGACTCAGTGACCAGTGATAAGACAAGTGCCCAAGCTCCAGCCACTGTAATCAGTCCTTAGATTAATGACTTATTCCTCAATCCTAAAATATCAAGAGGTGGACAAGGTTTAAGTCAAACCCAGGAAGTCTTTCCCTTCACTCTTCTATAAAGAAGGGAACTGGCATGAAGTTGGATGGCTTAAAGATCAAGCAGCTAAAGGTAAGAGAGACAGAGTGAGAGAGTGTGTATGTATATGTGTGTGGTGTGTGTGTACATGTCTTCTGTCACAAAGTACCACAATAGTCTGCAGTGGTGGTACCACCCTAAAGTAGTTAAGTTTTAAAGACAGGCCAGCCTCTGGTTAGGACAGCCATCCTTGGAACCCCCTACAAGACTTAAGGAGAGGTAGGAGATCTGAGGCAGAGCTGAGAGGAATTTCCTGTTTTTCCCAACCCCTACACCAAAGCAGGGAACCAGGAAGGGCAGAAATGAGGATCCTTCCATTCTCGAGCCTCCTAAAACCTAAAGGGTAAGTCCCAATCTCTAGTGACCATACATAAAGGTAAACTGACCCCAGGTGTCACCTCCACACCATTACTCTTGTTCACTCTTAAGTCCCTTTATTGCATTCATAAAGAATATATAGGTAAACTTTGACAATAATTTTACCTTGATACATCCAAGTTTGACTTGCTTTTTAATATATTTATAGATATAAAATTAGGCCTCTAACAGTGATAGGGACAGGGAGATTGCTGCCACCAAACAATGTTTTTTAAAAAAATAACAGAAGAGGTAATAGCCTTCCTATTCTTCCTTCACTTCTGCCCCTCCTCCCACCTCTTCCCAACCTCCCTCACCTGACCTATTTAGGGGGTGATGGGATGAAGAAAAGACAGTGAAGGATATGTAATCAAGTGCAAAACACTGTGATAAGTACAGAGAATGAATAAGGTGGAAAGGAAAGTGAAGAGTGTGGGATGGTTAGGGGCTTTAAGGACTTCCCAGGAAAATAGGATTCTGGGATGGGGTTGCTGAGGAGGGGAAAAACCAACTGTCATATACTTTTAAAAAACAAAGGAAGAAAAGGTCAAAAACCTAAACCAAAGAGAGAGTGGCACTCCTACCCTCCACTCTGGCCCCTTGGTACTGAATAGCCAGTTGTTCCTCCCACCCCCACCCTGCCCAAGAAACAAGGGAGATTAAAGAAAAAGAAACCCCATTCCCTATCCCAAACAAGTTAACAAAATAGGCTTCCCTCTCCTCTCAAAAAGAGGCTTTGGGGAGAGGCCATTTCTGCTGAGTCCTATGCACCTCTCCATGGAGCCCCATTCCAGGGCTCAACTCCCATTCCTAGGTACTCTTTGTTGGTTCACTCCTCTGGTTTGTCCTTCTCCTGGGATGTCTTTCTTTTATCTAAAGCAAAAAGTCCAAAGTGCATTTCTGCTGAATGTAGGGCCTGGGACAGGAAAGGGTTACCCAGGCAGGATCAGGTTGGCAGCCCCAGCCTGCCCCACCTAGGTATGAGGCCTCAAGATGGCATGCACTGCACCCGGTCAGGGCCCTCCTCCTCGTCCGATGTGTCTGAGGAGCTGGGAGACTCATCAGAGTCCGCGTCTGTGGCCCCAACCCCAGGTTCTCGCCAGCGCTGTGGATGGGAAAGGCTTGTTAGTAACTTCCCTGGATGGAACAAGGACAAGCCTGTTAGGTCTTAGCTAGAATTTAGATGCTTTAGGCCAGAGATCAGCAGAATTTTTCTTAAAAGGCCAGATAGTAAATACTTTAGACTTGTGGTCTATATGGTCTTTATTGCAACTATTCAACTCATTGTAGCGTGAAGGCAGCCACAGACAATAAACAGAATGGGTGTGGCTGCAAGCCAATGCAACTTTATTTACAAAAACCAGCAGCAGGCCAACTGCCAGTTTGCCAACCCCTGAACTAGGCCTCTTTTGGCATAAGAGGAAAATAGAAGGGTCACACTGAGACTTGTTATTTCTCCTCAATTCCCTCCTCCACCCTCCAGCTTTTGCCTTTATGAAGATAGCATTACACATGGACGGCAATGGACAAAAGTAGATACCACCCTTTTCTGCTGATGTCTCTTCCAAGGCTATATCAGGGATCTGATGGGGATAGAGGACAATGGATAGGAAATCCAACCAAGATCACCTGATTACTCCTTAAAGTCACTACTCTGGAACTTTTTAGCCCTCTTAAAAGGGTCACTCCCTTGGGAACTCATTTCCAACCCTAGCTTACCCGGTGATGGCGTCTCTGTCTCAGGTGATGCATAAGGAACCACAGCATGTGACTATCAAACAGGTCAGTGTGGTGCAAGCTATCTTCATCCCGCTCCCGCTTGTTCTTCTTAATCACCTGGAACCCAAAAAGGTTGTGAAGAGGGGGCAGCAATGAAGAGGAACCTGGGACCTGATCAAGAAGGCTGATCTCCTATTCCAATAAAAGCTTCCCTTAAGTTGAAGTGGAGCTACATTAGATTAGGAAACGATGCCCTAGGTTCAGCTGCTGCAAAGGTGGCAGGCTTTAATACAGAATAATGCTTAAAGATGCTCCTTATCCCCATCCTATTACAAATTAGTGCCACTTCACAGCTGCCCCCTGGAGCAGGACTATTCCTACAGATGAAATTACAGGAATGTGGGGGAGGGTGTTAGAGCAGTGCCTTTAAAGAACTGGGCAGCAAGTTATTCCTCCCTATGACAATAAGAATCAACAGTATGTGGATAAGCAGAAAGAAAATAACTTCTGCAGTCAGCCACTTACATCTTTTAACCCTGTCAGCTCAGTGGAAGCTTCAGCTGTGGGTGCCCAGATCTTCACATCATGGTCTAGGCCACTGGTTGCCAGCACAGGCAGGTGAGGGTGGGGCTCAAGACAGTTTACCTGGTCAGGAAGAAAGGAAAACACAGACTCAGCAGTGTGTGGGAGTAGGGTTTAAAAACCACTACTCACCTTGAGCCAAATAATTGCCCTTGATCAGGGCTGAGGCAGCTGCTGGGGAAGGGAGGCCCACCCATCCTGAGCCTAAGCCAAAGGGCACTGGGGGTAGAGAAACCAGACACAGACTGGGTATAAGACCAGGCACATCAATCATTTCCTATGTATAGGTCAGGGGTGGCTTCATCCCCAGATATGGCCCTAGGGGTGGGTGAGTGGACTGCCCAAGCTTACTGCTGGCTTCGTAAGAAGACAATGAAATCCAGATGACCTCATTCACTCCAGATTCCAAAGCTCCAACTTGCCCAAGGCTGGAAAAAACCATCTCAGTGGCTTTCACCAAGTGGCAAATAAATTTTAAAAAATGAAGAAAGCAGCAGCTGCCAATGAACCCCCAGAGAAGAGTCGGAGAACAACTATATTCATTTGGCACTGTTTACTAGAACTGGAGGAAGGCACAGGCTGAGAAGAAGAGGCTGAGTTGCAGGGAGTGGTGGGAGTGATGGAGGCTCATGTCTGTTTGAGAGAACCTTGCACATCCCAGGGGGAACATCCTACTACCTGCCCTGAGCACAACAGGCTCAGCTATAAGGCAGCACATTAAAATCAAGCAGCTTCTTGGGGCTCCCAAAGCCTCAATCTAAGCCACCCTCTGGGTAAACTCACTGAACAAGGCAAAAGAAATAAACTACAGCAGGCAGGCCTTCTAGCTTAGGCAGCTTCCTTCTGTCTGAAAGGCACCCATGCCCCCTGCTGTCTGACTTGGAAACATGAGCTTCCCTAAGGGAAGGGCAGGGAAGTTCCTACCCCATCCAGAAGAGTTAGTTCCAGATCTAGCTGCTAAAGCATTTTGAGTCTTTTAGTGAAAAGAGGAACACAAAGGAAAGGCACCCTGCCTTGCAGCTGGACCTACAGTCCAAGAAAACAACTTCTTTTAGTTCTCTCTGGACCAACCACCTCCCCTGCCTCACCTGCACAGGCAGAGAACAGCTGAGGAGAAGTCAAGGGCAGGCATGGAAAACAGAGCTGACCTACAGACTTCCCACTTACTTTGACTTCCATCTTACAAATAAACAAATGCTCAGAAAAGACTGAAGCTAAGACTGAGCTTATGAATAAAACAGAAACCCCGTTCTTTATCTCCTCCTCCCATTCCACATATCAGCCTATTGTGAAGTTTATCTTTGGGCTCTTTTAGGCAGTGCAGTTAAACTCCAATGCCTGGAATAGTATCTATCTATAGTAATGGACAACTTACACATACAAACCTGAACTTTTTCATCTATCTCCTAATAAGCCCTTGTTACAGACCTGTACTCTGAGCTAGCTCTGCTTGAATAAGTCAGCAAAATAAAAAAGCACAGGGGAACAATTCCTTGGAACTTAAGACTAAGGAAAAAGCCAGTGGCAAGAGGAACAAGAGAATAACATACAGTACCTGAATTGGAGCCTGCAGGGGGAGCCGACAGAGAACTTCTGGGCCAGAGTACCTGGTCACTTCACCAGACCTGTCTGAATGCCAGGACTTATCCTGTCAATAATGCCTGAGCAGAGAAAAGAGCTCTGGCCTTAGATGACTGGGCTGGGGGAATGTAGAGAATGGGATCAAGCATCAAAGTGCTCTTGGGAGACTAAGGGGCTGTCCTCTGATACCACCCCCCACCCTTGTCCCTGTGAAGCTGAATGGGAACAAAGAAAAGATCCTCAAATCAGAGTCAGGAGATCTGGGCAAGGTAGAAAATAACTTCTAAGATCTTTGGTTCTAACATTCTACATTACAATTACATTCTACTCTACATTTACAATTTGCATGATATAGAACTGCTGAGTCTACTACATTGAAACTAGTGCCTGGTAACCCCCACTGCTGGAAAATTAGGACCAAAAAACAGAACAGAGGGAGCCAAGTAAAAGACCACATCGATCATTCAGCTTACAGAGACAAGAATATGTAAGGAAATTTGCTTCAGGAGTAGCCTCTATATCTCTTATTCTACTCATTTACTCTTAGGACCACTAAAACTTAGTCCTGGGGCCCACCCATCCCAAGTAGATGCCTTCCTCACCTGGGCAAATGGGTTAATCATCAAACCCTGGCATTGGCTGAGCTAAAAGCAAACTGGCCTGCAGAATGCTTTTGGAGAATGGACAAATGCTGGCCTGGGAGAGGGCATTCAGCCCTGCATCTCTCTGGAACAGAATGCAAGGCAATAGCTTATGTCAAGAAAAAATTCACTGGCCCCTTCTGACTTCCTTTCTCTAAATGCCTATTGCATAATTCCCATTAAGACTCAAGTGTTTTGGGTTTGTTCACTGCAGATGACACAGGGGGACCTATGGAAGAGTTGGAAATGAAGCAGGGAAGAGTGAGACACACCTTGAACTTCTAGACTCCTCTCCATTTGTATTCAAACCATAAAAACCCTAGATCTATGCAGGTCCCAGGTCCCCAAAATTTGGAGGAAACCAGAAGAATATTTGAAATACCCTTTTACCAGGGCAAGAAAAACATAAGGAATGGGGTCCTGATTGCAAAGAACCATTCTAAATTCTAAAACCACTCTCTGAAAAAACCTCATCAAGAGATGGCTAGGCTCTTTGAAGTTCCCCACAGCTAAGAAGGAATAAAAAGGAAGAGAGACTAAGCTGTCTCAGTCATTCCTTAGAGGCCTTGGGTAACCAGACTATTCTGGGCAATCAGTATAATTTAGTCTTCCAAACTGTCTTTTTCCCATCTCCTGTGGTCCAAAAACCTTGTAACAGAAAGCGATTGAACTCTTTCCTAATTCTAGGTCTCAAAAAAAAAAAAAAAAAAAAAAAAAAAAAAGATAAGGTTAACCAGATATATCTTAAGAGCTGATCGCTCTTCATTCCCTAACTTGATTCTCACTCTTCCTTTTTGCCCTAACTCCACAGAGGGCTGCAGAACTCAAAGGACAGGCAGACTATGATATGATCATGGGTTATACAGCAAGCAGACTGCTCAGCTACTAAAAAAAAATTGCCACATTTGCTTTCTCCTTATATGTACACATTTATATGTGTTTGTTATCTACTTGAATGTAAACATGACATTTCACCCCTAAATACTTCAACATGTATCTCTTAAGTACAAGAATATTCTCCTAAGTAATCAAATCAATTTAATATTGAATACCATGTTATCTAATGTATAAACCATATTCTAATTTTCCCAGCTGTCCAAAAAATGCTCTTTATAGCTTTTATCTGCTGATCTAAGATCCAGCGAAGATCACTACTTAGTTTAGTTTAAAGGGAAGAGACATGGAGAAATCTTTAGCCTTGTGTAGGAGGGTACGCCCTGAACACTAACGCTTTTTCATTTGGAAAAGGTGCATGCCTAGAGATAAGTTACACCACTCAGGACAGGACAGAGGTTCTTCCCTAAGATCCCTTTCTTGTCTCAATAAACTGTGCTTTACAGGGACAGAAGATAGGAACAGGAAGAAAATACTCCATCAAAAACTCAGCACTCCCAGGCTAACTAGTCTTTTATGGCTGGCTGGACCTCTAAAACATGGTATCATGTAGTCACAGTGAGAATTCAGTGTCCCTGCTAAAACCTACCTTAATGACTGGAGAGATTAGGGAGCCAGCCAGCTCAGCACACCATACTCACCACGCCTCCCTTGTCCCCCTCCATGAACTGAATAATCTGGCAGGATGATTTCTCCCAGAGGAAGATGTGCCCACAGTCACTACCGCTCACCACAAACTCACTCTTGGGGCCATAGAAATTGACGCCTTTTACTGAAATGATAAATGAGGGAACAAACCACATGAGGGCTGGCATCAGGCCTACATATATTCATCTCAAAGGGAATTTAGTTATTCACAAACTCTAAATCAGCTGAGGGCCAAAGATTTTCATTTGCTCAAAACACATCAAGAGATTACGCATGTTTAACAGATAGTTATAAGAATCACACCAGTCCCAGAGATGATTTATATTCTCCCAAAGACCTCGTTCCTTAGGGCAGAGGAATCTGCAGTCCTTTAGCAGCAGCCTCATCTCGTAAGTTTATACCCTATCAAGTAACCACAGGCCTCTCTAATCCCTTACCTGTCCCACCCTGAATCGTCCCAGCTCTGCCTACTCTTAGGCAGCACTGTCTTATGGCCTAGGATTATCTTTGGTATGTGGACTTCATTGGTACCTTGTCAATATTTCTGGGGTCATCAGCTGATCTGAGGCTGATGAAGGTATATGCCACAACTGCCTCAAGAAGCAAGTGATCTGTGTTCGCTACCATTAACAGGGCTCCAGTCTCCGGAATCAGTAAAAGAAGCCAAGAGTTCCAATGACTATGGTCAGTACAAAATTGGCCATGAGACTGGCACCCTTCCTTTATCTGCCTGTGTACTGAGATTCAAGAACAGATTTTTCCCTCCCTTCTTACCAGCTCAGGAAAAAAAAAAAAAAAAAAAAAAACTAATCTCTAACTGCTATCTCCAAGACAAAATCATGACAGGTATCTGTTAGGAGTGGTAACAATAGAGTAATGATTCCTCAACCTTTCTGGACATTAGAATCATGTGGGTAGTTTTTAAAAATCTCAGTGCTCAAGTTGCAGCCCATCCCTATTAAATCAAAATATATGGGGTTAAGGCCAAACTGTTATTTTTAAAAGAACACCAGGATTGGGATTGGTGGCTCATGCCCAGCACTTTGGGAAGTCGAGGCAGGCGATCACTTGAGCCCAGGAGTTAGAGACCAGCTTAGGCAACATGGTGAAACCCCATCTCCACAAAAAATACAAAAATTAGCCAGGTGTAGAGGCATGCACCTGTAGTCCCAGCTACTCAAGAGGCTGAAGTGGGAAGATCACCTGAGCCCGGGAGGTTGGGGCTGCAGTGCCTGGGAGGTTGGGGCTGCAGTGAGCCATAATTGCACCACTGCACTCCAGCCTGGACAACAGAGTGAGATCCTGTCTCATAAACACAAAACAAAACAAAAAACATCAGATGATTTCAATGTGCCCCAAAGTTTGGGAACCACAGACATGGAACAAAACAGGCCAGTCTTGGGCTAGTTACTACTACCATTCCTCCTCTTCTGCCTCATCTAAAAGAATCATTTACTCTTCCCTCCTAGAGGTATAAGGTCACTTCCTATTTTAAGCAATTCAGGACCACTGACTAAAGAGGGCTTTCCCTGACTCCCTAACAAGGCATCTGTGCTTATTTTGAAGTTGCCTGAAATCTTAAAAACCATTAGTGTAGTCTCCTTATGTCCAAACCAATTAGAAGCAACATTATTGGAGTGGCAAGAGATGCTCTTGAGCGCTTTCTCCTCTAGCATAGCAGAGAAAACATGAAAACTCCAACCCAATTCAGGGTAACCCCTCAGTGCCCATGGCAACACAGGCAGGTAGTTTCTATTTGTATAACCTGAGTAAGACACTGTGGACCTCCAAAGCCAACAGGCTTGGGCCAAAGAAACCTAGGAAGACAGTCTCACCTGTGGCATTATTTCTGTGGCCCTTGTATCTCTTAACATACTGGGCCCCATCACTGTGAGAGGAGTTGAAGAGGTAAATGTCTTCATCATTGTAACTGGCCAGGAGCTCTGCCAACAACAAGAACATAGCAGTGAAGGCAAAGGCTGAAAAAAGCAGGGACCAGGAGTTGGGGGTTGGGGTGGGGCTTCTTGCCAGTAGTGCCCCCTCCAAATACCCAGGTGTAGCACCCATCTTATTTGGAACGCCAGGCAAGTCCGACTGTACAGGGTAGACTAAGAACACACTGCCAACCCAGGGGCAGCAGAATGCTCAAAAAGGTCATACCCATTAACTCAGGAATGAGTCAAAGGCATAAGAATCTGCTCAGGCAAGCAACCTGGGCTTCAGGACAGGCCCTGCCAAATATCATCTGCAGCATTCTGCAAATGGTACCTGGCATCTCCAAGGGTCATCTACTATATCCTCCCGCTATGTGCTCACCATCAGCAGTTACTCCCCAGCTGCTCTACTTGGAGCTATAGCACAGTGGTGAGCACTGGAGGGCACATGCCTCACTGGCTCAGCAGCTCCCTAGACAGAGGGGGCATGCCAGCCTAGGAGCTGGGCCCTGCTCACGTACCTGTGCCGTCGTGGCTGTACACAAGACAGGTGATGTTTGCTTTGGACTCACTGTTCACCTGCAATAAGGAGCAGATACTGACTGATGCCCCACCCCCCCATTTGTTACACCATCTTCAGGAAACAGCTTTTCCTTCAAACTCCCCTATATCTTCTCCCAGAGATTTGAGAAAGACAGACAGAGACAAGAGTACAACTGATGAAACATGACCACCTCAGGGGGTAGCATCTTGGGGCTTTCTTTTGGTTGTCATCCATGTGCTAGCCATTTTACGTACACTGTCTCATTAGGCCTCACCATCAAGGTGCAAGGCAGTTATTTTTATTTCTATTTTGTCGATTAAAAAACTGAGGCTATCAGAAGTGAAGTGACTGCCAAGATCACAAAGCTGGTAAGTGGTAAAGCCAGGATTCAAATCCAGATGACTGACTTGAAAGTCCAAGCTCTTCCCACCATACCAACAAGTTCAGGTGCAGCCTTGGGGTTGAGTCAGGGAAGCCTGGAGCAACTGGCCCTTCATGAATCTTACCAGGTGATGAGGACAGAACTTCTTGAGTACTCCATTGTTCTCATTCTCATCAATTTTCCTCTGGTCATAAATCCTACAGTTGGAAAGGCAATGAAAATGTAAAAATGTACAAACGAATCCCTTGAAGAGCTGCAATTTGATGTAGTGGCGGGAAACTGCCAGCTGGATGCAGATAACATTTTCCAAACCAAGCTTCTGGTTTGTGCTCTTCCTTAAAGGGCATCCCTTTTCCAATCCATTTCCAAACCCTAAATCTTTTTTTTGTTTGTTTGAGACGGGGTCCTGCTCTGTCACCCAGGCTGTAGTGCAGTGGCATGACCCGGGCTTACTGCAACCTCTGCCTCATGGGTTCAAGCGATTCTCTTGCCTCAGCCTCCTAAGTAGCTTGGACTATGGGCACACACCACCACACCCGGCTAATTTTTGTATTTTTAGTAGAGACAGAGTTTCATCATGTTGGCCAGGCAAACCCTAAATCCTTCATCCACATACTTCCCATTTTAAGTGGCAATCCTCAATTCTGTCAGTTTGAAGTGGTTTATCTCTCTCCTCAAGTTTTATATCACATACTGCTAATTTTCACTGAAACAACATTAGTATGGAGCTTTTTACATGTACGTTACCTACCGAAAAAGGTTACTTATGGGCAGAAACCATGCTTAATGTTAAGTCAATGGGTCTGTAATCCCTCCTTGAAACTTTATTTGGCCTGTTCTCCCTCTCATACCCCACAATAATTATTAAAAACTACCACCCATATCCTCAAGACTCCCTCTCCTTTCCTCATTCTTATCAAGCACACTACACCTTCACCTTCCTTCCTCTGTCTAATCCAAGCTTTAAACTCAAATATTTAGGACACACATATTATGCGTCAAATATTATGCTAGGTGCTAGAAATACAGTGAGGAACAAGACAGATCCAGTATCTGTCCTCACCCAGTCTCTTCCAATCTCAGAGCCAATCTCTTGAAAAATGCTCTTCATTTCATCCTTCCAGGGACCTTGTTGATGATTATCTAATTTCTCAACCTCTTCCTCATCGCCAGCTGGCCACTTTCTAAAAATCCTTCTGCTGACTGTCCTTTCCTACTATTGCTTTTTTTCTCCTTCCCCTTACAGTTACACTACTGAAAACAACAATCAACATTCAATATTTCCACTTCCTTACTTCCTATTCACTTCTCAGTCCATCCTAATCTGGTTTTGGTCCTCAACTCACCACTGAGACTTCTCTGGCTGAAGTCATCAGTTAATTATATCCATTTGTTAAGCAGGTGTAAGTCTAGAGTTCAGAATAACTGTGGTCTGCAGACACAGATGTAAGTCATATATCCGTGTGTAAGGTGGTAGTTAAAGCATTGGAATTAGATCTCCAAGGGAAAACACAGAGGATTTTCCCTTCCCCCTTTAGAATCTCTGGCCTCTTTCAGAATATAATGAAAACTCTAGTCCCTTCTCCACAGAAAAATGCACATAAGCATACTTTCTGGAGGTTCACATAATACTTGTACTTCAAGTTAAAATTCCCTGGTATAGAGTAAGATGAGAGCTGAAAACTGAGCTACTGGAGAACATCAGCATTTAATGGGTGGAGAAAGGAAGACACACCCATGAACAACACTGAGGAGTGGTTGGACATCAAGGAGAGGTGTTTCAGGGAAGGAGTAATAATGTCAAGAGTAGAGAAAAAGACTTGAAAAGTACATTGTTTGCTTTGGCAGTTAGGTTACTGATGACTTAAGCCTTGACGTCCCCAGCTCACATGATCCTCCCGCCTCAACCTCCCATGTAGCTGGGACTACAGGCACACACCACCATGCTGGGCTAATATTTTTATTTTTTGGTGGAGACAGCATCTGCCCAGTTTGGTCTCAAACTCCTGGCCTCAAAAGATTCTCCTGCCTCAGCCTCCCAAAGTGCTGGGATTACAGGTATAAGCCAGTACACCCCAACTAATTGTTTATTAATAACCTACTATATTCTACATATGATGTTAGAACAGAGTTTGGCAAACTTTTTCTTAAAGGACAAGACAGTAAATGTTTTAAGCTGGTAAACTGGCAAACCATCTAATCTCTATTAAAACTGTTGAATTTTGCCATTGTAGCATGAAAGTGGTCATAAACTACATGTAAAGGAAGGCCATGGCTGTGTTCCAATAAAACTTTATTTATAAAAACAAGCACTACAGTTTGTCAAGCCCTGTGATAGACAGTAAGCATAGAAAGATTAATACAAACTTTCCTACTACTTTCTGAACATATGATAGGCCCTTGATAGTTTATATTTTACTTTTAGTTATTTATTTTTTTGAGACAGGGTCTCACTCTGTCATCCAGGATGGAGTGCAGTGGTGTAATCACAGCTCACTGTAGCCTCAAACTCCTGGGCTCAAGAGAGCCTCCTCTGCCTCCCAAGTAGTTGGGACTACAGGAGCATACCACCACACCTGGAGATATTTAATTAATTAAAAAATTAAAATTTTTTCTCAATTTTTTTTTTTTTGGTAGAAACACAGTCTTGTTATATTGCCCAAGTTGGCCTTGAACTCCTGACCTCAAGCTATCCTCCAGCTTTGGCCTTCCAAAGTGCTCTAGTTTTATAGTCATGAGCTACCACACCAAGCCCCTTGATATTTTAAGTCTCGTAAGGAATCGTTTTAGCATCCTCTCCACACCTTTACCACATCTCTTCCCACATGCCTTCAGGTACCCACTAACTTGTTACCCTAAGTCTCTCTTCTGTACCTGCCTTTAATCTAATGTTCTCTCAGTGTTGCTGATGTTGGCTTAAGAACTGGGGAATGAAGAGATGATTTACTGACTGTGCTTCATCAATCAGGGCCTATACCTAACCCTTTAGCAATAAATTTTCATGTCAGCCAAATTTACCACTAAAGGATTCATCTGATATATTCTCTTTTTCTTTACTCCTATAAATTCTTAAAACTAAGCTAAGCAGGAATTAGCTTAGCTTAGCAGGTGTAGTAGGGACTCACACCTATACCTCCTCTACTTACCTACTTTTTTTTTTTTTTTTTTTTTGGCCACAGGCCAAAAAGCATGTCTCCCCAGAGCTTCCCTTAAATACTTTTTAATAACCCTAAACTAAAATTCAGTATTAATGATGCAAAAGCCTTATGGATGAGTAAGCTATTTCTCTGTATTCCCTTGAAGTAATTCCTTTAGGCTAGGAGCAAAAGTTAATAATGTTATGATATATAATATTCAGCAAAAATGTTTTCAAATTTATACCAGAAGATGAGCTGTTTGGGTTCTTTCAAAGGAAGAATAAGAAAGGAGAAACCTCAAAACATTCAGTTGGCTGCACAGGAGAGGTGCCAGAGAAGTTGAGTGTAACCTAATGTCAGAGAAGAGCTGGAGTGCTGAAAGGGCTACCTGCTTGTGTAGGATCAGCGTGCCTCAAAATCTTCACATAGCCAGGCGCGGTGGCTTCACAACTGTAATCCCAGCACTTTGAGAAGCCGAGGTGGGTGGATCACTTGAAGACAGTTCGAGACCAGCCTGGCCAACATGGCAAAACCGTATCTCTACTAAAAATACAAAAATTGCCAGGCAAGGTGGCACATGCCTGTAATCCCAGCTACTTGGGAGGCTGAGGCATGAGAATCACTTGAACCCGGGAGACAGAGAGTGCAGTGAGCCGAGATCGAGCCACCACACTCCAGCCTGGGAAACAAAGTGAGATTCTGTCTCAAAAAAAAAAACAAAAATCTTCACATAACTTCTGCCAAGTAAACAGCCAATAGAGGATATTGAGGCTGATAAGTGACAGAAGATTTGAGTATTTCTCCTTGTGTTGAAATGCTAAAACTCTAAGCCTTACTCTAACCCTGGGAAAGTATCAGCTTTGGGTTAAGGCAATACGATATACATATCATATGAATACATATGAATACATACATACATATGAATACAGTTCTCAATACAGCAAACTACTACATTCCCCTCCAAACACCTTGGTCCTAGTGGTGGAATTCGTTAGAGACACAGACTTTTCAAGTAATCTGGAACTCTAACTAGGAACTCTCAACTCGAAATTTCAGTGAATGCTCAACTTGGAGGAGGCAGCAACCGAAAATCTGTACAAACTACAACCCTTTTTGATCAACAGCTTCTTATCTAAAAACAAAAAAAATCGGCCGGGCACGGTGGCTCACGCCTGCAATCCCAGCACTTTGGGAGGCCAAGGCGGGCAGATCACCTGAGGTCAGGAGTTCGAGACCAGCCTGGCTAACATGGTGAAACCTCGGTTCTACTAAAAATACAAAAAATTAGCCAGGCGTGGTGGCGTGCGCCTGTAATCCCAGCTACTCGGGAGGCTGAGGCAGGAGAATCGCTTGAACCCAGGAAGCGGAGGTTGCAGTGAGCCAAGATTGCATCATTGCACTCCAGCATGGGTAATAAGAGCGAAACTCTGTCTAAAAAAAAAAAAAAATCTATGGCTACACATTTAAAGACTGTTGGTGACTAGAGGAAATGAATTTTGAAGGCATGGGAATAGGGTAAGAAGAGAGAAATATGGTTTTGTCCAGGATTCTTGAACAAGGCAAAGTCATCTCATGTATTTTCTAAAAATTTACCCTACTCCCCATGATTCTTACTAATAAAATGAATCTGGAAATACAGCTATAAAATGTGCTCTCATTTCAAAAGAAAGATGATGCTTTTCACTTACCATTAGGAAAGCAAAAAAGTCACTCATTTTTCTAGTGATCTTGTCCCTCTCTCTCCTTTCAAACTGATGAGCCCAAAGAAACACAGTTAAAATAGGCCAACTGGATAGGGATGGATACAGCTTATTACTAAGGGTCAGAGGAAATTAATACATATGAAGACTGAATCCACAGTGTCTGTTTTCCTTAGGTCATGTCTCAAGAGCCAGTGTTAACAAAAGGTGTTCACGGTAACAAAGATATCACTATGGATAAAAAAAAGTGGTAGCTCAGGACAGTGAGAGCCAAAAAACCCTCAGTTCACACACTAAGTGCTCCCAAGTCAAACTATTTCTGAATTGAAAACCAGTATTTAAAATTTCTAGTGCACGTTTATTTATATATGAAAAAGGTAGAAGATTTTTTACTAATATAGTACTTGCTGGTAAACCTAAATTTATGGCTTAGCTGCCATGTGAGGACCTTGGTCAATTCATCTAACTTCTTTTCTTTCCTTTTTTGAGACAGAGTCTCGCTCTGTCATTCAGGCTGGAGTGCAGTGGCACAATCTTGGCTCATTGCAACCTCTGACTCCTGAGCTCAAGTGATCCTCCTGCCTCAGCCTCCTGAGCAGCTGGGACTACAGGCATGTTCCACCATGCCTGGCTAATTTTTGTATTTTTTTTTTTAGACAGAGTTTTGCCATGTTGGCCAGGCTGGTCCCAAACTCCTGTCCTTAGGTGATCCACCCGCCTCACCTCCCAAAGTGCTGAGATTACAGGTGTGAGCCACTGCACCTGACCATCATCTAACTTTTTTAAAACTTGATAATCTCTAAAATATGTAAAGTCACCCCTCAGAGACTGTTACATTAGAGAACAGAACATTTCCAAAGGCATGTAAGATTTTTGGAAAATGGTAAAAAATTCAAGGTAATAGTTAATGGATTCCTAAAAAATTCATAACTCTCCATAAAGGAGCACCTGGTAGCATACAATGCATCAGTCTTATAAACTGTCAAAGACACAAAAGAGCCACAAACTCACCTTACAAACTGATCTCGTCCACCCACTGCAAACTGGTGGGTATTGGCAGGATTCACATAGATCGTATACAGCCCCACTTTCTTCTCTTTCTCTTTTGTCACCACCAGTTTCCTTTAAGAGTAGAAAAGCACAGAAAGTTATATACTCCAAAAGATCCAGATGGTCATGGCAAAGGAGAGCCAAGAGAGTAACACGGCTAATAAGAAACCAAAGAGATTCTCATTTGGAAAGAAAGAAGTGTTGTGTTTTCTCTGTTTGTTTTGTACGTAACAACAGGAAAAAAGCACATACATTTATTATATGGGACTTTGGGGATTGGGGAAAAAAAACATGTAGTGAAGTCACTTTCTAGTGTTCCTTAAGAAGTATAAACTAAAGGTATATGAATGTACCACTCTTCAGGAAGCCTCAGTTTAGCTGGAGTCCAACACAATAACAGCCAGTTATTAATCAGACAAAACTACAGATACCTTCCTACCCTTTATTTATAAATACATCTTCCCTATCACCTGGGAACAAGGAGAGACGTGGAAGAAGAATCCCAGAAACAGTAGGCTAAAAAAGACCTTAAGGTCAGAGACTATTGCTCAGATTCCATTAAAATGTAAGTTATGGCCAGGTATGGTGGCTCACGCCTGTAATCCCTACACTTTGGGAGACTGAGGCGGGTGGGTCACTTGAGGCCAGGAGTTTGAGACCAGCCTGGCCAACATGGCGAGACCCCATCTCTACTGAAAACACAAAAATTAGCCAGGCGTGGTGGCGCATGCCTACAACCTCAGCTACTCAGGACAATCCCAGCTACTCAGGAGGCTGAGGGAGGAGAATCACTTGAGCCTGGTAGGTAGAGGCTGCAGTGAGCAGAGATCATGCCACGGTACTCCAGCCTATGCAACGGAGCAAGACTGTCTCAAAAAAAAAAAAAGTCTCAAAAAAAAAAAGTCATTTAAAACCTAACCCAAACCAACCCAAACCAGGCACTGGCTCATGCCTATAATCCCAGCACTTTGGGAGGAACACTTGAGGCTAGGAGCTCAAGATCACCCTGGGCAACATAGCAAGACCCCATCTCTATAAAAAATTATTATAAAAAGCCGGGTGCAGTGGCTCACGCCTGTAATCCCAGCACTTTGGGAAGCCGAGGCGGGTGGATCACGAGGTCAGGAGTTCAAGACCAGCCTGGACAACATGGTGAAATCCCATCTCTACCAAAAATACAAAAATTAGCCGGGCATGGTGGCATGCACCTGTAATCCCAGCTACTTGGGAGGCTGAGGCAGAAGAACTGCTTGAATCCAGGAGGCAGAGGTTCCAGTGGACCAAGATCGTGCCACTGCACTCCAGCCTGGGTGGCAGAGGGAGACTCTGTCTCAAAAAAAAAAAAAAAAAAAAAAAAAGTGTTATAAAAAATTAGCCAGTGTGGTGGCATGCACCTATAGTCCCAGCTGCTCAGGAGGCTGAGGTGTAAGGATTCCTTGAGTCCAGAAAGTTGAGGCTGCAGTGACCCGTGGTCTTGCCACTGTACTTCTGCTTAGGTGACAAAGTGAGACCCTGTCTCAAAAAGTAAAAAAATAAAAAACCCAGCTTAAAATATGCACACTGAAAACTGATAAATTTTTCACTAAAGAAATCCAGAAGAATCTGTCTAAAACAGCCATAATTTGTTCCAGGTTAAGGGTGGCATGATGAATATTCTTCTCAGATCTAAGCATTCAATTAGTCAAATATGACATAATGAAGGTTGGTAAATTTACAGGAAAGGTAAGACTTCAAGAAACTATAAGAAGAGGCTTGGCTTTAGTTTTTGTTTTTAAGTCTAAGGTTTTATTTATTTCTGATGCTATGGAAACATAAAGAAATATAACCATGACAACAAGTTTCTTTGTAAAGAAATGATTTTAGCATCCTTTCTGCACAGCCAAAGTCACTTCAGCCTAGAACTGTTCTAGGCAAAGTGGAGAGATTTTACTTAATATCTCTGCAGCTTTTCATTAAATGAATACAGAGGACCAGGTGTAGTGGCTCATGACTATAATCCCAGCACTTTGGGAGACTGAGGTGGGAGGATCGTTTGAATCCAGGAGTTCAAGACCAGCCTAGGCAACATAGTGAGCTCCCATCTCTATTTATTTTAAAATTAAAAACAAAACAAAAAAAATACAGAGGGCACTGAAAATGAATGTCATTAGGGGAAACCTCCATCCCCTAATGGTGTCCCCCACACACCTCAAAAACACAAGGCAGGAAACATGTCAAAAGAATAACAGCTTCAGGGACAAAACTAGCTAAGAGACTGCTCTAATATGAGTTTTAGACAGGGAAAGAGAGTAGGAGCTGATGCTGCTCCTTCCCACAGGACCATCTCATTTCCTTAGCAATTTGAAATTTCAGAAGGACAAGGTCAAACAAATACAAAAGTTACCATGTGGAAGCAAAATGAAGAAATTAAGGAATAGATTATGAAGTACTGGCTCCACAGTTATGTAATCCTGACGAAGAGCTCAATCTTTCTATGCCTCAACTTAATCCCATAAAACAAACATTTCTCCCTCCTGATGGGTAAATGCAAAGTACCTTGAACTCTGCAGGGGACATGCAGAGGTGCTATAAAAATGATTATCATGGCAATAGGAGGAAAAAATGTTCACATTAGAGGAAACATTAAACAAATTCACCAAATTTTGCCTTAAAATTAATGAGCAAGTATGTCCCAGCAAAAAGGGAAAAATAATTACAGATGAGACCAAAGGATTTCTTTGAAGAATACCTCAAACTGGCTTCCACTGGCTAAAGGAATATTCCATCCACAGTTTCAAATCAAACTCTTTTCCTAAGATGTTAGTCAATTTCATTAGCTTTCAGAGACTTAGCTATCATCATATATATACAAAAGAAAATCTCCCTTATGCCAACTTCACACAAAAATGCCTCTGACAAGATCATGCCACTGTACTCCAGCCTGAGCGAAAGAGTGAGACTCCACCTCAAAAAAAAAAAAAAATGCCACTGACATAAGCAGATGTTCAGCTTTTCACCCCATGCCAGCCTGTAACAGTACTTTAACCCTTACAACAAAAACTTTAAAGACTCACTGTCTTTATTACTCAAATCTAGATTTGGGCCTCCTTCTACTCTTCATTTTCTCCTTGTACCCCTCTTTAGAGTCTATCCCACCTATCATTGCTTATGTTCAGATTCATGGTTAACTCTCAGCCAGACTTTCTGCCTATATAATTTCATTCTAAATTCAATAATCTGCCAAAGTCATTCGCTCTATTCATTCCTTGAACCAGATTCAATTCCTGGTGGCCTAACAGTAGTTTCCCTCTGAACCTGATCCACAGGATAAGATCTCATTCTGTTTCACAACTCTTTAACACAGCATATTAAATAAACTTACTATCATTTTTTGCTTTTTTGCTCTTCCTTATGAAAAACTTGCTAATCTTCCATTACCATTACAGAACCCTGGAACTTTAGAACTGGAAATAACAAACATCACATAGTTCAAAAGATTAAATGATTTCCTCAAAGTCAGATAACTACAAAGCTAGTACTAGAAGGCAGAACCCTTGTCATTTAGGCTTGTTCCATTTCCACTATAAATCTCCCAATCTTTGTCCTCTTGAAGGTTATATAAACAAGCAACATATCTTTTCCCCAAGCCTAAAACATTTCTATCTTTTAAGCTGTTGTAGAAATTCTTCTACTATCCAAACAGCTTTTTCTGGACTTAGCTCTCCAAAAATAAGTCTAGTAATAATCAGCCTTCATGTTATATTCCCCAATATAAAATAATTTATATTTTACTTATGACCTATGTAAATCATTGCCATCCCTTACTCAATACTGGTACTGACCTATAAGATCTGTTATAATAATTTTTTTTTTTTTTTGAGACAGTCTTGCTCTGTCAACCAGGCTGGAGTACAGTGGCATGATCTCAGCTCACTGCAACCTCCACCTCCTGGGTTCAAGCGATTCTCCTGTCTCAGCCTCCTGAGTAGCTGGGATTATAGGCATGTGCCACCACACATGGCTAATTTTTGTACTTTCAGTAGAGACGAGGTTTCACCACGTTGGCCAGGCTGGTCTCGAACTCCTGACCTCAAGTGATCCACAAAGTGCTGGGGTTACAGGCATGAGCCACTGCACCCGACCAAGATTTGTTATAATAATCTTTAAGACAAACAAGACAATAAACACTCTAGATATCTATCAATACGGTAAAGGTTAAATAAACTGTGGTACACCAATGCTATGACATTTCTCTCATGGTTAACAACAAGGTAGCTTTTATGGTCCAACACAGAAAAATCTCCCACATTGTAATATGAAAAAAGCAAACTGCAGAAACATACATATATGTTTATATATACATACAAGTATACTTATGGGGAGAAAGGAGAAAGTGTATATATGTATTTAGGTGCAAAATGTATACAAAAGGGACTAAAAAGGTGTTCAAAATTACTTACAATGATTTTTTTTTTTTTTTTTTTTGAGATGGAGTTTTGCTCCGTCACTCAGGATGGAGTGCAGTGGCACGATCTCAGCTCACTGCAACCTCCACCTCCCAGGTTCAAGTGATTCTCCTGCCTCAGCCTCCTGAGTAGCTAGGATTACAGGCACACGCCAACATGTCCGGCTAATTTTTGTATTTTTAGTAGAGGTGAGGTTTTGCCATGTTGGCCAGGCTGGTCTCAAACTCCTGACCTCAAGTGATCCATCTGCCTTGGCCTCCCAAAGTGCTGGGATTACAGGCGTGAGCCACTGTGCCCTGCCCACAATGGTTTTCAATAGCTAGAAAAATGGTGGGGGGGACTGAGGGAGCATTTACATTTTGTCTGTATACTTTATTATTTGAATCTCTTAAACAAGAAGTATTTGTTTATTATAAGAGCAATAAAAATGAAAAAAGGAAACTAAAATAATTATTAGCTAAAACTTAATCAATTTCAGCCATGGTGTTAAACATTATGCTGAGGCATCACACACACATACACACACACACATATACATATACATACATATATATACATGTGTGTATATAAATATATGTGTGTGTATATGTGTGTACATATGTGTGTATATGTGTGTATATAAATATGTGTGTATATATGTGTGTACATGTGTATGTGTGTGTATATATGTATGTGTATATATATGTGTTTATATTTGTGTGTGTATATATATATATATTTATAAATCCTCATAGAAACTACTAGAGAGGGAAGGAGGGAGGGAGGGAAAAAAATATGCCCATAGCAAGGCTGAAGAAAATGAGGTTCAGAAGGTTATGTAAGTCATAACTAGTAGTGCCTGATTTGAGATTTGACCTAGGTCCGCCTGGATCCAAACAAGATGCCGTGTTTTTTCTATGATACCACACAGTTAAAAAGGAATAAAATTTATCGATGAGTCTCAGATTCACATACAAATGAACTGTGATAAAACAGAATTCAACTACAGCTACCAGTATTTTTGTCCAAATTTTATCACGTTTGTATGTTTCTATAAATAACTAAATTTAAAATTTATTTAAATTTAAAACTTACAGGACTGTACCTCTACATGAGTTTGTGGAATAATGTGCTTTCTGTGGGTAAAATGAATGATACCCAAGTGAATAAAGAGCAAAAGATCATCAAATTATTAAAGGCCACATATAATAAGTAAACTGAGAAATGAAGGTAGACTGAATAGTATTTCACTACTGAGAAAGACAGGAAGTAAGGAATTCCCCTTAACCTTAAACTACCTCTTAACCATAGGCACAAAGGTACTATTCTGATGAACCAGAGTTAGGCATTGCCAAGACATATGGAATATGTTCAAGGCTAAGAGATACAGTTCTGTAATGATATTACTGCTACACTTACGACGCTGGGCGGTCTTGTCTCAGGTCAATGGTGAAAACAACTGCATCTTCACCTGCAGATAAGAACGTACAGGGAGAGTCTGGTTCCAGTGCCAACTGAAGAAGAAAAAGGAAAAACATGAGGTTTCTAAATATTAGAATTAGAGGTCATCTAGTTCATTCCTATAACTTTAGGAAGGGCTGCACTTAAAATGTCCCAAAAAGAGAAATGTCTACCTTTTTGTCATAAAATCCCAGGAAAGGACATAATCTAAGCCCACTTACTCTTGTTCTATGCGAATTATTTATAGCTTTGTTTATTCTGTACAAGTCAAAGGACAGTTGATTTGCTATTTCAACTGAGTCTCCAAGAGATATGAACAGAGATACCAAAGAAAAACATCAGCCATTAGAGTTCATTTTCTTTTTTTCCAGTCAGGGTCTCACTTTACCACCCAGGCTGAAGTGCAGTGGCATGATTATGGCTCACTAAAGCCTCAACCTTGTGGGCTTAAGTGATCCTCCCACCTCAGCCGCCCAAGTAGCTGGGACTAGAGGCACAAGGCACTATATCTGGTTAATTTTTTCACTTTTTTTTTGTTTTCCACAGATGAGGTCTTGCTATATTGCCCAGGCTGGTCTCTAACTCCTGGCCTCAAGCAGTCCTCCCACCTCAGCCTCCCAAAGTATTGGGATTACAGGCATAAGCCACCACACCCAGCAACAGTTCATTCTCGAATAAAATCAATTCCATACCCTTAAGTGCAGAGAGAAATGGTGTCCAACTTCATTCCTTACATCTTAGTTCCTTACGACTAAAAATCAGTTTACTAGTGGGTTAGGAATAGACTTAAGAATCAAATAAATAGGTAATTTTCACATATCCTGGGCCACCTTGGCTAGAAAAGGATACTCCAGGTCCACCTATATTTTTGCTTAGGGTTTCTAAGAGAGTACCAACCTCTTTTCATGGCACAAAAGACCACCACCATGCCTACCTTAAAACTGGCAGCTCTTAACTCCTTGTTAGCTGCCACCATGGATTATCTGGCCTATATTCCCAGCTTTAAATAGGGCTTCCAGAAACAGTGCTATTTGTGAACTGAGAGTTTGAGCAGGTAAGCTGAAGCTCTCACACATGAGGAATCAACCACTAGCACCTTCAAACTGTCAAAATACCCTAAAAAATCAGAATAAATGTAAAAGGTTTAGAGGGCAGAGGAGACCTCAAAGATCTCCAAACCAACTATGGCTTAGCTTAGGAGCCAAATACTATAAGTGCACGATCTAGGGACCTTTCAGATACTTGCCTTCCTAGGAGTTTAGGGTGGCTGCTTTTGCTCCTTTCTTAACTACAAATCTTAGGACTGAAAGAGGTGAGGCACGTGACCACAACAAATGTGACACAATGGGCAGAGATAAGGGAGAACCTTGGCTGAGAACCACAGAGGATTTGGATTGCATAAATTTTGGAGCAAGGTCTTACTTACCTTGTGGGATGCTCCCTTGTGCTGGGCCACACGTTTTGTATTCTTGCAACACTGTGTGGCAGACAGTTCTGCTACCCGAACCTGCCCGTCACGGGCACACATGGCCAGAGTAGAATCACCACTGTTAGGAAGAAACTTGGCCTGGGGTGTTAAGAATGAAAAAAAGGACACACAAAAGAAATGAGAGAGGTAAACTTGAGAATGAAAAATACGATGATGACCTCAACTTACCCCCTTTTCTTACATGACAGCTGGAAACTTAGCTTTCCTACTCTTGTACAGCTGGCTAAGCCCAATTTCTTCCAGGAGTTAAAGGAAAGGGAGAGAAAAAACTTCCTTTGATGTAAGAGAGCATTTCAGTTGGCTCTGGAAGATTGAACTGGCACATGGTAAGAGCTCAGATGAACTAGGACTGTACCTAGCAGGGGAGAAAAGGAATAGAGGAGGAAAAAATCTACCTTGATTCAGAAAGCAAATATAAATTTGCCACAAAGAAAAAGGAAAATAGGGGGAAGGTCAGGGAAGAAAAGAGAACACCCTTAGGATAAATGGCTGGTACCAGTACAGTAGATGGGGCCAAGGAGTAAAATCTTTCCGGAATAACAACAGTATAAGCTAACATTTATCAAACGTTTATTAAGTACCAGTCACAGTTCTAACTGCTTAGCTTCTATTGTTACTTAATCCTCATAACCCTATGTGTTATTAGTCCTATTTTACAGATAAACTGAAGACAAAGATAAAATAACTTGTCCAAGATCACTGAGCTAGTAAGCAGAAGGGCTAGGATTTGAACTCAGGCAGTTTGGTTCAAGAGCCTGTGCTTATACTACACTGCCTCCTACCAGCACACATTTAATAAGCTGCATGCACCCTACCTATGAGGCTTCCAACAGTCCATATGCTCAAGGAATCTAGGGTTGCCAAGAGTCTTTCAGTGTATTTAGGTCATTATGGGAGCCAAAGGAGGGCCATGTCCCGATACCTAATTCCTACAATAACTCACTATCAGCTCCCAATCCATGCTGCAGTTCAGATTTCTTTAACTCATGCCTGATTTTCTCAGTTGCTATTATGTTCCCTTGCCTCACCTGGAACACATTACTTTTGTGGCCACTCTCAAAGTCCAGTACTGGCTGCCGCCGCACCCAATCCCACACCACCACCTTCAGGTCATCGCTGCCACTGGCCAGCCAGGTGCCGCGCTGGTTAAAGTGCAGGGTATTGACACAACCAGTATGGCCCTCAAGCCCATGCTGCAGGCGGAAACGCTGCACAAAGACTCTTGCCCCACAGGCCTCATAGACAAAGCGGGCACTTGAACCCAGCTCCCGCTCCCGAAGGGCAGGGAGGGCTTGCCAGCGAGGTCGGGGTAGAGCTGATGTTTCCGAGGACACCCAGTCCTCTAGGGCCCGCTCATCATCTGATGAGTCCTGGTCACGGTTAGCCCGCTTGCGCTGTACACGGCGCCGAGGCTGCTCTTCTTCCTCCTCTTCTTCCTCCTCTTCCTCTTCCTCTGAGCGGTCATGGACTCGATTTTCATCATTAATGGAGTAATGACCAGTGTCCTCCATGCTATCAGAGTCCTTATCTTCACCTGAGCTCTCTGTGTCTGTGCCTCGACTTTCTGTGCTGGTGCGGTTGGGGCCACCATCATCCCCAGTCAAGCTCAAACTCAGGTCTGAGGCCTCCACTTCAATGCCTGAGGATGTCTCCCTCCCCTCTTCAGCTCCAGACATCTCCTCTGGACTGCTAGACAGGCTTCCTGCATGTTAGTGAGGAATGGGTAGAGGAGAGGGAAAAATAAGAAAACAGGATAGTGATCAGAAGGGCTTCCCACCTTAGTCTAAGAAATCATCACATCAAAAGACCAAAAAATGAACTTTGGTCCAAGTGTTTTCATTACAAATAATTACAGAGAGTACCCTCTGAGGAGAAATCTTGTAAAGGACAAGAAATTGAAAAGATTAAGATCAAATCCACACACATAAAGTACTTCAACAAAAGCAAAGAATCTCAGGACAATCTAAGATTATATTAAGTTCTCAAGAGGCAAAACATTGGCATATTGTATAAAAGTGTGCCTGATACATCTACCATTGGCTGTGTTGTATTGGATGGGCATTTATTAAGTTATAGCAAATAATTAACAGAATACAAAAAGAAGAGCCAACTCCAGCAAGAGCTAGCATAGCCATCTTCTTAGAGAAAGACGGAAACTAGCTGATAAAAATCACTCTTGACTTATGGATGTGGAGTTGCACCATTTCCTACTTTAAGAAAGTATCAGGCCAGGCACGGTGACTCACGCCTGTAATCCCAGCACTTTGGGAGGCCGAGGCACGTGGATCACGAGGTCAGGAGATCGAGACCATCCTGGCTAACATGGTGAAACCCCATCTCTACTAAAAATACAAAAAATTAGCCGGGCATCTGTAGTCCCAGCTACTCAGGAGGATGAGGCAGGAGAATGGCGTGAACCCGGGAGGCAGAGCTTGCAGTGAGCCAAGGTCGCACCACTGCACTCTAGCCTGGGCGACAAAGCGAGACTCCATCTCAAAAAAAAGAAAGTAGCACTACACCTTCTGTCACCTAAATCCTAAGTTTCTTCCCCTAAGTTTCTAAAATTCACTAAGAAAGCAAGCTGAAGGGGTAAGTGGGAATTGTGATCATTTGAGTGGGTTCTTGCTCACCTTTTGCTAGTAAATATATTTTGACTTACTTCCATTAGTTTGAATTTTTTAATATAATTTTTAGTCACACATTTTTAGTCTCTCTATTGAGACAGTTTTATTAGGAAGCATATACAAAATTGATAAAAAGCTGGGCTACTATAGTGGTGCCTACGAAGAAAGTTCAGTATATTCTAGGTCTGCTATGCTGATAGTTAAATAACTAGGTCACTTTCATTGATCTTATCTCCTATAACTACATACTGCATTCTCTTATCCCACAACAGTCAAGTCAATTCCAATGAGAACTTGAGGAATGTTCTAGAGCCAATACAACCACAACTTCCAACCTAAGTCAAGGTGTGAAGAAAAAAGGGGAGAATAAAGATTTTAAATGCTGCTCATGGGCCTCCTTTCCTCAGGTGGCTATAAATTTTATCCTGCCAGAAGTAAAAGCTGTCAGGAAAGGCAGACCATCCTGTATGAGCTATTCAACTCCAATACCACACTGATGTTTAAGAATTCAAAGGTGGAGCACCTTATTGCCTAGTCATGTGGATTACAGCAGTACTTTGTGAAGATCTCTGAAGCAATGTACTCTTAAGCAAAACCCAATACTGAAAAAAGATCAACAATACAAGTGCTTTGATTCAAGCAGTAACAGAAGGCCAGAAGACATAAACAGTTCTTGCAGGCCGGGCGCAGTGGCTAACACCTGTAATCCCAGCACTCTGGGAGGCCAAGGCGGCTAGACCACCTAAGGTCAGGAGTTCGAGACCAGCCTGGCTAACATGGTAAAAACCCCATTTCTACTAGAAATACGAAAAATTAGCCGGGTGTGGTGGCATGCGCCTGTAATCCCAGCTACTTGGGAGGCTGAGGCAGGAGAATTGCTCGAACCTGGGAGGTGGAGGTTGCAGTGAGTCGAGATTGTGCCACTGTACTCCAGCCTGGGTAACAAGAGCAAAACTCTGTCTCAAAAAAAAAAAAAAAGCCTCAACTAAGAGCACAGTATAAAACAACTGGGCTAGGGGCTGGAAGAAAAAGTTACGAAGTACAGAAATTTGAACCCAAGAACCACATTTGCTGAGCCTGTTATATATGCTACGAAAGTTTAGCAGTTACAGTTTTTTGAAATGCAACTGGGCTTGAGCTTGGGAGTGATGAGCAGGGACTGAAACACCACACCTAACAGGTCTGTAGAAAAGAAAAAAGAAAAGAAAAAATAAAACACCAAAACATCTAGTGTTTATTGTTAAAATTATGAGTAACAAACATAGACAATTTTGGAGGCCTTACCACATTAACATAAGGGCCAGAGGGTATCACAAGCTCATCAAGAAGGCCCCAACAGTAAATCACCAAGATCTAAAGTAGGGGTTTGCAAATTTTTTCGGTAAAGGGCCAGACAGTAAAAACTTTAGGCTTTGCAGACCATATGGAGCTCCACCACAACTACTCAACTCTAGTATGTAGAACAAAAGCAACTCATAGACACTACATAAACGAACAGGCATGACTGTATTCCAATAAAACTTTACAAAAACAAGTGGCAGGCTGGATTTGGCCTGCAATTTATAGTTTGCCAATCCTTGACCTAGCTAATGGTCAAGCTCCAAATCAATAGTATACTTTAACTCCTCTAGAACCCTGTGCCTTTCAACTAAACCCAGTGAAAAATATGAACCACTTTCCTTTACAAAAGATGCATGAATGGCAGTGATAAGAACATATGGAGCGATAAAAAAGCATGTTGAAAATCTCACTTATCCTTCCTCCAATCACATCAACTAGAATTTAGCCTGTTATCCTGACCTTCAAGGTGCTAAGGAATGCTGGACTCTGTGCTGTCTAACTATATCCATTTAAAGGCAAGCTTCTCTAATTTAAAAGTTGGCTCAGAGGTGAAGCGCTGGTTAAATAACCCAGGTGGTAGTTATACTCTATTAGAATTTTTATATTCTGCCTTCAAATCTGCCGTAAAGCCAGTGATTTGACACTTGGCAGCACTGGTCCTGAAAAGAAGGAGGGAAAGGAAGGAAGGAAGGAAATAAATGGAAAGAAGGGAGGGGAAGTAAGGGAAGGAAATAAGGAGGGGAAAGATGTCCCACTCCTAGTTGGGTTGTAACTTCATCCCTTATGTAATCACCTTTTTTTTTTTTTTTTAAAAGACGGGGTCTCGCTATGTTGCCCAGGCTGGTCTCAAGCTCCTGGGCTCAAGCGATCTGCCTGTCTCAGCCTCCCAAAGTGCTGAGATTATAGGCATGAGCCACCATGCCCAGCCATGTAATCTATCAAACTACTACTTACTGTGGAAAGGGACCTCTCAATATAACTGGGAAGCTCATCTTCCCTTGTTCCTACTAGCCATTAGATTTTATTTTTCTCCTTTATTAACAGCATTTCCTAGGTTCTGCCCATCCTTATAGCTTTATAGAACTCCAAACCACTTGACCTCTTAGAAGTACAGCTCTGTTATTGATATTTTGAAAATGATCAGATAAAATGAGAAGAAGCAAAAGCACAATATAGTCCAAGGTGTTTCCTGTGTAGTTTCCTACACTCAGAACAACACAGGAAAGTTTCCCTCCCTCCACTAAAATCCAGGCCTCCACTCTATCTTGCAGGCAGGAGGAGAACCTCAGTTGATAGTAAAAATAGCTTCACCTTCATTTTGGCCCCTTACCATTAGCTAAGTCTGTTCTGCCATCTGTGCTGCTCCCTTTGCTGGACATCTTGAATGATGTTTGCTGTAGCCAGCCTGGGTTTGGGAGAGGAAGAAACCAAAACAATTAGGAAACCACCTGGGAAAGAAGACAATAGGGACAAGGAGATTTAACAATGAACAGGTTTTATCATTTTTATAAAAATGATTTGTGTATGCATGCTTAACAGGGCTTCTCGGCTTGTGAAAAGCACACCAGAAATTTTTTCTTCCCTACGTTTAAAATCCATATAATGGCATATTTTTGGGGAGGTCAAGTGCCATCTCTTTACCTCACTCACTGAGTAACTGGCAGTGATTTTTCAACTGAGAAAGTGGGAACTAAAATAAAACCTGGAACAGGAGGCACATATCAAATGACAGGTACTGCAAGCCAAGAGTCTCAACTCAATACATAAAGCTAACTTCAGCATTGCCCCCTAGGCAAGAATCTTCCAATGTAAATAAGTGACATATGTATCCCCAAACTTCGTACAACACTTGTTTTCACAACATAAAGAGGTGGGTCAGATTCTGAGTATCATTTTACACACAAATCAACAGAAATCAACCTCTTGGGGGAAGAGATTGAGCTTTCTGTTCACTCAGATGACTGACTTCAAACCTATTATTATTATTTTTTTTTTTTTGAGACAGTCTCACTCTGTCGCCCAGGCTGGAGTGCAGTGGTGCAATCTAGGCTCACTGCAAGCTCCGCCTCCCGGGTTCACACCATTCTCCTGCCTCAGCCTCCCAAGTAGCTGGGACTACAGGCGCCCGCCACCACACCCGGCTTTTTGTATTTTTAGTAGAGATGGGGTTTCACTGTGTTAGCCAGGATGGTCTCGATCTCCCAAGTGATCCACCCGCCTCGGCCTCCCAAAGTGCTGGCATTACAGGCATGAGCCACCATGCCCGGCCCAACTAACTTCAAACTTATTAAAGGCACAGATACTAAGGATTATAGAGCTGAAACTAGAAATGCGGAGCACCCTATCCCTAGGAAAGAAGCTTAAGTTGTTTTGTTTCTCTTAGGACTAACAGTCAGAGTCTCTAAGCACAAAGACAAAGGTGGGGAAGAAAAAGGCAACATTTCCATTAAACCATCTCATCCCATTTCATATAATGGCAAACACTGTTTCACCTAACAGCACCAGCTTTCACCAGACTCATCTTTCCTTAACAAGGAATCAGGGTATCTAACTCATTTCCTTTTATGCCACTATAAAACATTCATATTTTTTTCAGAGCCTCACTGCCACCTCCAGTAAATTCCAAAGAGCAAAGAACAATATTATTCAGATCAGAATTTTGTTAAGCCCTTTCAGTGACTTGGACAAAAGGCACTAGTAAAAGACAAAGTATAATTATGACCCCAGTCCTTGTACCCAGGCACACTGGCCTCTAATCTTTCAACAGCCCTTTCATTCCCATGACAATTATTCCAGAAGCAGCCTCATCCTTATCCTTTCCCCCGCTACCCTCTACAGAAATCTAAGCTGCTTCATTAAAAGTATCCTCTGTCAAGAGACAGTAGCCCAAAGATTGTTCATAATAGGCCAAGGTGGGAATAGAAATACTGCAAGAGTGGGGCTGAAGCTGACTGAACTTCAGGAAAGGACACCTGGAAGGGTGATGATGAAAGACAATGGCAACAAAAAACAGATATGTGAAGCAACATGAAGAAAAATAGTGAGAAGAAAACTTAAAGTATAATAATAATAATAAAATAAAGAAAAATAGTGAGGAGCTGTTTGCAATGCATTTTGTTTTCCTCCTTTTTGAGGTAGACAGTTTTGTATAGCATTCCCCACACAGCACTTGTTTTTCCCTCTCAACAGTCCTTATTTATATTCTTTAGAATAGGAGCCTATCTTCTCCATCTAGAGTTTAAAATTATATTAATTCCTATCAAGTGGGGAAAATGCACCACTTTGTTAAGATGAATCCCAGCACTTTGGGAGGCCAAGGAGGACGGATCACCTGAGGTCAGGAGTTCGAGACCAGCCTGAACAACATGGAGAAACCCTGTCTCTACTAAAAATACAAAATTAGCTGGGCATGGTGGCACATGCCTGTAATCCCAGCTACTAGCGAGGGTGAGACAGGAGAATCGCTTGAACCTGGGAGGCGGAGGTTGCGGTGAGCCGACATCACGCCATTGCACTCCAGCTTGGGCAAGAAGAGCGAAACTCCGTCTCAAAAAAAAAAAAAAAAAAATTAAACACTAAGGTAATAAGCAGACCAGTGTAACATGAAGAACAGATTTGATGTTTTCCCATCTCCATAATCAAAACTCTTTACCGTACGTTTCACCCCACTATTATCCACTCCCAGAGTATTAAAAAGCAGCTCCAGAGAACCTCTCTCAAAACCAAGCATCAACTCCTACAGGAGCCCAGACTGCCTGAACTTTTGACTCATAATTGCTCTAGAAAATACATGTATACAGATGATAAAGGTAAGTAGAATTAAATGTCAAAATCTCTGCAGAAGGATACTCTAGAGCAGTGGTCTCCAAACTTTGATTATGAACCTCTATGAGTGAAAACTTTGAGCAGGAACCTGATGCTCACAGGTGTGGCATGCACCTGTAATCACAGCTACTCAGAAGGCTGAGAAAGGACTGCTTAAGCTCAGGAATCCAAGACCAGCCTGGGCAGAACTGTGAGACCCTTGTCTCTATCAATCAGTCAAGGAGGCAGAGATGCTGTGCCCTAGGTGTCAAGTATAGGAGCCACTGAAAAATCTTTTCCAGCCAGGCACGGCAGCTCATGCCTATAATCCCAGCACACTGGGAGGCCGAGGCAGGAGTTGGAGACCAGCCTGGGCAACATAAGAAGACCCCCGTCGCTACAGAAAAGAAAAAAATCAGTCAGGCATATGCCTGTAGTCCCAGCTACTTGGGGTAGGGCTGAGGTGGAAGGATCACATGAGCCACAGAAGTTGAGGCTGCAGTGAGCTGTGATTATACCACTTCTCTCCAGCCAGGATGACAGAGCAAGACACAGTCTCCAAAAAAATAAAAAATAAAAAATCTTTTCCATCACCAAAGAATACAGTCTTAACTTTATAAACTGAGGTCTGCAGAGAACATATTTGATCCAAATCCAAACTATCTTCTTCACTTTTCACTGTATTTCCAACAAATCCACTATTTTTACTTTGATCAACTTTCATGTAAAATCTAGTCCAAAGCTAATCTTGCTGAGGTTGGAAAAGCTGATGAGCTCACTGTCCCAGGTAGCTGGAGGAGTTTAATTAGATTAGCTCCACTGCTCCTACTCTAAAAATAACCATAACCCCCGACAAACTGAAGGTTAAAGAGTAACCCACTGGAGGGTGAGGAAAAAAGACCCAGGTGCCATTTTAATTTCACTAAGAAATTCCAGTGACCTAGATTTTTCTTGTCTTAATAAGAATAAAGCCTTAAATTTTTAACCATTACATGACAAAATATTAACTAAAAACCAGGCAGAAAGACTTTAATACGCTGGATAAGAGTACTTTGTAAAAGAGATACCAAGTGTCTCTTGTTTAAAACTACTGGGGCTGCTCTTTTCCTCTGATATGATGAAAGATCTGCATAAGAGACTACGTATCCCTTGTCCGGAGTCTCCTCTTACCCAAAATGCTTGGGGCCAGAAGTGTTTCAAATTTTTGAATTATTTGCAATATACCAGTTGAGCATCTCAAATCAGAAAATTCAAAATCCCAAAGGCTCCAACGAGTATTTCCTTTGAGCATCAAGTTGGCATTCAAAGTTTCAGATTTCAAGGTATTTTAGATTTCAGATTTTTTAATTTGGGATGCTCAACTTGTACCAGAATAACTGAACATTCAACTACCAAAAGAAAAAAACTAAAGAACCTCAATCCATACATTGTACAATATACAAAAGCTAACTCAAAATGAATCACAGACCTAAATATAACTTAAAACAATACAACTTCCAGAAGAAAACAAAGAAAATAACCTCTGTGACCTTGGGTTAGGCAACAATTTCTTAGGATAGGACACAAAAAGCACATACAAAAAAATTGTCAGTTGGATTTATCAAAATTAATAAATTCTGATAAATCTGAGCAGTGGTTCAGGCCTGTAATCTCAGCACTTTGGGAGGCCAAAGCGGGTGGATCACCTGAGGTCAGGAGTCCGAGATCAGCCTGGCCAACATGGTGAAACCCCGTCTCTATTAAAAATACAAAAATTAGCCGGGTGTGGTGGCACATGCCTGTAGTCCCAGCTACTGGGGAGGCTGAGACAAGAGAATTGCTTGAACCTGGGAGGTGGAGGTTGCAGTGAGCCAAGATAGTACCACTGCACTCCAGCCTGAATGACAAGGAGAGACTCCATCTAGAAAAAAAAAAAAAAATTAAAATATCTCCAAGAGATACTGTTACAACAATGCAAAGACAAGCTACAGACTGGAAGAAAGTATCTACAAAACACGTATTCGATCAAGGACAGTAACCAGAATATACTTTAAAACTATCGCAATGGGCTGGGGCTGGGCGCGGAGGCTCACGCCTGTAATCCCATCACTTTGGGAGGTCGAGGGGGGCAGATCACGAGGTCAGGAGATCGGGACCATCTTGGCCAACATAGTGAAACCCCGTCTTTACTAAAATACAAAAAAATTAGGCAGGCGTGATAGCGCGTGCCTGTAATCCCAGCTACTAGGAAGGAGGAGGTTGCAGTGAGCTGCGATCGCGCCACTGCACTCCAGCCTGGTGACAGAGTAAGTATCCATCTCAAAAAAAAAAAAAAAAAAAAAAAAAACCTGTCACAACTAAGTAATTATCGCGAGCCGGATGTGGTGGCTCACACCTGTAATCCCAACACTTTGGAAGACTGAGGTGGGAGGATCACTTAAGTCTAGGAGTTCAAGGCTGCAGTGAGCTATAATCCTGCTACTCACTGCACTCCAGTCTAGGCAACAGAGTGACACCATCTCAAAAAAAAAAAAAAAAGAGGGCGGGTGTGGTGCCTCACACCGGTAATCCCAGCATTCTGGGAGGCTGAGGCGGGCCGATCACCTGAGGTCAGGAATTCGAGGCTGGCCTGACCAACGTGGTAAAACCCCATCTCTATTAAAATACAAAATTAGCTGGGGGTGGTGGCACATGCCAGTAGTCCCAGCTACTCGAGAGGCTGAGGCAGGAGAATCGCTTGAACCTAGGAGGCGGAGGTTGCAAGTGAGCTGAGATCGCACCATTGCACTCCATCCTGGGCAACAGAGAGACTCCATCTCAAAGACAAACAAAAAAAAGTACTGTAAATAATAATCCCTTGAAAAGATCCTCAACATTATTAATAATTAGGAAAATATAAATTAAAACCACAATGAGAATCCACTAAACGCTTATTACAATGGTCAAAAATTGTTTAACAAAAATTTACTTTATTAAGTACTAACAAGAAGTAGAGCAACTACAACTCATATACACTGTTACTAGAAATGCAAAACAATATAGTTATTTTGAAAAAAGCAATTTGGCAGTTTCTTATGAAGTTAAATATACACTTATCATATAACTCAGGAATCCCACTTCAGCTTCAGGAATTTATACAAGAAAAAAGAGGCTCAGACCTGTTATCCCAGCAATTTGGGAGGCTGAGGTGGGAGGATCGCTTGAGCCCAGGAATTAAAGACCAGCCTGAGTAACACAGCAATACTCCATCTTTAAAAATAAATAAATAAAATAAATAAGAAGGAAAATGTATGTCCACAAAATTAAAAATATCCTGTAGGTGAATGTTTTAATAGTTTTACTTGAATTCATCAAAAAACTGGAAACAAATGTTTTTCAGCTGGGTCATGGATAAACAAATTGTGGTAGGTCCACACAATGGGATACTACTGAGCAATAAAAAGGAATGAACTACTGATACAAGCAACAACATGGATAGATCTCAAGTATGTTATGGTAAGTGCAATAATTCAGACTCAAACAGCTATACAATATATGATTCCACTTATAGTACTTTCTGGAAAAAATAAAACTATAGGAATAGAGGGATCAGGGATTGCCAGGGCTTGGGGGTAGGGGAATGAAACTGACTACAAAAGGGCATGAGAAAACTTTTTGGAATGATGGAAATGTTCCATGCGCCAATCACGGTGGTGTTACATAACTATGCCTTTGTCAGAATTAAAAGAATAGGCCAACTCAAAAAAGGATAAATTTTACTGTATATAAATTATACCTTAATAAACGTGGCCTAAAAAGAGAGAATGCAGGCCGGCGCGGTGGCTCACGCCTGTAATCCCAACACTTTGGGAGGCCAAGGCAGGCAGATCACCTGAGGTCAGGAGTTCGAGACCAGCCTGACCAACATGGAGAAACTCCATCCCTATTAAAAGTACAAAAAAATTAGCCGGGCGTGGTAGTGCATGCCTGTAATCCCAGCTACTCGGGAGGCTGAGGCAGGAGAATCGCCTGAACCTGGAAGGCGCAGGTTGCAGTGAGCCGAGATCGCGCCATTGCACTCCAGCCTGGGCAACAAGAGCGAAACTCTGTCTCAAAAAAAAAAAAAAAGAGAGGATGAGAGAAGAGTGATGGGGGAAAATCATGCAAATTGTTAAATGACATAATAGTATTAAAAACACTAAATTCTCAAGGCTGTGATTAATAGAAGTTGACAAAAATGGTCAATATATCATAGCAAATGAGAGCATAATGTCCAGACGTCTCACTTGAAAATGAAAGTGCTGAAAGGATTTTTGCTGCAACCAAGACTGCCTGTGTGATTTATCAGCGACCACATTAATGGCAAGATGAATCCTAAATACATAAGAAGTCTACAACCCTATTGTCTTGGTGATAACTAAGAATAGCAGAAATTTAAGTAGCTCAAAGTTGTTCTTATGGTTGTACTATTAATTTGTATGTTTATGCTCTTTTTTTTTTTTAATTTCTCTGAAGTTCATTTTAAGGTGTCTAGGGTGTATGAACACTGGTCTGACAACTACCTTACCTTGAGCCCGATCGAAACATCAACATGTAAATATTATCTTTGTCCTTGATCCCTTTACTAAGACCTGAACTCAGTCTGTCAAATCTCATGGTTTACATAATCCCAGCATTCTCTCAAACCAGTGCCTGTCTCATTCTGCTACTCAAGTGCCCAACTCTCCTACATAAACACCCATATTTAAATGAGACAAGGTTTTAGAATTTCCTCTGAAACTAGAAGGTGATAAGAAAATACTTCAATTATTATTAAGACAGAGAGCCACACAGTCCCAAGTTTCTCTTGGGAGGACAGATGTCTCATACCACTCATAAATGAGCAGCTGTTCAGGGTTGATCTCCATCCAAAGTACAAATTTGCTTTTCTAGGTCCCACAGTCCATCTGGTATCAACTAGTTCTACTTTCTCCACCTCCAATTTTTGTTTCCAAGATGAAATGGCTCATTTTAACTTTATTTTACTTTTCTTAATATTTCTCCTTCACAAGAAACACTTACTTCTCCAAGCCTACTTGCCTTCCACACTCTAATAGCACAGTGGTTTTGCAGATTTTTTTTTTAAGACAGGGTCTCGCTGTTGTCCAGGCTGGAATGCAGTAGTGTGATCTCAGCTCACTGCAGCCTCGATCTCCCAGGCTCAAGTGATGCTCCCACCTCAGCCCCTCCAGTAGCTGGGACTACAGGTGCATACTGCCACACTCAGCTAAATTTTTTGTAGAGATGGTGGTGGGGAACATGTTGCCCAGGCTGGTCTCGAACTCCTGGACTCAAATGATCCACCTTCCTTGGCCTCCCAAAATGCTTGAGAATACAGGCATGAGCCACTGCACCTGGCCGTATAGTGTTTATTAATAAGAGAACCTCAGGCACTGAAACTCAAAGGATGACCCCAAAGAGGCTGAAACTCATTATATAAAGCATGTTTATGGTAGGTAGGACTTTAGTTCTGGGCTATTTTCTATTAAGTACTTGGAGGGGTCGAACATATGACACTGTCTCCTCTGGTAGGCTGGACAGATGAACAGAAAGAAACTGAATGTTTCTGTAACAGAAAAATTAATCTCTATTCCTACTGTGCTGAAGATATGACAGTACAAACAACCCAACTGAAGAGAGGCTCTAGCTGGTAGACTCTAGCTGGGAGTCTAGGCTACTCATTTTCATACAAATCACAAGCCTCTGGCACCACCCAGTGGCCTATCTGTAAGCAAACATGCTGTTACACAACAGCATTAGTACCAGGCAATATAGAAGCCACAAATATAAACAAGGCAGTCACAATCCCCTTTGTAGCCAATTAATCAATTAGGAAAAATGAGTGATACAAGAGATAAAAGTATCAATATCATTTTTTAAAAAGATAAATAGAATGCTGTTGTGGTTGAACAGAGGAAAAGATTATATTTAGTTTCAGTGAAAAACGAAATGCTTCCATGGAAAATTCGCTTTTAAGATGGGCTTTAAAAGACAGGCAGGATTTCAATGGGTAGAGTTGAGAAAGACATTCCACAGGACCAGAGCAAGAAAAGATATGGAGGTTAAAAACCTGACATGGTCAAGAAACATACATGGGTAGTCTACTTTGGCTAGATGGTAAGGTATAGTTGATTAGTTAAGAAGTATAATAAAAGCTTTGTTGTTGGGGTGGCAGGCTGTCAGGCATCAGAGAAATTATTTTGTCAAAGATAATAAGATGGACTGAAATGAAGGAAAAAGAAAGAGAAACAAGTTTAAAAGCTATTATAGTTGCCAAGATAAGAAGTAATGAGGGGCTGTCTTGGGTTGATGGCAAAGGGAATTAAAAAGGGATCAACATGAGAATCGTTGTAAAGGTAGATAATGTTTAGCTCAATAAGCAGTTACAAAGCTGAGTTAAGAAAGACAAGTTCTTAGTCGGGCGCCCAGAGAAAATCAAGTGACACAAATGAGAAGCTGGCAGGTGGGATGAGAAATTATTCTGAATAAATCTAAAATCCAAGCCAATATGTTAGGAAGGTAGTGACAAATTTCAGTCTGGAACTTAAATAAAGTAAGGCCAGAGATACAGACTTGTGAATTATCTGTACAGAGAAACTTCAAAATCAAACACCTTGTAAATCATACCTCACTAAAACAAAACAATTAGGTACCCAAGAAGGCTCTGGGAGAGGAAGTTCAAGGGAAGAATCTTGAGGAATACCTACCCTTAGAGAAGAGAAAGGAGAGCAGAGAGAAAAATTGAGAAGAACGAATAATCAAAATTAAATCTCTGGAAGTCAAGAATAAAAAGGTTTCAAGGTGAGGACAGGCTGGGCGCAGTGACTCATGCCTGTAATCCCAGCACTTTGGGAGGCTGAGGCTGGAGGGTTGCTTGAGCCCAGGAATTTGAGACCAACCTGGGCAACATCGGGAGACCCTGTCTCTACAAAAAATTTAAAAATTAGGCCACGCACAGTGGCTGACGCGTAAGTGACGCTGGTAATCCCAGCACTTTGGGAGGCTGAGGCGGGTGGATCACCTGAGGTCAGGAGTTTGAGACAAGCCTGGCCAACATGGTGAAACCCTGTCTCTACTAAAAATACAAAAATTAGCCACACGTGGTGGCATATGCCTGTGATTCCAGCTACTCAGGAGGCTGAGGCAGGAGAATCACTTGAACCTGGGAGGCAAAGGTTGCAGTGAGACGAGATCGTGCCATTGCACTCTGGCCTGGGCGACAGGATGAGACTCCATCTCAAAAAAAAAAAAAAAAAAAAAAAATAGCAGGGTGTGGTGGTGTACACCTGTAGTCCCAGCTACTTGGAAGGCTGAAGTGGGAGGATCACTGGAGTCCCAGAGGTCGAGATTGCAGTGAACTGTGATGGGGTCACTGCACTCCAGCCTGGGTGACAGAGCAAGTCCCTGTCTCAGAAAAACAAACAAAAAAACCAAGAAGGTAAGGAGGATAGTCCATGCTTCCAAAAAAATACAGAGAACAGTATACTGTCAAAAGGCTGTAAGAGTCAGAACAGCTTTTCCCCTGGGATTTTCTCAGAGGTTGAATAGAATGCTGATTTTCTCTCTAGTAAAGAATCATAAAACACTAGGATTCAGCTATCTCTTAAGTCTATAAAAATTATTTCCTGGGATGGGTGCAAGTGGCTCATGCCTGTAATCCTAACACTTTGGGAGGCCGAGGCAGGTGGATCACGAGGTCAGGAGTTTGAGACCAGCCTGGCCAACATGGTGAAGCCCCATCTCTACTAAAAATACAAAAATAAGCTAGGTGTGGTGGTGCATGCCTGTAATCCCAGCTACTGGGGAGACTGAGGCAGGAGAATCGCATGAAACTGGAAGGCAGAGGTTGCAATGAGCCAAGATTGTGCCACTGCACTCCAGCCTGGGCCAAAGAATGAAACTCCGTCTCAAAAAAAAAAAAAATTGTTTTCTTAAAAAACTCATTAGCTTACCAACATAGCATAACTATGTCTAAACAATGAAAAAATGTTTTTATTCCTACTCTCATTTGAATAATTTATATACATATGTTTATAAGAAATATTTAATTCTACCTTTCAGCTTCATCACTTGGCTTTGAAAAGCGCTGCTTTTTTTTTTTGGCCAGGTACCATGGCTCACACCTATAATTCCCACACTTTAGGAGGCCGGGCTGGGCGGATTATGAGGTCAAGAGATCAAGACCATCTTGGCCAACATGGTAAAACCCCATTTCTACTAAAAATACAAAAATTAGCTGGGCATGATGGCATGCGCCTGTAGTCTTAGCTACTCGGAGGCTGAGGCAGGAGGACTGCTCGAACCCGAGAGGGGAAGGTTTCAGTGAGCCAAGATCACACCACTGCACTACAGCCTGGTGACAAAGCAAGACTCCATCTTAAAAAAAAAAACAAAGAAAAAAGAAAAAAGAAAAAAAGAAGAAAAGTCCTGTTTTTAAAGACAGCATGTGTTATGAAAGAAAGAAAAGGGCTTTGGTGTCAAACAGACCTGGGTTTGAATTCTACCTCTACCACCTGCTTTTGAGTTTTTCTTTTGTAAAATGGGATAATATTACCACCCTGCAGGAATTTAGAGGATTAAAAATAACATATGTTAACAGCCTGTTTGCACATAGTAGGCATTTATATTATTTTTCTATTTTCCCATCTCTATACCAGACTACATTTCCTAGAAAATCCTGGACTTCTTTACCACTCAGCAATGATTCTCCAAACATCGTATATAATATAGGACACAGTTCCAAGTCTATGAAATCTGCTTACCCTTTCTCTCTGGCGTTTTAAAGAATTCAGAGAGCTCCGTTAATATCTTCTTTCAAGTATTCATGTTCTACAAACTGCAGTAAGGCAATCTACCCAGGAACCCACAATATAAGCCTCCCTAAGTTTTTCTCCCTCTTTTAATTTTTAAAATAGATTTTTTTACTATTATTATTGTAGAGACGGTGTCTCACTATCTTGCCGAGTGGTCTCAAACTCTTGAGCTCAAGTAATCCTCCTACCTTGGCCTCCCAAAGTGCTGGGATTATAGGCATGAACCACCACACCTGGCCTCTTCTCCCTCTTGAAGGTTCTGAGGATACCCAAGATGGAAGACTGCAAAGCAATCAGCATGGATAATGATGAGGATTCAAACTATGAATAAGGAACTTTGTTCCTTCTTTGAATTAATGCCTTCTCTCCCTATTGGTAACATAAAATGCCCAGTGTTTATAGTTTACTGGCTTTAATTCTTTTTTTTTTTTTTTTTTTTTAAAGACAGGGTCTCACTCTGTCACCCAGGCTGGAGTACAGTGGTATGATGTTGGCTCACTGCAACCTCTGCCTTCTGGGTTCAAGCAATTCTCCTGCCTCAGCCTCCCAAGTAGCTGGGACTACAGGTGCATGCCACTGCAGCTGGCTAATTTTTGTATTTTTAGTAGAGACAGGGGTTTTGCTATGTTGGCCAGGCTGGTCTCGAACTCCTGACCTCAGGTGATCTGCCCATCTCGGCCTCCCAAAATGCTGGGATTACAGATGTAAGCCACTGTGCATGGCCTCTGGCTTTAATTTTAATAACAGTATTTCAGACTATGTCAGGAATGCACTCTAACCCTTAAGTGTTAATTTCCAGCAGCAGAACTAAGCAACGTTTTTGTTTTTTTTTTTAAGAGACAAGGTCTTGCTATGTTGCCAGCCTGAAACTCCTGGGCTCAAGCAGTCCTCCCAACTCAGCCTCCCGAGTAGTTGGGATTACAGGTACATGCCACTGCACCTGGCTAAGAGAACTTTCTATAAAAACATCCAAGGCCATTTATCTTAATTTAACTAATTCTTAGGGAAATCTACTTTTCATTTTGTTTCCATCTCAATTTACGTTTACATCAGAAGTCTGTTGCCATTAATAGTTTTTGCCATTTATATTTCAATTTTTTCCTAAAATGGAGAGGATTTAAGATGAAAAAATGATGCTCCCAAAGTACAACTTACAATAAAACATTAAAGAGAGGCTTAAAACATCAAGAAGTGCCTTCCTACAGGTTAGGTTAGAAGAAAGGGTCTAGCGTTGGATCCTAAGTAAGGTTAACAAAATATACTTGGTAATGTGGCAATGATTAAAGTACACCAGAGGAATACAGTCACTTGACTACCATTAGAGGTAAACCCTATAGTAGCTTTCCAGATGGCTAAGAAAAAGCCAGGGAAGAAAAAAAAAAATGGCACGTGAGGCAAATATGTATGCTTCACTTTAGAACTTGTCAGACTTCCTTAAACAGTATCTTCAGAGGATGAACAGCAAATATCTAATCTAAAATGTTTGCAATGACCCAATCCACTAGCCATACTATTAATACATTTCATTAATAAGATGCCATCTTTGTCATATTAATTACTCCCCAATGCCCTATTGGCAACCTCAAGGCAGCCTCCGTTCATTAATTTATCTGTATAACACATTCCTGGGGTTAGGTGGTACTTGAGAAATCTGGCTTCTGGCCCAGGAACTATGTCCTACAGAGGTAGAGATAAAACTGCTGCAAAGTGACTAATTCATAAAATTCATCACTCACTAATTTTTGAAAAGCTTTCAAAGACTTTCTACTCACTCCAAGAGCAGAATGACTAAATCAATAAAGAGCAAGTAGCCTCCTTTTCTGACTGATGTTAACAGCAATGACATTTCTTGGGTACATTTGTAAAAATAAAAGATGAAGTTTTTAGTATTACTACAAAGCTAATCTAAAACTCACTGGCTTTTGACTCTAAAATGAAAATATACAAAGTCACTACCCCATGCCAATTGCTGATTCAATTAATTCAGTTGCCTGCGTTCCCAACAGGTGAGGGTAAACAGCAGATTATCTTAGCTCACTGATAATCTGCTTTAAAAAAAAAAAAAAGCTAATTCAATCTCAGAGACTTAAAAACTAACTCTAACACCAATGTTATGCAATAAAAAGTCTGGTTTGGATACCGTTATTTCTCTTGTACAATCCGGATATTTCCTAGACATGTTTAGAATAAACTTTTATACAGTAGAAATAATGGAGTAATGAATCTATCTACTGAAAGCATTTTAATAGTCACTTTATGATTTTAAAAGCCTATTGCTCACCTGATAGAATACAAGACTTAGAGCACAAAACTCAAGATCCCAGTCTTTCACAACAGGGTGCGCTTCTATACAATGTATCCTACTAGAGTCTGTTTGCTTTTAAAATGCCAGTATTGTTTTAAACTGGCAACAAAGAGGCTGCTTTCTTTCAGCTCTCTGTAGACAAGCTTCTGTCTTAGGTTGGTCCTACTCAACACTAAGGACCACGGCACTGGGGCTGATTCTTTTTTTTGAGACTAGGTCTCACTCTGTTGCCCATACTAAACTGCAGTGGCGCAATCTCAGCTCACTGCAGCCTCTACCTCCTGGACTCAAACGATCCTCCCACCTCAGCCTCCCAAGGAGATGGGACTGCAAGTACATGCCCCATGCTTGGCTTTTTTTTTTTTAAACTTTTTGTAGAGACGAGGTCTCAATATTGCCTAGGCTGAACTTGAACAACTAGGATCAAGTGATCCTCCCGCCTTGGCCTCCCAAAAGTGCTGGGATTACAGCCATGAGCCAGCTGCACTCAGCCTGGCAGATTCTTATACATTTAATTGACTGCACTTAGCAGGGTGCAGTGGCTCACGCCTGTAATCCCAGCACTCTGGGAGGCTGAGGCAGGAGGATTGCTTGAGCCCAGGGGTTTGAGACCAGCCTGGGCAATATGGTGAAACCTCATCTTTACAAAAAATACAAAAATTAGCCAGGTACGGTGGCGTGCACCTGTAGTCCCAGCTACTCAAGAGGCTGAGATTGCAGAATCACCTAAGCCCAAGAGGTCGAGGTTGCAGTGAGCCATGATGGTGCTACTGCACTCCACTCTAGGTGACAGAGTGAGATCCTATTTCAAAAATAAATAAATAGACTGCACTTTAAGAGGTTGGTGGTGGGAACTAAAAGGTCACAAGCATTCTTAGCCTCCCACTCTAACCATCCTAGGAAATACTACCTAATAAGATGTCACAATTCTTAAGTAAACACCTAAAACCCTGGAAATATAAAAATATCTTCAAAGCTGGGTGCTGTGGCTATGCCTGTAATCTCAGCACTTTGGAGGCCAAGATGGGAGCATCACTTGAGACCAGCTGGGCAAGTAAGACCTCATCTCTTTAAAAAAAAAAAAACACACACACAACCAAAAATTAGCTAGGTATGGTGATATGCCTGCGGTCCCAGCTACTCAGCTGAGGTGGGAAGATCACTTGAGCCCAGCAGTTTGAGACCAGCCTAGGCAACAAAGTGAGACCCTATCTCTACAAAAATAAAAAATAAAAAAAAAAATTTAGAAAGATAAAAAGTTTATAGTGTGGTCCACAGACTAGAAATACTGATTTACTATATATAGATGTCACCTGGGGATTCTTACCCAGCACATAAGGAAATAAACAGTCCAAGTTATCCCTCTTTCGAAGTATTTCCTTTTCTCCTCCCATCCTTTCCTTCACCCAACATGGATCTTCAGAGTTCATAAAAACACAAATGATACAAATGCAATCTCAACCCACCTCACCACCACCCTGGAGAATCCTTACCTTACAATGGAGAATTTAGACCCTGGATGATGGTAATGAAAAGTTCATCAAACCTAAAATGGTCAGTGGTCTGAATGACACAGCTGCTTTCATTGTGATATTATCAGTACTTAATTTTCATGTGCCCTTGCCAAAAAGATATGAAAGAAAAACCAACAAAAGGTTTAAAACTCTTCATCTGTGCTGTCATATTATTAAGATGGTCCAGCTGTGGAGCTGAAAAATGAACTCTTCGGCCAGGCACGGTGGTTCACACCTGTAATCCTAGCACTTTGGGAGGCTGAGGCGGGTGGATCACAAGGTCAGGAGATTGAGACCATCCTGGCCAACATGGTGAAACCCCTCCTCTACTAAAAATACAAAAATTAGCTGGGCATGGTGGCGCATGCCTGTAATCCCAGCTACTCGGGAGGATGAGGCAGGAGAATCGCTTGAACCAGGGAGTCGGAGGTTGCAGTGGGCTGAGATCGCACCACAGCACCCCAGCCTGGCGACAGAGCAAGACTCGTCAAAACAAAAACAAAAACAAAAACAAACAAGCAAAAACCTCTTCATTCCTAACTCCCTAGCCCTGATTCACTTAAAAAAAAAGAGATCTTTTCCTCATACAGTTCTTTGATAATTTGTTGATGAGGATCACTGTACAGCCCAACAAGAAGGAAAAAATGTATTCCCTTTCCCTTCATGGCAAAAAAGGAAAATATAAAGAGTAGTTGCAGTACAGGTAAACAACACTGTAGCAGAAAGGGGAAGAATCACAACACGGCCAACTCTGATCAGGTGTGCTAACAGAGAGACCAAGAAGAAGGAACCAATGAACAAAAAAATTTACTGATGTTTAAGAATACATTTTGAAGTATACATACACCAATATCTAATATTCTCTGACCTCTGGTTATGAACCCCCACCAAGGGGTTCATGTTCAAAAGACAACTTTAGGTGGGCACTTACAAAGGACACGTCTAAGCTGACCAATTAAAAATCAGTTGGGAAAATTAACCAGAAAAACGTGTTCTAAGGCAAAATGTAAAAGAAGCATAAATTAACGTATAACTTATTCAAAGCTATATCAATGATGTGCAAAAAAAAAAAAAAACATTTTTTGAGTGTGTACCATGTGTTCTTAGATTACTAACAGCTTTAAATAGATTCGCTATAATACTAACAATGACCCTGGGAGGTAAGTGGTATTATCACACTTTTAGAGTTGTGGAAATTAAGAGTCAGAGAAGTTTAAGTAACTTGCTCAAGGTCACATGGCTAAGAAATATTAGTCTAGTATTTAAACCTTAAAATTAAATTAAAAGTCTGTCCAATCTCTAAAAACTGTACTTTTCTCTTTATATCTTACTGATACACATATACACCATCACTAATAATTTTATTCCAGTCCATAATGAGCATTTTCTAATTCAGTCATCAGATGGAATAAAACTCACCAGTGTCACTCAATCTTTTCCTACTACAAACCATAAAGATACTAGGAATCGGCCAGGCCTACCTTCCAGTCACTTAGCTTTTCTGTCACATGCCATGAGCCTCTAGTCTCTGCTACCAGAAACCTGAAAGCCTCACGAAAACTGCATTTATAAGTATGTTCTGACTCCCTTTTTGGCACCAACCCATGCTGCTGAATGCCCAGGATGTTTCTTCTGCTAACCAAGAATTCTTCAGACCAGCTACAAAAGAAAGAGCAGCCACTATTTTTTTTTTTTTTTTACAAAAAATTTCCCACTATATCCTAAAAAGTCGGAATTCTGAAATAGACTGGACTCAGACACCAACTAAAGGCAGCATCACTCATCACTCCCCAGCTTTTAGTCACAAGCAGCTAAATATTCTCATCTAAATACCAAGGGATGACAACCCAAAGCTGTGAGAGGGGAAGAGACCTGATTTGACAACAGGCTGAACAGAACTCAGGCAAACTAAGTTCCAGTTTTTAACAACGTAAAAAATATGATCGACACAAAGACAAAATACAAGGAAAATGAATAAAGAAGAAAAGAAGACACGGGGTAGGGGGCACACATTCACTTCTAGGCTTAAGTCATTTGGAGATATACAGCAATAGTTTAGGACAGAAAGAAAAGAAGCCCACAGACAATTAAACTTGTAAAAGTAATTCAACCAGAGCTGGAACAAAGCCAAGAACAACACTCAAACTCTTTGGGAAACTGGCAGGAATTTTATGACTTTAGTGGTCAGCAGTTGAGCATCAGCGCAGTCTGTCTTGAACTCAAGAATTTTAATGCCTCCAACTCCCACTCACCTTTCCTCCTTTTATCACTGAAGTAAGGCCAGGCTGAGCTCCTGAGAAAATAGGTCTGTAGATTCACTGAAGGACTGAGAAAAGTTAAAATTTACATGGCAAAGGTGTGTCTTCTACTGAACATAATAAAAATATTATGAATACACTTTAGTATTTTTAGGCCTCCTCAAAACTACTTAAAAGCAGAATACTTTATCTAATTCTAATTACTGAACAAATAACCCACACACACATGGAAATAAAATGAACCAACATGAAGATTAGAAGCCAGGCAAGTAATCTCCCAGCTCCACTAAAACGTAGTCATTTAAAAGGATAACCTGAATCTTTTCAACGCTAAACCATAACCAAACAACCTCTCAACAAGAAGCCACAGAACAGGGGGGGAAATCCCGGAGAGAATGTGATAGCGCTAGTGCCGGTTTGTTTACAGAGACTCCAGTAACAATCATGAGTCAGAAATTCAAGCCACCAGATGCTTTCCAACTAACAGGGACCAAATGGGACCGTTCTAAGATATCCTAAAAGATTTGGGAGTTAGAGGAAGTAAACTAAGAGAATTATATTACAAAGGGTACAAGACCACAAGACAACAACCGACTCCGGAATTCTTGGACCTCCGCCTTCCGTACAAGGTGCTGGGCCTGGGAACTTGGGATGGGGGAGGGGGACACATTGCGCGGTGGCCCTGAGGTGACGGGGAGACGCAGGGCGAGCCGTGTCCCTCAATCTAAGGGGAGAAATAGGAGCGCACACATGGGTCACCCAACGAAGCAAGGCGTCCCTGTGAACTGTGCGGCTGGCTCTTGGGGGCAACACCAGGGCTGACCTGAGGAAAGGGCAACCAGTACTCCCAGCGATGACTGCGGGTCGGCGGAAGGAAAAGACCTGAGCGCTAAGAGCTTGGGAAATGGGTCAGGCCCATCCTTAGGGGAAACCGGCTGGGAAGCGAGGGGGGGCGCAGGCCGAGCCGGAACGAAACACAGACCGGGTAGGTCAAGGGAGGGGGGGTGTCCGGCTGGGGCAGTTACAAGCACGGGAATCGGCGAGGCTCAGCAGCCCGCTTCCCGTCTTGGGTCATCCTTCTGCTAGCGGCTGCTCCGACTGTTCCAGGCCCAGCCGCCCCGTCCACTGCCACCACCAACGCCGCCGCCATCTTACACTGGCCAGCGGCCGCCACCACCACCGCCTCCGCTCTCTGCGCTTGCGCCTGCGCTGCCACGCTTTCCGGCCCCGTTTGCGACGATGTGCTCGAGAAGACTAAGGGAAGAGTGGTCGCGCGAGCTCACGGCTCGCAACCCTCCTCGAAGGACGCACAAAGGGCGGGGCTTAAGGCCAACGGAAAACAGAGCGAGGGGCGCCTGCGCATTACGGAAGAGGCAAAGTTGTTTTTGTAGTTTCTTTGGGCTTGCTTAATCTTGTGATACTCAAAACAAATGCAAGTTAGGGGCTTCCCAGAGTTGTGATAGAAATAAACTAAATTTCCAGGGGATTGGCAGGCCACTTCCTGGATGATGGCCAGTTTTGCCGTTTTTGAACACCGGGAACGAGCAATGATTGCCACAAGGATTTCTTCTGAAAATCCCCGTTTCCTTTCAGGACTTTGTTTCCTTAAGTGGTTTCTATACTATCGAGGCCCATTTTCCCCTGAGAGTCTCCATTTACGTATTTTTAAAGAAGGGGCTCAGTAGCTTGAGGTGTAGCTATTCCAGAGGCTCTTTTCTGAAGAGGGATGGTGTGGGTAAAGGTTCCCAAGAGTGGGCCGGGTGATGTGGGGTGACTTTTGAACTCTGTTTCGTTATGACACCTACAGTAACCCTGCAGAGGATTACTCCCAGCTGCCAGGCTGGGGTATTTTTTTTTTTCTTACCAGAAGCCCAGGGTGCAAAAATCTGACCCTTTCTCACCTCTCCTACCGCTAGTCTCCAAGTCATTACATATTACTTAAGACTACCGCAATAGAAACTTACCTCGTTTGTCTACTTCCATTATTGCCATTACAGTTAAACATAAGGCAGCCAGAGTGATTTTTAAAAATGTAAGGTCTGGCCGGGCGCGGTGGCTCATGCCTGTAATCCTAGCACTTTGGGAGGCGGATGTGGGCGGATCACTTGAGGTCAGGAGTTCGAAACCAGTTTGAAACCAGGCCAACATGGTGAAACCTGTCTCTACTAAAAATACAAAAAAAAAAAAAAAAAAAAATTACCCGGCATAGTGGAGCGCGCCTGCAATCCCAGCTACTTGGGAGGCTGAGGCAGGAGAATCGCTTGAACCCGGAGGCGGAGGTTGCAGTGAGCTGAGATTGCACCACTGCACTCCAGGCTGGGTGATGGAATGAGACTCCGTCTCAAAAAAAAAGTAAGGTCGTATTATTTCCCCAGTCCCCACCCTGCTCAAAACCTCCAATAGCTTCCCATCACATAATAAAAGTCAAAAGTATGATAGCCTTAGAGGCCATCAAAAAATGAATTGCCTCTAAGGAGGGCCCTACATGATCTGATCTAGCACCTGCCTATTTATCTGATTCATCTCCTCCCACACTGCCTAGCTCTGCTCTAGCCTCACTAGCCTTACTGTCACTCCAGTCAAAGCATGTCTCAGCCCTAGGGTTTTTTTCCTTTTCTTGGAATGTCCATCTACTAGATCTTTACTAGACTTGAGGTGTCTATTGAAATCCTACTTCTTAACACAGGCAGCTCTTGACTATTGTAACTAAAATGGAACCTCATGTCATCCTCCTCTATCTATCCCCTTACTCTGCACTGTTTTTTTAATAACTTTTTTACCTATAACATTTAATCTAAAATTACATGTTTGTAATCCAGCTATACTACTAGAATATAAATTCTTGAGGGCAAGGACTATGTTTTTATCATCTTTGTAATCTCAACACCTAGAAGAGGGCTACGGCACAAAGTAGCTATTTAATGCCCCACCATCCTATTCATTCTTTCATTCATTCAGTCAACAACTATTTATTGAATTCCTGCTCTGGAAGGCCCTGTTCTATGTGCTGGGGCTGCAACAGTGAATACAACCAAGATTCTTGCATTCATGGAACTTATTAGTGCAAGGGTTGGGAGCATAGGAGGAGGGGAGAGACACACAGATAATAAAGTTATGAAGAGTACTATAAAGGAAAATAAAGCAGAATAAAAATGGGTTATCTGGATGGGTGTGCTCTTTTACATAGGGGGTTCAGAGAAGGCCCCTCTGCTGAGGTGACATCTAAATAAAGGTTTGAAGTGAGACAGTAAGCTATACATACTTGGGAAAGAACATTTCAAGCAGAAGAAACAACAAGGTAAAGACTCTGCAGCTTGAGTGTGCTTGGCAAGGAAGCCACTGTGGCAAAAGAATAGATAGGAACTTAGTTTGGAGAAACAAGATGGGAGCCAGATCACTTACGGACTTATGGACCAAAGAAAGGACTTTGAATTTTATCCTAAGAATGCTAGGAAGCCATGGAGGGTTTTGAGTAAAAGAGTGGCATGATCTGATTTATAATTGAAGATGTTCACTGTGGTTGATTCTTTGAGAACTTTATAGGGAAGCCAAATAGAAGCTAAAAGACCAGTTAGGAAGCTATTGCAGAAGACCTGCAAAACTAGTGTTGCAATGAAAGTGGTAGGATTCAGGATGTACTCTGAAAGTGGTGGAGAGGTGATGTGTTAATAGATTGAATGTGGGGTACAAGATAAAGACAAGAATCAAAAATCAGTAAAAAAGTACAAAAGTCAAAGTACAAAAATCAGTTTGATTTGAGTAACTGGATAAACAGTGATGTTGTTTACTGAGATAGTGCATGTGAGGAGACAGGAGCAAGGTTTTTTTTGGTGGGGGGGAATGTCCAATTTTACTTCAAACATATTAAACTGGAGATCCCTATTAGATTTCCGAATGGAGCTACTGAGTAAACAATTGGAAATATGAACCTGGGGCTCATACAAGGGACAATGAGAAGCATAAATTAAGGATTAATTAAGTTATAAATGGCATACATAGCCATCGGGTGGAGAGAAATCAATGTGGAAGAAAAGAGAAGCAGTTTAAAGACTGAGACCTCTAACCCTGAGGCATTCCAACTAATAAAGGTCAGAGAGGAGGAACATACAGCAAAATTTATTTAAAAAGAGTAGCCAGGAAATAGGAAGAATAAAACTCAAAAGTGAGGGGTCTTATAAAACAAACCAAAAAAAAAGCTTCAAGAAGGGGCTATAATCTCCATCATTCCTGCTCACAAAACAGGTTAAGATAACTGGAAATTGACCACTGCATTTGGAAAATGGAGGATCAGACCATGGCAAGTCATCTTAGTGGAGCTATAGGGATAGAGGCCTCCCTTTCTATGATCTGCTTTTTGTACTCACTGTTTTGTGGACGCCACGGTTATTACCACCAAATCAATAGCTATTACCACTGAATTCTCCCTTTCTTATTTGGGCTTTCCTACTGAATTTGAGGTTGTGATGATTATTATCCCTTGTGTATCCATCTTGTGATAGATACTCAATCCCACTGGTTTCCGTAACACTATATTCCACGGTTTTGTTTTTATCTCTCTAATCAGTTATTTAATTAGCTTCTCTTCCCCTTCATTCTACGTGTTCTTTCAGTGATTGTATGCATTCTTACATTTAAACTACAGTCCAGGGCCGGGCGCAGTGGGTCACGTCTGTAATTCCAGCACTTTGGAAGGCCAAGGTGGGCAGATTGTTTGAGCTCAGGACCAGCCTGGGCAACATGGCGAAACTTCATCTCTACAAAAAATACAAAAATTAGCCGGGCGTGGTGTTGTGCACCAGCTACTCAGGAGGCTGAGGTAGGAAGATCTCTTGAGCCTGGGAGGCAGAGGTTGCAGTGAACTGAGGTCACACCACTGCACTCCAGCCTGGATGACAGAGTGAGACCCTGTCTCCAAAAAAAAGAAAAACTACCATCCACGTAATGATGACTTCCAAGTCTTTTATTTTTATTTTTTTATTTTTTAGAAACTGATGTTTATTTTCCATCAACCATTTCTCCATGTTGCTTAAGAGCCCATGCAAGAACAGCTTAAGACCATTCGGTGGTTGCACCTACCCATTCAGTGGCCTGAGCAGTGGGAGCTGCAGACCAGTATTCCGTGGCAGGCTGAGTGCTCCATTGTTCAGTAGGGAACTGCTGAATAGGCACAGAGGGCACCTGTACACCTTCAGACCAGTCTGCAACCTCAGGCTGAGTAGCAGTGAACTCAGGAGCTGGAGCAGTCCATTCACCCTGAAATTCCTCCTTGGTCACTGTCTTTTCAGCAGCAGCTTGCTCTTCTTTTTCAATCTCTTCGGGATCTCTGTAGAAGCAGAGATCAGGCATGACCTCCCATGGATGTTCATGGGAAATGGTGCCACGCATGCGCAGAACTTCCCGAGCCAGCATCCATCACATCAAACCCACTGAGTGAGCTCCCTTGTTGTTGCATGGGATGGCAATGTCCACATAGCACAGAGGAGAATCTGTGTTACACAGAGCAATGGTAGGTAGATTAACATAAGATGCCTCCGTGAGAGGCTGGTGGTCAGCCCTGGGGTCAGTAACCATAAGAAGCCGTGGCTCCCGGAAGGCTGCCTGGATCTGGTTAGTGAAGGTTCCAGGAGTGAAGCGGCCAGCAATTGGAGTGGCTCCAGTGGCAGCAGCAAACTTCAGCACAGCCCTCTGGCCAGTATTCCTGGAGGATATAACACTGACATCAGCAGGGTTTTCAATGGCAACAATAGCACGAGCTGCCAGCAGAAGCTTCTCCCAGGTCCTCTTCAGATTTATGATCTAGGTGCCATCACTTTTCCTTTTATAGATGTACTGTTCCATCTGGAAGTCAAGATTGGTGCCACCTAAGTGGGTTCCTGCTGCAAGGAACTTAAGGACATCCTCCTCCTTCATTTGCAGGACATCAAGGGCTCCGGACATTGTGAAAGTTTCCCTTTAAGTTACAACGGGCATCCAGAACAACGCCATATGGACCCCTCTGTAGGTAGCGTGGAAAGGGACTTCCAAGTCTTTATTTCCAACTCAGGCTTTAGACTCACATACCTGATGGCCAATGGCACCTTTTTTTTTTTTTTTTTTTTACAGCTTTCTTTCTCCTTTTTTCTTTCTCTTTTCTTTCTTTTTTCCTTCCTTTCTTTCCCTCCCTCCCTCCTTTCCTTCCCTCCTTTCTCTCTTTCTCTCTCTCTTTTTTTATTTCTCTCTTTCTTTTCCTTTCTCTCTCTCTCTTTCTTTCTAGACAGAGTCTCTGTCAGCCAGGCTGCAGTGCAGTGGCACAATCTCGGCTCACTGCAACCTCAGCCTCCCAGGTTCAAGCTGTTCTCCTGCCTCAGCCTCCCAAGTAGCTGGGATTACAAGCACCTGTCGCCACACCCAGCTAATGTTTGTATTTTTAGTAGAGACAAGGTTTCACCATGCTGGCCAAGCTGGTCTTGAACTCCTGACCTCAAGTGATCCACCCACCTTGGCCTCCCAAAGTGCTGGGATTACAAGCATAAGCCACCGCACCCAGGCTTTAACAGCTTTATTAAGACATATAATTCACATACAGTTCACTCATTTGAAGTATACAATTGGCCAGGCACAGTGACTCACTCCTGTAATCCCAGCATTTTGGGAGGCTGAGGCAGGCAGATTGCTTGAGTCCAGAAGTTCGAGACCAGCCTGGACAACGTGATGAAACCCCATCTCTACAAAATAAAATACAAAAATTAGCTGGGTGTGGTGGCATGCACCTGTAAGTCCCAGCTACTTGGAAGGCTGAGGTGGGCGGATCGCTTGAATCCAGGAGGCAGAAGTTGCAGTGAGCTGAGATCACACCATTGCACTCCAGCCTGGGCAACAGAGGGAGAGGCTGTCGCAAAAAGAAACAAACAAATAAAAAGTATAAAATATACTCATTTAAAGTATATACTTCAATGGCATTTTTTGGGGAAAAAATGTATTCCTAAGTAAAAAAAAAAAAAAAAGTATACATTTCAATGGCTTTTTGTATACTCATAGATACATGTGACCATCACCACAGTCAATTTTAGAGTATTTACACCACCTCAAAAAGAAACCTAGTGCCTTTTAAGTTAATCCCCATTCCATCTTCCCATTCCCTCATCCAGAACCCTAAGAAACCATTCATCTATTTTCTGTGTCTATAGATTCCTGTGCTCTAGACTTCCATATGAATGGAATCATATAGTATGTGGTCTTTTGTGACTGGCTTCTTTAACTTAGCACAATGTTTTCAAGGTTCATCTATGTTGTAGCATTAATCAGTACTTCATTTCACCTTATGGCCAAATATTCCATAGTGTGGATGAGCCACATTTTATGTGTTCATCTGTTAATGAATATTTCAGTTGTTTCCACCTTTTGGCTATTATGAATAATGTTGCTATCAACATTAATATACAAGTTTCTGTGTGAACGTGTTTTTGGGTATATACCTAGGAATGAATGGAATTGCTGGGTCATATGGTTAACTCTATATTTAAACATCTGAGGAACTGCCAGGCTGTTTTCCTTTTTTTTTTTTTTTTGACGGAGTCTCGCTCTGTCGCCCAGGCTGGAGTACAGTGGTGCCATTTCGGATCACTGCAAGCTCCGCCTCCTGGGTTCACGCCATTTTCCTGCCTCAGCTTCCCAGGTAGCTGGGACTACAGGTGCCTGCCACCACGCCCGGCTAATTTTTTGTACTTTTAGTAGAGATGGGGTTTCACTGTGTTAGCCAAGATGGTCTCCATCTCCTGACCTCGTGATCCGCCCTCCTTGGCCTCCCAAAGTGCTGGGATTACAGGCGTGAGCCACCACGCCCAGCCTGCCAGGCTGTTTTCCAACACAGTTGCACCATTTTACATTCACAGCAGCAGTGTATGAAAATGCCAATTTCTCCCCATCCTTGACAACACTTATCTCACTTTTTGATTCTAGTCATCCCAGTGGCTGTGAAGTGGTTATCTCATTGTGGTTTTGGTCTGCAATTCTCTGATGACTGATGATGTCGAGTATTTCTTCATGTGCTTACATAGGTCACTTTTATGTCTTTTCTGGAGGAATGTCTATTCAGATCCTTTGCCCACTTTTAAATGGACTTTTCTTTAAAAAAAAAATTGTTTTTTAGTCAAAATCTTGCTCTGTCACCCAGGCTGGAGTGCACTGGTGTGATCGTGGCTCACTGCAACCTCTCCGCCTCCCAAGTTCAAGCAATTCTCTTGCCTCAGCCTCCCACGTAGCTGGGACTACAGGCGCGCACCATCACACCCAGCTAATTTTTGTAGAGACTGGGTTTCGCCATGTTGGCCAGGTTTGTCTCAAACTCCTGACCTTAGGATATCTGCCCACCTTGGCCTCCCAAAGTGGTGGGATTACAGGCATGAGCCACCACATCTGGCCAAAAAACAATTTTTCAAGGAGCCATGTCTCACTATGTTGCCCAGGTTGGAGTGCAGTGGTTATTCACAGGCACAATCATAGTACAATGCAGCCTTGAACTCCTGGCCTCAAGGGATCCTCCTGCATAGCTAGGACTACAAGTGCATGCCACCATGCCCAACAGATTTTCTTTGTTCTTTTTCGAGACAGGTCTTGCTCTGTCGTGAACACAGCTTATTGCAACCCTGACCTCCTGGGCTCAAGCAATCCTCCTGCCTCAGACTCCCATGTAGCTGGGACCACAGGCACATGCCACCATGCTCAGCTAATTTTTTTTTTTTTTTTTTTAGAGACAAAGTATCTTTGTTGTCCAGGCTGTTCTTAAATTCCTGAGCTCAAGCAATCCTCCTGCCTTGCCCTCCCAAAGTGCTGGGATACAGATGTGAGCCACCACACCCGGCCCAGATTGTCTTTTTTTTTTTTTTTTTTTTTTTTTTTTGAGATGGAGTTTCGCTCTTGTTGCCTGGGCTGGAGTGCAATGGTGAGATCTCGGCTCACTGCAACCTCCACCTCCCAGATTTAAGTGATCTCCTGCCTCAGCCTCCCAAGTAGCTGGGATTACAGGCACCTGCCACCACATCCAGTTAAATTTTGTATTTTTAGTAGAGATGGTGTTTCACCAAGTTGGCCACGCTGTCCTCAAACTCCTGACGTCAGGTGATCCACCCGCCTCAGCCTCCCAAAGTGCTGGGATTACAGGCGTGAGCCACCATGCCCGGCCCAGATTGCCTTTTTATTATTAAGTATATATTCTAGATACAAGTCTCTTATCAGATATCAGATATATGATTTGCAAATATTTTCTCCCTTTCTGCGGGTTGTGTTTCATCATGATGTCCCTTGAGGCACAAAACTTTTAAATTTTGATGTGTTCCAACTTATATTTTTGTTGTTGCTCATGCTTTTGGTGCCATATCTAAGGATCCTTTGCAAAACCCGAAGTCATGAAGATTTTACCCGTGTTGTCTTCTAAGAACTTTAGTTTTAGTTCTTTCTTTTACATCACTCATCGATTTTATCTTTTGTAAATAGTGTGAGGTAAAAATCGAACTTCAATCCTTTGCATGTGGCTACCCAGTTGTCCCAGCACCATTTGTTGAAAAACTATTATTTCCATATGGGATGGTCTTGGCACCCTTGTCAAAAATCAATTGACTATAGATATATGAGTTTATTTCTGGAATCTTAATTCTATTACATTGATCACTACATCGATTCTTGTGCCAGTTCCACATTGTCTTTTTTCTTTTTTTTAGGACAGGGTCTCACTTTATTGCCCAGGCTGGAGTGCAGTGGTGTGATCTTGGCTCACTGCAGCCTCAACCTCCTAGACTCAAGTGATCCTCCCACCTCAGCCTCCCAAATAGCTGGGACCATGCCTGGCTAATTTTTTAAAATTTATTTTAGGTAGACACAAGGTCTCACTATGTTGCCCAGGGTAATCTTGAAGTCCAGGGCTCAAGGGATCCTCCCACTTTGGCATCTATAAGTGCTGGGATTACAGGCATGAGCCACTGCACCCACCCTTAAATTTTTTGTAGAGATGGGGTCTCACTGTGTTGCCCAGGCTGGAGGATTTTTTGTATGCAAGATAATGCCATTTGTGAATATAGTTTTATCTCTTCCTTTCCAATCTGGATGCCTTTTATTTCTTTCTCTCGCCTAATTGCTCTGGCTAGAACCTTCAGCACAATGCTGACTTGAAGTGGCAAGAGTGAATATCCTTGTGTTCCTGATATTGGAGGAAAAGTATCCAGTCTTTCACCATTAAGCAATGATGTTGGCTATAGGTTACTCATAGGTACACTTTTATCAAGTTGACCAAGTCCCCGTCTATTCCAGCCAATGGCACCTTAACATTCCAAAGCTGAACTCACTTTTGCTCTAGCTTCTGTCAAACCCAAACTGTTCTGATTCTTGATATTTCTTAGTTGGCACCACTATTAACCTGTCTTAGATTGGATTCTCTAAAAGCAGAGCCTGAGAAAGTGATTCCGTACAAATGGTTTATTGAGGGAGTGCTCTCAAGTAAAACCTGTAATAAAGTGAGGGAAGCAATATAGGACGGGGGGGAAGGTTAGCCAAAGATATAGATTCAGATGGTAAGTTTAGCCTCCACTAGGAACTCTGGAACATAAATGGCACCACATTTGTCCTACTTTGAGGAAAGGGGGAGGAATTTTGGAATTTTTTTTTTTTCTGAGATGCAATCTCACTCTGTCGCCCAGGCTGGAGTGCAGTGGTACGATCTTGGCTCACTGCAACCTCCGCCTCCCAGGTCAGGATAAATTTTTGCCTTTTCCAGTTCAGTGTAATCAACTCACCATCAAGTGTCTGGTTGTTCTCCTTGAGTAGTACTGAACTGGGGGCTCAGCATTGGTCTCTGTTGCTGACAGGTTGAACACTCAGCAACAGCAGTAGTTAGGTCAGCTTTGGGTGAGAGGAGTCCATGTCTCTAGGTCAATGAGTAGCCTCCATCTCTGCCACCATGGTGATTCTATTCATGAGTACACTGTGCAAGCACTGGGATAGCTGAGGTAGTCCTGATAAATTCACCCTGTCCAACATGGTGAAACCCCATCTCTACTAAAAATATAAAAATTAGCCAGGTGTGGTGGCAGGCGCCTGTAATCCCAGCTACTCGGGAGGCTGAGGCAGGAGAATCACTTGAACCTGGGAGGCGGAGGTTGCAGTGAGCTGAGATCTCACCATTGCACTCCGGCCTGGGTGACAAGAGTGAGACTTTGTCTCAAAAAAAAAAAAAAATCATCCTGTCCATCTGGTTACTTAGTCCTTTGCTGGCAATGCTTTAATAGGCTACACTCTCACTGACCCATCCAAATGCTCTTCATCCAACCTTTTCACCCATTTTTAAATCTTGTTTCTTCCAGGCCCCTGACCAGCAAAGCCACTGACCATGAGTTCTTGTATAACTATCTCCAGCCACTTTTTTTTTTTTCCTCAAAGGAAATGATCAAGTACATTGCCTGAAGCCCTACACATTAAGATTTCCCTCATCATTGTCTTTCAGAACCACCCCAGTAGGTCTCAGTGAGAGGCTGTAGTCCATCTGGCTTACCCCAACATAACAGGGCAGTCTACCCATAAACCAGGCCTAGATTTTTCCCTCCTCTGTGAGGTGGTTGAAGGAATTTTTGTATGGCCAGAGGCATGAGCTAAGAAAAAGGAATCAGTGCACCAGAGGTAGGTGACAGGGGAGTGCTGGAGCCCCTTGCTCAATTTAACTTACTTATGCCACCAAGTTTGCTTGGGCTTCTTCCCAAATGTACCATTTCCACTGTAAGATGGCTTGCTGCTGTATACACCCAACCTCATGACTTGGAGGGTCTAATGATAACCAGCTGGTTATATGGGCAACTGGTCACATGGTCACTTGAAATCTCATGGTCAGGCACTGAGTCTCTTCCAGGGCCTAACAGCAAGCCAGAAAATGCATTTCAAATGGTAAAACTTTTTCTGCTAAAAATGGCATCACCTTACTCCAGAATCCTGGAGGTCTGGGCTGGAACCCTCCCTCCTACTGGGTATTATCAAAGAATCTACAGTCTCTTTTCCTACCACACATACCTCTAATACAATGGAATTTTCTAGGTGATATGGCCCCCCTGGACCTGTTGCAGAGCTGTTTCTTGCATCCCCAAGTGCAGAATATGCTGCCTCCAAAACCATAAGAGGCCTGCAATAACCTGTACTTTACTTTAGAGGTGATGTTCCAGAATGCTTCAGACCACTGGACCACTGAACTAAAAATTTCACCAATGTCACAGGCCCCTGCATCTTTGCAGCATTTATCCCCCATCACCTTGAGTATATATATCTAACCAAGCAATCCAGAGTACTTGAAACTGCTTGGTTTTTGGGTCTGATTAACATATCCATAATACCTAATTTGTATAACTTTTTTTTTTTTTTTTTTTAAGATGGAGTCTTACTCTGTCGTCCAGCCTGCAGTGCAATGGCACAATCTCAGCTCACTGCAACCTCCACCTCCCAGGTTCAAGTGATTCTCCTGCCTCAGCCTCCCAAGTAACTGGGACTGCAGGCATGCGCCACCATGCCCAACTAATTTTTGTATTTTTAGTAGAGACAGGGTTTCACCATGTTGGCCAGGTTGGTCTCAAACTCCTGACCTCAGGTGATACAACCGCCTCAGCCTCCCAAAGTGCTGCGATTACAGGTGTGAGCCACCACGCCAGGCCAGATAGTAAGTATTTTCAATTTTGCAGGCCATATGGTCTGTGTTGCAACTACTACATTCAGCCATTGTAGCACAAAAGCATCCACAGACAATATGTAAATAAATGATAGTTGCATGTTAATAAAACTTTATTTGCAAAAACAGATAATGAACCAGATTTGGCCTGTGGGCTGTAGTTTGCTGATCCCTGTGCTAGATTAGCAGCTACATACCTATACAAGAGGCTGTTACTTTGTCCAGTAAAGAAAGCATATCCAACACAGCACTGCATTTGGGACTACTACTTGCTTAAATTTGTAGTATTCCACTGTTATTCACCATAGGCCATCTAGTTTTTGCACAGGTCAAACAGCTGAAACTGAATTTGACTATAATGGAGACAACACCCCTACAACCTTTAAGTCTTTAAGGGTTGAACTCATCTCTGCCATTTTCCCCAGAATACAGTATATTTACTATCTTGGCAGAGGTGGGAGTGCAGTTTCAGGAGCATGGCCTTTCTGCCAAAACTGCTAAACATATTCATTCTGATTATACATTTGGAAACGGGGGAAATGATCATAATGTGGGTTTTTGGACCCACTGTGAGAGCAGGGTTGGGGGTGTTGAGAGGGGAAGACACTGTGGTGGTACTTCAGGTTCCTGGGTATCAATGCCAACTCAGACCCTGTAACCCTGTTTCCCAAGTCAAAAACAACTGCATATTCTTTTCCTAGTGTTTGGTTGTGATATTGTAAAATATGTATTTGGTCTTTAACCCCTTTTCCTGAAATATAACTTCTAAAATCCTTAAAATCTTCAAAGTGATGTCTTATTGTATTCCAATGAGTTGACTGATGGTTGGCATCCCCTAGGTGGCTTCAGGATGGGGGTCAGTCAACAAAAAGACCAAAGCAGTATTAGAGGGTTGGAACTTTCAACCCCACCCCCAAACCTCTAGGGAGGACAGAGGGGCTGAATTTTAAATTAATCACCAATGGCCAATGGTTCAGCCAATCATGCCTATATATAAAGCCTCCATAAAAACCCAAAAAGACAAGATCTAGACAGCTTCCAAGATGCAAAACGCATGAGGGTTTCTAGAATGAGGAGTCCCCAACACCTGGGCCATGAACCAGTACCAGTCCACGGCTTGTTAGGAACTGGGCCTCACAGCAGGAGGTGAGTGGCAGGTGGGCCAGCAATACCGCCTAAGCTCTACCTCCTGTCAGATCAGCAGTGGCACTAGATTCTCCGAGGAGTGCAAAACCTATTGTGAACTGCACGTGAGGGATCTAGGTTGTGTGCCCCTTATGAGAATCTAGCTAATGCCTGATGATCTGAGGTAGAACAGTTTCATCCCAAAACCATCCCCCCACCCCCGTCTGTGCAAAACTTGTCTTCTATGAGACTGGTCCCTGGTGCAAGAATGTTGGGGACCACTGTCCTAAATGGTGGCATACCCAGAGAAGGAACGGAAGCTCTGCAACCTTGCCTTATACATCTTTTCATCTTTTTTTTTTTGAGAGATGGAGTCTTGCTCTGTCTGTTGCCCAGGCTGGAGTACAGTGACACAGTCTCAGCTCACTGCAACCTCCGCCTCCCCGGTTCAAGAAATTCTCCTTCCTCAGCTTCCCAAGTAGCTGGGACTATAGGCATGCACCACCACACCCAGCTAATTTTTGTATTTTTTTAATAGAGACAGGATTTCACTATATGTTCACCAGGCTGGTCTCGAACTCCTGACCTTAGGTGATCCACCCACCTCGGCCTCCCAAAGTGTTGGGATTACAAGCGTAAGCCACTGGGTCCAGCCATGTTTTCATCTATATTCATTGTAATATCCTTTAAATAAACTGAAATATGTAAGTAAGTGTTTCCCCAAGTTTTGTGGGCCACTCTAACAAATTAATCAAACCCAAGGAGGGGGCTGTAGACACCCTGATTTATAGCACAGGCAAAATAACCCAGGAATTGCAATTGACATCAGAAGTTGGGGGAGATAGTCTCGGTGATTGACTGGTCAACCTGTGGGATCTGACACTGTCTCCAGGTAGACAGTGTCAGAATTAAAGTAAATTAGAGGATATCCAGCTGTTATCCACTGCAGAATTGCTTGCTTGTTGAGGGGAGGGAATTCCACACATGTGATTACAGAAGAGTTCTGTGTTGCTCATTGTGGTATGAGAAGAGAGGATGAACAGTGCTTTTCCACTCAATGATTAACTGATAAATGGCTCTTTCCATTGATAGCTTATGAGTCTAAGAACTATCTCAGGCTTAAAAACTGGACAAGAAATTGGGACTTTTCTTTGAAGTTTCTGACTTCAGCCTTCTATTCAACCATTCTTGATCTCCCTTATATATAAGAAGGCAATACTCTTCTTGGTTGCCGATCTATCCTGCTCCTAGGACCACTCACATTCCGTTAGCCATCTCCACTTTGACCTTGCTACCCTTAAGGAAATTTACTCACCTTGCTTCTGAGAGTTAAGTGTTGCCATCTGACCTCTGCTATGTCAGGATCCTATCATTCCCCCACTGCTACTAGGAAACCAGTTTCTTTTACATCTTGTATCAGCTTCAATCTACAGAGACAGCCACTTCTAAATTTCTCAAAGATGTTGGTAACCCTTTATCAGTGCCTTTCCCATTGTCTTTATTAAAAAATAATTCCCAGGTCTTTCTGGGGTATATAGTCAGCTGGTGGGCTTACCAGTGTTATATAATATTCATTCTTGCATACCCATTTCCTCTAAGTCTTCTGGTCCTTTTTTGCATGGTCTGCCGTCTCCACTTCATTCAATATGGGCCAGTGTTTTCTCCTAGCTCCCCAAAGCCGTCTTAACATCATATTATAACTGCCTCGTGGGGCTTTGACAAAACTTTCCAGAGTCACAGGAAAATGTCCCAATTATCACAAAGTTTGTATGAATTCAATTCTTAATTCATGAAGCCACCCATACAATCACAAATTTATCTAACACATTTAATTTTGGAACAAAGGAGCAACTCCTTTAAAGTTTGAGAGTCGCATAAATATTTCATATACAGCTTAAACCTATGCCTTGTAATGATTATTTTTGAGCAGCAGAAAAGGAAGGCTAGAGAAATGCTAGAGATGTCCTTACTAGTGACACATTCTTGCTGAAGAACAAGTTCTCTGGAAGTGAAACTCAACTAGGAGAGAACAAGAGGTACAGATAGATATCAGTTCGGCTAGGGTCTTCAGAGAGACTGAGGGCCCCAAAACTGCTACTCAAAGGTGATTTGCAGACTTGTGCTGGTCAGTGAACACTTTTTTTTTTTTTTTTTTTTTACCAGTCTGTGACATGGTGAATTAGAAATTGAGAGTGTTTAAAAACTTTTTAGCATTTTAATGTTGCTGTGATATCCAAGTACATGATCAATGGACTTAACCTACAGAACAGTCTGGCCAGTTTGGGTGCTGTCAAACTTGCCGGGTTGGCAGCACACAGTGTGAACTCCATACCTGTCATGGGCAATAGGAATGCATATTGATAAGTGAAGGACTGGAAAACAAAAAACCTGGTCCTTTACCATACATAGTTTGAGAAAGACTGCCCTAGAGTACCATACCTCCACCACAAGTCCTGGAATAATTCCAAAAGTTTTTGGAACAAAGTGTGACCTGAGGTCAACTTGCTCACATTCAATCAAAATAAAAATAAAAATGAGTGCCTTGGGAACAAAGATAAAGTGGACTAGGGCATCTATTTAGATTCCTGGAGTAAGCCCTGGCTAGGCTAGCAGAAGTGAGAATCTGTAAAAGAAAACTGGTAGGACAGAAGGCACAAGGTTCACAGAGAAGGGCTCTTTTGTTCTTCCCTCCTCCTCTCTATCCTTGTCCAGTTTTTGGCTGGAGCTTTAAGGAGAAAATAGTGACACTCAAGCCCCATGACTACATCACAAGTATACCTGTACTTTCTCCATCTCTGGCAGAACAGAGACATTTTACATTCAGATCTGGGCTCTTCCATGCTCTGGTAAGGTATAGGAGTTGGAGTTTCTCAAATAGCCTGAGGCCTTAAGAACATTTCCTTCCTCACCAATACCATAAAACATGTAAGGTCTTCAAGGGGTGAAAAGTTTTAACCTCGGGGCAAGTGACATGTCAGAAGCACAAAGTGACTCATAATGAATGTGAATTTGCTCTGGAGAGACTTATCTTCTGAGTGAACCAGGACAGCCAGCTGGGCTGACCAGAATATCTACCAACATATGTCAGCCAAGGTCCATAGACCCACTGGGAGCCACAGAAAAAAAGCCACGTCAGCTCCAAGAAAAATAATTTAGAAAACATAACAATATATTACTAACATTAATAACAATAATATAAAAGGTTAAAATATAATACCACTTGAAGGGCTTTCTACATTGAAATACTCAAGGGAACATGAGGAAAGATGGCCATCCAGTCTCCTTTGCCAACTGAGGTGCAGACTGAGTTGTGGAAGGTGGGTGTTGATGGAACCCAGCATTACAATATTGTGTAGAACTAGTCTCCTAATATACCTCACTCTGCAACTTATGGAAGCTGAGGAAGATCAGAAAAAGACCTGAATGAAAAATAGGCCACACTCCTCACTCAGAATATTTATTATATTCTGCCCCATGGGGCCTTGCAGGAAAAGGAACCCAAGCTATACCCCTACTCCTTTTCCAAGCTACTTTCCTGAACCAAGGGACAGGATTCTAAGAGAATCATGTATCTCAAATAAGCCAGAATGTATCTGGGGAAGAATAGCCATTAATTTCCTAGACCTGACACTGGGTTTATTTGTGTCTGCCAGGAAGACGGGGAGTCAGTGAGAATGGTAGATGGACTAGATGAGGGGAAATAGGATGGGCCCTTCTTTATCACAGCTTGAGCTCAAAAAGGTTGGGATAAACAGGTGTTTCAAAAAGAGAGGAGGTAAGAGAGAGGACCGGCAGGGGATAGAGGAAGGTCAGGGGCTGGGTTCACCCATATCACATAGCATTGTAGGAAGAAGCAGGGTAACCATTTGAGTTCTCAGGCTGGAACAGGGAGGTGAGGGCTAAGCACCTAGAGAGAGGAGAATCCTAAGGCCTCTCTTTCAACTCTATTGTGATTAGATGCAAAAGCCCTTTCCCTTTAGAGAATTCAGAATGGTCTGTCTGAAGGCAAGAGAGCATAGTGACAGACCTGTAGCCCCAGCCCAGGCTGTTTCTCCCCATTCTCAAAGGCTCTGCCAGGAGAACTATAGAAATACAGAGTCCCTGGACTCTGCCCCTCCTCCCCAGATCCAAGAGAGGGAGTAGAGACAAGGCACAAAGACCCTGGGCATAAAGGTGAACATCAGTGTGGCCACATATAACATTATTTTGAGAAAGGAAAGAAAGGGCATGCCCCAAAAGGGATGCCTTCCTTCACCTGGCAGGTAGCTGGAACTTTGATAGTGGCAGAAACCACAATGAAGTAGGGTTCACAGAAACGGCCTGTGAAACAGACCCTATTCTTAGAGAGACAGAGGAAAAACCTCAGCTGGTATGGCACAATCTTGAATGGGATGAGAGGGCAGCGGGCAGACTTCTCCCGCAGGTGACACTCCTGCCTCAGGTCCCAATGGTTCTGCTGACTCCAGATGTTCCCCATAGCTGGGACTCAGAGAGGAAAACGTGTTGTGTTTCACATGATCAGACACTGTTCGCCACTGGCACCTGGTGGGCCCGAAAGATTGAGGGCATCCAGGTCAAAGTTGAGGCCAGGAGGCTGGGGAAGAGATGAAGGGACTCAGATAATTGCTCATTTTTTAGGACAGACGTGAAGATCCATCCCCAGTAGCCACAATTATCACCTTAGGTGGAATCCTGAGAGGTTAAAGAATTCTGGAAATTGGGGGCTCAGATTAAAATGTGGAAAAAGAAGACATACTCACCATCTCTCCAGCCAGCTCCTTTGGAGGATGGCCCAAATCCTGTAGCTAGAAAATAAGGAAAATGGAACATGAAATAGAGAAAAGCCCAGAAAACAACAGAGGATCCAGAAGAGGAATCTAATGAATGATCTCTCTATCTCTTCTGACAGAGATCACAAGAGAGGATCCCTCCTCCACCTAGGTCTAGCAGTATTGCATCCTTCCCAGATACCTCCTCCACTGAACACCTAAGTGGACAGCACCAGTGGGCAGAAGGCAAGAGGCCTTACCTGCTGCATAAGATCCAGCACCATCTCAAAACGAGCCTTTTGAGTGGTTTCACTGTCTGTGGGGGTCTCTGCCTCGAACTGCTCACATATTTTGCACATGACGCTGTGCTGCTCCTGATATTTTTCAAACTGCTCTGGAGGTAGAGATTCCCGATGACTCTGCAACCATTCTGGATACTAAGAAAAGAGAGAATGGGTGGAAAACAATTAAGTGAACAATGGATATGGATGGGTAATCAGAACAATGTGATTAAAATGTGAAAGGGAAAGGCACGTAGAAAAACGAAAAGCTAAATAAGTAAGTTCATCATGAAAAGTGGCACTGACTCCAACCAGATCACCTGGCCATGTTAGCATTTATGGTCACCAGAGATTGGTAAGCTTCTGTAAAGGGCCAGACAGTGAATATTTTAGGCTTCAAGGGCCACATATGATCTCCGTTGTGTTTTTTCTTCTTTTTTTTCGAGACAGAGTTTTACTCTGTCACCCAGGCTGGAGTGTGATGGTGTGATCACCACTCACTGCAGCCTCGATCTCCCCAGGCTCAAGCAATCCTCCCACCTGAGCCTCCCCAAGTAGCTGGGTCTACAAGTGTGCACCACTGTGACTGGCTAGTTTTTTTTGTATTTTGTAGAGACAGGGTTTCATCATGTTGCTCAAGCTGGTCTTAAACTCCTGGGCTCAAGCAATCTGTCCACCTTGGCCTCCCAAAGTGCTGGAACTATAGGAGTGAGCCACTACGCTCGGCTATTGCACATTTTCTTTGTAGTTTTTTCAAATGACCTTAAAAATGTAAAAACCATTATTTGCTAGAGAGTTGGATTTGGCCCACCCAGGTCTTGGCCTGCTGACTCGTGGTCTGTACTATTCATTACACACTTACCCACATTTCCCCGTGTCACTGAAAAGCTATTATTCCTATATTTTATCTCTCCAGTAAAACTATACACTCTTTAGCCAGGTGTGGTGGCTCACACTTGTAATCCCAGCACTTTGGGAGGCTGAGGTGGGAGGATCACTTGAGCTCAGAAGTTTGAGACCAGCCTGAGCAATATAGTGAAAGCTCATCTCTACAAAAAATTTTTAAAACATTGGCCAAGCATGGTGGCACACACCTGTAGTCCCAGCCACTCAGGAGGCTGAGATGGGAGAATCACTTGAGCCTGGGATGGGGAGGCTGTGGTGAGCCAAGATCGTGCCACTGTGCTCCAACTGGAGCGAGACCCTGTCTCAAAACAAAATGATACAACCACACATATAAGCTCTTTTATGGCAGGGACCATCATTTAAACTACTCTTACTCTGTTCGCATCACAAAGCCAGTAAGTAAATCCTCAGTTAATTCTTTTTCTTTTTGAGATGGAGTCTTGCTCTGTCGCCCAGGCCGGAGTACAGTGGCACAATCTCAGCTCACTGATATTCACAATACTCACAATACTCAGCTCACAATCTCAGCTCTGCCTCCCAGGTTCAAGTGATTCTCCTGCTGCCTCCTGTGTAGTTGCGATCACAGGCATGAGCCACTACGCCAGGCTAATTTTTGTATTTTTACTAGAGACGGGGTTTCACCATGTTGGCCAGGCTGGTCTCGAACTCCTGACCTCAGGTGATCCACCTGCCTCAGCCTCCTAAAGTGCTGGGATTACAGGCATGAGCCACCATGCCCAGCCGAATTCTTGCTGGAGAAATAAAGTCAGAAATGCAAGATTGATCAGACAACAATCCCAGAGTCTTGAACCAGTTTATAGAAAACTAGAACTGAAGGATTTCCTCTTAGACCCCAAACGTTATACCCCTTATACCCCAACGTATAGTGTGACAGCTTTATTCTCTCAGAGACACAACTCTCCCCACCCCCCAACTCTCCCTGCCTCAAATAAATAAAGAAGGAAAAAAAGCACACTCGAGTTACTCCTTCTGGAGGCTCTGAGTAGACAAAATAGCCCACATCAGTTGATGTGATGGAGAATGAAGAGAAAAAGCAGAAATGGAAGTTCACAAACCTTTTCTGTGATCTCCTTCAGTGATGGGTACAGCACATCCTTGGAGAGTAGGTTCTGCATAATACTCTGCATGATGGGGAGGATGTTCCCCTCCCCATCCCCTTCGTCCATGCCTAGCCCCTCCATGGCCTTGGTCAGCTCTTCTTCTGACATGCCGGAGTTCTAGATAGGACAAGTAAGAGGTGAGCAAGGATACTACCTTCTTGGGATGCTCACCACTCTCTCAGGTGACAAAGATAAACTATCTAAACTTGCCTGTAACAAAACAATAAGACAGCAACAGACTTGGGATGATACTCAAAGCATCTGTCTTTTGAGACTCTGCTGGAGAAATGTCTGGGAGTGGACCCCTTGTGGGCCTCTACTACTTTCTCCTCACCTGAAGGTCAGTGGCATTTTTGGCTAATCCACTTAGTGTTTCCTTTAGGCAAGAAGTGAATTCTTGTTGGGAGGTCATATCACTGCCTAGGAGAGATTAAAAAAGCCAACATCATTTAGGAGTTTGTTTCCTTGCCTAGACTGAACTGGTTACCAGCTTGGATATGAAGCATTTACTAGTGAATCATTATCACTCCCAATCTTGGAAAACCCTATGGTTATCTTCATAGTCTTTTCATAAATCTATTTAATACACGGACTCTGCATCAGTTTATTCTCCATGATGATACCCACAATAACACTGTGACCTTTCAAATGGTCAGTTTTGAATAATGTTTTCTATTACTTTCCAACCTATCTCACCCCTTTTCATTAACAGGGATTCCCATCCTTTCTCTCATTGCCTTTACCCGTTCCTTGGCTGTGACATCATGATTGCTATCAACTTCATTAAGAATTCTGGTGTTTTCAGGCAACAAAGACTTAAGAGTCTGTTCAGATATTTCCGTGTATCTGGGGTCTCCTCACCCACTCTCCCTGCAGCTTCCGAGAGCTTTTGGAACTGCTCCACCAGGTGGGGCTCTTCCTCAGCCAACTCCTTCATTGCCTTCTCGAACTCCGCAGTGGCTTGGGAAGCCAGTTCACTGTCGAATAGTTCCTGGAAAAACTTCTCTTGGGAAGCGAAGAGGGAATCCTGCGGGGGAAGGATGGCTGAAATGCGTCTCTTACTTAGGACTACACTGCACCTGGCCTCTGATAGAAGCCACAGGCAGTGGCTATGGGAAATGCACCTCCCTCCTACCCACTTCCACTGGACATTCTAACTACTGCTCCTAATGAGGATAGCAAAGAAGGTATCTAGTCATTGAAGGAGGGTATGGGATGGCATTCCAATCCAACCATTTAAACCTACTATTTTTTCAAGGAACTCTGAGATTCCCCCACTCAACCTCAAGTCCTTATTTTACAAGGACTGAGGCTGGCAAGAGCACTCACCAATGTGAGGCCAAGGTACCCTCCCCCATTCCCCTCTGGCCCATAGGGGCCTGCCCAACCTCTGCTCAGGGCTGCATGCCCATCCCCTCCCTATCCCTTAAGGGGGTGGAATTTATACTTTGGCAGTGTCTCCTGGCGATCTCTTCTGGGGCCCCGAAGCATCAGGGGCCGTGGTGGTAGAAGGGGGTGCTGGGGAGGGTTTGGCTTTATCGAAATCATCAAGAGCACCTTCAGAGACAAGAGACATGGTGTGTGTGTTGGCAACAGATGAGAATGCAAGCAAGACTGGGTGGTTTCTGGGCAAAGCATTAGGAATATGATTTTTCAAATTGCCAACTTTCCTCAATTTTCCTCCTTGAGTCCCCCACCTCCCCAGACCACCCTCAATGAGCCCCCTACTTCCTTCTGGATTACCTAATTTATTGTGAGCAAAGGCAAAGAAATCCCTTCAGGTGGAACAAGTGTCCATCGCAGAGCTGGGAGGAGAGGATTAAAAAGTTCTGCAGAGACATCTCCATCTATAGTGTCTCCCTTACCACATCCTAATGATTCCCTGGAAATCCCATACAAATACCCAACAGGAGTAGAGAACACAGATGTCCTCATCCCTCTGAACTCACTCTGGAGCTCTAAAAGGAATAACTTGGTGAGAAAGCACAAGACATCCCACCTAGCTTCCTGTTGGTACTGGTACCAGCACAGACTGAGGGACTACATACCAGACTCCATGGTAAGGCATTAAACTATCTTCTCTTATTCTCCAGTTTAGTGCTCCCCCACAACCTTCTGGAGCTCCTTTTGGCCTGATCTCTGCAGATAACCGTACGCTAATTTACACAGTCACTTGGCACTCCTCAGGGTTTCTGTTCACTTTTCTGCCTGCCCACATCTCTGTGATTGAGCAAGCGATTACAAATTCACCTCTGCCCTGAAAAGCCTGTGTCCTCACCACCATTCTGCTTGCCAGGCCTAGGGAGAAAGCACTAGCCCCACTCTGGGCAGGAAGCCAACAGGGGAGTGGAGAGTAATGCTAAGAAAACATCCCCCGTCTTTCAGGAGGGTGAACTGCTTTCCCCTGAAATCGCCACATCCTCAGTTTCTCAAAATAAGGGAAAGGAGTCCGCTTGAGCTACTGACAAGATGAAAGAACTGTTAAGGGGCCTAACGAGAGAAAGAGAAAAGTACTAGGAGGAGAAAAGTGTCTTTCGTGTTAAGGAAGACAGGACGAGGCACAGAAGGACCGGCCACGAGCTTGCTAGGAGTTAATGTAAGCAATCAGTGAGTGCGTGGTTCGCTACCCATCAAGAACCAAATGCTGCTGCTGCTGCTGCTGAAGTCGGACTCTAAGAACTTAGTAACCTAAAGAGGAGTTTGGAGAGGTATCATGAAACGCCGTCCTGCAGAAACATCCACAATCTGGACCACTGAGGGACCCCAGGTGAGCTCCCCAGCTCCAGTCGCCGGGGTGGGGCAGAATGACCCAGAGATTTTTGGGGGGCTCGGGGGTCAGACTCTTCGCCCCCATTTAACCTTTGGAGAGCCTCTCCCGCCCCGTCTCTAATATCTCAGGTTCACTTAACCCCCGGAATGGGTCCTCACACCTGCCCTCTTCGGGCCTTTCCCATTATGGGCTCTTACTTTCCAGAAGCTCCTCCAATTCCCTGTCCGCTTCGGCCCCGACACCATAATCTTCCTCAGCGGCCGCCATCTTGCTACCTCCGACTTGCCGTAGGAGGCGGGACCCTCTCGGTGCCGCCACGCCCTCCACCCCTTCGCTCCCGCCCTCTTCTGCCTCGGGTAACCAATGGTATTGTTGGCCAGTGCGGAACCGCCATTTTTAAAGGGCCAGGAAGCTTTCAGTTTTTGTGTTTTGGGTATTTTTCTCTTTTCTCCTGTGAAACATAGAATTAGGGATAAGACAGGGTTATTTTCTGTCTGTTTTTAGAGGCCCGGACTCCTTTCTTTCAACTTCCCAAATTACCTGGCGAAGCTCTTTCATTATTTCTTCCTGAGCTGTGAGTAGGCCAGATTGAGACAAACTGCCTACAAATAACCAGAATCTGTACATATATAATTGAGATGACAATTATGGTATATAACATACCACTTTCTCTCACTTCTTTTTTTTTTTTTTTTTTTGAGAAGGAGTCTCGCTCTGTCGTCTACGCTGGAATGCAGTGGCGCCATCTTGGCTCACTGCAGCCTTGGCCTCCCGGGTTCAAGCGATTCTCCTGCTTTAGCCTCTCGTGTAGCTGGGATTACAGGCGCGCGCCACCGCATCCGACTAAATTTTTGTAGAGACGGGGTTTTACCATGTTGGCCAGGCTGGTTGGCCAGGCTGGTCTCGAACTCCGGACCTCAGGTGATCCGCCCTCCTCGGCCTCCCGAAGTGCTGGGATTACAGGCGTGAGCCACTGCGCCCGGCTTCACTTCATTGTCTCACTCAAATATTATATTTTCTGAAACGCTTTCCTTGGCCATTCCCGTTCCTTTTCTTCCTAACACTGAACAGTATCTGACATACTATCTACCGTACTTGTTTATTCTCCGCTCCCCACCCTGCAGAATGTAAACACCATGAAGGCAAAGATTTTCATCCGTTGTCTTTACTGCTGTAAAGCCCAACTCCCAGGCTAGGGTTTAAAACTTGGTAGGCACTCATTGGCCACTCTGCTCTCGCAGTCCCTAATCAGGCACATCTGTCTGCCCAATCCAGTGGCATCTCTCATTTCCTATTCTCTATTAGAACTGTTTGATTAAAGGACACAGGGCCAGCCAGGAACTTAGAACTCAATGTTATTAAGAGAGCCTCTGGGACCTTGGACTGAGCAGGACAATTCGAATGTAGTAGTAATAGACTTACTTTCCCTGACCAATCTCCTTTTCTCCACACAGAACCCAACCTCCAACTGAGTGAACACGGGAGATGCTCAGATAGAGGTTAACTCTAGAGGTCCCTTTCCTCCTTTGGAATTGTTGTATTCAGATGTCAGAATGTAGCAACTGTTTCACATACAAATCTGTTTTCGCACTTAGAGAGCACCTATTACTAAGGTCTCGTTCTGGGCACAGCGAGGACAGAGAGATAAATCAGGACCACCCCCTGCTGTAAGGTAGCTAAGTGGGGGTGAGCCGGAGGTATGATGAGATATACACACAGTAAGTAAGATACAAGGTAAGAATTTTAAATGAAAAAAAATCCTGTGTTAAGTCACCTCATCACTTTCATTCTTAGCTTCCTAAACACACATTTGAGTACTGCATCAAGCACCAGATCAAACACTTACTATGGCCTTCACAGATAGGGCATAGACTTGTAAAATCATATCTGTGCAAAACCTGTTTTCTTCCAACCACAAGTAGTGTGTTTTGGGATAAAAATATTAACTGTGAGTTAGAAAGCCTAAATTCCAGCCCCAATTCTGCCACTAAATCACTTTTGAAGTCCTTTACAATTCTAAACTTCTGTAATCAAATCCTTTCCTGATAAACCTGTTTCCCCAACACCTGCAACATAATTTATTCCAGACTTTCTCATTCAAACTGCTTACATGTGTATCTCCAATATGGCTATAGTTGTAACAAGCACGTTAAAAAAAAGGAAACTTGTCTATCAACAGGCATCTCTATTGGTTTTATTTTTTGAGACAGAGTTTCACTGTCACCCAGGCTGGAGTGCAGTGGTGCAATTTTGGCTCACTGCAGCCTCCACCTCCCAGGTTCAAGTGATTCTCCTGTCTCAGCCACCTGAGTAGCTGGGTCTGCAGGCTCACGCCACCATGCCCAGCTAATTTTTGTATTTTTAGTAGAGACAGGGTTTCACCATGTTGGCCAGGCTGGTCTTTAACTCCTGACCTCAAGTGATATGCCCACCTTGGCCTCCCAAAGTACTGGGATTATAGATGTGAGCCACTACACCTGGTCAATTGGCTTTAAACTAATGTAATATAAGCATGTTAATTAAAAGATAATAGATGATAATTAAAATGGAGTAAAAAACAAGCATGATTCTTTGCATAATTTCTTAAACTTCTTTCTGCTTTTCTATTTTTACTGCTAATATTCCTAACATCTCATCTCAGTATTTGCTGACCTACTGACTGCTCCTTCTGCCTTTCTAATGTATAGTGAATACTGTTGAATAACAGTATTTTATAGCGCTTTCATATCACTCTGTTCCTTAAGGATTTAATGGCTCTCCACAGTTTATCAAACAAATTCTAATTCTTGCCTGGGAGTCACAATTATTTCACATCTTGTTTCCCAATTATGTAAGATTCAAGAGGCAGGAATTGTAAAGTTTTTCCATATTTCTCAGTGATAATGTTTTTGTGTGCAAAATTAATTTTGTAATTTAATTTGCAAATTATAAATCTAAAAAATTTGCCAAAATTTACCACCAACTCGTCTATGTTTATAGGGATAATGTTTGTAACTTGGGAAAGTGTCGTCAAAGTAGTATGTACTTTTTTTTTTTTTTTTTTGAGACAGAGTCTTGCTCTGTCGCCCAGGCCGGAGTGCAGTGGCATGATCTGGGCTCACTGCAACCTCCGCCTCCCAGGTTCACGCCATTCTCCTACCTCAGCCTCCTGAGTAGCTGGGACTACAGGCATCCGCCGCCATGCCTGGCTAATTTTTTGTATTTTTAGTAGAGACAGGGTTTCACCATGTTAGCCAGGATGGTCTTGATCTCCTGACCTCGTGTTCCGCCTGCCTTGGCCTCCTAAAGTGCTGGGATTACAGGTGTGAGCCACCACGCCCGGCTTTTTTTTTTTTGAGACAAAGTCTTGATCTTGTCCCCTAGGCTGGAGTGCAATGGTGTGATCTCAGTTCACTGCAACCTCCACCTCCTGGGTTCAAGCAGTTCTCCTGCCTCAGCCTCCCGAGTAGCTGGGATTACAGGTGCCTGCCACCCTACCCAGCTAATTTTTGTATTTTTAGTAGAGACAGGGTTTCACTGTGTTGGCCAGGCTGGTCTCGAATTCCTGATCTCAGGTGATCTGCCTGCCTCAGCCTCCCAAAGTGGTGGGATTACAGGCGTGAGTCACCACACCCGGCTAATATGTACATTTTTTTTTTTGAGACGAAGTCTCGGTCTTGTCCCCCAGGCTGGAGTGCAATGGCACAATCTCATTAGTAGTATGTACATTTTTAAGAAGGCAGCCTTAGTTTAGGGATGCTGTTTAAAAAAGCAACTCTTAAAGCTAAAAAATACAACATATAGTATGAAGAGAAGTAAAAAACAAAGTGAAGCTCCCTAATATATTGATACGAGAAAATACCAAAAATGTTAAATGAAAAAACAAAGGTACAAAATTGTTAAATAGTATGGTTTCATTTGTGTATAAAGGGAGATAGAGAATGGCACAGTCATATCAGCTTGTGTATATGTGTGTGTGTATATATATATATATATATAAAATTTCTGGAAGGATGTAAGAAAGTTGGTAACAGTGGTTACCTGTTTAGGGGAAGATGATAGGAACTGGGTGGCTGATGAAAGGGTGGAAAGATTTGTCACAGAATAGCTTTTTATATTTACTGATTTTTGAACTATATGCATTTACTATTTATTGAAAACATGAATTTAAAATGCAAAAAAGTACATATTTTAATCAAAGGCACAGTAACGTCACTCTACCCAATTATTCTTAGCATATGACAAGCAAAATATTGTATTGTTAATGTAATCATTGTATCATTATAATATATATAAAGTACTATTCTTTTATCTGTATATTACATGTAAAATATCTAGAACAGTGACAGTCACATGGCAGGTGCTCAATAAATATTGCTATAATTAGCAAGAGATAAAAGGCTGCAATCAAAAACAGAATAAGGGAGCTACTTGCTTTCTATCATTTTCACAGCAGTTTAGGTCCTCATATATATCCTATGAAAAATATGTGCTTCTTTTTTTCTTTCTTTTTTTTTGAGACGGAGTCTCACTCTGTCGCCCAGGCTGGAGTGCAGTGGCGCGATCTCGGCTTACTGCAACCTCCGCCTCCCGGGTTCAAGCAATCCTCTGCCTCAGCCTCCAGAGTAGCTGGGATTACAGGCACCTGCCACCATGCCCGGCTAGCTTTTTTTTTTTTTCCCAATAGTAGATGTTTATTTTGTAATTAAAAATTATTACTGGAAGGAAGATATGTACTTTGGTGGGGTGCCTGCATGGGTGAACAAGAACATGAGAGTGTCCAAGAAATAAATGACCAAGTCAAGAAGCTCTCATAGAGATTTATTTAGTGTGAGAAATATGAGAACAATAGTTGTAAAGAACAAATCAATAACCCACAGTGTGCATTTTGGAAAACCAAATAACTTCTTCAAATTTCTGAGTACACAGAGACTGCCTGGGAATTTAAATGTCTAAGGAAAATGGGAGATGATTAAGAGTTGGTGTGGCCTAGTCACACCAACATGTATTTATTACATCCCGCTCCTTTCTAGTTGAGGAAAGAAAGCTGCTGTGGGGAGAGGAGGGATAAATACTGAAGGGATTTACTAAACAAATGTCCATCACAGAGTTTTCTTTTCTTTTTTTTTTTTTTTTTTGAGACAGAGTCTTGCTCTGTCACCCAGGCTGGAATGAAGTGGTATGATCTCAGTTGACCGCAACCTCCACCTCCTAGGTTCAAGCGATTCTCATGCCTCAGCCTCCCGAGTAGCTGTGACTATAGGCGCATGCTACCATGCCAGGCTAATTTTTGTATTTTTATTAGAGACGGGGTTTTGCCATGTTGGCCAGGCAGGTCTCGAACTCCTGGCCTCAGATGATCTGCCCACCGCAGCCTCCCCACAGTGCTGGGATTACAGGCATGAGCCACTCCACCCAGCCCAGAGTTTTCATTTGTTCCTTAAAAGAATTAAGCTGGAAAGGCAAGGACAATTATGAGCACAACTATAGTCAAGTTGAGAAGACCTCAAAAAAGTCAAGTTTAGACTTTCGGATTTTCCATAGAAGAGAAAAAGATACTAGGTTTTAGGGTAGAGACAGCCAAATCCAAAGAGTAGCTGCAGGGGGAAGGTGCTGTTAGAAGGAGGATATAGACACATTCTCTGGGGGCAACATACAGTGACTGACCCATGCACACAAAGGGGGCCTTAGCGAAACTGCAGAGGACTGATCCTTAAACCAATCACATCTTTGCCAATCTCTGTCACCTGTGGAAAAACAAACAGAGGAACAAGTTAGAGATTTGTAAGGTTGAGAACCCTAGAAAATGTATTCCCTATACCCCTCAGTGGGCATAGTAGACAGGTATTGGGGTGTTCATCACTGACTGGCCAAGAGCAGTGGGGAGACGCTCTAGCTTTCTCCAGTGTCACTGCCTCAGGGAGCAGGGGACAAGCACAAGATTTTTCCCCTTCGCTCAATATCCCAGATACATTTATTGAGGACAGTACTTACTGTGGTGACCCTGCAGATTTGACCTTTGAACTCAGGGGAATAGCAGGCCCCACTGAGTGGACACTTTTCTACTGGCTTTCCACGGTAGATGGGCCGATATGATGCAGCACAGATGTCAAAGGGGTTGTGCATGTCATAATTGAGCTGGTAGGCATCTGTGGGATTCTTCTCACAGGCAGACAGGATTTTTCGGGTCTAGGGGAAGGAAGGAGTATTTAGGAGGACAGAAAGCTGCAGACAACACCTCAAAGGATCCCAACACCATGGTTTGGTAGTTCCGTTGATGTGAGATACAACTGTACTGGGTGAAAAGAGGTCCCAACCTCTGTACTGGATGTATGTGAAGGGTTAACGATCACTATTCCTATTGTATCAAACTTTCCCCTTCTCAATACAAAAGTGGCTCCATAATCTAGACCCACATTCTTCCACCAACTCTAGAGATTATCAGGGTCAGGTCCTAGAAAGGGTTAAAACAGACTTCCATCACCCAAAAATAATGCATTTGGAGGACACAAATAATGAGATGTGTATGTGAAGCTTTGTGGTGGTTGTGATGGGATATCTGGAGCTTAAGGACAGGACTAGAGTTACTTTCAGCTGTAGTGGAGCTATTCTAGGTTGCACGGCACTCTTAGACGAGTGCCATGTCTCAATAAACTATTAATTTTCCAGGAACAAAGGAAACACCAAGTCAGGAAGTAAAAAGAGGGTAGCATTCTGTTGGCTCTTTTTGTTGAATGTTGTTATTTATTGCTTTGTTTCAGAGGCAAGGACCTTGGTCTGCTCCCTCCATGTAAGAGCTGATCTGGCTTCCCTATGGTCACTGAAGGAGTTCCATCTACCTGTTGGGCCACCTCAGGCTTGGGCCCGAGTTCTAGTAGGCGCCGAGCAAAGGTGGCAGCTGTCTTGAAGTTCTTGAGCTTGAAGAAGAGATTGAGGGCTGTACGCAGCACCAGGATCATGTGCACAGGCTGCAGGTTTGAGTGGGTAAAATAGGCTGCCATCTGGTGGACAGAAAAAGGAACACATGCCAGGTTGATGTTACACCTGGTAGAAGTCACTTCTAAGCTGCTACACATGCATAAAAAACACAACACAGGATGATGGGCTATAAAGCTGAGAGGTCTTCTACCTCCTAGGTATGGAGGACTGGTGAGATGAGGAAGTAGGGTGAAGAAATGTATCCTCCCCTCATAGAAATGAAGGGCCTAAATTTCTCTTCGTCCCCACTCAGATCTGGGTTTGAAATTAAAGAATTCAAACCTAGTGAAGGGTGAAGGGAAGGACGTCTCTGTTGTGCTCAGGGTCCTATAGATCTTACCTCACAGATGCGCTTCTGCTGTTCTAGAGTCTCTTTGGGCAGCTTCTTCCTTTCTATCTCCATGGACAAACCCACAATGTATTCACGGCAAATGGTGATGAGCTGCTGGGCCTGTAGAGGGGGCAGAAGGTCAGGATACAGAGACAAGAATGTGGAAGTGCCCAAAACTGGGAAAGTGGCTAGACCCTCCTACCTCTGCAATCTCTTGTTTATTGTCCACAACAAGAAGTGGCACACTGAGAAGGATGGAACGGAATTTTTCCACAGCCTCCTCAAATTTGCCAACTGTGGTGAGCTGGTAGCACAGCTGCAACCGTTGGATGAGGTCATTAAGCTTCAGGCCCACAGCTGGTACACCATTCTTCAGCCCTGCATCCTTCCTGGAAAGGGAAAAGTAGGAAGAAGACAGGACAGTCAGTACCCAACTAGGACCCGATTTCCTTTTCTGGCAAACATCCTCATAGCTACCCTTCTGTCTCCTGTCAAAGTAGCTGGGGAAGAGGATGACAGCAGGTGTAAACCAACCCCATAGAGTAACAAGCCAAAGATCTTTTTCTACTGGGAAACCCTAGCTCTGAGAGAATTCTGACTATGTCACTGAGGCTACCATCTGAAATATCGACCACAACTTGGAACAGATGAAAGCAAAGAGCAAGGGGCCTTACCAGTTGCGATTAGGATAGCCATACATGGAGGGTAGGCAGGGCAGAGCCTGATAGGTTGTGCGGCCTCGGGCGTATGTCTGTAGGAACAGTTGCTTGTAGGGGCCAAACTGGATTACCCCTACTTGGTCATGAAGGAGCTGGAACAGAAGGAAAGAAACAAGGATTTTGGCCCTGCTGCATAAAAAGCTACTTTTCCTTGGGCAAGGTAATTAATTTCTCTGTTCATGTTTCCTCATCCGTAAAATACACTTAATTGTAAGACCTACCTCATTTAATAATACCTATTAAAGTGTTTAGGATACTGCCTGGCACACAGTGAACATTAAATAAACATTAGCAGTTATTGCAGTGTTATCATTATTGTTGTTACTATAGCAATACTGGCTTAGTGTTCAAAACAGACCCCTGCTTGGAAAGGGGTACTTATCTCACTGATGTGAGCCAGAAAGCAAGCTATAAATGGGTGGAAGATGACTGAGGGATCTGCCCTAAGAGATTACTAGGCCAAGTGGAAGGCAGATAACAGGAAGGCAAGTGTACTTAACAAAGATAAAGAGTTTTCATGAAAAATACACACCTTTGCCCTTATGGGTAGGATAATTTCACTTGATTAAAATGAGTCAACCATCTCCCTGGGACCCTGGGCTAGGCACACTCAAGAGGAAAAGCCAAGGTTACTTACCCGCATGGCTGTTTCAAAAGAGCCTGCCAGGATGTGATCAACTGGAAGCTGAGAGTTATTACACCAGATCTAACAAGAAACAAAAAAACCCAAGCCAAGTGAAACTTTGTCCCTTCTCTATTCTCCTCTGTAACTATAGTAGAAAAGTAGCCAACACCTGTTATATACTAATCGAGTATTAGCCACTCATCCCTGCCGTGCTGGGTTTCTTTCTGCTTACCTGAGTTGGACTTGTTCCCTTGGTTGGGGGCACAAAGAAACCATCTTCAGCCCCACCAGCTGCCCCAGGGGATATATCCTAGGGGAAAAACAAAAATTGAGTATTGAGTAATTTTTTTTTTTTTTTTTTGAGACAGGGTCACACTCTGTCACCTAGACTGGAGTACAGAGGCATGATCTCGGCACACTGCAACCTCTGCCTCCCATGCTCAAGCAATCCTCCAACCTCAGCCTCCCGAGTAGCTGGGAACGCAGGCATGAGTCACCACACCTGGCTAATTTTTGTATTTTTTTGTACAGATGGGGTTTTGCCATGTTGCCCAGGCTGGTCTCCAACTCCTGAGTTCAAGTGATCTGCCTGGCTCAGCCTCCCAAAATGCTAGCATTACAGGCGTGAGCCACTGTGCCCAGCCAAATTGAGTAATTTTTTAAGCCATTCAAGCACTTTCTTCTGTTGAATCTAGAACACAACCATTTACATTGTTCCCTGCCCCCACTGAGGAAGAGGGGTGATAGTTGTGGGAGAAGGCTGCCAAAATAGGAGCCACCTCACCAGTGACAAAATGACATATCAAAAACTCCAATTCAGATGAAACAGCTTGCTACCTTCTCATAAGCTGCTGCTGGCAGAACGCTGATTACCTCATTCTTCTTTCTTTCAAATGGGAGTTAAGCATCAAATTAGAGATAAGTCCTACATCCTCTCCTCTTTGAGCATATCAGGAGAGATGGAAGTGACAAGGCCACTAATGTTGACTCTCTCATTCTTCCTGCTTCTTTTACTTTTTAAAATAGAGACAGGGTCTTGCTATGTTGCCCAGGCTGGTCTTGAACTCCTGGGCTCAAGCAATTGTCCTGCCTTAGCCTCCCAAAGTGCTGGGATTACAGGCATAAGTCACCGTGCCCAGCCATCTTCCTTCTTTGAAATGGGAGATAAGCATCAGACTAGAAGGAGGGTCTAGTCCCCTTCCCAGAAGGGCTGACCTTAGGATAGTGGTAGGGGATAGGATAGGAGAACTTAGGATAGTGGTAGGGGACAATAAGGCCTCTGGCTTCCACAGGGAGATATGGAGAGAACCTTCTAAGAGTACGAATTCCACATACCAGCTCAGGAGGGAGCTCCAGATCTTCTTCTACATCCCAGCCACCTCCTTCTTCCTGTCCCTTGCCAAGAGCATCATCCCCCAAACCTTCTGTAGCCTCCACAAACCCATCTGTAAGGAAAATTCAAGCTCAAAGCAGATTTGGGCAGTGGCATAATCTTAGCCAAAGGAAGTAAAATCAATCCTAGTTCGTTTCATGGCCTGGAAGTCTGCAGAGCTAGCTACCTACAACCCAGTCCCAATCCAAGGTGTCCATCGCCCCAGAACAGTCTTAAAACAGCACTTTTACCTTCATCCAACTGCAGCTCTGCATCCTCTCCCCAGCCCTCTGTACCAACGGTGTCAATGTCAATGTCAGCAGCCAGTGCTCCTCCCTTCCCTACAGAGGGAAGGAACAGAACGGAACTGGTTATAGTCCAGCAAGTCTGAGATACGGCCTTTTCTGTAGGCAGGTTAAATCCTTTCAAAAACAGGTGCCAAGCTTCTGCCTACTTACTATTTATTTTTGTGTATTATTTATTTTTGTGGTATATATGTTATGCTAACTTGCAGTAGCTTTCACAGAGGGAGGGAATAGAAGACAGATGGAAGGAACTGGCCTTCCTGCTACCAAAAACTGGCTCTTAAATAATTTGTACTTACCAGCCTTTGGCTACCAACTCTTGAATTTCTTCCTGAGCGCTTTGCTAAGCTACCACCACTGCAATGTGTACAGGGCATCAGGCATAGGGTAGATAGAGGAGGTGGAGGAAAGAGTGGGGTTCGGCACAAAATGCTCAAGAGTCTGTTGACACATGCTCTTACTCATGTGAATGAACTAGGAGACCCAGAAAACAGGAGGAGGTTAAGGGTGGAAGTGGTGGAGGGTGATAGCACACATCTGCCTATACCCACATACCGGAATTACAGGTAGTTGAATTAGTACCTTTAAGATTGTATGTCATGAATGATAAAATACTGAACAAAGAACATGACTACATATATAGTAAAACCTAAGAAAATACACCAAAATATTAACCGAAGTTACTGATGGTAGTAGAGGGATCCCTTTTCTTCTCCCTATTTTCCAAATTTTCTTTAATGACCTGAAAATGCTATTTTAAGTTTTTAAGACTGCACCATAAATGACTGGCATTTCAATATTCCATTAGGCTTCATGCAGAAAAAAAGGACAGATTAAACTAAATGCTAATGGTATTCTCTAGGACAGTTCTTCACAAAACAAACAACAAAAGTGCCATGGGAGAAATAGGAACTTACCTTTGCTGGCAATGGTGCCTTCAAAAAATCCTTTGGATACAGTCAATAAAGGCCAATTGGTATCCAAGGGCATGATAGGTGCAGGTGGCTGGAGCAGCTTGGCATTAGGGTCAATGTCTGGGATCTGAATAGTAGAAGAAAAGAGACTAAAAACAAATAGCACTTGGAAGTCACGTAAGGAAAGTTATGGAGCCGCCTTTGATCTCATTTGTTTCTCTGCCTCTCCTGGTAACCAGGTGGGAGAGTGACATTCATAATTTTAAATTGTTCTAAGATCTTAGAATTCATCCTGTAATAAGAGACAATCGTGTAAATAAAGACTCACAGTCTCCTTCTCTGGGTCGAATGTCTCCTTTAGGCTCTCAGCTTCTTCATCTAAGCCATGGGTAGCAGCTGTGAGATAGGCCAGGGATTCTGTAGAGAAAACAGACTTTGTGGTATAGGTACATTTCCAAATGCATGTTGCTGTGGTAAGCAACCTCTGAAATGGCCCCCCAGTGATCCCTGACTCCTGGTATTCAAGTTATGGCAAAATACCCACCTCTTAAGCGTGGGCTGGACCTACTAAATAGCTTCTAATGGATGGAACACGGCAGATGTGATGGGATGTTACTTCCTAGATCTGGTTACAAAGATTGTGGCTTCTATCTTGGGGTGCCCTCTTTTGCTCACTTGCTGTAAGGGAAACTAGCTACCACGTTACAAACTCTTATGGAGAGGTCAACACGAAAAGAAACTGATGTTTCTTAGACAACAGGGACCAAGGACATGGGGGCTGCCAATGGCCATTGAGTGAGTGCAGAAGTAGATTCTCTCCCTGGTGAGTCTTCAGATATCTGCAGTTCTGGCCAACACTTTGACTGTAGCCTCATGAGAGATCCTAAGCTGGAGACACCTAGCTAAGCCATGCCACAGATTGTGAAATAATAAATGTTTGTGGTTTTAAACTACTAAATTTGGGGATAATCTGTTACACAGAAATAGAGAACTAATATAGCTGCTTATCTTTGAGACCTATCTATCAGTGCTGAGAACCTTGGATATCCCTGACTCCTCTCTGTTACATCTCAAATCTAGTTACTGCAATAAGTCATGTTTCTACCTTCAAAATATATCCTGAATCTGACCATTGCTCACCCCTCCACTATTAGCACCTTGGTCCAAACCTCATCTTTCACCTTGCTTGTTACCTAATGTATCTCAAATGCTAATATAATGCTTGGTATATAGTGGGTTCTCAAAAAATATCCCTTGACTATATACATGAATAAATAAGTGAAACCTCCAAACTGAAAATAAAGAATAAAATTCTAATGGCATCCAACCAAGTGCATTTACTAGGGCGTCCGCTCAAGACCTTTTAAAACCTCCTATCTCCCCCATGAATAACTATTCTCCTAAGGGTGTTTGACTGGACTGAATTTTCTGGCTGCACCTCCCTTTGGCTTTGAAGAAAATCTTCTAAGCACAGTAGAAGCATGTTGTCTCTCCTAAAAAAAATGCACAATAAAGAGAAATCCCTCACCACTATACACGGATTAACTCAACAAAAACAGAAAAATACTTCCTCAGATCCTAAAAAAGCTGGCAAGTCCCGGATACTTACTCTGTCCACAGTTCTTCAGGATCCGCACACGCTCTGACACATCACCCAGGTATAGGGCATTCTGATAATGGCCACTCATGTCCTTTCTGATCTCAGCTGTACCAAGTAAGTAAGAGACACCAAGTTAGGTCTTTTCTCTTAAGTTATCTTTCTCCTTTATTCACCTTCCTCCTTCCCCCAAGAACCCCTCTTCCCATCCTTAGTTTGAGGGCCTCACCAATCTTCATCATCTTGCGAAGTTTTTCTAAGTTGCCAGTGATAAGATACAGGAAGGAAAGTTTGTCAAAGTTTTTGGTACGCTGATAGCACATTTCCACAATCTGGTGGTTCCCCTGCAGCAGGGCCACTTCTCCCAGCTTTTCCCAGCAGTTCTTGTCATCCAATGCTTTGGCTGCTTCCAGAGCAATCTAAAGAATCCCCAGGGTTGTGTTAACAAGTTGAAGGACAACGTGACTCAAAACCAAGGACTCTGCAAAGCATCTGCGTCTATATAAATTTCCCAAAGAACTTCCTATACTTTCAATTACTCCTAGCTTTTAGTCTAATTCCATTGAAAATCGGCTGGGTGTGGTGGCTCACATATGTAATCCCAGCACTATGGGAGGCCAGGGCAGGCGGATCCCGAGGTCAAGAGCTCGAGACCATCCTGGCCAACATGGTGAAACCCTGTCTCTACTAAAAATACAAAAAAAATTAGCTGGGAATCGTGGTGCGCACCTGTAGTCCCAGCTACTCGGGAAGCTGAGGCAGGAGAATCGCTTGGACCCGGGAGGCGGAGGTTGCAGTGAGCCGAGATCATGCCATTGCACTCCAGCCTGGGCAACAAGAGCGAGACTCCGCCTCAAAAAAAAGAAAAAGAAAATCCAGTGAACACATAGGACTCCTTTGGATACAGAGATGGAAATAATCACATCACATTATCCTTTTCCTCCTCAGAAATTTACTTTTACAACAAAACCACCTAGCAGTTGCTGATTCCATAGAGCCAGTTCTTGCTTAGCTACGTTACTTCCTACCTGCCAGGTTTGAAGATCCACAGGGGCTTTAGCAAAGACAGAAGAAATACTACTAGGAAGAAGTTCAGAACTGGAAAATGTTTTCCTAAGCCCTTTTCGCCTTAGAAAACAATGCCTATACATTCTAGGCCCCAACGCTTAGTAGGTACTCTTTCATCTAAGTAGCCAGTCAGCAAGATCAAATGTCAAGGAAATAATAAGATTTTCAAATTCCATGCCATCTTGCTTTTATCCTAGAAGTTACTGAATTCACACTAATTGAGGTTGACAAAAATAGAAATGCTGTGGCAGAAGCAGAGGCAGGTAAAAGTAGAGATGGGCAAATAGCAACAGGAAGATAGCTCAATGTAACAACTAAAAAAATCCCAAATTTCATTATTCTGGCTAAAGAAGCAAGCCGAGAATAATGCCCTCCCAATGGCAGTCTAACCCTCTCACCTCTGAGACAATATGGGGCTGATGACCATATTCCTCTCACCTCAATGTTTCCACACTCCAGTGCCAGACTAAAGCGAGTTTTCTCATCCTTGACAAAATGCAGTGCCACTTCAGGATAGCCCTTCTTCTGGAGATAAGCAATAATAGACTGGCCAACTAGTTTGGCATTCCTCACCATGTGCAGTACCTAGACATTTGGGGTGGGGTTGGGCAAGAAGTAGACATCACTTACAGGAAAAGAAAAAAAAAGAGTGCTGCCTCTCTTAATACTCTAGTTTGCATCCTCACTTCATACCTCATCATATTTTCTGTTGATCAGGGCCAGCTTGAATTTGAACTCAGTGGGATCAATGGTGAGTACCCGGGGACGACACTCCCTGTCTAGGCAGTATACATTGTTGCCTTTCACCCGTGTGACATAGATGGGTAAATCCAGAGTTCGAATGATCCCGTGGTCCCTAAGAACAGACGGTAGAGGGCACAACTTTCAGTAAGTCAGAGGGAAAATCCACCCTGTGAAGAAATGGAACAAACCTAGGAAACGGTCTTTTGTCAAGTGCCATTTGAACAATGATATAGATGGGAAGTGATTCAAAAAAGAGCAGAACTAAATGCCAAATTTATCGTATTCTTTCTACGATGGGGTAGATGGCATGATCTTTATATGCTATTATCCTAGAAGATGAGTAACAGACGTGGCTATAGGAATCAAGACCTAAAAGTTAAATCTTAAGTTCTGATATATAATCAGTAGGTGATTATGGACAGGTAACTCCTTTATAATCTATAACTGAAAGTAGAAGAGAGGTAGATGTGAAGAGTTCTGACAAAGAAATAATAAAAAACAAAGTATTTTGAACTGAATAATAATAAATAGATTGCAAATTGAAGTTTGTCAATATAGCTAATGCAACACTTGACAGATAATTTACAGACTGCATTAGAAGAAATACTAAAAATTATTGGGTTCTACATGCATATATTAGGAGAAACTAAAAATTAACAAGCACTCATCTTAAAAAATTTACTGTTCTTTTTAAACCAAAGAAAGTACTTAGAAGAAAATAATGAAGCCAATAGTAGAAATTAAATAAAAAACAAAAATACAGTAGAGAAGTTCAATGAAGGCAAAACTTGAATAAAATTGATAAGCCTCTCATGAGGGTAATTCAGAGAAAAGAAAACAATAGGGATGAAAAAGGGGATATCACTACAGATCTTGCAGAATAAAGATGTAACTTTTTAAGAGAATCAAACTGGCCAGGTACAGTGGCTCACATCTGTAATCCCAGCACTTTGGGAGGCCGAGGCGGGTAGATCACATGAGGCCAGGAGTTCAAGACCAGCCTGGCCAACATGGTGAAACCCTGTCTCTACTAAAAATACAAAAATTAGCCAGGCGTGGTGGTGCATGTCTGTAATCCCAGCTACTCGGAAGGCTGAGGCAGGAGAGTCACTTGAACCCGGGAGACGGAGGTTGCAGTGAGCCGAGGTCGCACCACTGCACTCCAGCCTGGGTAACAGAGTGAGACTCCGACTCAAAATAAATAAATAGAAGGATCAAACTCCTAAAAAATAAAATTTGCCAAAGTTGAATCAAAAATAAATAGAAAACACCTATAGTCCTATAATAGCTAAATAAACTGAATCAGATTTTTAAAATCCTCCCATAGAGAAAGTCCTATGTCCATATGACTTCAAGGGCAAATTCTAACCAATATTCAAGGAAGAATTAATTCCAGTCGTATGCAAACTCATTGAGGGAACAGAAAAAGATACATTATTTTGCTTTATGAAATTCATACAACCTTGATACTAAAACCTAACAAGGACAGTAAGAAAAGGGAAAATTACAGGTAATCTCACTTATAAATATGTGAAAACATAAGCAAAATATTAGCAACCTAAAGCTAGCAATATTTGAAAAGGGTAAAAATATCAAGACCAAGTTAGGTTTACATCAGGAATATAATGTTGATTTAACATTTATAAAAAATCAGCTGGGCACAGTGGCTTATGCCTGTAATCCCAGCACTTTGGGAGGCTGAGGCAGGCGGATCACCTGAGGTCAGGAGTTCAAGACCAACCTGACCAACATGGCAAAACCTCATCTCTATTAAAAATTCAAAATTAGCCAGGCATAATGGCTCACGCCTATAATCCCAGCTCCTTGGGAGACTGATGCACAAGAATTGCTTGAACCTGGGAGGTGGAGGTTGCAGTGATCTGAGATCATGCCACTGTACTCCAGCCTGGAGTGAGATTCTGTCTCAAAAAAAAAAATAAAAATAAAAAATAAAAAAAATAAATTTAATTCACTACATTAATCAATGAAAGGAGAAAAATTGTATGACTACCCCAGTGCAGGCTGAGCATCCCAAACAGGAAATCTGAAATGCTCAAAAATCCAAAACTGAGCACTGAAATGACAATCAAAGGAAACGTTCATTGGAGCAGTTTGGATTTCAGATTTTTGGATGTGGGATGTTCAATCAGTAACACAAATATTCCAAAATCAGAAAAAAAATCAGAAATATAAAATAATTCTGGTTTCAAGCATGTCAAGTAAGGGATACTCAACCTGTATATGCAGAAAAGTTATTTAATAAAATTCAACATTTGGGCCGGGCATGGTGGCTCATGCCTATAATCTCAGCACTCTGGGAGGCCACGGCAGGCCGACTGCTTGAGCCCAGGAGTTCAAGACCAGCCTGAGCAACATGGTGAAACCCCATCACTACAAAAAAAACAAAAATGAGCTGGGCATGGTGGCATATTCCTGTAGTCCCAGCTACTTAGGAGGCTGAGCTGGGAGGATAACTTGAGCCCAGGAGGCAGAGGTTGCAGTGAGCCAAGATTGTGCCACTACACAACGGGCAACAGAGTGAGACTCTCTGCCAAAAATAAATAGTTAAATTACATTAAATTAATAAATAGATATAAATAAATAAATTCAACATTCATTCAAGATAAAAAAAAAACTCTTAGCAAAAAGAAATAGCAAAATTCCTTCATAGAAAAGGGATATACATTTAAAAAATCTACTGTAAGCTCACATAATTCTAACACACTGAAAGTTCACCCTTTAAGTTAGGAATCAGACAAGAATGTTTGCTGTCATCATGTTAATTCCACATTGCTGGAGATCCTAGTCAGTGCAGTAAGCAAGAAAAATACAGTAATATAAGTACTTGAAAGAGAAACTAAATTGTCATTACCCACAGATACTATGATTATTTGTAAAGGAAATAGAAATAAATCCTAGAATTGATAACAGTCTAGCAAGATTCCTTAAAATCAATTTTAAATTGATTTTATTGTATTTAAATTGAATTAACTGTATTTCTAAATATCAACAAAATTAGAAAATTAGAGATGGGGTTTCACCATGTTAGCCAGGATGGTCTCGATCTCCTGACCTTGTGATCCACCCGCCTCAGCCTCCCAAAGTGCTGGGATTACAGGCGTGAGCGACCGTGCCGGGCCTGGAATTTCACAAGTTACTTTAAAAACTTATATGAAGGGCTGGGCATGGTGGCTAACGCCTGCAATCCCAGCACTTTGGGAAGCCGATGCGGGAGGATGGCTTGAGGTCAGGAGTTTGAGACCAGCCTGGCCGATATGGTGAAACCCCATCTCTACTCAAAATACAAGTATTAGCTGGGTGTGGTGGCACGTGCCTGTAATACCAGCTACTCAGGAGGCTGAGGCAGGAGAATCACTTGAACCTGGGAAGCAGAGGTTGCAGTGAGCCAAGATTACGCCACTGTACTCCAGCCTGGGCAACAGAGCGAGACTCCATCTCAAAACAGCAACAACAACAAAACTTACGTGAAAAGGCAAAATTTACTTGAAAATACCCTAACAACTTTTAAAAAATAAACAAAATAGGATCAAAGGAAAAGTTGTACCAGATGTGAAGATTTATCATAAAGCTACATTATTTAAGACAGTGTGGAATTAGAGCAGAGACAGACAAACAGACCACAGATCCTTGCACTTTTGAAAACATGATTTATGTATGACAAAGACGAGACTGCAGAACAATAGAGAAAGAGTGGTCTTTTCAATAATGCTGCTGGGCAATTGAGTGTCCTTATTGAAAAAGTGGGATTGAGCTTTCTATACCTCACACCATACATAACAATCAATGTCAGGTAGACTATAGACCTAGATATAAAAAGCAAAGTTACAATGTTTTTACAAAAGAATATAGAAGAATGGCTTTATGATTTGGGAGTCAATAAATATTTTTAAAATAGGATGAAACCTAATATCCATAAAAGATAAAGATTCATAAACTCAACTACATTGAAATTAAGACTGTTCATTAAAGGATACCATAAAGAAAATCAGAAGACATGCTACAAAAGAGGAGATACTGATATTTGCAACATGTAGCTCTGACAAAGGACTGACATGCAAAAAAGAAAGATAATATAAGATAGATTAAAGATTTGAATAGAATTCACATAAGAGGAAATCCTACTGGATGGTCAGATGAAAAGGTGCTCAATCTCATTAGGAAACAGAGAACAGCAAAACAAAATTACAAGGAGATACCATTACGCATCCATCAGATGGACAAAAATAAGTCTCACCAAACTTGTCAAGAAGACAAGAAAGGAAATTTTTTGTTCTTTTTTTCTGAGATGGAGTTTCGCTCTTGTTGCCCAGGCTGGAATGCAATGGTACGACCATGGCTCACCGCAGCCTTTGCCTCCTGGGTTCAAGTGATTCTCCTGCCTCAGCCTCCGGAGTAGCTGGGATTACAGGCACCTACCACCACACCCAGCTAATTTTTTTTTATTTTTAGGAGAGACAGGGTTTCTCCATGTTGCTCAGGCTGGTCTTGAACTCCTGACCTCCAGTGATCTGCCTGCCTCAGCCTCCCAAAGTGCTGGGATTACAGACGTGAGCCACCACGCCCAGCCCAAAAGGAAATTTTTATACCAAGCTGGTGGGCATGCAAATTGGTACAATCACTTTGAAAAGCAGTTTCACAGCTGGGCGCAGTGGCTCACGCCTGTAATCCCAGCACTTTGGGAGGCCAAGGTGGGCAGATCACAAGGTCAAGAGTTCAAAACCAGCCTGGCCAACATGGTGAAACCCCGTCTCTACTAAAAATACAAAAATTAGCTGGGTGTGGTGGTGTGTGCCTGTAATCCCAGCTACTCGGGAGGTTGAGGCAGGAGAATCACTTGAACCCAGGAGGCGGAGGTTGCAGTGAGCCAAGGTCACACCACTGCACTCCAGCCTGGGCCAGACTCCGTTTCAGAAAAAAAAGAAAAGCAGTTTCACATTGCCTAATAAATGTGAAGATATGCACACTCCATGGCCTAGCAATTCTATTCTGGGGATACACTCTAGAGAAATGTATGTACATGTACCCCAGAAAACAGGTAAAAAAGAATGTTTAAGAGCATTGTTCATACAAGCCAAAAACTAGAATTCACTCAAATATTCCTTAAAAGAGTAGAATTGACAAACTGTGGTATAATCATATAATTACACAAAAATGAAAATAAATACATTGGAGCTACAAGATGGATGAATCTTACAAACAAAATATTGGGCAAAATATGAAATAATATATTCAGTATGATTTCATTTATATGAAGGCAAAACCAGGCAAAACTAAATCATATTAAGAAACAGGGCAGTAAAATTACAAAGAAAAGCAAGGAAGAAATTACTGTAAAAACTAGAATGTTACTTTTGGTGGAAACAGGGAGGGTTGTGACCACATGGCAAAGGGCTTCTGGGGTGCCAGAACTGTTCTGTTTTTTGACTTGGGTGGTAGTTATGCTGATGTTCACTACATAACTTATTTGTTTTTCTATTTTTTTATGTAATTGTCTATATTTGTTTTCGATTTCTCAATTTTAAAAAAGTTGAAAAAAGAATGTTCTGATGCCCCTTGCACATATATGCTAGGTAAGGCTTTTCCATGAAGAAAATTCATGGAGGACTTCAGTTACATCTCAAGACAGGACAGTGATTTCAGGAAGCTGCCTTCTCCCATTCTGTATCCCAGATAATTAACTTACCCAGTGGTGACAGCATATTTGATGTGGTTGCTTGTGGTATAGATAAATACCCCACTCTCATCCCAGGCCCCACTCTTGACGCGGATGTTCTCATGAATGTTACATAAAGCATCCAGTTTGCGGTTACAGATCACAATGGCTGTAAGAGGCAAAGGGGATGAGTGTTCTGTTGGATAGGGTAAGTGCCGTAGACTGGCAGGGATGGGGGTGGGAAGGAATGGTTTCTAAATCAGGGTGGATATAATGAAGACTCACCGTGTTTGGCTAGTAGTGCTACATGTGACATGTCTGCTGACCAGATAACGTATTTCACTTTAGAAATCTTCACAGATGCCAGAGTCCTGAGATAGACAGAGATGTGCAAACACGAATGAATCTATTTCCCTTGTCTCAGGCTTTGATCTACGTCAACTGCACCCTCTAATTAATGTAAACCCCAATTTCTTAATGTAATACTAATTACATAAAATACTTAATGTAATTCCTACATAGTAGCTCAGTGACTTAAACATTTTGGCTCACATTGTGCACTTACCCTTCCTCAACCCCCTCTCCTTCATTTCCTTGTATTATTAGGGAATCTGTGTATGTCTGTTTTCACCACTGGACTGTAAGCTCCTTTAAATGTAGGAACTATGTCTCTGTCTCTCTCTCATTCTAAGCTCTGAGAACACACTTTGTTCAGGTAAGTACTGTAAAAACAGATAAATAACCAAGAATCTCAGTGTAATGCTAGTGTGGACGTGCAGAATGGAGAGTGACCACAGAAGGGAAAAGTTACTACAAAGAGTCTTGGAGCACAAGAAGTGGCCAAGCCACAAGACAAACTCACTTGGGGAAAAAAGGTTCCCACTAAAGATGTCCACTCTCCCCAACTACATGGCTGTCTGCTTAGGGGCACCTGATATGTTACCGCTTCTGCTGTACGTCAAAGAGTGTGATAGAGTCCGCATCTCGAAGCAGGAGATTGCCTGTGCCAGCATAGAAGATCTCATCACAGTTGGGCACCTGTACCTTTTTGGTGATCTCATTCTTCAGATTCTTGATCAGAAGCTGCAATAAGTATTAAAGATGGGGTTAAGAGAAGAAGTGTGTATAGATGATGATGACAACTGATGATGTCCCTCAGCAATTGTTCCTTAGCTTCAATTAACTATTTTTTGTCCTGTCCATGTCAATTACCACTGCAGACAGACCACGCCAACCAAGATCTTCTCTAAGGGCCTTAATACATATTTTTTCTCCTCCAACTAAGACATCCTGAGAAGTCCCAACTAAAGTGTGAATTTCTCAATGAATGAGAGAGAGAAAACACTGTTTCTGGGGCTTAAATTTTGTTAAATATTTTCTTCAGAGTGCTTTATCTTGTGCTGGACCTATTACATTTCAAGTAACAATGGAGGCAGCAGAAGGAGGGAAATCTTATCCAGCCCACGCATTTCAGATTTGATGCGTTTTGGGCTCCTGTAGTCAAGAGTGACTTTAGCTTGGTTCTTAAACCCAGAGCCACAGCGATCATCAACCCAATCAAATCAGTTTTAATGCCATTCCCCCAAGAGGGCTTAGCGTAGGGCTAGAGACAGAGGTACAGCCAATACATGAGAATCATGGCTGCCCAGGGGAGAACAGAAAAAACAATGGTCTTTATTTTGCAATACACAGGCCACTGCCACCACACTCCCCAAATTAGTTTCTACTTTTAGTCTTAACTCACCGAATGCATCCGATCTAGGACAGCAAACCGATTTCGAGCGACCCAAACAGCTGTCAGGCCTGAGGATCGTTTCCCTTCAGGCGCTGAGAAGAACAAAACCAAAGGGTGGGAGCATGTGGTGAGTCACTGGCAGGTGACATAGTCGGGTGCCATGGAGCTGCCAGTCTTGCTGGATGCCATCTTGGCTTTGCCAGTTGAGCTACTTCCTAACTAATTCAGCCATAACCTGGGGCTATTACTGAGTGACTTTTCCCCACCAGTCCCCTCCAAACACCAACCACCACCCCTGCCAAGGCTCTTTTCTCTAGGCCAAGTGGTTGCATTTCAGCCAACATCATGTACTGGCAGAAGGGCCGCCCATCTTGGGAGACAGCACACTCCATCAAGCTAACGAGCAGGGCCTCCCTGGCCAAGCTGCGGCAAAGCAAGCCTGTGTCATAGGACCCCCTCCCCAGGATGCAGCTGCTCTGCTGCTTTTAACATGCAAATGCAGACTTCCTAGTAGGGCAGGGTGGGGCAGAGCACTCCCAACTAAATCTTGACAGGAGAGCTTGGTGCTGGGTGGTATTTAGAACCAAGCTGTTGCTCTGTAAATGTCAACTGACCATTCTTATCACCCTGAAGAGAGTTACAAAATGTTCCTCAGTTCAGTGGCTTATTAGAATTTTGAAACGGACACTCCATTCTCTGGGAAACTTGTAGAAGGATAAACATAAGGGTGCATCAAAATACTCTTTTACCTATTAGACCAGCAGAAAACTGGAGAGAACATGCTGGCCAGTCTTGCCCCTGGCATCTGGAGTGGCAGGCAATTTATGAAACTAATTATTATCAAAACCAACACTCCCATTTTCCAGGGGCCAGGAGTCTGCATTATTCAAGCCCATCTCTGTTGCCCACCATTGGGCTGCTCCTTTATTATTATCTCCCTCAAAAAATGAAGTACAGAAAATAAAAGTGGTAATAAAACAAAACAAAATATTTTAAATTCTATTAATTGTAAACACAGATGGGGAAAAAAAAAAGCAAAAAGCTGAGTTGGGAGGTACCAAACCATAAGATTTAGTCAGAAATGGCTTAACTGACTAATTTATAAGGGAGACTTTGACTCATGGATACCAAATAAATATCTTTTCTTTCTCTCACTATGAACACATTTAAAAGAGAGGAGATTGATTAGCAACAATAATAACCCAGTGGCACCCACAAAAGAAACAGAGATAGAAAATTATTTCTCAGAAATCCGTTGATGGGGTCTAAAATATCATTAAAGTATGCCAGTAAGAGTGGGCATCTGCAGAATAAATCTCTGACCTGGTACTAGCCATAAACCCGCTGGAGGAAGTGCACCGAAAGGACCATAGGCAATAGTCAAATCCATTCTGAGAATGTTTTGTCAGCAAGTTATAATCACAAGGACATCAACAAGGGATGGTGGTGATGGAAGAGGTAGGCAGGAGTCTCAGCTGGATCCTGGGATCCCAGATGGGGTGTGGGGCTGTTAGCAGCCTCATCTTTTTGACATGCAAAAGGAAGCAAATCGGATCTGGATGTGGATGGGACAGTATAAATCCCTAGTCCCAGGATGAGGCATTATAAGATTGGAACCACATTTTTAAATAAATAAAACTACCAGGGTGAAAGTCATATCAACTGATAATAAACTAGGATAACATGCTGTGCTGAAAGAGAAAATGGAGAGTTTCTAATAACCAAATTATAAAATATATATATCTAGCTGGGGTAATAAAATGGAGGAGGAACATGAATATTTCACACCATGGTCGCCTCTGATGCAATTGTCAGCAGCACCTGCCAACAGACATGAGTGACGTGGCCATGGCTTGGGGATGGAATGCGAAAAACTTGAAGAGGAGTTATGATGCGGGTGAGGAGAGCTGGAAGCAGAGTGGGGTAGACAAAAAGAACACTTACCATCAGGATTCTGGGAGTCAGCATCTTTAGGGATGGTGTACAGGTCATAGGTACTATTCTCTAAATTGCTAGCTCTCTGTAGAAGAAAAGGGGAAATTAAAATGTTAGTGAGAAGCACCCAAGATACCAGTTTTCCAGTTTACTCTGACAGAGAAAACAGTTCCATTGCACAGACACCAATCTGAAACCATACTTTTCTTACCCTTTACCCAGAGGGCATTTGACTGTTTCTACATCTATGAATTATAGGGCTCTTTGCCAAACACCTCAGCACTGATGTCACTTTATTTTCTTTATCCTCCAAAGATGCAGATATTATCTGAATGAAAGTAAGAAATGCTCTCTACTCCACAAATTAACAGACTAGGACCCTGATATTCTGGTACCCCACCCTGAGGACTCATCAACTGAGTACTCAACTGCTGGAAAGGAAAAAAAAAGACATCAAAGAAAAGACACTATAGGAATGCAAATGTTTATTGGAAAAAGAAGAAAAGAAAAAACACTCAAGAAAACTGTCAGAGTACGGGACTGCTAGATATTAAAGAAGAACAGATTAGACAATATAGTTATATGAGGAAAGACATATAACTTCATTCCTTTTCACTTGGCCACCAGGGCACTAAAATTAGAATGTCATTTCTTTTTTTTTTTTGCAAATTCTGTTGCAAGAAACAGGAGTCACTGATGACTCTGAAGCCAACCCCACTGACACGAACTCCCTCTCAAAATAATAGTTCTTCTATTTTCACCCAAAGGAAGAGATCAAGGTAAACATTTTCTTTCCATAGGATATATATATATATAGTCTAAACATTCTCTCAAATTATTTCTAGTGATCTGGGTCATTCATCCTGATGCTCCATTAAGTTCAGCTTTATGAAAGATACGCAGTTCACAAATGCTCAATATGTTTATGACAACTGAAACCTACCTGATTTGAGTCTCTGAGTGATCACTGTGTCAGCTCTCACAAAATGACCATTAAATAGTTTCTAAGAAGCCATTAAAGATTCCCTAAGGGCATAAGAAACAGACCTATGGAAAATGAGGAGAACCTAGGAGGGCTCCACAGGTTACTTACCGTACAAAGCAGGACTGCATTTTCTGCTGGATTGTATGACATATTGAATACTGGAAACTTGGAACCACTAGAGATATATATAGAAAAACGAGAAAACAGGGAAGAGGCATAAGAATAGAAGGAAGAAAGGAATCACCCCCACACTTCCTACTTATCCAATCTTTACACTATATACTCATCACTTTTATAATCAGGAATAAAATGAGTAAATATTGTATTCTCTTCCTTTAAGGCTTGACAACTTCCCTAGCTCAGTTTTGAACAAACAGTTTTAAAAAGTAAGCCATAACAGAAGTCAAATTATTCAACAGAAGGTAGGTAGGGTTAGCACTAACTGTAGTGAGTGGGACTGGTCCTGCTTGGATACAAATTCCTACACGTAATTGCAGTGGACACCACACAGTAACATAATGTGATTTGTCTCTGGCTGGTTTCTCCTGTCCCTTGGAGTGTTCACATAAACCCATTTTTTTATTGTAATGATGCTAAAGGGTGGTTATCAAAACCTCATGCCAAAGTTTGCCACCATGAATGTTTCAGCATGCTGATGCAGCTGGCTTTTCAAAAGGACAGTTCCTTTTGCCAGGCATCCCAGAGGTTATCGTATCTTCAGAATTAAGAGTTTCCAGGGACATATATTCTGGTTCAGAGTTGTGCGCTTTTTGCTGGAAAGCAAGGGAGAGTTAAAGAAAAGAAATGACAAATAAAGGCAAAAAGTTCTGTTACCAGTTTGGGTCATACTCTATCAAGAAACTTCCTCTGGCTTGCAAGAGACCCAGCAAATTGTGGCAGAATGATTTTCCATCCACACGGTCACTAGCATTCTCAAGAAGGGAACTATCATTCTACTCATGACCACTTCCTTGCCTCCCTCACTCATTGGGTTTAAACTGAGCGGGCTCATCTAATGCGGATTCCATCTGTGACAGAGTACGAGATCCAAAATGTCATTTAAAAGAAGAGTCTTGGTCGGGTGCGGTGGCTCACGCCTGCAATCCCAGAACTTTGGGAGTCCGAGGTAGGTGGATCACAAGGTCAGGAGTTCGAGGCCAGACTGACCAACACAGTGAAACCCTGTCTCTACTAAAAATACAAAATTAGCCAGGTGTGGTGGCGCACGCCTGTAATCCCAGCTACTTGGGAGGCTGAGGCAGGAGAATTGCTTGAACCCAGGAGGTGGAGGTTGCAGTGAGCCGAGGTCGCATCACTGCGCTCCAGCTTGGGTGACAGAGTGAGACTCCGTTAAAAAAAAAAAAAAATTAAAAATAAATAAATAGGTTGGGTGCGGTGGCTCACGCCTGTAATCCCAGCACTTTGCGAGGCCGAGCCAGGCAGATCATGAGGTCAGGAGATTGAGACCATCCTGGCTAACATGGTGAAACCCTGTCGCTACTAAAAAATACAAAAAATTAGCCAGGCATGGTGGCGGGCGCCTGTAGTCCCAGCTACTTGGGAGGCTGAGGCAGGAGAATGGTGTGAACCAGGGAGGCGGAGCTTGCAGTGAGCCGAGATCGTGCCACTGCACTCCAGCCTGGGCGACAGAGCGAGACTCCGTTTCAAAAAAAAAGAAAGAAAGAAAGAAAGAAAGTCTTGTTTGTGGGAGTTGTATCAAGGTGACAGATGAGAGGGTTTGGAGGAAAGAAACAAGTCCGATTTACCTCCGCAACTGCATCACAGCTACATCTTTGGAGCTGTTGAAATCCAGCTGTCGTAAGAATCGGTCCTTGACATAGTGTAGCATATTGCCATGAACAGCATAGGCTGGCCGTTCCCGTTCCAGCTTAAACACAATCATACCACCATCATGGCCTGGGGGACAGGGAGAAGAGGAGAAAGAATTAAGCTGTAGGCAAGAAAAAAACCTGGAAATTGGAGATACATAAGGATGAAGATTATATCTGTATGCTATTAATAAAAGACACAACACCTGAATGCATCCCTTATTTGCCTAAATTCTCACAATTCTTGGAATCTTTATTTAAATAATTTTCTGCGAATCCTTTCCTAGTACTATTCACACTGCCACACTTAGTGACACTATCCACACTGCCCTTTTCTGTGTTCCCCTAATGCTTTGTACAAACCTCCATTACAGTACTTATCATCCTGCACTGTAATCATTTAGGTCTATCACCCACATTATAACATGAATTCCCTGAAGGCAGAAATTATAATTTCCATCCTTCCTCAGTCTCTAGCATATAAAAAGAGTATAAAAAGTATTTACTGAAAAAATGAATGTTAGTTTAAAAACCCTTTATGATTCTGTTTTTTAAAATGTTTTGCTCTTTCCCTACTAGCACCATCATCCCTTAGAAAACCCTTCCACTCTTGTTCTCCTACTGTCTGCTCTCCAAATATAAACCAGATCATGTCACTTTCCTGCCCAAAACCTTCCAATGGCTTTCCATTTATTCAGAATAAAATCTTAAGTTCTAACCATGGCATAGAAGGCAATACACAATCTGGCCAGACCTCACCTATTACTTAGTCCCTTACTCACTGTACTCCAACTGGCCTCTTTGGTGTTCCTTAGCACGTGATGGTGACATGCTAAGCACCTCTCACAACACAGTCTCTGCATTTGCTGTTCCCATTGCCTCATACCCTTTCACTTTTCTAAACCACCCAATATAAAGCGGCAGTCCCCATACTCATCCATCTCTATCTGCCTTACCTTTAATTTTTCTTCCAAGCATTTTTCACCACACATCATTTTATGTACATATGAAGTGGAGGAAAAAAAAGGAGAAAAGCTTCAACTAAGTGGCTCTGAGAGTCCTTCTTCTTCTTGTCATCCTACTATACATTTACTAGAGACAAAACTAATAATCCCTTTCAAGACTTATAAACTTTGAATTAAGCAAAGAAAAAAGAGAGAAAATGGCCCTTTACCTGCTGCAAAGAGGTTAAGGTTAGGGTGAGCAGCTAGGACCCAGAAACGATCATGGTCTCTGCGGAAAGTCTGAACCCCAGTCCTGGAAAAGGTACACAAAAAGAAAAACATTAATTTCCTAGGAATCCTCAGCCCATCCTACACAAGAATATTAAATGGTAAGCCAGCAAGCTAATTAAAATGTAAATCAAGGAGAGTAAACTGCATATCCTAAGTAACAGTAGTCGTGATAAATTCTACCAAGGAACAAAAAGAGGAGACTTCAAAACTGACCATATTATTATGATATATAGATCTCCCCTTTTCAGCATAATTTTATGGCTTTCATTCTGCATTTCTTTTTTTTTTTGAGACGGAGTCTCGCTCTGTTGCCCAGGCTGGAGTGCAGTGGCACGATCTCGGCTCACTGCAAGCTCTGCCTCCCAGGTTCACGCCATTCTCCTGCCTCAGCCTCCTGAGTTGCTGGGACTACAGGTGCCTGCCACCACGCCCGGCTAATTTTTTGCATTTTTAGTAGAAACGGGGTTTCATCGTGTTAGCCAGGATGGTCTTGATCTCCTGACCTCGTGATCCACCCGCCTCGGCCTCCCAAGTGCTGGGATTACAGGCATGAGCCACCGCGCCCGGCCTCATTCCACATTTCTTACTTCTCTAGCTACAGAACTGGGGAAAGGGGGAAGAAGAAAACATGTTTAAATTTAGAGGCAAAAAATAATACACACGGAGATTTCTACTTGATGGAAAACTTATAAACATTGACTGATCTCTAGGTCTCTTCAAATTTTCATAATATATGATTTGATTTGTCTACATGCTGAAGATGATGACAGACATAAAGAAGTATTCCAATCTAATTTTAAAAGAGAGAGTAAGAGAAAGTTCACACAACACTGATGACTACCTTACCGCTTAGACATATCCCAGACTCGAATACTCTTGTCCTCAGAATTGCTGAGGATCAACTCTTGGCGAGGGTGGAAGACGGCACAAGATACATTGTTGTAATGGCCCCGGCAGGTATCAACCTCCCATGCCTTTGATTCTGAAGGACAAAAAGAATCAGGTCATCACAATTCCCTACTACTATAACTTTAGGATTTGGAGATATGACATCCTCTTAATCAAGAACTAAGTACTATTACAGAATGCTAAATTGCCAACTTCTTTCTAATATGGCAATCTTCTTCACTTAAGTCTCTTAATCTTTACATGTCTTGGTTCTTTCATTCTGACCCTTTTATTGATTATAAAACCTCTTCTCTTGGCCAGACATGGTGGCTCACACCTGCAGTCCCAGAACTTTGGGAGGCTAAGGTAGGGGGATCACTTGAGCCTAGGAGTTCGAGATCAGCCTGGGCAACATTGCAAAAAACCCCATCTCTACAAAAAATACAAAAATTAGCTGGGTGTTGTGGTGCATGTTTGTAGTCCCAGCTACTCAGGAGGCTGAGGGGGAGGATCGCCCAAGCACAGAAGGTCAAGACGGCAGAGAGCCGTAAATGCGCCACTGAACTCCAGGCTGGGCAACAGAGCAAGACCCTGTCTCAAAAAACAAACACCTCTTTTTCATCATTCTCCATCCCTTTATCCTGTTTTATCTGTCCTGATAACAACTGTCCTAGTTGCCCTTACAATTTTTGTTATTTTTTCTTTTTTTCAGGGACCTGCCACTTCAGGAGTTGCCATTTTATAACAAATATGAGCTCCTTAAGACAGGGGTCTTATCTGTTTTAGTCACCACTGTATCTCCAGAGCCTTAAACAAAGTCTAGCACAAAGGAGGTACTCAATAAATATTTGTCAAATGAATGGATGAATTCTATGTTCATACTCCTCAAAATAAGGGTACCACCCCAGGAAAAAAGGGAAAGAAGGAATACTTTCAGTTCCAAAACAGTGGTAGAGAAGCAAGCTGGCTTCACTCCCCTCCACAGAAAACCCAAAACAAATATACAGTGCTGAGATTTTCATCAGCAACAACCCAGAGCTCAAATATGACAATAGGACAGTTCCTGGGGCCACAGAGAGATGAAAAAACTCTGAGCAGATGGTAAGAGCATCTGATTTCCACATCTGCAATGCCCCTCCCCCAACTCATGGTTTCTACACTGGAAAAAGTGAGACTGAGGTGGTCAACTACCTTCCCCATCTTCCTGGGTGCCCTGGCAGGAGACCTAACCTTGACTTAACCCATGGGAGGCATTACAACTGCCTGAAAGGGGAAATATCCCTGAGGACAGGCAGAGAGAAAGGGGGGAGGCAGGACTATCACACCCAGCCCCAGAAACTCTGCTCTGTTACTTGGCCAAAGGAGACGCCAAATCAGAGTGGCTGCTCAGCAGCACTGCGTTGCAGGAAGTATGTTCCACAGGTCTCTCCATACACGAATCTCTAGCCAGCCTTGACACACAGCTGGGATAATCCCTTTGGGACCTCCTCATTCAGGACAGACAATGCTCTGGTCATTTACTAAAGCCAAGGTGAACCTGGGCTTAAGGTGTCACCTAAAGCCAAAGAGGAGGAAGTGACCTAGCAGTAAAGATTTGCTAAGCAAATATATCCAATAAAAACCAAAGCAAGCCAAACAGAGAAAATTGGAATAAGTAACTCATCTTTCAATACAAAGACATAGGTATATACCCAAAATAAACAATAGCAAACAGGGAACCATAACCTCCCCACAAGGACAAAGCAAAAATACAATGACTGACCCTAAAATGACAGCAATTTGTGATCTCTGACCAAGAATTCAAACTGGTAGTTTAAAGGAAACACTGTTATCTCCAAGAGATGGCTGGAAAACAATTAAGAAATTTACCAGAGAAGTTTAACAAAGAGATTGAAACAATGAAAATAAATCAAACAGAAATCTTGAAACAGAAACACATTTGCTGAAACGAAGAGCTCATTAGAGACTCTGAATAGCAGACTGGACCAAGTGGAGGAAAAAAATCAGTGAGCTCGAAGACTGGCTATTTGAAAAATACACAGTCAGACTGGGCGTGGTGGCTCACACCTGTAATCCCAGCACTTTGAGAGGCCGAGGTGGGTGGATCACAAGGTCAGGAGTTCGAGACCAGCCTGGCCAACATACTGAAACCCTGTTTCTACTAAAAATACCAAAATTAGCCAGGCATGGTGGTAGATGCCTGTAATACCAGCTACTTGGGAGGCTGAGGCAGGAGAATCACTTGAACCCGGGAGGTGGAGGTTGCAGTGAGCTGAGATTGTACCACTGCACTCCAGCCTGGGTGACAGAGCAAGACCCTGTCTTGAAAAAAAAAGAAGTCAGAGGAAAAAATAAAAAGAATGAAAAGGAACAAAGACCACCTACAAGACCACAAGATACAGAAAATTGCCTCAAAAGACCAAATTTAAGAACGATTGGCTGGCGTGGTGGCTCACGCCTGTAATCACAGCACTTTGGGAGGCTGAGGTGGGTGGATCATCTAAGGTCAGCAGTTTGCAACCAGCCTAACCAACATGGAGAAACCCCATCTCTACTAAAAATACAAAATTAGCCGGGTGTGGTGGTACATGCCTATAATCCCAGCTACTTGGGAGGCTGAGGCAGGAGAATCACTTGAACTCGGGAGGCGGAGGTCGTGGTGAGCTGAGATCACACCATTGCACTCCAGCCTGGCCAACAAGAGCGAAACTCTGTCTCAAAAAAAAAAAAAAAAAAAAAAAGAATGATTGGTTTTCAAGAGGGAGCTAAGCAAGAGCAAGGGTAGAAAGCTTATTCGAGGAAATAATCACAGAAAATTTTCCAAAACTTGAGGAAGAAAGAAATATCCAGGTACAGGAAGGCCTGAGAACATCAAACAGGTCCAACCCAAATAAGACTACCCTAAGGCATATAAAAGTCAAACTCTCAAAAGTCAAGGACAAAGAAAGTATCCTAAAATACACAAGAGAAAAGAAGCAAAGAACACATAAAGGAGCTCCAATTTGTCTGGCAATAGATGTTTCAATGCAAACCTTATACAGGCCAAGAGAGAGAGGAATGACATTTTCCAAGCGCTCAAAGAAAAAAAATCTGACATCTAAGAATACTGTACCCAGCAAGATTATTTTATTTTCCAAATATGAAGGAGAGATAGTCTTTCCCATACAAACAAAAGGTGAGAATTTACCACCACCAGATCCATCTTACAGTAAGTGTTAAAAGTAGTTCTTCGATCTGAAAGAAAAAAACACTAATGTGGTAGCGGAAGTTACTGCAGGGGCGGTGTTGTGCTGTGGGGAAGGGAGAAGGATTTGTAAACCCTGAAGCGAGGTTCTGCTTACCCGAGGCCGCTGCTGTGCGGAGACCCCCGGGTGAAGCCACTGTCATCATGTCTGACCAGGAGGCAAAACCTTCAACTGAGGACTTGGGGGATAAGAAGGAAGTGGAATATATTAAACTCAAAGTCATTGGACAGGATAGCAGTGAGATTCACTTCAAAGTGAAAATGACAACACATCTCAAGAAACTCAAAGAATCATACTGTCAAAGACAGGGTGTTCCAATGAATTCACTCAGGATTCTCTTTGAGGGTCAGAGAATTGCTGATAATCATACTCCAAAAGAACTGGGAATGGAGGAAGAAGATGTGATTGAAGTTTATCAGGAACAAACGGGGGGTCATTCAACAGTTTAGATATTCTTTTTATTTTTTTTCTTTTCCCTCAATCCTTTCTCATTTTTAAAAATAGTTCTTTTGTAATGTGGTGTTCAAAACAGAATTGAAAACTGGCACCCCATCTCTTTGAAACATTTGGTAATTTGAATTCTAGTACTCATTATTCATTATTGTTTGTGTTCATTGTGCTGATTTTTGGTGATCAAGCCTCAGTCCCCTTCATATTACCCTCTCCTTTTTAAAAATTACGTGTGCACAGAGAGCCCACCTTTTTCAGGACATTGAATTTTCAGGCTTGTGGTGATAAATAAGATCGACCAATGCAAGTGTTCATAATGACTTTCCAATTGGCCCTGATGTTCTAGCATGTGATTACTTTACTCCTGGACTGTGACTTTCACTGGGAGATGGAAGTTTTTCAGAGAACTGAACTGTGGAAAAATGACCTTTCCTTAACTTGAAGCTACTTTTAAAATTTGAGGGTCTGGACCAAAAGAAGAGGAATATCAGGTTGAAGTCAAGATGATAGATAAGGTGAGAGTAATGACTAACTCCAAAGATGGCTTCACTGAAGAAAAGGCATTTTAAGATTTTTTAAAAATCTTGTCAGAAGATCCCAGAAAAGTTCTAATTTTCATTAGCAATTAATAAAGCTATACATGCAGAAATGAATACAACAGAACACTGCTCTTTTTGATTTTATTTGTACTTTTTGGCCTGGGATATGGGTTTTAAATGGACATTGTCTGTACCAGCTTCATTAAAATAAACAATATTTGTAAAAAAAAAAAAAAAACACTAATGTGCAAAAATAAAATTTTTCAAGATATAAAACCCAAGATGTAAAATTAAGTTCATAGACAAACCCAGAATACTATATTACTATAATGGTGGTACGCATCCACTTATAACTTTACTATGAAGCCCAAAAGACAAATCTATCAAAAGCAATAATAGCTATAGCAACATGTTAAAGAGATAGTCAAAAAGGCAGGAACAGAAATGGAGTTAAATGTATAATTTCTGAGTGTGTTTTTGCCTTTGTTTTTGGTCTTGTGTTTGTGATATAAGATAAGCTGTCATCTCTTTAAAATACCTTACTCTATCTATAAGACTTTTTTTGTGTGAATCTCACGGTAATTACAGCACAAAAACTATTAATATATACTCACTAAAAATAAAAAGCATTAAATTAAAACATATTACCAAAGAAAATCACTTAACCACAAAAGAAGGCAGTAAGAAAAGGAAGAGAGAAGCCTCAAAAAAAAAAAAAAAAAAAAAAAACAGAAAACAAGCAAAAAACAGCAGTAATAAGTCCTTGCTTATCAATAATATCACTGAATGTAAATGCTCTCAATTCTTCAATTAAAAGGCACAGAGTGGCTAAACCGATAAAGAGAGAAGACCTGACTATATGCTGCCCTCAAGAAACCCATTTACCTATACAGACACACACAGACTGAAAACGAAGGGGTGGGAGATATTCCATGAAACTGGAAACCAGAAAAGAGCAGGCGTAGCTATACTTATATCAGATAAAACAGACTACCAAACCTAAGATTGTAAAAAGAGACAAAGAAGGTCACTATATAATGATAAAGGGGTCAATTCAGCAAGAGGAAATAACAATTATAAATATCTGTGCACCCAACACCAAAGCTCCCAAGTATATAAAGCAAACACTAATAGATCCAAAAGGAGAGATAGACTACAATATGATAATAGTAGCACAGCTAATACCCCACTCTCAAAAACAGACAGATCATCCATACAGTAAATTAACAAAGAAACAGTGGAGTTAAACTACACACTAGATCTAATAGGCCTAATTGCAATTTACAGAACATTTCACCCAACGGCTACAGAATATTCTTTTCATCAGCACATGGAACACTCTCCAGAATACACTATACTTTAGGCCACAAAACAAGCTTGAAAAAATTGTAAAAAATAGAAATTATATTAAGTATCTTTTTTGAACACAATAGAACTAGAAATCAATAACAAGAGGAACCTCAGAAAATACAAACACATATAAGTTAAACAACATGTTCCTGAAAGACTAATGGATCAATGAAGAAATTAAGAAGGAAATTTAAAAATTGCTTGAAACGAATGAAAATGGCAATACAATGTAACAAAATTTATGGGATATGACAAAAGCAGTACTAAGAATGAAGTTTATAACATAAACACCTACGTCAAAAAAAAAAAAAAGGAAAGACTCCAAATGAACGATCTAATGATGTACCTCAAGGACCTAGAAAATAAAAAACAAGCCAAACCCCAAATTAGTAAAAGAAAAGAAACAATAAAGATCAGAGCAGAAATAAAATTGAGACTAAAAAAAATAGACTATCAATGAAACGAAACACTTGCTTTTTGAAAAGATAATATCAACAAACTGTTAGCTAGACCAACTAAGGAAAAAGGAGAGAAGATCCAAATAAATAAAATCAGAAATAAGAAAGGAAACATAACAACTGAGACCTCAGAAATACAAAGAATCATTAGAGACTATTACAAGAATGACATGCCAACATACTAGAAAACTCACGAGAAATGGATATATTCCTAGACACATACAACCTACAAAGACTGAACCATGAGGCCAGGGATGGTGGCCCATGCCTGTAATCCCAGCACTTTGGGAGGTGGAGACAGGTGGATCACTTGAGGTCAGGAGTTCAAGACCAGCCTGGCCAACATGGCAAAACCCTGTCTCTACTAAAAACATAAAAATTAGCTGGGTATGGTGGCACAGCCTGTAGTCCCAGCTACTTGGGAGGCTGAGGCAGGAGAATTGTTTGAACCCAGGAGATGGAGGCTGCAGTGAGCTGAGATTGCCCTGCTGCACTCCAGCCTAGGCAACACAGCAAGACTCCAACTCAAAAAAAAAAAAAAAAAAAAAAAAAAAAGATTGAACCATGATAAAACAGAAAAACTTCTAAAAACCAGTGCCTAGATCAAAGCTTTAATAAAAATTCTCCCATCAAAGAAAAGCCCAGGACCTGACTGCTTTACTGCTGAATTCTACCAAACATTTAAAGAATTAATGCCAATCCTATTCAAACTCTTAAAAAAAAAAAAAAGGAAGAGGAGGGAATATTTTCAAACAAATTCTACGAGGCCAGCATTACTCTGATAACAAAACCAGACAAGGACACCACAAAAAGAGAAAATTACAGGCCAATATCACTGATGAACATAGATGCAAAAATCCTCAACAAAATATTAGCAAACCAAATTCAATAGTATACTGATAAGATCATTTACTAAGATCAAGTGGGATTCATTTCAGGGATGCAAGAATGGTTCAATATACATCAATAAACATGATATATCACATTAACAAAATCAAAAACGAAAACCATATGATAGTTAAATAGACGCTGAAAAAACAGTGGATAAAATTCAACATCCCTTTATAACAAAAGTTATTATCAATATAGGTAGAGAAAGAGCATACCTCAAAATAATAAAGGCCATATATGATAAACTTACAACTTAATGGGAAAAAATTGAAGGCCTTTTCTCTACAGACCAGAAGGCAAGGATGCCCACTTTTACCACTTTTATTCAACAAAACACTAGAAGTCCTGGCCAGGTCAAGTAGGTATGAGAAACAAATAAAGGACAACCAAATTGGAAAAATTACCCTTGTTCACAGATGACATTATCATATACTCAGAAAAACCTAAGATTCAACCAAAAAACTGTTAGAAATGATAAATTCAGTCCAGCTGCAGGATACAAAATCAACATACAAAAATCAGTAGCATGGACAGGTGCAGTGGCTCATGCCTATAAACCCAGCACTTTGGGAGGCCAAGGTGGGCAGATCACTTGAGGTCAAGAGTTCGAGACCAGCTTGGCCAACATGGCGAAACCTCGTCTCTACTAAAAGTACAAAAATTAGCCAGGTGTGGTGGTGTGCACCTGTAGTCCCACCTACTCGAGAGGCTGAAGTATGAGAATCACTTGAACCTGGGAGGGGGAGGTTTCAGTAAGCCAAGATCGAGCCACTGTACTCCAGCCTGGGCAACAGAGCGAGATCCTGTCTCAAAATATCAGTAGCATTTATATATGCCAATAGTGAATAATCTGAAAAAAATATCAAGAAATCCCATTTATAGTAACTACAAAAAATATAAAATGCCCAGGAATCACTCTAACCAAAGAAGTGAAAGGGCCATACCAGGAAAACTATAAAACTCTGATGAAAAAAGTTGAAGAGGACCCCCAAAAATGGAAAGATATTCCATGCTTGTGGGTTGAAACAATATTGTAAAAATGATAGGGTAAATTACTACCTAAAGTAATTTACAGATTTATTGTAATCCCCATCAAAATATCAAAGACATTCTTCACAGAAACAGAAAAAAAATCCTAAAATTTATATGGCAGCACAAAAGACCCCAAATAGCCAAAGCAATTCTGAGCAAAAAGAACAAAGCTGGAGGCGTCACACTACCTGACTTCAAAATTTGCTACAAAGCTAGAGTAACCAAAACACTGTGGTACTGGTACAGAAACAGACACATAAACCAATGGAACAGAATAGAGGACCCAGATATAAATCCACAAATCTATAGCCAACTCATGTTTAACAAAGGTGCCAAGAACATACAATAAAGTGTTGGGAAAACTGGGAAACTCCTGTCCCTCACCACACACAAAAATCAAATCAAAAAAGGATTACAGACTTAAATCTAAGACCAGAAACTATGAAACTACTAGAAGAAAACATTGGGGAATGTCCCAGGACATTGTCTGGGCAAAATGCTCATCACCAATTATCAGAGAAATGCAAATCAATGTGTCCTTAACATAGAGGCTGAAATATATATACATATATATAGAAAAAAAGACATGCGAATCAAATCCACAATGAGATATCATTTCACCACAGGTAAAATGGCTTGTATCAAAAATACAGGCAATAACAGATGCTGGCAAGGGTATGGAGAAAGGGGAACCCTCCTACACTGTTGGTGGGAATGTAAATTAGTATAGTCACAATGGAGAATAGTATGGAGGTTCCTCAAAAAACTAAAAATAGAACTACCATATTATCCAGCAATTCCACTACTGGGTGGATTGCTGGATAATTTGGATGTATATCCAAATAAAGGAAATCAATATATCAAAGTGGTATCTGCATCCCCATGTTTGTTTATTGCAGCACTATTTACAATAGCCAAAATATGGAATCAACTTAAGTGCTCATCAAGGGATGAATAAAGAAAATTACATACGCACACGTGCACACACACACACACACACACACACACACAATGGAATATTATTCAGCCATAAAAAAGAATGAAATCCTGTTATTTGCAGCAAAATGGATGGAACTGGAGGCCATTATGTCAAGTGAAGGCAAGAACAAAGAGACAAATATGGCATGTTCTCACTCATATGTGGAAGCTAAAAAGTGGATATTATTAAGATCGAGAGTAGACTGGGAAGGAGGGTGAAGGAGGAAATGAAGGGAGGAAAACAGAATATAAATATATTTATTACCACTTAACTGTACACATAAAAATTGTAAAGATGATATATTTTATTTGTAAAATAAATAATTTCTATGCTCCTGGGATTAGCATTAATTAATCACCTAAGGTAGAAAAATAAGTCAGAGTCCAGAAGACCTGGCTACTTTACCTTGCTGGCTGGCAGTTTCTTAGATATGGTGATAATGTAACCGGTTCACTCACCATTCATGCGCCAGATCTTCACTTGACGATCATCTGCCCCAGATACAATAAGGGGCATAGTGGGGTGGAAAGCAGCCCAGTTTACTCCACGATCGTGACCCTGTAGAAAAAGAGGGGTTCTTCTAAAACATCTTTATAGCCATTACTCAAAGCAAACCAATGAATCAAGCTACTCGTTGTAAAAAATGTCTCTGATTTATTCTTCATGTGAACAGATTCAAGAGACTATGCTGCTCTAAAATTTTGAGCATCAGAATTACCATGTCTGTCCTCCAATATTACCCCAAATTCTCATGTGAATTTCCAAATACATATTTCTAACCCCTAAACTCAGCCTCATTTGCATTTAGGATATTCTGCTTTGTTTTTTACTTGCCTATTTTTATCTTATTTCTACAAATAATTATTAATATCTCCAGACAAATTTTATTTTTTATTGTTTTTAGATGGAGTCTCACTCTGTCGCCCAGGCTGGAGTGCAATGGCACGATCTCAGCTCACTGCAACCTCTGCCTCCCGGGTTCAAGTAATTCTCCACCTCAGCCTCCCAAGTAGCTGGGATTACAGGCACCCACCACCACGCCCAGCTAATTTTTTTGTATTTTTAGTAGAGATGGGGTTTCACCATCTTGGCCAGGCTGGTCTTGAACTCCTGGCCTCATGATCCACTTGCCTCGGCCTCCCAAAGTGCTGGGATTATAGGCGTGAGCCACCACGCCCAGCCGACAAATTTTATAACTTAATACAGAAATCTCAGTCCGGTCTTGAAGGAGCTCTAAGATTATTTTAAGAAGTTTGCAAGGTAAAAACTATTTTCATAATATTACTAAGACTTTGTCTTCTTCATTTTTTTTTTTTTTTTTTAAGATGAGGTCTTGCTGTGTCACCCAGGCTGGAGTGTAGTGGTGTAATCATATTAATTGCTCCCTGAAGTCTCTAACTTCCAGGATCAAGTGATTCTCCTACCTCAGCCTCCCAAAGGACTACAAGTGAGCACCACCACGCCCAGCTAATTTTTTTTTTTTTTTTTTTTTTGGTAGAGACAAGGTCTTGCTACATTGCCTAGGCTGGTTTCAAACTCCTGGCCTCAAGTAATCCTCTAGCCTCGGTCTCCCAAAGTGCTGAGATTACAGGTGTGAGCCACTGCACCCAGACTATTTATCTTCTTCATTCTTATTCTTTCATGAGTATACAATAGAGTTTCCCAGCACATGATATGTGATATCATCGCTCTGACAGCTAATAGAATGTGTGCTGATATATTTCATGTTTTTAAAAGTTGTTTTAATCTAAAATGTGGTAAAAAAAATTGACAGATATAGCCCACATAAACAAAAACTCTTTGGGGTCCTCAATAAATTTTAAGAGTATAAAGAGATCTTCAGACCAAAAAGTTTAAGAACTGCTGATTTTAAGATACTGTATACCCTATTTATACAGTTATATAGTATATTGTGACAGAATCCTGGATAAGGCAGTTTTGAATTAGCAGTATTATTGAGATGTATCATGGTGCAGCGAAAAGCACCTGGGTTTTGGAGTCAGATCCAAATTCAAATCTTAGTTCTTACATTTATTTACTAGATATATGTAGATTTTGGTAGACCGCTTAATTTCTCTAAATCTCTTTTTTTTTGTCTGCTAAATAGGGATAATAATATCTACTTCAGTGGGTAGCTATGAAGATTAGATAATTTTTTAAAAGAAAAACTAGTTTCTTTCCCTTATGCTTTTGTTTTCCCACCTGCACAAAAGTTACACATGGCTGGTTCTCAATAACTGATTAAATTTCCTGCTGCCCTGCCTTACAGAAAGCTTGAGAATGGGCTCTGCTTTGGGATGGTTATGAAGTCTACACCTGGCTTTCTCCCTTTCCCACTGGGTTTATAAGGTAATAAGACTCTCCCTCAGGTGGCACATAAGCTTCATTTCTCTGTTGGTTCACGCACAATTTGATTTCTAGTACCTCAAACAGTGCCTGGCACTTAATAAGCACTCTGTAAATATTTGTTGAAGGAATGAATAAATGAACAGCATATTGTGACTTTCCCAAGATGACAGCCCATATTCAGCCCCTGGCTATAAAGATAAGTACCTCTAGTACATGCTTCACCACTGCATCTGTAGTTCCAAATAGATCAACCCCAGTTATTCCTCTCACATCCGATTCCACCGCACCAGGGGACAGGTTTTTTTTCCTCAGACCTTTGAAGGGATAAGGAGTGGGATGAAAGATGTAAACATAATGTTATCTATAAAACAGCACAGTATCAGAAACACAGAAATTACAGTGAAAAGAGAAAAAGAAATCAAAAAGACTGAAGAAAGAAAAGAGACTCAAGAATTCCTATTTCCAAAGATGTTCAAAATATTGAAGTACATTCACTATCTTCTCTTCTGCTCCCTTAACACGTAAACAGATCCATTACTGGAATTTCTCTCTAGAGGAGGGTAACCCAAATTTCTGGCACACTTTAACCTCTTCTTCCACAAATCTTACCTCAAGAGGTGTCTGCTTCAGTTAATGCCCACTTTCCATTCTTCAGTGTTCTTGAAATGTGGCCCCAGATGGTAAACATTCAATTTCTACTCTCAACTTCATAAAATTTATAGCAGCTTTTCCCTGATCATTTCAGAAATTTTTTTCTTTTTTTTAAAGAATAGTCAAGTGCAGTAGTGAGAATGGGGAAAAGAGTGGAACAAGGAGTTCAATCTGTAACTGACTGTGAACAATCAACTGAGATAACTCACTATCTTCGGACTAGGCTCAAGAAATTTTAAAGGAAAGCCATTTGAGGTAAGCGTGGTGGTTCACGCCTATAATCCTAGCACTTTGGGAGGCTAAGGCAGGTGGATCGCTTGAGCCCAAGAGTTAAAGACCAGCCTGAGCAACATGGCAAAACCCCGTCTCTCCAAAAAATATAAAAATTAGCTGGGTGCAGTGGCGAGAGCCTGTAGTCCAAGCTACTTGGGAGGCTGAGAGATAGGGGGATGGCTTGAGCCCAAGAAGTCGAGGCTGCAGTGAGCCATGATGGCGCCACTGCACTCCAGCCTGGGTGACATTGAGACCCTATCTCAAAAAAGAAAAGCCATTTGAAGAAGCCACAGTGCCGTGTTTCTCAACTTGAAGCCTTTCGACAGCTGATGGGGGAGGTTCCAAATGGGTTACAGAAACTAGGCCTATTAAGTACAAAACAGCTATTTGGTAGAAGATAATGTAAAACCACAAGCCATGTAAAAAGTGTACTCATGCCTACTACTTGACTCTTGGACGAAGAACAAGATAATTAAAACTGTCATGTCATTTTAAGTTCCTGCTTAAAAGGCTGATTATAGATTTGAATACCTGGATTTTGCCATTAAAACTTTGGAGGTAGTTTTACTGGGAGGAATTATCCTGTAACTTAAAAACGATGGAAAAAGACATCAGAATAATAACAGTCTTATTTGTAGAGGACCCACATATATGGCTCAAGTAAATCTATCTTTAAAAGCTATTTGTGCTATAGTCAGAACAAAAATTATGATAGCACTGCTACTATCTCACATTCGGAAAGTACTTTGCGGTTTTCAGAGCGTATGTTATGTAACTGGACTCTGATAACAAACCTTTGGAATGAACAAGCAGGTAAAATTATAAGTTTGTAGATGAGAAAAAATAAATGAGACTAAAATCCTATATTTTGAAGTATTTTTGGGGAAAAGTGGAAGATGAAATTACCTAGCACTTGTAAATATTTTTTAAAAAGACAGTTATGTGTAATGGAAAATAAAAACTCTCAGTGAAAATAAAACCTAAAGGCTGAGCGCAGTGGCTCACGCCTGTAATCCTAGCACTTTGGGAGGCCGAGACAGGTGAACCACCTCAGGTCAGGAGTTTGAGATCTGCCTGGCCAACATGGCAAAACCCCGTCTCTACTAAACATACAAAAATTAGTTGGGCATGATGGCGCACGCCTGTAATCCCAGCTGCTAGGGAGGCTGAGGCAGGGGAATTGCCTAACCCGGGGGGCGGGGCTGGGGGGGGCGCAGCACGGAGGTTGCAGTGAGCCAAGATTGCGCCACTTCACTCCAGCCTGGGCGAAAGAACGAAACTCTGTCTCAAAAAAAAAGGAGGCTGGGCACGGTGGCTCACACCTGTAATCCCAGCACTTTGGGAGGCCAAGGCAGGTGGAATAACTGAGGTCAGGAGTTTGAGACCAGCCTGGCTCAAATGGTGAAACCCTGTCTCTACTAAAAATACAAAAATTAGCTGGGCGTGGTGGTGCATGCCTGTAATCCCAGCTACTTGGGAGGCTGAGGCAGGAGAATCACTTGAACCCGGGCGACGGAGGCTGCAATGAGCTGAGATCCCGCCACTGCACTCCAGCCTGGGCAACAGAGTGAGACTCCGTCTCAAAAAAAGGAAAGAAAACCTAAGTCATTTTAAGCCTAAATTTTGCCATCTGTAGGAAAATATAAGAACTTAAGTTTAATAACTGCATTTATATTTATTGTTTTAAAATTATAATATATCTCTTCTGTTATGGTGGCACCTACATGTTAACACTGGAGAAGCAAGAGCTTAGAAGGCCACAACAATTTTAATTATCTTGTCCTCTGTCCAAGATGAGCATTTAGCCAGTAGGTAGACAGAAATAAAGCTGATGCTTTACAATATACTCTCCCAAAGGTTCATAAATACTTTATTGCTGGGATGCCTCCTTTCACTTATTTCACTTGTCCCTTTAATAAGATCTGTCAACTTTTTCTAACGAGTCTGGTATATGAAACAGACTCAAAGGAAAATACAAAGATAGACAGCTGTGAGAAACTTCACCTCCAATAAGCTTCAACAAACACATTAAAAGGAAAGCCTTATGACAGAATGGAAGGCTTTGTTGCATTTGCATGTAATGATCCAGGAAAAGGGGAAGCGCAAAAACAGACAGATGAATGGTGACAGGCAGTGAAAAGGTACTTAGAGAAGAAATATTTGAGCCTTCAACAAGCCGCTCGCTAGGACTGAACGACAGATGGGAAATTTCTACAGCAGCTACCCAAATCCAGAGGGAGGAGAGGACACTCTCAGAATGGACCAGTTTGATGCACACCTCCCAATACGGACCAGGGAAAGCAGGAAAAAGAGAGGGACGATAACAGGATTTGGCAGCAAATTAATCCTTTTTTAGTAGCCATTTCAAAGACTGAGCCTGAATTACATGGGCTTGACATGCAAAGGTATAAGCATATTAAAATAATTTAACTGTCAGTTTACTTGGAAGCTCAAGTTAAGAAAGTAACCTTTTATATGTAGGTTTGTAAATACATTCCCTTTTAAACAAATAGTTTTTGCCAGGGTAACACAAAAGATTCAGGTTAAGTGAAGCCCTGTGGGGTTCAATCCCCATGGGAGAGGTACCAAGAGATAGGTTTTCCTTTAAAGATCTCTATATTCTCTTATTGCTTAACTAACTCAGAGACTGTCCCTTTCAAAAAAAAATAGTCAAAAAAATTAGAACTAGTCCTCTAAATTTGGGAATATTCATACTCTCATTCAGAACTAACTTCTCCCTTTCGGAAATATAAGCACTGGTCTTCAACAGATCGGAAAGCTAATTCCTCTTCCTGTTTTCAGACTTATTTGAACCCAATAGCAAAAAAGAACTCTGCTGAAAAAGAATATGCTGACTTCCAGAGAAGGAAAATATAAAAGTCTAACCCAAAAGCTTCTTGCACTTTGTTAAATACCAAAGCATCTCCTTCCACTCTGGTTAAGGGGTTACTGGAAGTCAAGAGTTGTGGGTAAAGAACAACACTTAGAAATGGTAAAAAGAGCATTAACATTAGTACAGCAAGTTAGCACAAAATTCTTACTACCACATAAAGTATAGCAATTGCAAGGTTATTATATAGTAATCCATGCACTTGACACATTCAAGAGCAAGTATAAACCCCATGGGGTCACACTCTCTCTCTCTCTTCTCTGATCTAGGGCCCTTAATTTTGATGTAAAAATGTTCTCTGTCTGCAAAAGGTAAAGAAAAGTATTTCATGCCTTGAACATTTCATGACCATCAAGAATCCAACCACCTGATTGCCCCCAAACTGCATTGGCTAGACTGCAGGGAACATGCTGGGCTGGCATCAGGTGGCACAAACATTACTCTTACAGTGGAGTCCTTCTCAACCCGGCATTCTGGAAAAGAATTAAGTCTTAATGCCCGAAAGCATCAGTTTAGGTATGTAACAAATTCTCTATGACCTAGAATAGCATTAGCTATATACCATTCTTAGAAGAACTACGAAAACAGCCACTGAAAGTACTTTCTATAGCACTTAATTCTCTCACAGAATCCAGGTTGACAAAGGCTATTCTGAATAATTGCCAGCCAGGGGCAGTGGCTCATGCTTGTAATTCCAGCATTTTGGGAGGCTGAGGCAGCCGGATCACTTGAGATCAGGAGTTCGAGACTAGCCTGGCCAAAATAGTGAAACCCTGTCTCTACTAAAAACACACAAAAATTAGCTGGGCATGGTGGCACGCGCTTGTAGTCCCAGCTACTTGGAAGACTGAGGCAGGATAATTGCTTGAACCCAGGAGGTGGAGGTTGTAGTGAGCTGAGATCATGCCACTGCACTCCAGCCTGGGTAACAGTGAGACTGTCCTCCCCCCGCCAAAAAAAAATTGCCCCTGATCAGCTGGAACAGCATGAATTGGGATCCAAGCCCATCAGGCACCTATATCCTGAGACAGAGAGAGTGCTTTGAATGTGTGCACAGTGAAAAACCATGGAAAGCCATAGCAAGGTTACTGTGAGAGTAGATGCTAAGCTCCCTGGTACTAGCAGTGAGGAGAGGACACAGGTTCACAGTGCCTGTGTCTAGCTCCTCCTGTTGGCATGGCTGGTCACATCTGGGTGTACTTCAAAAAACCTTGTCAGTCTGATGGAAAACTGCAATGGCAAAGCCCTAGGGAAAGAGAGTACAACTGCCTTATCTCCAATACCTCTTGTTTATACTACTGCCTTTCATTCTAAGCCTTTGAAAACTACGAAGACAGCATGATCTAGAGGTTCTACTCTACAATTGTCCCCATCTCCTCTTGTCTTGTTTCTATGCTACATTAACCTAAACAACTGCTATTGCAACATTCCAAATGCTGTATCCCAGAATCCAAATTTTCAGCTTGCTGTTCATTAATGGTCTATAAGAACAAGTGCCATTATTGCCCCAGTCCCCCATGCCACAATGGAGTTGGGAACAGTTATCATCTCAGCTGTACAATGCAGAGGATGACTCCTTTATTACAAAGAACCAAACAAAGATCTATGAGAGGGGCCTTCCTTTCATAGAATGAAACATGTTTTGTAGTCCAGTCACTGACATTTCAAAGAACTCAAATCTCCAAGAATTTCTAAGGAAATGAATAGAAAGAAACAACAGGCTGGGCATGGTGGCTTGTGCCTGTAATCTCAGCACTCTGGGAGGCAAAGGTGGGTGGATCACCTGAGATCAGGAGCTCGAGACCAGCCTGGCCAACATGGTGAAACCCTGTCTCTACTAAAAACACAAAAATTAGCTGGGCATGGTGGCACATGGCTGTAATCCCAGCTACACGGGAGGCGGAGGCATGAGAATCGCTTGGACCCAGGAGGCAGAGGTCGTAGTGAGCTGAGATCACGCCATGGCACTCAGCCCAGGTGACAGAGTGAAACTATCTCAAGAAAAAAAATAAATAAATAAAAGTTAAAAAAGAAAGAAACAAACAAACAACAAATACTAACTGGTCAGAGAACTACAGCATTTAGTGTTTGAAGATTTCCCTATGCCAACACGAAGCGCTTCCATCAGTCTCACAGGTACAGTCCACTCTTTACATTTAAATTCTCTAGGTAGCACTTTCTTAGATCTCCTCTATATAAGACTAAACATTTAAATCCTCGTCTCAAAATAAAGATACGTAAACTGTAAAAGGAGGAATTATCCCAACTATCCATAATCTATAAATTATTTAATTTCTAGTCCTAAATCTGTCCATTAAAAGGTATTCTGGGCCAGGCACAGTGGCTCACGCCTGTAATCCCAGCACTTTGGGAGGCCGAGGCAGGCGAATCACCTGAGGTCAGGAGTTCGAGACCAACCTGGCCAACATGGTGAAACCCTGTCTCTACTAAAAATACAAAAACTAGCTGTGCGTGGTGGCACGCACCTGTAATCTCAGTTACTTATGAGGCACAAGAATCGCTTGAACCCGGGAGGCAGAGGTTGTAGTGGGCCGAGATTGCACCACTGCATTTCAGCATGGGTGAGACAGAGTGAGACTTTATCTCAAAAAAAAAAAAAAAAAAAGGCCAGCCACGGTGGCTCACACCTGTAGTCCCAGCACTTTGGGAGGCCGAGGTCGGCAGATCACGACGTCAGGAGTTTGAGAGCAGCCTGGCCAATATGGTGAAACCCCATCTCTAATTAAGATACAAAAATTAGCCAGGTGTGGTCACATGCGCCTCAGGAGTCCCAGCTACTCAGGAGGCTGAGGGAGAATTGCTTGAACCCGGGAGGTGGAGGTTGTAGTGAGCCAAGATCATCACACCACTGCACTCCAGCCTGGGCAACAAAGCAAGACTCCCTCTCAGAAAAAAAAAAAAAAAGGTATTCTGGACATAAAAGTCACCAACTCCTAGAACCCAATCATGCTCCCTGCACTAGAAGAAACAAAATAAAGAGATTTTACTATTTTTAAATAAAGCGATAGGGTCCAAGAGTCTTGTTTCCCTGTACTAATCCATTCTCAAAATTTCTTTTTGTCATAGATGTATTTTTTCTTATTTGAGTGGAAAGCATGATTCTTAATCAAATGTCGCAACACTATACAGATTTTAACAAAAGCTGATATAACTAGAAAGTTAAAATTTCTTCAAATCAAATGAATTTTCTAGAGTTACCTCTTTTCTTAGAGAAGACTTCCAATATGAAGCACCATCAAAGCAGATTCAACACCCTCAGAAACAAAGATGCTATTATAAAACAGAATATTCTAAATTTTCCAGTTCTAAGTCAACTCTCCTCACTATTTTAAGCAATTGCAGTTTTGCACCAGACATGACCAGGTTGTCCCATGAACTTGGGCAGCTCACCAGAAATATCCCAAACGCGCACAGTCTGGTCCAGGCTGGCTGATACTACCAAGTCTTCTGAGGGGTGGAATTGAGCACACATCACATAATGGTTGTGCCCTGTTAACACACTGCAAGAAAAAAAAAAAGACAATACCAAATTAGAGGTGGAAGTCAACAGACTCCTAAACTAAATACCTTTCTCCATATTCAATAAATGCTTATCCAATTTTACTTTTATGGAGACAAAGGCAGGTCATCCTACCAATTCTGAACTAATAATAATAAGCCCAGTCAGCTATTTTAACAATAGTTCTCTTCTTGCCTCTAATGCTTTAGTATTTAAATATTACTAATTTCAGGAGGACTGAGATTGCATAGCTCTTCTCTCAAAAATATTTTAAAATATCAAAATAAATGTAATCTCAGTAATCCATACTGTAAATTATCTGTGAGATTTTAGTAGGGTATCCCTTTTAAAGGTCATCACTTTATTTTTGATTATTATTAATTTTTTGAGATGGAATTTCACTCTGTTGCCCAGGCTGGAGTGCAGTGGCACAATCTTGGCTCACTGCAACCTCTGCCTCCCCAGTTCAAGCAATTCTCTGCCTCAGCCTCCCGAGTAGCTGGGACTATAGGCACACGCCACCGCGTCCAGCTTATTTTTGTATTTTTAGTAGAGATGGGGTTTCACCATCTTGGCCAGGCTGGTCTCGAACTCCTGACCTCAGGTGATTTGCCTGCCTTGGCCTCCCAAAGTGCTGGAATTACAGGCATAAGCCATGGCGCCGGGCCAAGGCCATCACTCTAAATGGTCCCTAACTCTTCATGGAAAGTTCTATGTAAGGCTCCAGCTCCAAACACAAAATAAAACAAAGGTCTAAACCTTGACTCAGCTTTTATGGGAAAATAATTGAAAACCAGCTAAAAGCTCTCATTCTAAAAGGCTATATGACTTCTCTTCCTGGTAAGAAATTATTGGAAGATCCAGATTCATATATGGGATTGCCTCTACATTTATTATTTTGCACTTAAAAGCATCCTACAAATACAATCAGTAATTAATCAGCTGACATAGTCCATTTGAGAAGGGAGAAGAGTGTTCTAAGAGAAGCTCATTACGAAAAACTAGGAAAAATGAAGAGGGCTCTTTTCGAGCCCTCTGCCTCCTGCTTTACCAAACACAGGTTCTAGATTGCCAGTTCCACACTCGGATGGTCTGATCATCGGAGGCACTCAGAATCCAGGGATATTCCTGAAAGATAGTCCAGACAAAGGCTTTAAATATTAAACAAATCTGTTCTATCAGGCTCTTGTAATCATTTTTCTCTAAAGAACTGCATTGCTTAACGGCTCAGCTACATGAGCAAAGGGACCGCTGCTTTTGCTATCAGGTTAGCTGTCTCCTTTTCTCTACCACTCTAACAGCTTTTCTCAGCTTCAGCACTTTCACCTATAAGACTTAAGAATGGAAGCCAGTCAGAGGCACAATAGATTCTCAGAGGCAGATAGTGAAACATACATTTACATTTACTTCTATATGTGTGTATGTATTTATATACAGTTAATCACATAAATTAAGATCCTATGAAAGACTCTTCTACCTTTAACTCTAGGATGGGAATATTATTTTATTGTCTGACTTCTTTCTGTCCAGTTTCAAAAAATTCCCAGGTCTCAGCAACCAAAGCAGAAAGTAACATGTAAAGACAATTTAGCCTTTTTGGAGTCTATAAGATTGTTGAGAAAAAGAAGTATTTCTTATTTACACTTCCTTCTTACTACACTTGCTAAGCTTTGTGTTAAACACTGAAGATAGATGGTATTTCTATCTTCAGTAGAGATAGTATCTCTACCTGCAGTATTTAGCACAAAGCTTAGCAAGTATAAGGCACACACATATTTAGTGAGCTGGTAAAATGAAAGAAAACAAGGTCTTTCATAACTTTCCAGGTAGATGGCAACTTGTTCTAGGCAAGGGTCTTCAGGAAGTCCTTTATGGCAATGACAAATAATTCCTACTTAATAAGTTATCTTATTGAGTGGTTATCATTCTCAAATGTTTAAGCTGTAATTTTCTCATTCTCTCCTATCCTAGAACTGTTTAATTAAAAAAAGAAATAATATATACTCAACCAGTAAATTGTTTATTTCATCATATTCTTTCTAACTTAATTCAAGAGACTTAATTTACTGGCAATCAAAGAATAGTGTAAGTTAATGCTAATACACAGAACTATAAGGAGATCCTGTCAGGTTGCAACTGGATTCAGAGGTTGGGAGTCTGTAATCTGCACCTCACTATCTAAATCTACTATGATACCTGGCAGATCAAAGAAAGTAGTAAGTCTGGCTAAGGGAACAGCCTCCACCAGACCCAAAAATCCTAGGAGAGAGGGGTATGATCGTTAATACTTCAAAACGTTTGTTAGCTCATCAAAATGGCATCTTAGTCTGACCTTCTTACAGACACACCTACTACTTACTAATAATACCCTACATGGGATTAGCCGGCAAACTTTTGTTTTTTGGTTCAGCAAATCTGAAATCAAATCCCTACTTTTCCCTACAGAGAAACAATGACTTCCCATAGAATCCACTGAATCCAATAAAATTAAATTCAATATAATCCCAAGTGCTTCCTCTTGCAGAAAGAAACAAAGCAGAAAGGTCAATACCACACAGATGTAGAAGAGCCACTCCAAAAACAACTCTATTATTAAAACACGGGTTCTCAAGGATCAAATAAAGATTACTATAGGGAAACTAAGAATGCTCCAAAACTAGCGCCACCATGACTACTTACATGATGAAAAAACGTGGTGCGAATATAATCTAAGTGCCCAAGCAATGTGAAAAGACAGCGCCGAAGCTTGTAATTCCAAACCTGCAAAGACAGAAATCAAACTAAGAAACAGAAATACAGTTATTGAGCCTCTAAAAGGCTCAGAGAAATTGATACCTTTACAGAGATAGAAATATGTATATAAATATAGGTTTATATATATTATTTGTATTTGGCATTTCTAAATCGGTAGGAACCTTGGTAGGAAGCCCTGTTTAAGATTTGAGATGAAAAGAACAAGAATGAAAATATAGGTCAGATAAACAACGTGGGGTGGGGGTAGGATTAGGGAAAAGCTAAAGATAAAATTATTGAAGTTTTTCAGGCTGGGCACGGTCGCTCATGCCTGTAATCTCAGCACTTTGGGAGATCGAGGCGGGTGGATCACAAGGTCAGGAGATCGAGACCATCCTGGCTAACACAGTGAAACCCTGTCTCTACTAAAAATATAAAAAATTAGCCGGGCGTGGTGGCATGTGCCTGTAGTCCCAGCTACTCAGGAGGCTGAGGCAGGAGAATCACTTGAACTCAGGAGGCAGAGGTTGCAGTGAGCCGAAATCATGCCATTGTACTCCAGCCTGGGTAACAGAGCGAGACTCAGTCTCAAAAAAAAAAAGTTTTTCTTTCTTTGGGAAGAAGCCATCTGCATTTAATAGCAGAAGATATTTATCCAGGGCTTGATTTGGAACTCTTTTTTCTACTGCATAATTGTGCTCTTGGCTTGAATAGACCCCTTAAGTGCTTTACCCATCACTTTTAAAAAGTATGACAGGCCGGGCACGATGGCTCATGCCTGTAATCCCAGCATTTGGGAGGTCAAGGCAGGGGGATCACCTGAGGTCAGGAGTTTGAGACTGGCCTGGCCAACATGGGGAAACCCTGTCTCTACAAAAATACAAAAAAAATTAGGCGGATGTGATCCCAGCTACTTGGGAGGCTGCGGCAGCAGGATCACTTGAATCTGGGAGGCGGAGGTTGCAGTGAGTTGAGATCGCTCCAGTGCACTCCAGCCTGGGCGACAGAGAGAGGCGTGGTCTCAAAAAAAAAAAAAGTAGGACAGATAGATAGCATGACTCCAAGGGAAACAATAATATAGGGCATCAGCTTCTTAGACTCCTAACTTGACGGCAAACAACGCCCATACATATGTGATCTGTACTCACATGTCAAGCAAACAGACTTTAACTTATTACATGGAAAATACTACATTGCTCAGTAAGGCTGAGCTAAGTAGAGAAACAATATCATACTCAGATGTGAAGTTGAGTCAACTACCAAAGTACTAGGCATCAATGAACACAACTGAAGACATGAAAACCAGGATCATAAATATAAAATAGCTTATCTTCCTCATTCAGAAAATCCCCTAAAATGTACAAAAATAACAGACCAGATGCATTTTTCTTTTTATTTAATTTTTTAAAATTTCTTTTTAATATTTGTTTATAATCAATCTGGGCCAGCTTGTTACTATTTCTAATTTTTAACTTTTCTTTAGTAAATTATAAAAATATCATTTCCTGTAACAAATTCAGACAATCTAAAAGTATGATCTTCCAAACAAGAATGCTGAGTTCCTTAGAGGCAGTGTTCTTGTCCATCATGCTTAACACTATACCCTTACCACCTAACATAGTGCCTGACACTAGGTAAGTGCTCAGTAAGCATTATGCATGGAAATAAGAATAACATGAAAAGTTAAGGTATTCCAATACCTTCACCTCTACCTATTCAATCAGCTACATATAAATACACATGTACACAGTAGAGTTTTACATAAAAATTAGACCATACCATAAACACTATTCTTTAACTGACTTTTTTCCCCTTATAGAGTTCAGTGTTTTAAACTTTCATATTTCTAGCTTCAAAATGTCTTGACTCCTTTAATGGCCTAAGTCAAGCTCCAAAACTGTAAATCCTTAAAAACTTATAGGGGTTTTAGATGAATACTCTGACCATTTGCTGGGCTCCTTGTCTTACTCTTTGTAAATGAGGATTATACTAATGCTACATTTATCTGGATATAGCAAGCAATAAGATGGTCCACAGACATGACTTTTCTAGATAATCCCCCTTTTTATGAAAAAATGTTCAAATTTATTAGTCATCAGAGAAATTAAATTAATTAAAACCACCGAATGGGCCGGGTGCGGTGGCTCACGCCTGTAATCCCAGCACTTTGGGAGGCCGAGGCAGGAAGATCACCCGAGGTCGGGAGTTCGAGACCAGCCTGACCAACATGGAGAAACCCCATCTCTACTAAAAATACAAAATTAGCCAGGCTTGGTGGCGCATGCCTGTAATTCCAGCTACTCGAGAGGCTGAGACAGGAGAACCACTTGAACCCGGGAGGTGGAGGCTGCAGTGAGCCGAGATCACGCCACTGCACTCCAGCCTGGGTGACAGAACAAGACTCCATCGCAAAAAACAAACAAACAAACAAACAAACAAAAAACAAACCAAAAAAACCCGCCAAATGATAGCACTACACACCTACCAGCTAATAAAGAATTCCTTTGTTTTAATAACAGCTTTATTGAGATACAGTTCAAATACCAATTTATTCATATAAAGTATAAAATTCAATGGTTTTTAATATACTCACAGTTGTGCAACCATCCATTTTAGAACATTTTTATTCACTCCCCTAAGAAATTCATACCCATTAGCTGTCACTTCTCATTTCCTCCCAACCCCTCCAACCCTAGACAATCACTAATCTACTTTCTGTCTCTATAGATTTACCTATTCTGGACATTTCATAAGTGGAAGATAATTTCTTTTTCAAAATATTAGTCATTTTGGGAAAACTTTTTCTTAATTAACACCCAGTTTTTCCTTTTTAAACAGATTATAAGAATCCCAAGGTAACCATTCTTGATACTCAATGTTCGTCACTATAAATAACAAATACAAAAATATTATAATGAGGTGATATCCTTATGGGCTTTTGAGATCTATCAGGTGGTTTGAGTTTTGATTGCCCCAGGATGTAGTGCCTAAAAACTAGAAAACAGAAAGAAATGTCCTTCCAATAATTCTAATAGCTCTTTTCTCTGTAGGCAGCTGTCACTCTTTACTCTCATCACCTGAGTTCTGTGGTATAATCACAATATATAACTTCTTGAAGTTGCTTATGAAAAAGACTTTACCTTTTTATGAAGTAAATTTCACTGGTTTGGTTTGATACATAGACTTAATGAAAACAACTAAAGGAAGTAAACAGAGAATATTTTGATTTATTTTTATAGGTTGCTAGTCTGTGGCTCTAACTTTTGCTATTATGATAGTCAGTTGTCTTTAAAGAATTGCCTATATTCTGTCTGCTTCCTCATTTCACACTAAGGCCTTCCAAATTAAGCAATTCAAAGGTTATTTCTCAATCTTGATCTTATTCTAAACGCTTTCTCCTTCCCAAAATTCTCTTCTTCATTGGCATCCAAGAGGCTTCTTCTCCCTCTTGGTTCATCTCGAACCCCTCAAATCACTGTTTCCCATGCTAATTCTACTTCCTCTCTCTCCCTTAAATGATGGTCTGTCTTCTTATTCAACGTACTCCTTGAACAATATCTTCTACTGCTTCTCCTTTGGCTCCTCCCTTCATGATGACAAATCACAAATATATTTCTAGCACAGACACCTCAACTAGACTGTCCCTTAGGTCCCTCAAAATCACCAGAGACAAGATGGAATTCATTATCCATTCTCTTCCACTCCAGAAAACTATCTCCTCCTGATTTTCCTTTCCTAGTTAATGACACCCCCTTTACCCAGTGACCTAAACTAGAAGCCTGAAAGTCATCTCATTTATTTCTCCTCATTGGCCCTTATTTCTCTTTATTGGCCATCATCCAACAGACACACTGATTCATTTCCTTAAATTCTCACATCCATCTCCTTCTCTCCATTTCAAATGCTACTACCTAAGCTCAGGTTTCCTAACTGGTATTTTTGCCTCCAGTCTTGCCCAAATCATCCAATCTTTTCTTTAATTACCACCAAGTAATCATTTTAAAAACATATAAATCTGGTATCACTTCTGTATTTAAGTTCCTTAAATGGCTCCTTGTTACCTGCACGATAACATCTAAACTCCTGAGCGCCGCAAACAGGTACTCCATGATCTGGCCCCTCTCATCTTCTGCCCCTTCTCTCACTATTTCTCCAGGTTTTCTCCATACAAAACCAGTAAGAGCTGCCCTGTATCTAGCTGTGTCATGCCTTTTGTCTTTGCACCTATACTGCTCTTTCCTATTTCACTGTGAATATCTCTCTATTATATCGCTTACCAAACTGTACATGCTATTACTTGGATATATGTTTATCTCCTCTATTAGAATAAAAGCTCCTTGAAAACAGAAGCCATTTCTTATTTATTTTTGAATTCCCACAAAAGAAAACAGTGTCTGGTATACAGTAAGCATTCAATAAATGTCTGCTGAGTAAGTTCTCCGGATAATGTTGTCAAAAGCCTGAGCTCTGTATGAATGAAATTTCCTGTCTTTCAGTCCCTTTCATGATTCCCAAACCTTCCCACGTCCTCTGTCCTTTATTCTCAGTTATGACAGACCCTCTGTACCTTAATCTTATAGTCATCTCCTCCAGAGACGAACAGTGGCTGCTGCTTATGGAAGTCAATGCCTCGCACTGGACCTGGTGGAGAAGGCAGGCAATGTATGTTAGACAGAGCTATCCTTTCTAATCTCTAAGGTGATTCCTATTCAGGATTTTTCAGTTCTATCATTTCCACATTCTTTAATCATAGAGGAATCCATGTCAAACAAGGCTTAAAATACCCCAGGATATTATAAATACTTATACTCCTTTAACTTCCTCCTAGAAATATCTCACCATCATGTTCATCAAACTTGTCAATGAGAGTGCACATCCGATAGTCCCATAACTGGATGACCCCATTATGTAAACTAGTCAGGATCCAAGGTCTTTTGGGGTGAAAGCTGAGCCCTGAAAAAAATAGAAAATGACACAATGAGCTAACTAAGCCCCATGATGTCACCTTCTGTGAATTCTGATAAGAAAAAGAAATATCAAGGTTAATCCTAGGTTCATTCATTCATTCGACATGCTTGATGATTTTTTACTGGATGCCAGACATCGTGAATTTTATGTTTGGTACTAGATTTTTGTTATATTCCTTTACATATTCTTGGGCTTTGCTCTAGGATACAATTAAGTTACTTGGAATCAGTTGATCATTTCAAGGCTTGCTTTTAGGTTTTATTACAGGGGGGCTACAGCAGCCTTCATTCTAGGCTTAATCTGGAACCACTATTAAAGCAATAGCCATCTGAGGTCTCTATTTGAAGCCCTGTAATATTAGGAAGTCTTTCCATTCTGGCAAATAGGAACACAAACTAGTCCCAGCCCTGTGTGAACTCTGGGGATTGCTCTGCTTTCTCCTTTCCATTGGTCCTTTTTCAGGTTTTGAATAGTTTTCTCACATGCAGATCAGTACTCAAACAAAAAGACCTGAGAGGACATCCTGCAGATCTCTAGTGCTCTCTCTCTGCAGCTCCCTCTCCTCCGGTATTTTGCCCAACAAAATCTAGCCATCTTTGCTTCCCCACACTCTAAACTTATGTCTCCTCAGAAAAACCAAGGGATTCCCCTCTTCACTGAAGCCTAAAAACTCTCAGGCAGTAACCTATGACAATCATAGGACTCACCTTGTTTATTTCCCTTCTCTGGAGAATTATTTTCCTGCACTGCCTGTTGCCCAATGTCTGTGAGCAATGTATGAACCTTTGTTTCATACATTTTGTTCAGTTGTATAGTTAAGGTGGGAAGGTAAATCTGGCCCTTGTTATTCTATCATGACTGGAAATGGAAGTCCCCAGAGGTAACAACTACTAACAGTTTGAAGTGTATCCTTTCAGATTTTTAATGCAGTTACACATAGACATAGGCCTTAGTATTTTATGAAAGTGGGGATCACGTTATGACGTTGTTCTGCAAACTTCTCACTTAACTATATAATATGGATCTCATGAAAGTACATATAAACATAACCTCATTCTTTTTAACTACAAGGGACAAATGTACTACACTTATATTATTCTAACAGGCATTTTGTCGCCCAATTTTTGGCTATCAGAAGAGCCTACTGAAGATACTTCTACACATCATCTAGCCTATTTGCATTATTACTTACTGCTCTAGGCTAAAGACCTGTGAGATTGCTCAGGAATAGAATATGTGCACTTAACATTTTAGTACATATAGTTTAAATGTAAAAACACTGTATCAATATACAGTCTCATGAAGTTTATGGAGGTGCCCATTTTGCACACAGGCTGTTATCAGCTATTTGTTGTTTTGTTTTATAAATCTAAGACCCTCCCCCCCAAAAAGTAACTTCACTTTTTTTTTTTTTTTTTGCATTTCTTTCATTACTAGTGAGGTGGAACTATTTTAATTATTTATTGAACATTTACAATTTTTCTTCTAAATTGTCTATTTTTCCATTAGGTTCTTTTTTTTAAATTATGCTATATAAGTACACTCAACAATGGATGTTTGCCCTCAAATATTATGACATCTTTGTTTTTCCTTCTGTACTGCCCAGCAAGAAATTAGGAGCAGAAAAGAAAACTGAAAGATTATGAAGACCCATTTCACATTTCACCTATACAGGTCTCAGAAATTCTTAATGGTACCCACCTTTCAAGGTCACGTTTCCCAAGAGACTTAGAAACTGCTCAGAATATATTCACACATTGATAACAACCTCCAGTTTTTGAGCTACTGAGTCTACACCAGGCGCTGTAATAAATACACTCCATATACTTTCTCATTTTAATTCTCTCTATAAAAGCCTATTTTACAGATGAGGAAATACAGACTTAGAGACCTTAAGTAAGTCACCCAAGTCATACAGCTTGTTAGTGGATGTCTCAGGATTCCAAGGCAAGCCCATCTGACTTCAAAGACCAAGTTTAACCACTTTGTTACGCTGCATCTTACTAAATATTCTAGATACTATTTTTTCCAGGTCTCCGGAGACCTTACTTCTCTGCCTTTCACAGTCTAACATTCTGAGGCTAATACTGCGATCTCAGTATTTGCCCTCCACCCCCAAAGACCCACAATCGAGCTCTAGAGCTGCCATACTTAGCAAATAAAAACACGAGATGCCCAGATAAATTTGAACTTCTGGTAAGCAACGACAGACTAAAAAACTATTCATTGTTTACCTGAAATTCAAATTTAACTGGGTGTCCTGCATTTTATCTGGCAACTCTATCAAGTTGAGACTTTATTGGGGTTATAAGCCTCAAGTACTATTTCCGGGTAGTAATTAAAGCCGAATGGAGGCACTGATGTTGAGATGCTGCAGCCAAGGCCTCCTTAAGTGAGGTAGCCACTACTCGTCTCCAAAAGAGCTACTGACTCGGGTGCGAGTAACAGAGATCGAGACTCAGTCCCCAGGGCCACTCCATATAACACAGTCATCAAAAAGCCAACAGATCACAGGGCCTTTGCAGCAGAACAAATCGGGAGCACAGCCAAGAGGGAAATGGAGAAGAAAGAATAGGGAGGGGGTCTAAGGAATCCCCTGCAGTGTGGGAGCCACTTTATAAGTAAATCGAAGCCCAAGGACACACCAAAGAAGAGGGGACTGGAGAACCGCTAGTCAGGCTAACCTCTCTCCCACCCTCCGTCTTCCCCCGGGTCCGTCTGGTGGGCCCTTTTCGACCAGCACCTCTACCCATTTTCTCTTCCCTGGTGTCAGCGCCGCTCCTGACATCCAACCTCCATGTTCCCCCTTTTATTCTCCACTACCTTTGACCCGCGCGCTCTTGGTCTCGAATTTGGTTAGCATCTCTCAGGTCTCCGACTCCGATGTCTTAATCCGAGCCCCGACACACCCTGCTGCCCTTCCTCCACGTCAGCGACCCTCTCCCGCGGTTTCCGGAAGCGCCTGGAAACACGAACTTCCGGTCTCTTGGGCTCCGGGCCACAGAGACGGTGTCAGTGGTAGCCTAGAGAGGCCGCTACCCGACAGGAGCCGAACTGGGGCTTCCGCTCAGCGGAGAGGCAAGATGGCCACTGCAGGGGGTGGCTCTGGGGCTGACCCGGGAAGTCGGGGTCTCCTTCGCCTTCTGTCTTTCAGCGTCCTACTAGCAGGTGAGGCCTCCGCGCCCGTGAGCTCCGTTCTCTAAGGGGAACTCTCCGGATCGGCCCAGCCGCGACCGCCACTGTCTCCCTTCTGGTTCCTGCTGCCCCTCTGTCCCCTCACCCTGTAAATCCTCTTTCTTTTTCGTTCCCACGACAGAAGTTCCCCTTTTGCCTGGACCTGAAGGTCCCTTCTCCCCTGCAGCACGTCGTGTCGCTTCACTCCCTTCTCTAGGCCTCTTCCTGGACTTCGAGCCTGACCTTCTCCCACTTTGTCCAGATGTCTCGTTTTTCACACAACCCCAGCCACCCACCCCACAGTCGAAAGGAACAGGTGTGAAAGTTAGCTTTCTTCCCCGCGTTTAGACTTTTTGAGACGAAAGCAATCTTGTTCTGTGGGTGCTGTGCGGCGCTTAAAAGGTAGATTTCTTATTTCTTCCTCTATTGATTACACCCTAGGTCTGTGTCCCTCTGCCTTGCTTCAGGTTTTTTTTTTTTTTTTTTTTTTTAAATCAGTAAAGCAAGAATAAGGTAGGATATGGGTACTCTTAACTGTGAAGACCCTGAAGTAACGATTCAAGGAAGTTTTGGCATTTATAATGTACTTAAGTGTTTGCTGATACGCGTTCATTTACTGATAACATGGCTTTTTAGTTGGTCACGCCCTAAAATGCAAATGCCTGTATATAACTATGACTGTGCCTTCCCCCAGTTCACATTGTTTTTAAAGATCCTCAAAGGAGAAACTACAGCTGCCCCACACTGTGGGCACACACATGACCTACTGATGTTAAATTAACTGACCGGTGTATGTCATAAGGTTTCTCTCAATTCTGTTCACACTCTTGGAAAAATGTCTCAGAAAGTTTTCTTAGCCCAGCACCTTTGTATTAACCGATTAGTAATATACATACAGGATATACAAGCAGAAGTGTGATCACCTGTGCAACCAGAATCTGGCAAATCTAAGGTGAAACACTTTCCTTTGACCAAGTTTTCTCTCTTTTAGTGTCACTGTCAATGGCGCTACATGGACTTTGTAATAACCCTTTGAGGCACATAGCTGGGTGCCATGTAGAGCATGTATCTGTTACGATAATGTGCCCAAGAAATAAGAAGAATGGACTTTAATCTCATTTTAGAAAGTATGATATTAAATGATTTACCCAAGCCATACATCAGATTAATGACACGATAGAAGCTAGTACCTGTGTCTCTCAAATTTTTCTTAACACTTTTTATCTTCCGATCAGGTTTGTGCAGGGGAAACTCAGTGGAGAGGAAGATATATATCCCCTTAAATAAAACAGCTCCCTGTGTTCGCCTGCTCAACGCCACTCATCAGATTGGCTGCCAGTGTGAGTTGAGACGGATTCATGTTTGTGGACATTGATATTTGTCTGTGCCCTAGATACTAAGTAACATCCATGTCCTCCTTAGGAGTTTTGACACTCATGTTGGACTGTGTGTAGGCAGTTACAGAGAACCGTCTGTCAAGCTAGGCTAGATAATTAATAAGAACTAACATTTAGTAAATGCTGCATACCAAGCTTTTTACATGTGCATCTCATACAACCCCCACCACAACCCCACAAAATAGGTCTTACTGTTATTGTCACTTTATAAATGATGAAACTAAAACTTAAAGAAGTTGAGTAACTTTCCCAAGATCATACTGGTAATAAGTGATGACGCCAGGATTTGGTGGCCCAAGCACTAAGCTGGGAGGCCTTTTTTTTTTTTTTTTTTTTTTGAGATGGAGTTTCACTCTTGTCCTCCAGGCTGGAGTGCAATGGCATGATCTCGGCTCACTGTGACCTCTGCCTTCTGGGTTCAAGCAGTTCTCCTGCCTCAGCCTCTTGAGTAGCTGGGATTACATGCACCTGCCAGTATGCCCAGCTAATTTTTGTATTTTTAGTAGAGATGGTGTTTCACCATGTTGGCCAGGCTGGTCTTGAACTCCTGACCTCAAGTGATCCACCCACCTTGGCCTCCCAAAATGCTGGGATTACAGGCGTGAGCCACCACACCCAACCAAGCCAGCACTCTTAACCACCCTATTATACTGTTTTTTAAGGAGAAAAAAGTCTCATATTCTATGGTGTCCAGTCATCACTTGCACTCTGAACTTTTTGGAACCAAAATGGGCTTCTTAAAGGCAATGAACTATCTGAAGAGAAGGCACTGAAAATGCCAAACAGGCTGGGCGCAGTGGCACATGCCTGTAATCCCAGCACTTTGGAAGGCCAAGGCGGGTGGATCACTTGAGGTCAGGAGTTTGAGACCAGTCTGCCAGCATGGTGAAACCCCCCCATCTCTACTAAAGATACAAAAATTAGCCGGCTGGCTGCTGTGGCATGCCTGTAGTCCTAGCTTCTCAGGAGGCGGAGGCAGGAGAATCCCTTGAGCCCAGGAGGCGGAGGTTGCAGTGAGCCGAGATTGTGCCACTGTACTCCAGCGTAGGTGACAGAGTGAGACACTGTCTGAAAAAAAAAAAGAAAGAAAGTGCCAAATAATTGCAAGAGGAATTAGTGAAGCATTCTATTTATCCTTTTTTAAAACTTTTTTTTTCCTTAAATTCAACTGACAGGCCATTTATTTTTATGCTTTGTGTGTTCCAAGAAAAGGTGCCATGACACTGTGGCTTTAAAAACTGTCAAAATCATAGGGCAGGAAAAGTAGTAATCTAAAGGCTAACCTGCTATCTTCAGATTTTGTTTCCCATGGACAATAGCTCTGTCAGAATGTAGTTTTGCAGATAAGCAGGAAACTTGGGGTCTGATACTGGCTTCTTCATCATCAAATTGATCACCTCTGAATTTCAGTTTACCCCTGGAATAATGGTTGGAATACTTGCATAAAGCTGAAAGTCAAATACCTCTTAATAGTTGTTTATTGATGATGCTAGGTAAATAGGGTGGTCTCAGAAGTGCTGTATAATTTCCTGAAGACTTCTTCCAATTTGGTAAGAGAAAACTGGGACACTGAGAAGTGAAGGACTTGTTCGTGGAAGCAGTTACTACTTTTTTAGCTATCTTTCCGTGAGCTATAGTATCTGTTAATTGTCCCATGTCCCTGCTATACAAAGCACTGGGAGTAGGTTGACTGGTTCCAAACAGCCCCAAATAAAGTTTTTGTTGTACTTAGTTTCTTTTTTTTTTTTTTTTTTTGAGATGGAGTCTCGCTCTCTCGCCCAGGCTGGAGTGCAATGGCACGATCTCAGCTCACTGCACCCTCCGCCTCCCAGGTTAAAGCAATTCTCCTGTCTCAGCTTCTTGAATAGCTGGGATTACAGGCGCGTGCCACCGTGCCCAGCTAATTTTTTGTATCTTTAGTAGAGGCGGGGCTTCACCATGTTGGCCAGGCTGGTCTCGAACCCCTGACCTCGTGATCTGCCCGCCTTGGCCTCCCAAAGTGCTGGGATTACAGGCATGAGCCACCATGCCCAGCCTTCTGGACTTAGTTTCTGAACTGGTTTGTAGGTAGAAGAGAGCTAGGTTCAGGGTGGGCTGAGATCAGACTGCTGGTCTTGCTGGAACCTCACTATAAAGTACAGAAGGCCAGGACTCCATCCTCTTGTAACTGGGCTCTAAGAAAACTCCTTTGGGAATGAGTCATTCTACTCTATGTTCTTAAAACAGCTCTGTAGGAAGCAAAGCCTCTAGAGGTAAAGCCAAGTGCCAATACAGAGAAACAAGAGGGGGTAAGTGGGACTCTGGCCACTTCCTCATTAAGATCTTGGTTCCTTTTTAACCTACTTATTTCCAGATCTTACTTCGTCATATCTGTCTTTTCTGAGCAGGCTATGCCCTTTTGAATTAGTGTAGCTAACATGATAAAACTAAGGAGAAAAAGTGATACCCAGATTTGATTTCTGATTATAATGCTCTGCTTCTCTTGGACACTTTAAAGTTCTCAAAGGGGGCTTTAAATAGGTTTCTTTTCCCTCCCTCCTTCTATCCTTTCTTCCTTCTTTCATCTGTCCCCACAGTATGAGATCAGTAGAGGTAGTAAACCTCATTGAAGGCCCAGAGAAAATAAGCAAGACTACAAAATAAGACTACACCATTACTAGTTGGAACCCAGATTAGAATCCCGGTTTTTTTCAGTCCAGTATCATAGTTTGTCTTCTTCCTGTCCTCCCTGGAGTTGAAGTTTTGGTGTGTGTGTGTGTGTGTGTGTGTGTGTGTCAGACTCTCACTATGTCACCCAAGCTGGAGTGCTGTGGCACAATCTCAGCTCACTGCAGCCTCTGCCTCCCAGGTTCAAGCAATTCTCCTGCCTCAGCCTCCTGAGTAGCTAGCATTACAGGTGTGCGCCATCACACCTGGCTAATTTTTGTATTTTTAGTGGAGATGGGGTTTCACCATGTTGGCCAGGCTGGTCTCGAACTCCTGACCTCAAGTGGTCCACCCACCCACTTCGGCCTCCCAAAGTACTGGGATTACAGGCATGAGCCACTGCGCCCGGCCGAAGTTATATATGTTTTAGTTGCCACCCTACCTGTTCCTTTTCCCATGTTTTAAATGCTGTGGCAAGGGCCGGGCATGGTGGCTCACTCCTGTAATCCCAGCACTTTGGGAGGCTGAGTGGGCATTTAAAACTCTAAAGTGATTCTGATACACAGCCAGGGCTGAGAACTACTGGTCTAAAATAATTTATGAATAACATATCCAATTTTCTGTGGGGAGAAGACTCACAGGGAGACCCTAGGATATCTCCACTCAGATCACTGGGGACTTAAGGAGTAATACCTAATGCCTTGAATTATGTAGAATTCAAAGTATTCTGGACTCTGGGTCATCCATCCTCTAATACAGTGCTTCCCAATCTTTATCATGTCATGAGACACATAGAAAATGTTATTTGTATGGCATCCTGGCACATAGAGAAATGGGTGATATTTTCAGGGCATCCTGGGATAAATGATAAGTAGGCTCCTGGCTGGAGGTGACTTTGGAAACTCCAGGTTTCCTGGAATAAGGAAAACCAATGAGAGCACATCTCTGTTCCATTCGAAGCTTATCAATTGGGAAGCTCTGTTTTAGAAACCTCAGAGTTCTTGATTAACCTCATCTAAAACCAGCCAGAAGCAAGTAAAGTCATTCCCAAAAAGGGCAAAAGGAATGACGATCCAGGAAGGCTCCTGAGGCCAAGGGCATGTATGCATGTGTTTTTACAAAGGAAGATTCAAAGCTAAAACCCTGAGCTAGAGATTTAGTGGCATTTCCTAGAGAAAATATCGGTTTGAAAACTTTGATGTCTATTGTTGTAGAATCTTATGTATATGGCTAAATAAGGTTGAGGGCAGAGGGCAAGAAAATGAAGTTCACAGAAACTTTCTGGCATATAATGAGTCCTCTTGTGCTCTTTTGTATTCCATTCCCTCCTTATAACCTTCAGATGGAGCTGGGGCAACAGCTTTTCAGTTCAAATCTAGAGGTGCCTGTATTCACCCAAATGTGTTGTGACATCTTTAGGGGATAAAAGATACGCAGAATCAGTGAGGCAAAGTCAGAATTGTTAACTATGGGAGCTTTAATTTGACTCATTCTGTCCTGGCAGCTTCAATTAGTGGAGACACAGGGGTTATCCACGTACTAGAGAAAGAAGAGGACCTACAGTGGGTATTGACTGATGGCCCCAACCCCCCTTACATGGTTCTGCTGGAGAGCAAGCATTTTACCAGGTAAGAACTAGATGTATCTGCTGGGAAAACATCCATAGAGGGAAAGTTTCAGTAAACAGTCCTCCCACTTATTAGTGAAAACTTCCCTTGGCTGCCCTGGTCTGGTCAGGGTAGAGGGTGGGGTGGTCCTCAGAAGGAAAGGTATACCATCAAAAGAAATGATCTTGAGCTTAGGGCTAAATTTCACCTACCTGTCCCTGAGTAACCCTGGGCATCCCTCCCTTCCCTCCCTGGGGTCCTTACTCACTAAAGCTCTACTTTTTAGAGCAGATCATTGTCCAGGCTCAGAATTTAGAGACTGAAAGGGAAGAAATAAGTCAACAATCTGATTCCCCTAGTTCCCCATTTGTTTACATCCTGGAGGCAGGATGTCAGGCTGTCTGACACCTTCCTGTGTTCCTTCATGGAATTCCTTTCCTATTCCAGGGATTTAATGGAGAAGCTGAAAGGGAGAACCAGCCGAATTGCTGGTCTTGCAGTGTCCTTAACCAAGCCCAGTCCTGCCTCAGGCTTCTCTCCTAGTGTGCAGTGCCCAAATGATGGGTTTGGTAAGTGTCTCAAAGGATCAGGAGAGCCTGCTGTCACCTAAGGCTCACTGTTGCTTCAGTCTTATGTCTTTGTGAGGGATGTATGTGTGTTTGTGTCTGTGTGTAGTGTCAGTAACTGACTCCCAAACAGGAGGTAGTGCTTGTTTGTCTTTGCTGCTCATCCCTTCCCTCTCCTGTTTCCCCTTCCTTTGCCTTACCTGGCATTATCTCTTTTTGTCATGTGTTCACATCCCTAATCTTACAGCCTAAGATTCCCTGATACCATTGTCTTTCTATTTTAGTGTGGATGATAATAGACTTCATGCCTACTTCTTTGAGTCACCACCTCCTTTTGAACTCTTAGTCCCAACTGAAAGATTCTTCCGCCCTCACCTGGTTCCTAAGTACTTGGTGTCCCAGTAACCAGTCCCCCTATTCCCCATCCTTCCCTTCAGGTGTTTACTCCAATTCCTATGGGCCGGAGTTTGCTCACTGCAGAGAAATACAGTGGAACTCACTGGGCAATGGTTTGGCTTATGAAGACTTCAGTTTCCCCATCTTTCTTCTTGAAGATGAAAATGAAACCAAAGTCATCAAGCAGGTAATGATGCTGCCAGCTCCTAGCAATTCCAGTTAGAAAGAAGATTATTTTTCTAGCCAGGTGTGGTGGTGTGTGCACGTAGTCCCAGCCACCCAGGAGGCTGAGACAGGAGGATCGCTTGAGGCCAGGAGGCAGAGGTTTCAGTGAGCTGAGATGGCACCATTGAACTCCAGCCTGGATGACAGAGCAAGATCCCGTGTCACCAAAAAAAAAAAAAAGAAAGAAAGAAAGGGGATTATTTTATAGGCTGTCCTATTTGGAGGGTGGCTCATTCTACTGGTACACCTGCTGAAAGATGGTTGCTCCGAAAAGAACCAAGATGTTTATTTTTCTCACATTCTTTCCCCACATTTTGCTCCTGCCTGATATTACAACATTAAAGCCTTTTAGACTAGAAGAAAATATAAAGAATATCTGAAAGAATAATATGAAACAAGGTACACAGCCCAGGTTAAGAACCACTAGTATCATAAAAAAAAGCATTGGACTAGAGATTGAGAAATTCAATTTGGTAATTTCTGAGCTTCTTTTTACTTCTAATGTGCCTTAATTCTGATCTAGTATTTCCATTTTGACTCATAGAGTAGTTAAGAGATTTGTCCAAAGTTGCATGGTGAGTTGATCTCCAAGCTGTGTCATATCTGATTTCCTATCTCTAGTTTGGTGCTCTTTGTATCGGATCACACTGAATGTTTTCAGTGGCTGAATCTTCAAATTGGGCCAGGCCATCTGGAATGGGATGATTTCATCTCCAACTAAACCACTGAGTCTGCAACCCTTTGTAACTCTTGATGAGTTTCTCTCTTTGACCTTGTAGAACCTATGGTTGTACCAGGATTACTATAGCTCAGGGATAAATGTCTCCGAAAAGGGTGTGGCTCCATCCCAAAAGGATGGAACTGGGCCCTCCTCCTTCTGGGATGTAAGGGAGGGCCTCCACAAACTAGCTGTCTCAGTGGGGTCCATTTCCCCTTTCAGTGCTATCAAGATCACAACCTGAGTCAGAATGGCTCAGCACCAACCTTCCCACTGTGTGCCATGCAGCTCTTCTCACACATGCACGCTGTCATCAGCACTGCCACCTGCATGCGGCGCAGCTCCATCCAAAGCACCTTCAGCATCAACCCAGGTAGGGCAGATCCAAACCATGAGAGTAATGGAATAAGGGGCAGAGGGAGAGTGGAACCAGGCCAGGGAATGTTAGAGAGACTGTAACAGGGAAGGAGTAGACACCATGAAGGAGCTCTGCATGGGAGAACTAGAAACAATTCTGAAAAATTTAGGCAGCTTGTTCCTAAAGTGGATGGTGGCAGAGAAGCCAACTTCGGACTGTTGGAAGTAGAGAAAACGACTTAGAGTCCGTAGGGCACTGATCAGAGATTTCCAGTGTTGCCTTTATAGCTGCCCTCTTCTTTAGCCTTGTTGATCTCTCATTGTTTGTGTCCTGCTTAGAAATCGTCTGTGACCCCCTGTCTGATTACAATGTGTGGAGCATGCTAAAGCCTATAAATACAACTGGGACATTAAAGCCTGACGACAGGGTTGTGGTTGCTGCCACCCGGGTGAGTGTTGGCTTCTGATCAGGATGGGCAGGGCTGGCACAAAAAGAGCTGGGAGGCCCCGCTGTAGCATATCAGATTTCAAAGTTGCTAAATTGGGAAGCCTCAAATGGGGAGGAATCTGGGCTGTGGGACTCCTGGGTTGTCTCCCTTGCCACAGGACAGGTATATTCTCTTGACTGGAGCAAGAAAGGAGGTTTGGGGCCAGTTTTAAAGTATATATCCCCTGACTTTTCTTCTGTTGTACCTAGCTGGATAGTCGTTCCTTTTTCTGGAATGTGGCCCCAGGGGCTGAAAGCGCAGTGGCTTCCTTTGTCACCCAGCTGGCTGCTGCTGAAGCTTTGCAAAAGGCACCTGATGTGACCACCCTGCCTCGCAATGTCATGTTTGTCTTCTTTCAAGGGGTAAGGGCTCTTTGGCTGGAGTGCAGTGGCAGGGAAGAAAGAGGATAGTAAAGATGAGAGTGGCTACTGGTTGGAGAATACCTCAGCACTTGACCTAAGTTGTTAACCAGCACAGAGCTTCTGGATGTGTCTACATGTGTCTCCCCTTTAGATTCCTCCATTTTAGGAAGCTTAGATTCCTTCTTTTTAGGAAGCTTTTACACCCTGAATTGATATGTAACCAGCCTTCTCTTTCCCCCCGATAAGATATATTGGAGGTGGCCTTTTACTTTTATTCTCTGGACTCCTTTACTGCTATCTCCATCCAGGAGCCCTTAGGCTCCTGACTCTCATCGCTAGGACCACAGCCCTAGAATAAGGGAACAGCATCTGTGGCTGAGTCACTGGAGGTGGAAGCAGACACATAATAGCTGATGTTCATCTTAGGCCTTTACTAAGGCTACTTTCCCCATTTCTGGGCTTGAGAAGTCTTGTAATACATATATATGAGGGATAGTCACAGCTGGGAGGTGGGGCCAAGAGAAGCTGAAAGTCACATGACTGTAAGCTGACTAGCAGTTGAGGTGACCTGAGACAGTTGTCTTGCCTACAGCTTTGATGATCTGGCCTTCTTCGAGGCTCTCCTAACCCTTTGGAATCTCTGTTCCCCCTCCCACCTACCTCCATCTCTCAGGAAACTTTTGACTACATTGGCAGCTCGAGGATGGTCTACGATATGGAGAAGGGCAAGTTTCCTGTGCAGTTAGAGAATGTTGACTCATTTGTGGAGCTGGGACAGGTATGTGGCATGTCCCCCAGCCCCTTCATTTTTAATTAAATCTTCCTCCTTTGTTGTTCTGCGGTCTTAACTGCAGGAACCACCGCCTCTTCCCTTGACTTCTATCCCCTAGGCATAGCCCAGAACAGGAGACTGATTCTAAGTGTTGTTTCTTCATCTTCCCCCCAGGTGGCCTTAAGAACTTCATTAGAGCTTTGGATGCATACAGATCCTGTTTCTCAGAAAAATGAGTCTGTACGGAACCAGGTAACCTGAGCATCTCCCCTGATTTCCTGTTCCTACAGCTCAGAATCCAGACCTCAACCCCTGCCCTGTTTCCACCAACCCCTGCCCTGTTTCCACCAACCCCCAGGGCCTGTGAGACAGGGTAAGAGACAGGATTGGATTGGGTGTTGGCCAAAGGATGAACACCAGAGCTGTTGTTGCTGCTGGGAAGAATCAGGAGCTCAGTGGCATTCCATTGGTTCCCTGGACTGGGTAGTTCTCTGATCATTTGTTGCCTAGCAGACTACCACTGCCCATTAAGGATAGGTGAGTGACTAGCTCCCTTCTTGCCTTGCTGCCCCATGGATCCAATTGTCAAGGCTGCTCTGCCCAAGTCCTGGCTGTGTCACACTCGCTGCCCAACTTGTCCTCCACTTTCCTCATTGCTTGTTCAAAACCTTCCCTTCCCTCTAGGTCCACCTTTAGGTCTGCTTTTTTCCAGGTGGTCCTCTTTCTGCAATTCCAGCCTTCAGCATCATCCCTGCTCTGGACTCCTGTAGCATTTAAAGAATTGGTTATCTGTTTGGCATTCAGCACGCAGTTTTCTATTATTATTTGCGCCCTCCAATTCTGCACAATAAATAATAAGTGAAGCATCCACTGAGGATAAATCAGAGTCTTGAAGACAGTAGAATTTACTTATAAATATGAAAAAAAAAGGTCTCTTCTTTATGCCCCAATTTTCTAACTCTAAAAAGAATGGTGGAAGCTACAGGAAATTCAGAGAGCCTTGGTCCCAAAAGGCTTGAGGGATAAAGGTCTACTAGAGATAGGGTAGCTCCCCAAGCAGGGGACTTGAAGTATAGAGCATTTCAGCCCTAAAAGAGACCTCCTGCTTCCCATCCCCCAGCCTCCCATCAGTTAATCTCCCTCGTACCCCCCAGGTGGAGGATCTCCTGGCCACATTGGAGAAGAGTGGTGCTGGTGTCCCTGCTGTCATCCTCAGGAGGCCAAATCAGTCCCAGCCTCTCCCACCATCTTCCCTGCAGCGATTTCTTCGAGCTCGAAACATCTCTGGCGTTGTTCTGGCTGACCACTCTGGTGCCTTCCATAACAAGTAAGAATCACTTGGCCCTGCACCCTCTTCATTCTTGAAGAGTCTATTCTGCAGTCTGGGAGGAAGGTCACTGCCCTCCACTTTCCCATACTACCCCCTCCCGAACTTCAGGTCCATCTGTATTCTTTGTTCAGTGGCCTGTTCACATCTGAACTGAAACCCTTATTTGTTTGACTGGATATTCATCTTAGAAACTCATCCTCACCCTTAGCCCTTTCCTGTCAAAATCCACGGTTATGATTCCACTCCTCCCTAGCTCTCTAGGGTCCTGAGTTCCTCAAGGCTGCCAGCAGAGGGCATCATCTCAAACGCAAGCATGGGAAGGATGGCGGGGGCCCTTTGGCTAGAGGACAGAAAGCAGTCCTTCTCTGGAACTCACCCAGAGGTGCCAGAAACAGTATTCATACTCTGTGAAATGTACCATGTTCTTGCCATGTGGTAGGTGGCCATGGTTCAGTGCGAGGGTAAAAGTGCCTCCTATAGCTGATGGGGCTCCAGAGATACAAAGTAAGGCCTTGTTAGTCACCTCTTTCTTGGTCTGTGTTACCCTTTAACTGCTCCTAACTTGAGGCCTTGGATAACAGGGGACTTCTTACTCAGGCTGGATTGCCAAGCTTCCCTAGGGCCAAATGAGTTTTGAAGTGAAAATGCTTGAGCTCTATTTCTGACCCCAGCCAAGTAGCACCTTCTCATTCATTTAGGGGAGTGACAGTCCTAGCACTTAGGGTCAGCTGTCTTCTCTAAAGCTATCCTTGTACCACTTTGGGGCAAGTGAGGATTCATCATTTGAACACATTTTGGATTTGATTATGTAGCTGACTTGACTTTGTGTGGGACAGGGATTTACTGATGGTAAAGACTGTGGAACTCAGCCTCTCTTTTAAGATCTATCTCCTTGGGGCTCCATAAGGATCATCATGGTGATTTTATCAGTGTATTCTTACATATCTATGAGCAGACCTGATCCTAAGACCTGCTAATCACCTCCTGCGCCTAGCCACCCTAAATATAAATGTTCATTGTAACAGTTATACAGTTGATCTCATGATATATGGTAGAGTTCTCTGAAAATCATCTTAGCCATCCGCCATATCTCCAGCCCAAATGATGTAGAAGAGTCTCTCCTTTGTTTAAAGATCTGAGCTCATTCAGCTTTTCTGCCTTGTCTGTCAGGAAAGTCTTTAATTTTCACTAACCACCTCACCCTCCCTCCTACCTCCCTGTTCTCCACACCTTCTGCAATATGGGATCCTGATTGTCTCTCACCCCTTTCTTCTGGATGCTGAAAATGAGATACTGAGTTTCTGCATAAGGAGCATTTGAGGGAGGAAAGGGGCAGAGCCCTGGCTAAATGTAGCCAAGGCTCATGCCGGCTTTCCTGGCAGATATTACCAGAGTATTTACGACACTGCTGAGAACATTAATGTGAGCTATCCCGAATGGCTGAGCCCTGAAGAGGACCTGAACTTTGTAACAGACACTGCCAAGGTAGCACTGAGCCAGGCTGGGTGGGAGCCTGGGGAACACAGTGAAGATGCTAGCGTTTGAGGATAGGAGAGGTGGGCCATTCAGCCCCCTCCTCACCTACCACAGGCCCTGGCAGATGTGGCCACGGTGCTGGGACGTGCTCTGTATGAGCTTGCAGGAGGAACCAACTTCAGCGACAGAGTTCAGGCTGATCCCCAAACGGTAAGCAGATGGGCCCTAACTCCTTCTTTCTGTTTACACAGCAAGCTGCCCGTATCCTCCCTTGCCCTAGTGTCCCAAACCTTGGAATTCCACATGACTGTTGATGCCGGTGAGAATGCCTCATGCCCCAGAGAGCTCTTGGGTGGGCCTCATCTGCATCTTATGAGCCAGCCACTGTCTCCCAACTCCAGTCTATCTGGCCAGTCTGGTTCCTGCCCCATGACTGGGTCTCCACTGATAATTCTTTCCCTGGGCTCCCTTCAAGTCACAGGGTTTTCTCTCTTTACTGTTCCAATCCTAGGTTACCCGCCTGCTCTATGGGTTCCTGATTAAAGCCAACAACTCATGGTTCCAGTCTATCCTCAGGCAGGACCTAAGGTCCTACTTGGGTAAGCATCTGGTGTGGGAATGGGACCCCTAGCTGAGGAAAGGGATAGAGAAAAAGTTATTTTGGTTTAACCTTTATTTTTTTTTTTCTTTTTCCTCTCTGTTTTTCTTACCCCCTGTTTTCCTTTCTTTCTTCTCATATTTGATGGATCCTTTTCCATTGCCCTTCTTTCTGGCTGCTGCCAATCTTGGGCTTTTCCTGTTTCACCCACTATCCACCCACCAAATCTTCCCTTCCCTTTGGTCTGCGATCAGGTGACGGGCCTCTTCAACATTACATCGCTGTCTCCAGCCCCACCAACACCACTTATGTTGTACAGTATGCCTTGGCAAATTTGACTGGCACAGTGGTCAACCTCACCCGAGAGCAGTGCCAGGATCCAAGTAAAGTCCCAAGTGAAAACAAGGATGTGAGTGGTGGTGGGTGTTGGAAGTGCCCTGGGGCCCCTTTCCCTTGGGAAAGTTGGAGGTTCTTCTAGACCTAGTTAGACCCAGGGGATTGGGATGGAGAGGTAGAAAGATGCATTCCTCAGCAATTGGGTGTTGAAAAGCCTGGATGAAAATGGACCATCTGAAGGGTAAAGGGACAGCAGCCAGTTAGCTCAATTGGTTAGAGCATGGCACTGATAGAGGGTAGAGGGAATGAGTGAGAAGAGGATCACCCTAGCCGTGTGTCGTGGCCCATCTTCTCTGCAGCTGTATGAGTACTCATGGGTCCAGGGCCCTTTGCATTCTAATGAGACGGACCGACTCCCCCGGTGTGTGCGTTCTACTGCACGATTAGCTAGGGCCTTGTCTCCTGCCTTTGAACTGAGTCAGTGGAGCTCTACTGAATACTCTACATGGACTGAGAGCCGCTGGAAAGATATCCGTGCCCGGATATTTCTCATTGCCAGCAAAGAGCTTGAGGTGAGATGGGGCAGGAGGGGAGGTGGCAGGGATCTGTTTGACTTCTTTCTCTGCTTTCTTGTGTCATATAGCCCCTTCCATCTCCCATTTGCCCCACATTTGTAGCAAAAGCCTACTGCAAATCTGTCCCTGGTCAGCCAGCATGTTCCCTTAGGAGGCGTTTCTTTTTTTTTTTTTTTTTGAGATGTAGTTTCGCTCTTGTTGCCCAAGCTGGAGTGCAATGGCACGATCTCGGCTCACTACAACCTCCGTCCCCCAGGTTCAAGCAATTCTTCTGCCTCAGCCTCCCGAGTAGCTGGGATTACAGGCATGTGCCACCACACCCAGCTAATTTTTTTTTATTTTTAGTAGAGATGGGTTTCACCATGTTGGTCAGGCTGGTCTTAAACTCCTGACCTCAGGTGATCCACCTGCCTTGGCCTCCCAAAGTGCTGGGATTACAGGCGTGAGCCACTGCACCCAGCCAGGAGGCCTTTCTTCACAGATGGTTTGAGTAGGTGTTCATTCTGGAGAGCGCCTGTGGATCCCAGAACTCCTTCACAGCTTCAACTCCCATCTGGCATTCCCCATCTGGCACAGCTGGGATGAGTCAGTCTAATGTACTGAGCTCCTGTCACAAGTCAGTAATGTAAGTGCCACAAGAGAACCAAAGCCATGGGCCCTCCTTTCAAAATGCCTAAAATCTAAGTAATACAAGATGAACGCAAGAACAGAGATACTTTACTTCTCTTTTCAAATGGGGAGACAAAGTCTGTAGGCTGGAGAGATGTTGCCCATGATTGTTCCATGCTTGGTGCTTAGAGCCAGCATCTGAATTCCCATGGCTCCAGACCCCAAACAATATCCAAAAAACTGCACTGAGTTCTGAGAATGCCTTTCCCCTTTCCTGCCCTCCCTCCCCCTGCAGTTCATCACCCTGATAGTGGGCTTCGGCATCCTCATCTTCTCCCTCGTCGTCACCTACTGTATCAATGCCAAAGCTGATGTCCTTTTCATTGCTCCCCGGGAGCCAGGAGCTGTGTCATACTGAGGAGGACCCCAGCTTTTCCTGCCAGCTCAGCAGTTCACTTCCTAGAGCATCTGTCCCACTGGGACACAACCACTAATTTGTCACTGGAACCTCCCTGGGCCTGTCTCAGACTGGGATTAACATAAAAGAGTGGAGGAGAGATAAATAAGTTGCCTCCCTTCCTCCGCTCCCCTTTCCCATCACCCCTCCCCCATTTCCTCCTCCTTCTCTACTCATGCCAGATTTTGGGATTACAAATAGAAGCTTCTTGCTCCTGTTCAACTCCCTAGTTACCCACCCTAATTTGCCCTTCAGGATCCTTCTACTTTTTCCTTCCTGCCCTGTACCTCTCTCTGCTCCTCACCCCCACCCCTGTACCCAGCCACCTTCCTGACTGGGAAGGACGTAAAAGGTTGAATGTCAGGGTCAAACTACATTGAGCCCCTGAGGACAGGGGCATCTCTGGGCTGTCTACTGTCTCCTTCCCACTGTCCTTTCTCCAGGCCCTCAGATGGCACATTAGGATGGGCGTGCTGCGGGTGGGTATCCCACCTCCAGCCCACAGTGCTCAGTTGTACTTTTTATTAAGCTGTAATATCTATTTTTGTTTTTGTCTTTTTCCTTTATTTTTTGTAAATATATATATAATGAGTTTCATTAAAATAGATTATCCCACACGACTTGTACTGTTAGTTATTCTTCCCAGGCCACCTTGTTCAGCGAGCCTGGACTGGAAATCATGAAATTATATTTTATGCTATCATCTTGGGCTCCAGAGGACCCAAGGAGTAAGGCTCTGTCAAAAACAGTTGAAGTCCTTTCAAATTGCAGAGCCCTGGTTCTCCTCTTGTAAGAACAATGTTAACATAGTTTCTTCTCACTTTGTAATGAACAGGCATTTCTTTTTTTTTTTTTTTTTTTTTTTTTGAGATGGAGTCTCGCTCTGTCACCCAGGCTGGAGTGCAGTGGCGCGATCTCGGCTCACTGCAAGCTCCGCCTCCTGGGTTCATGCCATTCTCCTGCCTCAGCTTCCCGAATAGCTGGGACTACAGGCGCCCACCACCACACCCAGCTAATTTTTTTTGTATTTTTAGTAGAGATGGGGTTTCACCATGTTAGCCAGGATGGTCGCGACCTCCTGAACTTGTGATCCACCGGCCTCGGCCTCCCAAAGTGCTGGGATTACAGGCGTGAGTCACCGTGCCTGGCCATGAACAGGCATTTCTATTCACTCTGAGACACTGGCTGGGGTACAGAGATGAAGAGCATATAACCCTAACTCTTGAGTAGCTCACAGTTGGGATGAGAAGAGAGACAGACACTCTCACAACTACACGTAATCCAGTGTAATAAAAGGAATAATCGCAGTATATCCCAAGTGCTCTGGTAGCACATAGTGAAATTCAGGACCATGTCAGAGGTGACATTCAAGTGATGATTTAAAGCGTTCACCAGGTGTGGAAGCACAGAATCAAGAAAAGGAGTGAGTCATGTTTGGGAGATGGTAAGTTCAGTGTGTCTGAGCCATAAGCATCAGCAGGAGGCGAGGCTGGGCTAAATCCCGAAGTTGTTGGCTGGCATGCTAAGGAGTTTGGGTTTCTGTTAATGGTGGGCCTTTTGTAGGCCAAAACAAGTTTGGACTGTTTTAGAAAAAGAACCTTACCTCTGTAGAGATCCTCAAATTCCCTGGGTCTTCACGGAGGCAAAATTCTGGAGTATAGCAGCACTGCTAAATCATCGTGGGCAGCGGCTGAGTCAGCCAAGGGGGAAAGAGAACCTGCAGGAGCAGAAGCCTAAACCCAGCCTTCACTCCACTGCTGGCCAGGAGGCTGCCTCTGATACGTGCCTGAATACCCGCAGCAATGGAAAGGGACTGGCTGGCAGTATTCACAGAGTCTCAAGCACTCCTCTTAGTTCCCTGATTGGACTACTTACCTTTTCAAATCCTGCTGAGAAGAGGTGATTTTTCTCCGGGTTTCTCTCCAAGTTCCCCTGGGGGGAAGGGAGACATGTTTGGAGTTTGAGAGATGAAATATACCCTGCTACTTCTCCCCCACCCCAACCCTCCCAGTTTGAGCTGGAGAGGCTGTGTGATGCTGGCGGGAGTCGAGCACAGCTGCCACCATCGACTGGGCCGGGCTCCACACCTCCCTCGGCCAACAGGTCTCCCAGCGGACAGAGCAGTAAACTCCCTCATCCTGCTGGCAGCTTCAGGAAGCAGAGAAGTGGCTGGGTACCAATGAGGGGGCTGAACAGGGAAACAGGGTTGGGCGGAATCGTGATCAAGGGGTAAGTAAGAAGTTACAAGATGTAGGACTGTCACTACTTCAATCTCGTCTGCCTACGGAAGCATCCTGAACACAAGCTTGTCTGCTGCCTTCCATGCTCCCTTACCTTCCACCTCCTAAAAAACCAGCTTAGCTTTTTCCATGGCTCATGGAGAGGCCAGGCCCCATAGAAGGAGCACAGCCATCCAGATGCCCCACTGGGCTCTCACACACCCTCCCTTTCTGAGACCATGGTTCTGGCTTCTTACCAGGTATCTCCTATGCCCTGAAGACCATGTGTGACTGGCTGGAAGCATCTAAGGGGCCATGTACTTCTCAGTTCCTTAGCCTCCACCTCTCCCTTGATCTAGGCCTTGCCTACCCATGCCTTCTGGAATGTTTCGTTTTCCAGCCCCTTTCCTTTCCCTGAGGGCTTTCCTCCCTACCTACTCCTGCCCGTTGCTAGCTGACACTGTACCTTCTCTTCCTCCCAACCCATACCAATAATTGAATAACTGACCACTCGTGCCCCAAGACCCAGCCTGCCTCTTGCCTATTGTGATATCTCGTCCCTCAAGACGAAGGCTTTCCTACCCACTGGTGTTTCTTGCCCAGCTTGTTCGAATAAAGGGATTTTCTATTTTTTTATTTTTCACCTCTGGGCCACTGCTCTCAAAGGTACATCCTGGGATGAGATACTGTTTACCTAGAGTACTCTGTGTCACCATTATTCAGTAGGACTTTTGTTTCTTCAAGGGACCTTAGAAATCATTTGCATAGTCTAACTCATTTGAAGAGAGAAACAGCCCAGAGGAGTGATGTGGCTTGCCCAAGGCCACACAGCAAATTAGAGACAGAACTAGGATTAGAACCTTCTGTACCTCTGCACGGGCAGCCACAGCAGTAATAAGCATTTATTGAGCATGGCTCTGGGCAGGGCATTCTGCCCAGCATGGATAAAGGGGAAGAGATAGAGTACCTTCCCTTGGAGATTTGGGACCTAGAGTCTAGATGGCAGGACAAGACATAAGATAAATAACAGGCAAGGCAGCATAGGCCCCATGCAAAATCAGTGCTATAAACAAGTTCTACAGAGAAGTTCAGAGGATGAAGGGTTTGCTTCCCAGGCGAGGCCAGTATGGAGGAACATCGTGGGAAAAGCTAAGGACCAGGACTCTGCCACTAATGCTCTTTGTGACCTTGGAAAGGGCATTTCCTCCCTCTGTAAAATGTAGTTAGATAAGGGACTGCTCTCAGGTCCCCCCGGCTCTGTCAGTCTTGTTCTTTGAAGAGAGAGCTGGAGTTGAAGCCTCTTCCTTCTCCCTTCATCTGAAAACCCAGAGCAGGGAACGTTTGAGAGGTTGATCAATTCCTGAACTCTCAAAGGTAGCGGGAGAATCAACTCTAGGGAGGAAAGCCTGAGGGGCACTATTGCCCTATAACCCAGGGACAGCAGGAATATGGGGAAACTGTGGCATAACACCATAGAAAAGACCCTGTCACCCAGCATCCCATTCCCAAAAAAAGTTTGGCAGGAATTGAAGTTAAACTGGGGAAGCAGGGACCCCTGGAAGGTTGGGGTCCCAAAGGGCCTCAGATTGCATTTTTATTCCTTGCTGAATTCAAACTCCAAAGCTAGAGGAGCTCTCCCACTCCTATTGTGGAAAAGGGCAGCTGTTGCCCCTGTCCCCAATCAGGGGAAACTTGGAGCAGGAGTGGAGAGGTCATCTCAGGAGGCCTAAGGAGAAGTCATTAGTCCGAGATGATGCAATTGTGAGTAAATGTTACAGCCTCTGGCTCAGGCTAGTTGGATGCTCAGGGGCTGGGGGCTAGGACCCCTAGAGTCCCCACTATCTCTCCCAACTCACAACTGAGAAGGAGTTAGATAAACTGAGGGAAGAAAGAAAAAAAGTGAAAAGAGAGGGTATCCAGAAAAGGATAAGCTAGTGAAAGGAAACTAGGGAAGTAGGGGGTTCCTGGAAGGGCTGAAGGCAGAAAGGGAGGCTGAAAGCTGTGCTGTGAGGGATCCGAGCCTGAGGGGAGAAAGGCCAGGTGGGCGTGGCCAGGAGGGGAGTAAGCCCAGAGCTGGTGGTGACAGATGGGTGGACACAAAGAAGAGAGCTTCAGGGAAGACAGATGGATGGGGGAGGGAAGAGAAGAGATTGCGGGGGTTAGGGGGGAGCCCAGTGGTTGGAGGCCATAATGAGATTGGAGATGGACTATGAGCTGAGGAGAGGTGAGTGGAGAGGAAAGAAGAAAGGGGAGGCCGCCTTAGGAGACAAAGGCAATACAGCCTAGAGGGCCGGGACGAGAGGGCTCAGTTGGGTGCTGAGAAGGGGGGGCTTCCAGCCGGGCTGGCAGCAGAGAGAGTGACAGATTGTGTAGTGAGCCAGAGTGGAGACCCGCTGTCACCTTCCAGAGGCACAGAGAGGTGGAGACAGAGAAAGACAGACTGACAGAGACCATGCTGAAAAACACAAGGAAAGAAGCTAAGACAGAAGACATCCAAGACAGGCTGTCCCTTCCCAGAAACAACAGCTCCTGCCCAGGAGGAGCAAGCTCTGCCTGTCTTGCTCCTGTGACCCAAAACACTGCCACTGTTACAAAATAACACCCTAGCCATAGGCCACTCCTGGGAAGGGTCAGGCAGTGTGGCACAGCGAGGGTTAATGTCGTCTGCTCTCCCTGCCAGCCGCTTGCCTGGTTGGGTCCCCAGGGCTCCCCACATATGTCACCCCTTCTCCTGCCAAACCCACTGCTTCCCAGCTCCTCCAGGTCCTCCCCCCACCCTCAAGGACAAGGCCCAGGCCCCTGTGTCTTCCCTACACACCAACCTCCCTCCCCTCCCACGACGATCTACCTCTCAGGCTATGGGGAAAGATTTGTGAATCATGATCTGAAAAAGTGAATGCCTATAAAATGTAAAATAGCAGGAACACTCATTCTATTGTATCAGGTTTTGCTTGATTATCAGATTATAGCAAATAAAAGCTAGTGGAGATTTTTAAACAACAAAAAGAAAGTAAAATAACAACAAACTATAAAGCCATAATCATCCTCCTTATCCCCAGGCCCTGGTCTTCCTGTCCTCCTTACAGCAAAGACCCACACACAACTCCAAGGGTTCTCCCTTCCCCTGGGGCCAGAGGCCAGACAACCTGGGTTGGCCTCAGAACTCTCCCCAGCCTCCATAATCGTAATGCCTCAGATATATGTGTGTATGAAACTTCTTGCCACTTTTAAATCACCATAGGAGGTTGGGATGAGCACTTTAAACAGTTACCTAGCACTTTCCCATGCATTATTTCACCTGGGTGTCACTGCTCTGACAAAATAAAACTCAGTCAAGGTTAAGTGACTTATCCAAGGTCACCAGGACTTAGACCCACATGTAACTGCCCCCAAATTTAGTAGATGTAGTTCTTCCCACCATTTCATGCGTTTATGTCCTCTTTATCACAATTGTGTTCTTTTTGCTCCTTAGCTACTCCCCTAAGGAGCAAAATCTGAAATCCTAAGTGAAAACTGGGGCAGGAGGCCCCAGAGTCCAGGATCCTGGGATGCCAGATGCAGAGGAGGAGGAGCAACCCCCAGAGCACTCTTTCACCCTCCTCTCCCATGGAACCTTGGCTTGAACTGGGATGGGTTGAGGCGGGGTGCTTCAGGGATGGAGGTTGCAGAGCTTAAGTATCTGAGCAAAATGGCCTGAAAGGAGGGAGCCCTGCAAGGGGTTTGGTTTCTTCCTGCATTCTCTATGCCATCCTCAAGGTTCCTTTCTGCTTTGGGGGTCTCTCTAGATTCTGCTTCTCTTTTCCTCAATGTCTTACTTTTTGGGATCTGGCCTCCCTGTTTCAGTAATAGTCCCTCATCTCCCTCATTCAGTTTATCGCCTTTCCCCATCTTGTTCTCTTTGTCTCTGGTATTTTTTGTTTCCTCCCAACTGTCTGCTCTCTGCTTACCCTGTGCCTCTGTGGCCCCACCTTGCCTTGGGGCCTCCCTCAGGACTCTGTCTCATGGTGTCAGTATTTCCCTGTCGCTGAATAGCTGTTTCCTCCACATCTGTATTCATCCAAGTCTGTGTCTCCCTAGCAGCCTCCTTTTTTTTTTTTTTTTTTTTTTGACCGAGTCTTGCCCTTGTCACCCAGGCTGGAGTGCAAGGGCACAATTTCGGCTCACTGCAACCTCTGCCTCCCAGGTTCAAGCGATTCTCCTGCCTCAGCCTCTCGAGTAGCTGGGATTACAGGCGCCCGCCACCACGCCCAGCTAATTTTTGTATTTTTATTAGAGACAGGGTTTCACCATGTTGGCCAGGCTGGTCTTGAACTCCTGACCTTAGGTGATCCACCCGCCTCGGCCTCCCAAAGTGCTGAGATTACAGGCGTGAGCCACTGTGCCCGGCCGCAGCATCCTCTTTTGAAGCCTCTCCCCAAGTCTCTATCTCTCCCATAGCTTGGGTCTCCAAGTCTTCCACAAAGCCTTGGCAACCTGGCAATTCTGTTTCCATTCTTTTTTTTTTTAAAAAAAAAATCTTTTTACCTCCTTTGTGTCTCGATCTCCCCATGAGACCGTGTCTTCCCATTTCCCTATGTCTTCCCCATGTCTGTTACCCAATGACTCTGGTTTCTCATTTTTTTCTCTCCCTGAGACTCGGTATCTTCCCGTGTCTTTCTCATCGTTTCCCTCCCCTTCCCCGTCTCTGTTCAGCTCCCCTTCTTTCTGTATGTCTCATCTCCCCCATGGCACTCTCTCCTGAATCTCTTGGTCTCCCCATTTCTTGGATGGGGTGGAAGGCAGGAGAGTGGAGGAGGTATATTGTTGTTGCTGGGGGCTCATTAGGTGGAGATTGGTTTTTAATCAGCACCATGGCAATGATGATGCAAGAACTGAGACGCCACCTGATCCCCTGCCCCCCAGCCCCCCTCCTCAAGCCTCCTTTCCCCTCCAGCTCAGCCCATCTGCTGGCACCTGGGCACCTGTCTGGGCCTGCCCAGGTGGGAGTTGGCACCTCCCAGACTCAGGGGTGGGGGCAGGTGGGGGAGCTTGGGGAGGAATTATGGGACTCCCCTCAGGGAATGCTTCACCCTGGAGAAAGCCCGGAAAAGGTTGACCAGCAACAGGGAAATGGCAAGTCCCTCCAGCCTGAAGGTGGGATGTGCTCCTACTAAGCTCTAGGCCCGCTACACATATTATCTCCCTTAATTTCCATGGCAACCTAAGAAGCAGCTATAATCAACCCCATTTTACAGGAAAAGAGGTCCAGGCTCAAAAGGTTGTTATTTGTCCAAGGTCACACAGCTGACAGAGCCTTTTTCACTGTACCACACTACCTCTGGAGTCCACTCCAGCCATGGTTCTTTTGAATACTCTCAAAGGTTCAGAGAAGACATCCAACAGCTGAGTGGGGAGAGAACTTCAGATACTGAAACCCTCTGTGCACTGTCTCTCTATGCACTCTGGTCCCTGTGCTGCCCCTCCTCAATCCTGCCACTCGGCAACACACACATATGCACACACACTCACACTTAACATTCACATTCACACACACTTGCATATACATGCTGGAGGCTGCTGAGCTATTGATGGGAACTTAATCAGTGCCCATTTGCATATAATTTTGTATCTGGTTTTCTTATTGCTGATTTTATGCCCTCAAAACACACTCAGAGCCTGCCTAGGCTGCCCTGCCCTCCTCTCCCAGTGTCCTTTCAATCCTGGTTCTTCCTGTCTTGGCACTCCTCCACTCCTCTCCTTTTAGCCCTTACCTCTTTCTTCCTAAGAGCCCTCTAATTCCCAGTGGGTCAGGTTGGGCTGGCCAGCCTAGAAAAACTCCCTGTGGGGTCTGTGTCCCAAATTTGATCCTGCTCCTCCCCTTGGTGATGGGTTAGGTAGGAAGATAGGGGGTGGGGTAAGAGGGTATGGGGGTGATTGAGTCTCAGGGTGATGAGCGTAGGGGCCTGAACAGTTGCTACAGGCAGTCTGGCAAGCAGTGGGTACCAGCTTTATGAAGGATAAGAGCTTGAGGGCCAGGACCCTAGGGTCCTCTTCTGCATTTTAGTGCTGTCCACTTGCTCTTTTCTCGGTTTCCCTGTTAGTACCTTGAAGAGTCTTCCTCTCAGGAAAAAAGAGACACCAGGAAGGGGCTGTCCAAGTCACGCTGGGACTCAGAATGGGGCCATGGCACCTAACCATAGCTAGCTGGGAGCCTCTGCCCTGCTGCCTCTGGTGTGGGAGACTGAGGGGGTTCATCTGTGGTCCTGCCCTGGCTCTCGCCCCAGCCCCACCCCTTCCCCAGCTCTCCATTTCTTGCTTATGAAATATGCATGGAGAACAGATGTCCCTGCTCCCCCACTCCCTGCCCCCCCCAGGGCCAGCCCCCGCCCCCAGCTCCCAGGGGGTTCCCAGATCCCTCTGCCAATGGCTGCCTGGCCTGGCTGTTTAATATTGATGAGGGGGAGGTGGGCCTGGGCCAGCCAATGGAGAGCTGGGGGTGTGTGTGTGTATCTCCATATATATACATAGGGCTGGGCCAGCTCAGGTGTGTATGTGTCTGAGGGTGTGTGTGAGTGTGGCTGGCCCCAGTACCTGGCCAAGCCCACCACTTCCACCTGGGCCCTACACCCCCACAATGTGTACCCCTCTTATCTGCCCTGGAGCCTGTACAGCCATGCCACGCTGCCCCTGAGAGTCTAGAAAGCTGGTCACTAACTTTGCAGACGGATGAGCCCTGAGCACCCAGAGGAGACTGGGGCTGTCAACGCTGCCCCTTGTCCTGCCGGCTTGGATCCCCTGACAGGGTCCTTCTAGGTAAAGGGGAAACCATGGGCGGGGAGGGATGGGCGTGTCCCTCCCATTCTCTGGCTCAAGCCCCTTCCTAGAGCCTCCCTCTAGTTCTCTCCCTTGTGCGCTGTGTCTCTCCCTCTCTCCGCATGTCCCTCTTCTCCACTCCTCCCCTTCGACTCTTTGTGCCTATCTATCCTCAGTCGGGTTAGGGCTGGCAGAAGTGGGGTGGGAAGTCCTGTCCTGCAGGCTTGGAATTGCTGCTCCCCTGATCCTTGGACCCTGGAACTTTGAGACCAGAAGTGGATTTGGGGGTGAGGACTTGATGGGTAAATAGAAGCTGCTGCTGAGACTGGAACTGGGGAGGACAGTGGGACCAGGTGGAGATGAGACTGGGGCCAGATGGGGAGCACAGAGAGGGGAAGGAAGGGCATGGCAAAGCGATGAGGGATGAAGGAACATAGGGACCAGGCAGAGAGAATTAGCCTGTGATAGATGTGATAAATGTGTTGGGAACCCCGCAGCTGAACTCCTGCTCGCAACCCCAGCATGGGGGTGGGCAGTTGGGGGCACTAAACATGTACTGGGAGGTGCTGACTTTGGGGCCTCCCACACTATTGCCATCCCCCCATAGTTCATTTGAACCCCAGAATATGGAATGTGTTCTCAATTTCAGCACTAACCACCTTCTGTTTCCTGTTAAGATTGTGTGTGTACTTGTCATCAGATGTGGATGACCTTGCATCCCTCCAGAGCTTCATAGCTGTTTGTTGGCTTGACTTGAACCTATCTTCTCTGTGGTGGGGTGGGGCAAGGCTTGGGAGGATCCTAACCCCTGTGAGAGTATCTATCAAGCAGGAAAGGCAGGGCTGCGGAGGAAGGGGAGATAGCGACGGTGCAGGCACCTTGGTGCTTCTGTTTCTAATCATTCTTAGTTGAGCTGATGGTGAGTGGCCCACTGTTCCCCTTTAACACTGCACACAAGCAAAGCCCTTTCCCCAGCTTTTCCCAGGCCATGTTTGTGCTGCCTTGCCCTGATCTCCTCTGGTCCTAGGACAAGCAAACCTTAGCTGAGTCCCATAAGGGTAGCCCCAAAAATCTGTCTGTGTCCTCCTCTGCAGGCCATGTCTGAACCTTCCTTGGGCTATGGGAGAGTATGGGGGTAGAAGGTTGATTATATTCCCTTTCCCCAATCTTCCTTGCCGAGCCTCCAAAAGGGCCAGGGAATGGCAAGGGCTGAAAATTTCGAGGACAGAGGTGGAGGAAGGGGCTGGTTGTGCATAGGGGGGTGGTGGTGAGAAGAGATATCTTCCCCTGGTTTTAGTGGACAGGATCTGATATCTACAATGGTTCTGCTGGGGAGGTTTGGGGAACTGGGAGGGGAGCTGTGCAGAGCTGGGGCAGCTGTGCAGAGCTCCATATGTCCTAGTCTACTCTACAATGGGCAATCTGTGTGTTTATCCGCTCTCCACCCCAGGCAGCAAGGGTGGAGAGGGGCCCTGAAAGGGAGGGGACCACAGGGCCAAGGCTTGTATTCTCCCCTCACAACTGGGAAGCATCTAGAGTCATAGCTAACTTCTGTTGGAGCTGTGGCTGCCGTCTTGCTCAGATTTTTTCCTCCTTTTATTTATTCATTTAGGTAAAAAACAACATAAAATTTATAATCTTAACCATTTTTAAGTGTACAATTCAGTAGTGTTCAGTATATTCACATTGTTGTGAAACAGATCTCTAGCACTTTTTCATCCTGCAAATGTATAATTCTATACCCACTAAACGACAACTCCCCTTTACCCCCTCTCCCTCCAGCCCCTGGCAACCGCCATTCTACTTTCTGTTTCTATGAATTAGACCACTTTAAATACCTCATATAAGTGGAGCTATACAGTATTTGTGTTGTTACTGGTTTATTTCACTTATCATCATATCCTCAAGGTTCATTCATGCTGTAGCATGTGACAGAACTTCCTTTTTAGGGCTGAATAATATTCCACTGTATGTATATACTACATTTTGTTTATCTGTTGTCTATTGATGGACATTTGGGTTGCTTCTACCTCTTGGCTATTGTGAATAGTGCTGCTATGAACATGAGTATGCAAATATCTCTTTGACACCCTACTTTGTTTGTATATATACCCAGAGGTAGGATTCCTGGAGTATATGGTAGTTCTATTTTTTATTTTTTGAGGAACATTTATACTGTTTTCCATAGTGGTTGCATCATTTTGCAATCCCAACAAGGCATAAGGGTTCCAATTTCTCCACATCCTCGCCAAGACTTATTTTTTGTTTGTTTTGTTTTTGTTTTTATAGTAGCCATCCTAATGGGTATGAAGTGATATTTCATAGTGGGTTTGATTTGCATTTTAATAATTAGTGATGTTGAACATTTTTTCATATGCTTGTTGGCCATTTGTATAACATCTTTGGAGAAATGTGTATTCTAGTCCTTTGCCCATTTTTTTTCTTAAAAAAATGTTTATTTATATAAATTTATGGGGTACAAGTGCAATTTTGTTACACGCATAGATTGCATAATGGTCAAGTCAGGGCTCTTAGGATGTCCATCACCTGAATAACATACATGGTACCCATTCTGTAATTTCTCATTTCACCCCCCTCCCAATCCCTCCTTTGCCCATTTTTAAATTGGGTTATTTGATTTGTTGTTGTTGTTGAGTTGTAGGATTTATTTATATGTTCTGGATATTAACCCCTTATCAGATATATAATCTGCAAATATTTTCTCCCATTCCATAGATTGCCTTTTCACTCTGTTGATTACATTCGTCAATAAATTAAAGTCTGATGTGGTCCCGTTTTTTCTATTTTTGCTTTTTGTTGCCTGTGCTTTTGGTGTCATATCCAAGAAATCATTGCTGAGTCCAACGTCATGAAGGTCTCTCCCTATGTTTTCTTCCAGGAGTTTTATGGTTTTAGGTCTTCAATCCTCTCGTTCAGTTTTAACCTGCCTGGTGTATCCTTCTCATCACTTCTGTTTCTTTCCTGTTACTCGTTTTCTCTTCCCTTCTTGCTACCTTTCGTCCTCCTCTCCCTTTCACCCTGTCCACCTGCCTCTCTGTCTCTCGGCCTCTCCCCACCCCGACCCCCACCCGTTTCTGCTGTTCTTCCCTCACACTCACAGTTCCTTACCCCTCCCAGCCCATCTCAAACTTGCTTTCCTACCTCTGAGCTGAGCACTCCCTCCTCCCTCCGCTGCTATCACTTCTCTCTTTTTCAGGCTTCAGACCGGAACCCTGACCATGGAACTCTGAAGTGGCAGTGACTTCTAGAGCTCAGTGGCAGACCCCACGACCCCAGGCCCTTCCTCCCCCTCCCACCACCAGCTTTCAAGCTCCCAGAGGGAGGGGTGGGGAGGGGATCCTGATCTCACAGGGCAGGGGGTTTCCATCATGATGCTCAACTCAGACACCATGGAGCTGGACCTGCCACCCACCCACTCAGAGACTGAGTCGGGCTTCAGTGACTGTGGGGGCGGGGCGGGCCCTGATGGTGCTGGGCCTGGGGGTCCAGGAGGGGGTCAGGCCCGAGGCCCAGAGCCGGGAGAGGCTGGCCGCAAAGACCTGCAGCATCTGAGCCGCGAGGAGCGCCGGCGCCGGCGCCGCGCCACAGCCAAGTACCGCACGGCCCACGCCACGCGAGAGCGCATCCGCGTGGAAGCCTTCAACCTGGCCTTCGCCGAGCTGCGCAAGCTGCTGCCCACGCTGCCCCCCGACAAGAAGCTCTCCAAGATTGAGATCCTGCGCCTGGCCATCTGCTATATCTCCTACCTGAACCACGTGCTGGACGTCTGAACTCGGCCTGTCTCCCACCTCCCGGGCCTCTCTGGGGCCCCTTTCCACCGCTCACTGCTTAGAAAGGCCGCGTCCTCCCCGAGCCCTTATACCTTGGCATGGAGTCCCAAAGGCCCTGGGCACAGGCAGAGAGCCCACCGGCTGGTCATGAGGGCATCTTCCTTTCTCTGACCCAGGCACCTCGAGGGCTATTCTCCTGGGTTCCTTCCGGGGTTTATTGCTGAGGCCCAGCTGTGCAGAATTGTTTGCTAGTGTGGTTGGTATGGAATCCTTGCTGGCTTTACTAAGCCAGCCACACTTGGAGTCTGCCCCCAAGCTCTCTCACTGAATGCTGCGTCTTCTACCCCTATGTCCAAATTTTCAGCGACCACAGACCCCAGCTGTGTATCCTATCTGTTCTAGCTTCTCCTGCCCATGGTGGGGATGGGCTGTCAGAACTGCAAGGGAGGAAGGCTGGGGTTAGAGTGGGGAGTGGGCTTCTTCCTCCAAGATCTCAGTCTCTCAGTGCTTGGCAGAGGGGTGGGGCCCTGGGGAGGCAGGGGTTGGTGCCCTGACTCCTGTGAGGGGAATCTCAGTAGCTGGGAATTATGGAAAAACTCTTCCTGTTTCTGTCCATCTTGTTCCTGTGGCTTAGCACATACAGACCTCAGATCTTACTTGGTAGTGAGTGCCTTGCCCTCTTTGAGCTGTTTGGCCACTTCCCTGTGCCTCTGACTCCTACTGTCCCAATTTTCTCCTTCCCTGTGTGTCACTAGAGAAAAAAAAAAAAAAAAAAAACAAGAAAATCTAGATCCCGGATTAGGGGATGACATCCCAAACAACCTGGAGTATTTGCAGAAGGCTCAGGCAACGAGTGGGCCACATCTCGCTTCTGCTTCCTCATCTCAGCCCATCCTGAAAATGTGCAGCACCCTCACTGGTTCCTCCCCCCGACACAAGGAGGATGCCCAATTGTTGCCTGAACTGGGAATGCACAGTTCTCCTGGCCCTAGGACCTACTTATTACATTTTTTTTCTCTTTCCTTGAGCTGCCTTTGGCAAGGGAAGAGACCCCCAACTCTGTGCCCCTACTCCACGTTGCTGATCCCCACCTGCACACTATAGCCCAGGGTCAGCAGTAGAATGAAGGGTCTTAGAACCTGCATAGAAGAAATGAACTCACTGCATTTCTGTGCTCCCTCCTCCCTCGCACCAAACTCCTAGCTCTACAAGTATATTTATTTATTTATGTATTTATTTATTTATTCATCTATTTATTTACTTATTTATTTATTTATAAATATTGCTATTTATTGCCGAGTTGTGCACTTTGGGGTAGAGTGAAGGGCTCCCAGCAGCTCTAGCTGGGTCTCTCTTGCTTCCTCCCTGCTTACTCCTTTCCTTTTCTTGCTCCTTCTTCAACTCCTGGTGTGTGTGAGCATGCCCTTTGCTCGCCACACCATATCCTTTCCCCAGATCCACCTGTCCTGACACTCTAGTCCTCCAGGATAGTGCTCCTCTTCCAGCTCCGGGGCTCCTGGATGTCCCTCCTCAACTCCCTCCACCCCTAGACAATCCTACCCGGTCCCATCTGCCTCTTTTCTCTCCCCAGCCTGCCCTGTGACCCTTGCCTCTTCCTGATACTCCCAAGAGCAGGCCCCAGGGGTCTGTGTCGTATATCTCTGTGTGATTCTTTCTGATTGCATTCCCAATTTCATACAAAAAGAAAAATAAAAGTGACCTCGTTGTAGCACCAGGTATGGTTGTGGTTCATTCAGTTGGGTTAGGAAGCTGGCCTGCAGGTTATGGTAGGGTGGGCATTGAGGGTCCTAGGCTTCATACTTTCTTCTGATGGGGTCAGGAGAGCTCAGTTTGGGGAACAAATGAAGACAGAGAGAAGGAGCCACAGGGAAAAGAGGTGCAGGGGAGAGTATAACATACAGGTCCAAGATCTCCTTACCAAAATCTGGGTGCCAGATACTCCCTTCTTGGCACTCATTTAGTGACACTATCTGACTTCTCTGATGTTGTGCTTCCACTTCTGCTCTCTATGGCCTGAGAAGGAGGTGAGTATTCCAGTGGAACCCAACTTAAACATGTGTCTGTGGGTCCATGCTGCTGGGAAAAGCTATGATATGAAACTGAGATGTTGCCTTCCCCTTTATTGTCTCTAGGCTGGGTCAAAATTCCCTGCATTCTCAGTTCTTGGCCTATTTTGTGTTCCCCAGCCTTAGGATACTGGGGAAAACAGATGGCAGGCTTGGACTCAGAGAAGAATATGGACAGGGATTAAAAAAAAAAAGAGTGCTGAAGGGACCCTCAGATGAATTTGTAGATGGGGACACTAAAGCTCAGAGAAGGGCAGGGTCTTACCCAAGGCCACACAGCTAACTGGGGGCACAACTAAGGCCCAAATCCAGGTTCTTTCTACCATATGCTGCCAACTCCCCTCTGCCTCCCTAAAATGACCCAGCCTGACAGTTAGCCCTCTTTTGGACCCCGTATTTTCATAGGTGCATTGATAAACTAGAGAGGATTTAGGGTTGTGTGACAAAGAAACCAAAAGGTCTGGAGACCACTTTATAGAAGAAATAGTTGAAAAACTGAGGATATGCGTCTTGATAAGAGTAGACTTGGGGGTAATATGACACCCATCTGTAAATATTGAAAGAAGAATCAAACAGGGATATTCTGTGGGGCCCCAGCAGGCCAAACAAAACCGGTGAGTAGAAGTTAGAGGAAAGCAGATTTTAATTCGAAGAAAAATTTTGCAACACCTGGAGATGTCCCGCAATGACACTGACTGCCTCAAGAGGAGAACTCCAAATAGAGAAGCTGGAGAATCAACCACACGCAGAGAAATCATAGAGCACATTGTTGCCTCAGATGGAACACTGGCTAGGTTCATTAGAAGATCCTCTCCAAACTTAAGGTCATACGAGAAGGCTGAAGGCAAACAGCAGGAGGGAAATGCAGAGACAACTTTCAGTTCTGAAAGGTTTTCTTTTTTTTTTTTTTTTAATCTTTTTGAGACAGAGTCTTGCTCTGTTGCCTAGGCTGGAGTGCAGTGGTGGGATCTTGGCCCACTGCAACCTCCACCTCCCCATTCAAGCCATTCTCATGGCTCAGCCTCCTGAGTAGCTGGGACTACAGGCGCTGGCTGTCATGCCCAGCTAATTTTTGTGTTTTTAGTAGAGACGGGGTTTCGCCATGTTGGTCAGGCTGGTCTCAAACTCCTGGCCTGAAGTGATCCTGCTGCCTTCGCCTCCTAAAATGCTGGGATTACAGGCATAAGCCACCGTGCCCGGCTATGGGTTTTCATCTTTGATGAACAAAGAATGACATAAGCAGCACCAGGGGCTTGAGTTAGACTTAGGGAGGAGCTTCCTAATACAGGAGGACTTGACATCTTCCCCTTCCCATGTGAGTTAAATGACATGTGCTCTGCCCAGAGCCTGGCAAAAGGGAGGGCTGAACTGAGATCAGGGAGAACTTCAGGACTCCAAAGGACCAGAGTTGGACGGGAACATAGAAATCACTGAATCCAACAACTTTGTTTCAAAGGCAGGTAAACTACTGTCCAGACAGGTGACGTGACTCACTCATGATGATGGCCTGGGATTAGAAGCCAAGTCTTCCATTCCTGGCCCTGAGAGCTTTGTGCTTCCTGTGCTCAGCAGCCACAGTCCTCTGGGCTCCCTGCCTCCCTCTCTTGTCTCTTTGCCTGGGCTGGAGAGCAGAAGGGGTTAGGGGGCCCCTCCCCTCAGGGATCCCTGAGGGCCTGGGGGTGGTGAGAGGGGGAAGCTGCAGCTGTTCTACTGCTAGCTCCGAATTTCTTCAGATAATCAATTGGACTCGCTGCCGCTGTCGCTCTTCTTGCTCTTCTCGCTCTGGGCAGGACAGGAGAAGAAGGTGGAGAGTGGAAGGAGGAGGGAGCAGGGGACCAGGCACTGGGGGAGGAGGGAGAAGGCAGGGAGATGGAAGTCCCTGGGCTGAGGGGAAAGTGAAAGCTTTGGGGCTAGCAGATAGGGAGGATGGGGAAAAGGGATTGTTAGAAGAGGATCTGCTCTGCATCCCTCATTCCACATCCCGCTAAACCCAACTCGTGGGTGGTGGGGTGGGGGAGGGGCAGTTTGGAGGACCCCAGAATGGGACTCTTGCACTTCACCCCTGCTTTCCTCCTCCCCTTGCCAAGTATCCCATGCATGGCCATAGCTCCCCCAGCTGTCCATGCCCTCTTCCATTCCTAGTGACCACAGGTGCCTGACCCTCCAGTCCTGTCTTCATCAGCGCCCTGTCCTGTAACTCAGCAAACCCATCACCAGTGACAGAGCAGAAGGCAAGGCCCCAGGGGCTGGGTGGGGGTTGCCTAAAATATCTCTCTCACACACACACATGCACACGCACACACACACACACTGTCATAGGCTGCCAGGCATATGGCCTCTTTGTGTCCACACAATGGAGGCCCTGTCTGTGCCCTTTCCCAAGTCTGGGCACAGTGTGGAGGGTGCTCCGCTCCCTCATTCCACCCACCTCCCTTCCCTTTCCACCCCCAGTGCAGGCCCTGCCTTCTTTGCCTTTGCTTCTTCCTCTTTCTGGAAAGCCCTTTCTACCACCCAGTTCCTTTATCTTTCTGCTTTTTTCTTGTGTTTTTTCCTGAGCTTTTGACCTCTCATTGGATGAGGATTATGGGCAGAAGAAAGAGGCTCACAGTGCCGGGATGTCAGCGCAGGGAGGAGAAGGGAGCAAGCAGAGATGAGCCTGAAAGGCTGAGAGGGAGTGGAAGAAGGGAGGCAGTGGTGGCAGCGCAGCAACACTGTGCTAGAGGGGAGAAAGCCCGCACCCGGCAGCCAGAGGACCCGTGTCCCTGCTCTGTCTCCACCTTTCCCCTTTGTGCCACAGTGAGCAAACCGCATGCCCTCCCTGAGTGACAGCTTTTTCATATGGAAAGCAGGAAAGACAACAAGACCCACCAGGGTGTGATGAGGATTAAATGAGATCATCGTGAAAGTGTTCAGCACCGGAAACGCTCATCAGATGCTATCTCAGGGGCAGTAAGTAGCAGGGTCAACTGTACTGTTATACAGTTTGTGCACTATACAAAGCACCAGGCTAAGGGCAGTGCAGGGGCCTGACACCCAACCCCACTTCTACTAGACCAGCTGTGTACCAGGATGCAAGCATCCCCTGAGAGGTGGCCCTGGAACTGAGCCCCTCATGTGGGTGAGCATTGGTCAGGAGTCCAGATGAAAACTCCAAAGTCCTGACCACCTTGGGAACCAAGACAGAATGGAAAAGGACAAGAGGCTATGGGGGATGCCTCTCCCTGAGGGGGAAATTCCTGAGCTCAGTCTTCTCTGAGCAAGTGGACAATCCATGAGATCTACTAAACGAAGGATGGAGAAACTGCAGCTGAGGGGAAGAAGAGGGCTGAAGAAGCAGGAAAAAAAAAGGGAGACATGGGTCGAGGGTGTGACAGAGCAATGTGTTGGTCTGAGGACGCTTTTCTGGTTCCCTCCGCCTCCATTCCCTCCCTTCAGCAAGTTGAAGTCTGATTTGATTATTGCTTGTTGAACACTGTCCCCTGCTGGCTACTAGCAGAAACGTTTTCCCTCTTCCCTATCCCCAGCTAGGAGCTGCTGAGAACCTGAAAAAGAGAAGAAATGACCTGACTGGGGACAAAGGACGAAGGAAATGCAATTCTGCAATCTGGAATTCTCTACTTGTCAGAGATTTCTGGAAGGTGAAGGAGGCTTGAGGGCTGACTAGGGATAAATAGAGTTTAGAATTCGTAGGTGGTTCATTTACATATGTTATGGCCTATAATTTTCAGATTGATTTTTTTCTGGTCTGTGCCTGTTTCATTTATTGTGTGTCTGTGTTATGTGTGTGTTCTGTATCTGGGCATGCTTACCTGATTCTTTGGTTTTTGAACACGTCTATATCTGTGTACTTTTTTGTGTCTGTGCTCTTTTTAATGTAGGAGTCTCAGTGACAGCTGGCAGGTATGGAGCAAGGACAGGAAGCTGTCGAATTTCCTCTTTCCTAGAAGCCCGTTCTCCCCTTGAAGTTTTACCTTTGTCTCCCAGCTCCATGAGCTATAACCTATGGCTATTTATAGGTTACAGGTTTTGCTCTGGCTCTTGCCCCTCTTTGGACATCCCAAGCTCAGAGCCTTGATTTGCTCTAACCTGGGACTCTTGGGCCTCCCAAGCAGGGCCTCCAGTGTGGTTCCCAAGTGAGAATCTCTACTGCCTACTTCCCTTTTATCCTTTCTAGCATTAAACTCCAGCCTCCTTCTTTTATAAGCTTGTAGCTACCTCTTTCATTGGTTGATTTCAATTTATTCAGTGCAACATGCCTTTATGGAATAGCCAATGTATACCAGGCACTGTTCTGGATTCTGAAATACAGGATCAGGCCCTCCCCGCCATCCACTTGGGAGGGAGTATGGGAGACAGGCATGTAAACATGTCAATTTCCCAACAGTGAGAGGCATCTGCAAAGAAGCGAGTGATTACCTGAGAGAGGGTGTTGGTGAGGGAGGCAGCCGGTAAACTCTGAGCTGGGTTTTGAAGACCATGAGATGCATACAGTGAATTCTGTGGTGTGCTGCCAAGACCATCCTCACAGATTTCCTCCTTCACTAGACAAGCCACTCACTTCTCCAGCTGTGGAAGTGTTGACTCACAGCTGAGTCCTTCTCCAGGAATTGCCTTTGGAGGAAGAAAGCCACCTTGCCTGAGGTGTTGCTCTTTCCCTAGGGCAATGACTGGTTGATGTAGGGTTACAAAGTTATCCCAGCTTGAGAGCCCCCATGGGATGGACAGAAGCCTCTGTTGCCACGGTGTTGCTTTTCAGTTTCTCTCTCAGCTTATTGCAGCTTCCCTCACACCTCACAGGTGTTCTCAAGAACTCTCCCGCTGGCACTCTCCTGTATACGATCTCAGAGTTCAGGAATCCACTTCCCAGGGAACCCCACCTAAGATGTAAAGGCACTGTAGGTATGAAGGCATGGAACCCTGAGAAGCTCAGGTGAGGAAGAGCACGCTATAAGCAGTGTGGTATTGTTGGGACATTAAGTGCAAGGGGCTGGTGGGACAGGAAAGTGACAGAATGGTCTGGAGAGGTAAGCAGGGGCCAGGTCAGGAGAAGCATAATAAGGAGTGTGTGCTTGGCCACACAGTGATGGGAAACCAATGAACATTCTTTAGTGGGGTAAACACCATCATCAGATGTACATTTTAGAAATATCACTTTCAGAACATTTCTTTTTTTCTTTTCTTTTTTTTTTTTAAACAGAGTCTTTCTCTGTCACCCAGGCTGGAGTGCAGTGGTGCGATCTCGGTTCACTGCAACCTCTGCCTCTGGGTTCAAGTAATTCTCCTGCCTCAGCCTCCTAAGTAGCTGGGATTATAGGTGTGCACCACCACACCCAGCTAATTTTTTATTTATTTATTTTTTGAGATGGAGTCTCCCTCTGTCGCCCAGGCTGGAGTGCAGTGGCGTGATCTCGGCTCACTGCAAGCTCCGCCTCCCGGGTTCCCGCCATTCTCCTGCCTCAGCCTCCCAAGTAGCTGGGACTACAGGCGCCCACCACCATGCCTGGCTAATTTTTTGTATTTTTAGTAGAGACGCGGTTTCACCGTGTTAGCTGGGATAGTCTTGATCTCCTCACCTCGTGATCCGCCTGCCTCGGCCTCCAAAAGTGCTGGGATTACAGGCGTGAGCCACCTCATCTGGCCCTGTAAAGGATTTTATTTCTCCTTCACTTATGAAGCTTAGTTTGGCTGGATATGAAATTCTGGGTTGAAAATTCTTTTCTTTAAGGATGTTGAATATTGGCCTCCACTGTCTTCTGGTTTGTATGGTTTCTGCCAAAAGATCTGCTGTAGTCTGATGGGCTTCCCTTTGTGGGTAACCCGAACTTTCTCTCTGGCTGCCCTTAACATTTTTTCCTTTATTTTTAACCTTTGTGAATATGACAATTACGTGTCTTGGTGTTGCTCTTCTCGAGGAGTATCTTTGTGGTGTTCCCTGTATTTCCCGAATTTGGATGTTGGCCTGCCTTGCCAGGTTGGGGAAGTTATCCTGGATAATATCCTGAAGAGTGTTTTCCACCTTGGTTCCATTCTCCCTGTCACTTTCAGGTATACCAATCAAACTTAGATTTGGTTTTTCACATAGTCCCATATTTCTCGGAAGGTTTAGTCATTTCTTTTTACTCTTTTTTCTCTAACCTTGTCTTCTCGCTTTATTTCATTAATTTGATCTTCAGTCATTGATACCCTTTCTTCCACTTGATCAAATTCGCTACTGAAGCTTGTGCATGCGTCGCAAAGTTCTCGCGCCATTGTTTTCAGCTCCATCAGGTCATTTAAGGTCTTCTCTACACTGTTTAATCTAGTTAGCCATTTGCCTAACCTTTTTTCAAGGTTTTTAGCTTCCTTGCAGTGGGTTAGAACATGCTCCCTTAGCTTGGAGAAGTTTGTTATTACTGACCTTCTGAAGCCTACTTCTGTCAACTCATCAAAGTCATTTTCCATCCAGCTTTGTTCCATTGCTGGTGAGGAGCTGTGATCCTTTGGAGGAGAAGAGGTGCTCTAGTTTTTAGAATTTTCAGCTTTTCTGCTCTGATTTCTCCCCATCTTTGTTGTTTTATCTACCTTTGGTCTTTGATGTTGGTGACCGACAAATGGGGTTTTGGTGTGGATGTTCTTTTTGTTGATGTTGATGCCATTCCTTTCTGTTAGTTTTCCTTCTAACATTCAGGTCCCTCAGCTGCAGGTCTGTTGGAGTTTGCTGGAGGTCCACTCTAGAACCTGTTTGCCTAGGTATCACCAGCAGGGGCTGCAGAACAGCAAATATTGCAGAACAGCAAATAATGCTGCCTGATCCTTCCTCTGGAAGCTTCGTCCCAGAGGGTCACCTGCCTGTATAAGGTGTCTGTCGGCCCCAACTGGGAGGTGTCTCCCAGTTAGGCTACACAGGGGTCAGGGACCCACTTGAGGAGGCAGTCTGTCTGTTCTTGGAGCTCAAATGCTGTGCTGGGAGAACCACTACTCTCTTCAGAGCTGTCAGACAGGGACATCTAAGTCTGCAGAAGTTTCTGTTGCCTTTTGTTCAGGTGCGCCGTGCCTACAGAGGTGAGGTCTGTAGAGCAGTAGGCCTTGCTGAGCTGTGTTGGGCTCTGCCCAGTTCAAGCTTCCAGGCTACTTTGTTTACCTACTGAAGCCTCAGCAATGGCAGACACCCCTCCCTCCGCCAGGCTGCTGCCTTGCAGGTCAATCTCAGACTGCTGCACTAGCAGTGAGCAAGGTTCTGTGGGCATGGGACCCACTGAGCCAGGCGCAGTGGAGAAACTCCTGGTCTGCGGGTTGCTAAGACCTTGGGAAAAGTGCAGTATTTGGGCAGGAGTGTCCCGTTTTTCCAGGTACAGTCTGTCACAGCTTCCCTTGGCTAGGAAAGGGAAATCCCCAAACCCCTTGCACTCCCAGGTGAGGCGACGCCCCGCCCTGCTTTGGCTTGCCCTCCGTGGGTGGTACCCACTGTACAACCAGTCCCAGTGAGATGAACCAGGTACCTCAGTTGGAAATGCAGAAATCAGCCATCTTCTTCGTCAATCACGCTGGGAGCTGCAGACCGGAGCTCTTCCTATTTGGCCATCTTGGAACGGACTCCAACCTTCTTTAATTTTTTTGAGCAATATTTTATAGTTTTCAGTGCATAGGACTTGCACATCTTTGGCTGGATTTATCTCTCAGTATTTTACATTTTTTGGTGTCACTGTAAATGGTGTTTTAAATTTAATCTTTTGAGTGTTCATTGCTAGTGTTATGGGTTGAATTGACCCTTCCTTCCAAGAGATATATTGAAGTCCTAACCCCTGGTACCTGTGACTGTGACTTTGTTTGGAAATAGAGGTCTTTGCAGATGCAATTCATTAAGATGAGGTAATGGAGTAAGATGGGCCCTTAATCCAATATGGTTGGTGCCCTTTAAGAAGAGGGAAATTTGGACATAGACACACAGGGAGGGAAGATGATGCAGAGATCCAGATAGAGAATCCAGCCAAATGACAATGGAGGCAGAGAACGGAGTGATTAATTTACAAACCAAGGAATGCCCTGGACTGTTAGAAAACACCAGGAGCTGGAAGAAGCAGGGAAGGACTCTCTCCTAGATCCTTCAGAGAAAGCACGGCCCTGCCAACACCTTGATGTCAGATTTCTATCACCCATCACCTTGGTAATGAGTGTTTATCATTTTTAAGTTCTGGTATCATTTCAAGTCCTCTCCTCTAGTTACTTTGAAATATACATAATATTGTTGCTAAGTATAGTCACCCAAGTGTGCTATCAAACATTAGAACTTATTTCTCCTATCTAACTATATGTTTGTATACATAATCAACCTGTCTTCATCCTTTCCTTCCCCTCCACCCTTTCCAGTTTCTGGTATTTTATTTGGAGATTTTCTAGATATCTTTCTATTATTGATATTTACTTTAATACCATTGTAACCAGGAAATATATTTTATATAATCTGATTCTTTTAAAATTGATTACTACTTATTTTATGGCTATCTTGGTAAATGTTCCATGTGCAATGTTCTTTAAAAAAATTCTGCTGTTGGATGGAATATTCTATAATCAATTAGTCAAATTAGTTGATACTGTCAGTCAAATCTTTTATATCTTTACTGATTTTCTATTTGTTCTATCAATTATTAAGGTATGGGTATTGATATTACTGATTATCATTGTGGATTTGTCAATTTATCCTTGTAGTTCTATTGGTTTTTGCTTCATGTTTTATATATATATATATATATATACACACACACACACACACACACACACATATACACACAAACATATATACATACAGAGAGAGAGAGAGAGAGATAAAGAGAGAGTCTTACTCTGTCACCCAGGCTGCAGTGCAGTGGCACAATCATGGCTTACTGCAGCTTTCACCTCCCCAGGCTCAGGTGATCCTCCCATCTCAGCCTCCCAGGTAGCTGGGACTACAGGTGTGAGCCACCATGCCCAGCTAATTTTTTGTATTTGTATTTTTATTTTTTTCTGAAACTGAGTCTCACTCTGTTGCCCAGGCTGGAGTGCAGTGGCAAGATCTCAGCTCACCACAACCTCTGCCTCCTGGGTTCAAGCGATTCTCATGCCTCAGCCTCCACCTCCTGAGTAGCTGGGACTGCAGGTACACACCACTACGCCTGTCTAATTTTTGTATTTTTAGTAGATACAGGGTTTCACCATGTTGCCCAGGCTGGTCTTGCACTGCTGAGCTCAAGTGATCCACCTACCTTGGCCTCCCAAAAGTGCTGGGATTATAGGTGTGAGCCACTATGACTAGCCCAGCTTTTTTTTTTTTTTTTTCAAATTCAGTCTTCGTATAGACTGTCAAAAATTGTCAGTGCTGACTATGCTGCAAGTCATCGCAGTGGGGTATGGAGAAGTTTTCAATTAGCAATAGTCATGCCTCAGATAAACCTCATTGGCTATGATACTTGCCATTGTGCAAAGCTGCTTCCCGTACTTTGAATCTCTGTTATTGGGTACATAAGTGTTTAGAGTTATTACGTCTTTTTGATGAATTGACTTCTTTATCATTATGAAATGATCCTTTTTTATCCCGGGCAATATTCTTTGCTCTGAAATCTACATTATTAGTATTAGTATAGCCATTCCAACTTTATTTTGATTAGCATTAGCATGGTACATTTTTTCTACCCCTTTAGCTTTAACCTATTTCTGTCTATATTTAAAAGGATTTCTTTTAGGCCGTATACAGTTAGATATTGCTTTTATAATCTAATCTGACAAATTATGCTTTTTAATTGGAGTATGTATGTATGTATGTATGTATGTATGTATGTATGTATGTATTTTGAGACTGAGTCTCACTCTGTCACCCAGGCTGGAGTGCAGTGGTACGATCTTGGCTTACTGCAACCTCCGCCTCCTGGGTTCAAGTGAGTCTCCTGCCTCAGCATCCCAAGTAGCTGGGATTACAGGTGCACCCCACCACGCCTGACTAATTTTTGTATTTTTAGTAGAGACAGGGTTTCACCATGTTGGCCAGGCTGATCTCGAACTCCTGACCTCAACTGATCTGCCCTCCTTGGCCTCCCAGAGTGCTGGGATTACAGGCATGAGCCACTGCACCTGGCCTTTAATTGGAGTATTTAGACCATTTATATTTAATGTGATTATTGATACAGCCTGGTTTAACTTTTTGTCTTATTTGTTATCTATCTGTACCATCTATCCTTTGTTTCTTCTTGCCTCTTTTTCTCAGGAACATAAATAACTGAAATTCAAAATAGTGAATATGGCCGAGCATGGTGGTTCATACCTGTAATACTAATACTTGGGGAGGCCAAGGCAGGTGGATCAGTTGAGGTCAGGAGTTGGAGGCCAGCCTGGGCAACATGGCGAAACCCTGTCTCTCCAAAAAATACAAAAGTTGGCTGGGCATGGTGGCAGGTCCCAACTACTCGGCAGACTGAGGTGGGATGATCAGCTGAGCCTGGGGAGGTTGAGGCTGCAGTGAGCCAAGATGATGCCACTGCTCTCCAGCCTGGGCAACACAGCAAGACCCTGTCTCAAAAAAAAAAAAAGACAAAATAGTGAATATGGTGGGAGAGATTCAGAGAAAGATTTGGGACTTTACAGCAGAGAGATATTAAGTCAAACTGATGATGTCAGGAATGACTTACCCAAGAAAATATTCAAATTGAACCTTGAAATATTTTGCATATAAGTGATGGTGTAAGGAGGGTGCTCCATATAGAGGCAATAAGATGAACAATGGGATTGGAGGAAGTAAAGCATGTGTTTGGGCTAGGGAATAATAGATTGTTCAGATGGCCTGAGAAAGAGTGGCAGGAGAGATGTGGAAAGTACTTACGTTATTAACAGCTTCCTACGGATGTCCCTACCCTGATAGTCCACAGATACCTGAGATACCTGTCAAATCCCACATATGATCTACCCTTTAAACCTGCTCTCTCAATAGCCCCTAATTTTATGTATGGCATCACCAGTTTCTTTAATACACATACCAGAAGCCTATGAGTCATTTTAAATGCCTCTTTGTTCCTCAACCCTATTCATCCCACCTGCAGGTCATCTCTTCCAAATTTCAGCTTTTTTTTTTTTTTTGAGATGGAGTTTCATTCTTGTTGCCCAGGCTGGAGTGCAATAGCGTGATCTCGGCTCACTGCAACCTCTGCCTCCCAGGTTCAAGCAATTCTCCTGCCTCAGCCTCCCAAGTAGCTAGGATTACAGGCATGTACCACCATGCCCAGCTAATTTTGTATTTTTAGTAGAGACGGAGTTTCACCATGTTGGCCAGGTGGTCTTGAACACCTGACCTCGTGATCACCCACGTCAGCCTCCCAAAGTATTGGGATTACAGGCCTGAGCCACGGTGCCCGGCAACGAGCTTTCTTTTCTATCCTTATCTATCCCCACAGCCTTGGAGCCAGGCTCAACTCCCCTCCCCCACTCTGCCCCCAAACTATTTAATTAGACTTCTTACTGGTTTTGCTACTTCTGGATTTTTCTCTCTTTAAACCAATGCCACACGTACCCTCCTGTATGCCCTGAGAATGGATGTGAATTCTGTGTGTGTACATGTGTACATTGTTCTGGGGAGCGCTTGTAGCTTTCATCAAAGTCTCAAAAGTCCACAAAAGGCTAGGAGTCACTACCCTGTATCTTTATTTCAGATGAAACCATGCTCAGTTAATGTGGTGCAGTTGACAGACTACTGAACAGTAAGTCAGGAGACCTGGGTTTTAGTTCTGGTGCTGCCACTAATTAGCCGTATGATTTTGGGCAATGAGGCACTTACTTTGTACCTGTTTCCTCATCTGTAAAATTCAGAAAGTCTCTTCCAACCTCAAAATGCTATTATTGAGAAATTACCGTACAATTATTATTAAGAAATTACCATACAATGTCATAAATGCTAAAACAAAGGTATGCAGAGCTTTGAGAGCACAAAGCAGGTTCTCTGGGTGTGGGGTCATCTAGCTTTGCTTGGGAAAGTTGGTAAAGAGTTGCAGAGGAGGCCACAGTTGAGTCTTGAAGGATGAACAAAACTTTCCAGGCAGAAAGAAGGAGGAAGGCATTTTAGGCAAAGGAAACTTTGTGAGAAGGCAGAGAAGTAATAGAGCCTCAAATTGGCAGAACAATGAGTGGATGGGTATAGTTTGGATGTATGTGTGTTGAAAGTTTGGGCTTTAAATGCACAGGGAGCACTAGGAGATAAGCCTGGAGAAGGGCAATGAGTTGGGGCCTGAAGTTTCTTATGTATGGTGCCAAAAAGTTTTGACTTTATCTTGTAGACAGTGGGAAGCCATGGATTGTTTAAGGTAAGAGAGTGACAGGCTGATTTCCCTTTCATAAAAATCACATTGGCAACAGGAGGAAGATGGATTGGAAGGGAATGAGACATGTTTGGAAATGATAAGGGTCTGAATAAGCCAAGGGGATAGAGGTGGAAGGAAGATAATGCTGTTCCTTTTAAACCTATTACATTTAACATACCCAAGGAATATCCAAGTTAAAACGTATGGTAGGAAGTTGAAAATTTGAGTCTTATGCTCACAAGTTAGACCTGGATTTAGCAGCACTCATAAGTGAGCACTGACTGAAGCCACAGGAGTGAATGACATTGCTTTGGAAAAGCATGTGGAGTAAGGGGAGTAAGGGGGCCAAAGGCTGAATTCTGGGAAATAACAATATTTGAAGTCAGGAGTAGAAAACACAATGGAAGGATGGCTGGGGTGCAAGGAGCTGAGGAGTGAAGTGAGGAAGGGAGATAGTAAAGAATCTATTCTTCTTTTTTTTTTTTTTTTTGAGACGGAGTTTCACTCTTGTTGCCCAGGCTGTAGTGCAATGGCACGAACTCGGCTCACTGAAACCTCCTCCTCCTGGGTTCAAGAGATTCTCCTGCCTCAGCCTCCTGAATAGCTGGGAGTACAAGCACCTGCCACCACGACCGGCTAATTTTGTATTTTTAGTAGAGAGGGGTTTCTCCATGTTGGTCAGGCTGGTCTTGAATTCTCGACCTCAGGTGATCCACCCACCTCAGCCTCCCAAAGTGCTGGGATTACAGGCGTGAGCCACCAGGCCCGGCCTAAGAATCTACTGTTTTAAGAAGGTTGGATGAGAAAGAAATAAAAGCGAAGGCTAAAGCAAGAGGAGGCTGCTGAGTGGAGGAAGGTATTTCATTTTATTATGTCTGCTGGGCAAAGATCAGTGAAGAGGCCAAAGTTAGTTACAGGAGAGATTGGGAATAATAGACGAAGGTGGGAAAGGACAGGATATAACGCACACCTGCAGGGCCTAGTCCCAGGCAAGGGAGGTGGAGAGTGTTTATTCTTCCCAAGAAGGAGGAAGGAAATCAGAAAGAGTTTAATTCAGTGGCTCTCACATTAGAATCAATGAGGTACTTAAAAAAAAATGCCAATAGCTGGGTCATACCTCAGAAGTTTCTGGTTTAATTAGTCTGGGATGGTCCTGGGCATTGATGTGTTTTCAAAGCTTCCAAGGTGATTAAAATCTGCAGTCAAAGTTCACAACCACTGGTTTAATTGCAGGTAACATTTTTGATTAATGATAATGGGATTGGATTTGAGGAAACTCACACTTAATAAAGGTTGGATGAATAGAGAGTGGTCAAGGTTTCATAGATGAGGAAGGGAGAAAGAGAAGGAAGCTAGAAGGGAAGGCAGCTAATGCTAACTTATTGAATTTTATGTGCCAGAGATGTAGAAATGAATGAGGCGTGGTTCTTCTTCTTAGAGATCAGGATCTCACATGAGAGACACCTCACCACAAGCCTATGACATAATACAGTTCTTGACCAGTTAAGTTTTTTTGTGTGTGAGCTATTTTTATTCTTTTTTTTTTTTTTTTTTTTTTTTTTACTAAAAGTGAGAGGGGAAACCCCTCACCCCCAGAACCCCGGTATTTCCCAATATAGACTGGGTCTGGAAATCCTTTTGTGAGCATCGAGAGTAGCCTTTCTGGGAAGGTGGGTGCTGGGGAAAGATCTCTAACTATTCCGGGAGATCAACTTGTCCCCAGGCTCATCAGCAGGGCTGGAAGTAGATGGTGATTGTGGCCCTGCATGTGGGTACATTACTGCAGTCATCTGTACCTGGGAGGTGGCTAAAATTGCTAATTGCTCACATGGAAACACTTTGATGGCCATTCTGCTAGCGTGTGAAGCTTCTATGAGTAAGGTACCAAGGATTCCCTTTCTCTGAGCAGCATTATAAAAAGGCCCTACTTTTCATCAGAGCAGAAAACCTAACTTTTGCTACTGCGGTCTGGGCCTGACCTCCAGGGACAGCTTCATCCACACAGGAAGTAGGTAGGTGCTTCCCTATAGTCTGGACCTTCCCTCAGAGAGAGTCTACTGTCACTTCTTGAGCTCCTTGAATCTTCCCCAGGAGGGTCCAACTCCCAGGGCTCCTGGGAAGCCTCTGATCTGACCCCACCAGCCCCACCTCCACCTAGTGAGCTGGTGAGGCGTTGAAAGGGCTTTAATGGAGGGCCCTGGCTTTTAGCTAGGGGCCTCCTTCCCCGAGGAAGAGTACTGAAAGAAGTGTCCTAGAGAAGTGTTCTCTCCTAAGAGAAGTATCCTAGGCATAGAACAGAGAGGGGAAGTTCGATTGGGAATTGACTGTGGCACTATGGGTATATGGAGGGTGTTCCTTCTGTTACCTCGTTAGACCCTTTTTATATAAGCAGAAATTGAGGCTTGAAGAAATTAAGAAACTCGACTATGTCCTCAAGGACAGGAGCTGTACAAAATCCAATCTGTTCCATTCTGTTGTCCCTCAGGCTCCTGGCCTCCCTCTGTTATTATAGGTTGGCCCCTTTGGGAAAATCTCAGTTGAATGTCATTTCAGTGCTCTCCTTCCTTCTAAAGAATTAAGCTAGGTCCCTTAGACCATAGGGCACATGGGCCTTCTAGTTGGGTCTCTGTTTGCTTACTCAGTGACTTGGGGACGTGTGAAATCCAGACGGGATTCTATCCTGGGGTGAAGGTAGAAGGTAGTACAGAGAATTGCTGAATGGGACAGACCGCACCAATAAAATTTTTTGTTGTACTCTGTAATCCAGTGTTTTCATTGCAGAGATGTAACTGAAAGCCCCCAACCTCACCGTCAGAGAAAGGAGGGACCAAGCTTATTCTAGCCTGATGCCTGATACCTGTTAATCGGGAAGCCTTGTCTGTTAACATCCTGACTTAGGTTTCAAGCTTTCAGTGGGGCCAGACTATGGAATTATCTGTAATTCTGGCATCAGAAGGCCTTTTTCCAGTTCTTTGGGCCCTTTTGAGGTCTGTGAAACAGGCTAGCAGCATGTGAAGGTAATTCACCCTAAATCTGCCTGAGAGTCAGACAGTGCCATGGCAGCCCCAACTCTGTGTCAAATTACACACTAGCCGCCTAGCACTGGGGTGTGCTTTGGGGCAGGGCTGGGGACACCCATGTCCTCCCTACTTCCCTTAACCCTTCCCCAGCTCTCCTGCCACTCCCTTATACACCTGGTCGTGGTCACTGCCAGGAGCCCCAGTGCAGCCCAGTGCCTGCACATGACAGGCACAAGGTGAATGAGTGCCTGGACGCATGCAGGGACTTGGGTACCTGAAATGATGATTCTGCATATTTCATGTAGTCTTGGTGCTGAGTCACCTGCTTACCCATACTACTGGAGGCAGGGATGAGGAAAGGCAGAGTTTGGGCAAAGGAGAAAGGAAGTGTGTTTTATTGTTCTGCATCTTTGAACAATGCAGCATAGTTGGTTCTGTCCTCGTCTTTGGACAGGTTAGAATGAACCATCAAAAGGGGTGAGATTAGGTCTCAGGAAATAGTTTTCCTCAGGGAGGAGCAAAAATTCCCAACAAGTGAGGAACAGAGGCTGGGAGTCTCCTTCTCTGGGATTCCTTAATCACAGGGTTGTTCGAGCAGGTGCCAGGACTGGAAACTGAAGGAGGCTGAGATATTGAAAAGGCCTTGGCCTGCTTATGTGAAGATGCTTTTGAAATGATACTACTCTAAGTGGCGGGTTGCACGGCAATAACACTAATGATAATTGAATACTGCTTTCACTTACTCCAGGGGGAACATGGACTTCCCACAGCCCAGGCTTTTACGGTGTGGGGTCACTCTTCTAGGGTCACATATAAAAGAACCCTAACTGGTTTCTTGGCATACTGGGAGGCACAAATGCCCCAAACGTGTAGGATATTTTGTGAGACCCTACAATCCCTGTGTGGCACCTTCAACTCTAAAGTATCTGAAACTCCTGGGATGGACAATCTGCCTGCTTGGGGTTGGGGACCCAACTGGCCAAGGCATTTTTCCTCTTGGAGGTTTCCTGGGAGAAGGCCCCCTCTCCTCTGCCATTCAAACTCCCAGGCGCGCCCGCGTCTTCTCCTCCTCCCCTTCTTCCCCAGGGCAGGGTTCCCTTTGTAATTAATCCCAACACTCCAACCAGAGGGGAGGAAAAACGTGTTAATGAGGGAGCGTCCCAGACTGACTGGGGCGGTCGCTGCTCGCAGCTAGAACTCCAAGTAATTAAATTATTTTTGGAAGGAGGGGATATGGTGGTGATGGTGTCAGGGAAATCCCCGTATGCATGGGAAGAGGCGTGCGTCTCTCGCCATTAATTAAAATCAGGGATGACCCTCCCTTCTCGGACCCCTGGGGGAAAAAAATCAATCTTCCCACGTCCCAGATTCCATTGGATGTTGTGTAGCCGGGTCCGTGGCCCTAAAGAGAATATGGCCAGCCCCGGGAATCTGGGGGCTCCTTCTCCGACAGGAGGGGTCGAGGAAGACAGCCCCAGGAGGGACTGCGGGCTGGGCCAAGGCCAAGAATCGAGGCATTGCCTTGCCCACCGTTCGGGACCCGAGTGTCAGCCCCACCGCGGATTCCCAGGATCGGGGAGGGCCGCCGGGCATCTGAAGGCGCAGGGCTGGGGGAGCGGCGACTCCGGGAAGAGCGGGGCCGCAGACAATGGACGCGGCGGTAGGAGGGGCGGCAGCTGTGGGAACAGCCGGGAGGCGGCACCCGGGAGCTCGCGCTCCCCCGCCCCCTGCACCCCCCACCCTCATCCCCTCCCCCTCCGCCCCCTCCCCCCTCCGCCGCCGGCTCCCGATCTGATTCCTGATTCTTGATTCCTTGATCCTTGGTCCCGCCATGGGAGCCTGAGCGCCCCCTATTCCCCCCTGGCCCCCAGCCCCCGGGGCCTTGAGGGGGAAGAGGCAGCGGTCTGGGACGGAGCAGGGGGTGACCAGACCCAAGAACGCCCCCCTCAACATCCCCCATCGCGCGCGCTGCCTGTCCGGGAGCGCCGAGTTCGGAGCGACCCGGAGCGCTGCGGATACAAAGGCGACGGGCCGAACGGGGCGCCCGCGGAGCCCACCCGGCAGTTCGCAGCGGCGGGTGAGTGCCGGGCCGCGGGGGCGCGGGCAAAGTTTGAAAAAAAAAAAAAAGAAAGAAAGAGAAAGAAAAAAAGAAATGGAAAAGGAGAAAAATCATGCAAGGGGCCAGGGGGTGCCCGACCCCAGAGCGAACGGGGTGGCTTATGGGGGAAGGGGGGCTGGACTCCGGGCAACCCCCTTCCGGTCCGCTTCCCCCCTGCACAGCGGAGTACCCCCCCAACTTTGGGGAGGGGAAGGGGCTCGTGGGGAGGGGGCGGAGCCCAGGCCTGGAGAGCCGGGGACTTTCCTGGGCCCGGGCGGGGGCCTTAGTGATCCCAGGGGAGCCGGTTGAAGCCCGAGACTGGGAGCTTGTGTTGGAGGTGGGGGGAGAGGCGTGGAAGGATCGGAGTCTGGAGGTATTGGAAGCCAAGGGTGTTTTGGGGTGCATACACCCCTCAGGAGCGTGGGGAGGGACGGAGGCAGGTATGCGTTAAGGGTGTAGAGTGGAGTCAGGGGGGCGGTCTGGGCAGAGTAGATAGGGTGTATGCACAGACCGAGGATGGGGCTGGAGGCGGTAGACTGTGTATAGGGGCCGAGGGGACAGGCGCTGGCATCCCTCTCCCCACTCATATTTACCCATTTAGGGGACTGTGGGCTCTGCGTTAGTGAGTTTTGAAGGGTTGGTGGAGGATCCGTGTGCATGATTCTTTGTTTTGGTGTGTGTGCACGCCTTGACGTGCTGCATGTTCCTGCAGGTGGGCCCCTGGTTTGGATGTGTAGGTGTTTTTCTGTGCTTGAGTGTGTGCACCCAGGGAGCGGCTGACCATGCATCTGCTGTGTGTTTGGATATGTGTTTATATGTATACTTAGGGGAAGGCGTGTATGGCTATGTGTGTGTACTGGGAGAGGGGTTCATGGGAAAGAGGTGTGTAGGTACCGAGGAAGGTGGGTGTGTAAGAGCAGAATGGAGTGTGTGTGGATAGGTGTGTGTGCACCTGTGTACTGGGAAGGGGTGTGAATCTGTGTTCTCTTGTGTGTAACCTGTGTTGATGGGTATCAGTGTGTGTGCCTGCCTTAGCTGGTATGTATGTTTCTAAGTGTGTGTCGGGGGTACCTCTTTTCTCTGCAGGCAGATTTTCCTGGCAAAAATCCCTAAAGGAAGACTGTCTGCAGGATTTTGAGACTTCGTGGATGGCCTCGCCTGGGTTTAGGGGTAGTGCCTTAAGTATCTGAGACCTATGGGTGGGAGGGAATGAGTTGTCTTATGAAGTGCCTATTTTTGGGGGATGGGTTTTTCTGGAAGAGGGCGTGTGTTGTGGGGAATAGGGAACAAGGGGTCTGGTTGTAGTCCTAGGGGAATTTGGAAGATTGGCGGGGTCAGGGAGAAGAATAAGAGGAACTTCCTCCCCCATCATCATAGGCTGGGTTCCAGCGCTTGGAGAGGCTACATGCTTGGATTCCCAGCCTTAGTTAAAAGCTTCAGGCCACAGTTCTCTTGGAAAGCCGTCTTAGAGTTTGCTGCTTCAGAGCCTTCTAACTCTGCCCTGACTCTAAGATCCTAAAGTTCCTGAGGAGTCTTGAGATTTTGGTGTGGGATGGAAACAAGAGGAGGAAGCATGTCTGGAAGGATGAGACCTGGTGGGGAACAGCTTGGGTTCCCTGCCCATGGGGTTGAGAAGGTGGCATAGGGTGTTTCTTCAGGAGCTTTTGCAAGTGAGTCTGTGTGGTTTATCACATAGTTTCCGTTTTCCCTGGTGTGAAGCATGATTGAGATGGAGTTGTGGGTGTGGGGCCAGGGCCGAGTGTCTGTGTGTCGGGAAAGGGCCAGGTACCCATTGCAGGCTATACTGCTATACTCATCATCATGATAGTGTGGTGGGAAGTCAGTGACTATCCAGGAAGTGAATGTCTCTTTCCACCAAGAAGCCACATCTCCCTTCTCTCCCTGTCCTCTCTCATCCTTTCTCTTCTGGGGTGTAGGGAAGGGGTTGCTCACCTCTTTCTTTAGGATACTAGCCTTCCCTCATTGCACACTCTTGCAGTTTTCTTTTTGCTGCCAGTGGCTGGGTTGAGGCACCCAGTTTTAAGAGCTAAGGTGAGATTGCACATACCCATTATGGCCTCTGGGCAATTGCAATTGGAATGTTAGAGTCTCTAATGGGCATGTGCAATTGGAATGTTCCCTCTTTAGTGTTCAGGGCTCCCTACCCTCCCTAAGGCCTGGAGATAAGAGTAGTAGGGATTAGAAAATGTTTGAATGAGGAATGAGGAACGAGGAATGGGGCAGAGTAGGAAAAGACCTTTTTTTTTTTTTAATGGATCATTCCCCCAAACCCAACACCTGTCTAATAGTTAGGGCTCCCAGGGCTAGCAAGGCACTTGCATCTAAGATGGTGTGCCCTGGCCCTCTGGGGTACCTTATTTGCTCTGTATACACTGATCACATGCATGTTATATTATGCTGGTGGGTGCTGTCTTCCAAAGAGGAGGAAATGTGGTCAGATAATAGGAAATGCTATTTCTGAAAGTACTTCCAGATTGGGAGTCAGTGGCCACGTTGGCTCCTCCTCACCCATTGTCTTGCTCCTGACTTCTTTTTCCTCTAATTCTTCCGGGGCAGGCCTCTCTGGTGTGTTTGCCTCTCCTCCTGATCCTTTTAGATCTGAGGAAATATCCCCCCTTCCGTGGCCCTAGAGCAGGACAGTTTTTTATCTGCTCATCTGGTTTCCAGGTCCTTCCAGTTAATGGGGAGGGAACTTGGCTAACAGAAGCTTTGGCAGGGAAAAGGAAGAGATCTGATCCCCTCTGAGTTTTAGGGACTCCAGTCTTCTTCCCTCGAGTGTTCATCACATTTGTGAGGCCAGAGAAAGGAGTCAGAGTTGGTTGGAATTAGTACTTAACAGTGGTGTGATCTGGGCAAGTAATAAACCCCATTCCCCAACCTCTTAGGTGTCTTAAGGCACATCCTCCAAGCCTAGACTGAGCCCTTCCACAAGGAATCCCTGGTCCCCCACCAAGTGGCTCTCTTCCCTAGTTTGCTTTTAAATTCTGGCTTTGCCACTTTCTAATTCTGTGACATCAGACAAAACTGGTAACTTTTTGAAGCCTCACCTGTAAAATGGAATTAATAATAGGCCCTACTTGGGGTTATGAGGATTAAATGAAATAATAGAGAAAGCACGTTGCACAGTTCCTGGCACATAGTAAATGTTAGCTGGATGGTTCGGATTCTGAGGGATAATCATCGTTAAGGGAGAGAGGTCGGAGTCGGGACAGGAGAACTAGGCTTTGGTTCTGATCTTCCTCTGGCCGACCACATTGGGCACTCTCTTCTATCTGCCAGGCGCTGTGTGAAGTACAGGGGATGGAGGGGCAAATAAGACGTTTTCCCAGGGGAGACAAGCGAAAACATGTTGATTCACTGCAGCCCAGTGAGTGCTGTGTGGAGGTGTGTTCAGGAGGCCACTGGAGCATAGAGGAAGAGTGCTTGGCCCTGGGGTGAGGTGCCAGAGAAGGTTCCTGGAGGAGATGCCCTGTTAGCTGGATTTTAAAAAAATTAAGGTGAAATTCACATAATAGGAAATAAACCATTTTAAAGTGAACAGTGGCATTTAGTACATTCACAGTGCTATGCAACAACCACCTCTGTCTAGTCCCCAAACATTTGCACCATCCCGAAACAAAACCCATACCCATTACGCAGTTGTCCCCATTTCCCCTTACCCCAGCCCCTGCAACCACCAATTTGCATCCTGTCTCTATGGATGTACCTATTCTGGATATTTCATACAAATGAAATGATAGAATGCGTGACATTTTGAATCTGGTTTCCTTCGTTTAACATAATGTTTTCCAGGTTAATCCACATCGTAGCATGTAGCATGTATTAGTACTGCATTCCATTTTATAGCTGAATATTATTCCCTTGTGTGGATAGACTTTACCTGGTTAAAGGATGAGTTAGGCCAACAGGAAGGGTCTTAGGAGGGCACTGCTGGTGGAGGCTGAGCGTGAGCAAGAAGGCACACAGGGTGTTTGGTAGTCCTGTACCTTGAAGTATGAAGTGGGGATTTGGCCTCAGTTTCTCTGTCTATAAAACAAAGTTAATCATCCCTTTCCTGCTTGTCCTATGGGGTTGGTAGAGTTGGAGGTATCAGGGGAGAACAGAGGCTAGGGTATTATTGCCTCTTCTCAGGGTCTGGGCTGGGGATGGGACTTTTAAAACGTGCTCTTTCCTCCTCTTTCCTGGGCAGCTCACTCCTGTATGCATCAACCCTCATCCTTGTGGGGAGCCATCTCCCTGTTCACTTGGCATCAGCTTCCCCTCTCTCTGAATTGACCTGAAATTTTCCCTTTTCCCTTCCACAGGTGGGTAACCCTGTGCATGATGAGATTTTGGCAGCAGAGGTGAAGGAAAGTCCTGGGACTAAGTCCTACTCACATTCTACCCTACGGCGGCCCTCCCCTTCTTTATCCTGTCTCGTGGTGATGTGGCTTGGGCAGCCCTCTCTTACCTTCTCTGTTGTGGTCTGGATAGAACTGTGGTGGGCCAGGGAGAATTTTTGCATTCCTTGTCTCTACCCTGGTTGGTACAGAGTAGGAGGCAGAGGCCCTTCATGGTGGGGCCCTTTGGAAATGAGGTTTTGCTGTGCTTTGTCGGATGCTCCTGGCAAGATTGGTAATTACAGACATAACAGCTGGGAACTGGTTTGAGAGAAGCAGGCTTGGAATCAGCAGACCTGAGGATATCCTGGTAATCAGGGTGGGGCAGGGAGAGGGGAGAGTGGGACGAAGCTGGGTGCTGGGTAGGGTGGCAGGCTCGGGGCCTCCTTCCCCTGCCACTCCACACACAGCTGGGCTTAGAGCCTAGAGGAGAGTGGGAGGTGATTGGAACCCAGGTCTGCTTTACTGTAAGTGAGGAAGGAGGAAGGAGAGGAGGAAAGGTGGGGGATCCAAGGGCCTCTGAAGAAAGAAGCAGAGAGGAGGAAGAGGCATTTTGGTTGCTCTCTCAGGCAGTACCTGGATGTGGTCTAATTTAGAACAGGGCCAACCCTGCACCTAGGGGTGGTTCCATCTTATTTTGGGGTGTTTCTCCTTACAGTGAGGTTATGGGAGCAGGAAGTGGAGAGGATTGGCTGTGGACCAACTGAAGAAGAAAAGGTGGGAACTAACATTTTTATAAGCATCTATTGTGTGCCAGAATCTATAATATTCTGCATACATTATTTTGCTGAAAACTCTTAACGTTCTGAAGTAGGCACTATTATTCCCATTTTATAGATAAGGAAACTCAGGTTTGGAAAAGGGGAGCGACTCACCTGAGATTACATAGCTCGTAAAAGGCTGTGCCAGGTCTGACTTCAGTGCTCTTCCTTTTCCCAAAGTCTCTTCACCTTCCCCTACTGTCATTCCAGTTCGGTCTGATTGCTCATTATTGCCTTTAATCCTGCACTTGAGTAATTCCCCTGTTTTCTGAAAAGCAAACATGAGTCCAGTGTCAGCCTGAGGAGTAGAGAAGCCTACCCTTGAGGGTGGGAGTCAGAGAACGATCTCATCTCCAGGAGGAGCACCTTGGTGTCATAAGCCTGGGGCGGGACCAGCATGTGGGCAGAAACCTCTCCTGGGGTGGGTCTCTTTCTCCTTGCTGGGCCATGATTTTGGATGGGGGTTGGGGGAAGGGAGTGACTGTAGGCTCTGGCCACCATGCCCGTGGGGTCTTGTTTGTGAATGGGAGGAGCCTGGTCCTTATTGTCTATAGGGTTTTCTCACAGCCCCTAACAATGTCCTTCAGACTCCTGTTTTCACCAGAGTGTTCTTGGCTCCCTCAGCCTGGTCAGAGAGAGAGGGTGTGTTTGTTTGTGGTCTAGGGAGGGGGTTCTGGTTTTTTTTTTTTTTTTTTTTGAGACAGAGTTTCACTCGTTGCCTAGGCTGGAGTGCAATGGTGTGATCTCGGCTCACTACAACCTCCGCCTCCCTGGTTCAAGTGATTCTCCTGCCTCAGCCTCCCGAGTAGCTGGGATTACAGGCATGCACCACCATGCCTGGCTAATTTTGCATTTTTTGGAGAGGTGGGGTTTCACCATGTTGGTCAGGCTGGTCTGGAACTCCTGACGTCAGGTGATCTACCTGCCTCGGCCTCCCTAAGTGCTGGGATTATAGGCGTGAGCCACCACACCTGGCCCAGGGGGTCTGGTTTTTTTAGGGTAAGTAGGGTTTAGATAGGAACAGGTGCTGAGCCCGAGGTGTGAATGCAGTCACTTAAAAAACAACAGACTGTGAACAAAAACACGCATTTTGTCACCTGCTTTACTTCAGGAATGGAGGTGGCAGATATAAGGGATGGGGGAGTTGAGAATTTTCAGCGAAGAGTGAGAATCTCAGGTAGGGGGGTGGTCACGATGGTGGAGGCCGGCTGGTACTTGGGCCCTTCAGCTGGCTCTGGTTTTCTAGATAAGAACTGGCCAAGTTGCCAGATCCAAGGCCTTGGGCTGAGGCAGCAGGAGGTTTTCAGGATGGGGATACCCAGCCCTGCCACCCTCATCCCCAGTCACACTGCATCTCACACCCTGAGGCCCACTCTACCACTTTCCTACAATCCAGCCTTTGCTGACAGTGCCTCCATATGCTCTTCCCCAACACTCCATCCTCACCGCTCAACTCACAGCAAGCCCGAGGTTGGCTAACTTCCCCTTCCCAACTAGCTGCTTTTCACATCTTTGCACCCCAGGGCAGGGGCTGGGTGAGCAGGCTTTGAAGGTCTTTTGGGGCCAGGGACAGTTGGGGCCTACCTCGAGCAGCAGGCTATGAAGAGGGAGGCATTTGTTTTTGGAGTGCACAGGAAGCTGGCTTATGGGTCAGCACAGCTCACTCACCTCCCATTGTCCACCCTCTCCCTGAAGACACCTCAAGCTGCCTGCTTTCCTTCTTGGTTCTTCCACAGCTCACCTGGTGGGCAGGTAGGGGCCAGTTCTCTGCCTAGGCCAAGGGAGGAAGCAGCTCAAAGCCCGGTGGTGGAAACTGTGGGGCCTGCCCGTTGGTAAAAACTAAACGGAGAATCCAGAAGCCCTGGTTACCTTCCCACCAGCTTAGTGTCCCGTCTTCCCACCGGCCCCCACCTGGGACAGATGCCAGGGGGATTACTCACCTTTTCTCCTGCAGCCTTTCCACCCCGAGTGTTCTCTTCAAGACGGACTAGGAATGGGTCTGGGGAAGGCTAGGGAATGGGGTGCTATGGGACATGAATGTGCACACGTGTGTGCTTTTGTGTGCTGTATTGGGGGGCAGGTACCTTCTGGGAGCTGGGATGGGGGTGGGGGTGCCAGAGAGACAGCAGAGCAGGTCTCTACAGAACCTGCCTAGCCAGGGTGGGTGGAGCTGGGTGGGGCAGGCAGGAGTGATTCCAGGTTTCAGCGGGGGAACAGAGTGTGGGTGTATGGGTGTGTGGGTGGGTATTTCAGTGTGTCTGTGGATTTAGAGGTCCCCAGCCTCACCCCCGGCCTTAGACTGAGGGAAATTAAGGAAGTAGGTGGAGAGAGGCTTGGCTCGCTTCCTCAACTGCTTTTGAAGTAGAATGCAAGCTCAGGTATCCTGGCCAGGAGCCCAGTCTGTGGGCCCTTCCCCTGCAGTGCACTCTGCACTGGGGTCTGCTGGTGAGAAGCTGCTCTGGAAGCCTAGATGCCTGGATGACACAAGCACAGCCAGGATCCCACCCCTCCTCTGCCACTCAGCCCAGTGAGGAGAAGGATCCTGCCCCCACCCTGGGGCTATGAGGATGGTGAGCTCATGTCTGGGGCTGTCCTGGGAGAATGCCTGGTTAACAGGGCGGGGGTGGGGCACCTGGTGCCAGCTCCTGGGCTCCCTGCTCTGCCCTTCCCACCCCTCAGCCCACCAAGATCCAGCTTGTCACCCAAGGACGGCCTTTTTCAGGGTTTAGGAATGAGGGTTGGGGCAAAATCTCCATCCCATTTTTGGTCCAGGTCCGGAGCTGGTCCTTGCCCACTCTGTACCTTAGTCTTTTTGGTGGTAGCAAAAGCCCAACCTCTCTGGATGGGTGGCTTGCCCACAGCCCAAGGCTGGATGGGGATGAAGGAACATCAAGGTTCTTAGTCGTGGTAGATGGATGGGTGCAGGAACAACCCCTTTTGGGGATAGAGGCTCTTTGGTTCTGGCTGTCTTAGCTGAGGCCTGTCTAGTCTCTGTCTCTTTGTCCCTGGTGAGAAGAGGAGGCAGGATGGAGTCAGCAAATCCTCTCCTGTTGTGGCCCTCTTGCAGTTGTGGCTACTCAAGGAACCAGCGTCCAGAGCAGTCTCATGGAGAAACCTGGTCTCACTCCAAGAGGAGCACTCCTCAAAGTCAGTGTTAGTACGATTTTCCAACAATCAGAGGAGGCCAGAAATGGGCTGCCGTAGAAGTAGTAGCCATGGGCTAGTAACCTTCTCTCTCTGGGTCCCACTTTTTTATTTGTAAAATTTGAGGTTGTCCCTCTAAGGCCCCTTTCAGCTTGGTGCTGGCAACTGCTGAGAAGAGGGTTGTTCAGCCAGCTGTGTCCTCCTGAAGGGGAAAGGGAAAGGGAAAGGGAAAGGGGAACGGGTGTCAGGGGAATGATGTGGGCATAGTCAGAGGTTCAGGTACCTTCCTCTCATCTGTGGAAGCTGTGTTGGATGTCTGCATTTTCCCACACCCATCAACTTCAGCCCCCCACCAGGGCCTGACAGCACTGCCTGGGTTGAGCACATCTGTGAAACTCAGGGGAGGTATGTGACAAGGAGGAAAACCAAGCAAGGCTCTGAAGTGCGACAGCCGTGTCTCAAGTCTCTGCTCTGCCTTGGTGAGGTGCTCTGACTGCACAGAGAGCTAGCTCCTGGGATCCTGAGCTGGGAGGTTGGACCCTGGGCTTAGTTCTTGCCACCTCCATGGCTGAAGGTGGGCTTCCAGCACTTTGAATGGAACTTATATTGATATCCTTGGACCTTGGCACTATGGTTGGTGATGATTAGGGAGCCAGGCAGCTAGGGGGTGCCCACATGTATACCCCTGCCCACGGGCTGCAGTGGGAAAGGGGTGCAGGGCATATGCAGGAAGACCCAGGCTCCTGTGTAGGAATCAGAGACCTTTAGTGGGCAGAGGCCCACAGACAACTCTTCAGGCAGGTTCTGAAGCAGTAATCACACCCATTTCCCTGTATTCAGGCAGAACCACCCTTCCCTAGTCCCTGACTATGGAGAGGAAAATGGTCCTATCAGAGATCTCTGCTCCTGTCTGAGGAGAACTTGAGGCTTCTTGTCCTCTTTCCTATCGTCTTCCCGTCTGGCTGGAAGTCTTTTAAAAATCAAACCCAAGCACCCTCCGCAGCTGCTTCCAGCCCTGTCCTCAGTGGAGATGAGGAACACTAGGTGCCCTTTTTAGGTGCATGTTTGTGCTCTGTCCCTGCCCCCGTTTTCTTCCATGGCCTAGTCACCCTGGTTTCCACAGCTCTTTCTCCCAACCCCATCTTCATCTATGCTCTGTCTCATTACCTCACCCCAGGCCTAAAGTAGCTGGGACTGGGCTGTGGGGTGGGCCCGGGCTAGAGCAGTGGCAGGAGGTGGCGTCTGCAGCTGCCTGCGTCTGGTCATCGGTCCCCAGCACGCGCCGCACATGGGGGTGCTGGCGTTTGTGTTCAACACCTTGCACACTTGAGCCGCCTCCTTTGAGTGGGAAATGGGAAAGGGTTGGTCCGCCCTGGTCTGTGTTTTGGCCAACACCCACCCCCCTTACACACACACACACACACACACACACACACTACTCTAGGGCCTTGCTCCCTCTGCCTGTTGCCAGGTTCTGAGTGTATTTTTTCCAGAGGCCTCCAATTGTTTCCTGAAGAAACCTGATCCCAGAGCTCAGACAAAAGCTGGGGCCGCCAGAGGAGAAACCCCGTTCTCTCCTCCTCTGTCCCTATTGCCCCCACCTCCATAACCTCCCTCCCTTTGGATGCTGGGTATGGGTTCCAGGACCCGGCTGCCATCACCTAGGCAACAGGGGGCTTTTGTTGCCATGGTGATCAATGTGGGAGAAGCTGGGCAGCCGGGACAAAAGCCCCCACATTCCCCCCCCGCCAAGCTCCCCCCAATCCCCTTGGGATGATACTGAGACACATTCCATTAATTTTATTTCTGAAAGGCCTTTGGAGGGGAGAAGGGTCTCCTTTTTGTAACAGGCTCTCTCTTCTCTCCCTCTCTCCTCCCTGGCCTCATTTTAACCCCAGATAATCCATGGTTGGTTTGAGCAGGGGACTAAGTGTGTGTGTTTGTGTCTTGGGAAGTGGGGGGCAAGGTGAAAGGCAGTGGGGCACATTCCTTTTCTACAGCCTCCCCCTTCCCCAGACTAGGGCAGCTCCCTGTCCTGCACCAAGTCCGGACTCCCCTCCCTGTCTCGTCATCCCTCTTGACGTTTCCACTTGTTGATCTCATCCAGTGATCCCCTCCCCCCATCTCTTCCCTGGGAATGCTGCCCACCCGGGAGACCCTCCAAACCCCTGATCCTTGAGACTGATTAAATAAGGGGAACTTCTGCCCTTCTCTTTACTCCCCTCTCCTCCCTCCTCCCAGGCCCCCCAGCAGCAGTGCTTGGATTAGTTCCCTGGGGTACTTGAAGACACAGCAGGCAAGGGTCTCAGAAGTCGGATTCATTTTTGGCACCTGTGTTTGGTAGGGAGGAGAGAAGTGTGTTTTGGTGCTTTTTGGGCACTCTGACTTGGGTTGGCAGGCCAGGGGAGCAGGATTCATGTTGAGTCTTTAGTAAGTAGCAGGGGAGGAAGATAGGGAGCACTAGGCTGGGCAGCTCAGAACAAAAGAGGACTGGCACCCTTGTCTGGTTTGAAATTTATCTGTAGGGGAAATGCAATGGCATCAGTTTACCTCCTGGGTGTGTTTGAAGTGGTGGTTCTGGTTGGTGTGTCTGTGTGTGTGTGAGACTTCTTTATTTAGTTGTACGAACAGCAGGGTTTATTTATACCACCTCTTTCCCTAGTCTCAGAGGAAGTGTCTGTGGATTGGAGTATGAGTGATCCTGGAGCTAAAACTTGTTAATTGCTTAACTAATTACTAGCTGAACCATTTATAAAAGTACTTCTTTCACCCTCATGATCCTTACAGCTACCCCATGAAAAGGCATCATTATCTTCCCGATTTTACTAATGAGCTTACCAGGCTACAAGCACAGAGGTGTTAAGTAACTTGCACATGGTCACACAGCTAGTCAGTGGAAGAGTTAGGTTTTGAACTCAGATCTTTGAGTGCACATCCCTGGCTCTTCTGGCTGTTGGCTTTGGCAGATGGTGGGTATACAGGAGGATGAGGAGATGGACAGCCTGGGATCTAGTGTGTGTGTCTAGACTCTAGTCCATGGCAGTTGTTTACTTCTCCACCCGCTTCTCTACCCCCATGTCACTCTGTGACCCACTTGTTGTCTTTGAGCCTCCTGGCAAATTTCAGTTTTTATGAAGAAGACTAGAAAGAATAGGCTGGAACCACAAGAGAAATGCAGGTGAGATGTCTAAACTATAAGGAGGAGTAGGCCAGTAAAATGGGTCCTCAGGAGAGTGGGTAGATGAGCCCAACATATATTTTTCAGGTAGGGAGATAAATAAGGGTTGTTTTTGCTGCAAAGGTTTTTGGAAAGGCTTATGGTTGGGTTAAGGTATTATGTCCCTGTCCTCTAAGTGTGTCCTTATCACGCATGTGCTTTCACATGGGGATACTGACAAATATAACTAATCCTATGGAGGATTGCCTCCATTGAACTCTGTTAAGAGGATGAATGAATAGATTTCACATGCTTTCACCTCCCTACAGTCATTATAGTTTCCCTGAGAGCCAGAGAGGCGTACAGTCATGGATGTTTTGGTCAACGATGGACCACATATATGATGGTGGTCCCATAAAATTATACTATTGTATTTTTACTGTACTTTTTCTATGTTTAGATACACAAGTACTTACCCTTGTGTTACAGTTGGCTACAGTGTTCAGTACAGTAACATGCTGTACAGGTTTGTAGCCTGGGAGCAATAGGCTATACCATAAGGCCTATGTGTGTCGTAGGCTATACCATAAGGCCTATGTGTGTCATAGGTTATACCGTCAAGGTTTGTGTAGGTACATTCTATGATGTTCCCAGGATGCAGCTGCCTAATGACACTTTTCTCAGAAAGTATCCCTGTGGTTAAGCGAAGCATGACTATGTTCATTTACTAGGTTGTATCAGTTCCTTGCTCTGCGCCCATGGGAGGGGAGATGGATATAAATATGTATCAATCATATTGCTTATTCTCAAATTACTGATGGTTTAGAGTAGTTGGAGTAAAGGTAACTATACAAAACAAATCCATTTTAGGTTTTTTTTTTGTTTTGTTTTGAGACAGAGTCTCGTTCTGTTGCCCAGGCTGCAGTGTAGTGGCATGATCTCGGCTCACTGCAACCTCTGCCTCCCAGGTTCAAGCAGTTCTCTGCCTCAGCCTCCCAAGTAGCTGGGATTACAGGCGCCTGCCACCACGCCTAGCTAATTTTTATATTTTTAGTAGAGACGGGGTTTCATCATCTTGGCCAGGCTGGTCTTGAACTCCTGACCTCGTGATCCACCCGCCTCGGCCTCCTAAAGTGCTGGGATTACAGGCGTGAGCCACCGCACCCGGCCCCATTTTAGTTTTTAACATAATCAGCCTCTCAGCAGCATTTGACCTGGTTGGCTTAATTCCCACCTCAAAACGCTGTTAAATTTCTGGCTGCCTTGAGACCCCACTCTTCTGGCTCCCCTCCTCCTCTGGCCTTCTCATCCCCTTTGCCTGCTCCTTTTCCTCTGGACATGTGTACATATCGGGGTCCTTTATGTCCGTGGAAGAGTTAGGTTTTGAACTCAGAGCCATCTGGGTTCCATCTATCCCCATAGCTTTTCACACCCTCAGTACCTCCAGCTCAGACTCTCCTCCAAGTCTGGCTCTTCTGACACCCGGGTGCCTACTGTCTCATGGCCACTAACTTAGCAGGCTAGAAGCTGAACTAATTATCTTCCCTCACAAGGCTGCTTCCTCCCCAGTCTTCCCTACCCTACTGATGGCGCTACCATCTGCTCCCTTGCTCAGGCCGGGGATTCTTGACACTCCCTTCCCGCTCATTAGGTCCTGTTGATTTGACCACCAACGTTAAGTCTCAAACATGACTGTTACTCACTCTATTGTGTCTCTACCCTTAGCAAGCCTGTACTACTGCAGTTGCCTCCTTACTGATCTCCCTGTTTCTATTTTTCCCTTTTTTCAATCCATATCTGCATGGCTAAAATCCTTCAAAGTTTTCCTGTGGCCTTAGAATAAAATAAAGCTCAAGCTCTTCACCTGGTGCCTGGCTGTCTCTGCAGTGCCACCTTCTACCACCCACTCTCTTCCTCAACTCTGGCTCCACTGGCCTTTGTTGGTTCTTTAAATACAACAAGCTCTTTCCTGCCTTTGGCCTTCACACATGTGATTCCTCTGCTCCCTGGGCATTTTCCTGCACTCTTTGCTTGGTTAATTCCTGTTTCTTCTTCAGGCCTCTGCTGAGGTGTCATTTTCTCAGACTTTGTAGAACTGCTAAGTTTAAAGTAGCCCTTACTCCATGTGGTGTCTCTCATAGTTTGCTGTTCCGCCCTTCCATCATGCCTGCAATCGGTCATTTATACTTGTCTGCTTACTTGTTTGGTGTGCCTCTTCCCTGCTAGACTGTAAACTCAGGGTCTGTTATACCACTTTACACCCAGCAGAATACATGGTTCATAGAAGGTGCTCAAACAAGATTTGATGCGTCAATGACTGAAGATAGGAAGTAAGCGCTCAGTGGATGGTGATGGCTGTTAGGGGAGTCAGGGTCAGCGGGGAAGATAACATTGGGTGCTAGATAGAGTAGGTGGGGGCTCCTATGAGGGGGTGGGGCTGGGCTCTGAAGAATGAGCAAGATTTGGGTGGGGGTTAGAGAGAGGAGAGGTCATTCCCTCTGCAGAATCAGAAGGTGAAGTATGGTTGAAAGATAAGCCTGTAAGTAGGCAGATAAACTTGTGCCTTGCCTGTTTCAGAACTTTAGGCAAGTAGAAACTTGTCTTCTCCTCCCATCCCCTACCATATTATCCATAGTTTCCACCCCTCACCCTCACCTGGGGCTGTGCATATGTGTGGCAGCCTCAAGGAAGCTGCCAACCTGATCTTACCAGTAACACTGGGTGTGTTTGAAGTAAATGCTAGGGAGATGGTACGAAGGGAAGCAGCCCGCTGTGGGCACACTCAGAAAGTATGAGTGAGGGGAGGAGGTGTAGCATGGGGAGGAGAGGCCTGGGGTAGCCCCTGGACAGAAGCCCGCTCCTTTCTGCTCTCTGAGGTGTCCACTGGTTCAGCCTGTTGGCCTGGCCAGAACCTGCCCTCTTCACGCCTCGGTTTTCCTGGCTGAGAATAGGGAAGCAATGCCCTGCTCCTCCCTTCCAGAGGGCTTGGGGTTGGGTCATTCTGGATGAGCCTTCCTGCCCTGGGAGCCTTTGCTCGCCATCTTCCCCCATGCCTGAGTCCTTGGCACAGCCTGGCAGGGCTCTTTCTAGAGAAGGGTAGGAGGAACTGGGCCCAGTGGACAGCAGGAACCTGGGTGGAGATATTCTCAGGCTATGGCTGGGCTCATTTGAGCCTCCTGTGGCTGTTGTGTGCGGATGGTCTTCCTCTGCCCTGACCCCACAGGGAGCTCCAGCCGCCTCTAACCAGCTTCTTCCTCTCACCAGGAGCGTCGCTGGATTTTCTCTGAGACAAGCCCACCCGTCCAGCAAAATAGAGTCCCTCAGGGTGACAGTTGACTTCCTGAAGGTGCCTCTTGGCCTAAAGAAGCCGGTGCTGAAGGAGGTGGCTGTGGGGCCCCCCAAGAGGCCCCAGCCTGCGGCCCTGGAGCGCTACAAGGCGCGGCGTTCAGACGCCATGGACACTGAGTCCCAGTACTCGGGCTATTCCTACAAGTCGGGCCACTCCCGCAGCTCCCGCAAGCACAGGTGGGCAGGCATGCAGGGTGACATGCGTGGTGGAGGGAGGGTTGGGGGCTGTTAAGAGGTGGGCACGTGCAGGGGTGGTGGGGTAGGGTGGCTGCTGAGAAGACCCTGGTCCACCACTGGACTTCCTGTGCCTTTTCTGGCTTCCTGCCGCAGGGACCGCCGGGACCGACACCGCTCTAAGAGTCGAGATGGGAGCCGAGGGGACAAGTCGGTGACAATCCAGGCTCCCGGGGAGCCCCTGCTGGACAATGAGTCCACACGAGGGGATGAGCGGGTGAGCACTGGGGATGCGGTGGTCCAGACCGGGCATTTTCAGACTGCTCCTGAGGGGCTGGAGGCTCCACGGAGTGGGGGAGGGCTTGGAAACCTGGTCTCAGACAGCCGCCAGATCGGGGAGCGTGTCTTGTGTTACACTTAGCTTGGCTTAGTGTCTTAAGGTAGGACCTTCAGGAATTTCAGTATAGAGATCCCTTTGGAAGCAGCAGCCTCTCCTTCCTTATCTCCAGAGGAGTGGGGGGTGACCTGGGCTGTGTGATGGGTATTGGCCAGCTCCTCTGGAGCTGCTGCCCGCCAGTCAGGCCCGCTGGGAGTCTGGAGCAGGAGGGTGGTGGTGGTGGCTGGGCCTGGGGTGTGTGTGAGCAAAGCTGAGTTTTCCTGGAGCCTCGAGGTGGAGCCTCTGGTGTCAGCCTGTAGAATGGCGTCACCTAGATCTTGGGAAAGGAGTATGGGAAGAGTAGATGGAGAAAGCGCAAGGAACAAGAAGTGAGGCTGAGGGATGGAGCAAGGACCTGGGAGAGAGTTCTCCAGGACAGGGGTGAGCAGGTTTTCTATTCTAACCTCTGTTGCCCACTGTGCTCACCTGGTAGGGAGGACAGTGGGCAGAACACAGTCCTGGAATAGGGCAGAGGCAGGATTTTAGGTGACACTGAGGTTGCCCAAGTCTCATTCCCCTTGGGATCATCTTTGGGGGCTGGAGATTCCCAGCTCCTTTTTCCTCAGAAGAAATCTCTGTGGCTGACATTGGGAATTCCTGGTCCTTGGGAGCGGGTCAATACATGAAGGAAATGTTCTTTTTCCCTTTCTCCCAATCCCTTCTTCCTGGGGCCTGGCCTCATGAGTTCTTGAAGTGACCCTGAGACATGACCAGCTCACCTACTATTGGGGAGGAGATCCCAAGCTGTTGGTCCTTGGAGGGGGTGGGCAGTATGTCTAGGGGTCAGAGGGCCGGGAGCAGACCCAGGGCTTTGAGCTGAAGGCAGTCAGTGCATCTGCTTTCTATCTTCACATCAGACTCGTTCCCCATCCTGTAGAGAGGAGGTTCCTCAACCTCCCTAATCACTGGTGCTGTCGGGCTGCCTTCATCCTGTAACCTGAACCTCCTGGGTGTCAGGATGTGATTCCATATCCCCAGGCTGTCCTAGGAGTGAAGGGTGTGGGTGCTGAAGGCCACTGGTGGTCTTGGGACTCCTCTGTGGGATGGCCTCCAGCCACTGCAGAGAAACAGCTTGAGCAGACCACACTTAGAGGGGCACCTGGGGACCTCAGCCTGGCCATCTTCTTGCCTCCAAGGACAGGCAGCCTCTGTGCTGTAGACATTTAGATGGCCCAACAGAGGTGGCCTTACAGACCAGAGACCCAGAGTGGCCTTGAGTCTGCACAGTGTCCTTCACACCTTCACCCCTTTAACCCTGGGGTCTTCTCTTCTTCTCTGTGCTGCTTTGGTCAGGTTACTCCCTTAGTTGGAAACCTTCAGTGGCTCTCCATGCCCGGAGAACAGGTGCTTATTGCCCAGCCCAGCACTGCAGCGTGGCCTGCACAAACCCTGCCTGGCTGCTCTCTGCCTCACCTTTCTGGTTGCACCTTGCTGTGCTTCTGCACAGGGATCCTCTGCTCTCATAGCCCTTGGGTGCCTCAGTTCATGCCATTTCTGCCCTGGAGGCTCCTCCTCTAGCTTCTGCCGAAATCATGGCATGCTGGAAGGAACTTAGATAGGACTTCCATAATTTTTTTTTTGAGATGGAGTTTTGCTCTTGTTGCCCAGGCTGGAGTGCAATGGCGCGATCTCCGCTCACCACAACCTCCGCCTCCCGGGTTCAAGCGATTCTCCTGTATCAGCCTCCCGAGTAGCTGAGATTACAGGCATGCACCACCACACCCAGCTAATTTTTTTTTTTTTTTTTTGTATTTTTAGTAGAGACGGGGTTTCTCCATGTTGGTCAGGCTGGTCTTGAACTCCCGACCTCATGTGATCTGCCCACCTCGGCCTCCCAAAGTGTTGGGATTACAGGCATGAGCCCCTGCGCCCGGCAGGACTTCCAGAATTAATGTTAATGTTTGAGTGATTCATGTGGATCTTGTTAAAATGCAGATTCTGGTTCAGTAAACAAGCGGTGGGCCTGAGGTTCTGCCTTTCTAACAAGCTCCTAGGTGATGTCCACACTGCTGGTCCACAGATCACATTTTAAGTAGCCAGCCAGCCCTTAGAAATCATTTAGTTCAGCGATTCTCAATCTTGGATGACCACTACAATCATCTGGGGAGTTTTTTTGTTTTTGTTTTTTCTTTTAAAGGTTCACAAGCAGATTGCACTCTCCAATAATTAGTATTATTTTCCAACCTTCCTAAGTGTTCTAATGTGTGCATCTGGGATTGGGAACATCTTCCTGGGAGCTCCCCTCCCCCAAGGATCAGCTCAGGTCCCACCATTTCTGGAAGCCTGCCTGCTTTGCTTGGCGAGTTTGCCCTTGGATCCCAGTCACTGCCTGAGCAGCTCCTTCAGCATTTGTCCTGTGCTGTCTGCTCTGAGGGTCATTGCTGCATGTGTGGTTTTTTCCTCTCTCACTGACCAGTGTTCAGCTCCCCAAGGGCTCAGGTCTTGGACTTGGCCATCTGCAGAGGCCAGACTTTGACACACATTGGAGCTCAGTAAATACTTTGATGGTTGCGTATTTGTTGATTACCCTCTCTTCTTTCTGCCTTCTCCTTTCCCATGTGTTCTTCTCTGTCTCCTCTCCCCTCACCCTTTCTCCTGTTTCCCTCCTCTTCCTCTTCTTATCCTTTCCTCCTTATTGTGTGGCTGGCCCCCTTCTGCCTGTAGGATGACAACTGGGGGGAAACGACGACAGTAGTAACGGGAACCTCAGAACACAGCATCTCCCACGATGACCTCACGCGCATCGCCAAGGACATGGAGGACAGTGTCCCTCTGGACTGCTCCCGTCACCTGGGTGTGGCGGCGGGGGCCACCCTGGCACTGCTCTCTTTCCTCACGCCGCTGGCCTTCCTGCTGCTGCCCCCACTGCTGTGGCGGGAGGAGCTGGAGCCTTGCGGGACGGCCTGCGAGGGCCTCTTCATCTCCGTGGCCTTCAAGCTGCTCATCCTGCTGCTGGGCAGCTGGGCTCTGTTCTTCCGCCGGCCCAAGGCCTCGCTGCCCCGCGTCTTTGTGCTGCGTGCCCTGCTTATGGTGCTGGTTTTCCTGCTCGTGGTCTCCTACTGGCTCTTCTATGGCGTGCGCATCCTGGATGCTCGGGAGCGCAGCTACCAGGGCGTGGTGCAGTTCGCCGTGTCGCTGGTGGACGCCCTTCTTTTCGTGCATTACCTGGCCGTGGTCCTGCTGGAGCTGCGCCAGCTCCAGCCTCAGTTCACGCTCAAAGTCGTGCGCTCCACCGACGGCGCCAGCCGCTTCTACAATGTTGGCCATCTCAGGTACTAGCTCACGGCTGGAGAAGGGTTGGGAGGGAAAGGGCAAGGGAGGATGTGGAGTGACTGCTAGGGTGGAGGGTATGATGGTGGGCTGGAGGTGATGGGCTTGGAGGGTTGTGTGGGAGGGAGTTGAGTACTTTGCACCAAGTAGGTTTTCACTAATGTTTGCTGCTTGATAGGCAGGTTCATGTACACAGTCGTGGGGCAAGATCAGTTGGGAGTTATGAGTTGGGAATGAACAGGCATTTAGAGGTAGGGAGTATTAGAGGGGGATGGACCAAAGGGAAGAAATATGGGGGTGGTGCACAAACAGGGGCTTTTTGGAATCCCGTTTCTAGTGCTTTCTGGGAGGCACAGCTTCTTGGGAGCACTCAGAGAGTGGCCTGTGAAGTGACCTGGCCAGAGGAGGGATCCTCAGAGAAAGAGATAAGGAGGAGAGTTCTTCAGCTCCCAGTAAACAAGCTACCCCTCGAGGCCACACAGAGTATCAGTGGCACGTCCTGGGTCCTGTAGAGAATCTTGGGGGAATGCTGAATGGGGATGAGGTGATCTTTGGCTGGGGACCCAGGCCCAATGCCATTTCTTTGCTGGGCTGTGGCATGGCGGGGAGGGACTGGCAGGCCCAGCCCTGGGAAAGGCTTGGGAGCCTGGTAAGTAGACCTCAGGCCTGGAGTCAGGCTTCATGGAAGCAGCTTGTCCCTGTCCTGTGTCCTCTCCTGCCCTGCCAACCTGCCCTGCCAACCTGCCCTAATGTGTCCCTTCCCCTGTGCCCCTTGTCTGTCCCTTCTCCCGCCCCCTCCTGCCGTCTCCCTTACAGCATCCAGCGTGTGGCAGTGTGGATCCTGGAGAAGTATTACCATGACTTCCCTGTCTACAACCCTGCCCTCCTCAACCTGCCCAAGTCCGTCCTGGCCAAGAAAGTGTCTGGCTTCAAGGTGTATTCCCTCGGAGAGGGTGAGCAGCCCTGCTCCTCTGCCCTTCCCTGTCTCTTCCCAAGCAGGACTCCAAGTTCCCACCTCTTTCTTGCCCTTTGTCCCTTGCTTTTTCGTTTCCTTAGCCTATGTTCCAGCCGCTTCTATTCAGTCACTTCCCTTGACTCCAGGTGGCTGATCTTAGCTGCTCATCCTACTTGCTGTCCCTTTATGCTATGGCGTGTCCCCTGATCTGGCTCCTCTGTGTCTCTCATCAGCCCTGGTCTAAGCCCTTCGGCTCTCGGAGCTGCAGAACCCCCTGCACTGGGGAGGAACACCTGCAGGACTCCTGCGCTTCCAGTGCCTTCCTTGTTGCTTTCCTGTAGCCTCTCCCAGAGGTGGCCAGGAGGGTTGGGATTAGGAGGTATTGCTGGGTGGTGGGAACAGCTTCTTCTGGACGTGTCAGGCTGCTGTCTCCAGAGCTCCTGGAGTGGGAAGAGAGGCCACACGCCAATGTGACCATCTCCTGTATCCTGTTCCTGTGCAGAAAACAGCACCAACAACTCCACTGGCCAGTCTCGGGCTGTGATCGCAGCGGCAGCTCGGAGGCGGGACAACAGTCACAATGAGTACTACTATGAGGAGGCTGAGCATGAGCGAAGGGTGCGCAAGAGGAGGGCCAGGTGGGTCCCTGGGGGAGAAGAGGAGAGGAGGTGCTTGTTGGGTGAATGGGGAGAGGAAGACCAAGGAACTTCTGTGACTGCTGGAAATACAGAGCAATGATGACATGAGTTGGGGGTGTGTGCTTGTTTTCCGTTGCTGCCCTAACAGATTACCATAAACTTAGCAGCTGTGAAACAGCACACATTTATTATCTCCCAGTTCCATGGGTCAGGTGCAGGCTGGCTGGAGGCTGTGCTCAGGCCTCACAGGCTGAAATCAAGAGGACTCTCATCCGAGCCTATGCTTTCTCTTTCAAGCTCATTATTATGGGGAGAATTCAGTGCCTTGTCACATAGCCCCATAGGCAGTTTACATGATAGTAGTGCACTTTTTTTTCCAGCAGAAACAGGTCTCTGACCTCTGCTACCAGCTGGAGATAACGCTGATTTTAAAGAGCTCATGTGATTAGATCAGGCCCTAAAGGACAGTCTTCTTTTAAGGCCACTGACTTGGCACGTTAATTACATCTGCAAAATGTACCAAGATTGTTGTTTAATGAGGGGATGGGAGTCTGATAGAAGTGGAGGGTATCTTTGAATTCTGCCTGCCACAGTGGGGTAGGGACCCAATAAAGGGATGTGAGCTTTACCTGCAACAGCATGGACTCAGGCTAGACTAGCCTGCCTGCCAGTAGATCTTGAGGGGACTCACCAGATGGTGCTTTTGTTGCCTTCAAAAAATGAGGTTTTAGTGCCTATATTTTGGTAAATTCTTAAATGCTATCCTAGCTTCTCCCTTTCCCTATTCATATTATTAAGTGAATTTAGTCAACCCTAAAGAATCTTACTTGGTGCCTACTCTGCCACGTTCCATCTTGGTCTGTCGGGAGCTCCCTGAGGGAGGAGCAGAGTGCCTCAGGACCTGACCACGCACCTGCCCTCTGCCCCATCTCCCACACGAACCCCAGGATTCAAGGGCAAGAGGTAGCCCTTACCTTGTTCCTATATGAGGCTGGCATCCCCTGTAGTAGAACAAAGATCACCAACTCCATTTCTGTGGCATTCCAACCTATCTCTAATTGTCTTGGAAATGGCCCTCATGGGAAGGAAACCAGTGATGTCCCTAACCCTTTACCTTCTGCCCTGACCAGGGTCATCCAATCTCCTGTACTGCCACCACCATTTTTGGCACATAGAGGACTCTTTCATTTCCCCATTGCCTTGCTTTTAACCAGGAGCAAACTTTTTCCTTTGTTTACCTGAGATAAAAGGATCTTTTCAAAGGGAATTTACTGGGAAATGTAGGGGAAGCAAGAGAATAAAGAAAGAAATGATAGACATACACAGATCCACACCTATATACCCAGAGTCCCATCTGAAATGGCTCAAGTTCCCAGGTTCCTGGGTTCTGCATAGAAAGCCTCACTTTCTTTCTTTGTCCTGTCACTTCAGGCTGGTCCTGCTCTTAGGCCAGGGGGCTTTTATTTTGGTTTTTGGACTTGAAGTGCAGATAATTGCATTAATTGCTCTTTTCAGCTTCTAACATATTGTCATTATAGAGTTTTTCATGGTTCTTTATTCTGTTTCTTCTTTTCCTCCAGTTTCCACTTTCACTCCAGCCCCACATTTTAGGCATCCTGTTGAGTGTGTCTGACTTCCTTAAAAGCTATATGTATCCTTGTGCAAAGTTAGTGTTAGTGTAGTGATCTTTGTTGGTGTTGGTGTGTGTGTCCGTATGCTTTTTTTTTTTTTTGAGATGGAGTCTTGCTGTGTCCCCCAGGCTGGAGTGCAGTGGCGTGATCTCGGCTCACTGCAACCTCCGTCTCCTGGGTTCAAGTAATTCTCCTGCCTCAGCCTCCCCAGTAGCTAGGATTACAGATGCACGCCACCATGCCCAGCTAATTTTTGTATTTTTAGTAGAGATGGGGTTTTGCCATGTTGGCCAAGCTGGTCTCGAACTCCTGACCTCAGGTGATCCACCTGTCTCACCCTCCCAAAGTGCTGGGATTACAGGCATGAGCCACCACACCTGGCCATCTATATGCTTTTAATGTAAATGGATTTTTTTTTCCTGCTTCCTCCTTAACACTGCGTTTTTGAGATTCATCCAAGTTGTCTGTACATCTAGTTTGTTGCATCTTTTTGCTGCACAGTAGTTCGTGGAATACTCCCAACATCCTATCCAATATTTGTTTTATAGTTACCTTCTTTCTTTTTTCCATTTTGATGGAAAAGTAATATTTTACTAACATTTTCATTTGCATCTCTCTAATTGCTAGCTAGTAACTACTTCGTATATCTTTTAGCCTTTCAATCCTCTTGTGAATTTTCTGTTCACCTCCTTTGCCCTTTTTTCTCTAGGTTTCCTGTCTTTTTCTTCTTGATAGAAATTGTAGCAAATTCTTTGCATGTTCTAGATATGAATCCCTTGTTGGTTTTCGATGTGTATATTTTCCCCAGCTCCATCAGATGTCAGTTAATGTTGCCCATGCTATCATGGTTGAATAGAAATCTGTCATTTTGATGTAATCATATCTATTAATTGTTGACCCAATGAAGTACGATTTGGGGGTCTCATTTAAGAAGGTTTTCCTTAAAGTTTGATGGAATGCTTTGTCTTTCCTATAGCACAGTTCCTAGTTGTCTCTCTGGGTTTGACACTAGGTTTGCCCTCTGAGTCCCTGGGCTGGGCCCACTGAACTCTGTGGCCGTTTACTGTTCCCCTTGAGAAAGGCACTGTTGCCCCTGGCTTTGTATTGCTTTGGGTGAGCACAAAGGCCTGACCTCATTCAGGCTGCTGGAGTGTTGGAGCTAGGGGAGAGGGGTGGGGTGGGGGAAAGAGAGGTGGGCATCTGGCCCAGTCCCCTCCTGTCCCCTAGGCTTGTAGTGGCGGTGGAGGAGGCCTTCACTCACATTAAGCGGCTGCAGGAAGAGGAGCAGAAGAACCCCAGGGAGGTGATGGACCCCCGGGAGGCAGCCCAAGCCATCTTTGCATCCATGGCCCGTGCCATGCAGAAGTACCTTCGGACCACCAAGCAGCAGCCCTACCACACCATGGAGAGCATCCTGCAGCACCTTGAATTCTGCATCACGCATGACATGACGCCCAAGGTAGGCCTGCCCTGCTGCCAGCATCCTTCCTCCTTCCCCAGCATCTCTTCTTTCCCGTCTTCGTTTTCTCTTATTCTCTCACTACTTTCCTCACTGTCCACCTCATTTCTCTCTCCTCGCCACCTCCTCTTTATAATCTTCTCTTTCATTCCTATTCCACCTGCCCTATCTGTGTGGGGTGAAGTCTTTAGATAGATGAGGAGAAGGGAGTCCTCAGGACCATTTTGGGGATGGCTGAGACTTAGTTCTCATCTCTATGAGGGCTCTGGAATTACCAGATCCAAAGACCCACTTTCACCTCCATTACCCTCTTCACCTCCACTAGCTGGTCTTGGCTTTGTGTCATTTTGAGCCATTGCCCACCTTCAACTCTATTGCCACCTTCCTAGAATTGCTTTCCCTGAGCCACCCTTGGTGAGCGCGTAACTAAAGATGTTGCACTTTAACCTTGTCACCTCTGGCTCCCTCCTGGTGCAGACCTGCTTGGCACAAATCATACAAGCTGTGTGGGAAAGAAGGAAGAATGAGGGAGGGCTTGCCCAGGTCACAGCCTGGTGCAGGGAGAAGAGCAGCAGATGCGGGTCAGGGGAGCCGAGTTCAGTCCTACCTGATGAGCCACATCCCCCTGTGCACTCTGGTTTCTTCACTTATAAAATGAGGGTCTGAAGCAGATGATCTCAGGCCCCTTCCTGCTGTAACATTCTGAGGTTCTAGTTCATATGCATAGAGTGAGCTCAGGGACGTCCTTGTTGTCTCTGGAAACTATGCCCTAGGGGATGAAGGACAGTGGGTAGATGACAGAGATTCTTATGCAGCCCCTTCTTTCCACTTCAGGCCTTCTTGGAGCGATACTTGGCGGCTGGACCTACCATCCAGTACCACAAAGAGCGCTGGCTGGCCAAACAGTGGACATTGGTGAGCGAGGAGCCGGTGACCAATGGCCTCAAGGATGGCATCGTTTTCCTCTTAAAACGCCAGGACTTCAGCCTGGTGGTCAGCACAAAGAAGGTCCCATTCTTCAAACTCTCCGAGGAATTTGTGGATCCCAAGTCACACAAGTTTGTCATGAGGCTGCAGTCTGAGACCTCAGTGTGACTGTGCAACAGCAGGGGGAGTGGGAAACTCTGGGGGGCTCCTGAGGAGGTGGGAGGGGGCTTGGTTCTCAGGCCCAGCCACATTCCTGCCACCCTTCTTCTTCTTCCTCTTTTTTTTTTTTTTTTTTACTTGAATTAACGTACCCCCACCTTCTCTCCTCGCTTTTTCCTTATTTTACCCCATGTGAACACCTGGAGAGACCATCCTGCTGTCAACAGTACCTGGGAAGGACCCCCCGCCCCGCCACCAACTTTTGTATTACTCTAGGCCCTGCAGGAATCAGTGCCTCTCTCCCTCTTTCTTTCCCTAGTCTTTTCCCAGATTACAGTCTCTCCTGAAAGGGCACAAGGCCCTGCTGATTGTACTTTCCCCTCCTGAGCCCCGACTCACAAACCCAAGTTCTTATAGCATTTCTCTTCAGTGGCCCAACAGGGTTTCTCTGGGGCACATGGACATGACTCCGGAGAGCCACAGTGCCAAACTCCTCCAGGGCAGCAACTGGCCCTCCTGTCCCTCACCCCAGCCACAACAAACCCTGGGTTCTAGGGCAGGGATACTCCTGCCACACAGCCTGAGTTAGAAATCTCCTTGCTAGGAGCATTTTCTTCCACATATATTTAGAGCAAAGAAGGATCCCATCATTTTCCCAGAAATCTCCCCCTAAAGTTTTTGGTTTGTATGGTCACGTGACTATAGGCAAACAAGTGGAAACCCTCTGTGACCACTTTTCCAGGGACTGAGGGGAAGGTACCTTTCTTCCAATGTGTCTTCCTAGGCAGTCCCTGAGGAGGAGGGCTGAATAGATCCCTGAGGTTTTGCAGAGACCCCGATCACTGACTCCTGCTCCCTGACCCTACCCTCACTTTCGTCCCCGCTCTTCCCAGTGAAGGATGGTATGTAGACTCCTGTACAGACTTAGTGGCTTGCAGACCCTGACCCATCCCCTGTGGTCTTAGACAAATGTTTTTATTTTTGTCACCAGCCACCCCTGTCCTGCTGCCTTCTCTCAACTCCAGAGACCTGTTGCCTCATCTCTTTTGGGGAAGAGCTGGCAGCTCCTCCTCATCCCCTGCCTTAAGTCCAGTTCTTTGCCTCAGGGGTCTCGTTTCCTTGGCCTTCCAGGGTCTCCACCCCTTTTCTCCCTGCCTGATTCTCTGAGCTCTGGGCTCCGTCTGTATTGAGTTGAGGGACAAGGATTACTGCCTTTTGTAGGTACTTCACCCCTCACCCCATTTTAGCTTCCATAGTCTTTGCACCAAATCCAAATTCTTGATAATTTAGATCTCATTTTGAGCAAAATTTGCTGGCCCTCTAATAAATATTTTCAATATAAATCTGAGCCTTTGACTCAGACATTTTTGCCAAGGAGAATAGAATTAGGAAGTACCCATATACATCCAGCCGGGATCCACATGGAGGACCTTTCTGATGGCTGCAATGATTAGGCCATTCCTCTGAGTAACTCACAGTGTCCTTTTGTAGGCCCTTTTCTTCCCTGAAAGACTCGTTGGTACTTACCTTGCAGAGCACATCTCCTGGGATAAGATCCCCAGGGTCTCACCTGGGAGGCTCCCCCTCTGTGTAGCGCCAGCCCTGGGAATGATGGAGCCTAGTGATCGGGGTTTCTCCTGCTGTCCTTTCTGCAAAAGTTCACTTGTTCACCCACCACATGCTAGAGAGGGGCTCATTGGCCAGTGCTTACCTTGTCCCCAAAGGGGTGGGTTGTGGAGCTCACTTAGGCAGGGCCTTGCCTGGGGCCAGGGTTACGAGATAGGCCTGTATGAAATACATCCTGTTCTGGGGGTCTCTCTCTTTTCTTCTCTTCAAAAACTTTGTGTCAGAGGAGTCCCTTCTGAGTCACATAAATACCTCACTATCCTGGAAAACAGGGCCTGGATGGTGACTGGGGTCATTGCCTTTATGCAGGATGGAGTGTGGTGTGGTCTGAGGAGCAGGTTGGGGTGGGGGAGAGGGAAAGGATTTGGGATCTTAGTTGCTGCCCTAGGTTAGGGGCTGGGGAGTGTTTCTTTTAAGATCCTGCCATGTTTTTAATCACTGTGATTTTTTTTCATTCTCCTTTCCTAAAAAAAAAAGAATTTTTTCCTACAACTCTCTAAGCACTAAGGGCTGTGCCTGAGAATGGTAGCATTTTGGTCTTTTGCTTCAGAACTGTGGTATCTTTGTCTTCTTTCATTATTATTATTATTATTATTATTATTATTATTATTATTACTATTGTTTTTTTAAAATGTCAGGATGAATTGTCAGACATATGGCCATGTGTTTGTCCTCTGCTTCTCCTCTGTGGGAAGTTGTCTCCATGCTGTGAACTGCTGTGGGGTGTGCAGCTGACTCAGTCCCTCTGAGCAGTTTCCCCACTGTGTCTGTCTCATCATGCGCTGGATCTGCTCATTCTCCTGCTGTGGGGGTGTGCCCACCTCTTACCCCCTTGACAGCATAGGGCTGCTGTGGCTGGGCCTCGCCAGCACTGTCTTTTGTGTGACTCATGGCATCCTCGTTCATCCCCACCGTGCCTAGCAGGCCTTCCTTTTCACCACCTCGGAATGCTTGCCTTTCCTCCCTCCACACCAGGATGCTGTGCCTCAGTCCTTCACCTACCTCGCCACTCTGCCACTGTCCCCATTGGTCCTTTCTCCTAAACTGGTCTTTGTGCTCTCTTTGGTTTTTCTGGTTTATTTCCCTCTTGTCTCTCACCTTTTCTTCCCATTCCTCTCCCATTTCAGCCCTTAACTTTTCTCTTTCCCATCTCCACTCAGTATTCCAATGGCAAACCCTGATGTAACACCTGTGATGAGACATCGGACTCTCCGGAACTTTCTCATCTGACACATCTTTTTCCCAGGGTTCGTACTTCTCTTCTCCTCCATTGGTCCCAGGCGAACTCCCCTGTTCCTCTGTGGTGTCTGTCAGTGTCTGTCTGTCTTCTCCTTCCTCTGCCCTTCCCACAGGGCAGTATCTGCTGATGGATTCAGTCCTGGTGTGTGATTGTTGTGATTTGTTCTTCTGTGCGCAAAAGGAAGAGGGCTTTTTGAGTCCCTTCCAAGTGAGATTGTAAATGTAGAATTTTCCACTGTTGGATCTAGATTTTTTTTTTCTTTTTTTGGGGGGGTTACAGAGCTGAGACCTTGTGCATGCATGTAGAAAATTGTAAAATGTAAATTTTTTTTAATATATAAAAAGCTTGTTTCTACAGTTTGCAGTGGATCTAAACATTACGATAATTTTAGGGTTTTTTTCTTAAACATAGGAACTAAAACTGTACAAATTTTTTTTATATAAAATAAAGACATTTGACTTTTGTGGGGGCATTCTGTTGCTTTTCTTTCTTTACAGGAATGGGAGCAAACGAGGGCCGGGGAATAATGAATATATACTCCTTGTTAGGGAGGGAATGGGCAGGAGGGGGCAGTGTGAGCTCATCATTGCTCTGCAGGCCTCCAGGGTGTGTTGGAGAGAAATGAGAAAATGAAAAAGGAAATTGCTTATTCCGAATCCTGATTCTAAAGAGAGAGAAACAAGAATGTGAGGACTTAACCACTTCCTGGTGTAGTTGTCAGGATAGAGAAAGAAAGATTACTTCCTGGGTCCACCCTCCTGAGCAAGCTCGTGTCTGTATGGCCTCTAGGGCAGGAGTGGGTTTCTAAAACGTCTTTCTAAAACATAAAGTGCCATAGGAATTTCAGGGGGTAGTTGAGATTTCAGTCAATGGTGACAGCCCATCACAATTCATTGAGACAAATTTCTGTAGTATATATCTTAGTTCTAAATATGTAGAGAGTTCATTGCTCTGTTGTCACTGTAATGCATATAATCAGGTACTAAAATCATCCTCAAGAGATTGGGTCCCTTCTCCCAGTCTTACCTGGACCTGACCTTCTCTGTGACTTTGGGCAAGATGCTTAGCATGTAAACAGCCTACTAAGGTTAAAAACAAGCATTTCTGTATGGAGGTGGCCTATTCACTAGATTTCCTCCTCCTCTCCCCTGCCTCATACTCTGCCAGGCTCTGGGGATGCAAAGGCAAGAGAGGCTCCATCCTGGAGGATGACCCAGTTTACAGGGGTGACAGGCCGGGTGACCCTAGTGCAAGGCTTCATGGCGTGTTCTCAGGCAGAGTGTAGACAAACCCTGGCTGGATTCCAAGGAGCTCGGGGAGTTTCCTTCAAGAAATCTAGGAAGTTTGTTTAAGACTCAAGATGGGGGAACACACTCACCTTGAGATTACATTTTGTGCATCTAAGTATTCCTAGAATTGAAACTAGTTCCTCACATATAGTTGGTGCTCAATAAAAAATTATTGCGTGAATAATGAACTTAACAACTAACAATACAATAGGGGCTCATGAAAGGGATCATATACTTGCTTCTCCCTTTAAAATTGCACTCCAGTCTTTCTCATGTGAAAACAAACAAAAATACTTCCCTTGAAACTGCATCCTCATTCTCACGGCTCTGTTCTTTCTGTAACTAGGTTTGTAGAATAGTTTCACTTGCTGTTTTCAGTTCATTTCAGAGTCACCTTGTGACTTACATTGTGACCAAATTTCTACCTTAGCATGCCTCTGAAATTATTCTTGTTCTCAACAGCCAAGTATAGTAAACACCTTTTAAGTTTATTCTTTATTTAGTGCCTATGATGTTCCCAGCCTGATACTAAAGTACTTTCTCTGGTAAAGATACTGGATATGGTCCTGCCGTCGCTGAGCTAACCTTGGTGGACCCTTGAGGAGGCTAGTTAACCTCAGGGACCTCCTCTTGTAATGCTGGCCCCAGGAATTCATAGATTTAAAGCCAGACCTCAGTATTTGATTGATAAGATCATATTTTCTCTAGAGGTTTGCTGCAAGCAAAAGGGATAATCGTGACCATTTGTCAGGCAGCAAAGGGTATTTGTAACTTTTGTTTGAAAGGATGTGTTTTCCATGGAAGTACTTCACATAGCACTGAAGTTAGGAACCCAGCTTGGTGGATTGTCAGGGTCATGCCTGGGACTTCATGACATTATATGTGATTATATGTGATTACATATGCTGCCCATGTGTGATTTTTGTTTTTTAGCCTTTGCCTTTGAAATACAGCCGAGAGGGAGACCTGGGGCTGGGGCTCTGGATGAGGAGACATAAAGATCTTTAGACCGAGGTCTCAGTGATTTGTTATGAGTTTTTTATTTTTTAATTTTAATTTTTTTTGTTAACTTTTTTTTTGTTTGTTTGGGATAGTTTAATGGCTTCTACAGACTGAAAGTCAGCTTGCTTAAGGTAACCCTTGGCTTTTTTGTTACTTTAAGCATGTGATAGTAATGCTCTTCCAATTGCCGGGAAGGCTGGGGTAGGGGAAACTCAGCCTTTGGAAAACCACTGCAGCATTAGTGTACACGTGGTCATAGAAGATGCTAGAGAGATAATAAAGGACCACCTACATAGTAAATCTTGGAGAATAGTCATCCCTGTCCAGCTCCCCAGTTTCTTTTCAGGCTGAGAATGGGGTCCATTTCCCTTGGTACAAAGGGCAGGGCAGACATGACATCCTACCTGCTCATAACAGTGAATGCCACATTTAAGTATGTAGAATAGTGGGAGAAGGTACTGGTTTAGGGTTGGGAAACCTGGCCAAGGCATTGGCTTCTCTCATTTCATCTCAGCAAGTTTTGGGGGCACACTTACTGTGTGGTAGACATTGTGATACAAAGATAAATAAAACATTGGCCCCCTCCCCTTGGAGCTCATGGGACTTTCGCTAGATAAGTTGGGAAATTTTATTTTGTCATATGTTGTAGGCAACCCGAAGAAGTACACTATTTTCCTAGAGGTGGTAAATACTATCTGTAAAAGGCAGACTGAAGCCAACAGTGTGTGAGGGTATTGAGCCTGATATGTAAACTATTTTGATGTCACTTCTCAAAAATAGCCATCTGTACTCTGATATCCTGTAAGGGGAATGACTTTGGTTATAAGGTTATAAAAGTTAGGAGTATGGCTGGGCGCAGTGGCTCATGTTTATAATCACAGCACTTTGGGAGGCTGAGGCGGGTGGATCACCTGAGGTCAGGAGTTCAAGACTGGCCTGGCCAAGATGGTAAGACCACGTCTTTAGTAATAATACAAAAATTAGCTGGGCGTGGTGGCACATGCCTGTAATCTCAGCTACTCGGGAGGCTGAGGCAGGAGAATCACTTGAACCCGGGAGGCAGAGGTTGTGGTGAGCCGAGATTGGGCCATTGCACTCCAGCCTGGGTGACAAGAGTGAAACTCTGTCTCAAAAAAAAGAAAAAAAGAAAAGAAAAGAAAAGAAAAAAGAAAAAGAAAAAAATTAGGAGTATGAGATCTTCAGTTGTGTCTTGTCCCTTCTTGCTTTTGGGCACAATTAGGTCATGCTGCTGCTCCACTTAGGGTAAGTATGTGGTTAAAAGTATGTGGTTTTAGGATTTTTAGGGCAGTGGAACTACTGTGTATATGCTATAAATATGGATACTTGGCATTATAAATTTTTCCAAACCCATAGGATATACAGTACCAGTAGTGAAGCTTAATGTAAGTTATAAGCTTTGAGTGATTAATTGGAACAAATGTACCACTCTGGTGGGGGATGTAGATAATGGGAGAGTCCATGCAAGTGTGGGGGCAGGGCATGTATAAAAAATCCCTGTACCTTCCACTCAATTTTCACGTGAAACTAAAACTACTCTAAAAAGGCTATTTACATTTGAGGTCAGGAGTTCGAGACCAGCCTGGCCAACATGGTGAAACTCACCCCCCCCGCCCCCCGTCTCTACTATAAATACAAAAATTATTTTGGTAGAATGTGCCTGTAATTCCAGCAACTCGGAAGGTCAAGGCATGAGAATCGTTTGAACTCGGGAGGTGGAGGCTGCAGTGAGCTGAGATTGTGCCACTGCACTCCAGCCTGGGCAACAGAGAAAGACTCCATCTCAAAAATAAATAAATAAATAAATAAATAAATTACAAACAAACTCTATTTTAAAAAAACCTGACTAAGAAGACATCAAGCACAACTTTACCTAGTTCTAGACACTGCTCTAGTAAAAAAAGTGATAGTATTATAGGTACTTGTGATTCAGGGGAAAAAAATGCAGGTGTGTGCTGTTTCCCCTCAATCCCTTAACAGTGTCACTATGGAGCTTGGAAATCTGTTAAAGACCACTGAAGAGGAAGCTGAAACTCTGTTGGTCCATCAATAATACTGTGACAACCAGAAATTTGCATGAGGGGACTTAAATGAGTCAGGAAACATGTGATTTAACTTAGTGAAGATTTTCACTCCTTTCAAGTTCCTGTTAATGTTAGTTCTCTTTGACATACGAATGTGTGATTTTAGGGTGGGGGGCTGGTATGGTTTTTACTGTAATAAAGAACACTTGTTGAAGGACTTCTTGTCTTTTGTCAGTTTACTTATATCTTAACACAGTACCTCTGGCCTCAAAGATGGAATCCAGTTAAAGTGAAAGCAGATCCAAACTGTATCAGCAGGGAAAGCTGACCTTGTAGAATTCATTTTCAGTCACTGGTACGAGATTGTGTACTTCTGATTTGGAGCATGTTGAAGAATTCGACCCTGGGCAACCTTTTTCCTGGAATTGAAATGTTCATTGGGTTTTTACTCTCTCTTGAAATAGGTCCCCAAAATAGAGTTTTTCAAACTTTAATGGCGCCTATAGCAAGTGTACAAATCACTTGAGGATTACGTGAAATACAGGTCTGGGGTAGAGTCTGAGTTTCTTCATTTCAAACAGGTGCCCGGGTGTCTTAGTCAGCTCAGGCTGCTGTAACAAAATACCATAGACTGACTGGGTGGCTTAAAATCCAGAAATTTATTCCTCATAATTCTTGAGGCTGGAAGTCCAAGATTGGGCTGGCAATCATGGTTGGGATCTGATGAGGGATCTCTTCTTGGCTTATAGGATGCTGCCTTCTTGCTGTGCCCTCACATGGCAGAGAGAAAGAGAGAGAGAGAGAGAGAGAGAGTGACAGAGCCAGGTTTCTTATGTCTCTTCTTATAAGGGCACTAATTCCATCACGAGGGCCCTAGTTTCATAACCTCATCTAAATCTAATTACCTCCCAAAGGCCGCATTTCCAAATAACATCAAATTGGGGTTTAGGCTTCAACATATGCATTCTGGGGCAACACAATATAAAGCACCAGGTGCTGCTGATGATGTTCTACAGACCTTATTTTGAGTAGCAAGGCCCTAAAAGAAGCTTAATATACCCCTGACAATTTGAGGGTCCTAAACACGCCTTACTTAACTCTAAGATAATTGATGCAAGAGATCAAAATTGTTAAGAGGTCTAAATTTTATGAATGTAATAAATAGTTTGGTAAGGTCATTGTTGCTCATACTATAAAATTGTACCACCTGTATCAAATTGTGATTTTATGAGAATCTTAAATGATACGTTGTGAGATAGGCCTTACGTGTGGAGTTTATACAAAAGCAGTTCAGCAGGCAACTTAACTGATCCATGAGACATTAATAATGACACAAAAAAGGGCCCAAATCAGATCTTATCACTAAAGGCCACAGAAATTAAAGGAGCAGTTTCTAATATAAATTATCTTTGGCTAGAAATTTTTTGCCAGCATGACTGTATTAGTCCATTCTCATGCTGCTATGAAGAAATACCCAAAACTGGTTTAATTGACTCAGTTTCTCATGGCTGGGGAGGCCTCAGGAAACTTGCAATTCTGGTGGAAGGGGAAGCAAACACATCCTTCTTCACTTTGTGGCAGGAGAGAGAATGAGAGCCAAAATGCTGCCAGTCTCTTTGCATTGCAAGAGTGACATTCACTTCAGTTCTTAACAAGTTCCTCTTCTCCATTTGAGACCACCTCAGCCTGGACTTCATTGTCCATATCACTATCAGCATTTTGGTCAAAGCCATTCAACAAGCCTCTAGGAACTTCCAACCTTTCCCACATTTTCCTGTCTTCTGAGCCCTCCAAGTCTCTAGGAAGTTGCAAAGTTTCCTGTCTTCTTCTGAGCCCTCCAAACTGTTTTAACATCTGCCTGTTACCCAGTTCCAAAGTCACTTCCACATAATTGGATATCCTTATAGCAGTACCCCACTCTCTGTGGTACCAATTTACTTTATTAGTCTGTTTTCATGCTGCTATGAAGATATACTCAAGACTGGGTAATTTATAAAGAAAAGAGGTTTAATTGACTCATAGTTCCTCATGACTAGGGAAGCCTCAGGAAACTTACAATCATGGCAGAAGGCAAAACAGCATGTCTTACATGGCGGCAGGTGAGAGAAGTGAGTGCCAACTGAAGGGGGCAGCCCCTTATCAAACCATCAGATCTTGTGAGAACTCACTCTCATGAGAACAGCATGAGGGTAACCACCCCCACGATTCAATTATCTCCATCTGGTCCCTCCCATGACACATGAGGATTATGGGAACAACAACTTAAAATGAGATTTGGGTGGGGACTCAGCCAAACCATATCAATGACCAATAGAACAGAGGAAACTCATGAGTTTTACCATATTTACATAGTTTCAGATAAGGTGACTTAATGTACTTCAATATTTGCATTAATTGCTATGGGTATAGAATGAAAGTGTGAACCTTGAATATCTGAGACAGGTCTCAGTTAATTTAGAAACTTTATTTTTCCAAGGTTGAGGACACACACCCATGACACAGCCTTAGGAGGTCCTGATGACATGTGCCCAAGGTGGTCAGAATACAGTTTGATTTTATACATTTTAGGGAGAGATGAGACATTAATCATCATATGTAAGATGAACATTGGTTTGGTCTGGAAAAGGCAGGACAACTTGAAGCAAAGGTGGGGCAACTCGAAGTGAGGAGGGGGGCTTCCAGGTCATAGGTAGAGAAGAGACAAATGGTTGCATTCTGTTGAATTTTTGATTAGCCTCTCCAAAGGAGGCAGTCAGGTATGCATTTATCTCAGTGAGAAGAGGGGTGACTGAATAGAATGGGAGGCAGGTTTGCCCTAAGCAGTTCCTCGCTTGACTTTTCCATTTAGCTTAGTGATTTTGGGGCCCCAAGATTTATTTTCCTTTCACAAAAGTAACACCATATTTCAATAATTGTAGGTGGCATCATATATCAATAATTTAGAAATATCTCCTCAAGTTTCTTTGCCCAAGTGGTGGTCACTGTACAAACTTCAAGATCTTAACGATCTTGTAGTTAAATGTTGCTGGAAGCTTTCTTATCTGTGTTTACTGTTTTTCACTCATTCTGTCATTTAACCAATATTTGTTGAGCACCTTCTATGTGCCAGGAGCTATGCTAGGTATTGGTGGCATGGCAATGAATAACACAGACATAGTCTTTGTTCTCAGATAGTAATCACTTAATTTCAAAGGTGATGAATGTAGTGATGAAGTATAGGGGACTATGGGATCTTACAGTAGGAAACTGACCAAGGTTGTCAGGAAAGGTTTGCTTGAACTAAAGGATGGGGCACAACATCTTTTTGACTAGGAAGAGCTTCCTCATTCTCTTCAATAACCAAACTCTATCCAAGAAATTTCTGTCTAAAAATTGAGTGTCAAAATAATTGGACCTTGGAAGTTGTCAAAAGATTTCTTGAGAAGGCTAGCAAGGATGTACAGCAAGGGGAATGCTTGTACACTGTTGGTGGGAATGTCAATTAGTACAGCCACTATGGAGAACAGTATGGAGGTTCCTCAAATAACTAAAAACAGAACTACTATATGATCCAACAATCCCACTGCTGGGTGTACGCCCAAAGAAAGGAAATCAGTATATCGAAGAGATATCTGCACTCCCATGTTTATGGCAGTACTATTTACCATAGCCAAGATATGGAAGCAACCTAAATGTCCATCAATGGAGGAATGCATAAAGGAAATGTGGTACATATATACAATGGAATTCTGTTATTTGCAACAATATGGATGGAACTGGAGGACATTATATTAAGTAAAATAAGCCAGGCACAAAAAGACAAATATCGCATGTACTCATTCACATATGGGAGCCAAAAAAAATTGAAGTCATGGAGAGAGAGACTAGAATGATGTTTACCAGAAGCTGGGGAGAATAGTAGGTACAGGGGGATAAACAGGGAGTGGTTAATGGATATAACAATACAGTTAAATAGAATGAATAAGTTGTAGTATTTGGTAGCACAATAAGGTGACTGTAGTTAACAACAGTTTGTTGTATATTTAAAAATAACTAAAATAGTGGAATTGTAATGTTCCTAACACAAAGAAATGATAAATAAATGCTTGAGATGATGGATACCCCAATTACCCTGATTTGATCATTACATACTATATGTCTGTATCAAAACATCATATGTGCTCTATAAATACATACAACTATTACATAGCCATATAACTAAAAATAAAAATGAATTTCTGAACAACTAAGGGACTGTTATTTTACTAAGACTCAGTGATGGCAACTGAAATAAAAGTTACAAAAGAATCTTTTGTTTTAATAATAAAATCAAAGAGAGGGAGAAGAATTGGAGCATCTAATGTACCCCGTGTATATGTACACATAATTGCTTGACACTAAAGAGAAGAGGAACTTTGTGGAGCCCCTCATGTTTATACCACAGAACCCATACCTGGTACTTGCTGTTTCTCAGCTGCCATGGTTCTTTCTGAGGGCAGCATCTTGCCAAAGCTTACCAACACTTCCTGAAATAGTATTTACTATTTGAGGAGAGCTCTGAGTTAAGCATTTTCAGTTCAGATGTTGTTTTCCCCTTGAATTTTCAACAAACCATGTGGAACCTCTTCTTCCTCAGATACCTGGTATGGTGCCATATTGTGGTCAAGGAGATGCCCAAGAAGGCCTGTATGCTTCAGATAGTACCTCACAGAGTGTCAGTATCTTAGGAGGTCATTACTGGTCCAGACATTCTGTCTTCATTAAGTAATCAAAGGGAAATAACATTGTGGAAATGGAATAAAACCAGCCATACATATAAAAGAGCAATTATAAATAAGGATGGTAATTTATCAATTTATAACAAGTGATAGATCTAGTTTTGAAACTGGAGTTGGTCATTTGTACAGGTATATTCCTGATGGGACAGTTCAAATTGATAAATTAGCATTTGTCTATTAAATACAGAACCAGACAGGAGGAATTGGAAATTCTGAAGGACATCATTAAATGTTGCAGTACTTCAGTCCCCTTTTCTCTTTTCTACATACTACCCATCGGTATCCTCATCTTATCCCAAGGCTTTAAATACCACCTGTGTACCAGATAGCACAGCATAGTAGTAATGAACATGGGCTCTGGGGTCAACCTGCCTGGGTTTTTCTTCTGGTTTTGCTCCCAGTAGCTATGTGGCCTTGAGGAAATTTTCTGTTTCTTTATCTTTAAAATGAAGACAATAACACAATGCCAACCTCATAGGGATGTTGGGAGTGTAACTCAGAAAATATTCATAAACTACTTAGATATGCCTGGCATGTAGTAAGTACCCAATAAGTGTTAGTTATATACCAAGTACTCCCAAATCTCTATTTCTTGCCCTGACTTCTCCCCAGAATTCTAGACTTATAAATCTAAGTGCTTATTTGACATCTTCACAAAGACATCTAAGAGATATTTCACACTTCCTATAGAAAGTAGTAGCCTAGGGAGATAAAGATAATGTTTGTCTGTGGGGCAGAGAGCAATGATTTTACCAGGCTTTTGAGTACGGATCTGTGTCAGTAAGCAATCTGCGCTTACTTTCAGTTTCAAGTGACTGGTGGCGATCCAGGTTCAAGTAAACAAATTCTGTTTGTGGTCTACCCAAACATCTATATCCTCACTACCAACACCATTTATTTTAGCTGCGGGGACCCCTTAACTAGTGGCCACTGCCTTATTGCTTGTTGGCTGGTGCCATGGGGCTTACTGTTTCATCATAATAATAAGCCTCCCTCCTTCTGCCCAGAGAAGAAAGAACAAACACCATTTGGACAGCTTGCTTCAATCCAAACTCTTACCCCTCAGCCCCATTAACAGGTAGAACGGTGGGTATCCTCATTCTCCACCTCTCACTCACTACTTGGATGAGAACAGTCACTACTGGATCCCCAGGAGTCTCTCAGATCTTCCAAACAGGCCTGCAAAAGGGCCATTGTACTTTCCTCTTCCCGAAAGCCCTATCTGTCAGCATCTCGTCCTCATTGCCAGAACTTCCAACAACTATGAAAAGCCTGAGATTTTATGCCACTTCTAAACTAATAAGTTTGCCTGTTAGTTTCATGGGTACTGACAAAAAACATGAGACTCCTGGGTCACAGACAAAGGACTTTACTACCCTTGGCCCAGCAGGTAGCATGAACTTCATATTTGCATTAGTTCTCCTTGCTTCTAAGTTGCACTGGGTGATACGGAGCAGCCAACCTGGATGCTCTGCATACAGTAAGTTTGTGTCACGGTTGAGGAACCCTAGGATTAGGAAACCCTAGTATTTTAAAGAGCATTTACTTGAGACACAAATATCTTAATACTATGACCACTTTATGTAGTTCTTTCCCAGACTTCCTTTTTACTGCTTTTCCAATATTGTTTTTCATTTAAGTGAATGACAAGGTGGTCAACTTGTTAACATGCTGCCCATGATTCAATGTAGACATGCACCTCAGGCAATCTCTCCTTCCAAACAAAGTGTACAACTAGATATCCTGCTTCAAGTTCTGCCTGCTGGAGAGATTTTCTTTCATCACTGACTTTGAAGCCTCTACTGAGTGAGGTTCACTGTAGTGGAGAGGCCATTCTCATTCATCTGGGGCTGACATAGCATGCAAATCTAGGCCCATGCTCTTTCTTCCTCCATTAACTGTTCATAGGGAATTCCTCATGAGGCCGTCGGTGTAGAGCAAGGGAGAGGTGGAAGAGTAGCTGGAATTACAAAGTTCCCTGCTTATGCAGCATACTTGTGTATTCTGGACCTGTTCAGACCCAGTTTTGTATATTCCACTTCTGTTTTATAATGAATTCCTGCTAGGTAATTCAGTTTTATATTTGGTAGTTCAGATAACACCCAGTTCATGATGGACAGTTTGTGCTGCATGATAATTTGGTGTCCCGAGGCAGATGTTCAATTTCTACCAGCTCTCAGAAGCAAGCCAGGAATTGCTTTTCAAATGGTGAAAGGTTGTCAGCACAAGTGGACATCAGCTTACTGCAAATCTCCTGGGGGGATATCAAAGACTTCCAAGGAGGAAAAAAATCAATCTAAATTTGATTACAAAGAAATGCAAGAGACTCCAGGCCTCAATTTCTTTGCTTTGTATAAAGGTAAAAATGAAGATTTATTACAATTAGAGTTATAAATTTAAATTTACAATTTAGTTACAATTTTAAAAGGCTAAAAGAAGCTTTTTTGTAAGCTGTAGAAAGTTTTAGTATAATTTGGTAAAATGATAAGAGAACTTAATTTTAATTAAGTTTTACTTACACTCCTAATAAAAATAAACCATGTAATAAATTAAATTATTTTGTGAGTTTGGGGTTAAATTATGTCTACCTTTTTTTGCTGTTTTTTCCACAGCATGAAATAAAAATGCAAGCATGGCATATTAATTAATTCAAGAATTTGTATTTCTGTTTTAACAAAAAACTAAATTATATGGAACTATCTAAATTTCAATCGAATTAAGATAGTTAATTAAGATAGTTCTAAGATAGGTAATTAGAACTATCTAATTAACAATTGTCCCATAAGTGAAATAAGTAATTATCACCTATCCATTATTTAAAAATATGTAAATCTAAACATAGATATATGCAACTACATTGAGTTATAATTTAAATAAGTGGTATATCTGTATACCTGGTTCTTTTATAGAAATCTTAGGCAATATTGCACATTACATAGACCTACAGAGCTAATCCATTTATACTATATGTGTACAGTTTTAAGGTGTTATTGGTTTTCTGACCTTTTCTTTCCTTCCTTCGTTCCTTCCTTCCTTCCTTCCTTCTCTTTCTTTTTCTTTTTTTTTTTTTTGACAAGGTCTCACTGTGTTGCCCAGACTGGAGTGCAGTGGCAGGATCATGATTCGCTGTAGTCTCAACTCCTGGGCTCAAGCAGGAGTCCAGCTAATTTTCTATTTTTCTTTTCTTGTAGAGACAAGGTCTTGCTATATTGCCCAGGCTGGTCTTGAAGACCCAGTCTCAAGTGATCCTCCCGTCTCAGCTTCCCAAAGTACTGGGATTACAGGCCTGAGCCACTGTGCCCAACCCCATTTCTTAATAGTGTATTGCACCTGAATATTGATTTAAATATACTTGAAGCTTCTTAATGGACTTTAAATGTAATAGAATATTAAATTAATACTCAATAAATGTATAGTATAATATTGTATTAATAAATCTGGCAATTTAAAAAAAATTTAAAATCAAGACATAAAACATATAGTACATAGCCACTGTATAGTGCTCATGTGTTTTTAATCTCTATATTTTAATATTTCTTCTGCAATCAATCACATTAAGATAATAAAATCAATACATTATAAACATTTAAAATAAAATACTTGATAATATTATGTTTTATAAATGAGAATTTTAAAGATTTAAATAAATACCACCATTTAAAATATTGTTTTGGCTATCAAACAATGTGAACGTCATACTAGGACTAGAAGCTGAAAAGAAGTGAAAATTTGCCTTTGGTTATGAGTCTGTGCCTCTTGTGAGGTGCTAAAGAGTCTTTTTTTTGTTTGTTTCCATGTATTTCGTTCAGTTAGCAAAACATTGCTCTGCCAGAGTGGGTCCTCTGCTCAAAATTAACATTTAAGGCTGGGCATGGTGGCTTATGCCTGTAATCCCACCACTTTGGGAGGCTGAGGCAGGTGGATTGCTTGAGCCCAGAAGTTTGAGACCATCCTGGGCAACATGGCAAAACCCTGTCTCTACAAAAAATACAAAAATTAGCCATGCCTGTAGCCCCAGCTACTTGGGAGGCTGAGTTGGGAGGATCACCTGAGCCTGGGGGGTCGAGGCTGCAGTGAGCTGAGATCACACACTGCACTCCAGCCTGGGTGACAGAGGGAGACCCTGTCTCAAAGAAAAAAAAATTAACGTTTAAGTTGACTCTGGTTTTATGCTTTTGGATATTTCATTGATTGTGAAAACAAGGGTTTCTTACTCCTGGAAGAACAAGCATTTCTCAAGGTTCTTTTCTTACCCTCTTGTTGTGGTTGTAATAAAATGGTTGTTTTGGTTAATAACGCTGGACTTTTTTACTCACCAGTATCTTTGTTATGACCATTATCAATTGACTATATTCCCCTGGTAATTCTATCAAATGTTTCTCTTCTCCAAAATCAGATCTCATATTCAGAATTTTTGGAGACCATTAGAATGGCTTTGTTTTTGCTTTTTTTTTTTCCACCCATAGTCTTTGGGGATCCTTAGGTAGATGCTTGGTAGCACCAAGCTTGTGTGGTCTATCATATGGCACATGTGAACAAAGAAAGGGCAAAAGGAATTATTAGGCGTGGCTGGTTTGCTTCATAAGCCCAGAGTTATTCAATGGTATTGTACAGGTTATCCTCTATCAGGCCTTAGGGGAAAGGGGGCAGCTCAGCTCCCCTTGTGGTGGGCATTAGTAAATAGTTGGATTGATTTATACAAGCAAAGTGTTGTTCACCTACATATTCTTTAGTGACTATGTATATCTTTACAGGATGTTCATCTAGTATGTTCATAAGTAAGGGCTTATTTGATGGTCTGCAAGTGATCTCTAAAAGACACTATTTCTCAGTTTGCAATATCCTTGTCTATTAATAGTAATCTGGGCACACATTTTATGGAACAGATTATAAAATTTGAAAACCTTGAGATTTATCAATGTTTTCACTGCCTTTAATTTCTTACAAAATTAAACGAAGGCAATAAAACACTAATGGAACTTAAAACTGGCCAAGAGGTATAGCAGTTTATTCATTCAAAGTCCAGTGACCAGATGTTCTGTCCATAAATATAATGAACATGACTGTTAAAACACATATAAGACTAGTACCATTCTCAAATGAAATATGAACAAGTAGGTTCATGAGATGTCTGGTTACTAATGGCCATGCACTGGTGAGACATCCATGTGATGGATAATGTTGTGTTAAATTATTATAAAGCATTAAGGGCAATTCATTCAGAGTTCAAGAAGCCCTGACTCAGTGGATGAGAATCAAGTTTCATTCCAAAAAGACATTGTTTGGACTTTACTGAGAGGGGTCTAATCCCATTAAGCTATTAGTAAGGCTTCTGTTTAAGATATATGTCTCTTACAATAAGGAAATATTGCCCCCACCCATTTAAACATCTGCTTGCTATTAATCTCTGTTTTTCCTTAGACATTGGGACTAACAACAAATTCACCTTTTCTTTCTTTCTTTTAAAATTAATATCTATTTTTAATTTCAATAGCTTTTGGGGTACAAGTGGTTTTTAGTTACATGGAAGAATTGTACAGTGCTGAAGTCTGAGAATTTATTGCACCTGTCACCTGAGTAGTGTACATTATACCTAATATGTAGCTTTTTATTCCTCACCCCCTTCCACCCTTCCTGCTTCTGAGTCTCCAATGTCCATTAGACTTACTCTGTATGCCTTTGAATACCCATAGCTTAGCTCTCACCTATAAGTGAGGACATGTGGTATTTGGTTTTCCATTCCTAAGTTACTTCACTTACAATAATGGCCTCTGGCTCCAAGCTGCTGCAAAAGGTGTTATTTCATTCTTTTTGATGGTTGAGTAGTATTCCATGGTATACATATATATCACATTTAAAAAATCCTCTCATTTCTTGATGGGCAACTGGGTTGGTTCCCTATCTTCGTAGTTGTGAATTGTGCTGCAATAAACATACATGTCCAAGTGTCTTTTTGATATATTGACTTCTTTTCATTTGGGTAGATAACCAGTAGTGTGATCGCCAAAGTGAATGGCAGATCTACTTTCAGTTCTTTGATAAATCTCCATAGTTTTCCATAGTGGTTGTATTCATTTACATTCCCACCAGGAGTGAATATGCATTCCCTTTTCACCACATCCATGCCAACATCTATTGTTTTCTGACTTTTTAATAATGGCTATTCTTGGCTGGGCTCAGTGGCTCACGCCTGTAATCCCAGCACTTTGGGAGGTCGAGGTGGGTAAATCACTTGAGGTCAGGAGTTCGAGACCAGCCTGGCCAGCAAGGTGAAACCCCATCTCTACTAAAAATACAGAAATTAGCCGGGTGTGGTGGTGGGCACCTGTAATCCCAGCTACTCGGGAGGCTGAGGCAGGAGAATCGCTTGAACCCAGGAGGCGGAGGTTGCAGTGAGCCAAGATTATGCCACTGCACTCCAGCCTGGGCAACAGAAAAAGAATCTGCCTCAAAAAAAAAAAAAGGCTACTCTTGCAGGAGTAAGGTGGTATCTCATTGTGGTTTTAATTTGCATTTCCCTGATGATTAATAGCGTTGAGCTTTTTTTTTTCATGTTCGTTAACCATTTGTATGCCTATTCGTGTCATTTGCCCACTTTTTTATGGGATTGTTTTTTTCTTGCTGATTTGTTTGAGTTCTTGTAAATTCCTTGTAGATATTAGGCCTTTGTTGGATGCATAGTTTGCAAATGTTTTCTCCCATTATGTAGGTTTACTCTGATTATTTCTTTTGCTAAGCAGAAGCTTTTTAGTTTAATTAGGCCTCATTTATTTATTTTTGTTGCATCTGCTTTTGGGGTCTTTGTCATAAACTCTTTACCTAGGTCAATGTCGAGAAAAGTCTTTCCTAGGTTAATCTTCTAGATTTAGTCTTTGATCTATCTTGAGCTAATTTTTGGATATGGTGAGAGATAGGGATGCAGTTTCATTTTTCTACATGTGGCAATCCAATTTTCCCAGTACCATTTATTGAATAGGGTGTCCCTTCCCTAATTTATGTTTTTGTCTGCTTTGTCAAAGGTTAGTTGGTTGTAAGCATTTGGCTTTATTTCTGGGTTCTCTATTCTTTTCCACTGGTCTATGTATCTACTTTTATATTATATGGTAATTTTTATTTATTAAAGTAGGTGCTGACTACACAGGTGTTTATTATTATCTTTTTTTAACTAATTTGAAATTTAACTCCCCCTCTCCTCTCTCCCCTCTCCCCTCTACCCTCTCCCTTCTTCGGTCTCCCTCTCCTTCTTTTTTCGGTCTCCCTCTGTTGCCGAAGCTGGACTGTACTGCCGTGATCTCGGCTCGCTGCAACCTCCCTGCCTTGGGCTCCTGTGATTCTCCTGCCTCGGCCTGCCGAGTGCCTGGGATTGCAGGCGCGCGCCGCCACGCCTGAATGGTTTTTGTATTTTTGGTGGAGAGGGGGTTTCGCCGTGTTGACCGGGCTGGTCTCCAGCTCCTGGCCTCGAGTGATCTGCCCGCCTCGGCCTCCTGAGGTGCTGGGATTGCAGACTGAGTCTCGCTCACTCAATGCTCAACGTTGCTCAGGCTGGAGTGCAGTGGTGTGATCTCGGCTCGCTACAACCTCCACCTTCCAGCCGCCTGCCTTGGCCTCCTAAAATGCTAAGATTACAGCCTCTGCCCCTCCACCACCCCGTCTAGGAAGTGAGGAGCGTCTCTGCCTGGCCGCCCATCGTCTAGGATGTGAGGAGCCCCTCTGCCTGGCCGCCCCGTCTGGGAAGTGAGGAGCGCCTCTGCCCGGCCGCCATCCCGTATAGGAAGTGAGGAGCGTCTCTGCCCGGCCGCCCATCGTCTGGGATGTGAGGAGGGCCTCTGCCCGGCCGCCCCGTCTGGGAAGTGAGGAGTGCCTCTGCCTGGTCGCCCCGTCTGGGAGGTGAGGAGCACCTCTGCCCGGCCGCCCCGTCTGGGAGGTGAGGAGCGACTCTGCCCAGCCGCCACCCCGTCTGGGAGGAAGTGAGGAGCGCCTCTGCCTGGCCGCCCCGTCTGGGAAGTGAGGAGCGCCTCTACCCGGCCACCCCGTCTGGGAAGTGAGGAGCGCCTCTGCCCGGCCGCCCTGTCTGGGAAGTGAGGAGCGCCTCTGCCCGGCCGCCCTGTCTGGGAGTTGAGCGCCTCTGCCCGGCTGCCACCCGTCTGGGAGGAAGTGAGGAGCACCTCTGCCTGGCCGCCCCGTCTGGGAGATGAGGAGCACCTCTGCCCGGCCGCCCCGTCTGGGAGGTGAGGAGCACCTCTGCCTGGCCGCCCCGTCTGGGAGGTGAGGAGCGACTCTGCCCGGCCGCCATCCCGTCTGGGAGGAAGTGAGGAGCGCCTCTGCCCGGCCGCCCCGTCTGGGAAGTGAGGAGCGCCTCTGCCCAGCCGCCACCCCATCTGGGAGGAAGTGAGGAGCGCCTCTGCCCGGCTGCCCCATCTGGGAAGTGAGGAGCGCCTCTGCCCGGCCGCCCCATCTGGGAGGTGAGGAGCGCCTCTGCCCGCCGCCCCGTCTGGGAGGTGAGGAGCGCCTCTGCCCGGCCGCCCCGTCTGGGAGGTGAGGAGTGCCTCTGCCCGGCCGCCCCGTCTGGGATGTGAGGAGTGTCTCTGCCCTGCGGCCCGTCTGGGAGGTGAGGAGCGCCTCTACCCGGCCACCCATCGTCTGGGAAGTGAGGAGCGCCTCTGCCCAGCCGCCCCATCTGGGAAGTGAGGAGTGCCTCTGCCAGCCCGCCCTGTCTGGGAGGTGAGGATCACCTCTGCCCGGCCGCTCTGTCTGGGAGGTGTACCCAACAGCTCCGAAGAGACAGCGACCATCGGGAGCGGGCCATGAGGACGATGGCGGTTTTGTTGAAACGAAGGGGGGGAAGTGTGGGGAAAGGAAGGAGAGATCAGATTGTTGCTGTGTCTGTGTAGAAAGAGGTGGGCATAGGAGACTCCATTTTGTTCTGACTAGGAGAAATTCTTCTGCCTTGGGATGCTGTTGATCTATGGCCTTTCCCCCATCCCCGTGCTCTCTGAAACATGTGCTGTGTCAACTCAGGGTTAAATGGATTAAGGGTGGTGCAAGATGTGCTTTGTTAAACACATGCTTGAAGGCAGCATGCTCTTTAAGAGTCATCACCACTCCCTAATCTCAAGTACCCAGGGGCACAAACACTGCAGAAGGCTGCAGGGTCCTCTGCCTAGGAAAACCAGAGACCTTTGTTGATGTGTTTATCTCCTGACCTTCTCTCCACTATTATCCTATAACCCTGCCATATCCCCCTCTCCGAGAAATACCCAAGAATGATCAATAAATACTTCATAAAAAAAAAAAAAGAAATTTAAAAAAACGTGATTCTTTGTGGTGCTGCTAACTTTGCTAGGAGATTTGAAAGTTATACTATTCAAATTCTCAAGCTAATTGAATATTTGAATAGCACTTAAATTTCCAAAGTATTTTTTGTTATTTAATTTAATCAACAATGCACGTAATTTTTGATTATTGGTTGTAAAGAAATCTGCTGACTTGCTTGATAAAATAACAAGTTTACCAATACAGATATTCCTCAACTTATAATGGGATTATGTCCCAATAAATCCATCATAAATTGAAAATACCTCAAGTCAAAAATGCACCGAACATTATAGTTTAGCCTAGCTAAAAGGGCTCAGAACACTTACATTAGCCTACAAATGGGCAAACTCATCTAACACAAAGCCTATTTTATAAAAAAGTGTTTATAGCTCATGTAATTTGTTGACTACTATACTGAAAGTGAAAACCAGAATGGTTATATGGATATTTGAAGTGCACTTTCTACTGAATGTGTATTGCCTTTGCACCCTCAAAAAGTTAAAAAATATTAAGTTGTTAAGTCTGGCACTGTCTGTATAGTGAGACTTCACATGAGCTATGTAGCGTGGCTCCAGGTAACAATTCTCCAACTTGTATCTTGGTTCCCCATTTGCCTTATCCGTGGGCATCTTCATTCTGGCCCAACAGTAGACTCCTGATTACTTTTTACTTACTTTTCCATAGCATGGTTAAGACCTTCCCTTCAGGAAAAACTTTACTCTTACCCAAAGGGATGAAATTTTTCCTTGGAACCTCAATAGGCCTACGACATAAGAATTCAGTTTTACAAGCTCCACATAGGAGCAACACATCACAGACAGGAGGGCAGGCGGGGTTGTTGTTTTATCATTGTGGTCCCTCAACCACTGTAAGGTAATAAGTAGGCCAAAATAATAGGGTAGATGGCTGTAGAGTCCCTGAAATAAACTGATGAAGAAAAGTGGTCGTTAAGATTTGCCAGGTTTCCCATCACTTGCAACATGCCACTCCAAGCTCAGCAACTGGATATGTGTCAAATGACTAATGGGATGATATCTCAATTTTAACTTCACTATCACTATCCCAGTATGGAATAAGGTTTTACTAGACAAATAAGAACCTTCTTCATATGTTGCTATGTCTGTAGCTGAACCATAATCTTCACTCAGTTTTATACACTGGAGTTGGTGTTTGTGAGTAACAACGGAACTGGGCTAAGGTGAGTTTTGGCCAGTGAACTGAGCAGCTAGGGTCTTTTTCATACAAGGTCTAGGATAGAGGATAATCCATACAATATGTCCTACTGACCACTTTTGCAGATGGTCCGTATAAGGTAATTCAACAGTAGCAAAATCATTGACAATTTCTTACCTTTGGGCTACACTTTCTGGAGTTCATTAGCATCACTACACGATATAAATTAATAATTTCTAAATTATCTAAATATCTATGACTAAACTAGTCACTGTAAATAGAGTCACTTCATGTCACTTCATGATTTAATATACTATATTGTATTTTAATGAACTGTATTAATTCATTCATATATATACATATATATATATATAAAATATACCTATGTAAACATCGTCTTTAGAAGGGCATCCTCTGGGTAAAAGACAATGTAAATGAAGTGAGGGAAGAACAATGTGGTGTATTATATTCAGTCTTAGTATTTTTTGTTTTTTTAGAGATAGGGTCTTGCTCTGTCATTCAGACTGGGGTGTAGTGGCGTGATACTGCAACCTTGAACTCCTAGGCTCAAGCGACATTCCCATCTCAGCCTCCTGATTAGCTGGGACTATAGGCATGCACCATTTTGCCCAGCTAATTTAAAAAGTTTTTTGGGGGCTAGGCACGGTGGCTCATGCCTATAATCCCAGCACTTTGGGAGACCAAGGCAGGTGGATTACTTGAGGTCAGGAGTTCAAGACCAGCCTGGCCAACCTGGTGAAACCCCCATCTCTACTAAAGATACAAAAAATTAGCCAGGCATGGTGGTGCGCACCTGTAATCCCAGTTACTCGGGAGGCTGAGGCAGGAGAATAGCTTGAACTCAGGAGGCAGAGGTTGCAGTGAGCCGAGATTGTGCCACTGTGCTCCAGCCTGGGTGACAGAGCGAGACTCCATCTCAAAAAAAAAAAAATTTTTTTTTTCTTTTGTAGAGATGGGGTCTCATTATGTTGCCCAGGCTGTCAGTCTTAGTATTTCTTTTCATTTTGACTTTTTATTAGTGTTTGGTTTCTTTTGAGTTTCTAGAATTGCATTGGGACTTACTGGGGGTTGTCAAGTTTAGTTTTTACATCAATAAAGGATGAACCCAACAAGGTAATGGCCCAGAGATTAGATCCAGGCATCTGTGACATTATGGGTTGAGGGGATCCTAGGAAATTTTTGGAAGGGTGTAACTGAGTACTTTGCATTGAATTTTGGGAAGTCTGTTGCATTCTCTTAATTCACCAAACAGTACCAGCCAAACTATAATACAAAACTTGAGGTTCTTACCTGAAATATGAATGAGAGAACTATGCTATGCTTACATTTCTACATAACTTGCCTTCTTTCCACATGCTTGTTTTTTGTTTTGTTTTGTTTTTAAACTAAGCTGGTTGAAACTGAATCAGCACGGATTTTAAGCTTTCTTCTGGTCCCGGGTTTAAACTGAGTTTCCAGTCTTTGGTGCCTATTGCTAATGGGATGGTGGTGGGGTGTTTACGAGGGTGGGGCGGGGACCGTTGGCACAATCCATCCTGTTTCCACAGCAGATACCTCCCATTTCCTGTTTATTTTTTTAACGTTCTATATAGAAATAGTTTGTACAACTTCGAATTAAAAAAAAAAAGAGTTTCAGGGTGGAAAAAACCAAGCCATCTGCAAGCCCTACTGAGGCAGAAATCCACCCTAGTCTGGGCAGCCTGTGGCTTGTCTGAAAAGGGACCTTACACACTCAGAGCTTCTGTTCCTGGTATCCTCAAAGCCTTGGCTGACCTTGACTCCCTGGCACAACTGGTTCCCCTGGAAAGGTGGCTTGGGATTTGTGAGTTCAAGACTCTCAGTTTTGCACTAGGAGACTGGGGTTAGGAAGAGCATGCAGTTTAAATCTCTGTTCTGTTCACTAGACTTCATGAAAGCAGTGGTCGTTCTATCTTAACTCCTTTTGGCTGCTTTGCCTCCAATGTCTCCATGCTGATAATGTTGCTCTTGTGATGAATGATAATGGACTGATATGGATGTGTAAGAGAATAAGAATAGTGATAGTCATAGTGCTTGCATGGAATCTTCTGTTTTTTTCAAAGCATATTCACATAATTCTTCATTTGCTCCTTTCTGAAACCATCTGAAGAAATGTGACAGAAGAGAAGGGGACCCAGTAACAAAACTAACATTGATAAATTATTTATGAAGTGCTAGGCATTAAGCTAAGCTATATACAGTATTGACAACACTTTATTTATGTACGTACATATTTACATACATTTCATAATAACTGTGTAAGATAGGTACTGTTACCTACCTCTACTTTACACAAGATGAAATCAATGACAAAAAATTGATTAATTGGGCCAAGGAGACATAGCTTATAAGTGTTGGGCTGGGATTCAAACCTGGTCTGCCATCTGCAGACTCCAGTGTTTAACCACTAACAAGTGGAATCTAGGGCAAAGGGCACCCGTGTGGTATTATAACTCAGGTTAGAATCCAATTCGTTACCTTAGAACTTGGGTTTCCTGACTTTTATCCAGTGACTCTTTCTTGCTTTTTTCATTCTTTTATTGTGAAATATGTCATACACAGACTATATTGGATGAACACACACATTCAGTTTTTGTTGAACCATGTGAAATTGTCAATATTTGCTCAGATTTGGCACATAATAATAGCAACTTCATGATTTAATATACCATATTGTATTTTAATGAACTATATTAATTCATTCATGTGCATGTATATATATATACACATATATATATACACACATATATATATATATATTTTTTTTTTGAGAAGGAGACTTGCTCTGTCACCCAGGATGGAGTGCAGTGTGTGATCTCGGCTCACTGCAACCTCCATCTCCTGGGTTAAAGCGATTCTTGTTCCTCTGTCTCCTGAGTAGCTGGGATTACAGGCATGCATCGCCATGTCTGGCTAATTTTTGTATTTTTAGTAGAGACAGGGTTTCACCATGTTGGCCAGGCTGATCTCAAACTCCTGACCTTAAGTGATCCACCCGCCTTGGCCTCCCAAAGTGCTGGGATTACAGGCATGAGCCACCATGCCCAGCCAATTCATTCGTATTTAATAAACCTATTTAATGAACTACTATATCCTGGTTTAATGAACTAGTTTAAAGTTAAGCAAACCCTAACATAACCAGCACACAGTTTAAAGAGCAGAGCATTGCCCTCTATGTGCTTCTCCTCCTCCTTGCCCTCTGTAGATAATACTATGCTGACTTTTGTGATAATCATTTCTTTTCTTTGTAGTTTAACAACTGTGTTGGCATCCCTACAGAATATAGTTAGTTTTGCTTGTTTATGTCTTTATATAAATGGGTTATACTGCAAGTGTTCTTTTTCAAGTTGCTTTTTTCTTTTTTTTTTTTTGTTTGTAATCACTCTATTCATAATTGCCAAATGCAGGATAAAATATCTGGCAGGTTTTTTTATTTTTTATTTTTTATTTATTATTATTATTATTATTATTATACTTTACGTTTTATGGTACATGTGCGCAATGTGCAGGTAAGTTACATATGTATATATGTGCCATGCTGGTGCACTGCACCCACTAACTCGTCATCTAGCATTAGGTATATCTCCCAATGCTATCCCTCCCCCCTCCCCCCACCCCACAACAGTCCCCGGTGTGTGATGTTCCCCTTCCTGTGTCCATGTGTTCTCATTGTTCAATTCCCACCTATGAGTGAGAATATGCGGTGTTTGGTTTTTTGTTCTTGCGATGGTTTACTGAGAATGATGATTTCCAATTTCATCCATGTCCCTACAAAGGACATGAACTCATCATTTTTTATGGCTGCATAGTATTCCATGGTGTATATGTGCCACATTTTCTTAATCCAGTCTATCATTGTTGGTCATTTGGGTTGGTTCCAAGTCTTTGCTATTGTGAATAATGCTGCAATAAACATACGTGTGCATGTGTCTTTATAGCAGCATGATTTATAGTCCTTTGGGTATATACCCAGTAATGGGATGGCTGGGTCAAATGGAATTTCTAGTTCTAGATCCCTGAGGAATCACCACACTGACTTCCACAATGGTTGAACTAGTTTACAATCCCACCAACAGTGTAAAAGTGTTCCTATTTCTCCACATCCTCTCCAGCACCTGTTGTTTCCTGATTTTTTAATGATTGCCATTCTAACTGGTGTGAGATGGTATCTCATTGTGGTTTTGATTTGCATTTCTCTGATGGCCAGTGATGGTGAGCATTTTTTCATGTGTTTTTTGGCTGCATAAATGTCTTCTTTTGAGAAGTGTCTGTTCATGTCCTTCGCCCACTTTTTGATGGGGTTGTTTGTTTTTTTCTTGTAAATTTGTTGCTTTTTTCATTCAATATTAGGTTTATGAGATTTTCCAGACTGATGCATGCATTTATAGTTTTAATTAATTAATTGATTTTTATTTCAATAGCTTTGGGGGTACAAGTGCTTTTTGTTACACGGATGAATTGTAGAGTGGTGAAGTCTGGGCTTTTAGTGTATTCATCACCCAAATCAGTGTACATTGTACCCAACAGATAATTTTTCATCCCTTATTCTCATCCCAGCTTCCCCCTTTCTGAGTCTCCAATGTCCATTACACCACTCTCTTAGATTTCCAATCCATGAGCATGAGATGTTTGTGTCATCTATGGTTTCTTTCAGCAGTGTTTTGTGGTTCTCCTTGTAGAGATCTTTCACCTCTTTGGTTAAGTATATTCCTAGGTATTTTTTTTTTTTTGGTAGCTATTGTAAATGGGATTGAGCTCCTGATATCATTCTCAGCTTGGTTGTGTTGGTGTATAGCAATGTTATTGACTTGTATACTTAATTTTTGTAACCTTAAGACTGATGAATTCATTTATCAAATCTAGAGATATTTTAAACAACTAAAGTAGATCTACACTTGGATCCAGCAATTCCGCTACTGGGTGTCTACCCAGTAGGAAGGAAAAGAAGTCATATTAAAAAAGACACCTATACATGTATGTTTATTGCAACACAATTCATGATTGCAAAGATAAGGAATCAATCCAAGTGCCCATCAACCAATGAGTGGATAAAGAAAATGGTGTATATACATGCCACGGAATACTACTCAGCCATAAAAAAGAATGAAGTAATGTATTTTGAAAAAACATGGATGGAATTGGAGGCCACTATCCTAAGCGAGGTAACTCAGGAACAGAAAACCAAATACTGCATGTTCTCACTTTAAAGTGGGAGCTAAGCTATGGGTATGCATTTATAGGTCTTTTTTTTTTTTTTTTTGAGACGGAGTCTCACTTTATTGCCAGGCTGGAGTGCAGTGGCATGATCTCGGCTCACTGCAACCTCCGCCTTCAAATGATTCTCCTGCCTCAGCCTAGCAAGTAGCTGGGACTACAGGCACATGCCACCACGCCCAACTAATTTTTAGTAGACACGAGGTTTCACCATGTTGGCCAGGATGGTCTTGATCTCTTGACCTTGTGATCCGCCTACCTTGGCCTCCCAAAATGCTAGGATTACAGGTGTGAATGACTGCGCCTGGCCTATAGTTTTTATTGTTGTTGTATGATATTCCGTTCTGTGAATAAATCACAGTGTACTTATTCATTCTACTGTTGAAGAGCATTTTGGTTGTTTCTGGGTTTTAGCTAATTAGCACAACACTCCTGTGAACATTCCTACATGTGTCTCCTGGTGCAGATGGCAGAAATCCCTCCAAGTCTAGTGTACATATTTGTGGGTAGATTTATTGAGTGGAAGACAAAGCTAAACCATTTACACTAAATGACTCCGCACCCAGCAGGTACCAAGTTTCCATTGCTCCACATCCTCTCTTACACTTGGCGTTATTAATTTTAATGTGTTTGTCATCTAGGGGTGTGTAGTGATCCTTCACTGTGATTTTAATGTACATTTCCTGGATTATTAAAGAGGGTGAACAATTTTACGTATCTTCAGTGATCATTTGGATTTCCTCTTTGCCCTTTGGGAAACACTGTTCATGTGTCTCCCTCTCTCTCTCTCTCTCTCTGTGTGTGTATATGTGTGTGTGTTCACAGGAATTCATGACATGTTTCTGGATATTAGTCCTTTGTCAGTTACATCTATTGTAAATATCTGCTCCCAGTTGTGGCTTGGTTTTTACTTTCTTTATGGTTTCTTTAAGTAAAAGGATTTTTAAAAATTTAATGTATGGGTATGATTGGTGCTTTTTTATGTCTTGTTTAAGAAATCCTTTTTTATGCCAAGATCATGAAGATATTCTCCTATATTGCCTTTTAAAATCTTTGTATTTTTGTCTCTTACATTGAGGTCTTTCATATTCTTAGAATTGAGTTTTGTGTATGGTGTCAGGTAGTGGGAGGAGGTCTAGTTGTTCCAGTGTGATTTATTTTTAAAAATCCATTGTTTTCCTACTGATATGCATTGCTATCTTTGTTATGTATCAGTTCCACGGCTTTTTCCAGTGGGGTAATCACTGTCCCCTGTTCACATTTGAGAACAATTGAATGATTAACTTTGTGTACTTGTTCTCTCCTCCGTTCATTGTTTCTATGTGGTTATTTTACAGATGTAGTATCATGAAAACACTACAGTGTAATCAGTATTATCTCTTAACTTCCTTGATTTAACTCTAGTCAGACTACCCATTCATGACTTGTAAGTCCCCTTGGATGCTGTGTCCCCATCGGTGGCCTCGTCCCAAGTCATGCAAATCAGAGCTGCGTGTTTGGTAACTGTTATGAATAGTTGACTCTCAGGCTTTGATACCTGGGGAGAAGAAGGAGAAAATTCAAGTCACTAAACAAATAATTTGGGCAGTGAACTAAAGGAGTAGTACCTGCAGAAGTTGCATACTAAGCTGGAAGCGAGAGGTTCTCCTTCCTTTCTTTAACTTTTTTTGTGTGATCCTGTTCTCAGTTTTCTTATTTGTTGGGCTACATGAGCTACACTATCTCTTTCACTTCTAAAATTCAAATGAGACTCTGTCACCATCTTTCTGTGTGACTATCTGTATCTAAATATCTTTTTGGTTTCCCTTTCCATAGCTCCAGTTTCTCTTACAGAGACTATTTAGAGTGAGTACTAAGTAAATATTTGATTTCTTCCTGCTTTGGGTACAACAGCGCTGATGTATCTAAGGAGGAAATGGAAAAGAGTACTCTTAGTTGATGAGAGTTGATGAGAAGTTTATGAGAAAGGGCGAAGAGCCACCCAGTCTGCCCCTGGGGTCACTTTGAAACTTAAAACAATACATCTTCTTTGAACCTGTTTCCTCCACTAGCAAATGAGGATATCAATAGCTACCTCACTTTATAAACTTGTTGGGAAGATCACATCAGATATTATACCTGTAAATAATAAAGTATTTTTTAAATGGAAACAACTGTATAGGCATTCACTAGGCATCCACTCACTCTGCCACATCTTATTTGCATAGCTTCTTAAGGTTTCAAAGTCCTTTCACACACATCTCACTTGACTCTTACAACCTACCTACTAAGGAGGCAAAAATGACAAGGAATAGTTGCGTTTGTCCAGGGGCACACAATCAGAATTTTAGAACAGATATTACCAGCTGTATCGTTTATCTTTCCTAATCCTCATTGTACAAATTAAAAAGCTCAGGTTCAGAGAAGGTAGAAGACTTGGCCAAGATCACACACAAGTACACTATCAGGAAACATTCCTTCTTGCATCTACTCCAGTATTCCTCCCATGATACCATGTTGTCTCTAAAGAAGTTCTGGACTGTGAAATCCTTGAGGACTGGGATCATAAATCCAGCCTTGGTAATTTTGTTTCCAGATTGTAATTTTCCAGGCACCTAGCATGTTTGCTACCCTTGCATTTCTTTGTTTCTTTGTTTCTTTCTTTTTTTGAGACAGAGTCTCACTCTGTCGCCTAGGCTGGAGTGCAGTGGCCCGATCTCAGCTCACTGCAACCTCCGCCTCCCAGGTTCAAGCGATTCTCCTGCTTTGGCCTCCTGAGTAGCTGGGATTACAGGGGCACACCACCACACCCAGCTAATTTTTGTATTTTTAGTAGAGACGGGTTTTCACCATGTTGGCCAGGCTGGTCTCGAACTCCTGACCTCAGGTGATCCACCCGCCTCGGCCTCCCAAAGTGCTGGGATGACAGGCATGAGCCACTGCGTCCGGCCTGTCCTTGCATTTCTTGGTGGTTTACAGGATTATGACTTCTCCTTCTGTCTTTTCACTCACCCAGTGTAATACACAAGGATCAATCGTGCAAGTTATTACCAACTTAGTAAAAAGTGAGGAAATTCACTGAATAAGATATTTTTTTTGAGACAGCATCTCACTCTGTCGCCCAGGCTGGAGTGCAGTGGTGCGATCTTGGCTGACTGCAACCTCTGCCTCCCAGGTTCAAGGGATTCTCATGCCTCAGCCTCCCGAGTAGCTGGGAGTACAGGCATGCGCCACCATGCCTGGCTAATTTTTGTATTTTTAATAGAAATGGGGTTTCACCATGTTGGCCAGGCTGGTCTCGAACTCCTGACCTCAAGTGATCCACCCATGTCGGCCTCCCAAAGTGCTGGGATTACAGGCATGAGCCACCATGCCCGGCCAGAATAAGATATTATATACCAAAATGTAAATAATCTTAGTTTTAGTGATTTTGGTCTACTTTACTGATAGGGCCTCTTGACATGGTTGATATCAAAGTGCTGCCTTGAATGGTTTTATGGGGTCCCTTGGACTTTCCCATTGATGTCTCCTAACTTTTTACTCTGTTGTTCTTTGTCCTTTACCCAGAACATGCTCCATAGCCATCCACCAGTGCCAGCCCATCTTTGAACGCTGTACTCAATTCCCTTGGCCTTTGCTTCTGCTTTAAAGCTGGCAGGCTTCTTTTACTTATATCAGCTTTCTGTTTGAACCTCAAATGCTCAAAAATAATTCCTTTTAAACATTTCCTGCCACCTTTCTTGGATACTAATGTAGTTCTCAGAGTGTATGGGGGATTACTCATATAAAGCCTCAGTGCTTCAAAGTGAGGAATAACTGTGTAATAAATAGATCTGGCCAAGGATGAAATGACTGTTAAACAAGACAGTCGCTGATATCACTGAATGTTGTCTAGCTAGGCTGGGTAACTACCCATCAGACGTGTTACAGAGGCGTTTAAACAGGTGATGGGGGTTTAAGGTGGCCTTAAGAGCTCTCCGACACTAAAAATGTTGTGATTCTGTGTTAGCAAATTTACTAGCAGATCGACTGCTCTTCTACTTTTATGAGTCTCCTAAACTGAAAATGGGCATGAGGGATCTTTTGGGATGGTGAAATGTTCCAATATTAGACTGTGGTGCTGGTTGCCCAACTCGGTACTTTTACTAAATATCGTTGAACTGAATACTTCACACCAATGATTTCATGGTATGTAAATTATGCCTCACTAAATCTGTTTTTAGAAAGTCTCTTAAGACTATAACTGCCATATTTTGAAAACAACGTATTTATTTTAAAACATTCATTATATATGTTTAAAGTGTATGCTAATAATTTATACACTTTTAAGAGGCTAGATATTCAAATAAGAAGTTAAATTTAATACCTGGAAAATTATCTAGAATATATTAAAATGATGCACACTTAAAGAAACATGGATGTAAATCACTACCAAAGCTGTTGCCCTATTTAAACAAATTATTTAGTTAGTTTTAAATTTACATGCAGTAAAACTTATTCTTTGTGGTATATAGTTTCATGGATTTTTGCAAATGCATATAGTCCTGTGACCACCCTCACAATGAAGATGCAGAACAGTTTCATCACCCGCAAAAATTCCCTTGTGCTACCAATTTGCAGTCAGCCTCTCTCCCCACCTGCAACTCTGGCAACCACTGATGACTTCTCTGTCATTATAGTTTTGCCTTTTCAATGACATTATACAATACATACAGTTTGAAGAGAGTTTTTCAAACTTAAAATTTATTCATTTTAATAGTTGAATTATGAAAATAATGGTTATTTTGGGGTTGGAGGGATTTCCCTGCTGGTAACTAGTCAGATGAAGAAGAGTGAAGTAGATGGAGGCAGTATAAGACTAGCCTGAATTCAGTCACACTTGTAGAATCACAGGTGGTTAGACTTGGAAGGGTTTTTGGAGTCATTTAGCTAACATCCCAATATGAAGAAACTGAGGTCCAGAGGGAAGAGTGAGTCTCAAACTTGCACAACTAGTGTGGAGCTGGCCTAGCACTCAATTTCCCAATAGTCAACTTCAGTATGCTTTCAACTACTATACGCCCGATTCGTACTATCAGTTTTGCCTGACTCTGAGTTCTAGCACAAATTCTTCCCCTTTGTAATTCCTCTGCCACATGCCTGATTGCTGATGATCAAAACAATACTTGATATATATCACTAGCACTGGAAAAAAGGACAATTACTGAACTATCAACTCATTAAGTTATGATTCCTGACTCTTTGCATCATGAAACCATAACTCATTCACGACTATTTATTGGATGGGTGTTCGTTCTGTTATAGGCAAAATGCCCAAGAGAAAATACACAATCCAGAATTAAGCCATTTTAAAAGGCAAGAACTGGAAGGACCATTAGAAATAACTTGAGGTGGTTTTTAGGCATTCTTAGGCATCTCCAAAGTTCCCATTGGGAGCACCTCAGGAGAGGGGTAAGGAAAAGGCTCAGTGTTAGCTGTGCCACCTCCTCTGATAAAACCATTTGTGATCACTTTCATTCTTCCTGAAAGGCTTCCTGTAACATTTCTTACAGTGCTGATATGCTTGTGGTGAATTCTTTCAGCTTCTGTATGTCTACAAAAGTCTTTATTTTACCTTTGTTTTTTAAGGCTATTTTCACTGAGTATAGGATTTTATGTTGACAGGTGTGTGTGTGTGTGTGTGTGTGTGTGTGTGTGTGTTTCCCTCCTTGCTTTCAAGATGTTGCTCCAGTGTCTTCTGGCTTGCATTGAGAAGTCTCTCTTTTTCTTCTTTTCCCAAGACTGAGTTTCGCTCTTGTCGCCCAGGCTGGAGTGCAATGGCCTGATCTTGGCTCACTGCAACCTCCCCCTCCCAGGTTCAAGTGACTCTCCAGCCTAAGCCTCCCTAGTAGCTGGCATTACAAGTGCCCCCCACCATGCCCGGCTAATTTTTGTATTTTTAGTAGAGATGGGCTTTCGCCATGTTGGCCAGGCTGGCCTTGAACTCCTGACCTCAAGTGATCCACCACCTTCCAAAGTGCTGGAATTACAGGCGTGAGCCACCGCGCCCGGCCAAGAAGTCTGCTTTCATTTTTACCTTTCTTCCTTTGTACATATTGTGTCTTTTTTCTCTGTCTGCTTTTAAGTTTTTGTTTTATTAATGGTTTTAAGTAATTTGATTATGATGTACCTTGGCATACTTCTCTTAAATTTCTTATGGTTGGGATTTAGTGAGCTTCTTGGATATAAGAATTTATAGTTTCACCACATTTGGAATATTCGGTGATTATTTCAATTTTTTCCTCCCTTCCTTCTACTTAAAAAATTAAAAGAAATTTTAAATTGAAGCAGCCATGAAAGCACATGTCAGGCCTTTTGTTTTAGCAAGCTTGATTGATTGGTGACTCCAGCAGCTGTTCTCTGACTCTACCTTGTATTTCCACTGAAGCCAGACTTTTAATGGGCTGTTCCTAACCAATGATTGAATGTGGTACAAATGTGAATGCAGACCTTTTTCTGCAAGATACAGACTCTTCTGATGGGTGACTTTGACTTGAGGACTCCCCATCAGCCTGGCTGACACTTTTATTTTTTTGAATCAGAGTCTCACTCTGTCACCCATGCTGGAGTGCAGTGGCATGATCAGGACTCACTGCAACCTTGACGTTCCAGGCTGAAGCGATCCTCCTACCTCAGCACTGCCAGCCCCCACTCACCCTGCCCCACTACCCCTTGAGTAGCTGGCACTATAGGCATGTGCCACCATGCCCTGCTATTTTTTTTGAATTTTAGTAGAGATGAGGTCTCACTGTGTAACCCAGGCTGGTCTGGAACTCCCGAGCTCAAGTGATCCTTCTGTCTTGGCCTCCCAAAGTGCTGTGATTACTTACAGGCATGAGCCACTGCACCTGGCCTGAAACTATCTTAGAACAGTGCAGAAGTCTGAGACTATTCTTACTTAATCCTTCTTCCTTTCCTCTCTTTTTCCTAGGGGTCACATCTACATGGTCTAAGGAGTTTCCCTATCATCTCCATCTCTATCTTCTTTTTCCTTCATAGCCATCTCCCCCAATAAATCTTTGGCATTTGCTTCCTGGAGGATCTGAGCTAACACATTTATTATTACCATTATTTTATTTTTATTTCCCATCAGTATAAGATTTCACTTAAACAAAAGGTGGCTCACGCATGTAATGCCAGCACTTTGGGAGGCCGAGGGGGGTGGATCACCAGAGGTCAGGTGTTTGAGACCAGCCTGGCCAACATGGTGAAACTCCATCTCTACTAAAAAATACAAAAATTAGCCGGGTGTGGTGGTGGGCGCCTGTAATCTCAGCTACTCGGGAGGCTGAGGCAGGAGAATTGCTGGAACCCAGGAGGCGGAGGTTGCAATGAGCTGAGATCGCGCCATTGCACTCCAGCCTGGACCGATAACAGCAAGACTCTGTCTCAAAATAATAATAATAATAAATAAAATAAAATAAAAAGAAAAGATTCCATAACTAAAAGTGTTTGAGAACTGGTGATCTATTTTTTTTTACCATGTTATAGTTGAGGGACTGAATCTTGGAGATCTCTTTTGGATACTAAGTTTCCAAACTGAAATCAACCTAAATTATGACAATAGTCAAGTCATAAAGGCTTGTTCTTTTTTCTGGGGTCTTGAGGCCCTGGACCAAAATTCGGCACCAATGTCCTAATCATGACATTACTACTAACTTCTTTACAGTACATGACAAGCTACTTAGCTTCTCTAATCTTATTAAAGGGCTTGGGTTAGCTTATCTAGACAGACTTTTTAACTCTAAAATGTAACTTTATAGGTGAGAAAACTTAAATAATTTACCTGACCAACTATCCAAAAACTTGTCAGAGAAAGACTGTATGGATTGGATTTTTTTCTCTAATATCCAATAAAATGCTCAAGACTTTTTCTTGTATTGAACTGTCTTTGGGAAAATATCCTGATAAACCACTCATGGCAAAAGATGTGGCCATGGACTTCAGGAACCAATAGAGCTTTTAAAAAATGGCTGAATTATTCTGCATAAGCAAAGGAAGGAAGGAATTTGGTTTTGATCCTAGGAGGAAACAGGAAAGGGAAGGAGGAAGGAGCAAAGCCTTCCTAGTATAAAACTAGAGAGGTACATGGAGTGAAAATCCCTGGGGATAGAATGGAAAAGGGGTTTGTAAGGTTAGAGATACCCAACGTTTAATTGGAAACTTTTTGCTGTATTATTGAGGTTTCTGGTGTTTGAAAATAACATAAACCCAGTTCCAAGAAGCTTATACAAAAAAGGGATCTTAGTGGCTCACAACGTTTGGAAAGATTCCAGGATTGTTTGCTGCATCCAAGGAAGAATTATAGAAACTAAAGCTGCAGACACTGTACAGAAACGTGAATTAACGCTGCCAAATCTCTTTCTCTCCCTCACTCCATCCGTTCCTTTCCTATCTTTCTCATCTCTGCTTAACTCTGTTTCCCTTTCCATGTTGACCTCACATTTTTCTATGACAGAAAGGACTTTGCCATGTGAAAGAGACATGTGAAAGAGACAGAAAGGAGACATGGTTGCAGCCAGACTCAGCTCAGCAACCATAGAGAGCTTTTTTCTCTAAGTATCCATATAACAATTTCAAGGATGTGTTATAATTGTCCCGGCTTGGATTACATGTCCGTGCCTTGTCAATGCCAGGGAAATAGAGCACCATGATTATCCCACACAGGTCATGTACCTCTGTTTTTGCCTGAGGGTAAGGATCTTTCATGAGAAGAAAGGAGGTGGAAATTCTTGACGGGAAGATAAAATAATAGTTGCCACTTTGTGTTGCTTCAGTGTAAACCAATGCCTCTTTCAAAAACATTCAGTATAACCAGAATGTTCCATCCGTGCAGCAGCCTTGTGTACATCGGGCTGTTTAGGTGAGAATTATGGCAAGGATGCTGGGCCTTGCCTAGGTTTAAGGTGGTAACAAATAAGGAAACACACAGAGGAGGTCAAATGACCCATAATCTGAACTAATTAAACAGAATCAGGAATTTGGAGCCAGAGGTGACCATGGGAGCCATGTCAGGAAAGAATGTGGAATAGGGGCTTAAGTGCACCTTACATGCCTTTGTGACCAGGAATGGAGCAGATGTACAATTGCTGGCTAGTTTTCCCATGGGGTATATTTTAGGTTCTTCAAAGAGTCCTGTGCTGGGAACTTCTAACTGTAATTCCTGTGAGGTAGGTGGTGCTTCTTATGTGACTGGCTGGTTTTCACTTTAATTTCCGGGACTGAGCTTCCCAGAGTTGGTTATGGTTATCACTCTATAATGAGCTTTCAAACAGACTCCTTGCCAACTCCGACTTGGAAAGTCTATGTGTGGTCTTGGGAAACACTTCTGCATTGTCCTACCATCTGTAGATGGTCAGTCCTCATTCTTTCTCTGCTCTGTGGCCTCAGGCACATCTATCCACAGCCTGTCTTCACATTCCTTATATATGCCAAACTTCAGAGGACAAATGTCACTCTGAGTGATCTTCCACTTATGATCCTATTGAAGCTCATTCAGCTGGCTTGAAGTGAAGGGAAGGTCTCCCTTCCCCATGGAAGGGCGCTCCTCTTCCCCATAGTAGCACAGCATTCCAATGACTCTTTATGGAGAAATCCTCTCCCCTCCTTCTCTTCAACTTCGACTCCTGATATGGGTGATGTGCCAAGAGCCACAAAGCCAGCTTTTGGTCATCTCCCTTGTCAATCCCTGAAAAAGTGGGCAAGCTTTGTAATGTGGGGAGAGCTTAGCATCTATTGTTTTATTTTGTTTTGTTTTGAAAGCAACCACACCAAGGCTAACTGATTTTTGGAGCCTGGGCTCAAACTAAACAAGAAAGAATCTCATTTTAAATCCTTTTACACATGCATTATGTCACTTAATCATTTAGGTATATTGGTCCCATTTTACACATGGGAAAACAGGCTTAGAGAGGTCAAGTGATTTGTTCAAGGTCTCATGGTAAGTGGCAGAAAAGTCTAAACCCAGATTTTTTCTGACTCCAAAGTCTGTGCTCATTCCACTTTGAAACTGTTAATTGATTACCAGAGTCCTGAGTCTTGTGGTTAATGCTCTGACTTGGCATGGGGAGTCCTGTTCCAGCACTGGTACCTCTGACTCACGACTGTGTTCTTAGTCCATTCACCTCTGCACCTAAATTTTCCTTTATGTAAGTGTGTCACATAATAATAATAATAATACTTTTTTTCCCTAACTGCTTCCCAACAGAACTGTGTTGATAATGAGGTTTGAAGGTGGGTGGGTAGGAAAAATTTGTTAGAACTAAAAATGTTTAAACACCCACTACTATATGCCAGGCAGGCTCTGTGATAGGCTTTTTACAGACACTATTTAATTTAATCAAAGTTGACTAAAAAATATCTAGCAACTGGTCCAGCGCAGTTGCTGGCCAATCACAATGATGCTGGCTACTGACTGTCAAACTGTGCCAGGGAGACTGCTGGAGGAGGGGGTGCAAGGCACACAGGGCCAGCCAGCCAGCAAGGAGTGGCCAGGGTTACTCTCAGAGCGCCCCACGACAAAGTTCCTGCTCTTTCTAGTTATTTGAACACTTCAGTAGAAAGCAGCCACATCAAGGATAGCTATTATTATTCTCAGAGGTAGTTACTCAGAAGTTATTTGGATAAGGGTAAACAAGGCTAAGAAGTTTCATTTTTAGGGTTCCGCTTTCAAAGGAACACCGTTTTGCTCCTTTCTCTTATTTATCTCTTTCTCATGCTGCTGGTGGACCAATGTCAAAATCTTGTGCTCAAAACCTTACTTCCTGTCCTTGTGGTAGCAATTCCCAATCGAGAAACATTTGAAGCACTGAAAGCAACACTCAAAAGAAGGAAAGAAAGGATAGAAAGGGAGGGGGGGGAGGACCATGAGGAAGGAAGGAAAAAAGAAAGAAAGAGAAATAAATAAAATCAAAGAAGGAAGAAACAGTTCAGACCAGTTTGCAGGTTTAGAAGTCATTTCTGGCTCCCTAACGGTTTTCATCCTCAGAGTGCTTTCAGGCCACCAACATGTTCACGCAATACTGGGCCGTGATCATCATGACCCAGGAAGGGAGGTAAGAGTGAAAGGTGGAGTCGACAATTACTTGTGGAAAAACCAAGGACAAACAGGAAGAATTAAAACAGGAAATGACTCATGAACAATGGAAGGGGTGCTCCCCTCACTTTTATTATCCCCCTCAGAGAGAGAAAGAGTTTCCACTAGCTTTGTTTTTGGGAGTTTTTCTTCAACAACAACTCTAACTCTAACCCTCCTAACCCCCTTCTTTGAGGGAGACTCAGTTTTTCCAAAGTTGCAACACACTTCTCTACTCTCTTTTTTCACCCCAACTTCTCATAAGGCATCTTAACACTGAATATTGTGTTCAATATATGCTTTTGAAGAAAACAGAGGAAAACGCAAAGATTAGTAAATGGATTATTTGAAAAAAACCATGGCAGCTGTTTCAAATTTTAGGGATGTTGGTAAAATTCACCTGAGAAGTAGAAGGCAATTGGGTTTAGACAAAGTCCTTAATAGGCCACTTTGTTCAGATCTAGGCCCCATAGTATGTTCTGAAAAGGGAGATACTGTGAGTAAAAATAGTTTAAATTGGTCTGTATATTGGAGTCTGGAGTGACAGGTGTGTTTCAGTTTTTTCCTGGAGGAGTGGGGGAATGTTGTGCTGGTAAACGTTTAACAATCACCTCTCCAATAACAACAACAACCAAACAATACAAAGCACTCTAAAACTCTGATTTGTAGTACTTGTCCATTTCTGTGCTAGCATTTCCGTCAAGTCGCTGAGTTAGGAAAAGATGTGCACCATTATATAGTGTTTCCTCTATGTATGTGCAGTAGATGTAAATCCTCCCAAGAGCATAGAATAGTAAAGGATAGTAAAATAATTTAGAAGTCATGCATTTGAGTACTTACTACCCTTTTAAAAATATATAATTTATTTAAATATCAGCATTTAGTTAATGATGGGATGCTTAACAGCTAACTTGCAGAAATCCTGAAATTTTAGCTATTGACTTGTGACTAGATTTGGGGGTCTGGAACCTGGAGAGAAGGAGAGTGAGACCCAGTAGGCTCCAGGGAAGGGTACACGCTGGGGCCTAAGGAAAATAGTACCCAAAGAGAAAGTTTCTGTGCAGGGATGACCAAAGGACTTTGAGAAGAGTGATTTAAATAACTTTTATTTATTTATTTGTTTGTTTATTTTTGAGATGGAGTCTCAGTCTGTTACCTAGGCTAGAGTGCAATGGCGCTATCTCGGATCTCTGCAGCCTCCACCTCCCGGATTCAAGCGATTCTCCTGCCTCAGCCTCCCGAGTAGCTGGGATTACAGGCACATGCTACAATGCCTAGCTAATTTTTGTATTTTTAGTAGAGATGGGGGTCTCACCATGTTGGCCAGGCTGGTCTTGAACTCCTGACCTCAGGTGATCCACCTGCCTTGGCCTCCAAATGTGCTGGGATTACAGGCATGAGCTACCATGCCCAGCCAATAACTCAATTTTAATCTGTTTCCTAGTCTGTCCTCTGCTGTAGTCTCCTGCCCTTATCCTCAAATCGTCAGGCTTGTGTTGGTGTTCTTTTGATGGCTGGGTCCATGCTTCTGATGAAGCAGCATGGAGAGAAACACAGTTCTAGAAAGTGAGGTGATAACAGGGACTGGAAATTATATGGGAGCAGCAACATGGATGAGAGGCTACCAGCAGAATATAAGCACTGCTCCCTTCCCACCCATCCAGCAATCCTCCCAGATGGAGGTCCAGCTGGGTGTGGGAAGGTGCGGAAGGTATTTTATTTAAATGTTGAAGGAAAGGGTGACTTCAGAAGGCTAGAAAACCTAGAAACATTTGGTTTAAATATTTAATGTTAAAAATGGTTTAAATGACTAAGAGTGACCCAAAGAGATGAGGTTTGATTATTTCATTTGGATATTGGACAAATGAAGAGTGGTTCTAGTCACTTGTCCATCCCCATTCGTCCCTTGGCAACAGGGCTGGCATGGCAATATGTACAAAAAGTGATTCCCAAAAGTTGTGCCTGTAAAATTATTATAGAAATTGCCCCAGACTTCCAGAAATTGTAGACATTCAGATTCCCTGGGCAGGAGAAACAGTAAGTAAATAAGAGCGTATCTGTTAAGGTGGCCACCACCATTCCTTTGTCCTAAAGCCCTGTAGGAGAAGTCCTTGGCTGATCTTTCAGAGCCTACCAACTCTTATTCATATAGAATCCAGGTTATTGTATTCTCACACCACAGAAAAAAGGAAACAGCAGGTTACAAAGTACTGGCATTATAAGAGACAGACTCTCTGACAAAAGAAGTAACTACTGTTGTCCTGATACGGAAAACCTAATAAAATACAAACAAAATTCATCAAGAAATGGTGAAATAATAGTTATTGTCATCTATTTAAGAAGGGAGATGTTAATAAAACAGTCTAGGCAGATTTTCATAAAAACTGTTTACAACAAAA